>NC_133134.1:67033991-68486491 GCF_048418815.1 Hemitrygon akajei
TAGCAAATCCATTCAAGTCCATTATGAATTTCTGGGTTTGGCCAGGATGAGATCCTTGTGCATAGTACTTAATTAAACCACTTTGCCTCCTGATATCTCAGAGGCTAAATAAAAATGCAGTATAATCCATACAATATCTGAAAGCTTGCAGAGCCTTTAATGGACTGAGTTAACAAGCCTCAGCTGAGGCAATTGTCCAGAACCATTGGACTTCCCTTTGTCACATGCAATAGAATGGATAATAACATTTTTCCACCTGCAGAATTTGAACAACAAATCTGTTCCTTGGAAGAAAAGATATAAAATTGCATTTAAAATGCACAGTGGATTTGAAGACAATTGCTTAATGTCATAAGAAATATGAAAACTATTTGAGGGGATCTGTAAGGAGAGCAGAAGGGTGTGCAATTACATTCTACGCAGGGAAACACTGTTCATTCATCAGCAGTATCCACAGCAGCTCCAGAAAGTTTGAACCTTCAGATGCCATACTGCATTTACTTGACTTTTTTACCTATTCCAAAATAAAAAGGAAATGATGTAGGTGATTCAAATGCTTGAGTGATCCTCCATTCAGTTTGATCAAGACTGAACTGTGACATAGCTCCATCTAAGCATATAACAATTACAGCACGGAAACAGGCCATCTGGGCCCTTCCAGTCCGTGCCAAACACTTACTCCCACCTAGTCCCACTGGCCTGCACTCAGCCCATAACCCTCCATTCCTTTCCTGTCCATATACCTATCCAATTTTACTTGAAATGACAATATTGAACCTGCCTCTACCACTTCTACTGGAAACTCGTTCCACACAGCTACCACTCTCTGAATAAAGAAATTCCCTCTCATGTTACCCTTAAACTTTTCCCCCCAACTCTCAGCTCATGTGCTCTTGTTTGAATCTCCCCTACTCTCAATGGAAATAGCCTATCCACGTCAACTCTATCTATCCCCCTCATAATTTTAAGTACCTCTATCAAGTCCCCCCTCAACCTTCTACACTCCAAAGAATAAAGACCTAACTAGTTCAACCTTTCTTTGTAACTTAGGTGCTGAAACCCAGGTAAAATTCTAGTAAATCTTCTCTGTACTCTTTCTATTTTGTTGACATCTTTCCTATAATTTGGTGACCAGAACTGTGCACAAAAGACCAAATTCGGCCTTATCAATGCCTTGTACAATTCTAACATTACATCCCAACTCCTATACTCAATGCTCTGATTTATAAAGGCCAGCATACCAAAAGCTTTCTTCACCACCCTATCCACATGAGATTCCATTTTAAACAAACTTAACCATTTTAAACAAACTTCCATAAATGGAAATCACAAAACTCCATGGTAACTACCTCTAATTTTGATATGTCTTTTTGTTATTGTCTCATATTTAATAAGAAATCAGAAATACTTTCTCCATGTCTATCCAACCAACTATTTAAATCATTTTAAACAATATAAAAATTAGATTCTATAATCTTCTAATTGAAGGGGACAAAGTTATCAAAGGTTAACCTTCTGACTTAGAACCATCCTTCTTACCATGAACTATTCCTGCCAAACCTGGTAACAATGAATTATCCAATTGTCTTCAATTTATGAATATGATCTGTAGCTGTGGAGGGGTTAAGGGGAAATATAATGTGGATTACAACTGAAGTTACTAAGATGGCAATGAAAGGCAAACTTTGAAGTCACTAAAAAAGCATATTAAACAATGATTAGATAGCAATTTGGATTCATTGAAATATTAGGTAAATATTTTCATAACTTGGAATTTTCAGGATTAATGGTTATCCAATAGCGAAGAGGTGATTAAAAATTAAACAGGTTAGGTTTATTAACACTGCAGGAAGTCAAAGAATGATGTAGCAATGTGTGTAATGTTAAAGCAAATCAAAAACTGTAAAATTCCTGCAATTTCCCCTTCATTATTTACTTTGCAATATGCTGGTATTTTCTTCCATTTAATCATCTAATCTACTTCCTCAGTATTACTGTACTTGATTCACATAATCTTTAATATTCTTTTTATAAGCAATTGAAACACTGATTTGGCAGTGAATGGTACAATGCTGTGCAAAAACAGTCCTCAAACCTCCACTTGCAAGTCTATTCATGATTATGTTCAATCTGTTTTATTGTTACCACCTCATTGAACATGACAACCCTGTAATGTCATAAAAACTTCTGTCAGGTAAATACTTCACAAAGACACCTACTCCTCACACACTTCTTCATAACTGCAACTCTTCATCATTTCTGGCAACTTCATTAAATCTTTTCCATTATTTTCATATGTTTTCAAGGATAAGACAACTAATGCTAGATATAACAAGCTGGCAATAAAAGTCTTGTTCTGTTTCACCCCTTCTCCTTGCTAAGCAGATACAAAATACGTTATCTTATTAAGTGCAAATGTATCTACTTTGTGTTTTTTTTTGAAGTGGCATCCTTGGGACAGTTGGAACACTGCCCAAGTCAAAATGATGCAATCAACCCAGTCATAATCCAGGGCAAACACAAGGAAATCTGCAGATGCTGGAAATTCAAACAACACACACAAAATGCTGGTGGAACACAGCAGGGCAGGCAGCATCTATAAGGAGAAGCACTGTTGACGTTTCGGGCCGAGACCCGGACACATCAATGCAGTATCATGGGCATGCTACACAGCTGGAACAGTTTTTGGATTAAGTCAAAATGAAACCCTTTATCAGTATTCAGGTGAGATATAAAAGATCCAATGAGATTATTCGAAGTACAGCAATAAAATCCTTCCCAAAGCCTATTCCTTGAACAATTGGACTAAAAATAATCAGGGACTTTCTTGTGCTCAGAATGATTGTTGCATTTCTTAGATAACATATATATACACACAGGCAGTCCCCGGGTTACAAACGAGTTCTGTTCCTGAGTCCGTCTTTAAGTCAGATTTGTACTTAAGTCGGAACCAGTACATCCGGTATTATTTAGCGTCAGTTAGTCAAACGTTTGTCTTAGTATATAGTATATATTTTACCTTTCTATGCACATAGAACACTTAAGAAACGTATAGCTTTCACATGCTCCATTATTCTCACTTTATCCTTTATCCTTTAAAATTGTTCCGATCGTTGACCGACTGTAGCCTAACGCTTTTCCAATGACCGATGGCGTTTCACCTCTTTCCAAATGCTTTATTATTTCCACTTTATTTTCAATTGCGATCGCTTCCCGTCAATGGAACAGAAACACTGTGGGCGGTGGATCCGGATCTCCGCCGGGTCCTAAGGACCACCACACTGAATTCCCCGGGTCTGAAAGTCCACCGCACTGAGACAGGTTAAATGGGACGAGTGGGAGCTGTGCTGGGTTTGGGTATTTGATCCTCCACAATATTCCACGTGGGAATTTAAACTGGAAGTGGCAGTGCTTTTTTTTACAAGGTCGAGTTGCGAGCACGACATCAACCCAGCACAGATGGTATGGGAGTCACTGGATCGACATTAACCTGGCATGCTCGGGAGCAGTCTGTCACTGGATCGAACTCGGGAACCTCTGTTCTCGAGCCCGGCGCTGATCTCACTGTGCCACCAGCCGACCTGAACGAGGGGGGCGGGTCAAGGTGAATCTTGCTAAGAAAAATTTAAGCCAAATACAAAGTTACACACTCAACACAATGTCACGGCAACGACTTAAAATGGCGAACAGCATTCTCCTTCCTCGGTTCGTAAGTACAAGTTGTCCGTAAGTTGGACGTTCGTAACTCAGGGACTACCTGTACTTACAAAGTAATTTCTGGGCTAGATTGTCTTTGGGAGGATTGGAGCTGATGAAAGGCACTGTGCAATAGCAATTTTTTCTTCATCCTATATGTATTATTTTCTCTACCAAAACGTTTTACTTCATGTTTTTTACAGTGAACTGGATCCATTCAGATATCCAACATGCTATTTCCAAAGCAATCCTCGTTAAAAGTCCAAAGTACATTTATTATCCAAGTATGTACACTATATACAACCTTGAGATACATCTCCTTACAGACAGCCACAAAACACAGAAACCCAATAGAACCCATTAAAAAAGACTGTCAAACACCCAGATGTGCAGAAACAAACAAATCTTGCAAATAACATTCAGAACTGAAGTTCACAAAAGTGAGTTCACAGCCACAAAGTCAGTCACAGCTGAACCAGAAGCACATTAGTTGCAGGCCACAGCCTCAGTTCAGCGCTCAGTCATGACCAATTTTATATCACAGTCGTTCCCTTCCAATGTACATTACATATTCTTTTTCTATATACTAAGAATGACCTACTCAATGCAGGTATCTATGAACCATTACTGCACATGAGCTAAATATAATTTGGAACTCTGATTTAGGGCTCAGTCAATACATAACTTATAAACAGAAAGTTGACTGTTTATTTCCCTTGATAGATGCCGCCTGACTTGCCGAGTGCTTCCAGCATTTTGTAAGTGTTACTCAAGATTTTCAGCATCTGCAGAAACTCATGTTTAACAGAAAGTAGATCATGAGCAAGAGTAGGCCATGCAATCCTACACGTTTCCTGCATTATTCAAATGATCATGACTAATGCATGGAATTGAAATTCCACCTCAATTAAAACAAAATACATTTAAAAACAACATACCTTCCCTGAAACAGAAGGACATAACTGCAAAGATATTATGTACACCTTTTCTGGTAGACAAATGTTTTCTAGTACAAATAATCACAAAATGCATGTAAAACACATTTTGCATTAGCAACCTGTCAATTACCCTAACACATCATTCATGGATGGTTTATTCCAGTGTGTGCCCACTGGAGCAAGGGAAGGCATGGAGCCCAGAATGAACTGAAAGAGGGCAGCATATAATTGCCATTCTGTCAATCACATGCACCTAAAGAAACCAATCACAAGTCATCATAAATTATTTCTATCAAGGTATACTTAGTCACAGAGCAAGGGATCACAAGAAGGGATCAGCATGAAGCCACAGTGTATTTTTAATTACGAGCAAAACTACTAGTTGCCAACTCAATAAGGATCTCATAGACAGGGCAAAAGAATATTAAGGACAACGGAGCATGGGTGCCACAAAGAGACTATTAGTCCTTCTTACTGACTGACTTTCTTCCTCTAACCAGCCTATTATGTGAAATTTATGATACACCAGTTACAACTTCACTCATATAACACTGACTGAAAAGCAAAAGTAATTAATTAAATATCTCATGGATGTTAAGCTGCTGCATAAATCCAACAGTCCAAGAATTAGGACAGGGGAATTCATGATGTCCTTCTGCAAAGTTTTGTTGTTAATAGGTGGAGCAATGCACTGATTTCAGTGGCTTCAAATCCATCCAGGCAATACTATTTTGAGCCTACCTAAAGCATAGCAAAGACCAGCTTGCTACAGAGGTGATTCATGTCATTCCCCAATGTGAACAACAGAATTTGCTGATGTGGCACCAATCAACAGTTTATGCCACTGGACATCTCTGTACATAACAAGGCCCAGAAAATTGCAAGTACAAGGAGCATGAAGTAACTTAGCATCACTTGGAAGCTATGCAGTAAATAATTGATCACTTTTCTTCCAAAATACAATAATGTAGCACACTTAGCACAATACTATTACAGCTTGAGGCGTTCCAGAGTTCGAAGTTCAATTCCAGCGCTGTCTGTAAGGAGTGTCTGTATGCCCTCCATGGAATGTGTGGGCTTTCTCCAGGCCCACTGGCTTCCTCCCACAGTCCAAAGACTTTTCGGGTAGGTTAAGTGGTTATTGTAAATTGTCCCATGATTAGATTTGAGTTAATTGGGGTTGTGGAGCGGCATGGCTCGAAGGCCCCACTCCACACAGCATCACTAAAATAAAAATAAATAAAACAGTGCTTTGCAATAGAACTCCAGGCCAAATTCTTTCTACTTCTCATTGAAACCCAAGTAACATATAACCAACTGGCAAGGTTTTTCAGTAACAGCTAATAAAAAAAACAAATATTCTTTCCTTCAAAATTATGCCTTTGCCTCCTATTAGAAGAGCTTTAGAAGGTAAAGTGTGGGCAAAGTTGGGAATCTTAAGGTAATTTAGCAACATTGTGGAAGAAGAGGAATGAAAGTGGTCTAAGCAACCTTCCCCTCAGATGGTTTTTGTCCTCCACAAAACAATCATGCTTTTCACAAGCAGTCTTTTGGAATGCTATTAATCTTAACAGAATATTCGACTGTTGGGGGGAAATATTCAACTAATACAGTATATTTTACTAGTGTAATCCTCAAGTTGGCCAGCATGCGTTTGTCTAGGGGAAACAGCTTCTGGCCCAGCCAAACTGATAAATCTCATTTGTGTGGATGCTGAGTGATGCGTTGCCTGGTTAGAAATCCGAACTGCAAAATATCAGAAAGTACACCATATACAATTAAATGATTGGACTTTATAAGTCTTAATCTGACTATAGGGTTAGTAATGAAAGTAAAAAGGAAAAGGGCCCATTTTAATGAAACAGTCTAATGTGCACGCTGGAGCTCACAGATTCGTCCATCTGTTCCCCGTCGACCTCCTCTGAACGTCGCTGACCTTGGGACCGTCGCTCCCAGTCCACTCTGTCTGGTAGTCTACCAACTCTCTCCACTTGAATCTTCTCTGTTCATCTCTCACCAACCAAAGACCGCAAAAACCCTGTTCCCAGACCCACAAGAACAACATGCCTCTCATTGGATGCCACACATTCCAACCCCTCGTTATCACTAGTCATAATCCAAACATTGCTGCTACAGAGAAACCATTACATTAGCAGTGAACATCACAGAGAGGCCATTACTTTAGCAGTGAAACACTATAGCGTGTTACACTAGTCTTTAATGGGCAGAGTTATGCCTTGCCAATCTTTAACGGTACTGTACTTCTGAAGACACAAAGCAATTTTGAATTGCATTACCACCTGACCAATTCCAGTATTACAAGACTGGCAACTCCCATTACAGCACCATAATTGATTCCAATAAATGATTCCAGATGTTGCATAAAATAAGCTTGAGGAGAACAGATGCCATGCCTAGACAGCAATGGCAATAAGACTGAAATGAATCTTGAGCAATTCTTTGAAAGTGGAGGCAGAATGTTGTTGGAAGTGATTCTCCAAATTTAGTATTGAAAAAAATAACATTCTTGCCACTGGCAGTTGGACAAAAAGAGGAAGCAAGTTATTTAAAAGTCCACAGTTAGAAGAATAAAATATTTGCAATGCACATGTATCCCAATCTGTTAAAGTGAGATTTTATATATATTAAAAACCCCTGCATTTTGATAGTACCTCAGCCCATCCCAGAGTGTCACAATGTCAATAACAATTACACAGGAAATGAAACAGAGGAAGTGAAGGAGCCATTTTATGCAAAGCAAATCTGATCAGACATCAATGAGATAATGAACAAGTAATTTTTAGAATTCATATAATACAGGGCAACTATTTTGAAATTAATGTATTGGGACAAGGAGTCAATGAAGATCAAGAAAAAAATAGAAATAATAATAAATTGGCCAATGCAAGACAACTTGTGCAGAGGAATTAAGGACCAGATGGCACTTGTAATGGGTGCTGGATGTGAAATCTGCAAAGATTTAGAGGATTCAATTATTAAGGTGACAAATACCTCATTAATATACATGAGTAAGGATTACATTCTGTCACAACATGGCCTTGCCAGTTTAGCCTCATACACATTCCATTTTACATGATTCCTGTATATTATGTGTGTACCTAGGCCTAAAGTTCTCATTTTTCTTTAAGATTTGGCAATTTGGTGTCAAATATTTTTAGCTAATACTCCTGTGATATTCCATTATGTTAAAGATGCTATAAAAATGGAAATGTCTGGTGTTTTAGCCAGTGTGATTGGGTTGATGTAGGATTTGAGTGGCCTTGATATTAAGATTCAAGTTACGTATATACTGTAGCTGAGTTGTCTCTGCTGCCCCCCCCCCCAACCTAATGTCTGAGCAATAACAATTTACAGGTGTTCTCCTGCCTTCCTGACACTTTTGCCAGGAAATAAAATCAAATGAACAAAATGTAACTTTAGCCTTATTAACCACCATCTGCATTCTTGGAACACCAGCTGGCATGTTTCCTGTTGGGTCCCATATCCACTGTTCAGACATTACAGCCTCTGACTAATGCCACTGATTAGGACAACTCCTTGGTCAAGGCCAATATAGAAAAGGATAGGGCTGGAAATAAATTCAAAAATCCACATGGCCGGGTACATTCAAACAAGTGAGGAAGGAGGCAGGTGGCGAGAAGAGGGCACGGTCAAAGGAAATTGTCAACTAGAGTGTGTTCCCACAAGTTCAAAACTTTCAAAAGCATGAGGAAGAAAAAGTTATTAAAATGAAAGGACCTTCCATCAGCTATGAGGATATGTAGAGTTTACAATTAGGCTTATTATAGTTAGTCTTGGTTGGCATTTATCCAGAAAAAAAGATGCCATTGCATTAGTATATATTGAAATTGATTTTGTTCCTGGATGTTCAAACATCTTATTTTCTCTGGGAACATTTCGTGACAAGCCATGGAGTAGCATGGTAGTGTTACAGTTTGTGTAATGTATAAACAGTGCCAGTGATCGAGTTTCAACCTCCGCTGGTGCCTATAGGGAGTTTGCACTTTTTCCGTCACCTTGTGGGTTTCTGCCAAGTGCTCTGGTTTCCTTCAACATTCCAAAGATGCACGAGTTTATGTTTGTAAGTCGTGGGCATGTTACGTTGGTGCTAGAAGCACAACGAGACTTGCAGGATGCTCCAACACATCCTCGGACTGTGTTTGTCATTAATGCAAATGACACGTTTCACTGTATATTTTGAAATTTTGACGTACATATGACAGAGCTAATTTGATAAAGATGATATAAATTTCCAGATATACCATCCACATGCTCCAATGTTAATTCAGTCTTCAGTTGTTCTTACAAAATAGAAGGAAGAGAGGGGAAAGGAATGAAAAGAATACCAAACTAATTATCTAGGTTCAAAATCAAAATATGTGCAGATTTTGAAAGTCTAAAATAAAAGCAGAAAATAATGAAAATATTCCAGGTCAGTCTGCATTGATCGTCTTCAACGTCAAACATTAACTCGTTTTCTCTTACTACAGATGTAGCCTGATTTACTGAGTCTTCCCAGCATTTTCTGTTCTTACTGTCATCTGAGATAATTGAAAATACACGTGGGTCAAGAAGGTGAAGGTTCAGAAAAGAAGTATAAAGACAAACGGGAAGCATTGATTGAATTTTAATACATCAGTTAATTTATCTGAAAATGCATAGTAAAATATTGATTACATATCAGTGATAATTTAAATATTTTTCCCCATTATTCTGATATTTCTTTCTTTTCAAGAAATTAAATTAAATAATGCGAAGCCTCATGCATCAAAACACCTAGTAAAACACTCAGCCACACTAAATGAAATGCTCTGGGTTCCTCCAGCTCTGGACTTCCCTGATTTTTATCAGGACATCACCTACAGCCATTCCTTCAACTTTCTCAGCCACAAGCTCTAAAATTTCAAGAAACACCTCTCTCATTGTTCTTTTAAGTTACTTTTTAAACTTGTCTCTTTGAGCAAGTTCTATTCACCTGTCCCAATATACTGATGTAACCACAGATGGAGGATTATGCTCCAATGGTCTCATTAAAAGAATGATACAAAGTCAATACAGAAAGCTCAGAAAAGATTGAGAAAGGTTATTGGGATAAACAACTGAGTACAAGGAGAGACTAGAAATTGCGGCTACTTCCTTTGGAGGTAAAAAGGCTGAGGGAAGATAGAAGTATATAAAGTTGAGGCATCTGGGCAGAGTAGATAGTTTGTAGCTGGGGAAGGGTTGAGGATGAGAGGTCACAGGTATAAGAAAGCTGGGAAAAGAATTAAGAATGACACAAAGAAAATCTTTCTTATGCAACATCTAGTTAGAATCAGCAGCAGATGTGGTGAAGGTAAGTTCCATTAAGGCCTTCAAGAGAGAACTGGGCAAATGTAAGGAGAAAAATATGCAAGGCTACCAAGAGAGGGATTGTAGGTGGCAGTACAGACATTTAATGGATTACATTGTCTCCTCCTGACCTACCTTTCTATGATTCAATCTCTTTACATGGTCTAGTGTCACATTTTGTCTAAAGAACTAATATGAATTACCCAATAATGGTTTACTTCGTTAAAAATACTATTAAAAGGCAACAATATCCTTTTGAATGTGTTAATTGATCTCAGCTAAACCGTAGCAACAGAATTGTTCTAAATGCTCCTGAGGAAAAGAGTAGGAAGAAAGTTAAATCAGCAAGGGACTTCTTTCTTGATTAATATTCATTAAATCCAGCCATAGAGAGTTGCAAAAAAGGCTCAACTCTGACAGTGTCATTACTCGTGCCACAATGACCTTCATTTACTCTCAAATTCCAAACAAAGATCAGTTATATGCATTGGAACACAGTTGAAATCTCCAAACTATCTCAGAAAATGTGCAAGAATAATAGAAATGCAGGTGATTATATAACAACGTAACTAATTAATGGACAAATCTTGTGAGCTTGAAGAACAGTGGTTATAATAAGCAGTTTCATATATTTATACCACTCAATATTTAGATCATATTTGTAAGGGGGAAATAATTTTAAAGACAACAGCCTTTTGCTCTAACAGACCTCAGCACAGTCCAATTATTAAGTTAATATTTTCAATTCTGCCTGGTAATTCCCCAAGCAGGGAGTTAAATTGGCAGTCATCTATCTTACTTAAAGTCTACATACACCTGGAGTATTATAAATTGAGATGACTTCCAACACATTTACTGGCAAAATGAAACAAGTTTGCATATTTATTTTCATAATGCTTGATTTGTTAAATAGGGTTAAAAAGTTCTTCAGTTACTTTAATCTAGTGGGCATGAAGCTAAATATATTGTATTCGACTAACCTCTGAAATAGACTATATAGTGCATAAGGCACGTTGTACCTGCTACCATTGTTAGAAGACCATTAATAACTTGGTGATCACATTACAAGGTGCTCTAGAAAAATTAGGTTGATTCATAAATGCTTCAATTTTTCCTTCAGATCAGGAAATGTCAGGAAACATTACAAATTAACAGATTCTGGGTCATCCTCGTATTGCTGCTGGGGGCAGGAAACTTGCTGTGTGCAATATAACTGCTGCTTTTTATACATTCTGACAATTCAAAAGTTATTCATTTGCTGATCAGGTGCTGTGAAAAGTATTGATACAATTCTGACTTTCATTTCCACATCTCAAAGTTGTTTTTCTTTTATCTTTATCTCTGTCAATAATGTGCAGGTGCTCATCTGTTTTCTTTCTGGACAATATTTGTTGAGGTTTACAATTCTGACTTGGTCCAATGTGCACTAAAGCAACACAATTTCTTGCTGAATATTTCAAGGGCAACAATGAGTGTTTAAATAAAAGTTTGCACTTGAAGGTTCCTCCTGTTTGTCTACGTAAAATTGTGGCAGATGCAGAGTGAAAACAGCTGCAACAAATAAAATTTAGTTATTGGAAAATAGAATGCTTTCCAGAAGGAGGAAATGATGTCCAGAATTTCTACTAGGTTGCATTTGGTTTTCAAAGTTTACATCAGCAAGTTATAGTGTAAAGTAAATTATGAATCATAAAGATGCTGAGTATTTCTCCACACCAGACTGACAGGTATCAGGAGCTCACCAGTCAGAATAGATTCTGTGGCAATGCTCCATAGAATGATGCTTTCAAATTGAAATTGTATTGGACAAAATGTAATCAACACACAGAGTGGGCCATGTTGGGAATAAGTCAACAAAAGCAGTGATATGCTACATATCTGTATCAACAGGATGATCAACTTTTACCAGAGTCATTTGGAACAGAGCTCAGTTCATTCCCTAGGCCAGAAATATAAAACTGCCAAACTGTTCCTGGCATGGACTAGCCGAATCAATTCCTAGATCTGAGCATCATCTCTCAAAGAAGATACTTGTACATGATGAAATTCATTGTTTCCTTTAGTGCACTAGAACGGCTTACAACTGTCGAAGGATAGAAAAAAATAGCAAACATAGCAGAAGCATGTGGTCTACTGGGCTTATCCCGCACTCACTGGACCACTGTCAATATTGTCTATCAAACCAACATCCCCAGCTTTGATATCATACTTGCACTCACTTGATTCTGTTGAACAGATCTTATCATTCCTATACATGACACTAAAAACTTGCTATGCCCCTGTTATGGCAAGCTGAGTTTGTTGAATAGAGGAAAAGATTCAAGAATTTTATAAATGTGTAATAATTTCACTGTTACTTAGCTCGTGACTAGGAGACATTCAGTGAAGAGCTCCCTTCCCCCACCTTCTTATTCTAATTTCCAGTCCTGATGAATGGTTCCAGTCCAAATCGTCGATTGTATATTCGCCTCCATAGATGCTGCCTGATTTGATGAGTTTCTCCAGCATTTTGTGTGAATGTTGCCCTTTGAAGAGCTGCAGCTTTGATGTCAGACTAGTATATTGGTTTGATACTGAGCCAAGATTGTGAAAGATAACATTTACTGTCAGTTACAGGTACTTATTTCAGTTGTAATGACTTTGGTCTGTCTGTGAAATTCTGCAGCCAAGTTAAATATATGCCTCCACCTGGACACAGACCATATTAACAACAATAAATTAATAATTAATAAATAAATACCATTTAGGTTAGGAATAAGCATAAGTTTTATTTTGTAGAGTTAATAACAATTCAAGTTTAATCATCTTAAATGCAGTAAGCTACCTCTAGATCAGGGGTTCCCAAACTTTATGTCTTGGACCCTTACCATTAACTGAGGCGCTGGAAAATAGGGGGAACATTAACCATGTTAGGAACTCCTGTCCTAGATGTCCCATAGAGTATACTCAGAACAGGAGCAAGGTATTGGGGAGACACTCTATCTGTAATTAGAATTCTGCACCAAGATTGTATTATCCAAAGTCATCACACACTATTTAACAAAGATTCAACCTCTTCAACCCATCTATTACATACTCCTAAAGTAAATCTCCTTCTTCAAAAGGGATTAAAACTGTCAATTGAGGCTTGTTAATCAGTTCTATTAATCTCCTGGAACTCTCAAAATTCATCAGTATGATTAAGGGTCCAGTGCTGTCCTTAATAAATAGATCATCATAAACTTCAAGGATGACCTTAAGAACAGTACATTGTTATATACCCCGTGGGTATCTTATGACTGTCTTATGAGCATGATGTAATGGTCTTGTGATGGTGGGGTGATGTAATTTCCCGCCAGTGTGGTCACATGATGTAATTTTCCCGCCAGTGAGAGATCATGTGATGGCCTGTTTCAACAGTATAAAAGGGGAAAGCCTTGCTGTAACACAGGTCAGTTCGTTGTTTAATTTGTCAGACTCCATTATGCTGCGTATTCGTCTCATGACGCAGTTTTGTTTTAAAATGAAGTTTTACTTTCTACTGTGTTATATCGGCTGATTTTAAAATCATTGCCAGTTATGTTTTATGTATCTTCAATTTAATTTCAAAGTCTAAGTAGTGGAGAGTGAAATTGATCGAAGTACAGGAACCCGAAGGATTGAGTAAAGCTGGTGTCGGCAGTAATACAAGACTACCTAATTTAATCTTCATTCAAGGAGGTAGTAACCTGCATCTGAGATAGCCCCTGCATTGTGAAAGCAGAAAGGGTTGGACACAGCGTGATTCGCCAAGGAGTAGGTCAGTTCTTTTAAGCCGTTTTTAATTCCTTCGTTGTAAATCCTTCGGGCAAGGCATATTTCGGCTGGGATCAGGAGTAACGTCATGTCATCGAGGAATTTGTTACTTCAGGGAAGTCTCTCCTAATTGACTGTGTAAATCATTTGGACTTTTGCATTTGCCACTTTTAAGAACTGTGTTCACATTTATCGCTTGAAGAATTGTGTTTGCATTTATCACTTTACGAACTGTTCGAGTTGCCGTATAGCAGTTAACTTCTGGTTAAGTTAGTCGTTTGTTTACTTTTCATTTGTCATTGAGCTGAATTTTAAATAAATGTTTCTTTGTCTCAATTCTATATTCACTGTTGCCATATCATAACAACATACAACATCTGTGGTATGCTATATCATTCAGTGATGTATTACTGACTACTATTTGTATCATAACTACAAATAGTAGGTATGATACACACTCAGTAATGACAGATACAGAAATGCAGTGGAAGTGCTAGTTTCAGATGTCAGTAGCGTGCTGCAAGAGCAATAAATCCATGTCAACAAAGAAATAATCTAAGATCATTCTATGTGATTTCAAATACAACATTCTAGTCTAATATGTCACATAGATTGAAAAAATAATTAAACTGCATGAGTACTCATGTTTCAAAAGGTGCATAAAATAAAATAGGTCTGCACACATGTAGAAGCCCAGACTATTGTGAGAAGTTGCTTTACGTTTGTGCACCTCATCTTACTTCACATGCACAGGTGGAAAGCAACAATTCAAGCTGAAGAACTCTCTGAGACTTAAGAATGAAGTTCACAGGTATTTCCACCACAAAGATCAAAATGTACAGTCATTCTGACATTTCCTTCAGACTGTGATCAGTGAAACCAACCATTACTCTTGCTCATATCACAATACAGGACTGTTCAAGCAAAAGTTCAAAAAGCTACTTGTATAGCCTTAAGGCAGAAAAGATTGGGAGCTACATACTAAGAACATTCTAAAACACAGTGCTTGGCATGAATGTTAAAAAACTGCATTACATCAGGTTTGCATTACAGGGTTGTGTTCTATCACCAGATCTGTTCTCCCTGTATAGTGAAAACATCATGAGAACCATACAAGACCTACCTGGAATAAGTATAGGAGGATACAATATCAACAACCTCCACTATGCGGATGATACAGTACTGACAGCAAACAGTGAAGTAAATTTACAGAAACTAGTATCTACCATCAACACAGGGAGTGAAAGACTTGCCCTAACCTTAAACAAAAAGAAAACTGAAGTAATGGTAATATCAAAGAAACCTGATATCCCAAACTGTAGGATCATATTGCAAAATGAAATCCTGAAACAAGTTCACAACTTCAAGTACCTTGGATCATGGGTAACATCTGATGGCAAATGTGAAACAGACATAAAAGCAAGAATAGCAATGGCAAGAACAGCATTTACAGAAATGAGAAACATCCTAACGAACAAGAAAATAGCAATAGACATCCGCCTTAGAACTCTCAGCTGCTACATTTTTCCTATATTGATGTATGGCTGTGAGTCATGGACCATCACAAATGCAATGGAAAAAAAATCAATGCAGCAGAGATGTGGTTCCTCAGAAGAATGCTATGCATTTCATATACGGACAGGATAACCAATGAAGAAGTTCTACAGAGAACAAAAACAAAACGTACATAACTTTAAAAAATCAGAAAACAGCAATCAAAATTCTTTGGACACATCATGCGAAGAGAGACATTAGAACATTTAGTTACAACTGGAAAGCTGGAAGGGAAAAGAAGCAGAGGCAGATCGAGAATGAAAATGATAGATGGATTAACATCACAGTTAGAAACAGGGGAGGCAACAAATACAATTCAGAGGGTCAGGGACCATGATGGATGGAGAGACATGATCGCCCAATGCCGAATGGCAAGGCACTTGAACACACACACATCAGGTGGAATATAGTTCTGTAAGAATATGTTCTTGTAAGTTGTATATCTTGTATTAAATATCATCATAAATACATGTTATAACAATGACTCCTAATCAGAGTCATGCAAGCAAAAAACATTTATCTTGGTCCTGTGGTAACCTAGTCTTTCCCAGGTCACTTGATCTAAGGAATTTCTTGCATTATATTTTCCTTCTTTTAAATTCAGGCTTCTGAAACTCAGCTTGAACCCCTCTCAACATAATTTAAAATCCAGTTAATCTTTTCAGAGAGTGTTGCTCAAAGAGGCTGACACAAAACTATTCTTTGTAAATGCAATGCATTGCTTAATTTAGCATTATATAATATTGCACTTCAAGTGCTTCATGGCAAAAGAAGATCTAGCTTCTCTATTGACATACTGAGTATTAAGATGGCAAACCAGCACCAACGTCAGAACTCTGAAACAAAGGCACACAAAACTTTTAGCATTTGTGTGGAATACAGACCCCAAAGAACAATACATAACACTTTCCAGAACTTCAAAACATCCCACAAGCATTTTATAACCAACGTGAAGTAATCACTGTTGTAATTCAGCAGCAAGTTATTTGGAAGTTATGAGACTGCAGATGCTGGAAATCTAACCAAAGACAACCAAAGGCTGGCTGTTTCCTGCACCTTTCTGCTTTTGGGCAGAATTTGCAAAGCTTCACACATGCTTAAATTTCTTGCACCTGGAAGTTATGAAAATGCTGTCTTCAGTCCATTCACTCAAAATACCACACCTTTCCAAAGAGCTGAATTTGTGAGATCCAACCAGGAACAGCACAATGAATGTTAAAAATAAGTGGGGAGATGGTGCCTTTAAAGTAAAATTTCAAAAGGTGCTTCACATGAGTGTAATTAAGCGAAAAAGAGGGAAGTTTTAATAAGAACATAAGTATCATCGAAAAGGTATATGTTAAGGAGCAACTAGGAGTTGTGAGTCAAACTTTATCAGCTCCAGAAGCTTCAGGAGCACGGTAAAATCAATGGGAAGAAGGAAGGTCAACAGAAATCCTGCAAAAGTCAGAATCCAAGAAAAGTTCAGGAGATATGGAAATCGCAAGCTGGAAGATAGTAGAGTTTGGTAAAACTTGAAACTGAGTTGAGCTCTTGCTTTCTTGGCTCACGCCTGATGTTGCAAAATATCTTTGTGCTCATTAAGATCTCTGGCAAACAGCCCTGTTATACTTCAAGGTTACATTGTCAAACATCTTGTCAGATGCATTGCTATTAATAGCACTACGATAACTAAATTCAGCCTTCATTTCCAAACCTAAATCTAGCCTATTTAGGACATTATTGTACTCAATATAATCAATATCACAGCATTAATTCAGCATCAAAGAAGAATATGAACTGATTTTTCAAAACATATTTTCATTAGTCTCTTACTACCTGTATCTACAATTTCAGAAAGAATGCTGCCTTGATTCTGTATTGAGTACAATAAATATGCTGACCATTTAAATATACAGATGTTACCAACATCTATGATGAGAAATGTTATGAGTACGCGAAGAAATATGTTAAGTGTCTGTGGAGGTTCAGCAAGACATCAAAAACTTTGACAAACTTCATTAGATATGTCGTGGAAAGTATATTGACTGGCTGCATCACAGCCTGGTATGGAAGCACTAATGCCTTTGAATGGAAAATCCGACAAATACAAATACAAATACTTTATTGTCACCAAACAATTGATACTAGAGCGTACAATCATCACAGTAGTAGATACGGTCTAGTCAATCATGGGTAAAACACTCCTCAGCATTGAGCACATCTACACAAAGTGTTGTCACAGAAAGCAGCATCCATCATCAGGGATTCCCACCACCCGGGTCATGCTCTCTTCTTGCTGCTGCCATCAAGAAGAAGGCACCACAGACTTAGGATCTGCACCACCAGGCTCAGGAACAGTTATGACACATCAACCATCAGGCCCTTAAACCAAAGTGGATAACTTAACTCACCTTCACTTGCCCCATCACTAAAATGTTCTCAAAAACTATGGACTCAGTTCTAAGGACTCTTCATCTCACGTTCTCGATATTTATTGTTTATATTTAAGTACAGTGACATGATTTATCAAACAAGATTCCAAAAAAGCAAAATGAAAAGTGATCATAATTTATTTTCAAAGAATATTCCCTGACTAGTGTAGTAAAGCCACAAAAATAATTCTCCTTGTAAAAACTTGACAGCAAGACTTATTCCTCAGAGTCAAGACAATAATGAGAAAATAAAATTTGTTTGAGTGATTGAATAAGGCCTAAGGATAATGCTCAATCAAGCACTTCACAAACCCCCATCATTTGAAACCTATTGATATTCCTCCTGAGCAGATCGATTTGCAGAGATTCAGCTACTCACTTAAATTACTCTGTAATAGCTTGCAATGTTAACCAGTTTCTGCATTAGGTTGAAGCACAGCTATCTATTCCAAAGACACAAGGTCATGATTTGTAAAGAAACTTCTGGAAAACATCTATCGCCAAATTGAAAGATATTCTGAAAGACGACTATGTAGTTCAACTTTGCTATGGCAGCAGAAGAGGAAAACCTTTCTAAAGTCTTAATCCAGTAGGTCCTTAGCTCCGGCTCAGAATCTACAGAGAGTGCCCTCATCGCATTCACAATTTTACATTTTCATCATCACTGTTATGTCCTAACCTTATGAATTCAAAATTTGGAATTAACTCCCACCAATTTAGACTTCAGATTTAGCTTTGCTCTCACTTCTTTCCCACTAGGTGTAAAAGATAGGAAGGGTAAGAAAGGGTTGTGTTGCAACCCTTCAAGAGGCAGGGTAGGGGACAGAAGCAGATTCAATGTAATTTGCTGATGCAACAATTTTTAAAGTACATTCTTTTTGGCTCCCTATCTTGAGTTTTATTTCAGAGGCTCCAAAAAGCAAGGTATAATAGCTCAGAAGAATTTTAATCAACAACAGCATGGAAGGATTATAAAGATCAGCTTTATTTGTCACGTGTACATCGAAACATACAGTGAAATGCAGGAGTGGCGTCACTCATCAACACAGTCCAAGGATGAGCCCCAAGTGTCACCAGGTCAGGTGCCAACACAGCATGCCCACAACTCACTAACCAAACATCTTTGGAATGTGAGAGGAAAACAGAGCACCCTGATAAAACATACGGGGAGAACATACAAACTCCCTGCACACAGCAGCTGGGATCGAACCCTAAATGCTGTTTCAGGAGCCTCCCAGCCTTCCAGTGAACAACTTGAATGCTGATGTACCACTACAAAAATTATTGATTTCAATTAATTTGGTGCTTGTCTGATTTAAATTATTGCCACTAAAAGCAAAATAGAGATTTGACCATAAAGTATATACACTTCACACAATTCGTACTTATCGAGATCGCTACTTCACACTGGAAACAACATCAGCTCCATAAAGATTCATGCTACAGTATATTTTCAACCAAAAAAGGAATGCAAGTCAACAAATTCCTTCAGTTAACAAACCTGAACATTAGAAGAAGTTTCAACTGTGGGGTAACATAATTGGTACAAATGTACATAATTCACAGTCATGGACATTGAGATGGGGTTTCACTTTAATAGGCTGGTCTGACATGATGATGTATTTCATAAAGGATTTTTAGCACACTTTGAATTCAGATTTTTGGTGACCCCGATACTTTAGGATGATTTCAGAGTTAATGAACATTTCGACCAATGCAGTTGCTTTGAAACTGCCAGAGTTTTGGGAGCAAACTGTCACTGCTTGATTTCTGCAAGTGGAGGCTCAATTTGTGCTTTGAGAAATCTTCGCAACAACACCAAATATTTCGATGTTGTAGTGTTGCTCAGTAACTCCACAGCTGTGAGAGTGGTGAGTATACCAGAACACTCGCCTGATCACTGAAACTTATCTTTTACAGACATTTGGACTATCGGAAGTCTGAGCACACCAAACAGTTGCTCCCCTTACCCAATCTCGGTGATGCTAGCCCTTCAGAGCTTATGGACCACATACTATCTCTGCTGGGAAATCACTATCCTTGTTTTAATTTTAAAGAACTCCATGCCCTAAATGCCTGATCAAGTTTGTATAGCCCTTGCTAATGCACCTGCGATAGACTGCAGGGAGCTTGGTATGATGCCTGACAGCTACACTCAGCCAGGCAGTGATGCATCTTTTCTCCTCCTTTCTCTACCTGAATAAGCCTGGTCAGCAAGGCCCCCAACATAAGGATGCCTGCACCTGTGAAACAGACTGTGCCGGGCCTGTGCTTTTACCACGTTCACTTTGGAAGGAACGCTTGGAAGTGCCGACCACCTTGCAGCTTTGACGGTGCCAGTGCATCAGGACATCAGAGGTCTGTGAACACCGTAGGTTCCAGCTTCTAGGGTCGTCTACTGTTCATTATGGACAACCTTTCAGGCTGACACTTCTTGTGTGACACATGTGAGCGTGCTACCAGCAGCTGAGAAGGCAAAGAATGATAAAACCTCGCTGGAGCCCCAGCAAGATCCAAACTTACAGGACAAGACTGGTGACGCTCTGCTTCAGTGGGCAAGGTTACAAGTAGGACTTCGTCCTGGCTAAAGTGGCAAAACCTCTGCTCGGTGCAGATTTCCTGTGTGCTCAAGAACTTTTGGTCAATCTTAAGAACTGCCAGCTTGTGGATGTCAAGGACTTTGGGTCATTACCCTGCTCTCCCAGTAAGTTCCCCACAACAACTCTGTCAAGCGCAAGTACCACCCCACGTGAGTTTACTCGAATGCTAGATGAAATCAAGCTGTACCTCACTAAGCCCACATCTCTATGGTCACAAAACATTGGGTCGAGCACCATATTTCTATAAATGGCTCACTAGTTCATACCCACATGTGTAAACTGGTAGGCAACCATAAAGGCTAAGTTTGCTAACATGGAAAGACTTGGCATTGTACACCGATTGAATAGCCCCTGGGCTTCACTCCTCCATATGGTCCCTAAGTCCGATGGTGGTTACCACCCATGTGGTGATTACTGATGCCTCAACAAGGCCACCGCCCCTAATCACTACCCAGTCCCACACATCCAAGACTTTTCAGCATGTTTAGCTGGGAAGTTAATTTTTTTCCCCAAGTCCATCTAGTTAGAGACTACCATCATCTGCCTATGTGCTTGAAGGACATTCCCAAAACAGCTGTGATAACCCCATTTGGCCTCTTGGAGTTTCTGTGCATGCTGTTGGGCTAAAAATATGGAGAACAGACTTTCCAAATGCTGATAGACTCTGTATTAAAAGACATAGATTTTCTTTTTGTTTACCTGGATGACATTCTTCTCACCAGTGCATCCCAATCTGACCATGTATCCCATCTCCATACACTTTACAAGTGCTTAAGCCAACACAGGTTATTAACTAGTTCACTTAAAGGCAATACCCTAATCAAGTGTGGACATGACCAAAGCATCTGATGATAAGCTCTTTCCAATGCAACCCTACTGATGCACCCACTCCTCAACCATTACTACTGACAGTGGGTGCTGTGCATGAACAGTTGGTCTGAGGAATGTGTCAGCCGCTTGTCTTCTTCAGCCGCCAGCTCCAACACCCCCCCCCCCCAATAGGAAGTACAACATGTTTTACCGCAAGCTTCTCGGTCTCTATCTGGCTATCAGCCATTTTCGTTTTCTTCTACAGGGTCGCCATTGGCACAAACCCTTTGCGTATGCAATGCCCAAAACATCAGACTCTTGGTTGGCAGGGCAGCAATGCCACCTGGTCTACATATTGAGTTCACAACTGATATACAACAAGTCAAGAGGACAAGTAGTGACATGGCTGACTGCCACTGACTGCCAGCTGTTGAGGCCATACACATAGGGGTTGACTATGATGGCATGGCAGCCGACCAAACTACTGACCCAGAAGTCCAGGTTTGCAGAACAGCAGTCATGGGCCTGTGGGTGGCTGACATTAAGTTTGAGGAAACTGAGATTTCTCTCCTGTGCGATCTCTCGACAGGTTGCTCTTGCTCCATCATGCTCGCAAACAGGAACTGACTGTTTTTGACTCCATACATGGCTTCGTACATCTGGACTGAAAGACCTCACAGAGACTGGTTGCACTAAAGTTTGCTTGGCATGGCCTCAGAAAGGAGGTGCGTGATTGGACTGCAGCCTGTGTGGACTGCCAGTGATCAAAAATTAATCATCATGTTCAGGCATCATTGGCACTCCTGAGATCCCTCAGTGAAGGACCTTGTTAGTCCTCTTCCCTCCTCCCATGATTTCATGCACCTCCTTACACTGGTGGATCGTACAACCAGGTGGCCAGAGCTCATCCTCCTATCATCAATAATGGCTGCAATTGTGGCTCGGGCATTTGTTGCTTGGTTTGGCACCCCATCTGATTTTTCCTCTTGACCACGGACTCAAATTCATATCAAACCTCTACGCTTCAATGGCCCAGAACCTCAGTGTTGGGCTACATCACACCATGGCGTATCACCCTCAGTCCAATGGCCTTATATCAGTGGTTTCACCACTCCTTAAAGGCTGCTCTGAGGACTTTCCTGATTGATGAGTGTTGGTATGATCATCTCCCATGGGGCTCAGAACAGCTCCAAAAGAGGACCCGCAGTCGTCTATGACTGAGTTGGTATACAAGTGTGAGGTGATTTCATTTCTAAAGCCATGACCGAATGGTCGGCCTCTCGACAACGTTCCACCCTCCTCAGTACATTCAATTCCCTTTCACGTATTCCTATTCCTACCTCCCATCATTGTGTTCCTTTTGATCTACATTCCACTTCGTTTGTTTTCATCCGTCATGATGTACACCAACATCCCCTTAGGCCCTCTTATGATGGCTCATTCCGCATTTTGGAACAGGGAGAAAAGACTTTTATCATAGATAAGAAGAGTAAACCTCAACGTATTTCGGAAGATCACCTTAAACCAGCCCAGCAAGATATGGAGTATTCTACTACCATGCCGCTGGCATTGTAACATGAATATGGGTATGTCAATTCACCTCTGGATGAACCAGAGGCACCAGCTGTTTCTTTACCCTTGGAACATAGGACCCGAGCTGGGTGGCTTGTCTGAGCTCCAGACAGATTCACAATGCCAGTTTTAGTGAATTTTAGGGGTGAGGGGAGGGGAGTGCTGTGTGATTGGTAGAAACATATATAATTCACAACCACTGACATTGGGTTGTGATTTCACTTTAAGAGGCTGGTCTGACGTGATGACGTAATCACATGAAAGGTTTTTAGTGCGCTTTGAGTTCAGTTTTTAGCTGTTCAATAAATGAGTTGCTACAGCATTTCTGAAACATAAAACACTTCTGTCGTTTTATTTGCTAAAACCTACACAATAAGTAAATTCTTTTTATGAAGAAGTATCATGAATATGATCCGTTAAATTCTGTGCTCAAGTTTTACATTGGCTCAGAGACTGGAGCCAGCTTTTGAAGACCATAAATAACCTTGGGTACACAACTGTGGAACTGAGCTTTTATACCTCCTTACAAGCTAATGCCCCTTTCAAGACCTACACACCAAGCACGTTAATGAGACACAGAATCTTTGCAGAATTCACCAACCAGAAGTTTCACAGATTCCAAGAGATTTGGCTTATGTTCATTAAAAATAGACAAAAAATTGAAACATTAAAACATTAATGGTATATTAATTACATACAGTGTGTTCTTTAACTGCACTTTCTGGATATACCTGCAATCATCTGACTAATTCTTGGTCGATCAGAGCTCCAAGGCCAATTTATCCTTAATTACACATTTATGTTTCAAGACAGAGCAAGTCCCAGGACAATGATACTTGCCAGCACATTGATATATTAATAAAAGCATGCCATTTATTTGTGTTCACATGATGGGAACTGAACGATAACTACTTGATTCATATTTTTAGTTAATATTTTTGTTAATTGAAGTTTTCATGACAGTTAATTCATTTTGATTCGCAGTTGTGCTTCTTAATTACTTCCTCTTTTATGGTGGCCTCTGCTATTCAGCAATTAGGCAGTACAGGGAGTGTATCTCTTTCTCTACCAGTTATGCTATATACAGGCCCGCAAAGCGGCAGACAAAAATACTTGGACTGAAGCAGAAAGAGGTGGGAGCAACATCATGGATATAAGCACAACCATTAGTGCATCATAGAAATCCAAAGAGTATATTGATAATGGTAATTTTTTACAAAATAATTAAAGGACTAGAAATTGACCCAGCATTAAAAGACATGACAAGTACACCTATGCTACTTTTAAGGTCAAAAGGGACTGATATTCTTAGATGCATAACATTTGTAACACATTGAGCATTAGAATTAAACAATAGGTCTGAAGCAATCTTCTCTCTTTCTTATCTTCATCCACTCCACTTCAGCAGGTTCTGAGAGATTGCTGAGATCAATGTGGGATTCAGACTCTATCACAGGTTGTGTTGGGCACACTGAATACTTTGGCAGGTGGTATGCTTCGTCCACTCTTCTGAAATTGCTTCCAGTGAAGAGATTTAAAGCTCTCAGATGCTTCTTCATTATTTTGATCAGTCACAGCTAGAGATACTAACCTACGACAATATTACTTTTCTTCAAGAAGGTTTTAACAACATTCTTGAAACATTTTTTCTTTCCACCCAGTAACCTCTTTCTGTAATGGAGCAAACTGCTTTAGGATTCTTCTGTCTGGCATTTCACAATATGGCTGCTCATCAGAGGTTCAGTACTGGGAATGGTGAACTGGAAGAGGACAGTTAATTTGGAATACTTTGTGAGGATCTTGTCAAGATTTTGCTATCACTGCTGCAAAGTAATTCATGTCTCTGAAATGTATAGGAAGCCTGCATTCTGTAAATCTTGTTTTTTCCTTCTGAATAAAAATATTGTAAAAAAAAAGAAAGGAAGCCAGGATTTCTGATAACTGTTTGATCATGAACTTTATGTTTGATCTTCAAATACACTTTTCTTCAGCCAAAGGCTGTGGTGCACTTAAGGCATAGTGAATTTCATTGTCGTTATCTGTCTGCATTGAGGTGACTCCCAAGGTACAGAAAGTAGCTTGTGTTATCCAAGATTTCATAATGGACCTTCAATGTTTTTTGTGGGGTGTAGTTGTGGTTTTTGTGGAGTGTGGAAGTGTGTCAACAGTGTCCAGGAGGACAGTGGATTAGGATGGTAGAGGACCTTTCTTTATATAAAGGCTTCAGTGAGTACTAATGCACAATCTGTCAGAAGGTCCTACCCTTATGCTCACTGTGGCATAGGTCAGTAATATTCAAAAGCAAGGAAGAGGAATTGGGGAGTGGGGAAAGAAGATCTATGCAGCCAGAAAGATGTAGGGTGAGGGAGAGAGGATGATGTTCGCTGAGGATAAATTTAGGAAAGGATTAGCAGGAGATTGATAGAAAGAATACTCTTAGGGGAAAGGTCATCTTAATGATTCTTAATGGAAAGAACCTACTTCCATTGCCCTTTCACACAGTGCAAAATAATACTCAAATATAGCAGATCAGTATGTCAAAAATAATCTGGCAGCAGCTTGATCAGTCAGTTGTTCTGCAGACTCCTGGCTTCCTCAACACTTCCTGCCCCTCCACTTATCTTTGTGTCATCCATTAATTTGGTCACAAAACCATCAATTCCACCATCTAAATCATTTACATACAACATGAAAAGAAGTGGTCCCAACACCAAAACCACGTGGAAAACCACTAGGCACCAGCAGCCAACCAGAAAAGGCCTGCTTTATTCCCACTCCTTGCCTCCTGCCATTTAGCCAATCTTCTATCCGAAAATACACCTTCCTTCTTCCTTCTCAGTCTTGAAGAAAGATCTCAGCCCTTAACATTTACTGTCTATTCATTTCCATGGATGCTGCCTGGCCTGCTGAGTTCCTCCAGCATTTTGTGTGTATTGCTTTCTATCCATTCTAGTACCTTTCCTGTAATACCATGGGCTCTTATCTTGTTAAGCAGCCTGATATGCAGTGACTTGTGCAAGCCCTTCTGAAAATCCAAATTAATAACATCTTCTGACTCTCCTTTGTCTATCCTGCCTGTTATTTAGATCATAAGATATATTACAATCAATTTTCAGCAGCGCACGTACTTTATTTACGAAGGAACCACTACAGAAGAAGTGTCAGTTATGTTGTGTGCATTTCATCTTTGTAATATTTTGAAGGTAGTGCATACCATCTGAAAAAATGTAAATTGGAATCAACAGTTCTGCCACTGCACACTGTGACATGGCAATGAGATTCTTTCAGAATAGAGCTATTTATAGATAATGTTTAGAACAGATTTTCTTTTGAAAGCTGAAGTTAAATTGGATGCAAGCTTCAGATCTGTACAGATTAATCCAATTCAACTGAATAGTATTCAGTTGATACACAAGTGGAGACAAGGAAATGTCATTATATGTGGTGGACTGAGAATTGGAGTCAGCACACTTATTGATGTCCTTAGAAATGACACTACATGGCAGACAGGATAAAATACAAAATAAATTATCAAATACAACATATTTTATTGAAGGAAGTTAATGTCTATGAAAATCAGGTTACCAACAGATTTTCTGGGAAACAGAGAAAATTAGACCATTTATTTAACCGAATAACAGCAAAACTACAATGACCCACTCATTACTATTAACTTATTAGGAAAGACTATAGTTGGAGATTGTACAAATAGTACATCACTATGCGGGTTGATGTTACAATTGGAAGTTGTTTAATCTGAGAAAATTTTATTTCCATGGGACCACTTTAAAACACTGAAACTTCCAGCCAATATGAAAATATAAATCATTCCAGTTATCAATGTCTTGTGCCTTTGATTCAGACACAACTGAAAACAAGCTAGCCTCTAGTCACTTACAATAACACTCTTTCACAAATATTGGCCATCAATTATATTGATCCTCACAGATTCAGCAACAACAAGATCAATGGAGCCGAATGCACTGAGTACAACAGTAAATTTGACTAAATGAATCGTTTCAAGATATCTCGCTAGAGCTTGGTAAGAACGAAACAGATAACTGCCCACATATGGGCCTTATGATAGGCGAACAAAGGCTTTATCAACTGGTCAGTTTCTAGAATTGTCTTAAAGAAAGGGAAAGAACAATCAATACTGAGGGAAGGAATTAATGAACTTGGAGCATGGCAGTCAGGGCTATATGAGTCAGAAGTAGAGGAAATAAGAAATATGTCAAATGTGACAATGGTGGCTACCTTCACAACTAAGGACAACATTTGGGAGTACGTATGAGAGTCTTTCATACAAAACATCAATGTTTTCTGTCAGGAATGCCAACTATTGAGATCTTGTATCATGTTTCATAACACTGACAGTCATTTTCAACAACTCTCTTTATATTTAACAGATGCATCCATACTAATACACTAAAGGCATGATGGTGGCCCAGTATGAATCTACTGTTCTTTGTACAATATCACTCAACAATCCTTGAAAACTACCTGATGTTGACCTCAGTACCAACTTTAAAGACAGCAAAGTTAATTCCATACCTGCTTGTGAACATTTAAGAAACTGGGAGAGTAGTGTCAGCTGGGCGTACTTAAATTCACAGAATCATATCTTGAAGTTTATGTGCCAGATTCCTTCAACAGAATCTTGAGATATGTTTGAACTCAGCACATTAACACAGTGTCTTGGCATGGGACCACGTGGAACTATGAATCCTTACTATTGACTTTAGACTCAGAAAGTCTCAGGGCATCAGGTCAAACATGGGAAAGAAACCTTTTTATGAATGACATCTGCATCCTCCCTCATCTGATGAATTAGTACTCCAAGGCATTGAATAACATGGAACCAACACTAAAAGCATCAGGGCACAGGGTGGAGACTTCAATGTCTATCAGAAATAGGGTTAGTAGAACTACTACTGATCAAGTCCCAAAGGATAAGGCTGCCAGACTGGTCTTTCGAGAAATCAAAAGTTCAAGGTATTTATGTACAGTCTAAATGATTTTTTCTATAAGAACAGTGCAGCATCGACAGCATTAGCAGACCATAGAGTTATAGATTAATACAATGTGGAAAGAGACCATTCATTCCAACTGATCCATGCCAACCGAGATTCCCTTCTAAGCTCGTCCCTTTGCCCACATTTGATCCACAGCCCTTTAAACCAGGGGTTTTTAGCCTAGGGTCCATGGAGTTCTTGGTTAATAGTAGGGGTCCACGGCATAAAAAAGGTTGGAAACCTCTGCTCTACGCCTTTCCTATCCATGCCAAGTACCAAGGTGCATGCATATAAGAAAGAGAGGCACGAACAGGATGTGTAAATATTCTGTACAAGACAATTATTTTGTTCTCCTTTACAGTTGTGTACAGGAAATTACATTAAACAATCTCAAATCCTGAATTTTTAGTGAGAAAAATAGGAAAGCAGAGTGTTATTCAAATAGTGTGATACTACTGAATGCTAGTGTCCAGAGAGATCTTCTTGGCTGCATACAAGAAATAAAAAAGCTAGTACGCAGGCAAACCAAACAGTTAGAAAGGTAAAGATCTTCTTTTATATTCAGTTTTGGGATCTGGAGGCTGATGGCAAGGCCAGCATATATTCTCTGTCCCTCATGAAAGTTATTTATGAGCTGCCTTCTTGAACCACCGCATTTCTTCTTGTGAAGGTACTCCTACATCGCTATCAGACAGGGTGTCCCAGGATATACTTATTGATGATACGCCTATGATATATTTCCAAGTTAGGATCCTGCATGGGAACCTGCAGATGGTGGTTCTACCTTTGGCCTCCTTGATCGTACAGGAGGTGAGATTTGAAGGTGCTGGTTGGAACAGCCTGGGTGGTCACTTCTTCAAAATGCCAAGTTTGGTCAAATCCTATTTCTTTCTTTTTATGAGTGCTTCTAAGTTTGATGTTATACAGACAATTACTCCATTTAATCAAAGATGTGTCTATTTGATCAGTCCTTCCTCACTCTAAATCAAGTTTAGTTCATTCTGCCATCTATTTACAGGAGGTAAAGGACCAATTATTTTTCCAGGTGAAATATGACTGTATTAACTAATTTCAGAAAGACATGTAGAAACTTAATTTTGATTTGAGATTTGTGAGTAGAGTTGTGTTGGGTCTAGTGAGTTATGAACCACACAGGAGGCTCAGCAAAAGAATTGCTGAATTTTAAAAGCCACTACTCCTTGATTTCTCTTGCTGAGAAATGACCTAACTGTAAATCACCGCTTATTACTTTGAAAAATGTTCTTCATTCTCAAGCCTCGACAAGTGGGATTAATTTTCTCTCAGATGTGTGCATTTGCCTCAGATTTCCATGGATGCATTCTGAGAAAGATCACTTTTTAACAGTAATAATTCTTGAACACATGTTCCAGCATTCAACAAGCCAAAGAACTTCCAGCCCCGTTCTTCACCACCTGCCACAGATCTTTCTTGCTCCACTGCTTAGAATGAGCCTCACTGGTGTCAACCATGGCTAAGTATTAATAACAAATATATGCCACTTGATCCTTTTCCAACAACTAGTGTAATAAAGACAGGTAACAATAATAAATAAACTAAGAATCATCAACTACTCCTTGGAAAATGATCAATGATGATAATGACAGTCAAGGATCTACAAAAATTTAGCAGCACCATGAAAGGTAGATTAGGATGACAGACAGATTAGGACTACAAACAATGGTAATCTTGAAATACAAGGTCCTATGTGAAAACATGGCTTGGAAATCACAGAACAATTTGAATCAGTAGGAAAGGAAACCATCAACAAATAATTCTTATTAAAAATTAAATTCCACCATTTAGTGGTAAGCATAATGAAACTCCACTGGAAAGTAGCCTGAGACAAAGGGAAATAAAAACAACTGAAAACAGCTCTGGCAATGCTGCATTTCCCCACTCCTTGTACTCTTACCTTAAACATCAGGCAGTCATCCTGGTGTTCTGCATATACCGATGACAGCTTGTACTGGTTCTCCGTAGTGACGTCGATCTTGTAACCCATCAGGGCATAGCAAACAGCTCGGAATTCCTGAATCTTCTTCTGGAACACCTCCTTCAATCGTTGGTTCTTCAACTCTGCACTGTTCACTTGCTTGCGCATTTCTGAAGCCAAAACATGAAAAAAATTATTTTATAATTGCTAAATGGTGGACATCAGTCAATTTTACAATTTAATGAAACCTTCAATGTCAATCAAAATTACAAAATTTCAAGAGAATTATAAGTCTCACACCAAATTGGATAGGCACTAATAAGATTTTATGGAATAAAATGGATGTAAAGCTTTAACCTTATGAGAGGTTATGAAACATACATAACCAGTGTTGTCAATAAAAAGTCGTTGTTGCTTTTCAACAGTAGGTTACAAATTGCAGAACTTGAAAATATAAAATGTCCTCCAGTCACAATTTTAATTTGTTCTCAGCTTCTTGCGAGCAAACACCATTTTGAAGAATAAATTTCTTCCATTTCAGCATTATCCCTCCAAAACAAATGTCACAGATGCTTCCATTTAAACAGTAAAACCTAGAACCATATTTTCATCCCAGCCAAAGAAGATGGTTGTACCAAACCTCTGGAGAATTCCTATGTTGTTGGAAACTTTGCACAAATGCTAAGTTTTGGATACTGTTTTTCGACAGCAATTTTGGACACTGTTGTGGGGGATGACCTCCCATGGGTATGCCAGGTTACTGGCACTGAGCATAGGTCCCTGGTAGAGAAGGGAAATAGGGAGGAGAGGGAAGTGGTAGTGATAGGGGACTCAATAGTCAGAGGAACAGGATTCTCTGAACGTGAACAAGACACCTGGATGATATGTTGACTCCTAGGTGCCAGGATCAGGGACATCTCAGATTGCCTCCACAGCATTTTGGATGGGTAGGGAGAACAGCCAAATGTCTTGGTACATAATAGTACCAATGATAAGGAAGAAAGAGCAAAGAGGTTCTGATGAGAGAATTTAGAGAGCTAGGCAGTAAGCTAAGAAGCAGGACCTCCAGGGTAGTAATTTCTGGATTGCGACCTGTGCCATGTGCCAGAGAGGGTAGAAACAGGATGATTTGGTAGATTAATGTGTGGCTGAGAAACTGGTGCAGGGTTGGGCTTCAGGTTCTTGGATCATTGAGATCTCTTCTGGGGGAGGTATGACCTTTACAAAAGGGACACGTTGCACCTGAACCTGAGGGGTACAAATATCCTCATGGGAAGGTTTGTTAGAAGTATTGAGAAGAGTTTAAACTAATCTGGCAGGGGGAGGGTACCCAAGTGAAGGGACTCAGCATAGGACAGATGGTAACAAAGCAAAGATGATGATAGTAATAACAATAACAACAACAATAATAAGACTTTATCGATTCTGAGAAATTAATTTGTTACTGTAGCAACATTTTAAAATACACTTAGCGATAATAATGAATAATAATAATCAATATAATATTAACTAATAACAAAGTACAGAATAATATACACCAACAATAATTTACCAATGTGCCATAGTGTGCAGTACTGTGCAATAATAATGTATGAAATAATAAAACAGAGACTATTGTACTATGAGACTATGTGTGTTCTCCTGTCACATAGAGATGAACTATGTATATGCTTATTGCTTTTGATAGGAAAGATTTTCCATAACGATCCTTGTGACAGTGAAGCTGAATGAAATAGTGTGCAGTCAGACTGTCAGGAAGGGCAGGCGGATGATAGGACAAAATTGCAGCCAGCAGGGTGAGTATCAGTGCATTAGGGATGCAGAATCAAAAAGGGTAGTAAATACAGAATGTACAATATGTCAATGCACAGAGTATAAGAAATAACGTGGATGACCTTATTGCACTTTTAGAGATTGTCGGGTACAATGTTGTGGCCATCATTGAATCATGGCTGAAGGATGGTTGTAGTTGGGAGCTGAATGTCCAAGGTTACATTTTGTATCGGAGGGATAGGAAAGTAGGCAGAGGGGGTGGTGTGGCTCTGCTGGTAAAGAATGGTGTTAAATCATTAGAAAAAGATTACATAGGATTGGAAGATGCTGAATCCTTATGGGTTGAGTTTTAAAAATGCAAGGGTAAAAGAAACCTGTTGCCAGTTACAAAAAGGCCTCCAAACAGTACCTGGGATGTGGACTACAGATTACAACAGAAATAGAATTGTCAATAAAGCAATGGGATGTAGATTGGGAAAATCAGATTGGTAATGGATCCCAAGAGAGTGAATTGAATGTCTATGAGATGTCTTTTTAGAGCAGTTTGTCGTTGACCCTACTGGAGGATCAGCTATACTGGATTAGGCATTATGTAATGAACCGGAGACAATTAGGGAGCTTAAGGCAAAGGAACCCTGAGGAGACAGTGACCACAATATGACTGAGCTCAACCTGAAATTTATAGGGAGAAAGTAAAGTCTGACATAGCAGTACTTCAGTGGAATAAAGGAAATTACAGTGGTATGGGAGAGGAGTTGGCTAAAGTAAAATGGAAGGAAATGCTGGCAGGAATGACAGCAGAGCAGCAATAGTTTCAGTTTCTGGGGAAAATGACGAAGGTGTAAAATAGTACAACCATGGCTAACAAGGAAAGTCAAACCTAATGTAAAAACAAAAGAGAGGGCATACAACAGAGCATTAATTAGCAGGACGATAGAGGATTGGGAAGCTTTTAAAAACCTACTGAACGTAACTAAAAGAATCATTAGGAAGGTAAAGAAGAACTATGAAAGCAAGCTAGCAAACAATATCAAGGTGGGTAGTAAAAGATTCTTCAAGTATATAAAAAATAAAAGAGAGATGAGAGTGGATATAGAACTGCTAGAAAATGAGTCTGGAGAAATAATAACGGAGGACAAGGGGATGGCAGATGAACTAAATGAGTATTTTGCATCAGTCTTCACTGTGAAAGACACTAGCAGTGTCCCAGGAGTTGAAGGGTGTGAGGGAAGAGAAATGAGTCAATTACTATTACAATGGACATGGTGCCCAAAAAGCTGAAAGATCTAAGGCTGATAAGTCACCTGGACCAGATCAGCTAGAGGGAGCAGTACAGACTACTGATCTTTCAAGAATCATTGGACTCTGCCATGATTTCAGAGGACTGGAAAATTGGAAAAGTTACTCCACTCTTTAAGAAAGGAGAGAGGCAGCAGAAAGGAAATTATAGATCAGTTAACCTGACTTCAGAGGTTGGGAAGATGTTGGATGCAATTGTTAAGGATGAAAATATGGAGTACTTGGTGACACAGGAAAAAATAGGAAAATATCAGTATTTCCTTAAGGGAAAATCTTGCCTGACAAACCTGTTGGAATTCTGTGAGGAGATTAGAAGTAGGATAGATAAAGGGAATGCAGAAGATGTTGGATATTTGGATTTTCAGAAGGCCTTTGACAAGGTGCCACACATAAGGCTGCTTACCAAGTTAAGAGTCCATAGTATTACAGTAAAGTTACTGGCATGGTTACAGCACTGAGTGATTGGTAAGAGGTAGTGAGAGGAGCTAAAAGGACCCTTTTCTGGTTGGCTGCTAGTGACTAGTGATGTTCTGCAGGGGTTGGTGTTGGGACTGCATATCAATGATTTAGATGATGGAGTAGATGGCTTTGTTCCCAATTTTACAGATGATAGAAAGATTGGTGGAGGGGCAGGTAGTGTTGAGGAAACAAGTAGGCTGCAAAATAATTATACAAATTAGGAGAATAGGCAAAAGAGTGATAAATGAAATATAATGTTAGAAAATGCATGGTCATGCACTTTGGTAGAAGAAATAAATGTGCAGACTATTTTCGACATGCGGAGAAAATATGAAAATCTGGCATGCAAAAGGACTTTGGGAATCCTTGTGCAGAACACTCTAAAGGTTAGCTAACATGAGGAAATTTGCAGATGCTGGAAATTCAAACAACACACACAAAATGCTGGTGGAACACAGCAGGCAAGGCAGCATCCATAGGGAGAAGCACTGTCGACAGGACTGATGAAGGGTCTCGGGCCAAAACGGCGACAGTGCTTCTTCCTATAGATGCTGCCTGGTCTGCTGTGTTCCACCAGCATTTTGTGTCTAAAGGTTAGCTTGCAGGTTGAGTCAGTGCTGAGGAAGGCAAATGCAATGTTAACATTCATTTCAAGAGGTCTTGAATATAAGAGCAGGGATGTGGTGCTGAGGCTTTATAAGGCACTGGTGAGGCCTCACCTTGACTACTGTAAACATTTTTGGGCTCCTTATCTAAGAAAAGATGTGCTGGCATTGAAGAGAGTTCAGAGGAGATTCACAAGGATGATTCCGGGAATGAAAGGGTTATCATATGAGGAACGTTTGATGGCTCCGGCCATGTACTCGCTGGAATTTAGAAGGGTGAAGAGGGAATCTTATTGAAACCTTTTGAACATTGAAAGGCAAGGCTTCTCTACTTTTATCCTATATCCCTCATGCAATAAAACCCATTCAGTTTGCCTCTTTCATTATCGGCTGTACCATCATAGAAACTGATCATGAAGAAGAAATCGATATTCATGCCATCAGGTTACAATGATCAAAATTGTTGCAGACATTTAAAACATTAGACCATTAGACCATATGACATCAGAGCAGGATTAAGCTATTTGGCCCACTGAGTCTGCTCCATTTCATCATGGCTAATCCATTTTCCCTCTCAACCCCAATCTCCTGCCTTCTCCCCATATCCCTTCATGCCTGTTGTCGTCGTTGTCTGAACCCTTAGTGCCTAGGTGGCACATGGGGCCTCCACAAGGGTCTTCCATTTCCGCCGGTCTTTGGCTCTGCTGCTCGTCGTTACCCAGTTCATGCCGACTTTTTTCAGTTCTGCTTCCACAGATCTTCACCATGTTATTTTGGGCCTGCCCCTACCTCCTTTCCCTGTGGGGGTCCACCTTAGTTCTACTTTTGCTAATTCATCATTTGGCATTCTCATTACATGGCCCAGCCGTCTCCATCGTCTTCTTTTCACACAAACAGAGATTGATTCCATATTGCAAGATGTAAGCAAGTCTTGGCTTCTGATTTTCTAAGGCCAGAAGATCTTCTTGATACTTCGTAGACATTTTGTCTGGAACGGGTCAAGTTTCTTGCAGATGTCTTTCATCATCTTCCAACATTCACATCCATAAAGTAGCACACTTAGGACGTTGCTTTTAAAAATTGATTTTGGTGTTAAGTTTGAGTTGTGTGGATTTCCAAACTACATTGAAGCTGCCGAAAACTTGATTTGCTTTAGATAGTCTTGCTAATATGTCTGTAGTGTTCTCGCTCAGGTGTAAGAGAATGCTGAACTAAACACCGAGGTAAACCGTAGTCAATGAAGACAGGATCGCAGTAAGATTAACCGTTTACTGTTCACTCTTCCACATTAACATATGGTGAAAGCTGTTGATAAAACAATACAAAATGTATACAGTATTTGTTTCCTTCTTGATATCACATTTACATCGTAAATTCTTGCAAAAGTAAAACTACAACAACTACATTACATTAAAGTGCAACATACAGTCAGAATCTACCTACGCCATTGACTGCTTTAAATACACTTCAACACAAACTATCCGCAACTCTTTAACTAACAAAAACATAAACCTTATCAACCGTCATTACTTCTAACAGAATCAGCATTAACATTTTAATTCAACATATCGATTATCTCATGAACTTACGGCGTTGCTTCACTATGTTTCTAGTGCGTAGAAAGAAAACTTTTCTTGCGCTGATCCTGCACATGTGAGCCCCCTCCTTCCTGTTTCTCCAAACCGGTATTTTCCCACAAGACGCGGCAAAACTGGATGTGGCGTCATCGCATGCCGCGATATATCACAGACAACGAATTTACTTTAAACAATCTTAACTTTAACTAGAAAATGCTAACAAATGAATTACTAAAGCGAAAATATTATAAACTAAACAAATGCCATAAAGGCAACACAATGTCCTTACCACTATCTCCATCAGTGCTGACTTTACTCCCAAGGTACGTGAACTTCATGCCTGACCAATAAAGAAACTATCAACCTCTGCTGTAAATAAGCATAATGACTTGGCCTCCACAGCTGCCTGTGGCAACAAATCCCACAGATTCATCATTCTCTGGCTAAAGAGATTCCTCCTCATCTCTGTTCTAAAAGGACATTCCTCTATTCTGAGGCAGTGTTCTTTGGTCTTAGACTCGCCCACGATAAGAAACACCCTCTCCATATCCACTCAATTGAGGCCTTTCAACATTCGAAATGTTTCATTCAGATCCTCCTCATTCTTCTGAATTAGGATGTGAGCAATCCCGTCCAGGAGACTTATTCACCATTAGACCCTGTTGTTTAATTAGAACCTCTTCTTTAATCATAATTCTTCCTATTTTTCCCCTCCCATTTGCCTTTGATTTTCTACTACTAGGAAGTTTTCATATATTCTAACTTGAAAATGGACACAAACTTCTAATTCTTTCAATTTCCTTATTTCCCATTATTAATTCCTCATTAATATCTTACTCTGATTCCTTTAAATACCATGTAGAAGTTTCACCTTTATATATAATGTACGTTTGTTACTGGTGTATTGTCATCATCTATTTTACTCTTTTTCATTTTATCTATGTTACCCTTTGCTGATTTTGAAAAATTTCTTCACTATCTTGCACACCATTAATCCTCACAACACTGCATGCATTTACTATTAATTTGATATTGTGCCTAATTTCCTTTGTTAGTTATAGATGAATCACATTCCTCTTAACAGTATTTCCCAATGAAATATTTACTTATATGTCTTCTAGTTCATCAGCTTTTATTCTATTTTTCTAGTCCACTTTAGATCTTTGTTAAGTTTAAAACACTAGAATCTCACTCAGTAACCGAATATAAAATTCTATCAGGTTATGATCACTCATCCCTGGAGGATCATTCTCTATAACTCATCTGTCACAAAATTAGATCTAAAATGGCCCCTTCTGTGATTTGTTCTGTAATGTATTTTGATAGGAAACTGCTCTAAATACAATACAAATTTACATTTGAGGTTAACTATGCTAGAACCAATTATTTTAAATATAATACTCTGCTTTTCCATGTAATGTACAATCTTTAAACCTAATTAAAATATTTTGTAAAGGGTTGACTACTGACAGAAGTGAAGAACTGATTAGATGTATTTTTATATTGCAGATTCTCTGCAGTCAAAGCATTGAATATTTTATTTCAAATTACAATTTATTTTCTTTTCAATTGTTCAAGTATAGTGGATTCCAGTCAATTGAAGCACATCGGGACCCAATTAGCCAAAAATTCATGGAAATAGTTAAAAAGGTATAAAAAAGACAAACTACCATTTAACTGAATACCAAATTATGTATTTAAATGAAGTACAGAACAAATCTGAACACTATCAACACTTCTACAGTATTACAGAACTGTGTATTAGTTCCTAATAGTTATAAACTGAGGAATTAATCCAAGGTACGCTGCCATGTTCTGTGGTTGACTGTAAATGAATAACATTATTGCAGATACCTAGTACAGATAATGGACTTTCCTACTGAACTAGTGTCAAAAATCACTGTTTTTTAATCCAGTATCCGTTGGCCCAAATGAATAACACAAGCACACACAACTGATGCTGTTTAAAGACTGTTCATTCTAAGCTGGTGTATTGTCTAATGGCCATATAAGTGCATGCGGCTGACACGCATTAGAAACTGTTCGTCGTTTCTTGTCCCAATTAAGTGGCATACTATCCCAAATAAACCAAGTGAATCACAGCAATTTTTTCAATTAATTTTGGTTCTTTAAGAGATGGCCCAAAAAACATAGCTACATTGATGGCTCAATTAACCAGAATCTACAGTATTTGTACAGAGATATCAACACAAACATTTCTTTGAATGAATAATTAACAGAGCTTAACAAAATGATCAACAATATTTCCCCACATTCTGAGGATGTATGATTCATAAGAAATATTTAGGAACTGTGTTCAGTATACGTGGGATTCTATAGTAAGACAGTGGCAATTGAAGCCCTCCATTGAGTGGGGTTGACCATGGATATTACTAGCTGTCTACATGATAGGCAAACTAGTACACAAGCCAGGGCGGTACGATATGGAGAGCAAGCTGTTGCTCATGCAGAGGGCTCCCCCTCTTCACACAGCTGATGAATCCACAGTAACAGCAGTGACTGATACAGTTTGACACCAGCAGCACCACAGGAGTTACCTTAGGGACTCCAGCTCCAGATTTTTCCTCGGGGTTTACTTCTGAAATCTTCCCCATGGGTGGGTATAGCCGCAGGGCAGTGGAGGGTTGAGATCAGAGTTTTCCTTCTCCTAAATGAGCTGCCAACCACAGCAGACAAGACCCACCTGCCTGAAGCGACTCGTTTTAAGGCACCAGTAACCAGCCTTTACCCCTTCTCCCGTCAGTAGAAATGGTTCTGTCGGGTTTAGTAGCTAAACCACAAGTGAAGGGCAAAATCTGGATTGGGTTGTCAGAGGCTATTCGGGACACAAGCCATTTAATAGGTAGTGGGATCTTATCCCCACTCCCTCCCTTGGCTATGACAACCTTAAGGAATAACAGTGATAATTATAATACAAAAGTTTGACATAAAAACACGTCAACAATGTGACAACAGAATGCACAGACACAGAAGGTTTTATTATAAAGGCACCTACACACAATTCCAATTTGCACAATTTATTTCACACTATCGGTGTCATTTCCTCAAATGTAAATTTTTGTGTCTTACAGTGAAAACAGTACATTTTAGCAAGTCAATTTGTGAAATCTTGTTACTATGTTCCAAACAATGGTTCAATTTTTTCCCTAAATAAACAAAATTTCTATCATCCAAATTTACAATTCAAACCAAACTAAACATTATATTTCTAAACATCTATATTGATTTATCTATTCATTCTCTAAGATTGTCCCACAAGTCCTCTTATGGTTTCCCAGTTGTAAGCTGCTCATGTGAAATTGGGGCAGAAACATAGCATTTTGGCAGTGATTTTTACTGCTGTGAGCAACTTTGAATGCAATTATAAATACTATTCCAAACAGAATAGAGATTATGGAATTGTAACAAGGACCGATTTTAGACATATTCTTAACATGTATCAAATCTCTTCTCACTCCATTTTGTTGGGCATCTCCTTCTGCTTGCCATTTTATTTAATATCTGAAGCAGCAATAGAGAGAAGAAATAGGTGAAAGGAGTAGGGCCTGAGGCAGTATAGCACTTAAGTCAGACGTGGCGGTACAGTCATGGATGAATGTGAGGGGAGGTGAGAGGGTAGAAGGGAGACTGGTATAGGAGGGAAGGGGCTGGCACAGGGGGTGTGAGGGACAACAGCACAACGTGAAAGAGGGATGACAGAGAGGGGGGAAGAGTACAAGGAAAGAGGGAAGACAGAGCAGGAGGAAGAGGAAGGACAGCGTTATGGGGCAAGGAGAGGATAGAGTTGGGGGAACAAGGAAAACACCATGGGTGAGGGAAAGGATGATTGCACAGTACAGTCAGTGGAGGGGATAAAGAAGATTATTTTGTAGGAGCTCACATGCAGAATGTGTCAGAGGGCTCTTCGATGGTGGTGGACACATCATAGGGGTAATGAGTCAAGGCTGAGTATCAACTGATGATAGGAGATTCCCAGTCAAGGATAGAATCACAGAAAGGCAGGTGCAGAAAAACCAAAAACTACAGACCCAAAGGACCTGCTGCCCCTGACCTTCATTCACATGAAGTACCTGGAATAAAAAGAAGTGGCAATGGAGACATTGCAGAAGAGGTTTACCAAGATGCTGCTTGGATTGGAGGGAATGTAAAGAGAGGTTGGGTTGTTTTCTCTGGACTGGCTGAGGCCTATTAGAAGTTAATAAAATTATGAGAAGCATAGATAGAGTTGACAGACAGTATCTTTTCTCCCTGGATCACAATATCTTAAGGGCAGCATTTAAGGTGAGAGGCAAAAGGTTCAAAGGTGATGTGCTGAGCAAGTTTTTACACAGTGAATGGTGGGTGCCTGGAATATGCTGCCAAAAGTGATGACAGATGCAGATGTGATACAGGTTTTTAAGAAGCTCTTGGTTAGCCACATGAATATGCAGAGAATCGAGGGATATGAGCTTTGCATAGGCAGAAGGGATTGGGTGTCATTAGCTTAATTATTTTGGCACAGCACTGTAGGCAGAAGGGTCACTTCCTATGCTATACTCTTCCATGTTCTTAGTGCATAACCAGGGTATTAAGTACTATTTGATTACATTCAGTGGTAGGAGAAAGAAATGCTCTGAAACCCTTAATAGTCAAACCCTGCTCCATATCATAATACTGCTAAACCTCCCCATCCATAAAGCTTCTGGATGATCAATAGTACACAGAGGTACAGAATTTTAAAAACATATTTTGGTACATATGGATTATAGTGAGAGATCATTAAAGTTGAAGAAATTTGAGGTAATTGGTCTTAAATAGCTTATCTAGATGTGTTTTATGTCTCATATTTAATAATCTAGCTAATCAATGCAATCCATGGTGGTTCCACTTTACTGCAGAAGAGATCACTCGATTTGGTTTTTCTGTAAAACCGAAACAATTTTATGCTGCTGGTCGATGGAAGTAAATAACAGCAATTACATTGAAATCAAGATGTGATCAAAGAAAATATTACTCACTGACATTCAGCACAGTCATTTAATAGTTAATCAATTGGACATTTGGAGCCCATAATTTACTCTAACAGATCTTAATTCGGTCAACATTTCAGCTGTTGTTAAGTCCAGCCTTTTAAAGGGACTTTATCCATTTATCTTGCTCTTGTACTAATGACTTCGAACACTTTGCCCCAGATTCTGACAGCTCAGTCAGTACATTTGGCCCACCCTGCCTGTACCAGCATTCTCCTCTTCTTTTCCTGGCTATTCTTGCTTCTTTAGACTGTGCTCTTACATTAGATATTGCAGCCCTCCAAGTCAGCAGCAGACCTTACTGTTGTGCAGTTCCCAAATCTGTCTGCAGGAGCTATGCCAAATTAACCTAGCAGAGAACATCATAGTTATTAATTTGAATGAACAAGATGTAAAAGTTTTTTTAATCAACTAAGTTACATGTTTTAATTATTATGTTTGTGTTAAATATTCCATTATGTTTTAATTTTATTTTACATTTCCAGCAATCTTAAGGATTAATTCTTTGCCATTCATTGTTTGTGGATGATTTTGAATGCAGCTTAAAGTCAGAAACACTGTTTTCTGACAGCAGTCTAAGCCTGGGTAATGGAGGAAGGGTTGATTAGTATGGAGGAAGTGGCTTAGCCATCTCTCAATATGTTTCCAGAGGTCTTATGAATAGAGTTATTTTTGCAATTCCTTCACCATTCACTCGTCCACAATACGGCATTTACCACTGTCACACAGACCCATGCCATTGAAGACATTGCTGACATAAGAACTCAAGCTGACAATGAATAAGCAAAAATTGATTCAATTAGCCACTGACAAGTTCAACAGTAAGCAAACAACAAATTCTGGTCCACTAACTTTTCCTACTCAAGATAAAAAGCAGATATTGTTATCTCAAATTGTCCAAATGAACATAAGGAAAAGGAAAGGATGCAAAGCCTGTGATTATACGCAGTACTGAATGAAGCTTCATTTGAATATACAGTCGGCCATCCTTATCCGTGGGGGATTGGTTCCAGGACCCCACCGCGGATACTAAAAAACGCGGATGCTCAAGTCGCTTATATAAAATGGTGTAGTATTTGCATATAACCTATGCACATCCTCCAATATACCTAATACAATGTAAATGCTATGTAAATAGTTGTTATACTGCATTGTTTAGGGGGAAAAAGTCTGTACGTTTAGTACAGACGCAACCATCGTAGCTCTTCTGGGAATGCTGATGCCGCCTCGGCATCAGCCGATCCCGATTCTCCCGTGATCTATAAGTCCTTGAGGCTGTAGCGTTTTACATTGCAGCCAGCCATCCCTTACTAGACTTAAACTCCTTCCTCTCGCACACAACACAAGTAGCAAACAAATGAGACGCAAGGCGAACAATGCTCATAAAATGAGTGCAGGAGAGAGAACTTCCGGGTTTTCCTGATCTGTGGTTGGTTGAATCTGCGGATAAGGAGGGCCGACTATACATTGTAATAGGTGACAAAATAAGATACTTGGAAGTTATGCTTCAACTTTAAGTTCCCTATTACAAAGTACAGTTCACTAAGCCCATACTTTTCTCAAAAAGACTATATTAGCTTTATTTCTTAATAAATTATTGAGATTCACAAACATATAAAATATATTTATTTTATTTTTATTTAGCGATACAGCACGAAGTAGGCCCTTTCGTTCCTTTAAACACATGAGTGTGAGGGACAACAGCACACTGTGGAAGAGGGATGGCAGAGAGGAGGGGATAGAGTACAACCCCTGACAAACCTGATTAACTCTAACCTAATCACAGGGCAATTTACAATGGCCAATTAACCTACCCGGTATGTCTTTGGGCTATGGGGGGAAACCACAGCATCCAGAGAAAACTCACACATTCCAAGGGGAGAACGTACAGACACCTTACAGAATGGTGCTGGAACTGAACTTCGAAATGCTGCAAGCTGTAGTATCATACTGTTACACTACCGTGACAATTATTAAAACAGAATTAAACTGTAAGGTTCAAATACAGAAATGAAAAATTGAACAATTTTTAATGAGGCAGATTTTGAAAATTATTTTTTATTAGTCAATAATTATTCATTTCTGACGGTTTCTTCTGCCATGAAAATAAATTGTTTCTCAAGGACATAATGGCTTTATCAGCTCCAAATTAATTATGATTTAAATTTTATAATGGCTAGCAAAATAAATGAAAGTTGGACCCAAATGAATACTAATTACATTATTTTTCAGATTAGTATCTTATCACAAGTCAACTATGAGAACGTTCAAATCCTCTTAAATAAATAATTAGCTTGCCAGAAATATTTTCCAATTTATGACAGGTAATCAGTTTATATTATTTCCCAATTATCGCAACTCCAAGTACCACATTAATTATTTTTTAATATAATCCTCTTTCATAAAAATGTTCAGCCTCTTTCTGTTTAAATTTTTGCTGGAATATTAACTCTACGTTCCAGAAAACCTCCTCATTTCAAACACTGAAGGTCCCCACCATGTATCTCTAGAGTTAGTGAATAGTGTTATTCCCCAAGACAGCAAATTTCAAAAGCTTTTCTTGTCCACCATTGAGATAAAGGAAATGATATTGGCTATTGACAATGAGCATACTGTTAGTTCACCTAATAAAATAGCTCACTGGAAAATTCAAAAATATTGTTCTCAAAATCAAGATGGCTGACTAGGTCTTTATGAAATATCATACACAAGTTTAGGTTAGACTTATCAAACTTTGTTGTAAATTAGTACACCTTCAGCTCTGAACCTAAAACAGATCTGGAAACAACACCTTCAGCAGGACAAGTATACTGTATTCCCATTTCACAGATCATCCTGATGTGTCAATTGCATGAATAGGATTTCAAATTTAAGTGCACTGACTTCTTTGGACACAAGGAACAAATTAGAAGTGGCCACATATCCATTCTTTGTTACAGAGAAATTTCTGCTCTAGGCTGCATTATATCTATTTTTGTTCAAGGTAAATTATCTTCTACTGAATCAAGCAAATTTTTTCATTTCCTATGACAATGGACTCATTAATATGGCAGTGAGCTGAAAGCATATTTAGAAGGGCCACAAATGATCAAATATAAGCAATTATTAAATATGAGAAGACAAATAGGTATTTCATAATAGATAAAGGCCACAAAGGCAAAGGAGATGCGATGGGATTGAAGAGCAGCTTCAGACAGAGCAGAATTCTCTGCTCCCAACCGCTCACAGTTAGACCGGACTGCCATTGTCACTGCGTGAGGACTGAGGAAATTAAATCCTCATATTGTGAAATATGCATTTTTTAAATCATGTGTTACCTTTTTTCTTTCACTGTTGCCACCATTTTATGCTTTGCATAATCAATAAATTATTCCTGCCCCTCATCCTGTCACAGAATTATTCAATTTCCCCCTGCCTTAGTAATAGGCCTATAAAGTTAAATCTTTTGGCCATTGGCTAAAATTGAAGAAAGGGGCTTGAACACATAATATTGCTCTGATTCAGGGTAAGAATTTTATCAAATGTGGCAATTTGCTTCTGAAGACTTAAATCATAATTGAAATAGCTTGATGCTGTGGATTCATTTACCTGAGCTGAATCCAAACTCAGGTCAAAGAATTGTGAAAGAAAAATGTGCCAATTCACTGCATTAATCAGACACTCAAAGATTTTTACCTGCCTATGCTTCTTCATAATTCCATGCCTTTCAAGTTAATTATGTCAATCTGTTTCACTATATGGATAAATACACACTTCAAATAAAATTGTTCATCATTCTAAAGCAGAATACCTGAAAAGTGAGTGATATAATGCCATGTTTTACTGAACAGAATCAAATAACTAAGGCGATCCAATTACATTAATAATACATTTAGTCATAAAATATCGTATTCAAAATAATTTAGGAGCACTGCTTATCGGGAGGACTTGCTTCCTTCTATCGTAAGGACTAGCATTGTTGCCCCTCACTAACAAATTATTATTTAACCTGCTTCTTAGAGCTATCATTGCTTCAGGGAATGCTAATTTCGAAATACTCTCCTCTGTTCTCTGGCAAGACTCCCTCCTGTTCCCTTTCCCTTGTTTTCTCTTAGAGCTTTCTTTACCCATCGAGTTTTCAATAAGAAGCTGACAAAAACTCACATCCACAGACAGCTATGATGAAAGGTCCTGGTCTCAAAAGCTTCAACTCCACAGATGCTGATTTAACTGCTGAGTGTTTCTATCATTTTCGGTTTTGTCTGGTGTTATTAATCTAGTTCTGCAACATTGGAAGTTTGATAGCAGTCTCCTAAAAGTTCACCTCAGAGAAAGATCCTTGTCACAAAGAATTCCAGATCATTTTTCAAATGGTTTTCATCATGATGCAATTGTATATCATTCTATATTTAGCATTTTTCTGGATAGGAAGTCAGATTATAGTTCAATACCCAGCAGCTACATCTCCCTGACATCTCTCAAAAGTTACCCTGCTTGGGTAATGACTGTGGTTTTACAAGCTCTTATATACTACTAAAATGCAAAAACAACTAAGTGACATGCTTGGAAGCAAAGCACCACCTCAAGTATTTCAAAGTCAATGATGATCATGTTTCATTCATGGTCTGACATCATGGCTGAGATCCACACTCTACCTCTTGCTGGTTTTAACAGGTCATCATTATACATTCCTAGATCTTTTTAGTATGTTGACAGTATTCCCATCCAAAATCTTTCATTTCTGTAATTTTTTTTCTTTCTCAGTGTGAAAACCAAATAAAACAATAAAAATGACAAAGTATGTTGAATTTATCTGGCTTTGTTGAAGACTAAAGATAGCCTTATTTGGAGTAATCTATTAGGTCTATCAAGCTATCAAGCTACTTTAATTTCTGTGGAATGCCAAGATTTTACAGAGGGAAATATGTTCATTTTAAAATGAGTAAAGAAATGAGGCAAAAAAAGTTGACACATGCTATAAATATAACCCAAAACATACATTTACCATAATTATTTTCGTAAGAACACCACCTGATAAACAATTCCAAGAGAACACATTTTTGGCTACTGGTATGGAGTTTCAGCATTTCATTGCTGGTGTAATGAATTGTAATGAAATACATCTTTTAAAAAGAGATTAGAAATTAAGTTTTTTAAACTTATTATGAGTACAGCATTGCTGCTTGTTTAATATTTCTGATAACTTTGGATATTGCTGTTAATTAAGAGTACAAAACAATCAGCAATCAAAACTATATCAGTGCCTGCAAGTGTCACTCAATGCGCCAAATGTTTTCAGAGCCAAAAACAAAGGTTTACCAAGAATCAACAATTTGAACAAACTTCACAAAATTTGTAATAGGAAATCACATAAAGGTTGTGGTATGTACATACTTTAGTTTAACACCTTATCCGTAAGAATGCTCTTCAAACAATGTAGGATTCTCTCAATGAAGTGTCAACCAAGATTTACATACTTGAATCTCTAGTGTGATTCTTAAATACACAACCATTAGAGATGAGGCACTGAGTGAAGTTGGTAGGACTCTCTCTTTGGAAGTACAGAGTAATCTTTCTGGAAACCTTACAGCAATTCATTAGCTTCAAGAACCTTCATTCACATGAAGGTTGCACTAACTAACAATTAAAGTTTCTTTAACACAATTAGCTTTAAAAACTGAGGCATACTGAGGGAATTCTAAGATAAATCACTCTAGGTGAAATCGAAGAGCAAGTAGAACTCATGATTTACATTCTGCTCATTAATTTTATTGGAGAGGAAACAGTTTGTTAAACCAGCATTATGAAATGGGCAAGATTCTGTATAGATCTTTCAGACATACAGATTACAAATTTTTGTAAACATTAATCCAGTTGTTTTAGCATCAGATCAACACTTATTGCCGAGCTATTCTTAAAACATATTATCGACCATGACCAATTATTGTCATAAAGGTTCCTTCCCTGAACCAAATGCATCTCCACCATCGAAACAGAAGTTACAACAGATATCACCAGGGTCGTCCACAACTGCCTGCACCCAGTGATAGCAGAAATGTTTTTAAATCAATGTGGATTCCATCCATCTAAAACCTCAATAGGCAGGACTTCACCATGAAACAGCTCCAGGAGAATCTATCACTATGCATACCATTTTTGACCTCTTCAAAGTCTTTGGCTCAGGCAATCAAAAGGGAACATGGCAGACTAAGAAAAGTTTTTTCATTTTACATCTAATTGTGTTGTGCTCTTAACCAGTGACTCCACAACAGACCCAATCTCACTGCAGACTTGCATGAAACAAGGCTGTGGCTTGACCTGAAAAAGTTATTTTCAAACATTCTCACCTCTAACAAGCTTCCCACTGTGGTAGAGCTAATCTACAGAAAAAATGGAGAAACTACTCAGAACTGGGTGTGTCACTCCAAACACAAGGTTAACCCCTAATATCAGTCATCAAATTACATGCACAAGTTTGGAGGCCAAATCATTGTCAACTCATTCACTGAAGTATGAGGCTGTCCACACTACGCCAGATAAATCTGTAGCTGAAGCTTTTTCTCTTCGTTTTTACCCTCTGTCCACACTAAAACGGCGTTTTCGTCCCCCGAAACCGGAGCTTTCCAGGATGGGTATTTTTGAAAACGCTGCTCAGGCAGATCAGTGTGGACAGAGTAACCAGAGACTTCTGAAAACGCTATCAGACAGCAGCGTGCCATTTCATTGTTTTCTTGAATGCAACCTAACAATTTCAGAGCAGACGGCAACGAGACTGAAGCCAGAAGAGTTAGAAATGTACTCACCAAATACTTTGACCCATAACTTACTGAATAAATAAGTATACTCACTTTGTGTCCTGTTTTCTGTCCTTGCTCATATGAAGGTGGTTTACCAATTTATGCAAGTACTTCTCTGACAATAGATGTGTAACAGCCTAATGTAACATTGTATGGAAATACAAGATAACACTGATGCAGACATTAAAACATTTATACATTTAACAAGGTGCTTTATTAATGTAACAGAGTTAGTCAGTTTTTCAATGTTCGTCGTCATCCGGGTCAATCTGTCCGTGAACTCCCTGTCGGTTGCCTCCGTATGATCCAGTATTTGTTTTTTTTTATTTTAAGTCCTCCTGCGCGAAAGCCAACAGCTGTCCATTATTTTAAGTTTTTCTAGTCTGTAACTACACAAAGGCCCACTTTTACGGCAAGATTCAACACCAAACATGTCGCTTGTTTTCGGTAGACGTGTCCTGCGCATGCCCAGTAGGAGTAGATTTGCCAAAATCTCCACTTCAGTGCGGATACAGATATTTTCAAAAACGCATAGTGTGGACGCCTATCATTTTTAAGTGAAACTGGTGTTTTCAAAATTATCCGATCTAGTGTGGATGTAGCCTAAGACAGAATAGGTAACCCTATTGAATAATACTGCTTTCCAACAATAGAGGTTTATGAAAGGAACCTGGAATATGTGGGCAATCTCCTTGATCTCAGGAGTCACTTCTTAACAAAGGCAGACATGAATGATGAAACGCTCCTCGTCCTCATTGCATTAGCAGAGTTGTTTGTCATCTGAGAAAAATATTGTCTTAGAATACAGAAAAACTCAAACTTAGTGCAAAGCCCTTGGACTAGCATGCCACAATGGTTGCTCCAGTACACAATTTAAAGCCAAGAGGACCACAAACATGTCAAAGTTTGGAAGCTTGCATGACTCAATGAGTAGAAGAGCTGTGCTGGCTGGATTCAGGGCTTTTTGGTAGGGTCACCCATGCCAAGCAGGTCAAAGGGTACAGGACAGATTCAGGGTGGCCCACTAGTCCTCCAGGTTTGAGGATTCAGCTCAGGGCTAACAATTTTACCTGACCGGTAAAACAAAATTCTTATGGAAACACCAATGAACAATCCTTCTACATTTGAGTATTCCTGACTCTCCACCCTAGACTCGCGTGACTGACAGTAGGGAAAACCAAGAGGAAGCTACTGATATGACAAAGGAAGATCTGAACATCGCCAGAGGTGGAAGACTTACATTGCTAAATGCCAGTGATGTAACAGGCAGTACCGCACTTAAGAGATTGTAATAGCTTATTGTCAGCAAGAAGTCCTCCAAATCCACTGGTAGGATAAATGAACCAATGTTAATGACCTTTCCCAGGCCAATGCCACCAGCTGTGAGGCACTGAGCTGGCTCTGATGGACAGATCATGTTGTTTCACGTCTGACATCAGATTCTGGAAATAGATGCACTAGAGAGCAAGCTAGGTCATAGGAAGAGATCATCGGTAAAAAGACAGAAAAGATTGAAGGATGTTCTCAAAGCTTTCCTGAAAATATGCAGTGTTCCCACTGACTCATGAGAACCTTAAACCCATGATCACTCAATCTAGAGATTGAAAATTCAGGTTGCCATTGACAACCATGAGTCCATGCATCGCTCCAAAAGACAGCTATTGCAAACTGCCCTGTGCCTGTCCAGCACTTCCTAGACCACTTGTGACGGTGTCTATGGGTCCTACACTCACATCATCAATCATCTCAGTAGCTACACAATTGGGATGGAAGTCTCATCCTGGATTCCAAGAGATTGCAGTAGCAGAAGGGAAATAAATACTGCAACTGTAAAAGTCCCTCTATGAAAGAACACCAAAAACTCAGTCTTGTCAGAGCCATTAGCACATATAGCAAAGAACTTCAACTGACCAGGCACTAGCCTTCAGATCTGAATATGAATAGTGGATTAACTATAAAATGCAGCTCTCAACAATGGGGTGTCTCCCTCCCTGCCCTCCTCCCCCAAAGGCTGTCAGCTGATTTGTGATATTTTACCCAATAAACCTACCAGTGCTTTTCTCCAGTGAATTCATTCATGCAACAAAGCTGATCTTTCAATTTAGGATACAGCAAAGGAATAGTGATAAAGAAGAACAAAATATGTTTTGGAGACACAAACACGAGGAAATCTGCAGATCTTGATCCAAGATGGCGGTGCGACACAGCTTGCAGCGGCCACTCTGGAACTGATTACTTGTTATTTGTGAAGTGGGGTGCCATGCGCAATCATAATCGATTGAAAACGGACGTGGAAGCAGAGAAACATCGGGAAATTCCAGGAAGACCTTCTTCGTTGCTGCTGCTGCTGCGAGGTCCAGGTCTCTGCTGGGAAGAACAGGCCCCCAGTCCTCGGGGTCGCGTTGCCGATGGCCGTTGGCGGGGCCATCTTAATACGCTCAGCAGAGGATGGAGCTCGGAGAAGCTGTGTCGGAGGAGATGTTCGTCGGCTCGGAGGTTTGACGGACTCAGGTTGCTTTCGGTGTGTGCTGCGTCTGCGAGGCTGGTTTCGACGGAGCTTCCATTGTGTGCTGTGTCTGCGAGGCTGAGTCGGGCAGCGCCTTGGAAGTCCATAGCTGGGGTATTCCCTTCTGATGGCAGGTCTGTCGGGACCCTGGGGACTTGTGGAAACTGTGGTGATTTCTTTTGAACTTACAGTCCTTTAACATCTTGGACTATTTTTACTGTGCCCATAGTCTGTTTTTTTTTAATCAATTATGCTATTGTTTGCACTGTTGTAACTATATGTTGTAATTATGTGGTTTTGTGCAGGTCTTGTAGCTTTAGTTTTTGGTCTTGTTTGTCTGGTGGATTTGGAGCTCTTTTCCGGGGAACGCGCTAGACGGAAGCATGATATTAATACGCAGCAGCCTCTCCGGACTCTGGATTGGGGATTGCCAAACGTTATGTAGATTTTCTAGTGTAGTCTGTTTTGACATATGCTTTTGTGATATAATTCTGGGGGAACGTTGTCTCATTTTTTAACTGCATTGCATTTGTGGTTTCTAAATGACAATAAACTGAATCTGAATCTGAGATGCTGGAAGTTCAAGCAACACACACATGCTGGTGGAATGCAGCAGGCCAGGCAGCATCTATAAGAAGAAGTACAGTCAATGTTTCGGGCCGAGACCCTTTGTCAGGACTAACTGAAAGAAAAGATAGTTAGAAATTTGAAAGTGGGAGGAGGAGGGGGAGATCTGAAATGATAGGAAAAGATCGGAGGGAGTGGGGTGAAGCTAAGAGCTAGAAAGTTGATTGGCAAAAGGGATACAGAGCTGGAGAAGAGAAAGGATCATGGGATGGGAGGCCTAGGGAGAAAGAAAGGGGGAGGGGAGCACCAGAAAACAGGCAAGGAGTGATAGTGTGAGGGACAGAGAGAGAAAAAAAAGGAGAAAACGGAAGTTAGAGAAGTCAATGTTCATACCATCCGGTTAGAGGCTACCCAGACGGAATATCAGGTGTTGTTCCTCCAACCCGAGCGTGGCTTCATCTTGACAGTAAAGGAGGCCATGGATAGACATATCAGAATGGGAATGGGACGTGGAATTAAAATGTGTGGCCACTGAGAGATCCTGCTTTCTCTGGCGGATAGAGTGTAGGTGTTCAGCGAAACAGTCTCCCAGTCTGCGTCGGGTCTCACCAATATATAAAAGGCCACACCAGGAGCACCGGACGCAGTATACCACACCAGCCGACTCACAGGTGAAGTGTCGCCTCACCTGGAAGGACTGTCTGGGGCCCTGAATGGTGGTGAGGGAGGAAGTGTAAGGGCAGGTGTAGCTCTTGTTCCATTTACAAGGATAAGTGCCAGAACAGAGATCAGTGGGAAGGGAAGGAGGGGACGAATGGACAAGGGAGTCACTTAGGGAGCGATCCCTGTGGAAAGCAGAAAGGGGGGGGAGGGAAAGATGTGCTTGGTAGTGGGATCCCGTTGGAGGTGGCGGAAGTCACGGAGAATTTTATGTTGGACCCGGAGGCTGGTGGGATGGTGGGAGGATGGGGTGAGAGCAGATGTGTGTGAAATGGGAGAGATGTATTTGAGAGCTTTCTTTAAAAAAGGAAGACATCTCCCTTGTCCTGGAATGAAAAGCCTCATCCTGAGAGCAGATGCGGCGGAGACGGAGGAATTGCGAGAAGGCGATGGCATTTTAGCAAGAGACAGGGTGGGAAGAGAAATAGTCCAGGTAGCTGTGAGAGTCCATAAGCTTATAGTAGATATCAGTAGATAAGCCGTCTCCAGAGATGGTAGACAGAAAGATCAAGTAAGGGGAGGGAGGTGTCAGAAATGGACCAGGTAAATTTGAGGGCAGGGTGAAAGTTGGAGGCAAAGTTAATGAAGTCAATGAGCTCAGCATGCGTGCAGGAGGCAGCGCCAATGCAGCTGTCGATGTAGCGAAGGAAAAGTGGGGGACGGATACCTGTATAGGCTTGGAACATGGACTGTTCCACAAAGCCAACAGAAAGGCAGGCATAGCTGGGACCCATATGGGTCCACATGGCTACAACTTTGATTTGGAGGAAGTGGGAGGAGCCAAAGGAGAAATTACTGAGAGTAAGGACTAATTCCGCTAGACAGAGGAGAGTGGTGCTAGAGTGGAATTGGTTAGGTCTGGAATCCAAAAAGAAGTGGAGAGCTTTGAGACCTTCCTGGTGGGGAATTGAGGTATATAGGGACAGGACATCCGTCTCTGCCCTCAGGATGAGGCTTTTCATTCCAGGACGAAGGAGATGTCTTCGTTTTTTAAAGAAAGGGGCTTCCCTTCCTCCACCATCAACTCTGCTCTCAAACGCATCTCTCCCATTTCACGTACATCTGCTCTCCACACTCCCACCACTCTCTGTGTGAAGAAGCCACCCCTAATGTTCCCTTTACAAGTGAATGCATTTGTAAAGATCTGTTACTGATTTAGTCTTTGCAAATAATAATCAAATTAATACAATGGATACAATAATAACTAATCAAAAATAATGACAAAAATCAAATAAAAATTGGTAAGAAATTAAATTTAATGAAATCAAGGAGAGTCAAAATCATGCAGGAAAGAAAGAGGCCATTCAGCTGACCTTCACATACCTATCGATACTCATCCCATTTACCATCACTTAGGAAGTTGATATAGTTTTCTGATCAGTCAGGGCATCAAAGGATATGGCAAGAAGGCAAATGTATGGGGTTGAGTGGGATCTGGATCAGTCATGATGAAATGGCAGCAAAAATTCGATGGGCTGAATAGCCTAATTCTGCTCCTATGTCTTATGGTCTTAGTCCACAACCTTTTTTTTTTACCACTGGCAATCAAGTAATCATCTAGATAGTTCTTGAATGGTGTGCCACATAGTGCAGATTCTAACTATTCTCTGAGTGAGAAGATGTCCTATAAACCTTTTACCTCTTACCCAAAACCTTTACCTTTCAATTTTAAACATCTCCACTCTTGGAAAAGGTTTCCTACTATCATCCTTATCTATGCCCCCACTTCTATCATTCTCCATTAATATCCTCTGCTACAATAAAACAAAACCATCTGATAGTCTCGCTTCATAACTAATGTTCCACCTGAGGCAACACATCTTCTCTATACCCTTGCCAATGTAATGATGCCCCCTGTAGAGTAGGGACTGGAACTGAACACACTACACTAGCCGTGGCCTAGCCTAACCAAATATTTATAAATATAGAACACAGAACAATGCAGCTTAGTGCAGACCCTTCGGCCCTCAAGGTTGTGCCGACCTTTTAACCTAGTTTATGATCAAACTAACCCTTCCTTCCCACAGAGCTCTCCACCTTCCTATTATCTATCTGTACTTATCTAAGAATCTCCTAAATGCCCTCAATGTATCTGTCTCTACCACCACTCCTTGCAGGGTGTTCCATGTACCCACAACTCTCAGTGATATAAACCTATCTCCGATATCACCCCTACACTTTCCTTCAATCACCTAAAATGATGCCCCTGGGCATAATTTATGCCCTGTGTAAAAGTCTCTGGCTGTTCAATTGGTCTATGCCTCTCATCACATTGTATACCTATTATTAAGTTACCTCTCATCTTCCTTCGTTCCAAAGGAAAAAACCCTAACTCATTCAGCCTACTTCATAAGGCATGCTGTCCAATCCAGGAAGCATCTGGGTCATCTCACTGTTTTAAAGCTTCAACATCCTTGCTATAATGAAACAGGCAGAAGTGAACACAATTATTTCTAGCATGGTCTAACCAGGTTTTATAGTGCTATAATATTACCTCGTGGCTCTTGAACAGAATCCCCTAACTAATGAAGCCCAATACATGATATGCCTTCTTAACAAGTCTATCAACTTTACAAGAACTATGGATGAGGACCCCAAGATCCCTGTGTTCCTCCACATTGCTAAGAAGCTTGTCGTTAACCCTGCATTCTGCTTTCAAATTCAACCTTCCAAATTGAATCACTTCATACTTTTCCTGGTTGAACTCCATCTACCACTTCCCAGTCCAGCTCTACATCCTTTAAATGTCCCTTTATAACCTATGACAACCTTCTACACTAACCACCAACCTTCGTATCATCTGCCAACTTCCTCATCCAAGTCATTTATTAAAAAATCACAAAGAGGAGGGGTCCCAGAACCAATCTCTGCAGAACACTAATAGTCACCAACCGCCAGACCAAATACATGCCAACTGCAACCTCCTTCTATGGGCAAAGCAATTCTGAATCACAATGACAAATTTCCCTGGATCCCATGTCTTCTGACCTGAATGAGCTTACCATGGGAATCTCATCATATGCCTTATTAAAATCCATATACATCACATCCACTGCTCTATCTTCATCAATACATTTATCCATATCAAAAGAATTCAATCAGGCTCATGAGCCATGATCTGTCCTTCACAAAGCTATACTGACTATCCCTATGCAGACAATGATAGAATGGATGTGGAGAGGATGTTTCCTATGGTGGGAGAGTCTAGGACCAGAGGACACATCCTCAGAATAGAGGGTAGTTCTTTTAAAACAGAGATAAGAAGGAATTTCTTTAGCCAGAGGATGGTGAATCTGTGGAATTCTTTGCCAAGTCTTTAAGTATATTTAAGGCAGAATTGACAGATTCTTGATTGGTCAGAATCGAAGGTATACAGGGAGAAGACAGGAGATTTGGAGAGGAAAATTGGATCAGCCATAATGAAATGGCAGAGCAGACTTGATGGTCAAATAGCCTAATTCTGCTCCTATGTCTTATGGTATTCTGATCGTGGGGTTTTCCTTAATTCTACTTGCTGTGGGGTTTTCCTTAATTCTACTTGCCGTGGGGTTTTCCTTAATTCTACTTGCCAAGACCTTCTCATGCCCCCTTCTAGTTCTTCTAAGTCCATTCTTCAGCTCTTCCCTGGCTATTTTGTAACTGTCTAGAGCCCTGACTGATCCCTGCTTCATCAAGATTCAAGATTGTAAAATATCATTTCCAGTATATAAGTGTACAGCAATGTTCCCTCTAAGGTGTGTGCACGCACATATCCTTTGTTACTAGCACACAAAGGAATTTAAACTGCGCACAAAAGGTTGTCACCCCCTACTTCTTTGGCATGTTAAGTATATTTCACGATTGTACACAATCATATTTCCTTCTCCAGTTTTGATTTAGACAGTGTTGACAACATGGAGTTTGAGATGGTTTGTCTGCAGATTTTAGAACTGGCTTGTTTATACTGTTTTTAATTGAAGAAATTATAGATTCACTATGTTGAATTCCAAAGAAGCAAAGGATGTGCAGCACAAAAGAATTAATAGTTTATTTAAAGCGGAATGGTTCTTTTCTATCTTATCCTCATTCTCCCGTATGAGCTGATGGTCATCCAGCTGTAACTCCAGTTTCCTAAGATAGTCTGTAAGGAGCTGCTGCTGGTCTCACTTCACATAGATGTAGGTATCAGTGAGACTAGAGGTCTCCCATATTCCCACATCTGATACAGAGAACACAGCACTGACACTGGGTCTATTCTCATTACTCTAGCTAAGAACTAATAAACAAGGAAAGAAAATAACTTAACAGAAACATATCTTAGCTTCTGCCTCTTCTTGCCAAGGCCTCGAGTCAAAGCTGAAGCTCACCATTATAACTGTCTACTCACACTATGACCACTCCAGTTAAATCTAAATTATTGTTATTGGCAAGAAATTATTGTCTTATTGACAATAATAAACTATTGTCTTGCTAAGTGTCTAATAAACTGCGATATCTCAAGCTCACAAAACATTTGTGAGTTTTGATATGCCTTTTGATGAATCGGATGCCTGAATGTAAGAAATTCATCCCAAATAACCACACCAGTTGCAAACAATGATATCGATTGCCAAATGAGCTTACCTCCACAGGTTTACTTCCAGAGAACTCATCATGTACGTAAAATTGTGTACAAAGAGCTGCTAATATGTGCAGTTACTTTAGTATCTCTTCAGTTCACTTTGCTTCCTAGTTTTATGTCATCTGCAAATTTAGAAATTTGTAAATTTTGTCCTATACATACAATTCTAATATATTACATAAAGTGGATCATCCCCAGGGAATTTCCCATTTACTCCTTTCCAGATGGATAAGTAACCTTTCATGACTACTCTATTTCATGATATGAAGCCAGCTTTCCCTGCGTTACTACAATCCCTTTTATTCCAATGCCTTCAATCTTGATATCCATCCCATTATGTAGTACCTCATTAAATGCCTTTTAAAAGTCCATATGCACATCATTGTATTTCCTTCATCAATTCTGTTACTTGATTTTTTAAAAAAAAATGTTAAGTTAGTTACATGATTAACCATCCACGTTGGCTTTCTTTAATCTACCCCACACTTCTAGAAATGATTGCTAACTCTATGCCTGTTTATTGCTTTTAGAACATCCCCCACCCTTAACGTTAAGTAACTAGTTACTTGAGAACAAGGAAGTAACCAATATAATTTTCCAATTCCAAGGCATGAACCCAAAATCAATATATTTGCTATCTTGAGACTAAGAGACCACAGAATAATTTTACAGTTTATACATTCAATTTAAATGAATATATTCTTTGTTCTAACCTTTTAGAACCAGACCACTTTGCTGTGCATTAGCCATATAATCTCTTAGTATCTTTCCTTTCAGTTAGTCCTGACGAAGGGTCTCGGCCCGAAATGTCAACAGCGCTTCTCCCTATAGATGCTGCCTGGCCTGCTGTGTTCCACCAGCATTTTATGTGTGTTGTTTGAATTTCCAGCATCTGCAGATTTCCTCGTGTTAGCCATATAATTGGTTTATAGATAGCTCAATGAATTCTTGAAATAGTGGTAGTGGCTAGATATGTCTACTTGTTTCAGCAAGCTGCTTTATGAAACATACAAACCTGACTTCAGTGTAAATATGTACTGTAAACCTCAGCCAATAAATAGTGGCAACCTCTTTGATAAGAACAATAAAAAATCATTATTGCAATATTTTGGTATTCACTAAATAATGATTGGGGAATGAATGCATTCAAAGTGCCCATTTACTAAGCTTTAATTACAGTTCATTATGGAACAAAGGAACAGTAGGTGGTAGGGGCAGATACATTTTCCCTGTCTCTTTGATTAAATTGATGGCTTCATTATGCTTTAACCTGGTAAAATGTGTGTGCGCAAGCTAGACAATAAAGTGATTATTGTCGTCACATTTACCTAGGTAGAGTGAAAAATTTAGGAAAATATACATGTTGGCATTAACAACACAGGTAGTAGAGGTTAATTTGCAGCAGTCTTCTGGTTATTATTGTTGAAGGACCAAGAATTTATGCTGTGAAGAATGTATCGTACTCCATGGAAACCAAGCACAGTCAACTTCTACTCCAAAATATGAAGTTAGGCATCAGGAATTGTCCTGGATGATCCAAACAGTAACATATCTGAAGGTTACTATTGATCAGAACAATCCTGGAGTTACCATTCACCAGCAACTGGACTAGAGGAGGTAATGTACAATGTGGATATGACAGTTGGTTTCCCATCATCTACAAAGCTCACATCAGGAGTGTGATGGAATACTCTCCACGTCCCCAGATGAACGCAGCTTCAACAACACTCAAGAAGCTCAAAATTATACAGGCAAGATATAAAGCTTGCTTGATGGGCACCCATCCACTTACACAACCACCAATGCACAGCAGCAGCAATTTGTACCATTTGGTGCAGCAAAGCACCAAAACTCTTTAGACAGCACCTTCAAAACCTAGACAGAGAGGGTAACAAAAGCTCAGGAACACCACCACTGGAAATTGCCCTCCAAACCATGCTCTATCATGAATTGGAGATATATCACTATTCCTTCCCTGTTGCAGAGTCAGAATCTTGGAACCCCCTAACAATATTGTGGGTATAGACACAGCTCCAGATCTCCGAGGTTCAAGTTTGCAGCTCACCACCACCTTCACAAGCGAAATTCAATGCAGGCTCTGCCTGCAAAGCCCACATCCAATGATTACATAAAAACAGATCCTAAATGCCAATTTGGTTCTAATTCAGGGAAAAGACAGATATGGGGTGCGGGTCATGAATGATTCCATTCAAAACATCAAGGAGACTGCAGAAGGGGTCAGTGGTCATTCCCAATGGAGGCCACAGGGCAACGATGGTCAACAGACGGGTTGGTGGCATTCCGACCCAGCAAGGCGGTCACTCTTCACGGAAGGACTGAGCTTGTGCAGCCAGTCACCTCGTATGCTAATGGAAAGATGGTTTCAATATTCTGAGATTTATGTGCTTATTGGACGTACTAGATCTCCATCCCTTCCACCCAGACTTGTGCCCTGGAGAGGTTACTCCAGTGCCACAATCCATTGCCCTTCAAGACAGAGAGAAGCCACCATCATCTTTATCATCATTCCTGCTGACTATTGGGAGACCCATACGCTTCAAAGTGACATTGAGGAGCAGAAAGGGAGGCAGATTTTGGAACGGTGCAATAATATTAGGGTTGTTATGATGGGTGATTTTAACTTTCTTAATATTGACTAGCATCTCCTTAGAGCAAGGGGTTTAGATGGGGTAGAGCTTGTTAAGTGTGTTCAGGAAGGTTTCCTGACGCAATATGTAGATAAGCCAACTAGAGGAGAGGCTGTACTTGATATGGTATTGGGAAATGAACCTGTTCAGGTGTCTGATCTCTCAGTGGGAGAGCATTTTGGAGGTAGTAATCACAATTTTATCTCCTTTACCATAGTGCTGGAGAGGCATAGGAGCAGACAATTTGCGAAAACATTTAAATGGAGTAGGGAGAAATATGATGCTATTAGACAGAAACTTGGGAACATAAATTGGGAGCAGATTTTCTCTGGGAAATGCATGGCAGAAATGTGGCAGATGTTCGGGGAACATTTGCATGGCGTTCTGCCTAGGTATATTCCATTGAGGCATGGAAAGTTATGGTAGGGTAAAAGAACCCTGGTGTACACAGGATGTAGAAAATCTAGCTTAGAAGTAAAGCCTACAATAGGTTCAAGAAACTAGGTACTGTTAGAGCTCTAGAAAATTACAAGGGTGCCAGGAAGGAGCGTCAAGAATGAAATTAGGAGAGCTAGAAAGGGCCATGAGAAGGCCTTGGCAAGCAGGATTAAGGAAAACCCCGAGCCATTCTACAAGTATGTGAAGAGCAAGGGAATGAGCCATGTGAGAAAAGGACCAATCAGGAACGACAGTGGAAACAAGTGCATGGAGTCGGAGGAGGTAGCGGAGGTATTTAATGAATACCTTGCTTCAGTATTCACCAGTGAAAATGACCTTGGCAATTGTGGGGATGACTAACAGTGGACTGAAATGCTTGAGCGTATAGACATTAAGAAAGAGGATGTGCTGGAGCTTTTGAAAGGTATTAAGTTAGATAAGTTGCTGGGACCAGAAGAAATATACCCCAGGCTACTGTGGGAAGCGGGGGAGGAGATTGCTGAGTCACTGGCAATGATCTTTGCATCATCAGAAGGGACTGGAGAAGTATCAAAGGATTGGACGGTTGCAAATGTTGCTCCCTTGTTCAAGAAAGGGAGTAGAGATAACCCAGGGAATTATAGACCAGTGAATCGTACTTCAGTGGTGGGAAAGTTGTTGGAGAAGATCCTGAGAGGCAGGATTTATGAGCATCTGGAGAGACATAATCTAATTAGGGTTTATCAGCATGCCTTTGTCAAGGGTAAGCCATGCTTTACGGGCCTGATTGCATTCTTTGTGGATATAATAAAACACACTGACGAAGGGAGAGTAGTGGATATAGTGTATATGGATTTCAGTAAGGCATTTGATAAGGTTCCCCAACCAAGGCTCCTTCAGAAAGTAAGGAAGCATGGGATCCACGGAGACATTGCTTTGTGGATCCTGAAATGGCCTGCCCACAGATGGCAAAGGGTTATAGATGGTCTGTATTCTGCATCAAGGACAGTGACTAGTGGTGTTCTGTGGGTATCTGTTCTGGGTCCCCTCCTCTTTGTGATTTTTATAAATGACCTGGATGAGGAAGTAGAAGGGTGGGTTAGTAAGTTTGCTGATGATATAAGAATTGGGAGAGTCATGGATAGTGTGGAGGGTTGTCAGAGGTTACAGCAGTACATCGATAGGATGCAGAACTGGACTGAGAAGTGGCAGATGGAGTTCAACCCAGATAAGTGTGAAGTGGTTCATTTCCGTAGGTCAAATTTGAAGAAAGAATATAATGTTAATGGTAAGACTCTTGGTAGTGTAGAGATCAGCGAAATCTTGGGTCTGTGTCCATAGGATACTCAAAGCTGCTGCACAGATTGACAGTGTAATTAAGAAGGCATATGATATTCATCAACCATGGGATTAAGTTCAAGAGCCCTGAGGTAATGTTAAAGCTAAATAAGACCTTAGTTAGACCCCACTTGGAGTACTGTGTTCAGATCTGGTCACCTCACTACAGAAAGGATATGTTTTGTGGAAGGCTCCTTCAGAAAGTAAGGAAGCATGGGATCCACGGAGACACTGCTTTGTGGATCCAGAAATGGCTTGCCCACAGAAGGAAAAGGGTTATAGATGGTTCATTTTCTGCATGAAAGAAGGTGACCAGTGGTGTTCTGTGGGGATCTGTTCTGGGTCCCATGATCAATGCCTCTGGGTGGGGATCTGTTCTGGGTCCACATGATCAACGCCTCTCATCATCTTATACACCTCAATCAGGTCTCTATATAGAGGCATTGATCATGTAGCCAGAGGCTTTTTCCCAGGGCTGACATGAGGGAGCATAATTTTAAGGTGCTTGGAAGAAGGTACAAGGGGGGATGCCAGGGAGCAGTTTTTCACACACAGTGATAGGTGCACAACCAGTGACAGTGGTAGAGGCGGGTACAATAGGGTCTTGTAAGAGACACTTAGATGAGCACATGGAGTTTAGAAAAATAGAGGGCTATGCGGTAGGTAAATTCTTTGTAGTTTCTAAAGTAGGTTACATGGTCGGCACAACATTGTGGGCCGAAGGGCCTGTAACATGCTGTAGATTTCTATGTTCTATGAACAACTTCTTCTTTCTAAGCTCCACCCATATACTGTACTACTCTTACATTCTCTCCCATCAATATTACAATATGCTCGGAAAGATGAGTTACCATTCCTCAGCCATGTTTCTGTAATAACAATCCCATGTGCTAATCCATGCCACGAGTTCATCTGCCTTGTCTATGAGGCTTCTTGCTTTAAAATAAATGCAATTTATTAAACACTATTTGCCTTCCCCATGTTTACAAAAGGTCACAAACACACCATCTTGAAATCTCATTTGTGTTCCAGAATCGCCTGACTGTCCTCTATCGGTTCTCCCGTCATTACAGCTCTGTTGGACTCCACCTTCCCTAGCTGTCCATCAGAGCAAGTCATAGTGCCACAGATATGGTTGCTGATGCTATCCACTGAAAAGCCCCTTCCACAAAACAGTATCCAAGAAGATGTTTTCGGTACAGCCACAGAGACACTCCGTCTTCCATTTCTGCCTTTCTGTGTCATCCATCTGTTTGTTGCCTACGTGTGTGGAGTGATCACCTTATTGAAGCTCCTGTCTATGATGCTGTCATATCCCAACTAAAAAATTGCCTCAGAAACAAATGCTGAAATCTCAAAACTCAGTGGTGAAGTGCTTCAAGTACCTGCCCACTATCTTTAAAATTTACATTTGAAGATCATATTCCTGGGAATTTCAGATATCGAAACATGTTCAAGAAAAAAACCAAAGTCTAGTGGTAACAACAAACCGATTTTGCCATCATTTGCTCAGGGAAAGTAAACACCAGGATTCAACCAGCAAATCCCAGCTGCTGAAGATCTGCTCCCCAAATTAGTGCGGATTCTCTGCACACAGAGGCAATGGATACAACTTTCACGCATGACTCCAAGAAAACCACAGACAAAAGCATCAAGGTTCAAAGTTCAAAGTACATATTGGTCACCTGAAGTTCATTTTCTTGCAGGCATTTACAGTAGAACAAAGAAATACAAAAGAATCAATGAAAAACAACACACAATGACTGATGAGCAACCAATGGGCAAATACAAAAAAAACCCAATAAATAAATAAAAACTAATACTGAGAATATGAGTCATAGAGTCCTTGAAAGTGAGTCCATAGGTTGTGTGTAGTGATTAGTTCAGTGCTGAGGTGAGTGAAGTTATCCACGCTGGTTCAGGAGCCTGATGGTAATAACTGTTCATGAACTTAGTGGTGCGGGACCTAGAAGGGGTAGGCTCAAGAACGATGTGAGGGTTAAGCTTTTACTCAGAGTGATGGATGCCTGGAATGCACTGCCTGGTATGGTGCTAGAGGCAAATACATTAGAGGCTTTTAAGAGATGTTTGGATAGGCACATGGATGTAGGAAGATGGAGGGATATGGACATTGTGTAAGTAGGAGTAAGTTTGGTTGTTTTTGATTTGCTTTTTATCTGGTTTAGCACAACACTTTGGGCCAAAAGGCCTGTTCCTATGCTGTACTCTTCTGTGTTCTATGTCTACAAGAACACCCTGGATAGTGGGGATCCTTGATGATGGACGCTGCTTTCTTGTGACAGCACTCCTTATATAGGTGGGAGGGCTTTACCTGTGACGTACACGGCTCTGGGCTGTACCCACCACTCTTTATGGGCTTTTCAGTGTCTTAGGCATTGGTGCTTCCATAATAGGCCGTGATATAACCAGCCAGGACACTCTACACTGTGTACCTATAGAAGTTTGTCAAAATTTTAGATGCATCCAGAATCTGTGCAACTGTCTAAGGAAGTAGAGGCACTGTCACATCTTCTTTGAAATGGCACTGATGGAATGACTCTCTGATATGCTAACGGCAAGAAACTTAAAGCTACTAACCCTCTCCAACTTTGATCCCCTGATGAAGACTGGCTTATAGACCCCTAGTTTCTTCCTCCTGTAGTCAATAATCAGCTCTTTGGGTTTGCTGACTTTGAGTGGCACCATTCAGCCAGATTTTCAATCTCACTTCTATATGTTCACCAGCAGTATTGACTTGGCTAGCAACAGCGGTGTTGCCAGCAAACGTAAACATAGCATTGGAACAATACTTAGCTTCACAGTGAGTAGAGTAGGGGGCTAAGTACATAGTCTATGGTGCATCTATGCTGATGGTCATTGTGGAGGAAACGTTGTTGACAATTCAGACTGACTGGGGGCTGCAAGTGAGGAAATCAAGGAGCCAGTTGCACACGAAGTATTGAGGCCTAGGTCTTGAAGATTATTGATTAGTTTTGAGGGGATAATGGTGTTTAATGCAGAGTTGAAGTCAATGAAGCACAACATGATGTATGCATCTTCACTGTCCGGATATTCCAGTGCTGATTGAAATGGCATCTGCTGTTGACCTGTTGTGACTATAGGCAAATTGGAGTTGATCTAAGTCACTCCTTACGTAGGAGTTGACATGCTTCATGACCAGCCTCACAAAGCACTTCACCACACTGAATATAAGTGCAACTGGATGGTAGTCTTTGAGGCAGGTTATCACATTCTTCTTGGGCACTAATATGATTGACGCCTGCTTGCAGCAGGTGAGTACCTTAGAGGACTGAAGTGAAAGGTTAAAGACGATACAGATAAAACATAATTCAGTGGTGTCTGAATGGTAAATGTTGATTAGGCCAACTAGTTAAATCCTAATTTCTTCTCCAGGTTAGGATATTGTATATTTTATATCTGAGTCTTAAAATCAATCTAGAAGAAGACATTTCCAACGACGTTGCTTTGAACTCACTCAGTGACGGCACCCAAAGCTTCTGAAGTGGTGAATTCCAAAGGCTTACGAAGCAATATCCTGTTGTATCTTTCTCATCTCAATGAAAACTGTTACTGCATATCGCTTCTTAGCAACAAAATGCTCAGCTCATACCAGCCATGGGAACATCAGCTGTTAGTTCTACGGGGAACTCTGAAGATGACCAATTTAAGAACCTAGATGCTAATCAGAATTCAAACAAACCAGAAAAAAAAGTCAATACTAGCTGATAACATTAGAGTGCCCACTGAACAAACTGTATAATGGACAATAAATCTAATTAAACTACTACATTGGTTGCTTATTAAACATTGTTAAGACTGAAAGTTATCTATCCATCCACACCACTTAAACACTTGCAGTCTTGTTACCACTCTAATGATCTTTCAGAGCACTGAGGCCAATCTATCCTGTCTGAGGTGTGTCAGCCAGAAACTAATGCTTTATGTCAGATGGGATCCAACCAGCTCTCTGGAACACATATTAACATTCTAGTAACTTTGTTATTTTATTTTTGAGCCTGCCCACATTTATTGATTACTGTTCTTAGACCTCTGACATAGAGCTGCTGATCCAAACTTCTCCTTTTTAAATTTCCTATTTTTGCACTACTTAACTATTTAATATACAGTGGCATGCAAAAGTTTGGGCACCCCTGGTCAAAATTTCTGTTACTGTGAATAGTTAAGTGAGTAGAAGATGAACTGATCTCCTAAAGTCATAAAGTTAAAGATGAAACTTTTTTTCAAAATTTTATTTTTTAAATTTTTTTATTGAAGGAATGACGCAATACAAAATACATAATAGATTACATTTTCCTCCATTTTGCTTTTATAGTTTACCCCTAAACAACACTCCCCACACCCACCTTCCCCGAACATACCATGGCAGCTAATGTATTTACAATACAACACTTCACAAATACAAGTGCGGACATTTCAGAGCCATACCCCCACACTACTACTTCAAATGAAGTAGTACTTCACACTACTTCAAAATGAAGGCCCACACACATCCACAACATGTCAGAAGATCCAGAATACACTCATATCACAATTCATCAGCCACCCTGTGAGGTAAACCATATGCGTGTTAAAAGGGAGGCAACTTCCCAAGTACAATCAAATGCCCTCAGCTAGTAGGTTAAGATTCCCAAAATATGACAAGAAAGGTCCCAATTTCAAATAGAACTTTTTCACAGACCCCCTCAGAGTGAATTTAATATTTTCTAATTTCAGAAAAAACATTACATCCTCTAACCAAGCAGCAGCAGATGGGGGAGTGGCAGATTTTCAGACCAGCAAGATTCTCCAACGGGCCAAAAGCGATGTAAATGCAATGATAAATGCCCTGACTCCTCAAACCTTGTCCCAACAATCAGCAGCCATGGGCTCCTCTAAGCAGCTGCCTAGCACTCTGAAAATTAAAATAAATGATGCCTACAAAGCAGGAGAAGGCTATAAGAAGATAGCAAAGCGTTTTCAGGTAGCCATTTCCTCAGTTCATCAGTTAAGAAATGGCAGTTAACAGGAACGGTGGAGATTAAATTGAGGTCTGGAAGACCAAGAAAACTTTCTGAGAGAACTGCTCGTAGGATTGCTAGGAAGGCAAATCAAAACCCCCGTTTGACTGCAAAAGACCTTCAGGAAGATTTAACAGACCCTGGAATGGTGGTGCACTGTTCTACTGTGCAGCAACACCTGCACAAATATGACCTTCATGGAAGAGTCATCGAAAGAAAACCTTTCCTGTGTCCTCACAACAAAATTCAGCGTCAGAAGTTTGCAAAGGAACATCTAGACAAAACTTGATGCATTTTGGAAATAAGTCCCGTGGAATGAAGAAGTTAAAATAGAGATTTTTGGCTGCAATGAGCAAAGGTATGTTTGGAGAAAAAAGGGTGCAGAATTTCATGAAAAGAACACCTCTCCAACTGTTAAGCACGGGGGTGGATCAATCATGCTTTGGGCTTGCGTTGCAGCCAGTAGCACCGGGAACAATTCATTGGTAGAAGGAAGAATGAATTCAATTAAATACCAGCAAATTCTGGAAGCAAACATCACACCGTCTGTAAAAAAGCTGAAGATGAAAAGAGGATGGCTTCTACAACAGGGTAATGATCCTAAACACACCTCAAATTCCACAATGGACTACCTCAAGAGGCGCAAGCTGAAGGTTTTGCCATGGCCCTCACAGTCCCCCGACCTAAACATCATCGAAAATCTGTGGATAGACTTCAAAAGAGCAGTGCATGCAAGACGGCCCAAGACTCTCACAGAACTAGAAGCCTTTTGCAAGGAAGAATGGGTGAAAATCCCCAAACAAGAATTGGAAGACTCTTAGCTGGCTACAGAAAGCATTTACAAGCTGTGAGACTTGCCAAAGGGGGTGTTACTAAGTACTGACCACGCAGGGTGCCCAAACTTTTGCTTCGGGCCCTTTTCCTTTTTTATTATTTTGAAACTGTAAAAGATGGAAATTAAAAAAAGTAATCTTGCTTAAAATATTAAAGAAATGTGTCATCTTTAACCTTATACCTTTTGGAAATCAGATCAACTTTTACTTGCTTAGCTATTCACAGTAACAGAAATTTTCACCGGGGTGTCCAAACTTTTGCATGTCACTGTATATACTTACTGTTAATCAGCTTTTTTCCCATATTATGTATTGAATTGTACTGCTACTGCAAAGTTAACAAATTTCACGACATATGCCAGTGATATTAAAACTGATTCTGATTCATCAGTAAGAAAATACTAAGATCTAACAAAATTTATGACCACACACTTAGTCAAGTTGTACTCAATTCAGCTTTAATTTTAATTAAATTTCTGCTACATTTACACTATTTACTATGCTACCTAACATAGCATTGGCAACAAACCTGCAAAAACACCCACCTAGTCCTGTGTCTACTGGCAAGTTTGAACATATGGATAATCCACCGAGTGGTGTAGATTCCCAAGGATGATCGGAGGGGCTGGTGGTGTTCCTCAGTAATGTTCTTCCATTTTGAAATCATCTGCTTCTCCAGCTTCCTAACTGGAGAATTAGTAACTAATTTACTATGCAAGTCAGCAGGTTGCCTCCAAATCCTCCTTCCCTGAAACAATTATGTAAATACCTCTTGGAAGCTCTCCTGTTAGTTACAATTGTAAAACATACAATTCTTACCTTTTTATGTCATTTAGACTTTACAAATCCATTCTTATTCTTTCAAGCAGATTGTATTTGTCCAAATACTCAGTCAGCATTCTTGGCTACAGCTTTCAGGAACTTACTCACAATTGATGTTAAATAAAGAAGGATACAATTTCTTCCTCTTAAGACAATAAAGAAATATTAATAGAATTCTGATATAACAGACAATACCTAAACCAAGCGTGCTTTGAAAGATTATAACTAATACTATACTAATTTCCCCCTCTGTGTCCTTTTATTCCATTGGATAGAAGTGATTCAATTCTACATTGAACAAGCTTCAATGTCATTGATTCACAAATTGTTCCACAAATATGTCCTAAACACCATAAGTAAAATCTGCAACCCCAGAATTCAACTAACCTCCTAATGGGCAGCACAGTAGTGTAGTGCTTAGCACAATGCTTTACAGTTCCAGCGACCCGGGTTCAATTCCCACAGTTCCCTGTAAGGAGTTTGTATGTTCTCCCCGTGACCACAAGGGTTTCCTCTGGGTTTCCCGGTTTCCTTCCACAGTCCAAAGACATACCAATTGGCAGGTTAATTGGCCATTGTAAATTGTCCCATGATTACATGAGAATGAAATCAGGAGTTACTGGGCGGTGTGGTTTGAAAAGCTGGAAGGGACTATTCCAAGCTGTATGTTAATAAATAAATAATCTATGTAATAACTACCCTCTTAATCTAAACGTTTTAGTAAACTTTTTCCTAACTCTGTCCAATGTAATAATATCCTTTCTTAAAGAAGCAGAACAATGCTGTACATAATACTTCAGACGTAGTCTCACCAATGCCCTATAATACTGAAACATAATCTCCCTATGTTTGAATTCAATTCCTCACAAATGAACAAACAATCTTCTGTTGGCTTTCTGAGTTATTTCCTGCATCTGCATATGAGCCTTTCACAAACTATGCACTCACTATGACACCCTGGTGCTCCTGCATCCTTCCTGTCTTGTCAAACAGAAAAAAAGGTTGATTTATGTGATTTTCTGTTTGCCAGCCACTCTTCCATCTACCCCATATGTTACTTGTGACACATAAACTTCTATTTCTGCAATAACCTTTGAAGTTACACCTTAGCTGGACAAACAATCAAAGTCAAAAATCTTGAGTATAAACAGTTATTTCAATTGCATCTTGATCTAATCAGATAATACTTTTGATTTATTGAATTTATTCATTGTTGTGGGCATATTGACAAATAATGAAGACTTTTGTGGCACTGCTGACATTGTTAATTATCATTAATAATGAAAATGCACTTTGGGATTCTCATGACTATGAGATTTAGGAACAGCTTCTACTCTTCCACCATCAGATACTGAATAGTCCATAAACCCATGAACAATACTTCGTTATTCCTTTTTGCACTTTTTATTTTGTAATATATATTATTTTTATGTCTTTGCACAAAATTTAGAACATACAAGTCAGTGATAATAAACCTGAGTCTGATTCACATGTAGGAAATTATACACAAGAGGACAATGCAAAATGAAGACAGAGTAACTTTTTAACATGAACTAGAAGCAAGGATTCTATGATTTTTCAAAGGTATAAAACATTAAACTCACTATTGAACTCATTTAATTCTTCCTGAAGCAAGCCCACTGCCCACTGGCTTTTTCTTCTTTTACCTTATCATCCAGTCCCATCAGTATTATTTCTTACTCATATCCTTGGCTACATTATCTATGCCTGCAGTAGATTCTGCACCAAATAACTTCTCATTCTAAACGTCAAACATTATCTCTATTTATCTAAATATCCAAGTTCACTGCGATCCTGTCCCTGTACGTATACCAACCTACGTTCATGGATTACTCTGTACGTATACCAACCTACGTTGATGGATTACTCTATACCTTGCACTGTACACGGCCTTGTTCACAGAGGAAAATATCTCATCAATCCATTGATTACCCCCTGTTGAAATTTACCCATATCCAATAGTTGGAAACAAAAAGCCCACAGCACAATACAGGCCCTTCGACCCACAAAGCTGTGCCCAACATGTCTTTACCTTAGAAATTACCTCTATTTTTCTAAACTCCGTGTACCCATCCAGGAGTCCCTTAAAAGACCCTATCGTATCTGCCCCTACCACTGTTACTGGCAGCCTATTCCATGCACCCACCACTCTCTGCGTAAAAACTTAACCCTGACATCTCCTCTGTACCTACTCCCCAGCACCTTCAAACTGTGCCCTCTCATGCTAGCCATTTGAGCCCTGGGAAAAAGCCTCTGACTAACAACATGATCAATGCCTCTCATCAACTTATACCCCTCTATCAGGTCACCTCTCATCCTCCATTGCTCCAGGGAGAAAAAGGCTGAGTACACTCAACCTGTTTTCATAAGGCATGTTCCCCAATCCAGGCTACATCCTTGTAAATCTCCTCTGCACCCTTTCTATGGTTCTTTCAATTCATTAATGACTACATGCTCCCAACTCCCTAGTCATTAATCCTCCATCACAACATTTCTACAATTACCAATCTGCTCAAGCATCTGTATTCACTTTTGATGTGCTACGTACATTAAACCCATTACTCTCTCATGCCAGCCAGCAACAACATCTGTAAGAAATTCAATATACAATAGATTATGGCAGATAGGTGGCTTAATTATTCATTGATAGTTCTAACTGAACAGTAGACATGGTTTTACTTGAATTTGCCAACTCTATGAGAATTAGCCTTTTTTTGCAAACCTTCCTATAAAATCTTCTTTCTTTCCACTACCAAATACAGTGATTTCCTTAAGATCAAGATTACTAGAAAAGCCGCTTCTGCAATTCAAGGCAAAGTTTTCTGCAAGACTTCGCTTATCCTCTCATTTGCCCACATTAATTGTCGGCAAATGGATGAATCCATTATTATTGGTGGTGGTAAACAGATCTTAAATACAGCCAAAGTCAATGTGGCTTCATTACAGGAGATTACAGTATGCTTGACAAGTTTAACAGAAGGATGTGTCTCCCTGAATATATAATAGTAACCAGTAGATTAGTGGTCGCCAACCCGTCGGTCGCAATCCACCAGTCGATCTTTGAGACTTTCCCAGTAGATCCCGAAAAAAAAATGAAAATACACAAATACTGTTGAGAGATTGTTTCCGGGTTGCGGGGTTTTAGTTCCGTTCTTGCTGCCCAGTGCGCAGCTCCCCCGCCACGCACTACAGTGTACTTCAGTGGTCCCCAACCACCGGGCTGCAAGGAAACAATACGAGTCAGCTGCACCTTTCCTCATTTCCTGTCACGCCCGCTGTTGAACTTGAATACACGCGTGGTTATTACCCAAGCGGATCAGTGATCACTGGTTGGCCTCGGGTAACCGGCCGCCTTGCGCAGCCAGCAGGAAGTGCCATTGCTACTAGCCTGGAATGCAGACAGATGGGCGCCGCCTCTAAACCTGTGTAGCACACTGAATGGTCGTGGGGAACCCGGTGCTAAAATACTCACAGACGACCTAATTCAGGCTCAGGGTTTCGTAAGTAGCAGAGCAGCTACCTCGCTGCGATCGACTGAAAGTCATGCTCGAGCCAAACTTTTGTCGGCCGATAGATCCTACAAGGGGGGCGGGCAGGCACCCTGTCACACTCCTCACTCACTCGCTCGGTCGTTTTCTCCGGACTGCGACTGCCGCGGCCCCGGTACAGGAACAGCCGCACCTGACCAAGGCGTCTGGCGGCGGGCGGGTAGGAAGCTGGAGCTCAGGCAATGAAGCCCTCAAAACAGCTTCGGTACCCTGAGTCCAAGCACACGTTGAGTTTTTTCCAGTGGAAAAAACGTGAGCAAGTGGGACAGAAGCTAAGTGCTGAGAGCCATGAAAATTGTGGAATAGACTGGACATAAGGAACCTGCTTCGAGTATTGCTGTATTCCGGTCGTGTTTAACACCCCCCCCCCCCCACCCCGTCGGCCGGTCCGTGGTGCAAAAAAAGGGCGGGGACTCCCGGTGTTCATACATTATTTCTACATCCGCATTGCGGGGTTTTACTTCTGGTCTTTTCTGCCCCGGTGCGCATGCGTGTAACTAATCAATTTGGAGTTGATCTTGCCTTTCACTAAGGCCAAGGTATGGGATCTTGGGCTTCAAAAGGTTGGTGACCACTACAGTAGATATTTGAAAGAATGGAACATGTTTGAAGAGCTGCCACATGTATAACTATAATGTAAAATAAGTTTCCAAGATTTCGGATCATGGTACAGAGAGGCTTCTTTCACAATGAAGGTTATGCATTTATAAGTTTTCTAGTCAAGTGTTGTGGATACAGTCATCCTTAAATACATGCTAGGACTAGTTCAACTGATTTTTAGACACCAAGGGATATAGATATTGAGAAGGAAAGTAGTTGAGATACAGAACATACCATGATTTTGCTGAATGGTACAGCAAGCTTCAAAACCAAATAGAGAACTCCTGCTTATGTCTCATATGTTAAACTGCAACACAATCTACAAAACATCTATGTGAACTGAGAGAGAAGAAAATACTGGATTTAGAGGGATTAAAAAGAAATTCTTAAATAATAATTAAAATCTTAGTACGGATTTCACTCAGTTATGTTTCAGTATCAGTTGTGTTACTTGACACCAATTATGTTGTAAAATGCTAAATCCAGCAGTGCATACTGATACCAAGTCAATACACGTGATTCCACTTCCACAAAGGTTTAAAGATATGATCATAATCTGGATAGCACATTTAGTAGCAAATGTACTGTCATCAAACATTTCAGTTTCATTTCTACATCAACAGCACCAAGTTCTATTAATACTAGAGCAAAATCCAGACCAGTATCTTCCAATCCTCGCTTATAAAGCATTTGGGAAATTGAAAGATAACCCAAAAGTGCAGAGCATACATGAATGTTAAATGTACTGATATATTAAAAATCTATTATTTTTTTAATACTTGCATTCTGAAACTTTTATAACTTCCTGCAAGTGAACTTATTTTCATGTATTATTAATACTTTGACAGATTTCAACAAGGCCTTGGAACTGAGAATGCTTTTCACATTCTCTTGTCAAATCTACAAGGGTTGTCTGCTCAATATTCGATGAATTTTTCAAACTTATTATCAATATGGTACTCCATTAAATTTCACTAATAAGTCCAGAGATGATCATTTTATTTTTATGAAACATAAGAACTCTGCAGATCATTCCCAATGGATATTAATGCTTTTTGCCTGATGTCTATTCAAAGAAATCTACAGGAGGAGCTAGCGAGATAGTCTGCAGCTGATTATTTCTAAGATTGCTCTTTCTACCATTATGATGCCCCTTGCATAAAACTGCAGTTAATGTTTTCACTCATCTAACCAGGATTAGGGAAAATGAATATTCTGTTAAAAGAGGATGTGTTTGCTCTTAATTTAAAAATCAACAAAATATTCAATAGTTGAATTTGCTAAGCTAAAAAAATCTTTTTGCCAAGTGTTTTCATGCAATTTGAAAATTTTATATATTACAAAATCATGAGTATCAAGCAAAAGTTAAAAAAATGAATTCTTAAATTTTTACAAAATAATTACTTGTGAAATAATTTTCAAATATTGTCACAAAGGATAGGAATTGTCATAGCTGTCAGTCTTCTGCAGATGTTTCTGGGGTATCAACTCTGTGGATTTTTCAGGAAAGCACTATCTTGGTGTAAACAGACATATTCTATTATCTGCCAGGGTGACAGAAACTCCATATTTTTCTTTCATCACTCAAAAGATTTTTACTGAGCAAATCAATTTCCTTAACACCTTACAGTCAGTATACTCTGTGAAATTTCACTGGTAACAAACAAGTGGCTAGCTAGAAGAATTCTCAGATCTGTACTGGGATGCCTGTCAGCCAGTTTCATATCAAAGATATGCCTCAGGCAATTCTAAAAGGACAAAAAGAAATTGTAGAAGGGAGACAAGGTTGGCAAGTGACATCAAACGTTTTTATATATAAAAATATGACACACTGCTGACATTTTTCTCTAACCAGAAATATGCTTGTTCTGTCATATTAGAGAACTCATGGGATACTATGTCCACTGGTTATATTCCTTTATCATAGTGGTCGGAAGAAATTAGCATCAGGCACTAGTTGTCCATTGCCTCAATATTTAGGAAGAAGTAAGTGAGCTTTAAAAATAACTAAAGAGGCAAAAGAAACAGAATTAATGTTTCGGTCAACGTTCCTGTTCAGAATGGGACAAGAATGAAAACAATTTAAAGCTAGCCTCCTTTCTACTTTGCTCATAATTCACTATTATTTTCAGATCTAATTTCATAGTCTCACAATTAACACAGGGATCATTACAGCTGTGAATGACACAGCTTCCATCTTTTGACAAAGTGTTGTGAAAATGCAGTGTTTTCAAACCCTGATCCTAAAGAAACAGACAAATAAAATTGCTGTGGGTGTAGATGGGACAGGTGACATGAAAATTTTCAGGAAAAGTGATCAGCAGTAAAACAAGTTAACTTCATAAGAAGTAGTTTTGTTAAAAATCATTATTTTTATAGCAGAAGCATTGCCATTAAAAGTAAAATTGAGCAAAGAATTTAGGAAATGTTTGTTTTAGTAAATATTTTTAACAAAATTAAAGGAGATAATTAATAAATTTCATCTAAAGTGAGGTTTATAAAAGATTCAAACTATTTAAACTCCTTTAATTTGGTTAGAAAGAATTACTGGCAACACTGAACAGTTTGCAAAGCATCTATGGCAAGTGAAACACACCAGATTTTAAAAGAGAGCAGGGCTTTGTCAGGACTTTCTGCAGAGCTTTAGATCACACAGGTTATTAGGCATTAGGTTTGAGTGGAATGGCCATTGTTTGAGTGGAACAGAGTGTGGGGAACTTAGGGTTTGGCTCAAGAGGCAAAGACTAGGCCTTCTCCTTCTCGCTCTCATCCAGCTATTCTTTAAGAAAGGCTTAAGTACTAAGTATTGAGAAAGGATAAGCCAGAAAATTATAGCCCGTGAGCCTGATGTCACTTGTGGGTAAATCATTGGAAGGCATTCTAATGCACATGATATTTTATTTGGATAGATGAAGCCTGATAAGGGATAATCAATATGGGTTTGTGTGTGGTAGGTCATGTTTAACAAATCTTTCAAAATTTTTCAAGAAGGTTATGAAGGAAAGGCAGTGGACCCTTGACAAAGTCACACATGGGGCACTGGTCAAGAAGATTCAGTCACTTGGTATTCAGGATAAAGTACTGTAGTCAATTGGATTCAGCGTTGATTTTACGAGAAAAACCAGAGTGGTAGTAGATGGTTGCTTCTCTGACTGGAGGCCTGTGACTCATGGTGTGTGCAGGGACCAGTGCTGGTCCTTCTTACTTGTCATCTATATTAATGATTTGGATGATAATGTAGTAAACTGATTCAGCAAATTTGTGGATGACACCGAGACTGTAACCACAGTGGACAATTCAGAGAAGTGTGAGATGTTATTCTTTGGGAAGACAAACCAGGGTGGGACTTAACACAGTGAGCTCTAGGTTACTGAGGAGTGCAGTAGAACAAAGGGTTCTGGGAATAAGATCCATAATCCCTTGAAAATGGCATCACACGTAGAAAGGGTTGCAAAGAGCTTTTGGCACATTGGCCTTCATAAATCAAAGTATTAAGTACAGAAGTTGGGATGCTATGTTGTAGTTGTATAAGACATTGGTGAGGCCAAATTTGGAGTGTTGTTTGCAGTTTTGGCCACCTACTTACAGGAAAGATATCAACAAGATTGAAAGAGTACAGAGAGAATTTATGAGCATGTTGCTGGAAATTGAGCAACATGCTGGAACTTGAGAACCTAAATTATAGGGAAAGGTGAGTAGGTTAGGACTTTATTCCCTGAAATATATGAGAATAATGGGGGATTTGATAGAGGTATACTAAATTATGAGGCGTATAGATAGAGTAAATGCCTGCAGGCTTTTCCCACTGAAGTTGGGTGGAAGAAGAACTAGAAGTCATAGGTTAAGGGTGAAAGGTGAGATATTTAAGGAGAAGCTGAGAGGAAACTTCTTTACTCAGAGAGTGGTAAGAGTATGGAATGAACTGACAATGGAAGTGGTGGATGCGGATTCAACTGCAACGTTTAAGAGACGTTTGAAAAGGTTAGTACACGGACAGAAGGAGTATGGGGGCAATGGTCCAGGTACTGGTCGATGCAACTAGGCTGGAATGGAAATCTCCTGCTGACTACCATTTACCCTCCTCCATCAACCATTGTAAGAAAGATCACAAGCAGCAAGGCTACATAATACAGAGGTCTGTGGTGAGTGGTTGGAAATAATATATTTGACCCCAATCACACCAATCTACTTATTCCAAATACTTCTGTCCATGGTGGTTCATATCAATAGGAGTGATTGTTACATAGAGTCTGTGGAGTCAAAGCCCATTCTTTGCACATGGGCACCCGCCATTGAGTCATTTGCTGACAGATGTGGCATTTCAAACAGTCAGTTATGGGAATGTGTAGAACATGAATAGAAAGAGAATAGTATTCCACCACAAAATGTAAACAATGCTTGGCTATCAGTCCTATAAGGACAGTTGTCAACAGATTCAATTGTAACAGTCAGATGGGTGCTGTCAAGAAGCTTTATATCTCACAACTGTCACAGATGTAGGCTGGTAGCCATGTCTTTCAGACAGCTAACCTTTACCAATTCAGAGAAACAACTCAGTGAGGTGGGTCTAGGGTTTAAATGGGAAATCAAAATCAAATTGAATTTGGAAAAGCTACAGGCATGTTCAATAGTAGATGCAGCACATAGTATTCAGAATGAAGCAATCCTCTGGAGTCCTGCTATATCCCGTCGTGATAATGGTGTATAAGTAAACAGCTAAGATTCCAAACAATTACCATCCTCATTGATGGAGTCAACATTTGAAAGCCCAAAAGGCTTCTTCCTAAAACATCAACAAGCCTAACCAACACGATTCACTCCTGTACTGTGAAGCTATGGGACAAGATAACATCCATCATTGGTATTAAAAGTTTATTCTTCAGAATTAGTCACACGTCTACTCAGGCTATTTGTATAAACCACAAAACTGAACCCTACCTGAAAAGTAAAGTGTGGGAAATTGTTCCAACATCTCTGACGTACAAAATGCAGATCCATTTACGCAATTTATCACTTCATCAGGCTGCTTAAAATCAAACAAATTAAAAGTGTAATTGACAGCACTGTTGTGCAACAATAACTCACCCGCTAAGGCCTGAGATTCAAGGTTACAGTTCAATACTAACTTCCTGAGGACAATCAGGGATGGGTAAAAAATGGCCATCCCTTGAGTAATGCCTACATTCTGTAAAATGGGGAAAAAAAATCACAGGCGCAATGGCTGTAGGTGTACACACATTCTCCTTCACAAATCACATTTCAAAAACTTCAGATATGAAATAAAATTTGCTCTCATGGAGTTTGCATGAAAAGGAAATAAATCAACACAAAATTTATTATTTTACAATTAATTACAGAGCATTTGCTGGGAACAAAAACTTCTTCTGTAGCATGGTGATGTCACGCTCTTTGTTGGAGATGGCTGCATAAAATGTATGAATGATAAGAACAGATGTCTAAACACTATAGCTGAGAAATGCTTGAAAATTTTAGGGAACACAAAAAGATACTGTAGAAACATACACTATTTTTGATCTCACAATTCTGATGTGCAGCCAGCATCAGAACTGTAGTAATACACAAGATTTAGAAAATACAAGGTTAATGATAACATACAAACAATGACCAAACAATGCTTAAGAAGTCATGTTCCTTGCACTATATTTGACAAATAATTGTCTCCTGGCATTTTGGTATTCTGGTATAAGACCAGAGAGTAGTGAGTCTTTTGAGTGGCATTCACTGCCTTTGCTGAGCAGTTTGTGTCAGTTTATCAAATACATTACAGATACTGGATTATTTTGATTCCAGAGGGAGCCAGCTGGAGTGACATTCCCATGCTAGCCTTGGATCAGTGGATTACATAGCTGACAGCCAAAAGTGGTGATTGACATTGTTCTGGCCATTGTTAAGTTTGAAGGACCAGCATTTTTAACTCTACTTCTCCCAGACATGGAGAAAGTTTGAAGTTTCCATTTACTGTGATCTTATTGAAACATACAACATTCTCAGGGTCCTTGACACAGGAGATGCAGAGAGGACATTTCTCATCATGCGGTAATCCAGAACAGAGTAAGGGCATTTAAAATGGCAATGAGAATTTCTTCCCTCAGACAACTGTCACCCTTGGGAACCTCTCACCCCAAAAGGCTGAGAAAACTGAATCATTCAAAGGTAGGCAGCTAGATTTAAGTCTAGGTTTACAAACAACGAACAGGAAAGTGGAACTAAGGCCAAAATCGGATCAGCCTCCATCTTTTCTGAACAGAGGAACAGGATGTCTTCTAATCTATGTTTTTTTAATCTTACGCTCAGCTACTCTCAGATTCAGAATTACTGTCACTGCAGTGAAATTTGTTGTTTTGTGGCAGCAGTGCAGTGCAAGCATAACAAATTACTGTGTTACAAAAATACATAAATAAATATTGGAAAAGAGTTCATGGAAAATTCAAAAGTCTGATGGCAGAGGGGAAGAAGCTGGTCCTAAAACGTTGAGTGCAGGTCTTTGAGCTTTTGTACCTCTTCCTGATGGTAAAAGTGAGAAGAGGGTTTGTCCAGGATGGTGAGGGTCCTTAATGATGAATACTGCCTTCTCATGGCACTGCCTTTGCAAGATATCCTCAATGGTGGGAGGCTGGTGCATGTAATTGAGTCCACAACCTCCTGAAGCCTCTTATGATCATGAGACCATAAAACATAGGAGCAGAATTAAGCTACTTAGCCCTTCAATTCTGCTCCACCACTGCATCATGGCAGACTTACTATCCCTCTCAACTCCATTCTCCTGCATTCTTCCCATACCCATTGACGCCTGACTAATCAAGATCCTATCAATCTCCACTTTAAATATACCCATGACTCAGCATCTATAGCTGTCCATGCAAATTCACATATACACTGGCCTCTGGCTAAAGAAATTCCTCCTCGTCTCTGTTCTAAATGAAAATTGCTCTATTCTGCGGTTCTGCCCTCTGGTCCTAGTCTCCCCCACTATAGGAAACATCCTCTCCATATCCATTCTATCTAGGCCTTTCAATATTTGATAGTTTTCAATGAGATTCTAAACTCCAGCAACTACAAGCCCAGATCCATCCAAAAATCCCAAGTCCTTTTATACCTCTGATTTCTGAATGTTCTCCTTGTTTAGAGAAGTCCATGCCTTTATTCCTCCTACTAAAGTGCATGACGATACACTTCCCTACACTAAATGCCACCTGTCGCTTCTTTTCCCATTGTCCCACTCTGTCTAACTCCTGCAGACTTCTGCTTCCTCAACACAAACGCCCCTCCGCCTACCATCAAATCATCCACAAACCTGGCTACAAAGCTATCAACTCCATCATCCAAACCACTGATATATAATCCTGTGTATTGTTCAGCCAGGGATGGAACCAGTCAGAATGCTCTCCACAGTGCACCTGTAGAAATTTGTTAGTCTTTGCTGACATACCAAATCTCATGAAACTCCTAACAAAGTATATGATGGTGTTACGTACAGGCAACCCTGCAAAAGTATCAACAGTGACAGAACACACCTAGAGTCTGGCTTTGCTGTTAACAAAACACTATTTTATTAGTAGCTACATCATATAGTAACTTAAACCAGGTAAATCAAGAGTTAATGGTGTTATGCATATATAGGTGCAAATATATAGATCCCCAAACTTCTCCAAGCTTAGGTGGTAAGTGATACAGTCTTACGATGGTGTGGTAAGAAAATTCAGTTCAAATGCACAGGTTAATTAACGCAAAATGTTTGTAATCCAAAGGCGAATTCTGTGAGAATGCAATTACGTCGATATTCCACAGATTCCACAATACAAAATAACAATAGCAGTAGGTTTTATCTCCAAAGTTGTTCCACTCTACACACAAAATATCACCGACAGTGATCTTCAACGAATATCCTTTCAACACAAGTGGTACCACACCTGAATCCAGCTACAGGACATCCCAAAGTGGTGGCCACAGGATACTCAAACAGAATCCACGTATGGATTATCACCAACAGTAGCTTACCACAAAGGGGACCATCTTCAAGGGAACCACCACCCAGGCAAGGGTTGACACACTGGTACATTCCACAAGGTTACCCCAATCACACACAACATGATAGCCACTTATGCAGTTCCACGACATATGAAATAACTCCAACAGTGATTTGCCACAAGGGTGCCTTTTTCAGTGAAATACCGCACCCAGACAAGGGTAAACACACATGTAGTATTCACAAAGGTTTTCCCCTCACCAGAGAACCTACTCCTGTGGATTAACTATGTAACAATTACACTTTCGCATTTGAATGGAAACAAACTCACTCTCACAGGCTACTTAAAGAGAGTCATTTATCAATACTCTGGATCGATCTCAACTCACCCATTTTGGGCTACTGAAAGTTTAAACCAGTGACCAGTTCACTAGTGTCTTCCATCTTGACTCTGTGCTCAGGATGTCTGACACTCCGAGGGAGGAGTTGTAAAGTTTGATGGCCACAGGTAGGAATGACTTCCTATGACACTCAGTGTTACATCTCGGTGGAATGAGTCTCTGGCTGAATGTACTCCTGTGCCTAACCAGTACATTATGGAGTGGATGGGACTTGGACAGCATCCTCTTTTCAGACACCACCGTCAGAGAGTCCGGTTCCACCCCCACAACATCACTGGCCTTACGAATGAGTTTGTTGATTCTGTTGGTGTCTGCTACCCTCAGACTGCTGCCCCAGCACACAACAGCAAACATGACAGCACTGGCCACCACAGCCTCGTAGAACATCCTCAGCATCGTCCGGCAGATGTTAAAGGACCTCAGTCTCCTCATGAAATAGAGACGGCTCTGACCCTTCTTGTAGACAGCCTCAGTGTTCTTTGACCAGTCCAGTTTATTGTCCATTCGTTTAACACTTGGAATTATAAACAGGGCGGCATTAGGTGCAGGTAACACAGTTCTAGGACGCTACTGCCGGGAAGAGAATCTTGCCTTTAAAGTTCTTTTGTTGCTTGACAATGCGCCAGCCCATCCTAAACATTTGGACAGCATTCATCTTTACACAACAGTGCGTTTCCTGCCACCTAACACAACATCGCTGATTCAACCACTCGACCGAGGTGTGATCTATATTCAAGGCGTATTTTTTACGGTGAACTATCTCTCAGATGCTGCAAGCAACAGATGATTTGAAAATCCCAGGAGTTTACCAACAGTGAGGGAATGATGGAGGTCGGAACACTTGGCACAAATAGCGATGGACATGGACCCAAGTTTAGAACGGAGTCAGCATTTCAGACATTCCCTGCAGTCAACCCTTCTTCCCTACAGGCAAATTTATGCTGAAAAACAAAATGCTGCCAAGCAAACAACCCTCATCACTTTCTTCAAACCGGTGTCATCTCCTGCTGCCGGCAGTTCTAAGAGTTCTGTGAGTCTTCCTTCACCCCTTGCTGTGCTTGATACGATCCTGACAACCACAACCATCCACCTCATCTATGTAAAGCTGCCCGACACCATAACAACCACTCATCTCCGGGAGCAAAGACACCTGCCACTTTGGTGAGTACTGTACACCTTAGTATGTTAACTTGCTATGATTTATTACGTTGAATATTACCTTAAATTGATGAAATATAATACAAATGTTGCCTTCTGGTACTGCTTTGTGTCGTATTGGTATGAAAATGTGAATAAATTACAGATAAAGCATATTTAGGAAGCACTCTGGAACGCATCACTATTTTCTCTATTTAAATACTTATTCACATTATGCGTTTTCATACTATGCCTCGACTGCGAGGAACGTATCCCCCGCATATAACGAGGATAGGGTGTATGACCTCCCTGCCAGAGGTTAATTAACATTCAACCCCAGAGACTCAAATAGATCACTATGACTTGGGAGAGTTACTGGAATGTTCACACTATTATCGCTAAGAAAGGAGAGAAAGTTCATTTTACAGACTTGAGTAAAGTTTATAAACTGGAAAGACAAGGACTGTAAAGTATATTAAATACGTTTCACATCTGGTACTACATGCAATAATAGTGGCCTGACAATACGAACAAGCTACCACAAAGGGAGAAATTACAGCATACCTTTTCAATGATAAATCAGCAAGGAAAAAAGAAACTTCCTTTCAATGTCAACAAAGAGAAACAAGACTGCATAAAATTGGGGAACGTGGATAGCCAGTAACATCTTTGTCAATCAAATAAGAAATATAAAGTGAAATTCAAATCTGAGTCAATAAGAAACCTGAGCAGTTGCACGTGCTAACCCCATTTTCCTTGCATATTTCTGCTATACCACCAGTCTTCTCTTCTCATCATTTGTGAACCAGTCACTGCATCCGAGGCATGTTCCACCTGCCTCACAAAAGTGCTGTAATGTCTCCAACAGGTTTATGCTGCTCACTGGCATCAAAATGGTTGTAAATGAAATCATAGAAATATTCTGTCACCATCAACATACTACATCTTCAGATAATTTTGAACTGGTCACACCATACATCATATTCCATTTTGTTAACATTCATGAAATTGGTAGGATTGGTTGCAATCGATTCCACTCTCACTTTATGGTTCATAGTCAAAGCTTCTTCAACGATATCTGATCACCAGCCAAGCCACTTACTTTCAGAGTTATGGACAGGTGTCAGATCTCTCAGTGGGAGAGCATTTTGGAGATAGTGATCACAATTCTATCTCCTTTATCATAGCATTGGAGAGGGATAGGAACAGACAAGTTAGGAAAGCATTTAATTGGACTAAGGGGAAATATGAGGCTGTCAGGCAGAAACTTGGAAGCATAAATTGGAAACAGATGTTCTCAGGGAAATGTACGGAAGAAATGTGGCAAATATTCAGGGATATTTGCATTCCAATGAGACAGGGAAAGGAAGGTAGGGTACAGGAACCATGGTGTATAAGGCCTGTTGTAAATCTAGTCAAGAAGAGCTTACGAAAGGTTCAAAAAGCTAGGTAATGATAGAGAACTAAAAGAATATAAGGCTGGCAGGAGGATGAAATTAGGAGAGCCAGAAGGGGCCATGAGAAGCCCCTGGCAGACAGGATTAATGAAAACGTCAAAGCATTCCACAAGTATGTGAAGAGCGAGAGGATAAGATGTGAGAGAATAGGACCTATCAAGTGCGACAGTAGAAAAGTGTGTATGGAACCGGAGGAGATGGCAGAGGTACTTAATGAGTACTGTGCTTCAGTATTCACTACGAAAAAGGATCTTGGCAATTGCAGGTTTTGACTTACAGCAGATTGAAATGCTTGAGCATGTAGACATTAAGAAAGAGGATGTGCAGGAGCTTTTGGAAAGCATCAAGTTGGATAAGTCACCGGGACCAGATGAGATGTACCCCAAACTACTGTGGGAGGCGAGGAAGGAGATTCCTGAGCCTCTGGCGATGATCTTTGCATCAGCAATGGGGACGAGAGAGGTTCCTGAGGATTGGAAGGTTGCGGATGTTGTTCCCTTATTCAAGAAAGGGAGATAGCCCAGGAAATTATAGAACAGTGAGTCTTACTTGAGTGGTTGGTAAGTTGATAGAGAAAATCCTGAGATGCAGGATTTATGAACATTTGGAGAGGCATAATATGATTAGGAATAATCAGCATGGGTTTGTCAAAGGCAGGTCAAGATTTTTATAAATGACCTGGATGAGGAAGTGGAGGGATGGGTTAGTAAGTTTGCTGATGACACAAAGATTGGAGGTGTTGTGGAAAGTGTGGAGAGCTGTCAGAGGTTACATTAATAGAGTGCAAAACTGGGCTGAGAAGTAGTAGATTGAGTTCAACCCAGTTAAGTGTGAAGTGGTTCATTTTGGTAGGTCAAATATGATGGCAGAATATAGTATTAATGGTAAGACTCTTGGCAGTGTGGAGGATCAGAGGGATCTTGGGGTCCGAGTCCATAGGACACTCAAAGCGGCTGCGCAGGTTGACCCTGTGGTTAAGAAGGCATACGGTGTGTTGGCCTTCATCAATCATGGGATTGAGTTTAGGGGCCGAGAGGTAATGTTGCAGCTATTTAGGACCCTGGTCAGACCCCACTTGGAGTACTGTGCTCAGTTCTGGTCACCTCACTACAGGAAGGATGTGGAAGCCATAGAAAGGGTGCAGGGGAGATTTACAAGGATGTTGCCTGGATTGGGGAGCATGCCTTATAAAAACAAGTTGAGTGAACTTGGCCTTTTCTCCTTGGAGCGACGGAGGATGAGAGGTGACCTGATAGAGGTGTATAAGATGATGAGAAGCAATGATTGTGTGGATAGTCAGAGGCTTTTTCCCAGGGCTGAAATGGTTGCCACAAGAGGACACAGGTGTAAGGTGCTGGGGAGTAGGTACAAAGGAGATGTCAGGGTAAGTTTTTTACTCAGAGAATGCGTGGAATGGGCTGCCGGCAACAGTGGTAGAGGCAGATACGATAGGGTCTTTTAAGAGACTTTTGGATAGGTACATGGAGCTTAGAAAAATAGAGGGCTATGGGGAAGTCTAGTAATTTCTAAGGTAGGGAAATGTTCGGCACAACTTTGTGGGCCAAAGGGCCTGTATTGTGCTGTAGGTTTTCTATGTTTCTATGTTCCTATGTGCCTTATAAGCCTGATTGAATTTTTGGAGGATGTGACTAAACACATCGATGAAGTGGAGCAGTAGATGTACTGTATATGGATTTCAGCAAGGCATTTGACAAGGTACCCCATGCAAGGCTTATTGAGAAAGTAAGGAGGCCTAGGATCCAAGGGGACATTACCTTCTGGATCCTGAACTGGCTTGCCCACAGAAGGCAAAGAGTGGTTGTAGACGGGTCATATTCTGCATGGAGGTTGGTGACCATTGGTGTGCCTCAGGGATCTGTTCTGGGACCCCTACTATTCGTGATTTTTACAAATGACCTAGACAAAGAAGTGGAGGGATGGGTTAGTAAATTTGCTGATGACACAAAGGTTGGAGGTATTGTGGATAGCGTGGAGATCTGTCAGAGGTTACAGCGGGACATTGATAGGATGCAAAACCGGGCTGAGAAGTGGCAGATGGAGTTCAATCAGAAAAGTGTGAGGTGGTTCATTTTGGTGGGTCAAATAAAATGGCAGAATATAGTATTAATGGTAAGACTCTTGGCAGTGTGGAGGATCAGAGGGATCTTGGGGTCTGAGTCCACAGGACACTCAAAGCTGCTGTGCATGTTGATTTTGTGGTTAAGAAAGCATATGGTGCATTGGCCTTCATCAACCATAGGATTGAATTTAGAAGCCGAGAGGTAATGTTGCAGCTGTATAGGACCCCAGTTAGACCCCATTTGGAGTACTGTGCTCAGTTCTGGTCGCCTCACTGTAGGAAGGATGTGGAAACCATAGAAAGGGTGCAGGGGAGATTTACAAGGATGTTGCCTAGATTGGGGAGCATGCCTTATGAGAGTAGGTTGAGTAAATTCGGCCTTTTCTCCTTGGAGCGACGGAGGATGAGAGGTGACCTGATAGAAGTGTATAAGATGATGAGAGGCACTGATCGTGTGGATAGTCAGAGGCTTTTTCCCAGGGCTGAAATGGCTAACATGAGAGGGCACAGTTTTAAGGTGCTTGGAAGTAACTTTAGAGGAAATATCAGGGATAAGTTTTTTATGCAGAAAGTGGTGAGTGAGTGGAATGGGCTGCCAGCAACGGTGGAGGCAGATACAATAGGATCTTTTAAGAAACTCCTGGACAGGTACATGGAGCTCAGAAGAATAGAGGGCTATGGGTAACCCTAGGTAATTTCTCAGGTAAGGACATGTTCTGCACAGCTTTGTGGGCCAAAGGGCCTGTATTGTGCTGTAGGTTTTTCTATGTTTCTATGAAAGATATTTCCATTGAAGCCTATTCTTTGTCATCCAGATTAGGAAGGTAGATATTTCCTTAAAGACAGCACTGGGAAGGAAGAATTTTTCTCAACACTTCTGTCACTGATATATCAACCCTGCGCATTCAATAACTTGGGTTATTCCAAATGGTTTGCAATCATGGTATCCTTTTCAACCACAAGCTAAGCCTCTGACTCTAGTCTCCATTACAAAGGTTGCTATTTCCATTTCAACAATATCACCATCTCCACATTTCCTTCACAAGAAACACTTATCAGTGGTTTTGGCACCTCCTGATTTGATGTGATTCTTTCACAGCATTTAAATTGGTATTGTCATTAATCTGCATTTCTACCACAAAATTATTTGTTTAGATTACAGGCTGCACAAACTGACACCCACACTTCGCTCCTGACCTTAACAGATGCATTGACTTTAAATCCGACGGTGGACTCAGGAATGGAACTCGTTCATAACCCGGGGACTGCCTGGACTTTTAAATGCTACGTAAATAGTTTAGGGAATTAACTGTACTGTTTAGGGAATAATGACACGAAAAAATAGTCTGTACATGCTCAAGCAACGAGTGCTGGAGAGAGAACTTCCGGGTTTTCTCGATCTGAGGTTGGTTGAACTGATCTCTTTGAATGTCTCCTTCACACTGTAGATTGGAATAAAATACACAGGGTGATACAAAAGACAATGATAAAGAATATGTAGAATGCATGCTGAAACGTTTTCAAAAGTATTCCAGATTAACATTAGAATCAGGGACACCTGTTTTAACAAACACTGTGGCAAATGAGTGCAACCTGGATTAAAGAAATATATACACTGTTACTTGAATAAGATGAGAAGAATGAAGTAAAATTGCAAGTGTTTTATAACATTGTCAAAAGCAATTACAACATCAAAGGGGAATGGGAACAATACTTGTGTGAGACTTCCGGGCTGCTTCATGATAGCCTCTAGTACAGCCTTTCTCAATCTCTTTGCCCTGGAGAAACCCTTGAAATAATTTTCAGGTCTCAGAGAACCCCTGTGTAAAAATTATTACTGTATATCTATGGCTCACGGTACATTAGCGTGATCAGCAAGTTGTAGATATAATAATCCAAAAATAATTGTTAAGGCTCTTTGAGTAGAGAATGTAAATTTTAAAAACTCATAAGGCAAACTTAATAAATTTCTTTTAAATAACAGGCTTAAGCCAAAATAGGATTTCATTTTTCAAAAGATAGGCTTGGTAGATTTAATTTAAATGAAGTTTGCAAATTGGTTTTAATTAAAAGCTTTACTGTTTGTTTTGAGATTCCAACAGACATTTAAAATAATCAGCACGGACAATAATCCAATGGGACATTGGAAAAAATGTTGAATTTCCCCATGGGGATGAATAAAGTATCTATCTATCTATCATCTTTTACGTGTCATGTGGCTGTGATTTGTGGTTAAGTGTCTTTTCAATGTTGCCGGACGGAGCCAGTGCTGCATTAGTAAGCTGTCTGCCACAGACTGGGCTCAATGGAACAGGGGTTAAAAATACAGTGCCTATAAATAGTATCCCCCTCCCCCTTGGAAGTTTTCATGTTTTATTACTTTACAACAACATTGAATCACAGTGGATTTTATTTGGTTTTTTTGACACTGATAAACAAAGAAGACTCTTGTGTCAAAGTGAAATCAGAGCAACACAAAGTGATCTAAATTAATTTCAGATATAAAACACAAAATAATTGATTGCATAAGTTTTCAACTCCTTCAAGTCAGTATTTAATAGATGCACCTTTGGCAGCAATTACAGCCCTGAGTCTGTGTAAATAGGTCTCTATCAGCTTTGCACATCTGAATACTACAAATTCCGCCCATTCTTCTTTACAAAACTGCTCTAGCTCGGTCAGATTGCATGGGGATCGTGAGTGAACATGAGTCCAACCACAAATTCTCAATTAAATTGAGGTCTGGATTCTGGCTCGGCAATTCCAGGACATTAACTTTCCTGTTTTTAAGCCATTCCTGTGTAGGTTTGGCTTTATGCTTGGGTCATTGTCTTGCTGGAAAATAAATCTCCCAATTCGCAGTTCTGTTGCTTTAAATTCTGCTCTAGGATTTTCCTGTATTTTGCTGCATTTATTTTACCCTTTACCTTCTGAGCCTTCCAGGGCCTGCTGCAGTGAAGCATCCCCATAGCATGATGCAGACACGACCATGCTTCACGGTAGGGATGGTGTGTTTCTGATGATGTGCAGTGTTTGGCTTAAACCAAACATAGCGTTTAGTCTGATGGCCAAAAAGCTCAATTTTGGTTTCATCAGACTATAGAACCTTCTTCCAGCTGACTATAAAGTCTCCCACAAACCTTTTGGCAAGCTCTAGCGAGATTTCATGTGAGTTTCTTCAACAGTGGTTTTCTCTTTGCCAGTCTCTCATAACACTGCAACTGGTGAAGCACCCGGGCAACAGTTGTTGTATGCGCACAGTCTCTCCCATCTCAGCCTCTGAAACTTGTAACTTCCAGAGTTGTCATAGGTCTGTTGGAGGACTCCCTCACTAGCTCCCTTCTTGCACGGTCACACAGTTTTTGAGGATGGCCTGCTCGAGGCAGATTTACAGCTGTGCCATATTCTTCCCATTTCTCAGTGACTGACTTAACTGTGTTCCAAGGGATGTTCAGTGACTTGGAAATTTCCTTGTATCCATTAGTCATCATGGCACAGTTTTTACCAGGATACTGACTCACCAGCAGTTGGACGTTCCAGATACAAGTGTATTTTTATGACATTCAATTGATATGATACACCTTGACTGCACACAGGTGATTTTCATTTAACTAATTATGTAACTTCTAAAACCAATTGGCTGCACCTGTGATGGTTTGGTGTGTCATATTAATCAGAATCAGAATCAGAATCATAATCAGACTTTAATCGCCAAGTACCTGTGCACATACAAGGAATTTACTTCTGGCAGATGTTGTCTCTCTGCTCATAACAATAATAATGATAAATATAAATGAAAATATAGATTATACATACAGGTAGTGCAATCCAAGTAATAGTTAGCCAACAGTTAACCGGCAGTTAACTGTTCAGCAAAATGACCGCAGTAGGGAAAAAATTTCTCCAGTGCCTATTAGTCTTAGTCTGGAGGGATCTGAAGTGCCTACCAGACGGAAGCAGATCAAACAGTCCATGCGCAGGACGGGAGGAGTCCTTTATGATGTTCCCCGCCCTCTTCTTCAACCTGGAAGAGTACAGGTCCACAATAGAGAGCAGGGAGGCTCCAATGATGCGCTCGGCAGTCCTCACTGTGCACTGTAGTCTGTTTCTATCCTGCTTGGTGGCGGCTCCAAACCACACAATGATGGAGGTGCACAGGACAGACTCAATGACTGCAGTGTAGAACTGCAGCAGCAATTCCTGAGGCAGACCGTATTTCCTCAAGAGCCGCAGGAAATACATCCGCTGCTGGGCCTTCTTCAGGATGGAGAAGGGGGAGAACTGCAATCAATTTTTTAATATTTATAATTAACTTAGATTATTTTGGAGAGATCTGTTTTCAGTTTGACACTAAAATCTTTTTCTGTTGATTGGTTTCAAAAGAGCCAAATTAAATCCACCGTGATTCAATGCTGTAAAAAAAACATGAAAACTTGTACATATAAAAAAAGAATGGCATAATAAATAAGTAAATGAGAAAACTGCAAAAAATATGAACACTTCACAATACAATTCACTTCTAAGCTATGCACTCCACCTCTTGCAATGTTTACAACAACAGCAGGCCAGTAGTTGAGTTCTGGCACATAAAAATTCCTTCTTTAGAATGAAAACTTTCTACTACAGCTACAGACATTGTTCACTCCCATTACTCAGTCAGGGGCCCTTAAGGGGAAGTTGGGATAGGTAATTTGGGAGGGAGAGGCTGACGTCACTGCCCAAGTCGTGTGAGACCATTCAATACTTGGAAAATGTACTTAAAACTCATCAGCCTACCGTCCTCCCCTCTGTGCAATACAGCACTCATCAGCCTAACATCCTCCCCTCCATGTAATACAGTGTCATCAGCCTAACATCCTCCCATCCGTGTAATACAACACTCATCAGCCTACCATCCTCCCCTCTGTGTAATACAACACTCATCAGCCTACCGTCCTCCCCTCCGTGTAATACAGCACTCATCAGCCTACCATCCTCCCCTCTGTGTAATACAACACTCATCAGCCTACCATCCTCCCCTCCGTGTAATACAGTGTCATCAGCCTACCATCCTCCCCTCCGTGTAATCAAGTCTCATCAGCCTACCATCCACCCCTCCATGTAATACAGTGCCATCAGCCTACCGTCCTCCCCTCCGTGTAATAAAGTGTCATCAGCCTACCATCCTCCCTCTGTGTAATACAACACTCATCAGCCTACCGTCCTCCCCTCTGTGTAATACAACACTCATCAGCCTACCGTCCTCCCCTCCGTGGAATACAGTGTCATCAGCCTACCGTCCTCCCCTCCATGTAATACAGCACTCATCAGCCTACCGTCCTCCCCTCCGTGTAATAGTCATCAGCCTACCGTCCTCCCCTCCGTGTAATACAGCACTCATCAGCCTACCGTCCTCCCCTCCGTGTAATAGTCATCAGCCTACCGTCCTCCCCTCCGTGTAATAGTCATCAGCCTACCGTCCTCCCCTCCATGTAATACAGCACTCATCAGCCTACCGTCCTCCCCTCCGTGTAATAGTCATCAGCCTACCGTCCTCCCCTCCGTGTAATACAGCACTCATCAGCCTACCGTCCTCTCCTCCGTGTAATACAACAATCATCAGCCTACCATCCTCCCCTCCGTGTAATAGCCATCAGCCTACCGTCCTCCCCTCCGTGTAATACAGTGTCATCAGCCTACCATCCTCCCTCTGTGTAATACAGCACTCATCAGCCTACCATCCTCCCCTCCGTGTAATACAGCACTCATCAGCCTACCGTCCTCCCCTCCGTGTAATAGTCATCAGCCTACCGTCCTCCCCTCCGTGTAATACAGCACTCATCAGCCTACCGTCCTCTCCTCCGTGTAATACAACAATCATCAGCCTACCATCCTCCCCTCCGTGTAATAGCCATCAGCCTACCGTCCTCCCCTCCGTGTAATACAGTGTCATCAGCCTACCATCCTCCCTCTGTGTAATACAGCACTCATCAGCCTACCATCCTCCCCTCCGTGTAATACAGCACTCAAAAGCCTACCGTCCTCCCCTCCATGTAATACAACACTCATCAGCCTACCATCCTCCCCTCCATGTAATAGTCATCAGCCTACCGTCCTTCCTTCCATGTAATACAACACTCATCAGCCTACCATCCTCCCCTCCATGTAATACAGTGTCATCAGCCTACCATCCTCCCCTCCATGTAATACAGTGTCATCAGCCTACCATCCTCCCCTCCGTGTAATACAGCACTCATCAGCCTACCGTCCTCCCCTCCGTGTAATACAACACTCATCAGCCTACCGTCCTCCCCTCCGTGGAATACAGCACTCATCAGCCTACCGTCCTCCCCTCCATGTAATACAGCACTCATCAGCCTACCGTCCTCCCCTCCGTGTAATAGTCATCAGCCTACCGTCCTCCCCTCCGTGTAATACAGCACTCATCAGCCTACCGTCCTCTCCTCCGTGTAATACAACACTCATCAGCCTACCATCCTCCCCTCCGTGTAATAGCCATCAGCCTACCGTCCTCCCCTCCGTGTAATACAGTGTCATCAGCCTACCATCCTCCCCTCCGTGTAATACAACATTCATCAGCCTACCGTCCTCCCCTCCGTGTAATACAACACTCATCAGCCTACCATCCTCCCCTCCGTGTAATACAGTGTCATCAGCCTACCGTCCTCCCCTCCATGTAATACAACACTCATCAGCCTACTATCCTCCCCTCCGTGTAATAGTCATCAGCCTACCGTCCTCCCCTCCGTGTAATACAACATTCATCAGCCTACCGTCCTCCCCTCCGTGTAATACAACACTCATCAGCCTACCGTCCTCCCCTCCGTGTAATACAACACTCATCAGCCTACCATCCTCCCCTCCGTGTAATACAGCACTCAAAAGCCTACCGTCCTCCCCTCCATGTAATAGTCATCAGCCTACCGTCCTTCCTTCCATGTAATACAACACTCATCAGCCTACCATCCTCCCCTCCGTGTAATACAGTGTCATCAGCCTACCATCCTCCCCTCCGTGTAATACAGTGTCATCAGCCCACCGTCCTCCCCTCCGTGTAATACAACACTCATCAGCGTACCATCCTCCCCTCCGTGTAATACAGCACTCATCAGCCTACCATCCTCCCCTCCGTGTAATACAACACTCATCAGCCTACTATCCTCCCCTCCGTGTAATACAACACTCATCAGCCTACCGTCCTCCCCTCCGTGTAATACAGCACTCATCAGCCTACCATCCTCCCCTCCGTGTAATACAACACTCATCAGCCTACTATCCTCCCCTCCGTGTAATACAACACTCATCAGCCTACCGTCCTCCCCTCCGTGTAATACAGCACTCATCAGCCTACTATCCTCCCCTCCGTGTAATAGTGTCATCAGCCTACTGTCCTTCCCTCCATGTAATACAGCACTCATCAGCCTACCATCCTCCCCTCCGTGTAATACAGTGTCATCAGCCTACCGTCCTTCCCTCCGTGTAATACAACATTCATCAGCCTACCATCCTCCCCTCCATGTAATACAGCACTCAAAAGCCTACCGTCCTCCCCTCTGTGCAATATAGCATTCACCAATTATCAACGACTTCCCCTATCTTGCATCAAAAACTGAGAATACACACAGTCGTACTGCACACTGCCATACTAGGCTGAGAGACCTCTACCAAGATTGCGATTGGGGCTGCTTGGTCACTGCCTACCACTGTGAGCACTAGCATCATGTGTTGCGCAAAGTTCAAAAAACAATGTTTATTTTCTTCAAGCACCATCTCTTGTGGAGCTTCTATTGACCGCTCGCAGAACCTTAGGGTTCCATGGAAACCCAGTTGAAAAATGTTGCTCTAGGCAATATTGTATGTTTCTTTAGAAGTGTTGTGGTAGCTGTTCCATACAATTTGAATGTTATTATAGCCTTCATTTTACGTTTAACCAAATTGACGGTGACCAAATGTTGGCTAATCATTATCAGATTAACCTGCTTAAAATTTCACTGTAAATTTGGTTTTAGCATTACCTCATTTATAGTTATATATGGCTCATGTGACTCGTGATTGGTAATGTTTGTTTCGAACAGTGTAGACATACTTTAGATAACGCTGTTCTAAATGTATGGTTTCATGGTCCTTTGATTCACATCAACAAACATGGAAATGGGACTGTAGACAGTGTCGGGGTAAAATCCGGGTTGTCTACAAGGGGTACGGTTCTGCTTGCGGGCAACCTGGCCACTGAGTTTAAAGATGCCCTCAGCTAAAGCAACTTTGATCATTTTCACCTCCACCGTCCCCAGCACCGTTGACTACGTAGTTTACTTTAATTAATCCATTCTGGAACAGTATATAAGTACTCGTACAATTTTAATTCACCCCTTTGTAAAATGCCACCTATTGTAAGCCCACCTCATAAGCTGCTGAAGTAGCAAGCTACCTTCCCTCTTGATCCACTCAACCTGAACCTTTTACCTTCACAAAAGCCTGCATCCTTGCAGCTGGTGCTGCTGTAAACATTTACAATGAATCTTGTTATATCTTATAGCACATGACAATCACAACCATGAAAACTACCTGGGCTTCTCAGCTCTTTGGAACTCTGATAAAACACAGTGAATTAACTATAAGCCTTTTCCTGCTTTTCAATCACTTACTACAATTGTTGTTATAAACTATGCAGCTCATACTAATGGGAATGATGAAATAACTACAGGGAATAAATGAGCTGACTCCTTTGCTAAGGCAGCAACAGTAGATCTTCATGATCACAATGCACTTCAGAAGATTTGACTGCCAATACTTTCCGAATTCATAGATGAATTAGTACAATTAGAACCTGATGCACCAGTGGCTGAAAAGACTATATGGATTAAAGCACACTCTGAGTAAGACTATTAAGGATGATGGGTATAATCAAAAATGAGAGATAATCAACCATAGCATGCAAAGTAGTAGTAACTGTATGATTTGCCGGAGACATAATTCTGAAACATACTGCCAGTATCTGCACTAGGTCCTCCACCAGGAGGTCATTTGTACATCTCCAAATGGACTTTATGCAGCTACCTAAATGTGTGGGTTGTGATCATGCACTCATTATTGTGTTGCTATTTTCATCGGTAAAAGTTTATCCAAGTCAGGAAAATGATACTGTAACTTTATCTACGTTGTTATCTTTTCGTTAATGGAATTTGGGGCTTGGGATCCCTGAGGAAATCTCACATGATAACGGTCCTCACTTTACCAGTAAAATTATACAGGAGTTGACAAAAGCCTTGACATCATTTCGCCTGCCCTTACCACCCACACACTCACGGGACAGCTGAAAGACAGATCAGGGCACTGAAATGCAATCAGTTAAACTACGCAACAAGACCAAACTAAAGTATCCAGAGATGCTTCCACTGGCCCTCATGACAATGTACACACTCCAAACTGTGTAACAGGCCTATCTCCATGTTAGATCGTTTTGGGACTTCCCATGCACTTGCCAGTCACTCCTTCCTTTTAATATGGATGTCTATCCATTTAATCCAAGCTTGTTGGATTATTGGACAGCACTAACACAAGCTCTTAAAGATTTTCATCAGTAGGCAGTTGAAGCCCAGAAGACAGTGCTAACTGCAGAGTGCCACACTTACCAGCTGGGATATTGGGTAGTGGAGAGAGCTGACTATGGAAAGAACTGCCTGAAGTCCTGCTGCAAAGGTCCATTCCAGGTGTTGCCGACCACATTAACCACCTTTAAAGTCCAAGGAAAGCCAACTTGGATACATGCCTGGCACATTAAGCCAGTGGATCCAGCAGACAGGGAATTGGTGGCCAGTAAAACCTTGATGATAAAGACTAAATAACTGAATCTGATCATCATTACTTGTGACCTTAAGTGATCACCATTCATCCTATGCTTTGGATAAACTGTACATCTGTCTTCTGGCTAAGTACAGAACCACCTCATGACGCTAACATCTTAGTGATGAATACGTGTTGTGTCATATTGTTGGGTGTGCTCTAAGGAGCCTATACATTCAGAAGGTGGCTTACCAATGCAGCCCATACCCCTGAATCATTGTGATTTTATTCTTTGATTATAAAACTAGAACTGTAAAGGGAGCAGACTTAGTACAATACCTATACTACTGGATACCCTCTGAATTCTGTTAGTGATATTTACAGTGTGTATGGTCACCAGGCCTGTTACTAGCTGCCAGGAGTACCCTTTAAAAAGTGGGATCTTTGACCACCCACATTACAAGACATGTTCCAGCTTTACAACCGACTTGCTTTGATTGAATCATACGGCCACAACTGCTATTCCTGTTTTGGTTTCCTCAGATTAATAATTTACAGTTCTTACCCACCCCACCCACCACCACCACAGTCCACTCACCTCCAAATCCCAGCCTCCCTACCTTCATTTATGACATTGACAAAAACAGGTTTAACTTTCACCTGCTTTGGTTACTCCTCTGGTATTCATACTTTGATTCTACTTCTATGAAGTGGCAAGGAATGTTTTTCCCCAAACTAAAGGTGAGATAAGAACGTAAATTTTCATTTAAACAGAGCTCACTTTGGGAGTTCTGAAGTGTGGTATCATGAGTGTTCTGTAAGTCATCAAGATCAAAAGCATTAGAAATAAGTGTGTTTATTTTTCTCTAGAACTATATAACCACAGACTGCATTTGACAAACTATTAAGGACAGACTGGGTACTAAATGTTCCCTGCTGATAAACTACTGGTTCAATATAGCTGAAGGTGTTTAAGCAGCAACTTGTTATTCCAATAAAGCTAGAAGCAGAATTGCTAAAATAATTAAAACAAGTTGCTTTTTGAAGAAAAATTCCTCTGCTCTAAATTAAAATCAGAGCAAGCATTTAATACATTCTTTAAACTTTGTCTTAATACAATGATTAATACATAAACACAAAAGAAGGTACAGTTTAGAAGTTAGCTCTGCATTTCAATAAACTGCCTGCTAATACATACCTTACTTAGACTAAATGTCAAAATCATAATTTTGTACCATTTGTATTTACTACAGTAATTAAACAAATATCTTGAATTTTATTGCATACTTGTGAAAGCTCAGTTTCTGGATACACATCCTGCTTTCAAAAAAGAAGCAACTTGCATTTTCCCCATTTATATAAATGTTTACTTGTCTACTTATGGGAAAGATGCACCGTAAATTATTTGTTCTTTTGCAAGTAATTTACAGTCCCCAAATTTCAAGTGACTATTTTCCAGAAAAGGGAGAACAAAGCAACAAGTCATTGTCAATTACATTTACATACATCATTTTTAACAGGCTCTCTTTTCATCCTCCAAATTCTGCTACAGAATTGTCTTCAAAATAAAACTTCTGTCCTCAACCAGTACCCTAATGAATTCCAATCCTCAACCTTTCTGCTTTTAATTGATGCACTATTCTTCAATTTAGGCCCTTAATTCAGATTCAGATTCAGATACAGTTTATTGTCATTTAGAAACCACAAATGCAATGCAGTTAAAAAATGAGACAACGTTCCCCCAGAATGATATCACAAAGGCATATGACAAAACAGACTACACCAGAAAATCCACGTAACATTTGGCACGTATATGAAGACTGTTTAGTGAAGACACCTCTACCAAGCCTGACTTGTCAGCCATTAAATTCTAACATTAACAGAAAAACCTGTGTCACATTCTTCCTTCCCCCAAGCTGGTGGCCAGCATTATGGTAAACTGAATCTAGCCAACTCAGAATGCTTACTTCCTGACTGCTTGTTGACCATGCTGTACATGATACTTGGGTTACATATTCATCTTTTAATTCCAGCCAGAGCTAGCTTTCCATAGAGATTCTGGAATTTTTGTAATTTTTCAAAAGTTATGGATAATTTTGGCACTTTTAAGATCTTAAGAAACTCAACATGGAAATGAGCAATTCCACAAGGAGGAAAAATTGATTTAGCAATCTAGCAATAGCACAAGAAAAGTTCCTGATTCAGTGTTTGTGAGTTCACTTTCCACTCCGTACTTGAGCATTAGAAATATCATTTCAGGTCAGTAACAAAAATATGCTGTATTGTCAGACATTCAAATGTATTTTGAAGACCCTAGTCAAAAATTTTTTCAAGTATACTGAATTTCTACATGCTCTGTGAATAATTTAATAGACTCCAATTACATACATATACTATTTATAAAATGACAAATTGCTTCCAAGTCCTTGATGCTCATATGTTCAAGATTCTAGATTATTTAATATCTTTATCATTTCCAGTCCACAAGTGTAAAGGTGAACAAAATAACTGTTACTCCAGATCTGCTGCAGCACAATAAATATAAATACGTAAGACAGGTTATATAAGTAGGTTGATCGTGTGTCCACAAAGTGACCCAAGGCACAGGAGTGCCTGTACAGAGGTGACTGACAGGAAATAATAAAGTAGTAGTGGTGGGGGTATCTTGGGGTGGGTTAGTGGGTGGTGGTGTTGATCAGCCTTACTGCTTGGAGAAAGTAAAGGCTGATTTATACTTGTGCGTAGGGGCTACTGGAGGTCCTGGCGTGGATACTTTGTAGGCTCCTCCCTGAACAGTCCATGAGCAGGGTGGGTGGGATTCTTCATGATGTTACTGGTCCTTTTCTGGCACCTTTCTGTATATATGTCCTTGATGGTGGGTCGACTGATGCCAGTGAAGTGCTGGGCAGTTTTGACTACCCATTGTGGTGCCTTCCTGTCTGCAAGAGTGCAGTTTCTGTACCATGCAGTGATACAGCCTGTTAGGATGCTCTCCACTGCACATCAGTAGAATGACACAAATATAGGTGTGTATTGTCCAGCTCTCTCCAGCCTCCTCAGAATGTAGAGGTATTGGTGACCTTTCCTGATTGTGCAGAATTTGTTCTGGGACCATGAGAGATTGTGTGAGGTATGCACTTCCAGGAGTTTGAAACTGTTCCCAGTTTCCACTGCTGTGCTGCTAATGTAAGAGTGGTGGGAGTGGTGGGAGTTCTTTTGAAGTTGATAACCATCTCCTTTGTCTTGTTGACATTAATAAAGAGGTTATTTGCCCAGCACCAGGCCTTGGGCTCTTCTAGCTCCTCTCTGTAGGCTGTCTCATCGTTGTTGGTGATAAGCCTCAACACTGTTGTGTCGCTGTCGTACTTGGCAATGTGATAACTCAGATATTTGGCCGTGCAGTCACGTGTAAAAAGTGTATACAGCAATGGGCTCTGCACACTGTCCGGGGACACACACATGTTGAAGATAATGGGAAGGGAGGAGTGATTGTGTATCCTGACTATCTGAGGCCTGTGGGTGAAGATGCCTAGGTAAGCAGTGCATCATGAATATCACTTACATTCTTTTCCACATGTATGGTGAACAAACAGTGCTCATAGCAAATCCAGTCCTCAGCTTCTGCTTCACCTTGGCCATAACCCACTCTGCTCTTGTCCCAAGGCCTCCAAACAACATTAAGACCGGTGATGAAAGAAACAAAAAAGTCATTTGAACCATCAGAAAGAACATGGCCTAGGTTTTGCTGCAATTAACTTTGTCACCTCCACAACACTCACCAGCTGTAAGGCAAATGGGTTGAATACATTACCATTTCTCCCGTTGGATAGAAAATAGAACATTATGCACAAGAACAGGCCTTATAGCCTATGATTTGGTCCCAAACTAATTAAACTAATCATTAAACACTTAACAAAACTAATCTCTTTTGCCTACAGTGTCCATACTCCCTCCATTCTATGCATATTCATGTGCCTATCCAAGAACCTGTGCAACATCCCTATCATTTGTTTATTTAGTGATACTGTGCACATATTTGCCTCCACTATCACCCCTGGCAGCGCATTTCAGGCACCCTAGAGTATGTGTAAAAAACCTTGCCCTGCAATTCTCTCTTTGAACTTACCCCCCCCCCCCCCCACCTTAAATGTGCGCTCTCTAGTGCTACAAAGTTCGGGAAAAAGATACCAGCTATACCTTATCTGTGCCCCCTATAGTCATATAAATTGCTATCAAGCTACCCCTTAGCTTCTGTCGCTCCAGAAAAAACAACCCAGTTCATCTAATCTTTCCTCAGAGCACATACCTTCTAATGCAGACAGCCTGGTAAACTTCTTCTGCACCCTCTCCAATGCCTCACATCCCTTCTATAATGGAGTGGCCAGAATTGAATGCAATACTGTATTTGCAGCCTAAAGAGAGTTTTACAGTTGCATAGTTCCACTCTCATAGGAATCTTAAGATATTCTGTGCAACACCTGTTTCAAGCAAGATTGAGAAAAGTGCTGAAGGCATGCTTGACACCAATCAGCACTGACTGACTCTGTTTACAGACTTGTTGTTAAGATCATGGCTTGCACTCTGTCAAGTAGCAGGTGGAAAGTGAAGTTGAATTTCTCAAGGCAGCCACATTTGAGAAAGATGCTTCACGCAGCAGACTCTCAATTGTGGCTGAATCAAAGGCATTTGTGAGGAAAAAACGAAACATTTATAGTGGTTGATGTAGCTCCCAGGAATTCTCTTGGAGTTGTCCAAATCACAACACTCAAGAACATATCTTCATATTTTCAGAAACATACAGAATTCAGCGAAGTATTTTGTTTCAGATGCAAGTACTTATCTGAGGCAACTCTGGACTTAAAGGTTAAACAAGTATTTGAAATCTGGGAAATGGTAACTGGCAATGCTGATTGAAAACAAGAGAAAATTTGCAGATGCTGGAAATCCAAAGCAACACACACAAAACACTGGAGGGAAAGCACAGGTGCACCATAAGGCTGTGTGCTCAGCACCCTGCTCTACTCACTTTGCACTTATGACTGTGTGGCTAAGCACAGCTCCAATGCCATATTTAAGTTTGCTGATGACTCCACTTTTGTAGGCTGAATCAAAATTCACGACGTATCAGCATAAAAGAGTGAGATTGAAAATCTGGCTGAGTGGTGCCACAGCAACAACCTCTTACTGAATGGCAGTAAAACCCAGGAGATGATTATTGACTTCAGGAGGAAGAAGTCAGAGGTCCATGAGCCAGTCCTCATTGGGGAATGAGAGGTGGATCAGTAACAAAAAAAATCTACCTATGGCCTCGATGAGCCAAAGCCTCAACTCTCCACTCTAACACTGAGGCATTTACACAATGGCCATTCCACTTGAGCCTAATTTATTTTTATTGGAGCTTGCCTAATTATGCTTCATGCAATGACTCCTCGGGAACTGTGCCGCAGGAGCCCTGCTTGCTTCTTTAAAATTCTTTCTCCCTCTATGCAATCCAATGTCTCCTTGGGATCTGCGGCATGCAAATGTGCCTGTTTTTCCTGTTCACTTTGTAAAACTCTCTCTCCCTCTACACATTCCAATGTCTCCTTGGGAATTGTGGTGTGTAAAATGTGCAGTCTGCCTCTGCTCACTTCTTTTAAACTTTCTTCCCCTTTATGCTTTCCGAAGTCTCCTCAGGAACTGTGTATGCAAAATATGCCATCTGCCCTCACTCACTTCTTTTAAACTGTCTCTCCTTCTTCACAATTTAATGTCTCCTCAGGGGTTACGGCACAGAAAATGTACCCGCTTGCACGCTCACTCTTCCTCTACGCAATCCAATGTCTCATCGGGAACTGTGGCATGCAAAATAATCCACCATTTATTATGCATTCTCACATTTTCTTGCACCTCTCCAAATGCATTACCTTACACTTCTCTGAATTAGTTTCTATTTGCCAATTTTCAGTCCAATTGAGCAGAAAAGGACCACCTTTTCCTTCTAGCAGTCTGAACACTCCCACTTCACAGTTAATGATGTAGCTATTTTCTGTCTCATCTGCAAATTAGTTTATCAAATTTCCCTAAAGTTAGGCTTAAGACATGAAGATATATTATAAAATCCAATTAACTCAGTCCAGGGCCATTAGTCTTCAGACACAAAATAGACTTCAGACACAAAATATCCAACAATTTGCCACTCTCCTCTGGATCCTCACCTCTTTGACTATCCTGCCACATGGAACCTGCTCTTGGTTTACCCCCAACTCCCTCTTTTAAAAAAACTATGCAACATTAAAATTTCTGCAAGCTCCTAGATGAAATCCTATTGAAAGAGAATGTTTTCAAAAAGCTTTAGTTAGCACCTCTGTACTTTTTGCCTTTGCTTCTTCCAACTCTCTGGGATACATTTTACATGGGCCAGGTGACTTGCTCATTTTTAAAAACCTCTTAATACTTGGACTTTGCCATCTTGCACAATATTTCACATTGCAACATTGCCATCACCCAATTCTTCTATGAAAAAGTTGTAAATATGATCCACATCCGCTGTTACAATTCACTGCAGCATGGGGTTACCTTATTCTCTTGCTTCTTATACCTTTCATTTTGGTTCTTAATGATTTTCCCCACACCCTATTTTTCTCCCCAATCTCTAGGCATTCTGGTGTATGCAGATGCTATGCACTTCCTTCTTTTTCTCTGATCCTGTCCCTCTGTGATCCTTGGCATTCAGGGGCTTCAGATTTGGTAGCCTCACCCATTTACTTTGTTGAACATATTTCCCTTGAGACTTTTGAAACTACTTCTTTAATATTTAGCATTATTGCAAATGGAAATATTAAAAAATACATTTTCTAGAAAACTGAAATAAAAAAATAGAAAATACTGGCAATATTCAATGTCAGACAGCATCTTTGAAACGAGATATAATCTTCACCAGAACTGGGAAAGAGCTTTAAGTTGTAGACCAGGTGTTGGAGTAAGGGGCAGGAAAAAGGGAATATGCTTCGTAGGCTAAAGCCAGGTTGCCATAGCATTAGCTGTAGAATTACAACTTGTCATAATTTTTTATGTTTTGCACTGTACTGCTGCCACAAAACAAATTTCATGTCATGTCAATGATAATAAACCTGATACCAATCACCAACTTCAAAACCCTATTCCCTATTTTCCCCGTATCCCTTGATCTATTTAGTAGTAAGAAATATATCTATCTCATTCTTGAATACATTTAATGACTTAACATCCACTGCCTCTTAAGGAGGTAATTACACAGGTTCCCCAAACTTGGGGTGAAGAAGTATCTCCTGAACTTGTTTTGAAATGATTTATTTAATATCCAAGGCCGTAGTCCCTGCTTCTCCACCTGCACCTCCTCCCCCACCCTCTGCCATCATAAATGTAATACTAGTACAGTATTGGTTTTAATAAATTTTATAAGTTTCTATGAGATTCTGTCTCATGCTAAACACCAATGAATGAAGGCCTAATCAACCCAATTCCTACTATACTATATTTCTTGAGCGATCATGTTAGAATCAAGCAGCTTGGTATTATGTGCATAAATTTAAGCCAATTAGAGGCAGCAGTGTTGCCAACAGAAATGTGTACTCAGCATTCTGTTCATCAGTTTCCCCATATCTTCTATGTATTTTTGCAGATATGAGTTTTCAAAAGGCATTTAATAATATGTATTTTATGATTATTTGTAAAGTTGAAACATACTGGAGAATGAAGAAGCAGATGGGATATAATTGATCAGTGTTTAAAACAGTTGCAGCAAATAGGTGTTCTCTGGTCTGGCTGTAGTGCAGAATAGTTCTCCAGTGTTCAACTGAGGGTACAAGGCACATGGTGCCATTTCAAAATTTGTTTGTGACAGCATGTTTGTAAGTACAGTTAACAAAGGGAATATTAGCAAGCATCAAGAGGGGAATGAAGGCCCGATGGAATAAAAGACACAGGGTGATAACATGCGAAGTGGTTTGAAGAAAGTAAGAATTCAAATATTTAGGAAAGGCTGAGGAAGTGGGATTAAGTGGACTGGTAAAGCCAGTGAAGACCCAAGGAGGCGAATGATCTCCTGTGTTGTATGTAAATGATTTGATATTGCTCACAACCTTGCAAGCAATATCCTATTAATTTCAAAGATTATTTAGTCAGTCATGCATTACATCAAATGTATGTTCATTGATCAAGCTACAACTTTGTGACAAGAAACATTTACACACAATTATTCCATATTTTGAAAATGAACTCTGATTTTATCACATTTGGGGTTTGTAAATGTAGGATGATTGTTTAGAATCGAAACAAATTTCAATTCACAATTTCGTTAAGAATTCATGCATACACTCAGGTACATATTGATCACAGTTAGAGTCACTATTTTGTTCAGCATTGAAATAGAGCTCTTTTATTCCTACAAATTGTTCCAATATCTGAAATTTCCAAGTTCCTCTAAATGATGAATCTGATTTCAGCTAATTTTGAAGTAGCAAAAGTGTTTCCAAGATCATAAAGGAAATATCAAAGAGTGAGTGCTCCATCGAAAATTGCATGTGAAATCTCATTGGGTTAGTATGTTGAAATTAAGCACAGCATGTTGAAATTAAGAACTGAGTTTTACAACTTTCCAATCACTTTGCTTTAAAGATATACTTGAAGAAGTTTGATCTTGTAAACCAGAGAGCACATTACATAGTCAATGAGACTGAGGCTACGTCCACACTAGACCAGATAATTTTGAAAACACCGGTTTCATGTAAAAATAAATTGGCGTCCACACTAGGCATTTTTTAAAATATCTCTGTCCACATTAAAACGGATATTTCAGCGAACCTCCTCCTACTGCAGGACACACCTACCGAAAACAAGCAACATGTTCGCCGTGAAAGACTTGGTGAGCGTTTGTTCAGTTACAAACTAGAAAAACTTAAATGACAGACAGCCATTGGCTCTCGCGCAGGAGGACTTAAAACTAAAAAAAAACAAATACTGGAGCGTATGGAGGCAACCGACAAGGACAATGGGACAATCAGAATGGGAATGGGACATGGAATTAAAATGTGTGGCTACTGGGAAATCCTGCTTTCTCTAGCGGACAGAGCATAGGTGTTCAGCGAAATGGTCTCCCAGTCTGCGTCCCATTCCCATCCTAATATGTCTATCCATGGCCTCCTCTACTGTCAAGATGAAGCCACACTCAGGTTGGAGGAACAACACTTTATATTCCGTCTGGGTAGCCTCCAACCTGATGGCACGAACATTGATTTCTCTAACTTCTGTTAATGCCCCTCCTCCCCTTCTTACCCCATCCCTTATTTATTTATTTGTTTGTTTGTTTGTTTGTTTATCCCCCCCTCCTTTTTTACCTCTCTGTGCCCCTCTCACAATCACTCTTTGCCTGCTTAAATTTGAAGTTATCCCCTTTGCTTCTAAAGCCTGATGGTTGAGGGGCTATAACTATTCTTCAACCTGGTGGTGTGGGTCCTGAGATTCCTGTACCTTCTTCCTGATGGCAGCAGCAGCGAGAAGAGAGTATGACCTGGTTGGTGGGGGTCTCTAATGATGGATTCTCCTTTTCTGTGACAACACTCCATGTAGATATGCTCAATGGTAGGGAGGGCCTTAACTGCTATGGACTGGGCCATATCCACTACATTTTGTAGGATTATTCGTTCAAGGGCATTGGTGTTTCCATACCAGGCAATGATGCAGCAAGTACAGTAAATATACTCTCCACCAGATATCTATAGAAGTTTGTCAAAGTTTTAGATGTCATGCCGAATCTTCACAAATGCCTACGGAAGTAAAGGCACTGACATGTTTTCCTTGTAATTGCACTTACATGCTGGGCCCAGGACAGCTTCTCTGAAATTATAACACTGAGGAATTTAAACTGCTGACCCTCTCCACCTCTAATCCCCTGATGAGGACTGGCTCAAAGACCTCTGGTTTCTTTCTCCTTAAGTCAACGAACACCTGCTTGGTCTTGATAACATTGAGTAAGAGGATGTTGCAATGACACCACTGAGACAGATCTTTAATCTCCCCCCTCTATGTTGATTTGTCACCACATTTGATTTAGCCTACCACAGTGGTGTTGTTAGCAAACTTTGGCATTGGAGCTGTGTTTAGCCTCACATTTATAGTGTAAAGCAAGTAGAGCAGGGGGCTAAGCACACATCCTTGTGGTGCACATGTGCTGATGGAGATTGTGGAGGAGATATTGTTGCCAATTCAAACTGATTGGGGTTTGCAAGTGAGGAAATCAAGGATCCAATTGCACAAGGAAGTATTGAGACCAAGGTCTTGAAAATTATTGATTAGTTTTGTTGGGATGATAGCATTGAATGCTAAGCTGCAGTTGATAAAGAGCATCCTGATGTTTACGTCTTTACTGTCCAGATGCTCCAGGGTTGAGTGAAGAGCCAGTGAAATGGCATCTGCTGTGGACCTATTGCTCTGGAAGACAAATTAGAGTGGATCGAAGTCATTCCTCAGGCAGGTATAGATATGTTTCAGCACCAGCCTCTCAAAAAACACTTCATCACTGTGAATGTAACTGCAGCTGGGCAATAATCATTGAAACAGGTTATCACATTCTTCTCAGGCACCAGAATATTGAAGCCTGCTTGAAGCAGGTGGGTACTTCAAACTGCCAAAGCGAGAGGTTAAAGATCTCAGTGAACCTCTAGCCAGTTGATTAGCACTTTAGTACTTGGCCAGTACTCCATCTGGGCCAGATACTTTCCATGGGTTTATCCTTCTTTAGGATGATCTTAAGGAGACTGAAATAAATCACAGGATCATCTGGGGTTGTGGGAGTTCATGATGGTTCTTCCATGTTTTGACGGTTAAAGCAAGCATAGAAGGCATTGGGCTCATCTGGAAATGAAGCCCTGTTGTCACCTATGTCACTTGATTTTACTTTATGAGGTGATAGCATTCAAGCCCTGCCACAAGCATCGAGCATCCTTCATTGATTCAAGTTTAAAATCCATAAGAGGGGAAGAAGCTGTTCCTGAATCACTGAGTGTGTGCCTTCAAGCTTCTGTACCTCCTACCTGATGGTAACAGTGAGAAAAGGGCATGCCCTGAGTGCTGGGGATCCTTAGTAATGGATGCTGCCTTTCTGAGGCACTGCTCCTTGAAGATGTCCTAGGTACTTTGTAGGATAGTTCTCAATATAAATGTATAACTCTCTGCATCTTCTTTCAGTCCTGTGCAGTAGCCCCACCCCCACCCATACCAGACAGTGACACAGCCTGTCAGAATGCTCTCCACAGTACATCTATAGAAGTTTTTGAGTGTTTTTGTTGGCACACCGAATCTCTCCAAATTCCTAATGAAGTTACTGTCTTGCCTGCTTTATAGCTGCATCGATATGTTGGGACCAGGTTAAGTCTTCAGAGATCTTGATACCCAGGAACTTGAAACTGCTCACTCTCTACTTCTGATCCCTCTATGAGGATTGGTATGTGATCCTCTGTCTTACCCTTCCTGAAGTCCACTACCAGGCTTTCATCTTACTGACGTTAAGTGCCAGGTTGTTGCTGTGGCACTACTCCATTAGTTGGCATGTCTCGCTCCTATACAGCCTCTAGTCTCCATCTGAGCTTCTACCAACAATGATTGTATCACCAGCAAATTTATAGATGGTATTTGAGCTATGCTTAGTCACACAGTTCTGGGTATAGAGAGAGTAGAGCAGTGGGCCAAGCACACATCCCTGAGGTGCTCCAGTGTTGATCATCAGTGAGGAGGAGATATTATCACCAACCTGCACAGATTATGGTCATCCATTTAGGAAGTCAAGGTTCCAATTGTAGAGCAAGGTACAGAGGCCCAGGTTCTGTAACTTATCAATCAGGATTGTGGGAATGATGTTGTTAAATGCTGAGCTATATTTGATGAACAGCATCCTGGCATAGGTGTTTGTATTGTCCGGGTGGTCTAAGGCCACGTGAAAAGCCATTGAGATTGCGTCTGCTGTTGACCTATCGTGGCAAATTGCCAGGTCCTTGCTGAGGCAGAAGTTCAGTCTAGTCGTGACCAACCTCTCAAAGCATTTTGTCATTGTAGACGTGAGTGCTACTGGATGATGTTCATTAAGACAGCTTACATTATTCTTCTTAGGCACTGGTATAATTGTTGTATTTTTGAAGACACCCAGTCCACTGACTTGAAACAATACCTCTGCCTCCTGTGGCCACCTCTCCACTGTCCTAAAGCTTTGTTCTTTAGCCTTTGCTGGATGCAGGTAGGGGCCAAGAGATCAGATTTCCTGAAGTGCAGTCTAGGTATGGAACAGTAAGCATTACTATCTTTGTACAACAGAGGTCTAGTATGTTGGGATCTCTGGTGCTACAGGTTATATGATGCTGTTAACTGGGAGGGATTTCTTCAAACAAGCCTGGTTGAAGTCCCTGACTATGATTTGAAATGTGTTGGCATGGACTGTTTATTGTTTGGAGGCAGCATCATGCAGTATCTTATGTACTTGATAATAGCCAGCCACTGGCTATTATGTAAACTGTGGTCAGAATCACAGACAAGACCTCTCTTGGTAAATAGAATTGACGACATTTGATCATTAGGTGTTCAAGGTCAGAGGAACACAAGTTTGTCAAAACCACCTCACTGAAACACCACAGAGAGTTTATCATGAAGTACACACCTCCATCTTCAGCCTTTTCTTAATCAACAGTTCAATCCATCCTGCGAATCAAGAAACCTTCGGGTCTGACTGCCAAATCTGGCGTGCTGGGAGTAAGCCATATCTCGGTAAAGCATAGAACACAACAATTACTCATTTCCCTTCGATAAAGCAATTATGCCCTCAGGTCCTCAATGTTGTTCTCTGGCAACTGCACATGTGCTAACAAGACGCTGGGTAGAGGGGTCCTCATTCCTTTGTGTTTCAGCCTGGCTTGGAAATCACTCTCCTCTCCTGCCATGCTTTCAGTGATAGCAATGAACATTCATCTACTTAAAGGTACATTACCTGCTTGCTTGAGAGTTAAGTCTGCTGAATTCTTCTGAAGATCGTGAAATCCGTCGTTCATTAAGTCGATTTAAAAGTATGTTGCTTAAAGGGAAATTACACGCTGCAGATTACAGTGTGAGTAATTCAAAAGAGGTATATTTAGAGGTTTTGTTCATAGCCTGCAGAACACCAGCATGGTTCAGAAGCACCACTGTTCCTTCATAATTGCCAGCAAAAAATATCAGGTTCACTTATATTTATTGTGAGCAACTGTGGACCCTATATCCAAGGAATGATGTGCTGATTGGAGAGGGTCCAGTGGAGGTTCACAAATCCCAAATAAAATTAATTAACAATGCAACACAAATTTGTGGATAGATACTTTTTCTAATAGGTTTATCCAGATTTTGAGTTAGAAGCTGGATTCTGGTGCAAATGTGGTGGTAAAAATTCAAAATAAAAGTGATTCTTCAAATTCTGGAAATCCAGAGCAACACACACAAAATGCTGGAGGAACTCAGCAGGTCAGGTAGCATTTTTGGAAATGAATAAACAGTCGATGTTTTGGGGATTATTCATTTCCACCTGCTGAGTTCCTTCAGCATTATGTGTATCAATAAATCTACTTTTTTTGAGATGTCTCACAACATTAAAAATGGGAATCCTATTTATGAGGAGAAAGAGTTTAATTTCATCATTTTAAGAAAAGGATTAGTTGAATATTTAGTCATCAGGCATCAAATATAGGAAGCACTTTTGTCATATCAACAATAATTCGCATCACTTTTAGTTCAGAATCACAATTCAAAGTGCTCAATGGCAAGCTTTTCTTCGGAATTACCATTTGCAAATGCTGTTTTGTTTGTACATGGTCCTATAATTTCTTGTCATTATGTGGGCTCCACCACAGTCCTTGATAGTTGCGATATCAGACTGTGCACATATCACAGTGATAAATTTTTATTCAATCTCTCATAGACATTAGATTTAAGTGACACACATCCACACACACACACACACACACAATTGGAATTGATACAGAAAATTAAATTTCTTGTGAGCTAATTATTCTGACTTTCCAAAATGAAATTAATCATCTTTGTCCTGGTTACCCGACACCCTTTAACAATCTATCCATCCAAACAATATAGAAACTCACAGTACCAAATGAATATGTTGCTTATGGCAACATATATTCAAGGGCAATAGTTTGTAAAAATTCAATAAACTCTTAGTTTACTGTGGAAATTACTTATACCCTCTGTAATACTTGGTGGGAAGAAAAAGTGAGTGGAGTTAAAAATCAAATACCTCTTCTGTAATTCCATTTTTATATTGATTAAGTAGCAGAAGCTTTACAACATTAAAACTGCACTCCACTCACTTATTACTGTAAATTTCTGCTTGGTGCAGCAGTCCTATTTGTCAACATTATTTTTTGCTTTTCAATTTCTCTGATGCCATGTTATAGACACCTAATAAATGAATGAACTAAGTACAAAGATTAAAAGGTAAAAGCATTTAAGTTATTCAAATTGCTAGTTTTACACATTAATTCACCAAAGAGATGCTAGATTTTTGGCCCTTGCAACATGCAGTTATCATCATAAGTGAAGGTATGCAGAAAGAAAAAAAATAATGACTTACCATAGAAAATAATTAATCAAATATGTTGCCAAGTAGCATAAAAGTTTATAACACGTTAACACAAGAGACTACAGGTGCTGGAAATCTGGAAGAAGACACAAAGAGTTGGAGAAACTCAGGAGGCCAGGTAGCCCCTGTGGAGGGAAAGGGACAGTGGACTTTTCACTTTGCGACCCTTCGTCAGGGAGCAAGTTTGCATAAAGAGGACACACCTTGTGCTTTATGTACAGTATACTTTGAGCACACTCAGGAATCCTTATCACAAAGCTTTGTAAGTTTTCCATTGGATGGAAGGGTGACACATAGGCATGGTAAAACATATCTGGAGTTAAGAAAGGTTATGAAGGAAGTACACAGTCTTTCTACTGGTAATGATGGGGCTGGGAGCTCAACATCTGGCCACATAAGATGCTTATAATTGTCTTGCTTAGCTAATAGTGAGGGTACCAATTTTATAGTAGGCCAAAACCTAAAAAAGAAATAGAGAATCATCAACATATGGGCCACATTCTGAGAACACTATTGTTTACAATAAGCCTCTTGCATTTGATCAATGATTTCATAGGCTCCTGCTCATTGTCTGAAACTATTTAAAAGCTATTATTAATGCTTTTTGAGATAGTGATTTAGATGCATATCATATTTTTTTACTGAGTTAAGTATTGTATGTAATTAGTTTTGCTACAACAAGTGTATGGGACATTGGAAAAAAGTTGAATTTCCCCATGGGGATGAATAAAGTATCTATCTATCTATCTATCATCTATCTATCTATTTTCTAATAAAGCTATTCCCTTTCACATTTAACAGAGAAAAACAATGAGATGGAAAACCAGCAGCCCTTTAATCCTACTCATTTCCCAAAGCAGAGCTCAACTAAAATTACTCTCTAGGCACAGCAAAATTATTTTACAAAATGTTGCGACATCATTTTCAGATGTAACACGAGTGAAAATGAAAAGTATTCACATATATTCTAAGGATAAACTCCACCATGGATGGTCCCAAGCCCAGCTGTGGAAGGAGAAGGAGAAGGGATGGGCATGGGACTAGAAACCCCATCCCATAAAAACCCAGAGCTACAGAAACGACAACAGAAGCTCCAAAGACCTCATTCCTGGGAGAGGAAGGATCTTCACCTAGAAGACATAGATGAATTACAGCTGGGGTCAACTTAAAAGACACATCCCAGGCCAGTGGAATCTGATGAGTTGCTGTCGGTGCCCTATGCACAAGTAGGGGTGGTGGGCTTAAATAAAAGCTATTATTCTGAGGATAGAATGTAAATCCCTCAAATAATACTATGTATAGTAATTTCCTATTTAATGTTGTTTACAACATAATAGTGTGAAGTAAGAGGATTAAGTAGATGTGTGCATTACAGGTAGACCAAACAAGCTGTTGTATTATTATTACAAAATCCTTTATTTTGATAAACATCATTTTATATTTCAAGTTAAATGTGCATCTATTCAACAGAAGGAAATACAGTGAATTGCAGTTAACTGGCCATCAGTTAATCAGGGCAGAAATTAACAGAGAACTTTACCAGTCTTCCTTTTGCTTATTTGGGACAAAATGCTACTTAATTAGGACAGTAAACTTGTAAAAGTTACTAGCTAGCATCAATAGTGTACACTTGTGTTACCATTAAACACAACACCGTGCTTAGAATGAACAGTTTTTAAATAGCATCAGTTACGTGTGCTTGTGTTCAAAAAGCAGTGATATTTGCCACTGATAGTTGGCGAGAAATAAGCAAATAGACACTGTTTTGCTCATTGTGGTTTCAAGTATTCAGGCTTAGAGATGCCAGAAATGGCCAAAGTGAAAATGAAACTATTTCACTACTTCAACAAGTTAAATACTATGAAAAATTTGAAGGTACCGACAATCAGCTTGAATGTTACAATGAAACTGAAGATTTGGAGGATGCAATCATCAAAAGCTTTGTATGAAGGTAGTCCATTATCACTAGGCATCTGCGCTGATTTTGTTCATTTACAGTCAATCAAAAGAACATGTCAGCATACACACTGGATGATATTCTGCCATCGATAATTATTAAGAAACAACATTTTTATAGTACTGTAGTGGAATTGTTAGTGTCCTAATTTGTTCACTATATCATTTAAATATATAATTTATGCCTCAGCTAAATGGCAGTTTTTCTTTTTCCTATGTTTTTAACTATTTCCATGAAACTTAGACTAATTGGTCAGCTCAATTAATTGGACCGAAGTATACTGATCCCGATGTGCCCCATTATCTGGAATCCATTGTACATACAGCAGCTAGTGAAAAATAGAGGCTTAAGATTAGTTGTGGATTTCTGCAAATGGAGTCGGTGATCTGGTTGAAATTAATGTAATCCTCAATGCTGAGAAGTAAAAGCAGATTCTCATCCATCATGCAGTACCCATCAGGGAGGCATCTGATCAGTCCCAACTTCATTCTGCAGCAGGACAATGACCACAAACACACGGCCAAGGTCATAAAGAACTATCTTCAGTGAAAAGGAGTTCTGAAACAGATGGTATGGCCTCCACAGAGCCCTGTTCTTATCATCAAGGTTGCCTGAGATTACCTGGAGAAACAGAAGCAAGCAAGACAGCCAAAACCTGCAGAAGAACCGTGACAAGTTCTCCAAGATGTTTGGAGCAACCTACCAGCCAATTTTCTTATAAAACTGCACAACAGTGTACCTTACAGAATTGATGCAATTTTAAAAGCAAAGGGTGGTTACACCAAATATTGATTTTATTTAGGTTTTCTTCCTGTTTACTGCTCTTTATAGTTTTTTTTGATATTTAGGAACATTTTAATTTAATTATTTTTGAAAGCATCTTGAATATACAGATTTTTTAACATGATTTTTGCACAGTATTTATTACTGCACATAATGAGCTGAATAACCATCAATGATATATCATTTTGCTTCTAAATCAGGATTAATTTGAGCTCCATATCCTATAATGATTAGATATGCTATAATGATAGACTTTCGAGGTACTTTGGAGGAACACTAAACTTATTATGTACTTCTCTAAAGGATGGTAATGTGCCTTACAATTGAGGTCAACATTGCTGCCCACGTCTTAAAACAGCATTACCAAATTAGCTTCTGCTGTATGCACAATCACTGCCATGTTTTCTCTCATACGTAACTGCACCTCAAAATAACTTATTGCAAATTGTTTCATAGTCTTTATGGAAGACATGATAAAGCGTATATAAATGCAAGTTTTCCTTTCCATGTCTTCTTCAGCTTTCAGCTATGTGCTGACAGTTTCATCTATCATCTCAACTAATACAAGTCTCACAAATAGCAACTATCATAGTCAGTTCTGTTTAAATATATGTTGTTAGATCATTAAAATAGATGCCCATATTTATAATGACATGAGTCATTAAAATTGAATATTAATAACTTATTTCTGAAAGGGGAACTGCTCAACTGAAAGACACAGATTTACGAATTTATCACTCAAGTAATTTATTTCTAAGAAGTAGTTTAAAACTTTCTTTTAATGCCCACTTTATAAATCCAAGGAGAACTACTGTCACAATTTCTAATATTGGGGATCAGCCAAGCTTCTGCATTACACAAATTATCCCTCAAATTACATTTAGAGGTGTGCAACAGAGGATGTATGAAATATGTTGCACATCTCATATGTATTCCAAGCAATTTTCTGTTCCATTAATGAATCATGTCAATCAGTGAGCAAGGCAGGCACAACTAAAGATAGGAATTAGAGATAACAAGAAGCAAGCTGAGCCTGTGTACGAAAGGAAATAGATCCCATGACCAAAAGTGAGACAGTTTTGCAATGAAATCTGAATTATTTATCTGGTAAAATCCAGTGAATAGAAGCAAGATACATAATACAAAGTATTCAGTCTCCAAGCAATGACTAATAAGAAATCTATATCAATATCATCCATTCTGCCACGTAAACTTAAGTTATTATTTCTTATGTTAGACCAGTAATGGAGTATAAACTCATCAGTCACATGCAATAAAGCTTTGTCCAACTAATCATGGTTAAATCTTAATAAAGAAAATGAGCAGTTAGCATTCTTCAGAATCAATGCTGTAGGGCAAGTCTAGCTGTTTTGGATGTGAGGCATTGAATACCAGAGAATGCTGCATTTACAAAGTGATGTTAAACCTGCAAAGGAATGCTGATTTATATTCTGGAAAAATGACATTAAACAGCTGAACCTAGATTGGTTCAGCTGTTTTAAAAACAGCTTAATTCATTTTGCTATCTTTCATGACAAGATAAACAAAAAATAATTTATTAAGTGATATGGTAGTATAAACCAAAAGAAAACAAGTCTTAGAAAATTAGATGAACTTTGGGCATTATAAAATATTAAAACTTTTCCACCAAATATAGACCCATAATAAACAGTCATGTTCATTGGCTAATTAATTTAGAAAATATTGATATTCAGCAGTACTAGGATAGAAATAATTATGAAAAGGACTAAATCATTAACAAAAGAAAATATGGGTTTGACAATTTTCTAAATCTTTAACAGTTTCCATGTGCTGTTTCTATGAAGCATTCACCAGTATTGTTTTTGTATTTGTCTCTTTAAGCTATTTATTATACTTACAATGGAATGACTGCTTTAATCTGCATTGTGTAGAATCCAAACACCCTGTTGTAGTCCTGATTAAATGCTTTTCAATGCAGCTTATTAAAAACCATCATAAAATGCAAGTTCATTTTAAAGGATTTTCCTTTTAATCAATATAATGCTTCAGCAATGAACAATTAATTACTTATTAAAAATATTTGCATTAACTCTTCTTTGCAAACAGTCAGCTTTGCATTGAGTGCTGACAACATGCTCCAGTATCGCCATAACCACATAAATAGCACAAATTTAGAGGACGCGTACTGTATGTCAAGACATCACTATGAAGTTAACCTTCTCAGATCCTGCAAGGTCCAAGATAGAAGGCCTAATTATATTGCAGCTGAATGTAACTATGTTTGGGGAGAAATTGGGAATTTAGTACAAAGCATTTTTTAAAAATTTATTTTATATTTTCCCAATTTTTTAAATCACTTATTGTTTTTGGATTATAGAGCTTTGCCCAAATGATCACATACACCAATCATTTTCATCTCTCTTACAATGTTGTTTCTCACTATCCAGTGGTCTACTACAGTAAAGTGGTTCCTCTTCTGAAAGGGAAACACTTCACTGCAATCCAACAAATGAGATTGGAAATATTGTGCAAAAAGTTTACTTTCCCTGCTTCATTTTAGAGCTATAAAGAGTAAATTAGTGATATTTTGTAGAACAGTGGAGACTAGTTGAGTACAGGTCCTTTACTCTACTAATTGTGCCTACCATAATGCTAATTTAAACTACACATCGGCCAGTACATGGGCTATATCCCTCCATTCTTTGTTTGTTCATGTGCCTGCCCTAACATCTCTAAAATGTTGCATTCATAATATATCAATGGTAAAATTTCTGTTCCCAAATTCGACAGTGCTCCTGACATCTATGAAAGAATTGAATGCAAAAATAATGTTACAATATGTAATTTTACTACTTCTTTAACATAGTAAAAACATCCCAAGGCATTGTCTGATCAATTTTAACCAAATTATTTACTGAGATTAGAAAAATGACCATGAGAAGTTTGGAGATTTACAAAGGAAGTTATATAGTTTAGGACCTAGGTAGCTGAAGATAGTCACTGATAGTTGGACACATCAAAAATACTGAAAATATTAGGTGACAATAAAGAGAAATGCAGAAGTCTAAGGGTTGCAGGGCTGGGAAGATTTTAGGTGTGAGAAGGGCCGTGGAGGAATTGAAATGCAAGGTAGGAACATGAAAATCACATAGTTGCTTGTCCCAGAGGACAATTTAGTGCAGGAGTATGCAGAAATTGGTATGAATTAGAATATTTTGGACTACGTAAAGCGGAAAACTGACCAAAACAACACTGGAATAATTAAGTCTGGTGTATTGATGGCACAGCTGGGGTTCTAAGATGCATATGTTTTTATGATATCAAAAGATACCTGCAATTTCCTGAGATGGCAGCAGATTGCTGAGTGACCCCATTTGTTCAGGGGTTGCACCTCCCTCCAGGATTCGCACTCTTTCTCTGAGTTGCTCACATTCTTCCTTCAGACTCTTTAGCTCTGTTATACGGTGCTCTTTTGCCAAACTCATAGGATTCATACTCAAGTGAAGCACCTTTGTTTTGCTGGGATCATAGTCACCCTGAAATGCAAGAAATCCTTTCATTAGCTTTGAGAGCAAGCTGGTTCTGATGCCACAGTATAACACATTACCTTTCAAATGTGCATTAGGTATCAAAGTATTGGTATATTTAAAAAAACAAAATAACATACTTACTACAGGGGAATTAGATTCAACTATTAACAAATGTGATTTATTTTTAGTTCTTATAGTTGCTAAAGTAATATGATTACTTTCCAATTTAGATTGTGCATTGATACATAATCAATTTACTTGGTAACCCTTATTGTTAAGCAGACATATTTATATATCAATAAATGAAAAACAAATTCTATTCTTTGTTAGAATAATTCATGATATGGACCAGCATTTATTGTTAACTGTAAATTTACTATTCTGCAGGTGTTTGTTAAAGGATTGTACAAGTCACCTGTTCAAACTGCATATCACATTTAATCCAAAGGAAATGTAATTTAACTTGAAAAGCCTGAAGTTGGTGTCAGTGATTCAACATAAGCTATGTTTCCCTTTTTCCATTACAATCAAAGGAAATCACTAGAATAGTTCTGAATTTAAAATGCACTAAAAAATCTTAAACTTACTTTCATAAGGATTAAATGAATTTTGTGGAAATGTACTTGTAACAAAGTGCTATATTTTGACCGAAGCAAAATAGAATCTATATTGTACCAGAGTACTTTGCTAATAGTGTTTGTGCAATATTATGCCGGCGGAGCAATGATGGTGCTAAACGGCAACTCCTTTGCTTGCATCTTCGGAAACAGCTCTATTTCCATCTTTAAAATCTTTATTTTTCCTTTTCAGGGTTCTTTTGAAGACCCTGTCCTGGAGTTAAACGCTGACTTCAGTTCTTTGCGGGAATGGGACCCGCTCTCAGAGTTTCATAACTGGTCGTTGTTCGGCAGGCTAAGGGCTCAGCCTAAGAGTCTGGCTTGGATTTGGAAGCCTAAGATTTTGGGGCTCTGGAGATGGACGGATCAAGGGTCGGTGTGTGTCATCAGTGGAGTCGAAGCATCTATGGCTGTGTGCCTGGAAACCCAAGATCTTTAAGATCTTCAGACACAGAGCTCGAGAAAAGCAACGTAATGGACTTCTAACATCATAAACCAGTGAGTTGTTTGTTATGTCTCCCTGCTCGCTGGGAAAACGAAGACACCTCCTTCTCCCTTATTAGGGAGAGAGCCTGTGGTATGTCGTATACCGGGTGAAATGCAGAGTCTTTGGGGTAACTGCAAGTCTGTGTCTTTGCTATTGCTTCGCTCACGCTTGAGTGCTCGGTGGCAGGTGCTGATGCTTTTTTTTGCTGTGGGGGAGGAGGGATTGTTGCTTGCTGCTGCTTACACACGGGGGGGGGGGAATCTTAAGGGTTCTAACATTTAACTGTATTCATTCTTTGGGGCACTCCTCTGTTTTCGTGAATGATTGCAAAGAAAAAGAATTTCAGGATGTATATTGTATACATTTCTCTGACATTAAATTGGACCTTTGAACCTTTGAATGGAATCTGAGTTCTTGACAAACTGCAGAAAGACAACCAGATTCAGTTAATGGCAGAATGCCAAGTACGCTGATTAAGTAGATGAACAGACTGCACCATGTCCCTGAACTGAGCCAACACTTGTGCATAAAGGAGTAACTATGCTGTTTTTTGAAGCTACCACCAGCTCTTGTGCAGTGCTAGTCTTCCCTTGCTCCAAGTAATATAAACAAGATTACGATTGATCCATTCTCAGCTAATTGTTGTTTGTTTATAAGACACAGTGAAAAGGTGCTCAACAGAACTTGAAGGTTCCACCAAGATCGCATGTTTAGGTACAGAAATGGACCAATGGGGATTCTGGTGACTGCCTGCTCCTGGGGAAACTCTGGCTGAGGAGTGATCACCAAAAAGTAAGTTTGCTTTTTGCTCTGTGTGGCCTTTCCAGGTAAGTAGCAAATACTGGATTCTGCCCCTCTCCCATCCTATACACTGCAATTTATGCTTATGGTCTATTGCAGGGGTGTCAAACTCATTTTAGGTCACGGGCCGGATTGAGCAAAATGCAGCTTCATGCGGGCCGGATCAGTCGGACGCGTGCGAACACAGCTTTCGTTGCCTCCGTTTTTTCAGCCTGCTCTCATGTGTCTCAGTCTCTGCTATAACTACAAAGTGTTTCACTTTACAAATTCCGTTTCTTGTGAAGAAGACTGCCGAGCAAGACTGCCGAATAAACACTAAAAACCCTGAAAACCTGGTACCTGAATAAACTCAGCATTAGCCATATCATACGCCATAGGCGCTTCGATTACTGGGGCCAGCTTTAATAGTAATTAGATATTATCTCGCGGGCCAAAGATAATTCCACCGCGGGCCGGATTTGGCCCACAGGCCTTGAGTTTGACATATATGGTCTATTGAGTGGATCAGTTTCTTGCTCCGTGATTCCAACATATTAGGCATGCCGACAGTAAGAGTGTTGGGGACACCTAAGATCTGACGTCAGGGAAACACCAGAAACTGAGCTCATAAGTTTACAGAACACTGTGGTGAACAAAATGAAGAGAAAATACAATAAGTAGGGTGAGGAAGAGAGACTTTAAATTGGCAATAATGAGGCAAAGATTTTTGAAGATTTTGTCGTTTAAAAATAATTGGATAGGTATATGGACAGGAAAGGAATGGAGGGTTATGGGCTGAGTGCAGGTAGGTGGGACTAGGTGAGAGTAAGCGTTCGGCACGGACTAGAAGGGCCGAGATGGCCTGTTTCCGTTCTGTAATTGTTATATGGTTATATGGTTATAAAGGGAGTCCTTCCCTGTCCTAAATAAAGGGACACCAGCATGGTGTATGTTTAATAATTATGGGAAGTGATTAGTGGAAAAGACTTACAGATACATAGAACATAGAAATCTACAGCATATTATAGACCCTTTGGCCCACAATATTGTGCCAACCATGTAACCTGCTCTAGAAACTGCCTAGAATTTCCCTAGCACACAGATGAGGAACAAAGGGGCGCATATTGACCTTAGACAGTGGAAGAATTAAGAGCATGGTAGAAGAACTGCCTGACCTAGAAGAGGTTTGGAAAAAGCTATTCAGAAACTTAAAACTATTGTTTTATGTCACAAAACTAGATTTAGAAACCCAATGAAGGCATGCTTAGATCCCAAATCGAATTTTATGAGGTTAAATTTCAGGGCTTTCAAGAACACTGGAATAGTGCTAGGCCACCATGCCAAATGAAGATTTTTATAAAAATAAGTACGATGCATTACATGCTGCTTTTCCTAAAAAGGCCAATTGGTCTAAGAATATGGAGACACACACAATAAGGTGTCTGTAGAAGAATATATACAGAAGATAGTACAGAAAATGGAGCAGGCTATAGGGCCTACAACTAGTATTTCTGGAAATGGACTTCAACCTAAATTACATTACAAACAGAGGACAGCCTATTAACGTCCTGAAATCAGTCCCAGTAGAAGTTAGTATAGGAGACCAGGATCCTGTGTCTGTAAACTTGTGGAAGAGATTTATTGTGTAAAATACAAGCTACTATTACCTGCACTCCCGAGGGACTTAATGTGTGTACACCAGAGAGCCATTGTGAACGAGACTATTTCAGTAGTAGTCAACCTATTTTGTAAAAGTGGCAGTTATTCACAACCCACTTATCAAGGAGCTTGGAACATTTTTACGAGAGTGCCTTGAAAGCCTCTGGAGATTTCTCTAGATTCTGTTTAGACCTACAACTCAGCAAGTGACACTGTTTTCTTCACTTGCTTATTATAACTCAGCTGGAAATGACCATTTTATTCATCAGTATGTATCAAGTAAGGAAATTGTTCTATACACTTCTGAAATATATGTGGGTAATTCTGGGATTGCGGTGGCAGTGCAACTCCCCCACAAGGTTCATTGGAGACACAAGAACAACAGAACAGAGAACCCCATCTGACCCGAGCAGTTTCCAGAGATATGGTCACAAAGGACCTTAGGCCAAAGGTCAAAGGTCTGCGAGGACTGCCACGACTGAAGGTCCTGGAAATGACAGGATGAAATCTGTAGTGACAGGAGGGAGGTATGGGCTTTCTTCTGTCACTCCCTGGTACATTAGGAGCAGAGTCAACCTTTCAACAAGAGGTTGTAAGAAGGTTGTTCAGTGCTGATTTGGAACCTTTACTCTCTGAAGTCCCACCACAATTCTGCGCCCTCCAGCCAGAAATGGGTAAGTTGCATAAAGTGACCATCAACCTAAATGTGGGTTACTAAGTGGCAAGTAGCACTCATGCCATAAAGGTGCCCCTACAATAACACAGGATTTAATCATCTTGCCTCGATATTACCTCACTACTAATATCCTGGGGACCACCACTGAACAGAATCTCAACCAAACTAGTCTCATTAATTTCATGGTGACAAGAGCAAGACAGAGGATAGGTAGCCACAAACAAGTAAGCCACACCCTGACACCACAAGACCTTACCAACTACACCTAAGGTAGAAATCAGGCAAAGAAATACTCTCACTTTGCCTGAATGAGCTCAGAACCAACCATTCTTTAGAAGTTCAATAAGATCCAGAACTGAGCGATCCATTTTACCAGTTCCTCATCAACTACCCCACACATTCGTTTTCACCACCATTGGTACACAGTGTGAACCATCTACAAAATGCACTGTGTTTACTTTCCAGGCTACACTGACATCATCTTCCAAACCTACACTCTCTAACAGCAAGGAGAATGGCAACAAGAACATCAGAACATGACCACCAGCAGCTTCACTCCAAGTTAAACACTTAAGACCAAAGAGCAGAATCAGGCTATTTAGCCCATCAAATCTGCCCTGCCATTTCATCATGGCTGATTCGCTTCCCTCTCAGCCACAATCTTCTGCCTTCTCCCCGTATCCCTTCATGCCCTGACTAATCAAGAAACTACCAAACTCTGCCTTAAATATACCCAATGACTTGGCCTCCACAGCTGCCTGTGGAAACGAATTCCTCAGATTAACCACTCTCTGGCTAAAGAAGACTGACTGTCCTTCATTGCCACAGAATCCTGTGGCAATGAATATAATATGAATTTTCAGCTTCTCCAGCAGCATAGTGGAAGCACCTTCAGAAGAATTGTTCAAAAAGAAATCCATCAGCTTTGCAACAGCAATTAAGGATGGACATAAATGCTGGTCTTCAATATAGACAGTTTCTTCAGATGTGATAGCATGGGGGGGGGGGAGGGGTAGGGAAGACAATTAACAGCATGTTGTCTGGGATGAAGTGTTTCAGTTACCAGGAAAGGCTGGAAAGCCTAGGTCTATTTTTTTCTGGAGCAATTGAGGTTAAGAGGGGCATTGTTGAGGTATTTAAAATTACAAAGGAAAGACTGCAGAAAATTCTTCCCCTTGTTAAAGGTGAATAAATCTGAATCTCAACTAGAAAACATAAATTTAGGGTAAGGGGTAAGAAATTTAGAGAGGATATGAAGAGGACCTTTCTCAGTCAGAAAGTGGTGAGTTACTGGAAAACACTGCTGGAGAGAATGGTGGAAGTTGAGTTCTTAACAGCATTTAAGATGAGCACTTAAATTGCTCAGTCATAGAAGGCTATGGGCCACTTGCTGGAAGATATAATTCACATGGATAGGTTTCCACTGGTTGGTGTGTACATAGCAGGTCAAATGGCCTGCTTCCATGCTGTTTTATTTTATGACTTAATTTATTGTAAATGTTAACAGAAATAAATCTGGAATAACTTTCAAAGTTCAGATTGCATCAGTTCTTAAACCATTTTCAAATTCTGTTCATAATTTTTATACAGGAAATATGAAAAGATTATACTTAATTAGATGATATCTTGTTTCAATTGAGATTCTGATGCAAATTATTCATCTATTCCTGAAATCCAAGGAAGCAACAAAACTTTCCTCTTCAAAAAGTTAAATAATTCCAGTATCAGTGTAACTATAACACAACTGGGTTAATAGTGATGCATTATTCAGAGTGGTCTAAAATAACTTAATAGTTATAGGAACAGAGCTGACCATTAACCTTCAAATAATTTGCACATTCTTCCTTTCAAATAATCTGTGTTCTCTTCAAACCAAGTCACTTGAATGACATCAACACTCAAGTCTGGGAAGTGACAGTTAAAATTGAAAAATGTGAATGAAGTTGATGCTGCCAAAAGTTCTCCAAAGTAAGACAAAAACCTAATAACATTCCTGGGCATCTGGACTGTGTTCACTTTTTAAAATAATAATACACACTGTTCTAATGTAGGCACCTGTAACCAGAAAAGACGCTGTTTGATGTGCACAAAATAACAGTCATTTGCTGTGTGATCCCCTGCATTAATAAAAGGATCCTGGCTATCAAACTTGAATTTCAAAATTTCAATCAAAATTTTTCTGTAAACATATGCAGCAATTCTTCCATTCACCACCTCTGGTATAAAATTACTCTTTTATAAAAACCTATTTATAATTATGCTTTTCCAAACTATGGTTCCAAGTTAAACTAACCACCTTAGGGACAAAGGCTATCTGACCAAGGTTAAGATTACACCCTATCCTTGTTATATGCGTCTTCAGACTATGTGGATTCACAATTATGTGAGGAACTTATTTCTACCAATGTCTCCTTATATGTGTCCAAAAGTCACAGTTATGCAAGGAGCACAGTTTTCCCGCCAATACAAGTCACGTGCGCGCGCCTCACAGTCTCACTCCCGCCAGTCTCGCATTGGTTTTGGCAAGGTGTGGATGTGCAATCTTGTGTTCTTAAACTTTTGTTGGTTTTACCTACGTAACAGTGATTTTGTGCTTGAAATATTTAACTATGCCTCCTAAGCGTCCGATGTCATGTCCTGGGCCGTTAGCCGAGCGGCAGAGAACTGCTTTAACACTTGAAAAAAAGTTGTAAATATAAACAGCGCAGAACAGAATCTTGTCTTTAAAGTTCTTTTGTTGCTTGACAATGTGCCAGCCCCTCACAAACATTCGGACAGCATTCATCCTAACAGAACAGTGCGTTTCCTGCCGCCTAACACAACAGCACTGATTCAGCCACTCGACCAAGGTGTGATCCATATTCAAGGTGTTTTTTTTAACAGCAAACTATCTCTCAGATGCTGCAAGCAAAAGACGATCTTGGAAATCCCAGGAGTTTACCAATGGTGAGGGAGTGATGGAAATTGGAACACTTGGCACATATGGTGATGGACATGGACCCAAGTTTAGAACAGAGTCAGCAGTTCAGTCGTTCCCTGCCATCACCCCTTCTTCCCTACAAGCAAATTTATGCTGAAAAACAAAATGCTGCCAAGCAAACAACCCTCATCACTTTCTTCAAACCGGTGTCATCTCCTGCTGCCGGCAGTTCTAAGAGTTCTGTGAGTCTTCCTTCACCCCTTGCTGTGCTTGATACGATCCTGACGAACACAACAACCATCATCTCCCGGAGCGAACGTACCTGCAACTGTTAGTGAGTACTGTACACCCTAGTATGTTAACTTCCTATGATTTATTACGTTGAATATTACCTTAAATTGATTAAATATAATATGAATGTTGCCTTGTAGTACTGCTTTTGTGTCTTATTGGTATGAAAATGTGAATAAATTACAGATAAATCATACTTAGGAAGCCCTCTAGAACGCATCCCTATTTTCTCCATTTAAATAATTATTTACATTATGCGTCGACTGCAAGGAACGTATCTCCCACGTATAACAAGGATAGGGTGTACTCTTATCTAGGCAGGCAACTTTATGATTAGTTCCAATACAAAATTAATTTTGCTTTTGTTTCCATTTGATTTGTTCTATTGTGATACACTGTATGTGATAATAAGTAGGTTTTTGACTGGAATATACACAAAACATTTTTTACTTCCAATTTGGGAAAAATATTTAAAGCTCCTTCAACAATCAGTAAGTCCTTTGAATATTTTCACTGTACATGGTGAAGGTTTGATAGATGGAATCTGCTGTTCACAAGTTAACCCTGATTTGTCAACATGAGGAAATGACCCAAGGTTTTACTATGACAATCATTACCAAACTGATCACCTTTTCACCAAATGGCAAATTCAAAACCTTCAAACCAACCCTTGACATTTACTAAACACTATTTTTACACATGTTTCTGTTTTACTATTTTCTGCTGTTCAGTCTCCCTCACTTAAAATTATTCTGGGACCTACTGGCTGGCGTAGCTCAAACAACACTACTCTTAATGCCAGTGTTTTACAATCTGCCTGTTATTCTTGGATACATCCCAAGCAGAACCAGTGCTATCAACAGCCCCTGAAGTGCAACTACAGCTTGTGTAAAGTGACTAGTCTGGATACATTAAAACATGACAGAAAGCCACTTGCAGCAAGATGGTATCTTTACCAGACCGGAAGTCCAGAGGCATGGACCAAATGATCAGGAGTGATCCTATCAGGCAGATGTGGAACTTAAACTCAGTTACCATAAATTTAGGATAATAGATCAGCAATAGTAATAGTGAACACGAACTGTGACCACACTCACAGCAAAGGTGTTGGTTCATAATTGCTCTTTGTAAGCTACCAGGTTATAAAATACACCAACATTTTGGGTATATTATAATAGACCAGGCATGGCTCCCAAATACCTTCTCAAGAGTAGCAAGGGTCTCGGCTCGAAATGTCGACAGTGGTTCTCCCTATAGATGCTGCCTGACCTGCTGCATTCCACCAGCATTTTGTGTGTGTTGCATAAGTATTCAATGCTGGGCTTGACAATAAGACATATATTTTAGATATTAATAACTATTTATTTGAACCCAAAGACTAATTCAATATCCCTTTATCATCTGAATTATTTTTGATGTGCAGAACTTCAATAGTAAATCAGAAACATTTCCTTTCCTTTGCTGTGCACACTGTGATGCTTATAAATAAATGAAAACTTACAAGCCATTGGTGATACTACTGCTGAGAATTAAGATGCCAGTGCCTTATGAAACCAGATTTTGTATGCAGAAGACCTGTATGTTGCACATTATATGAAAAAACCCTCTGGCAGTGCCCTTCACAACTTCAGTCTGCCTCTTTACACTTTACAGCAAATGCCACACATGATAATCAGGAGTAGGACACTTGGCCCTCATATCTGCTATGCCATCAAGGAAGATCATAGCAGGTCAACTCAACACACACACAAAATGCTGGAGGAACTCAGCAGACCAGGCAGCACCTATGAAAAAGAGTACAGCTGATGTTTCGGACAGAGACCTTTCATCAGGACTGCAGAAGAGGAGTCAGATCTAGAAGATGGGGGGGGGGGGGGGGGGGGGGAAGGGAAGGACAAACTGGGTGCGCTCAAACTTCCAGTAGTGAGAATGTGCTCACTATCGCCATGACCATCTCTTTGAAAACTTTCGAAATAATTCTTTGTTGATCATGCTTAGCTTAAAAAGGCAGCAATCCACACAAAATGCCTTAGCTATATTTCTTCCTGTTGCATGTTAATTTGTTCCTTTTTCATTGTGAGTGTATGAACAAAAGCAATCAGAACTCACTAAATTCCAGTAAGTGGATATTTTTAAATAGGAGTAAGCTGTAGCAATTGTTCATAAAATGGTTGAAAATGGAAATGAAAGTACAGGAAAATAATAAAGTAGCTGCTTGAGCTTTCTGATATCTTGGGTGCAATGCATAAAAGAACTGGCAAATTCTGAACATCCTCTGAAATTTCAATGGAAATCTTGCAAAATTTGAAAGATGTTAAAAGAAAACTACACAGTGGTCTCGCAATTGTTGTCTTGATAACAGCCTGAAATAAAACTGGTCAACTAGTTAATTTAGAGACACAAGAGGCTGCAGATACTGGAATTTGGAGCAACAAACTCAGCCCATAAAGGAATATTGATTGACATTACTACTCATACAAGAGGCACATCCACAATGTGAGTGTACTCAAGCAGAAAATGCTAAATTAAAATTCCATGGATGAGTTTCCATCTCACAGTCTAATATGTGAAAATTTCTCATCGAGATGGCTCCAAAAGGAATTCTAGCAGATTTGGAGATATTGCTTCTCAATGTGAAGTGCTGAAAGTACTCCAAAGTGAATTGATTTTTAGAATATTCTTGAAGTAAGATATCTGGGAGTATTAATTTAAGTGAAGTTGACGGTGTTGTGGGACTGTATCGAGCTTACTGTACATATGGGACACCATGAAATGCAATGAATAGCATGAGTAAATAGCATGTTTTCATTTAATATGGCTTTTAAAAGGTCGATCATTTTATCTGATTACAACTATAAATGTCAAAACTGGAAAGCCTGAAATGTTAAATTCTCCCAATTGACTGGAATCCTGATTTGATCAATACCCAACAGTTCGTGCTGATTTCCATAGTTATTTACCACTTTGAAAATATACAAAAGGTTCCAATATTCATTATTCATATTTTTGCATTCATTAGCAATATTGATGTATATGAACTGATTAACAGCTTGGAGAAGAAGATATTAAATTGGAACAGCTACATCATTCTAATTGTTTTCAACATTTGGATCTTGCCTAAGAGAGGGACGAGCACAGCTGGTTGGGAGTTATGACCTGCGCTGCCAGTTGAGACATATTCAACTCTTCCACCCTATTTCATCCCTGACATGTACCATACCATATGAAAGGGAAGTTATTTAAGATGATATTTTATTTTCATAAAATGAAAACAATAGCTAAGTTTCTGTTTAAAGATCCACATTGAAGTAATTTTGACAACTGGAACCTAGGGCACTAGTTCGTTCTTTCAAGTGTTTCTCTGATCTCTGTTGCCGAATCTCCCTAGAAGTATGCCAACAGTTTACCCTGTCCTAGAAATATCAAAAAATGGATACAAATCTTAATGAAATTTAATCTTGCATAGCTAATCAAGAATGCAGAAACCAACCTGTACTGACTCATTAAAAGTAATGTATCTGCACATAAGTGTCAAAGATTTGTATATGTCAAATAGATTTCAACAAATTGGCTACCTTTTCATTGTGTTGAAAGATTTAGAACATTACATGACCAAAAGGAGTTAAACAATGAAGATTAAATAATGGTCCCATTACTTAAGGAGGAAATTATCTAACCGAGATGTTTGATGATTACAGGGAAAAAAATTACAGAACAGGGAGAAACATACCTTAAAATTAGGAGGTGTTACACAAAGTGTGATGCAAACTTGGAACTCTGCTGTGAGAAACCTGTTGAAGCTCAACCAGTTGAAAATGTGAAAACTGAGAACGAAAGGACTTTATGTTTTTAGTGGTATTAAGGAATGCAGAGTCAAACCGGATTGGATGAGTTAGAGTACAAGACTGTCTACATTCTATATGAACATAAAGAGCATCAGAGATCTGAGGGATACATTTTTCACACAAGAGTCGTTGCTATCTGAAATGAGCTCACAAAGGAGGTGGTTGCAGGACTTCTGGGGGCAGAGCAAAATCAAAATGGCGCTAAACAGCAACTTCTTTACTCGCATCTTCGGAAACAGCTCTATTTCTATCTTTGATTTGTCTTTTTCCTTTTCAAGGTTCTTTTGAAGACCCTGGCCTGAAGTTACACTCTGACGACTTTGGTTCTTTGCGAGAATGGGACCCGCTCGCAGGGCCTCATGACCAGCTGCTATTTAATATCCCAAAGACGTGGCCTGGAAAATAAGCATGCCTTCAAGGATCCAGATTTTTGTGATTCTGGAATTGTGCTGATTCTAGATCGGTGCCCCTGACTGAAATGTCGTGGGAGACACAAAACATTGGGAGCAGCGGGTTAGCTGCTGGGGGTGGTGTGTCTGGAGGGCTGCACCCTTCTGGTGCCAACTCTTTGGGCTCAGAGCTCAGAAAAGGGACACAACAGACTTATAACATCATAAATCAGTGAGTTGTTTGTTATGCCACCCCTCTCGCTATGAAACAAGGACACATCTTTTTCCCTTTTTCGGGAGAGACAGAGAGCCTGTGGTATGTCAAATTACCGGGTGAATGAATAGTTTTGGGGGGGGGGGGGTACTGTAAATCTGTGTCTGTATTGATGCTTTACTGCACACTTCAGTGCTTGGTGGAGGGTGCTGATGCTTTTTGCTGGTGGGGGGTGGGGGACGTTGCCTTGCTGCTTTTTGTGCGTGGGAAGGGGGAGCTGGGGGGGGCATTGGGGTTCTAACGTTTTAACTGCCATTCACTCTTTGGGGCACTTTTCTGTTTTCATGGATGTTTGCGAAGAAAAAGAATTTCAGGATGTATAATTGTATATATTTTTCTGACATTAAATGTACTCATTGAAACCTATTGAAAGTTGAAGCATAAAGGTGCATTTGGACAGGTATGTCGAGAGAATGAGCAGAGCATAAAGGACATGGATTAGTATAGGTAGTCATGATGGTTAGCACAGATATATGGATCGAAACACCTTTTTCTGTGCTGTACCACTCCACGTTCCAAATTGCAAAAATCCTAAAATGGAGTAATGGGCGCAGTCATTCGCTGAGATTGACATAATCTACTGGATGATATACCCACAAATGGGCTATTTTAGAGTGGAGGCTATAGGACAGCCTTCAACCCTGGCCACAAAGAGCCTGCACTATCTCAGTGGCTCCTCATGGGCATCAACACAGAACACCACATCCACAGATATCATGACTCTCGGGATGACTTTTACAGCTCACAGCGTCAGACTTCGGACTTCAATTCCAGCGTCATCAGTAAGGAGTCTCTGTACGGCCTTCCCATGGAATGTGTGGGTTTTCCGTTACTCTGATTTCCTCCCACAGTCCAAAGACATACTGGGCAGGTTGTCATTGTAAATTGGTCATTGTAAATTGTCCTATGATTAGGTCAGGGTAAATCAGAGTTGTCAGGCATTGTGGGGTACTGAGGCTTAAAAGCCCAGAGGGCCTACTCCGCACTGCCTTTAAATAAATAAAGTAAAACATTCTTATAAATCAAAATCAAAACTGCAGATGTCGGAATTTGAAATAAAAATAGGTAATGCAGGAAAGACTTAGGAACTCAGTTTTTTCCCCAGAATTTCCCTGTTTTTAAGTAAAATTTCTCATTTTGTTTTATTATATTTCTATAATTTGCTTTTGAATGTGTCTTTTAAATATTTTAAATTTAATCAAATTCTTTATTAGTTTTAATATTTTAAACATTATTTTACATTTTAACAGATCCTGAGTGACTTTGAATACAGTGGATTCCAGTTAATTGAGCCATTGATTTATCGGGGCAGCCATTTATTTCGGCCAACAGAAAACAAAAACTAAGTTGAGAGAATAGCCAGGATTCCCTTCTCTTATTTGGGATACTATGTTGCTTTATTGGGTCCGGAGACTTGCCAAACAGCTTCTAACTAGCCTCAGTCACGTGTACTTGTTAAAAACAACACCACACTTAGAACAAGCAGATTTTAAATAGTGTCAGTTGCGTGTGTTTGTGTTCAAAAAGCAGTGATTTTTGTCACTGATAGTTGGCAAAAAATAAGCAGCAAAACAATTTGGAACTGTTTTGCTCACCACAGTATCAAGCACTCAGGTTGGGGATGCCAGAAACAGCCAGAGTGAAAATGAAATTATTTCACTATTTCAACAAGTTAGAAATTATGAAGAATTTGAAGCTTTCAACAATGATCTTGAATGTTTCCAATGCAAATGAAGGTTTGGAGGATGTAATCGTCTAAAGCACTGTATAAAAGCAGTCCACTGGGCGACTGTGCTGATTTTGCTCACTTATCAGAATCACAATTAGAACCAGGTTTAAAATCACCGACATCTGTCATGAAATTTGTTGTCCTTACGGCAGCAGTACAATGCAATACATATAATAGAGAAAAAAATAACTGAGTTACAATAAGTATATAAAATAGTTAAATAAGTAGAATAAAAATAGAAATAAAAAGAAGTAATGATAGCATTCATGGGTTCAATGTCCATTCAGAAATCTGATGGCAGAGGGGAAGAAGCTGATCCTGAATTGTTGAGTGTGTGCCTTCAGGCTTCTGACCTCCATCCTGATGGTAGCGATAAGAACAAGGCATGACCTGGGTGATCAAACCACAAACAAGAGAAAATCTACAGATGCTGGAAATCTGAGCAACACACACAAAATGCTGGAGGAACTCAGCAGGCCAGGCAGCATCAATGGAAAAAAGTACAGTTGACATTTCGGCTGAAACCCTTCAGCAGGACTGGATAAAAAAAAAGAGAAATAGATTTAAAAGGTAGGGGGATGGGGGAGATAATCAGCAGGTGATGGGAGTCTTTAATGATGGAAGCTGCGTTTCTGAGGCATCGCTCCTTGAAGATGTCCTGGGTACTACAGAAGTTAGTGCCCATTATGGAGCTGACTAAATTCACAACTCTCTACAGCTTATTTCAATCCTGTGCAGTAGCCACCACCCCCCCCCCCCGCATACCAGACAGTGATGCAGCCAGTTAGAATGCTCTCCACAGCACATCTGTAGAAATTTGCAAGTGTCTTTGACGACACACCAAATCTCCTCAAACTCCTAATGAAATATAATTCTGCTGTTGATAATGAATAGTAATTAGTTTTATTGTACTGTAGAGGTATTGGTAGTGTTCTAATTTATTGATGATGGGGGGGCTTGGTCTCTGATGATGGGTGGCTGGTCTCTGATGGGGGGGTTGGGCTCTGATGACGGGGGCTGGTCTCTGATGATGGTGAGGGTTGGTCTCTGATGACGGGGGGCTGGTGGCTGATGATGGGGTTTGGTCTCTGATGACAGGGGGCTGGTCTCTGATGAAGGGGGGGTTTGGTCTCTGATGACGGGGGGGGTTTGGTCTCTGATGGTGGGGGGGTCTCTGATGATGGGGGGTCTCTGATGATGAGGGGGTTTGGTCTCTGATGACGGGGGGGTTTGGTCTCTGATGGTGGGGGGGTCTGATGATGGGGGGTCTCTGATGATGAGGGGGTTTGGTCTCTGATGACGGGGGGTTGGTCTCTGATGATGGGGGGGTTGGTCTCTGATGACGGGGGGCTGGTCTCTGATGAAGGGGGGGTTTGGTCTCTGATGACGGGGGGTTGGTCTCTGATGATGGGGGGTTGGTCTCTGATGATAGGGGGTTTGGTCTCTGATGATGGGGGTTGGTTTTGATGATGGGGGGGTTTGGTCTCTGATGACAGGTGGGCTGGTCTCTGATGATGGGGTGTCTCTGATGAAGGGGGGGTTGGTCTCTGATGATGGGTGGGGGCTTGTCTCTGATGATGGTGAGGGTTGGTCTCTGATGACAGGGTGTCTCTGATGAAGGGGAGTTGGTCTCTGATGATGGGTGGGGGCTGGTCTTTGATGATGGCGAGGGTTGGTCTCTGATGACGGGGGGGGGTGCTGGTCTCTGATGATGGATGCTGCTTTCTTGTGACAGTGCTCCATGTAGATGCACTCAACGGTGGGAAGGGCTTTACCATGATAGACTGGGCTATATTTACGACATTTTGTACACTTTTACTTTCAAAGGCATTAGTGTTTCCATACCAGACCATGAATCAACTAGTCAATATACTCTCCACCGCACATTAAAAGAAGTTTGTCAAAGTTTTAAACAATATGCCAAATCTTGGCAAGCTTCTAAGAAAGTAGAGGTGGTGTTGTGCTTTCTTTGTGATGGTACTTATGTGCTGGACTCAGGACACATCCTCTGAAATGATAACACTGAGGAATTTCAAGCCTATTAAAATGCCATCAGTTAGTACAATGGATTAAGGTAGATGAAGAAAATGGCACTGGTGAAACACAGCAATGCTTTGCAAGCAGCTTACAAAACTTCTTCTGAACTATTGCATTGCAATCTGCAGCCTGTAATTTGCTTTTTAAGTAACATAGCTTTGAACTGTCTTTGAACTTTGAACTCATGCTTTCACAACCTTTTTGAAGTCTTGGCAGACCGAACTCTCAGGGCTTCTTGATACACTGGATGGACCAGACTGCCAATTTAAAGAGGGCAGAAGATGGGGGTCTATGTTTCATGACAAATTCTTCATGGTGCTCGGATGTAGCAATCTTGCCCCACTCTTGTTCCCCCGACCTGGAATATCTCATGATCAAGAGCTGATTGCTCTACTTAGTAAAAGGGCTGTCCTCTATGACCCTGACCACAGTCTACATACTGCCAAAGGCCAATGTTAAGCATTCAAGCTATTTAGTGAAGCAAATAGTAAACAACAAACAGCCTACTCCACCTGCTTTCAACTCATTGTTCGTGACTTCAATCAGGCTTGTTGGAAGAAATCTCTGCCCAGTTACCATCAACATATCACCTGCAGAACAATGGGTCCCAACACATTCAACCACTATTATAGTATAATTAGAAATGCTGTACTGTACTTCAGGAAATATGACCATCTGGCTGCCCTCCGTCAACCTGCATGGAGGCAAAGGCACACAAGCAAGAATCCAGAGATGCTCACAGGAGGCAGAGACCTCAAAATTGTTTCAGTCAGTGGACTGGGCAGAGCTCAAGGACTCATCTGAGGATCTGAAAGATGGATGTCACGGGCTTTATAAAAACTGTTTTAGACAAGTATGTCCCCACAAAATGGACCAAGAGGTCCACTATCTGCGAGGGACAGATTAGTGGCAGGTAAATCAGGCAACCAAGTAAAATCAAGAGGTCAAGGTATGACCTCTGGAAATCCATCGCACATGTGAAGTGGCAATTCCAGACCACTGAAGGATGCTTGGCTGTTATCTGAATGGGGAGAAAATTCAAACACCAGAAGTACACAGGGACTTAAGATTCCTTGTGCAAGACTCCCAGAGGGTTAATTTACAGGTTAGGTCCGTGGTATAGAAGGCAAATGTAATGCTGGCGCTTATTTCAAGGGGAATAGAATCAAAAAACAAGGAGATAATGCTGAAGATTTATAAGACACTGGTCAGGCCGCACTTGAAGTATTGCTGACAGTTTTGGGTTCCAAATCTCAGAAAAGGTGTGTTGCCATTGGAGAGAGTCCAGAATAGGTTCACACGGATGATTCCGGGAATGAAGAGGTTAACATGAGAAGCATTTGGCAGCTTTGGGGCTGTAATCATTGGAATTTAGAAGAAAGCAAGGGGATCTTATTGAAACCTTACCAAATGTTGAAAGGACCAGATAAGGTGAATGTGAAGAGAGTGTTTCCTATGGTGCGGGTGTCCAGAACTACAGGGCACAGCCAGAAAATTGCGAGATGACCTTTTAGAACAGATGTAAGAAGGAATTTTTTTTTAGCCAAAGAGTAGAGAATCTGTGGAATGCTCTGCCACATACAGCTGTGGAGGCCAAGTCTGTGGGTATATTTAAAGTGAAAATTGATTGTTTCCTGATTGGTCAGGGCATCAAAGGATGTTGCGAGAAGGCAGGTTGAGTGGAATCCATGATCAGCCATTATGGAATGGTGGGGCAGACTTGACGGAACTGAATGGCTTACTTCTGCTTCTTTGTCTTATGATCTGATGGACAGCTGTGGCAGGATTTAAATTCTATCGCCTCAACCAAACAACACTGGTGACTACAACTTTTCACTCCCAGCTCAATGCCATTTATGCTCACTATAACCACCAAAAAACGAGGCATCTTCACAAACTTCCACAGTCCCTGATGACTTTGTGATTTCAGTCTTTGAGGCCAATGGGAGAGCATCCTTCAGGAGGGTGAACACACAGAAAGCACCCAGCCCAGATGGGCTGGGCAAGTACTGAATACCTGTGTGGAGTGTTCACAGATATCGTTATTCTCACTTTGGCAGCCTGAGGTATTCACCTGCTTCAAGCAGACTTCACTTACACCAATGCCTCAGAAGAACATTTTAACCTGAACCAACGTCAATCCTTGAGTAGCACATATATCCACTGCGATTTCAGTGCTCTGACAGGTTGGTCACGTAACATACCAACTCCTGCCTGAGGAGTGACTTGGATCCACTCCAATTTGCCTTCCAGCACAACAGATCAACAACGGATATCACTTCATTGGCTCTTCACTTAATCCTGGAATATCTAGACAATGAAGATGTCCTTCATTGACTACAGCTTGGCATTCAATACTATCATCTCCTCAAAATTAATCAATAAGCTCCAAGACTCCAATATCTCCTGGTGCAACTGGATCCTCGATTTCCTCACTTGCAGACCCCAGTCAGTTGGATTGGCAACACCATCTCCTCCACAATCTCCATCAGCACAGGTGCACCACAAAGCTGTGTACTTAGTCCCCTGCTTTACTCACTTTATACTTATGACTGTGTGGCTAAACACAGCTCCAATACCATGTTTAAGTTTGCTGATGACACCACTGTCGTAAGTTGAAGCAAAGGTGGTAATGAATCAGCATGTAGGATGGAGATTGGAAATCTAGTTGAGTGGTACTAGGAGAACAGCCTTGACTTTTAGTCAATGTTAATAAGACCAAGGAGCTGATTATTGAGCACAGGAGGAGAAAACTGGAGTCCATGAGCCTGTTCTCATCAGGAGCAATTTAAAAATGCATTTTAATAGATTTTTATTGGCAAATACTGTACGTTATTTGATCTGAGATACTATTTTACTATTTTGTTTTGGGTGATTATCTCAAGTTCACCTGTCCTATCCCCAGTAAAACGAAGAACATTGTGGATGCTTCACTAAAGCTTCTACACCAGTTGAAATCAATTTCCAACAGAGCTTATCTTGTTTTATTCTCCTCAGAACCTGCTCTTATTCAATACACAGATCATGCTGAATCTTGAAAATAAAAAAAAACCAACTACAGATGCTAAAAATCTGAAATAGAACAGAAAGTATCAGCAGGTCATGCAACATCTGTGAAAAGAGAAACAGTTAACATTTCAGTTGAAGAACCTTCCTCAGAACTTTAAAACAAAGAAAATTGGCCAGTATCAAGCTGCAGGAGGGTGGAATGTGGATGGATACAACAAAGGGAATATATTTGATAGCATATGACCAGGATTTCCTGGGGATGTAACTAAGGTCATCCAGCCAGTTGCTTAATGGGGGTGGTTAAGATGAGAGAAAATGGTCTTTTGTTCATAACAGAAATGAAGTTAAGGAGCAGGATATTGAGATCACAGACAATCGAATGCAAGAGTTGCAAAATGCAGTACTGTAGGACAAGTGCAGTAGGTCACGCTGTGCTAATGGTGAAAATGAAACTGATGTCACAAATGGATGCTTTGGCCTATTCTGTGTCTCTTGACAAGAGATCCTGTCTGACATGTTGAGTCTTTCCGGCTAAATACAATTCCTTGTGCAACAGGAAATATAAATAAAAATACATGATTGTGCCCTTCAGTCTACAAAAAAATTAATTTTGACTTGCTCATCTGTAGCTCAGTGAATGTATTCTGCAAGAATTGTCTCCACCCACAACTTTCACCAATACAAAGTTTGTCTTTTACTTCTTCAGAAAAAAAGTAATTCTTCAAACATTGAAGAAGTTAATGGCAGGGAACACAAATCTTCTCAAATTAACACAGAGTTCAATAAGTTCAGATAAACACTGTCCTCTGCAGTTTAATTTCAGAGTTGTGAATGCCACAGCATTTCATCAGATAATTTCAGACAATGATTCTGCTCACTTTATTTCATCTCCTCTGTGTTTTAACTTGTCCCAGTAACACTTTTTCACCCCTGTCACATAACTTGTTTTTTCCTCTCTGTTTCCACTCACCTCTTCCTTTGCATTTGAAAATCATTCCAACCTCTCCCATTTTATACAGGACATCAACCTGAAATACCAACTATAATTTTCAAAATACTATGTGACCAAATGAGTATTCCCAGAATTTTACACTTTAATATTTTTTCTACATAACATTTTGCTTTTGAATGCAACTCCCTTCAAACATACTTCCAGTAACTCATTTTCAGACGAATGGCACTGAATTTAATAATTTATTTTAAGTGGTAAATAAGTGCAAAATCTATATATGTTGACTGATTTGTTAAATAAAATTTTTTTATTTTAAATTGTCACAAATTGGAAGGACCGTCCTCCTAATTTATGGCGAATTAGGTACCCAGAATTGTTGTTTTTTATGTTCTTTTTGCTGTGGTGATCAAAATGAATCCAGTTTGCTTTACCTGGAGGTTATCCTCACAGACTTGACATTGAATGATTTGAAGTTAATCACTATTAGCTCTAAAGGAAGTAGACTGACAATCTCTCAATAGGGAAATGGATATTTTTAAATAGCATTCATTTCCACAACTACTTCTATACCTAATGCTGCTCAGTAGTTTACAATTAAAGAACATGAGGATCAATGTAACACCATTAAGCATTTACAATTGCACATTGGAAGCCATACAAAAGTAAATAACAATGAGGCAAGTCAGGAATGTAAAGACATATGCAAATATGTAAGATCTACAGCTAATTCTGCTATGAATTTACTGATACAAATACCCTTACATCTATGGGTTTCTTTCTGGTGCTTTTCCCTAATTTTTCATTTCATTCTGTGAACCCTTCCCCTATTCTACAAAATAATATTAAGCGAATTAATTCGATTTTGTGGCCTAGAATTGTATGGATATATCTTGGTGAAAAGAAATACAATAATCTGACTGGAGGCCTATGACTTGTGAAATGCCACAGGGATCAGTGCTGGGTTCGTTGTTGTTTGGCATCTGTATCAGTTATCTGGATGACAATGTTGTTAACTGGATGAGCAAATTTTCAGATGACACCAAGATTGGGGGGTATCGAGGACAGTGAGGAAGACTATCAGAGCTTGCAGCAGTATCTAGACCAGCTGAAAAAATGGCACGATAAATGGCAGTTGAAATTTAATACAGACAGGTGCAAGGCATTGTTCTTCAAGATGACCAACCAGGTCAGTCTTACAGTGAATGCAGGGCACTGAGGAGAGCAGTAGAACAAAGGCATCTGAGAATACAGGTCCATAATTCATTGAAAGAGGTGGCACACATAAAGAAGGAGTCGTAAAGAAAGCTTCTGGCACATTGGCCTTCAAAAAATGAAAGCAATGAATACAGGAGATGGGATGTTATGTTGAAGTTGCATAAGTCATTGGTGAAGCCTAATTTGGAGTATTGTGTGCAGTCTTGGTCACCTACCTACAGGAAAGATTTAAGTAAGGTTAAAAGAGTACGGAGGAAATTTACAAGGTTGTTGCTGGTACTGGAGGACCTGAGTTATAAGGAAAGATTGAATAGGTTAAGGCTTTATTCATTCAACACAGAAGACTGAGGGGAGATTTGATAAAGGCATACAAAATTATGAGGAGTATAAATAGGGTAAATGCAAGCAGGTTTCTTTCCCACTGAGGTTGGGTGGGACTGCGTCACGGGTTAAGGGTGAAACGTGAAAAGTTTAAGGATACATGACTCTAAGAAGGTTAATGCAGCTGCAAAACATTGCTGAAGGAGAAAACATTTACATTTGATTGCTGGATGTCTGCAGTTGCCATTCTCATGGGAGAACAGAACTTATGACACTGAAAGTAACATTACGGTCATCAAAAGCAAAGAATTCTCAGCAAAGCAAAATGATTCAATCCCCACTTTGATCATGCAAAGTCAATGAGATAAATGCAGAGGTCAAGAATAAATCAGACCAGATATAAATCAGAGTCTTAAACTGCCATCCCAGTGCCATGACATCTTCCTTTCCTTTTGACCTATGAAACCAGTTACCCACGTTTCCATCGATATGATCATTGAAATACCAGAATCCTGAGGATTTTCAATAAATGACAAAAAAAATCACAGTTCTTTTCCTTACCCAACTTTTGGAGATTAGAGTAATGTTAATCTAACAGACAGCAGTACAATGCCTTTGTCTTTTCTCTTCCTAACTTTGTTATAAGATAAACTCTGCAAATACATACTACTGTCTTGAGCTCTAACCACTGACAATCAAATGAGACATATGTATGGCTGATAAACTACCCCACCCTTTCTTGTTACTGTATCGTGTGGCTGTGTGTCATTTATAGAATCATGCAGGTGCCCTACTATTATAATTTGGACATTCTTTCTGGGTTATTGTTATGGGCCTTGGTTTATAATTTTACATCGGTGTCTATGTACATGGTTAGATTCACCACCACATACCAGACTGAGACAGCCAACTTCAGTTAACAAATGACACAATTAGAATCAGAGCAGATTCATAGAATATTACAGCATTGGGTAGCACAGTGAAATATTACTTGTGCTGTTTCCTCACAGTTACACTAACCTAGATTTAATCCTGACCTCTGTGGGGTTTCTCCCTGTAAAACATGCTTTCTCCCCCAGGTACCTCCCATATTCCAAAGACATGGGGCTGATAAGTTTAGTATTGGCATTTGATGGTCAGCATGGGCTTGATGGGCTGTAGGGTTTGTTTCCATCTTCCCTGATTCAACAATTCAATGAAGGAAGAAAATGCTGGCTTTTTGGAAGAGCTTTTCTTCCTAATCCACTTGTAATTAAACTTCAATTATAAAAAAGTGTTCACTATATGAAATCCTAACAAAGCACATGAAATATTTTGACACCCTTCAAAACTGAGTATTTTACTATTCCTTTTCTTTACTTTTCATGCTAATTACAAGAGGACAATCATGCTAAAGTCTCAGCAAGTACCTATCTTCCTGTTAAAATGGCCGACAATGGTGACTTACAAGAGTTCCCTTTGTTACGAATGATGAACAACTCTGATGGGCAGAAGGGTACAGAATCGCCAATAACCCCCCACCCCTTGGAGAATCGCAAATCGCTACTATTCCGATGCTGTTATCAAGGGAGATGAGAGAGACACAGGAAAGCTGCCAAGACAGTTGTTATTGATAACAGCTCATACAAATTTATGAGAGAGAGGCACAGCTAAGGTGGAATGACTCCAGCTAACAAAAGAGAACGGAACCATTGATTACTGCTATTGTCTTTTGGAGAAGGTTTGTGTACTAGGTACTGTTCTATTCATTGAAACCCCTCAGGGGGCAACCAGAGTGGGCTGGTTTGATGGGTTGCATCATCTCAACCTGATTGACACCTGAGACCCCGTGAGTGGGGATAAAAGTGAGGTCTGGGGAACACCCCTCAGACGCACCAGAAGAAACGCTACGAGACCAGTGGGGGCTTGTGTGTGTGTCCACCCTTACCTGGGTGACGAGTCAACCACGGAAGAACGGTCTAGCTAAAGGACAGAGGGGTCATAAGTGAATGACCACAACAACAACGCATTGACGGATCAAGATCGTAAAGGAAAGTGGGCAAGTCAATAGCTGTTACTGTTCTCTCTCTCTCTCTCTCTCTCTCTCCAACAATTGCAACACAGCGACCAACAACTACCGCAGCCTGCATGAACATATTTCCATCGGACAATTCATTATCCCCTAGACAACGATAGAGCTTATTTCTTATTGATTATTATTATACCCGCACTTTTAGGTTTAGTATTGATGACGTATATTATCTGATTATTGGCATTGATATTATTTTTTATGTATTTTTACTAATAAATACTGTTGAAAATAGTATCACCAGACTCCAACGGACGCTCCTATCTTTGCTGGTAAGAAACCCAGTAACGGGGTTCATAACACATTTCACAGAAGTATTTAGCCCCCTCATCTATTTTCACATTTCACTGTCTGATTTTCTAAATTTAAGATATATTGAAGTAGGATTTTATGAGCTAATCTACAAAACATTGTGCATGTCAAATAAAAAGAAAAATTCCAAAACCTGACTACAACTTACTAAAAATTAAAAACCAAAATTGTGAGGCTGAAGAAGTATCCATCCCCTTTGTAATTGCTATGTTAACTTTCCTCAGATGCAATATGATGCAATATAGTGCATTACCTTACCAACTCACCCAGTTTGGTGATGTCAAAAATTGGAGAATAACCTGTTTTCAATGAATTCATAAGAATAAATATCCCCTCTATAAGGTCCAACAGTATGGTAGACTTTCAATACACCAAACCAAAAAGCCAAGAGTATTCAAGACAAGTCAGTGAAATGATAATAGAGAAGCACAGATCTGGCGAAGCATACAAGACCATTTCAAAGACACTGAACATCCCTTGCTCAGTGCAGTCCAGCATGTGGAAATTGAAAAAATATGAAAACACAGCCACACTGCCTAAGTCAGGCCATCCTTCTAAACTTAGTCGCTGGAAAAGAATGGCACTTGTAAGAGAATCTGCTGTGACACCAAAAGTCACACTGAGTGAGCAGCAGAAATCAGTGGCTGTAACTGGAGATGAAATTCATGGATGCACAATCTCCAAGGCCTTGTACAAAAAGGGTATTTATGGAAGAGTGGCAAAGAAGCAGCCCTGGCAAAAAAAAATAATATCCACGCCCATAAACACTTAACAAAACATCACGTAGAAGATACTGTAAAGATGTAGAAGAAGGTCTTGTGGTCAGATGAGACCAAAGTGAAACATTTTGGCCTCAATACTAAGCGCTATATGTGGCGTAAATCTAATACTGTGCATCAGCCAGATAACACCACCCTACTGTAAAGTATGACAGAGGTAGCATCATGCTATGGAGATGTTTTTCAGCAGCAGGGACTAAAAATCTGGTCAGGATTGATGAGAAGATGAATGCTGCTAAAGATATAGAGACTCTGGATAAAAGCCTGCCAGCTTCAGCCAGAAAGCTTAAATTGGGAAGGCAGTTCATCTTTCAGCAGGACAACAACACAAAGCACACTGCCAGAGGATGGAGTGTCTTCAAATAAAGAAAATTGAAATCCTTGAGTGGCCAAGTCAGGGTTCTGACCTTAACCCAATCAAACATCTCTGGAAAAACCTCAAGATTGCTGTCCACCACCGTTCCCCAAAAAACTTGGCACAGCTGAAGCAATTTTGCAAGGAGGAATGACAAATGTTGCTTCATCACATTGTGCAAAGCTAATATAGATTTACCTAAAATGATTACTGGCTGTAATAGCTGTGAAAGGTGGCTCAACTAAGTAATGAGCAAAGGGGGAACAAATATTTCTGAACTGTTGACATTTCAGTTTTTGTATTTTTATAGATTTCCATGCTTTCCAGTTTTCGCTGCTTTTTGGGCTCCACTGTGAACAAAGGAGCACTTGATTTACAAATAAAAATTCTCAATTACATTGATCAAAATCCCTAGTTGTCGTGTGAGCAAAGAGTTGGGGGTTGAGTATTTTTTTCAAGGCACTGTAATGAATCTGTTCTTATTCCTTTAATCAACAACTAAGTTCCTAAATGGCCAAATATACAAGTTTATACTTAGTATCAAGCCAGTTCACATTTGAACAAATAACGATAATTTGTGATTCTTCAGTACAACTAGAAGGGAACCATTTAAGATGTCCAATTTGGTGAACATAATCAAGAAAAAAACTCTGCTGCCATGTTATTAAAACGTAGGGTTGATGTTGATTTCACAAGATGAAACTGGTCATAATCCAAACCTCATTCTCTATTAATGTCACTGACAATCACTTTGCAATTCCTGCACTCTGCTTGGAAAAACAAAATGATAGGAACCCAATCAGCTTTGTAGCAAGCAAATTTTGCAGTTGTAAAGAAAATTTTAAAAAATTGTACCTCAAAAATATTACTCTTTCAATACTACTCTTAAAATCTTGTTTTCACAGGCACTTCATAGCTATCCTTAAAAACACAAAATGCTGGCAGAACTCAGCAGGCCAGTCAGTCCTGCTGAGTTCTGCCAGCATTTTGTGTTTTTATTTATTCCCAGCATCTGCAGATTCACTCGTGTTGCCTCATAACTATCCTTGTTTTTTCTAATTCAACAGGATTACAAGCAGGCTTTAGGAGTAAACATTCTTGACAGAAACAGAATTCCTTGGCTGTAGAGTTATACTGCGGGATCCTGCCTCTATCAGCACCATCTGCATTATCTAACATCTTAATTTACTCTGATATTGCTAATGCCAAGATCAAACGATTAGGCCCCAATTTTCTCTTTTAATTTACATTCTTAAAAAGCATCCTTTGTATTAATGTAATCACACCGCAATACCAGTCATCTGAAGTGGATTTCCCATTTTCCTTTCATTGTAAAATAAAATTTATTACATACTTTATCCATTCAATAAAATTTTATGGCAAAGCAGAGTAAGATCAATTAAAATTGTACCTTTGGCAGAAACAAAGAAATCAATGCTTTAAGTTTAACTCAGTACCTTAATTGCATTTGCTGTAAATTCAATCCTAATTATAATTCAAAAAGGATTTATTCTTAAATAGAACATGTAAACTTTGGTTCTTATATATCTTTATATTTTATTTGTACATTTAAAAAAAAAATCAAATTCTGTTCCTTGTTAAAAATATCAGGGACTACATTTCCTTCATCACCATTTACGAGAGTGTAGGAGTTGGGGCTGGCCAGTGGTGTGGTGGCATCAGCACTGGACTTCATGGTGGATGGTTCTGAGTTCAATTTGGCCGGGTCCCAACCTGGGCAGCAGCAGTAGCTGGGCGGAAGAAAGGCCAGGCAATCTACTTCCGTATCTTCCATATCTATCCTTACCCATGACTCGATGGCACTCACAACAAGAAGAAGAAGCCATTAAACTTATATTATCCATTCTTACTGAAATAAACCATTCAGACTGCCTGTACTTGCAGTACTTATCAGGAACCTTTAGACTATGAGGAAGGCTTTGTCCTCCATCACAATCTCATGCAATGAGAAAAAAAACTGAAAACCTCCATAATCCTTTTATTAAGTGTTTTAAATCTGTGTATCTTTTTATTAACCTCATAAAGGTCCTTCTTATTCACACTTTCTTTAATATGCACTTTGATTCTTCCCTTGACTTAAACAACACCAATCTAGCCAACCATGCCTGGTAATCAAATCCCTCCAGCCTTGGTAATCTCCTTTACATGTTCTTTCGTGCACTGTTTCCTGTAATGTCACAGCCAACTAGTGCTTAAGTTGTGTTACTCTGCGCCCAGAATCTTCTGTTTCCAATACATGAAATTCCAATGGACCATCCTATCTTACCCTATTTTTATCCCTCTTTCAAACCTGCCAAGTAAATAAACTCAATTTAATTGCAAGTGAGCTTTACAATTTAATAGTCTAAGTACTTGCATGAGGAGTGTGCTGCCTTTATGGCAGTTATCTAGTTTATAATATTTTCGCTTAGTAATTCGTGTGTTAGCATTTTTTAGTTAAAGTTAGGATTGTTTAAGTAAATTCGTTGTCTGTAATATATCGCGGCATGCGATGACGTCACATCCAGTTTCGCCGCATCCTGTGGGAAAATACCGGTTTGAGAAAGACGGAATGGAAGGGGCTCACACACATGTGAGACCAGCGCAAAAGTTGTCTCTGTATGCATTAGAAATCACAGTGAAAGCAACGCTGTAAGTCATGAGATAATCGATATGTTGAATTAAAATGTTAACGCTGATTCCGTTAAAAGTAACGACGGTTGATAAGGTTTATGTTTTCGTTTGTTAAAGAGTTGCGGGTAGTCGCGTTGAAGTGTATTTAAAGCAGTCAATGGCGTAGGTAGATTCTGACTGTATGCTGCACTTTAATGTAATGTAGTTGTAGTTTTACCTTTGCAAGTAGTCACGATGTAAATGTGATATCTAGAAGGAAACAAATTCTGTACCAATCTTGTATTGTTTTATCAACAGTTTTCACCATACGTTAATGTGGAAGAGTGAACAGTAAACGGTTAATCTTACTGTGATTCTATCTTCAATGACAACGGTTTACCTCGACGTTTAACTCGGGTTCCGTTACACCCGAGCGAGAACGTTACAAGGAGTATATTTAAGTTTTTTTCCTTTTATAAGCAAAACAAAATTCTTAGATGAATAATTAAACAAGGTATGATGCAAAGATTTGCCTTTGAACTATTTTTATCTGACATTTATTATAATTTTGATTTTAAATATAGAATTTCTTTATTAATTGGTCCAGTCATTTTTAGACTTAACTGTGTAGCCTTTTTCTCCTCTTTACTGCATTATATATTGGCTAAAATTTCACCACTTTAACCAAGCCATTGGCTAACCTGCCCAAATATCTTCTTACATGACACAATGCCAAATATCATCTGTAACATCTGTGAAGCACATTTGGTTACTTGATTAAATATTTGTTATTCAAAGTTCAGGAATAAAGAAAATGCTTTCAAAGCACAGCAGGCATATTATCAGTAATGTAAACCAACATAAATTTGAACTTAATTTCACTCACCAGATTTTAATATACAAGAATATCACTAAACAAATTAGCAACCAAAGGTTCTTAATTATTTTGTAAAAATTGGAGACAGTGCTATTTTACCATACTTAATTGTTTTTTATATATATGTGTGTGTGTGTGTGTGTGTGTGTGTGTGTGTGTGTGTGTATGTATCAGACAGACATACTTTATTGATCCGAGGAAAACTGGGTTTCATTACAGCTGCACCAACCAAGAATAGTGAAGAAATATAGCAATATAAAACCATAAATAATTAAATAATAATAAGTTAATCATGTCAAGTGGAATTAAGACCAGGACCAGCCTATTGGCTCAGGGTTTCTGACACTCCGAGGGAGGAGTTGTAAAGTTTGATGGCCACAGGTAGGAATGACTTCCTATGATGCTCAGTGTTACATCTCGGTGGAATGAGTCTCTGGCTGAATGTACTCCTGTGCCTAACCAGTACATTATGGAGTGGATGGAAGTCATTGTCCAAGATGGCATGCAACTTGGACAGCATCCTCTTTTCAGACACCACCGTCAGAGAGTCCAGTTCCACCCCCACAACATCACTGGCTTTACGAATGAGTTTGTTGATTCTGTTGGTGTCTGCTACCCTCAGCTTGCTGCCCCAAGCACACAACAGCAAACATGATAGCACTGGCCACCACAGACTCGTAGAACATCCTCAGCATCGCCTGGCAGATGTTAAAGGACCTCAGTCTCCTCAGGAAATAGAGACGGCTCTGACCCTTCTTGTAGACAGCCTCAGTGTTCTTTGACCAGTCCAGTTTATTGTCCATTCGTATCCCCAAGTATTTGTAATGCTCCACTATGTCCACACTGACCCCTTGGATGGAAACAGGGGTCACCGGTGCCTTAGCCCTCCTCAGGTCCACCACCAGCTCCTTAGTCCTTTTCACATTAAGCTGCAGACGATTCTGCTCGCACCATGTGACAAAGTTTCCCACCGTAGCCCTGTACTCAGTCTCATCTCCCTTGCTGATGCATCCAACTATGGCAGAGTCATCAGAAAACTTCTGAAGATGGCAAGACTCTGTGTTGTAGTTGTAGTTGAAGTCTGAGGTGTAGATGGTGAAGAGAAAGGGAGACAGGACAGTCCCCCGTGGAGCCCCAGTGCTGCTGACCACTCTGTCTGACACACAGTGTTGCAATATATATATATATAAAGTGTTGAAGCGCGGCCAAGTGGTTAAGGCGTTCATCTAGTTATCCGAAGGTCGCTAGTTCGAGCCTTAACTGAGGCTTGCGTATGTGTCCTTGAGCAAGGCATTTAACCACACATTGCTCTGCGACGACACCGGTGCCAAGCTGTATGGGTCCTAATGCCCTTCCCTTGAATAACACTGGTGTTGTGGAGTGGGGAGACTTGCAGCTTGGGCAACTGCCAATCTTCCATTAAAAAAAACCTTGCCCAGGCTTGCGCCCTGGAATCTTTCCAAGATGCAAATCCATGGTCTATCGAGACTAACGGAGGCCTACACACTACACGCACACATACATACACACCCCTACATATATATATTTATATAAACTTTTCCCAAATAATATTAGCATTACTTACTTACTTTACTTTATTGTCACCAAACAATTGATACCAGAGCGTACAATCATCACCACGATATTCGATTCTGCGCTTTGCGCTCGCTTAAGTACAAATCAAAGTAAATATAATAAAAACTTAAATTATAAATCATAATTAGAAAATAGAAAAGGGAAAGTAAGGTAGTGCAAGTCAGGTCCGGATATTTGGAAGGTACGGCCCAGATCCAGGTCAGGATCTGTTCAGCAGTCTTATCACAGTTGGAAAGAAGCTGTTCCCAAATCTGGCCGTAAGAATCTTCTCCCAGAGGGAAGAGGGACAAAAGGTGTGTTGGCTGGGTGGGTCGTGTCCTTGATTATCCTGGCAGCACTGCTCCAACAGCGTGCGGTATAAAGTGGGTCCAAGGATGGAACATTGGTTTGTGTGATGTGCTGGGTTATGTTCACGATCTTCTGCAGCTTCTTCCGGTCTTGGACAGGACAACTTCCATACCAGTTTGTGATGCATCCTAGAAGAATGCTTTCTATGGTGCACCTATAAAAATTAGTGAGGGTTTTAGGGGGACAGGCCAAATTTCTTCAGCTTTCTCAGGAAGTAAAGGCGATAGTAGGCCTTCTTGGCAGTGGACTCTGCTTGGTTAGACCAAGTCAGGTCATTTGTGATATTCACCCCAAGGAACTTAAAGCTTTTGACCTGTTCCACCTGCGCACCTCCAACGTAGGAGAGCTTGTCCCCTATTTTTACAGCCTGGGTCCTGTCTGTGAGGAAGTTGAAGATCCAGCTGCAGATCTGAGTGCTAAGACCCAGGGTCCGGAGCTTAGGAATCAGTTTATTTGGAATGATGGTATTAAAGGCAGAGCTGTAGTCAATGAAAAGGAGCCTTACATATGTGTCTTTATTCTCCAGGTGTTCTAACGAGGAATGTAGTGCCAGAGAGATGGCATCTGCTGTTGATCTGTTGCTCCGGTAGGCGAATTGCAAAGCGTTGAGGTTGACCGGTAGGTTATGGTTGATGTGTGCCATAACCAATCGCTCGAAGCACTTCATAGCAATTGATGTCAGAGCTACAGGTCAATAGTCATTCAGGCATGCCACCTTGCTTTTCTTCAGCACCGGGATTATTGTTGCCTTCTTAAAACATGAGGGGATCTTAGACTGAAGCAGAGAGCAGTTGAAGATATCAGCAAACACTCCAGCTAGCTTGCTTGCACAGGTCTGGAGAACCCGTCCCGAGTCGCCATCTGGGCCCATCACCTTCCTTGGATTTATCTTCACGAAGTCTCTTCTAACGTCTTCCTTGGTGACAATGAATCTCGATGCCACCAGGTCCAGTTCATCCAGAGGGGGCGGAACGCTCCTCTTCTGTTCGAATCTTGCGTAGAATACGTTAAGTTCGTCAGGAAGAGAAGCGCTACAGTTATTGATATTCCCAGCCTTTTCTTTGTGCCCAGTGATCTCATTTAGACCCTGCCATAGTCTACTGGCATCCCTCTGGTTAGCCTGGGCTTCCAACTTGGCTCGATATTGCCTCTTGGCGCCCTTAATGGCTATGAAATAATACTTAATGAAATACACTTATAACTTTACAATTAAATTCAACAATTTAAAACTGTACTCAGAAAAATATTTGTACTTTTGAAAGAAGAGTTATAATGTACTTCTCATTTTAATGCACAACTTGCTTGTCTGATGTTTTTAATATTACAGCTTTGACTCCCCCTGATAAGATCACCCCATTTCTTAGCTCTCAATTGGATGGGACCTTGGATGTTGGGCCAAAGTCACCCTGTTTTTTCTCATAGGTGACAGTTACAATGACTCAAGATGTCCCTTAAATGATGGATGCTTAGTGGTGCCAGTAGTCTGGGAGTTGACAAGGTGTTTGAGATACTATCTGAGAACAGACAGCTTCATGAAATCCTTAAAGACTTCAACATTAATCTTCTTGCAGGAACATCTCTCTTGACACTGATACTGCTTTTTTAGCTGTCTTTTGTTAATTTTAAAAGCTTCCTAATCATCCAATTTCCCACTCACTTTTACTATCTGCTTCTGTGTAGTCCTTAAATTCACTTGTCAGCCACAATTGCCTACCCCTGTCATTTGACAACAATTTCTTCTCTCGGACAGATCTGTCCTGCGCCTTGTGAACTAACCCCAAAAGCTTCAGCCACCTCTGCTCTGCCATTATCCCAGCCAGTATCCTCCTCCAAACCAACTGGCGAAACTCCTCTCTCATGCCTCTGTAAATCCCTTTATTACATTGCAATACTGATACATGTGACTTACGCTTCTCCCTTTCAAATTTCAGAATGAATTCAATCATAATATGATCACCGCCTTGTAAGGGTTTCTTTACGTCAAGCTCCCTAATAAGAGCTGGGTTATTACACAACATCCATCAATCATCTTTATCTGAGTGGGCTCAAGCACAAGCTGCTCTAAAAAAACATTTTGCAGGCATTCAATAAATTCCTTCTCTTGCAATCTGACACCAACCTGGTTTTCCCAATCCCCTTGCACATTGAAGTCCCCCATTCCACTTGTGACATTACCCTTATTACACGCCTTTTCTAGCTCCCTTTGCAATCTCAACCGTACATTTTGGCTACTATTTGGAAAGCTGTATATGATTCCCATAATGGTTTTGGAACTTGTTGATTAGAACCGAGAGGATCAATAAAGAGCAGCCTGATGTAAGTATTACTATTGTCTGTCGTGGTTTCTTGTGCCCCACAAACGACCAGGAGACGCAGAAGATTCTTCAAGAAGTATTAAACTTTAATTTGTAAATCAAAGCTGAGACAGTCAGTGAGCTAGTCGCTGATTGCCCACCGATCCTTGTACATAGCATTTTTTATAGCAATCTCCTGGTTTAGTTGCATTAGCATACCCAATCGGTCTATAGGTGCGTATCACAAGTACATCCGCCACTATTGTTTCTACCTATTGACTTAATCATGTTCTAATCTACATCTCTTAGCTACCTCTCATTAACACACCATTGTCTTCTACATTCTTAAGATTTCATTCTCCTACTAAATTGGGTACATGCATAGCAAATAGCAAGTTCAAACTACATAATCTACATCAAGGCTGACTACATAGTTTTGGTTACACAGCAAACAAGTTCAAAGCAAAACATCTCTTAGCTACCTCTCATTAACACACCATTGTCTTCTACATTCAATTGGATACATGCATAGCAAATAGCAAACTCAGACTACATAAACCACATTCTTAGCTTCCTCTTATTAACACACCATTGTCTTATACATTCTTAAGATTTCATTCTCTAGCAAATAGCAAGTTCAAAGCTGACTACATAGTTTTGGTTACACAGCAAACAATGCAACTTTTATACTCCAATATGTCCAGGTGATCTAAGGTTGGGTGGAGAGACAGTAAGATTGCATCCACTGTAGTCCTATTCTGGCAGTAGGCTCATTGCAGCAGAGCCAGGAGTTGATTCTGGCCCAGACCAACCTCTCAAAGGACTTCACCACAATAGATGTGAGTGCAAATGGGCAATGGCTGTTGAGGCAGCTTACCCTGCTCCTATTGGACACTGGTATAATTGTCTCCCTTTTGAAGCAGGTGGAAACCACCGAGTGCAGCAATGGAAAATTGAAGCTGTCTTTGAACACTCCTGCCAATTAGTTGGCAGAGGTTTTCAGTGACCTACCAGGTACACCCATCATAGATAGAATGGATGTGGAGAGCAACACACACAAAATGCTGGTGGAATGCAGCAGGCTAGGCCGCATCTATAAGATGTGGAGATGATGTTTTTTATAGTGGGGAGGTCTAGGATCAGACGGCACAATCTCAGAATAGGCAGATATCCCTTTATTACAGAGATGAGGAGGAATTTCTTAAGCCAGACCATGGTAAATTGGTGGAATTCAATGACACAGATGGCTGTGGAGGCCGAGTCATTTAAAGTGTTGGTTGATAGGTTCTTGATGAATAAAGGCATCAAAGGTTACAGGGAGGAGGCAGGAGAATGCCGTTGAGAAGGATAATAAATCAGCCATAACGGAAAGCGGAGATGGGCCAAATGGTCTATTAATCTGCTCCTATGTCTTATGGATGCACAGAAATGTGCATGTTTACATACAGCAAGCAAAAGTCCGAGGATACACAGGCAAGTTGGAGCTTACCAGAAAATGTATATTTTTGTTGTGCAAAAGGCATCCAGAACATTCATTTGTATAACAACTTTAATGCCTTCAGGATATCCAAAAGCATTTGACACCTAGTGAAGTATTCTTAAGTGAAATTGGCTGATAAATAGGATAGCCAATGTGCACACAATAAATCCCACACATAGCAATACTCATCTGACTGTTTTGGTTAAGAAATAAACATTAACTAAAATACCAGTAAATTTAGCTGTTTTTTACTCAAGAGAGCAAGACCAGCCTTGTTTTAAAATCTCAGCATTACACTGGAATTTAAGAGAGGAAGAAACATTTATTAGAAAGAGCACAGGAGCATAAAACTGAATGAGAGAAAGAGAAAAAAGTGAAGAAAAATTATTTGAAAGAATAATTGCTTGCGCTGTCAGTTTTTCAGTGCATCATCTGCCACATGGTAACTAATTTTCATTTTATATTTTATTATACAGCAGTGCTCTTAGAATAAGCAAATCGTGCAATAAGGCAGTTCCTCATTGCACGTTAGAAATGAAGGCTTGGAGTGCTTTAAATGATGAATCCAGCTATCTAAGGACGGCTTTCTGACATGGCCTTTACATAATGGATGCTTTCAAGAGAAAAGGAGAATGTTTGCAATCCCAGTGGTGCTGGTAGCTCAGCTGTTCCACTTCATCGATTTCCGGAGAAGTATTAGAAGTTTTTTGAAGTCAATTCTTTCCATACAATTGCACAAGGGATTTATTAAACAAGGCCTACAGGGAGATTATGCTTATCTCAATGACAGACACTAACTGCACTACTGGAATGGACTTTCACACTCACTGAACACACAATCCTACAAATTTAACAAGACCTGTGCCATTAATTTGCATTTTCAGTTTCAGCACTGAATTTGGTTGCTACACTTCAACTTGTTTTTTTCAATAATTATAACTTTTCCAAAACTTATATCATAGAAGTTCCTAAAGCAAAATAATAGTTGAGCCTCATGCTTGCATGACAAAATATTTCAGTCAAAACTCATCCTGTTGCAGTTTTCGATTATGATACATGCCACAGCAAGATATGTAGAAAGATCTTGTCATAAATATTGCTGCCATAATGAGCCTTCCACAATTTAAAGAAGGGACTCGTACAACAATAAAAATCTGAAAGTATTATATAGAAACTAATTTATATAAAACTTTCATATTGCCATACCTCCCATTCTTCTGGTGAGCAGGAGGTTGCATGAGGGGAAAAAAATTGCCAGAAATCTCCAGGAACCTTTTGGCAGCAAGAAGATACAGCAATGACATGCAAATTTGCTAAATTTTTCACCACGAAGGAACCTGCTGACAGAACCTGTGTGGTCAGATCTAGTGCAGCATCAATAAGTCCATTCAACTGATGGGAGGACAAGAGATGTAAGTAAGAGAAGCTATATTATGAATTAGAACTCCTTGATTATAAATGTTTCATTTTCTCTGTGTGATTTAATTTTGATTTCTTTTAACGCATACAATTTCTTTTGAATATTGGGGCATTCAGAAACATTCAAAAACGTGGCAGGTTTGACAGGTGACTACAAGGCCTGCTGTCAGAGTATTTGTTCTCTCTTTCAAGGATTGGGCTGGTTCAGCACTCTGTCCCCCTACTCTGTCCCCATCACCATGTTTTACAGCTTATAAGATGCTGTACTCCTCTATGGATCTCTGATTTCCTTACAGCTGTAGCTGCAAATGGCTAAGAGCAATTGTTTTCTGTTTCAGCAGTGAGCCAATGCCATCAAGACACCAACCAATGATTTTGAATAGATCAGATGAATTTACTCCAGATGTTTAAAGAGTATTTTTGCTTTAAATAATTGAATTTGAAAGATGACAAAACTAAATACCTTGATATTATAATATGTACCACATATCACAACAAAATATGCTTCATAGCTCAGAAAGATTTAACAAAAATAGAAGCATCATAATCAGCATCTCAATATCACTGACATTTAAAAATAATATTTGCAAATAATGTTACATATTTTATAATGCAAACACAACCAGATACAGGGTGACAAACAATGGCAAGAATCCTACACAATAAAAGCCTGGGATGACACAGTGGCATTTCTGGTAAAATTGCAATTCCAGCATTCAGAATCTAGATTTCCAGTGCTGTATATGTGGAGTTTTGTTGTGATTGTGTGGGTTTTCATGGAGGCTCCGGGTTCCTCCCACATCTCAAAGGCATGCAGGGTGGTCAGTTCATTGGCCATGTACAGTATATAGTTGAGTGGTAGAATCTGAGGGGAGTTGAGAACAAAGTGAAGGAAATAACTTTCAGAGTCCAAAGTTATTATCTCAAGATTTATTTTCTCAGACATTCACAGTAGAATGAAGAAATAAAATAGAATCAATCAAAAACTACACACAAAGACTGACAAACAAGCAAGAAGTAAAAGAAGAGAAACTGTCAGGAACCTGATGGCTGAAGGGTAATAACCGTTGCTGAACATGATGGTGGGACATAAGGCTCCTGTACCTCCTTCCCAATAGTAGCAGTGAGAAGACAGCGTGATATGATTTTTGAGGGCCATTATTGATGGATGCTGCTTTCTTCTGGCAGTCCTCCTTGTAGACATGCTCACTGGTGTGGAGGGCTTTGCCTGTGATGCACTGGGCTGTATCACTCCATGACTCAATGTAACAGAAATTATTTGGAATACACAGCAAATTAGTCATTACAAGAGTAGAATACAGTACATTCAGATTAATATTTCTAAAGATCACCATCTTGCTGACGTTCCACTATCCTATATTTTAATTCTTTATGAGGATGCAGCAAAATATTTCAATTAATTTTCACTCATGGCATTGATAGTGACTAACATTAGCGACACTTGGGGTGTGAGACTTTTAGTTCCCTTTACTATTTACTTTAATCACACCTTGTCATAATCCATTACAGGCTGTTAGATACATTGGTTACCGATGAGATTTGGTATGTCACCTGAGATTCTAGCGAAATTCTAACTGGTTGCATCACCACCTGGTATGGTGCAGTGTGCAGGATTGAAATAAGCCACAGAGGGTTGCAGACTCAGACAGTGCCATCCTGGGCACCTCTCCCCACTATCGAGGACATTTTCAAAAAGTGATGCCTCAAGAAAGTAGTATCCATCATTAAGGACCATCACCATCTGAGACATGCACTCTTCTCATTACTATCATCAGAGAAAATGTACAAGACCCACACCTGACACTTTAGGAACAGCTTCTTCCCTTCCACTGTCAGATCTCTCAATGGCCAAAAAACACCACCTTGCTAAATCTCTTCTGCAATATTTGTTTATTTATTGTAATTTATAGCAATGTTTGTATCTTGCACTGCACTGCTGCCACAAAACAGCAAATTACCCAGCATTTGCCAGTGATAATAAACATGATTCTCATTCTGACAAGTGTCCATTTAGAGTCCTGCTCATATCCCCTAGCTCCACAGATGATCCCTAAGCTTCCCTTAGGGATCCCTTGCTTCTAATATACATTAAAAATTCTTCAGATTCTCCGTGATCTAACCTGCCAGGTTTATTTCTTTAAATTTCATCCTGCATACAAACCTCAAGTTAATCATTTGATAAATATTTCTTAAAACAGACATTGTTTTAATATTTAGAGATACAGGCCCTGCTGCCTGTTTAGACCCATTTGACTAATTAACCTACTAAACCAGACACCTTTGGAATGAGGGAGTAAACCGGATGCACAAACTCTTTACCGACAGTAGCAAAAATTGAAGCCATGTTGCTGGCACTGCAATAGCACTGTACTACCGTGACTCATGTGCTGTCTGTGCTTGGGCAAACCTCCAATACAGTTTGTTAACCAGAGTTCCTTAGACTTACACCATTGCCTCTTATTCTTCCAGGGACATTCTGACTGTAATCTCTTACTATCTTACTTATAAATAGCTCCCACTGAGGTCCAGATGCTGTTTCCCCCCAGTAGCTGCTCCCAATCTAACTCTCCAGGGCCCTGTTTCTTTTCATCAAAAATTGCTTACTTCAGTTTATTTCCTCAAGGATCAACATACATATTCTATAACAATTTTGATCTAACCAAACTATAGTCACTACCTTCAAAGACTTCCATTGACACTTCAATCACTCATCTGTCCTCTTTCCCAAGTTTATGTGCAGCACTCTCCTTAGAATAAATCTCTGCACCCTGCTTCAGAAACCCTCCTGAATGTATTTTTTGAATTCTTCCACATGAAAGCTCCTTGGCCTTAGGTAATAAATAATCACAGTAAATACTGGGAGAGTTAAAATCCCCTCCTACTACTATCTATAGCTTATATATTCTTCTGTGATTTACTGGCATTTTCTTACAATTCCTGCTGACTATTGGAAGCCCTAAAGTATAACCCCATAAAAGTGACAGCCATTTCTTATTCCCAAAAATTCCACCCATATATCCCTCTTGAACATCATCCCTAATCATTCTGTTTACTATTAGCTAATGTTCGAATCATTCTCCAACAGTCCTTTTACATAATGGCCTTCAACCTTCAAGGCAGGACTATTGTGCAGCACTTTATTAAATACAGACAGTCACATAGAAAGACAGCACAGACAGAGAGTCACATTAAGTTGAAGACCATAAGACCAAAAGATATAGAAGCAGAATTAGGCTATTTTGCCCATAGAATTTGCTCTGCCATTTCATTAAGGCTGCTCCAATTTTCCTCTCAGTCCCAATCTCCTGTCTTTTCCCATATCCCTTCATGCTCTGACCAATCAAAAACCTATTAACCTTTGCCGTAAATATAAAGATTTGGCTTCCACAGCTACCTGAGGCAAACAATTCTACAGAATCACCACTCTCTGACAAAAGAAATGCTTCCTCATCTCCACTCTAACAGGATATCTCTCTATTCTGAAGCTGTGTCCTCTCATCTTAAGACTCTCCCACCATAGGAAACATCCTTTCCACATCCACTCTATCATGGCCTTTCACCATTCGTTTGTTTTCAATGAGTTCACCCCTCATTCTTCTGAATTCTAGTGAATATAGGTCCAGAGCCATCAAACACTTTTCATAAAACAAGCCATTCAATCCTGTAATCATTTTCATGAACTTCATTTGAACCCTCTTCAGTTTTAGTACATCATTTCTAAGATAAGGGGCCCAACCCTGCTCACAATACTCCAAGTGAGTCCTCACCAGTGCCTTATAAATTTTCCACATTATATCCTTGCTTTTATATTCTAGTCCTCTTGAAATGAATGTTAACATTGCATTTGCCTTCCTCACCACAGACTCAACCTGCAAATTAACCTTTAGGGAATCCTGCACAGGAACTTCCAAGTCCCTTAGCAACTCAGTGTTTTGTATTTTCTCTCCATTTAGAAAATACTCAACCCTTTCAGTTCTCCTACTAAAGTGCATGACCATACATATCCTGACACTGTATTCCATCAGCTATTTGCCCATTCTCCTAATCTGTCTAAGTCCTTCTGTAGCCTCTCTACTTCCTCAAAACTACCTGCCCCTCCACCTATCTTCATATCATCTGCAAGCTTTGCAACAAAGCATTATCCAAATCATTGACGTATAACTTTAAAAGAATCAGTCCCAACACAGAACCCTGTGGAACACCACTAGTCACCAGCAGCCAGCCAGAAAAGGTCCCTTTACTCCTACTCTTTGCCTCCTGCCGATCAGCCAATGCTAGAATCTTTCTTGTAATACCATGGCCTCGTAACTTGTTAAGCAGCCTCATGTGTGGCACTTTGTCCAAGGCCTTCTGAAAATCCATGTTCACAACAGCAAATGATTCTCTTTTGTTTATCTTGCTTGTTACTTCTTCAAACAATTTCAATAGATTCTCCCTTGAGGAAACCATGTTGACTACAGCGTATTTTATCATGTGCCTCCATACCCTGAAACCTCATCCTTAATAATCGACTCCAACATCTTCCTAACCATTGAGGTCAGACTACTTGACTACTATTATTTCTTTTCTTCTGCCTCTCTCCCTTCTTGAAGACTGAAGTGATATTTTCAATTTTCTAGTCTTCCAGAACCATTCAGTACATATCTAGTGATTTATGAAAGATCATTACTAATGCCTCCATGATCTCCTCAACCACCTCTTTCAAAACTCTGGGGTGTACACCATCTGGTCCAGGTGATTTATCTACCTTCACCTTCAGACCTTTCAGTTTCTCATAAACCTTCTCTCTAGTTATGTTAATTCAACACATTTCATGACCTCTGACACCTGGAACTACCACCATACTGTTAGTGTCTTCCACAATGAAGACTGAAGCAAAATACTCTTTCAGTTCATCCACTATATAGTTGTCCCCGATTACTACCTCTCCAGCATTATTTTCTAGCGGTCCAATATCCACTCTCACCTCTCCTTTACAATTTACGTATCTGAAGAAACTTTTGGTATGCTCTTTTAATATTATTGGCGAGCTTACTTTTGTATTCCATCTTTACCTTCTTACTTATTTTTTAGCTGTCTTCTGTTGGTTTTTAAAAGCTTCCCAATCCTCTAACTTCCCATTAATCTTTGCTCTATTATATGCCTTCTCTTTGGTTTTTATGTTGGCTTTGACTTCTCTTATTAGCCATGGTTGTGTCTTCTTTCTTTTAGAATACTTCTTCCTCTTTGAGATGTATATATTTTGTGCTTTCCAAACTGATTCCAAAAATTTCAGCCATTGCTGCTCTGCCATCATCCCAGCAAGTGTTCTTTTCCAATCAATTCTAGCCAGCTCCTCTCTCATACCTCTGAATTCACTTTACTCCACTGTAATCTGATACATCTGACTTTAATTGTCATTCAATCACACATGAATACCCATGAATACAGTCAAACAAAACAGCATCAGAAGGAATGGTCCATTTCACCTGCTCTTCCATTCAGTATGATCAAGATTAATCTTTCCTATCAATTTCACATTTTCACTCTACTCATACCTTTCAATGCCCGTTGTGTCCAAGAATCTATCTCCTTCTTAAACATATCTAGCAACTTGATCTCCACAGCCTTTTATGGGAACAAATTTCATAGGTTCACCACCGCCTGAGTGAAGAAATTTCTCTTCATCTCAATCCAAAATGGTTTACCCTAGATTATAAGACTGTGATCTCTGGTTCTAGACCAGCAGTCAGGTGGGTTGGGGGGTCATCCTGCCTGAATCTGATCTGTTGAGTCTGTCAGAATTTTATACATTTCAATGAGCTCTCTTTTCATTCTTCTGGAGCTCTGGTTGACCACACCTCTTCTCATATGATACTCTGTCATATACCTCGATTTAGTTTGGCGACCTATCTTTAACTTTCTTTGTGGCAAGTACAATCTTTCTTAGGTAAAAAGACTAAAACTTCCAAAAGAAGATGGCATTAGTGAACAACGAGACCAAAGGCTCCATCCTTCAGATGGTTCACAAAACTACTTCTTTCATTTCGTTCAATACATCTTTTTTCTTTCAATTTGGTTCTGCTACACTGGAGCCTATGACGGTGTGCTTTCAGGCAAATTGCACAATCTGGCACTTTGCTGTTTCCAAGGGAATTCAGTGAGGTTTCAAGCAAAGCATGCGGCTTGGAGATGTGGTGCAAGTCCATGATCAACTCCATTTTTTGACAATCTCATCAATTGAGGAATCAAGGATGATTGAAATCAAAGAAGACAAGAGTGAAGGGCCGGCGAGTGTTCAGCACTGTCAGCCTCCATGTGAATTGTCTCCCTCTCTCTCTCCCTCACTTGCTGCTCCCAGAGGAAAGTGCATACATATGAATGATCTCTCTCTCTCTCTCTCTCTCTCTCTCTCTCCCTCTGGCTTGATGTTGCCAGAGTCCATGAGTCTTGGTAAGGTTTAAGCGATGCAGTTTGTGGATTAAATTTTTCGAGATATCGCTTAGTTCTGGCTACTGCATGCAGTTTAGTACGCATGTAACGAATGTTGCATTTTTCTGTGTTGGTACCTCATCATTATCAGGTATATCTGACACTGGTCTTGGTGAACCCTTCTGCATCCCTCATTGAATCAGGGTTGATCTTCTGATCTGATAATAACTTGTTGAGATACAGAGGGGATGGCCCTTCAAGCTGCACTGCCCAGCAACCCCCGACTTCACCTTAGCCTGATTACAGAATAATTTACAATGCCCAATTTACCTACTAACTGGTACATCTTTGGAACGTGGCAGGAAACCTGAGTATCAGGGAAAATACAAGCATTCCACAGAGATTCCTTATAGGTGACGGCAGACTTGAACTCTAATGCCCCGAGCTGTGATATAGTCACATTAACCGCTACACTACCGTGGTGCCCATAATAGTGACAAAAACGGGAATAAAAATATTGATCTCGAGGGAAATTGGGATCAATAAAGTATGTCTGTCTGTCTGTAAATAATGCCATATAGCCACAGATTGTGGTAGCAAACGTTTTACTGCAGCTGGTATTTCATAGCACCTCATGGGGGCCCAGGTTTCAGAGGCTAGAACTGTTCAAGCTCTATTCCATTCAGTACAATTGTAGATCATAATCATATTGTATAAAATGATAAGGTGTCAGGTATGAAGATGATAGTTTGTTTCCAGATGATAGTCACTTCTACTAATGCTGGTCTGGACAAAAACATCTGTTGCAGGTAGATTGTCACAGAGAAGGATATTCTTCATGTTGATTTATTGACTACCTGTGACAGATCCAACTTGCCATAATGTCTTTCAGGATTTGGTCATTGCTGTTGCTAAGCTGGTCATAGACATGGACATTTTATTCCCTCTTTTAGAGCACCTTCTATAACTTCAACATAGACACCACCAACAGAGAGATGCACACGTAACGCCCTGGTTCAGATTTTACTGCTAATGTTGCAGGGTATTTTGTTTAATGGTTTTCTATATAAACAATGTGTTTTGCTGGTAGAGTTTGAGCTACAGTTAAAGGTCAGGGGTTGTAATGTTTGTGCTTAGGAATATCATGTCATCCAATCAGGATGGTGGAATTGGGAGAAGATTCTTGAGAATGCTGGGCAGAGAGGTTCTGTAAGGGACACTGTGGTGGGTCGAGGTCTTCTCAGTGGAAGATAGAGAGAAGAAGCATGAGAGAACGGGCCATAGACGAGAATCTATGATTCAGTGGAGTCCAAGAGGGGAAATCCTACCAGTGATCAGTGAATAGGAGTTGGTGCCATGAGTACACCGGACACATCAACTTTTAGAAGATTTGAGTTCTAACTTGTGTACATTTGACTGGTTTAATTATGATGAGCCCTTTTGTTGTTTTCCTTTGATTAAGTTAACATTCATAAATATACTTTCTTTATAATTGTCCCAACTTCCCGAGTTTGGTGGGACCCAAGTCATATCGACCCTAGATGTGCGGAGTCTGAAAAGGTGGTTTTCTCACCACTAAGTCTGGTGGGCATTAGGGAGGGGAGAACAAGCCGCATCTCTAGAGACACCAGGTAAAAAGGGATTTCACACATTTATGAGCTGGGGGTGACAGCAGGTCATCATCAAGAGAGGATTTTCATACCTAATTGTGACCTTGTGTCACTTACACTCAGCAGTCAAAGTTGACAATTTTAGCTGCTTCATCAATGACTTTCCTTCAATTGTAAGGTCAGAAGTAGGGGTATTTGCTGATGATTCATAACACTCAGCACCATTTACAACTCCTCAGATAATACAGTCCACATCCAAATGTAGCAAATTCTGTACAACATACTGGGCCAATAGCAAATAGATCTCTCATTATCAATGTCCTGGTGGTTACCATCGGCCAAAAACTAGAGAACCATACACTCCAGTAAGGCAGGTCAGAGGCTAGGAATCCTGCAGTGAGTAGCTCACTTCCTAACACCCCAAAGCCTGTCCACCATCTTCAAGGCTCAAGTCATCAGTGTGATGAATTGTCCAGGACTTGTTTGGAAGACTGCAGCTTCAACAACACTCAAGAAACGTGACGCCATACAGGACAGAGCAGCCTTTTAGATAGGCACCCCACCAAAACCATTCACTTAACACCATCACCTTCACAGTAGCAGTAATTTTTATCATGTACAGGATGTACTTCTACAATCACCTAGACTCCACCTTCCAAACTCACCAACTCTCCCAATCAGAAGGGTAAGGGTAGCCATCATGACTTGGAAATATATTGCCATTCCTTTACTGTTACTTGGTCAAAATCCTAGAACTACCTCTCGAACAGCAGTGTGGATATACCAACACCTCAACGACTGCTGTGGTTCAAGAAGGCAGCTCATCACCACCTTCTCAAGAGTAATTAAACATTGCAAATTCTACTAACTAGAAGTAATTCCAGTAAGATGGTAGCGCGTTCAGACACAGCAGCCTCTCGGTGGTGCATCTTGTCTTTGATAAATGTCTTTTTTTAATGATCGCAGGACAATGCTGACCATTAGGAACTTTAGGTACCGTAAGTCTACCCCATCAACGAGCTATTTATATACGGTCATCCAGTAAGGACAGGGACATGATGTCCTTGTCAACACCTGGGATTCTGTGGCCAGAATCGTGGTCATTGATTCATTGTCACTGATCTATTAGCTTCCAGCAAAAATTGCTTCAGTTCTGACCATTATGATTTTTCTCACTGTTCAATGCAAGAATAAGGGCCATAGTCCTTACAATCAAAGGGGAAGGCATGACAACAGGGTGCACTAGACCTGTCAAACTTCTATTATATGAGATAAATGACTCCAATTCTGCATTTTGGTCTACTTATGAGCCAAGTGTGAAAAGCGGGAAAAAAGAGGCATCTGATCATGGGAGATGGATTAGAACAGGACAGTAAAGTTGAATTTGAACATGCAATGTTTCAGCCTGAAGCCCACAAATCTACTTCTGGAAAATGATTGGTTGCTTTCATTATTTCTCTATGACCTGCACACAAAATTATAAACCAGGCTGTGCAGAATCATTTTGGAATACAAGAGACCTCATCAGTGCTTCTGCAGTTTCCTACTCTGAGTAAAAGAAGTCCTGAAAAGAGCCATCACACAGGAACAGAATTAAAGCTTGAAAGCTCTGCCTTGGTGACATTAACCTATGTCATATCTCATTGCATTCTTGCATTCTACCAGTGATTATTTATTCATTGAAAGTGCTGAAAGCCCTACTGCTCAATCTCTTCTGACTTCTCCAACATACATCCACTACAACAGTAATCCAGAGTTATTTTTACTCAGAAATGCAATCAAGGCTAGTAGACATCAAAGATAGCTTACTGATCAAGAAGGAAGAAAGCGTTGTTTCACTGGCAACACAAGAATATACCTATGCTTTGTTACCTTTGTGTTTACTTTTATACATACACAGGATATTGTTCAGTTTAAAGGCCTCTAATTAAATAAGCAGCGCTTCACTACAAACCAGGCATATTGTTTGAAATATAAATGCTGCTAGTCACTACAGAAGGCCACTCAATCACAAATGGAAGTTCCATAATGGTCTTATGTTAAAGCATTTACTTTATAAACAATATATATCCAAGTTTGTGAAAGTTTAATAAAAACTGCAGATGCAAGAGAAAAAAAGATGCCGGGAACACTCAGGAGGTCAGACAGGATTTATGGAAGAAGAATTCAAGTTAACATTTCAGATCAAAGACCTAACAGAAGGTCTAAAAAAACTCTGTTTCTCATTTTACAGATAGTGCCTGACCCCACAGAGTGTTTTCATCATTTTCTGAATTTACTAGGCATCCAACTTTTGTTGCATATTTTCTTCACACTTAATGTAAGTCTAACTGTGCTACAAATTGTAAAATGGTGATAAATAAAAGATGGTTTCAGTCAAGGTAACATTGGACTCGAGCCAGATTTGCTCAGATCCTCAAAGGAAGGATTGCATATGTGACATTCAAGGAGTGAGCACCAGTAAGTAGCAGAAATTTGGTTACTCAGAGGAACCACATGTGAAGTGACAGCATATCTGCACAGACATATGTACTTGCACTTAGGGATGTGGATGCTGTTGGTAAGGCCAGTTTATATTGTACAGTATACCTCCAACAGTCCTTGAAAAGTTGATGGTGAGGTACCTTCTGAACTCATTTTCTACAGCTTATGTTGCCAATATTTATTACTTATTTATGTGCTATCATTATTTTGATATTATTTTTCATGTTTGCACTTGTTTTGCATATTAGTTATTTGTCCATCTTTGTGTGCAGTTTTTCATTGATTCTATTCTATGTCTTTGTACTTACTGTGTATGCCAGCAAGAAAATGAGTCACAGGCTAGCACATGGTGACATATACTGTGTCTACTTTGATAATAAATTTACTTTTGAACATTGAACTGAGGCAATTAAGATGATACAATTCTATTTTGCATTGGGAATTTTAGGATTGAGTCACAATGATACTTAATAGGCAGTTACATATTTTCAGATGGTCTTAAAATTATTGCTCAAAACCAGGGTTCTGCAATCTTAAATTAGATAAATGACCATCTAACTATTAAAGCTATACTAATCATCTCAGTGTACATCAGCACTGACTATTCATTGTAAAGTAATCTTCAGTTTCAAGGAAAATGCATTGTTATGTTGGTCTCAACATATCAATGTAATTATAAAGAAGGCAAGACTGTGGCTCTACTTCATTAGGAGAGATTTGGTATGTCAACAAACACACTCAAAAACTTCTATAGATGTACCGTGGAGAGCATTCCGACAGGCTGCATCCCTGCCAGGTATGGAGGGGCTACTGCACAGGACCGAAAGAAGCTGCAGAGGATTGTAAATTTATTTGGCTTCATCTTGGGTACCAGCCTACAAAGTACCCAGGACATCTTCAAAGAGCAGTGTCTCAGAAAGGCAGCGTCCATTATTAAGGGCATGCTCTTTTCTCACTGTTACCATCAGGTAGGAAGTACAGAAGCCTGAAGGCACACACTCAGCAATTCAGGAACAGCTTCTTCCCTTCTGCCATCCAATTCCTAATTGGACGTTGAACCCTTGGACACAACCTCACTTTTATAATAGATATTATTTCTGTTTTTGCATGGTTTTTAATCTATTCAATATACATATAGTGATTTATTTATTTACTTACTTGTTATTATTTTATTTGTGTTTTTTTTATATTATGCTTTGCACTGAACTGCTGGTGCTTAGTAAACAAATCAAATGACACATGTCGGTGATAATAAACCTGATTCTGATTCTGAAGGAATTTGAAAAGTTTCTTTCAAATAAAGTTTATAATGAATGTATTCAAAATTTTTCAGTGAGAACTTTGTAGCGAAATATTGCTGAGCAGTTAAATTGTTTTTGCAGCTTGATACTTCTACATTTCTGCAAATTTGTATAACTTAACTATCTATGATAGATTTGATAACAAAAGTTCCTGCCTATACCAAACTAATAAAGCATTCCAGCCTTTTTTCAAATTTTGAAAAACATTCTTTTTACAATCAACCTCTGTATACACATATCCCAAAGCTCATCTCTACCAAATAATCGCCCTATTCACAGATACTCCACCTCATATCTTTTGATCCACATTCTTATCCTTTCACACATTAATCTGAATTCACAAATTTTAAATTTTATCAAACATTTGTCAACTTTTAGACAGTTAGGTACAGTTAGCAGAGAAAATACTGCACATTCCTACACCAGCACTGAAATCATAGTTCCACAATCCTTTTGGCCAACAAACATTGATCTAGAAAACCAGTGCAGCTGGAACAGCAGATGAAATTACTGGGAATTGATATGTCAGCCCTCAACCAGCCAATGTAGGAAAGTAAATCTGCCATTACATAGGAAAAATAATTGATTATCAAGGGAAAATGAATTCACACTAAATGCAAAGTCTTTCGATTTTCACATGCCACCTTTAGAGTATTACTTAAGAGCAAAAGTGAAATATTCAGAAATAATGATATAAATTGAGTAGTAATCCGAAAGATGAAGGAAAATACAAATTCATGTTATTTTGAAGGATGTCTGAGATGTCCTCCTTCTTCAAAGAAAGGGATTCCCTTTCTCTACCATTGATCATCCCTTTCTCCTCACCCTCAACTACTCCATTTCCCAGACATTCGTGCTCACCCCATCTTTCTGCCACCTTATCAGGAATTTTTTTTGTGTGCCATACTCTGCCAGAGCCTCAGCAACCACTTTTTTTTTTCAAGCGGTTGTCTTGGAGGTCGAGTTGTGAGCTCAACACTCAACCCAGCACGGATGAAAGGCATGCCCGGGAGCGGCCCAGCTGGATTCAAACTCTGGGACCTTTGCTCTGGAATCTGGTGCTGATGTCACTGCGCCACCAGCCAGTCTTATCAGGAATAGAGTTCCTCTTGACCTCCTTTTACCACCTGATGACCCTCTATGTTCCAAACATTATACTCCACAACTTCCACCACCTTCAACAGAACCTTACCACCAAACACTTCACCTCGCATGCCCCCCAACTCTCCACTTTCTGTAAGGACCACTACTCTATGACTCCCATGTCCATTCATCACTCTCCACTTATATCCCTCCTGGCACTTATCCATGCAAGTGGCAGAAGTGCCCATACACCTCCTCCAACACACCAAAACAGTCCTTACAAGTGAGACAACATTTCACACTTGGGGACCACCTACTGTATCCGGTGCTGCCAATACAACCACCTCCACATTGGTGAGATCTTACGTAGATTGGAGGACCACGTTATCAAGCACTTTAGGTCCATCTGTAAAAAGCAGAATTACATAGCGTTTGTATTAATTGCTATCGATCTGTGACTGAATGCTAACTGAGATTTGCTGCATGCAAGCAAAGGATGTCTGTTTTCTTCAACATTGTGCAACCCCTACTTTTGACATCACCTTAGAAGGTCACTGAAGATGGTTAGCCAAAAATACTGCTGGGGTCAATAACATAAATAATAGATCAGTCAACATTTGTGGGAAGAGAAATAGAGTTAAAGAATCAAGTTGAAGGAGGTAAAAGAAGCTTGTAAAGCTGCAGAGAGAATGAGAGAGTGAGAGAAAGAAACATCTCTGGTAGGGATCTTTGGGGTAACCATGTAAGTAAGCTATAAACAAGGTTTTCTGGTCAACAAGTGAATCAGATCAGCTACAAGTGAGAACACAAATTCAAAAGGAGTGCATATGAGCCAGATGTCGAACCTCTGGGATCTCTGAAAAATTGAACATCAAGTTATTGAAGTTGTACTGTATACTCTAAAGAGTATCAAATCTACTGGTATAAATCCTTTGGATAAAAGCCTGCAGTTCTTCTAAGAATTAAAATGGTTTGGATAATGAAGAAAAGCCTAAGTACTGAACTTCAAACATTCAGCCCTGACAGCCTGCAGGCAAAATTTGACTTCCTTGCAAGGCATCTCAGGAGACATAGCCTCACTAATGAACACCAGCCAACGTCCAAATGAGAGGATGAGGATCCGCTCCAGGTAGGGGCCAGAAATTGGCAAACTTGGGGAGCTTAAGAGCCCCTGGGAGATTTGGTTATGTGGTCAAATTACTCAGAGGTCATTCCTATTAAAGGGAATTTAGATAAATATGCTGTAAATTAGATTTTGAAAGTGTTAAGAAAATATTTTCCAGAATATCTCTAAATTATTTTAAATAGTGCCATGAGCTGTTTAGTGTCTCCCTTGGTGTAGGTGGAGACATTAGCATTAAGTTTCAATTAAAAGATACTCTGACATTGAAGTAAACCCTCCCAGCCCATCACCTCCCCCCAAACTCACATTATCTTCCACTCAGAGTCCAGATTACAACTACCTAACCCACCTCACATACACACTCACTCACAGATCTCACCCATACTGTTTTAACATGTGCATACACATATCAACCGTCAGATGTGCATACCATTGCCCACACAAACACGTACCTAAATAGATATAACAATAAATCACCCATATACCCAAAAAACTCCACTCTCACATGTACGTCCACAAACTCACCTCACAGACACACCCTGTCACAGTCATGCAGCACAGAGAAAGGTCCTTTGGACGACCATGTTCACACAGACCATCAAACACCTATCTATTCTATTCCAGTTTAAAACTTGGTCCATAACTTTCTATGTCATGGCAATTCAAGAGCTCCTCCAAATCATTTTACACTGTACAAGTACTGCCTCCAGCACTTTCTCCAGCAGTACATTTCAGATTTCAGCCATCTTGTGTGGGGAAAAACAACTCTGCCTCAGATCCCTACTAACTCCTCACCTGAACCCCCTTGATTTTTGCATCTCTATTACAAGGAGACATCAGTATCCAACATATTTATGCCTCATAATTTTGTAAAATACTATCAGGTTCCCCCTCAGCTCCTTTGCTCCAAGACAACAAATACCATTTGATCCAGTCTCCTCTTATCTGGAACAGTCTATTTCAGTCAATATCCTGGTAAATTCAGTATCCTCTTCATCCTCTCCAGTACATTCACATCCTTCCTGTAGTGTGGTGACTAGAACTGCACAAAATATTCCAGCTATATCCAAAGGAAGCTTACACCATTACCTCCATACTCAGTGCCCCAGCAAATGAAGACCAACATTCATATTCTTCGTCCACAGATAAGTTAGAAGGGAGGAGTTATCCACGTATGAACAAATTAGCAAGGAGGAGGTATTAAGCTGAATTAATCCCCTTGGCCTGACTTGGTGCATTCTCGGACCTTGTTGGAAGGTAGCGAAGAAATTGTAGAGGCTCATGCAAATATTTTTATTTAAACTCTGAGCAGCCGTGAGGTTCTAGTGAACATGGTAACACTGTTTAAAAAGGGTAGCAAAACTACATCAAGAAACTACAGGCTGGTGTCTTTGACATTGATTAAATCAACTGTGGATAACATAGAAGATTATGAAAAAAGTACAGGGGATCTCTATTAGCTAGGTAGTATGTGGGCTAAGGACTGGCAAATGGCTTTCAGTTCAGATAAACGTGAGGTATTGCATTTCTGGAGATCAGAACAGGGTAGGACTTATACAGTGAATGGCATGGCCACGAAGTGTCTGTAGAACAGAGGTATCTTGGATGCAAGTGCATAGTTTGCAGAAAGTAGCATCACCAGTAGATAAGGCAGTGAAGAAAGTTTATGGCATGCTGGCCTTCATCAGTCAGGACAGTGAGTTTTAGAGTTGGGGACTCATGTTGCATTTATATAAGACATTGGTGAGAATGCACTTGGAGTATTGTGTAGTTTTGGTCACTGTTATAGGAAAGATATTAACAAATTGGAGAGGGTGCAGGAAGGCCTGGACTACAGGACCTGACTTATGAGGGGAAGTTGGCTAGCCTGGAGCATAGGAGTATGAGAGGTAACCTCATAGAAGTTTATAAAATCATGACAGGTATAGATAACGTGGACAGCCACAGTCTTTTGCCCAATATTGGGGAATCCAAAACCATAGGGCAGAGATACAAGATAAGACGAGAGAGATTTAAAAGAGATTAACTTCATTCTACAGAGGTTAGTGAGTACCTGGATGAACAACCAGAGAAAGTAATTAAGCATGTACAACTCAACATCTCAAAGCAATTTGGATAAATAAGGGAAGGGCAATACAGTACAAGATATAAAAACTACTATAAGTTACAACAAATAAACAAATGAATGAATAAATAGAACAAAGAATAGCAAGGTAATGTTCATGGACTATCACCTGGTAGCACTCACACCTACTGTCATGGAGTACTTGAAGAAGTTGGTTATGGCTACAATTAACTCCCACCTGAGTAAGGAACTGGACCTGGTGCAATATGCCTACCGCCACAACAGGTGCCACTGAATCAGAGTCAGAAACAAGGAGAGTTCTTCAAACAGTTTAGGAATGTTCAGTTCAGTTCAATTTAGCACTGTCATTTACAGAATGCAGGCTACAAAGCCAGTCCGCCCCGATTACAGTCACGCAAAAAGTAATAAATAAAAGAGTAACCAGAAAACAGGAACCCACTTAACGTGAACTGCAGAGTGCTCAAGAAATGAGTCTAATCCGCAAACCATGTCGATCAAACTTTGCCCAAGACCAAAGACTCTGGCAGCAGTGAGCAACAGCGAGAAGGAGACCAGTCAAATACAGACAGACAGCACTGAACATCTGCTCTCCTTTTGTTCTCATCCTCATTGATTTCAACCTTGCTCGATCCTTTAATCAGTTGAGTTGGCCGAGAATTAGAGCAGATCATGGGTTTGGGCTCTGCAATTGGGTTGCAGACTCTGTTACCGAGCTCGCTCTCGACCACGCTCAATTCCCTCAGAGACAGCAAAAATGCCAACCAGATTGCTCAGTCGGCCCAAACGTAGAAACATAGAAAACCTACAGCACAATACAGGCCCTTTGGTCCACAAAGTTGTGCCAAACATGTCCTTACCTTGGAAATTACTCAGCTTAACCATAGCGCTCTATTTTTCTAAGCTCTTTCCAAAAGTCACGTAAAAGACCCTATCGTATTCGCTTCCACCACTGTTGCCTGCAGCCCATTCCACACACTCACCACTCTCTGCGTAAAAAACGTACCCCTGACATCTCCTTTGTACCTACTCCCCAGCACCTTAAACCTGTGTCCTCTTGTGGCAACCATTTCAGCCCTGGGAAAAAGCCTCTGACTATCCACATGATCAATGCCTCTCATCATCTTATACACCTCTATCAGGTCACCTCTCATCCTCCGTCACTCCAAGGAGAAAAGGCTGAGTTCACTCAACCTATTCTCATAAGGCATGCTCCCCAGTCCAGGCAACATCCTTGTAAATCTCCTCTGCACCCTTTCTATGGCTTCCACATCCTTCCTGTAGTGAGGCGACCAGAACTGAGCACAGTACTCCAAGTGGGGTCTGACCAGGGTCCTATGTAGCTGCAACATTACCTCTCGGCTTCTAAACTCAATCCCACGATCGATGAAGGCCAATACACCGTACGCTTTTCTTAACCACAGAGTCAACCTGCGCAGCTGCTTTGAGTGCCCTATGGACTCAGACCCCAAGATCCCGCTGATCCTCCACACTGCCAAGAGCCCTGCCATTAGTACTATATTCTGCCATCATATTTCACCTCCCAAAATGAACCACTTCACACATATCTGGGTTGAACTCCATCTGCCACTTCTCAGCCCAGTTCTGCATCCTATCAATGTCTCGCTGTAACTTCTGACAGCCCTCCACACTATCTACAACACCCCCAACCTTTGTGTCATCAGCAAACTTACTAACCCATCCCTCCACTTCCTCAATCAGGTCATTTATAAAAATCACTAAGAGTAAGGGTACCAGAACAGATTCCTGAGGCACACCACTGGCCACCGACCTCCATGCAGAATATGACCCGTCTACAATCACTCTTTGCCTTCCGTGGGCAAGCCAGTTCTAGATCCACAAAGCAATGTCCCCTTGGATCCCATGCCTCCTTACTTTCTCAATAAGCCTTGCATGGGGTACCTCATCAAATGCCTTGCTGAAATCCATATACACTACATCTACTGCTCGTCCTTCATCAATGTGTTTAGTCACATCCTAAAAAAAATTCAATCAGGTTCGTAAGGGATGACCTGGCCTATAATTTCCTGGGCTATCTCTACTCCCTTTCTTGAATAAAGGAACAATATTTGCAACCCTCCAATCCTCCGGAACCTCTCCTTTCCCCATTGATGATTCAAAGATCATCACCAGAGGCTCAGCAATCTCCTCCCTCGCTTCCCACAGTAGCCTGGGGTACATCCCATTTGGTCCCGATGACTTATCCAACTTGATGCTTTCCAAAAGCTCCAGCAAATCCTTTTTCTTAATATCTATATGCTCAAGCTTTTCAGTCTGCTGCAAGTCATCACTACAATCACCAAGATCCGTTTCCATAGTGAATACTGAAGCAAAGTATTCATTAAGTACCTCAGCTATTTCCTTGGGTTCCATACACACTTTCCCACTGTCACATTTGATAGGTCCTATTCTTTCACGTCTTATCCTCTTGGTCTTCACATACTTGTAGAATGCCTTGGGGTTTTCCTTAATCCTGCCTGCCAAGGCCTTCTCATGGCTCCTTCTGGCTCTCCTAATTTCCTTTTTAAGCTCCTTCCTGTTAGCCTTATAATCTTCCTGATCTCTAACATTACCTAGCTCTCTCAACCTTTTGTAAGCTTTTCTTTTCTTCTTGACTAGATTTATTACAGCCTTTGTACACCACAGTTCCTGTACCCTACCATAACTTCAATCTCATTGGAACATACCTATGCAGAACTCCACACAAATATCCCCGAACATTTGCCACATTTCTTCCGTACTTTTCCCTGAGAACAACTGTTCCCAATTTAAGCTTTCAATTTCCTGCTTGATAGCCTCATAATTCCCCTTACCCCAAGCTTTTCTAACTTGTCTGTTCCTATCTCAAAATTCAAGGGGTGTATAGCCCGATGGGAGTTCAGGGAGCTGGGTTAAGCACAATAGGCAGCGATTTAAACAGAGAGAGGAGAAATGGGCTAAAAATTCTATATCTGAATGCATGAAGTGTCAGAAATAAGGTGGATGAGCTTGAAGCTCAGGTGCGAATGGGTAACTATGATGTTGTTGGGATAACGGAGACATGGCTGCAGGGAGATCAGACCTGGGAAATGAATGTACAAGGGTATACGTGCTATCGTAGGGACAGAAATGTGGGCAGAGGGGGTGGGGTGGCCCTGTTGGTGAGGAATGAGATACAGTCCTTTGCAAGGGGGGACATAGGATCAGGAGAAGTAGAGTCTGTGTGGATAGAACTGAGGAACAGTAAGGGCAAAAAGACCCTAATGGGTGTTGTCTACAGGCCACCAAACAGTAGCATGGATATTGGGTGCAAGTTGAATAGGGAGTTAACATTGGCATGTGGCAAAGGTAATGTCGCAGTAGTTATGGGGGATTTCAACATGCAGATGAACTGGGAGAATCAGGTTGGTGCTGGACCCCAGGATAGGGAGTTTGTAGAGTGCCTACGGGATGCATTCTTGGAACAGCTTGTACGAGATCTGACCAGGGACAAGGCTATTCTGGATTTAGTCTTGTGTAATGAACAGGATTTGATAAGCGATCTTGAAGTAAAGGAGCTATTAGGAGGTAATGACCATAATATGATAAGTTTTTATCTGCAATTTGAGAAGGATAAGGGCAGATCGGAGGTGTCAGTGTTGCAGTTGAACAGGGGAGACTATGAAGCCATGAGGGAGGAGCTGGCCAAAGTTAACTGGATGGATATCCCAGCGGAAAAGACAGTGGAACAGCAATGGCAGGTATTCTTGGGAATAATGCATAAGGTGCAAAATCAGTTCATCCCCCGGAGAAGGAAGGATTCAAAGGGGGTAAAGGGGCCACAGTGGTTGACAAAGGAAGTCAGAGATTGCATAGCATTAAAAAAAAGGAAGTATGACAGAGCTAAGGTGAGTGGGAGGACAGATGATTGGGAAATTTTTAAGGAACAACAGAACTTAACTAAAAAGGCAATACAGGGAGAAAAAATGAGGTACGAATGCAAGCTAGCCAGGAATATAAAGGAGGATAGCAAAAGCTTTCTTAGGTATGTGAAGAGAAAGAAGATATTTAAGAACATTGTTGGGCCCTTGAAGAATGAATTGGGTGAAATTGTTATGGGAAACAGAGAAATAGCAGAAGAATTTAATAAGTACTTTAGATCTGTCTTCACTGGGGAAGACACAAGCAATCTCCCAGATGTATGGATGGGCCAAGGACATAGGGTAACAGAGGAAATGAAACAGATTGACATTAGGAAGGAAACGGTGATGAGTAGACTGATGGGACTGAAGGCTGACAAATCCCCAAGTCCAGATGGTCTGCATCCTAGGGTACTAAAGGAGGTGGCCCTGGAAATTGCGGATGCATTGGTAATCATTTTCCAATGTTCCTTAGATTCAGGATCAGTTCCTGAGGATTGGAGAATGGTTAATGTCATCCCACTTTTTAAGAAAGGAGGAAGGGAGAAAACAGAGAACTATCATCCTGTCAGCCTAACATCAGTAGTGAGGAAGATGCTAGAGTCCATTATTAAAGATGAAATAGTGGTATATCTAGATAGCAGTGAAAGGATTGGGCCGAGCCAGCATGGATTTACCAAGGGCAAATCATGCTTGACTAATCTGTTGGAGTTTTTCGAGGATGTAACCAGGAAGTTAGACAAGGGAGATCCAGTGGATGTAGTGTACCTTGATTTTCAGAAGGCATTTGATAAGGTCCCACATAGGAGATTGGTGGGTAAAATCAGAGCTCATGGCATTGGGGGGAAGATATTGACATGGATAGAAAACTGGTTGGCAGATAGAAAGCAAAGGGTAGCGGTGAATGGGTGTCTCTCGGAATGGCAGGTGGTGACTAGTGGGGTGCCACAGGGCTCGGTATTGGGACCACAGCTGTTTACAATTTACATTAATGATTTAGATGAAGGCATTGAGAATAACATCAGCAAGTTTGCTGATGATACTAAGCTGGGTGGCAGTGTGACATGTGATGAGGATGTTAGGAGAATTCAGGGTGACTTGGATAGGCTGAGTGAGTGGGCAGATACTTGGCAGATGACGTTTAATGTAAATAAGTGTGAGGTTATCCACTTTGGGAGTAAGAACAGGAAGGCAGATTATTATCTGAACGGTGTAGAGTTAGGTAAGGGAGAAATACAAAGAGATCTAGGAGTCCTTGTTCATCAGTCACTAAAGGTGAATGAGCAAGTGCAGCAGGCAGTGAAGAAGGCTAATGGAATGTTGGCCTTTATTACAAAGGGAATTGAGTACAAGAGCAAGGAAATCCTTTTGCATTTGTACAGGGCCCTGGTGAGACCACACCTGGAGTATTGTGTAGAGTTTTGGTCTCCAGGGTTAAGGAAGGACATCCTGGCTATAGAGGAAGTGCAGCGTAGATTCACAAGGTTAATTCCTGGGATGTCCGGACTGTCTTACGCAGAGAGGTTAGAGAGACTGGGCTTGTACACGCTGGAATTAAGGAGATTGAGAGGGGATCTGATTGAAACATATAAGATTATTAAGGGATTGGACAAGATAGAGGCAGGAAATATGTTCCAGATGCTGGGAGAGTCCAGTACCAGAGGGCATGGTTTGAGAATAAGGGGTAGGTCATTTAGGACAGAGTTAAGGAAAAACTTCTTCTCCCAGAGAGTTGTGGGGGTCTGGAATGCACTGCCTCGGAAGGTAGTGGAGGCCAAATCTCTGGATGCTTTCAAGAAGGAGCTAGATAGGTATCTTATGGATAGGGGAATCAAGGGATATGGGGACAAGGCAGGAACCGGGTATTGATAGTAGATGATCAGCCATGATCTCAGAATGGTGGTGCAGGCTCGAAGGGCCAAATGGTCTACTTCTGCACCTATTGTCTATTGTCTATCTCTCTCTTATGCTATTGTAAAGGAGATAGAATTATGACCACTACCTCCAAAACACTCTCTCACTGAGAGATCTAACACCTGACCAGGTTCATTTCCCAATATCATATCAAGTACAGTCTCTCCTCCTGTTGGCTTATCTACGTATTGTGTCAAGAAACCTTCCTGAACACACCTAACAAACTCCACCCCATCTAAACCCCTTGCTCTAGGGAGATGCAAATCAATATTTGGGAAATTAAAATCTCCCATCACGACAGCTCTGTTATTATTACACCCTTCTGGGATCTTTTTCCCTATATGCTCCTTGATATCCCTGTTACTATTGGGCAGCCTATAAAAAACACCCAGTAAAGTTATTGACCCCTTCCTGTTCCTAACCTCCTCTCACAGAGATTCCATAGACAATCCCTCCATGACGTCCACCTCTTCTGCAGCCGTGACACAACACAGCCACGCCACCACCTCTTTTGCCTCCCTCCCTGTCCTTTCTGAAACATCTGAAATCCAGCACTTCAAGTAACCATTCCTGTCCCTGAGCCAAGTCTCTGTAATGGCCACCATATCATAGCTCCAAGTACTGATCCACACTCTAAGCTCATCTGCTTTGTTCACAATACTCCTTGCATTAAATGGACACATCTCAAACCATCGGTCTGAGAGCATCCCTTCTCTATCACCTGCCTATCCTCCCTCTTGCACTGTCTACAAGCTTTCTCTATTTGTGAGCTAACCTCCTCTTCCCCAGTCTCTTTAGTTCAGTTCCCAACCCCCAACAATTCCAGTTTAAACTCTCCCCAGTAGTCTTACCATACCTCCCTGCCAGGATATTGGTCCCCCTGGGATTCAAGTGTAACCCGTCCTTTTTATACAAGTCACACCTGCCCCAAAACAGGTCGCAATGATCCAGAAATCTGAATCCCTGCCCCTGCTCCAATCCCTCAGACATGCATTTATCCTCCACCTCATTCTATTCCTATACTCACTGTCACATGGCACAGGCAGTAGTCCCGAGATTACTACCTTTGCAGTCCTGCTTCTCAACTTCCTTCCTAACTCCCTGTAGTCTTTTTTCAGGACCTCTTCCCTTTTCCTACCTATGTCATTGGTACCACAACCTCTGGCTGTTTTCCCTCCCACTGCAGGAAATCTTGAACACGACCTGAAACATCCCGGACCCTGGCACCTGGGAGGCAAACTACCATCCGAGTTTCTTTCCTGCGTCCACAGAATCGCCTGTCTGACCCCCTAACTACAGAGTTCCCTATCATTACTGCTTTCCTCTTCTTTTCCCTACTCTTCTGAGCCACAGGGCTGGATTCTCTATCAGAGGAACGGCCACTGTTGCTTCCCCCAGGTAGGCTGTCTCCCCCAACAGTAGTCAAACAGGAGTACTTTTGTCAAGGGGTACAGCCACAGGGGTGCTTTCTAGTACCTGATTCTTCCCCTTCCCTCTCTTGACTGTGACCCACTTCTCTGCCTCCCGTGGCCCTACCTGCCTATAATGATACAAAAACATGAATTTGAATTCCTTCCTCTAAAGCAGGTAGGGATCATAAATTCCATGAATTAAATGAATTTTGAACATAGAGCTGATATCAGAAATGATGCGCATGAAACTTCCAGACCGTTGTTAAAAAAACAATCTGGTTCATTAATCTTTCTGAGAGAAGAAAATCTGCCAGATTTACTAGTCAACATGCACTTCCTCACTCACAGCAATGATGGCTGAGAAAACTACTCGGTGACACCAAACCTAAATAAACAATTCACAAAGGCAGCTCAGCACCATTTCCCAGGACAATCAATAAATGGATAGCCACACACAGCAGAAGAAATAAATACAATGACAAAGTAAATATAACAATATGATTTTAAAATGAAATGAATAACAAATACATCTTTGTTCAATTACATTCCTGATATCTTATATGAATGAAATCCAAAAATGACCCACTTGGGACTGCAAAACAGTAAGTTTACTTACATGAACATCTGTTACAAGAGATGAATGCAGAAAATAACTATGAGAAACCTCTAGTTGCACAATATCACTAGAACATTCTGCACAAATAACTCATTGAATTGAGCAAAAGCAAATACACCTCAACCTGACTTGAATCTGTAGACTTACGAACATCAAAAATGTTGCCTCGGCTGCTTCAGCGTAACAATATTTACTGTGTATTCACCTCTTAACTTAAAGTGATGAACCACATGCTACAAAACAGTCATTAAAGGTTAACTTCACAACATTTTTCATTTTTACCATTTGGCACTAGATCAGCGACAGATCTGCACACTAACACTGAAGTGCAAGAAGCTAATGAGAATAGCCAGCAAACTCTTCCCCGCGATTTGAATTAAAAGAAGATTGGATACAGTCCTAATCAATGCTGAGATAAAATCAATAGGTCTCTTGAGACACAGGCTAGATCAAATCTATGGCTTTTCTGTCAAAAGCTCAAAAGGAAGGTTTCTAAAAGGTTATCAGTATAAACTCTTACCTGTACAGACACTTAAAACAATTATTTTGTACTTTTCTTTAAAGGAATATCTGTATTTGGCAGCTAAAGATTACAAATATATTTACCATTTTTCGACGATCAACAGCATTGATGGTATCAGGGTCTAGTGCAACATAAGCCAAACACAATGCTGAATTCCAAATTGACATAAGAGGGTTTGACTTTCAAAAAATTTGAAAACAATTGATATGCACAGCAAATGAGATAACTGATAGTTAATAATTTGTTTTCTTCTGAAAATCTTCCTGAGTACTAAATGAATTTCTGACCCATCTTCAAAACAATATTGTGTTTTAATACCCATCAAGAGAACCTCACAAGGTATAATAAGGACCTAATACATAATCTCAAAGTTCGAATGCTCAACAATATTATATTTCCTCCGCCGAATGAAAGTGTTATCTAATTGGCCAATTGTCACCAATCCGAATCTCAATGCCCTGGAATTTTTTTTGCCCTTCAAGTATATATACATCTACTTTTTCAAAGCAGGTCCGGAATATGTTTCATTTAGTCTTTCTAGCAATTCGATCCAAATCACAATAGTGCTGCATTAACAAAATGAGCCCAGGTCTTATCTTGGTTAATTGTAATTCACCCTTCTGACTTTGCTGGCTGTTTCCTTCTGCTATCTTTGCTAGAGTATGTAACTGAAAGTATGTGCTACGGTTTGGCCCTCAGACACCTGTACCTGTAGAGTGCACCGTTCCAGTTTCATTTCCAAGATCTTGTTGGCTTCATCAAGGCGCCCTCTTTCAGCCTCCAGCTCTTCAATTTTCTGCCTGTAAAAGGACAGATCGGGGAGTTGAAATCTACATATCCATGTATATTCTTTTGATAGGTACTATTACAGTTCTTAATTAATATTGTAACTATGACGTATAGACTTCTTAGATGGAGAAAAGAAAAACAATTCAGGGGTGGAAGAAAAAGTCCACACAAACAGCAGAATGGCCTGCAAGTTTTAATTTTTAAAAAGAGATGTGTTAGAACACCACTGGAGAATATAAAAAATACACTTCCATATTTAGGACAGCAAGCTACTGCTTCTACCTCACATGAAAGAAAACACCTCTAACCACATGTTGACAGTGAACTGCTTGACTGATGAACACCACTGTGCAGGCTTGGATTGGCTTCAGTCCTCAGCCCGTTAAATGATTATGGCATGGTTCAACTGGCAGCACTTCCACTTCAGATCACATTCCAAAGTCTACATAAATATCTCAGTGCAATGCCCAAGGAGTGCAACATAATTAAATATACTGAATGTCTGGATATGATTAAAAATTGAGAAACTCAGCCTACTAGTTCAGAGATATTAAAGACCTCAAAGCATTGTTCAAATAAGCACTGGGAGTTCTCTTGAACCACAGAGAGCATCATTAGCTCAATCAGTATCACTGGCCATTGACCATATTCTCATATGTCAGGGACACTACTGCAGTTCAGGGTGTCAGAGTTCGGAGCTCATTGCCCAGCGTTCTCTGTAAGGAGTCTCTGTACATTCTCCCCGTGTTTCTCACACAGTCCAAGGGCATATTGGGTAATTGTCCCATGATTAGATTAGGGTTAAATCGGGGTTGTCAGGTGTTGCTGGGAGGCACAGCTCAAACAGACTATTCCAAACTACATGTCTAAGTAAAATAAAATACAAACAGACAATAGCAATAGAAGTAAGTCATGTGACCTTTAGCCTTGCTCCAAAATTTGACATGATTATGCCTAGTCATCCATTTCAGAACCGTATTCTCAAATTCTTCCTGTATCATTTGGTCACTTTAACACCTCCTTTCTGATTTTTTTTTTAATTTCTTGGCCTGTGGACAAACTCAGGGGGAAGGAATGTCACCTGATCTATTATTCTGAATTATGGTACATCCCATACTCTGAGGCTATGACCCTTGATTTTGGATTCTAGCCATTGGGTACATCCTCTCTGCATCCAGTCCAAATGCAATTCCGATTCTGTACTCAAATTCTATTGAAATGAAGGTCAAAACACAATCTACCTTTCCACTCCTAGCTGCCTCTGAACAATTGATTTTAGTGAACAGTGCAAATGGATACTCAGGTCTTATTGCATCTTCTCTTTTCTCAATCTAACTTCCTTCATATAACAATTTGCCTTTCTGTTTTCTGGACCAAAGTGAAGCACCTTATATTTATCCACATTAAACTGTATTTGTCTAAAACACATTGGAATCTTCGCATCCTCCTCACAGTCCACATTCTCCCCTTGCCTAAGCCTCCTCCCTCCATTTCTGTGTCATCTGCAAATTTTGGAATTTTCCCCATTCATATTCCCACTGATATATATTGTAAACAGCTGTAGCCCAAACTCCACATCACCATCTGCCAGCTGGAAAAAGATACATTTATTATCTACTCTCTCACACTGGCATGTCAATTACTTCAATCAATCCACAATGCAATAAAACTTCAATAATTTGTTATCCCATAATTCAGAAATCCTGATAGTTCAACATCTGACTCATTAGGTGTTGCTTCCACACTCCCTTTATCTCGCCACGACCCCAGATCCATAATGCCTTTAAACTCACCAGGCACATGTATTATAATGCTATATAACGTCTAAGGTTCCTCAGGTTGTCATAGTCAGGGGTGGTAGTGGGTATAGGTAGTACCACTACCTATAAAGTGCTCCAAATGGTGTGCGACTCTAACAGCCTCTGACAACCAAGTCCAACCCTTGGCCTTCATGTGTGGCTTAGCTACTAAGGCCCAGCAGAAATGCATCTACTGACAAGAACGGGCAAAAGCAGACCACTAGCACCTCAAAACCAGTTGTTTCAGGTAGGTGGAGCTCGTCAGCCTTGGATGGCAGCTTGCCAAGGAGAAGATTTTAAACCTCCGCTGCCTTGTGGCCATACCCACCCATGGGGAAGACTTCGGGAGTAAACCCTGAGGAAGAAATCCAGAGCCAAGGTCCCTAAGGCAGTTTGATGTTGTTTACAACTTCACTCTGACAATCTCTGCGATGACATTGATACCAAGCTGTATCAAATCTTCCCGCCCAGGCTTGTGCCCTGGAGAGGACACAGTCCATGAGAGACGCAAATCCGTGCTCCCCTGGGATCAACGGTTGCCTACTAACATCTAAAAAAAACTAGATTTACAGTATGATGGAATGCTAATTGGAATAAAAGTCAGGAATTTCTGTCAGTCCACTACCACAAAAATATTGAACATGCTGGATTAATAGGGTTTGTTCTGTTTATATCCAATCCTGTATATTTTAGTCTTGCAGCTCATATTCCAGGATGGTAGCATTGACATAGAAAGAGACATTGGATTTACCAGGCTTATATTCACTAAAGATAGTTAGAAGAATGAGTGGAGATCTCACACAGACCTACAAAAATCTAACAGCTTTGGATTGATTAGACCCACACAGGATGTTCCTCAAAATGGAGTAGTCCAACACCTGCAGTCATAATCTAAGAATAAGAAGTAAACCACTTAAATAAGGCAAACTTGTGGAAGTCTTTACCACAGAAAGCAGTTGAAACTTTCTTCATCTAGGTTAAATCAAGAGAAACAACAGTTTCTGCATTTGCTTACATATCAATTGTGACTGTATTTTTAAGAAATACAATCACAAAAAAGAAGTCTTTTTGACAAGGGAAAACTGGGATTGGTAATTTTGGATAAATGAGAATGAAAGAGTTGGTCCAATGTAAGCCAGTGACCAGGAGAGCTTGGTATCAAGATAAAGAGATTGTTGTATAGCTTGATGATTCAATGTTCAATAAACTGAATGAGAATACAGAGGCATAAAGCAGGTTGAGTGAGAAAAGCATTATTCTCATCAATACTTGGAAGTTGACACATCATCAGTGGATAATCTAGGAATGGAAGCAATACATTACAAAGAATTGGGATGGGATGGAAATGGAGACAGTACAAAAAGTAAGAATGAATTCATCAGTAGAGTCACTTCATTCACAATCAAATAAACTAACTGCTGTACAAAGGCTGTTGTAAAACTAGTCAAGAAGAAATTAAGAGCTTATGAAAGGTTCAAAAAACTAGGTAATGATAGAGATCTAGAAGATTATAAAGCTAGCAGGAAAGAGTTTAAGAATGAAATTAGGAGAGCCAGAAGGGGCCATGAGAAGGCCTTAGTGGACCAGGATTAAGGAAATCCCAAGGCATTCTACAAGTATGTGAAGAGCAAGAGGATAAGACGTGAGAGAAAAGGACCAATCAAGTGTGACAGTAGAAAAGTGTGTATGGAACCAAAGGAGATAGCCGAGGTACTTAATGAATGCTTTGCTTCAGTATTCACTACGGGAAAGGATCTTGGTTATTGTAGGGATGACTTACAGCAGACTGAAAAGCTTGAGCATGTAAATATTAAGAAAGAGGATGTGCTGGAGCTCTTGGAAAGCATCAAGTTGGATAAGTCACTGGGACCAGATGGGATGTACCCCAGGCTACTATGAGAGGCGAGGGAGGAGATTACTGAGCCTCTGGTGATGACCTTTGCATCATCAATGGGGATGGGAGAGGTTCCGGAGGATTGGAGGGTTGCAGATGTTGTTCCCTTAATCAAGAAAGAAAGTAGAGATAGCACAAGAAATTATAGACCAGTGAGTCTTACTTCAGTGGTTGGTAAGTTGATGGAGAAGATCCTGACAGGCAGGATTTATGAACATTTGGAGAGGCATAATATGATTAGCAATAGCCTACATGGCTTTGTCAAAGGCAGGTCGTGCCTTACGAGCACACTGAATTTTTTGAGGATGTGACTAAACACATTGATGAAGGCAGAGCAGTAGATGTAGTGTATATGGATTTCAGCAAGGCATTTGATGAGGTAACCCATGAAAGGTTTATTGAGAAAGTAAGGAGGCTTGGGATCCAAGGGGACATTGCTCTGTGGATCGAGAACTGGCTTGTCCACAGAAGGCAAAGAGTGGTTGTAGACGGGTCATATTCTGCATGGAGGTCAGTGACCAGTGGTGTGCCTCAGGGATCTGTTCCAGGACCCCTACTCTTCGTGATCTTTATAAATGATCTGGATGAGGAAGTGGAGGGTTGGGTTAGTTAAATTTGATGATGACACAAATGTTGCGGGTGTTATTGACAGTATGGAGGGCTGTCAGAGGTTACAGCAGGACATTGATGGGATTCAAAACTGGGCTGAAAAGTGGCAGATGGAGTTCAACCCAGTTAAGTGTGAGGTGGTTCATTTTGGTAGGTCAAAAATGATGGCAGAATATAGCATTAATGGTAAGTACTCTTGGCAGAATGGAGGATCAGAGGGATCTTGGAGTCCGAGTCCAAAGGACACTCAAAACTGCTGCGCAGCTTGACTCTGTGGTCAAGGAGACATACGGTGTATTGGCCTTCATCAATTGTGGGATTGAGTTTAAGAGCCGACAGGTAATGCTGCAGCTATATAGGACCCTGGTCAGATCTCATTTGGAGTACTGCGCTCAGTTCTGGTTCACCTCACTACAGAAAGGATGTGGAAACCATAGAAAGGGTGCAGAGGAGATTTCCAAGGATGTTGCCTGGATTGGGGAGCATGGCTTATGAGAACAGGTTGAGAGATCTCGGCCTTTTTTCCTTGGAGCGATGGAGGATGAGAGGTGACCTGATGATGAGAGGCATTGATCGTGTGGGTAGTCAGAGACTTTTTCCTGGCTGAAATGGCTAGCATGAGAGGACACAGTTTTAAGGTGCTTGGAAGTAGGTACAGAGGAGATGCCAAGGGTAAGTTTTTTTTGTGTAGAAAGTGGCAAGCGCATGGAATGGGCTCCCGGCGACGGTGGTGGAGGCAGATATGATAGGGTCTTTTAAAGGACTCCTGGATAGGTATATGGAGTTTAGAAAAATAGAGGCTATAGGTAACCCTCAGTAATTTCTAAGGTAAGGACATGTTCGGCATAACCTTGCAGGCCGAAGGGCCTTTATTGTGCTGTAGGTTTTCTGTTTCTATGTGATGATCCGAACAACAGAAGATTGGTCTTGTGAGTGATAGCTTGGTCAATCATGGCAAAGAAATCAAAGATAAGTGATAATCCAACCTGTATGTGTGTATTTTTTTTGTGTGCCATACTCTGCCAGAGCCTCGGCAACCACTATTTTTTTCCAAATGGTTATCTTGGAGGAAAGATTCTGTGAGTGGTCCCCCACGTCCCGGAGCAATTCTGTACAAAAGTGTTTGATGATTTTAAACTCTACGAGTCAAAGAGAAACTTGCTTCATTAAAATGGCACCTGTACCATTCTAATTTTTGGAAATTATAAGAATGAATGTTATTTGATTCAGTCACAGGAAGTTTAACACAAGGACTTTGGACTAACATAAATATTTATAATTTGGTTTATTATCACTGACATATATTGTGAAATTTATTGCAGCAGCAGTGCAAGATATGAAAATTACTGAAAGTTACAATAAAAAATATGTAAAAAAGGGAGTAAAATAGTGAGGTAGTTCTCATGGACTGTTCAGAAGTCTGATGGTGGAAGAGAAGAAGCTGTTCCTAAAACATTGAGAGTGGGTCTTCAGGCTCCTGTACCTGCTCCCTAAAAGTAGCAATGAGAAGATGGCATGTTCCAGATGTGAGGGTCCTTAACAATGGAATCTGCCTTCTTGAGTCACCACTTTTAAAGACGTCCTAGATGGTAGGGAGGCTGGTGCCCATGATGAAGCTGTCTGAGTCTACAACCATCTGCATCTCCTTTCCAATCCTGTGCAGTGGAGCCTCCATGCGAGGAGGTGAAACAACCAGTTAAAATGCTCTCCATTGTATATCTGTAGATATTTGCTCAGGTCTTTTGTGAAACATCAAATCTCCTCTAACTCCTAATGAAGCATAGCCACTAGCATGCCTTCTTTGTCACTGCATCATTCTGTTGGGCCCAGGATAGAACCACTGAGACATTGTCACACAGAAACCTGAAGCAGCTTACCCTTCCCAGTGGTGGGCCCTCAATGAGTACCTTCTCCCATCTTCCCCTTCCTGAAGTCCACAATCTTGTTGGTTTTGCTGATGTAGAATGCACACTGTAGTTGCAACACTACTCAACCAGCCAATTTATCTCACTCCTGTATGCTTCTTTGTCACCGCTTGAGATTCTGCCAACAAATTTAAAGATGGCACTGGAGCTGTGCTTAACCACACAGCCTTGAGCGTAGAGAGTAGAGCAATGGGCTAAGCACGCATCCTTGAGGTTAATCAGATCCAACACATAACATTACTGAACCTGGATCAACAGTAGCAATACAGAACTCAAATGTAAAATATGACAAAATCACTGAGCAACCAGTCTCTGATGTGAAAGATGATCATAATTTTTTATCCTTAGATTTACCAGATCCTGACCACTGAACTGTTCATCAAGTGACTTAAAAATATCTCTAAAAGTTATCACATCTTTCAACAATTGTCAAGAACTCAATGTACAAGTGCTGTCAGGGGCAACTCGTAAAAAATAGTGACAAATGTTTCAGTTCTATAGCCAAGTAAATAACACTGACAAGAATTTGACATTCATAATTGTCTATCCTTGACATATTTAGTATTTTAGACAGCAATGTGAATCCTTTCGACTGTGGTAAAGACAGTTCACAAGGGTGTAGATAGCTAAATGTTGTGTAAAGTCCACAGCTCTTTACTTATTGAATAATTGAATTGTGGACGAACAAGGATATCAGAGTAGTACTACCCTAACAGTAGAGACCCCTACTACTAGCGACCAGCTCCCTATCCTCTGAGCCACAAGGCCAGACCCAGTGCCAGAGGCATGGCCGCTGTTGCTTCCCCCAGGTACGTCATCTCCATCCTCCCCCACCCACCGACAGTACTAACAATGGAGTTCTTACTGTTGGAGTGTCATTCCAGAATCTAGATGCAATGGGTAGTGATGTGAAATCATGAATCATGTTTGGGTGGAAATAATGAATAGACAGTGGAAAGAAAACAAAGGTAAAAGCCATTAATAGGCCCCCAAAGTTTCACTTCTCAAATAGGGCAAAGGATAAATGGGGGTATGTATATCAAAGGCAAAACTTTTATTGATATGCGGTGGAAACTGTGCTGACTGGCTGGGTCATACAGAAGGGTGTCAGCCCAAAACATCAACTGTACTCTTTTCCACAGATGCTGCCTGGCCTGCTGGGTTCTTCCAGCATTTTGTGTGTGTTGCTCGCATTACGGCCTGGTCTGGGAACACCAATGCCTTTGAGAAAAAAATCATATAAAAGGTAGTGGATTCAACCCAGTACATCACAGGTAAACCCTTTCCAACCATTGAGTATATCTACATGAAATGTTGCTGTAGAAAACCAGCATCCATCATCAAAGATCCTCACCACCCAGGCAATGCTCCTTTCTTGCTGCTGCCAACAGGCAGAAGGTACAGGAACCTCAGGACTCATACCACCAGGTTCATGAACAGTTACTAACCCTCAACCATCAGGCTCTTGAACAAAAGGGGATAACTACACTCATTTGAAGACTCACCTAAACGCTCTGTTATATTGTTTTTCATGCTTGTTATTTATTGCCATTTATTTATATCTGCATTTGCAGAGTTTGTTTACAGTTAACAGTCCCTGATGACAACAGTTCTATAGATTTGCTAAGAACATCTGCAGAAAAAGAATCTCAGGGTTGTATGTAGTGATTTGTATGTAAATTTTAGTATGGACTTTGAACTTGAACTTTGAATGAAGAAGGGAACTGCAAATATCCTTTGTAGTACCCTTCTACATGTTTTTGTGCTCTAAATCTGCAAACTGGTTGGATGAATTTAACTGGTAAGTATAGATGGAAGAGGAATTTGTAAGGTGCATTAGGGATTGTTTCTCATAGCAGTCGGTCACATAACCCATCCAGGAATAGGATATTTTAGAATTGGTTATGTATAATGAAGTAGGATTAATAATAAATCTTGGGGCTAGAATCCTCAAGGAAGTTATGAGGATCTTGTCCATTTTGCAGCTGGATGGGTGGAATCCACTCCATACTTCGAGAACAATTCTTCAGCCACTGGCAGGAAGATGCAGATTTGCATTGTATACTACATGGTTATATCATCGCAGAAACCTTCTCCATCGTTCTTCACTATAATGCTAACAAGTCCAAAGGCTTCCTGCTGCAGTGAAACTAGTCTACGGAACAAATGGGAACCTCTCAAACTTCATTGCTTCCCAATTAGAGTACAAAAATACTTCAAATTAATATGCAGCTGGGGAGATGATGGAATGGAGAGGGAGGAGTGGGCTTTAGCCTTCTGAGACTTTGCATCCATTTCTTAAGCAGGTGGATTATGTAAAAGTCAAAAAAGACAGATGAAGTAAGTAAGGAAGAATGAAGAAAGAATTTTGATGATGGTAGTACAATCTTAATAGATTTTCAAAACTTTTTCATGAAGTCCTTTGTAAAAGGTTGGTTAGACCTGAGACGATGGTCTCTCTTATGCATCAAAATTCCTAGGGTCAATGCTATTTAATGTATATGTCCTGTTAGCATTTGACACTCCAAAATATAATACATAACAAGTGCAATAGATCGCACATACTTGGATTAAATACCATCTATCACTTTTCCACCCAGCTTTTCAACTGATCTGTTAATCTGTATCCTTTCACAACCTTCTTGGCTATCTGCTATTCCATTTGTTGGTGTTTTCAGCAAACTTATATTATCATCCAAGTCAATGATAATAATGTTCTCACTACCAAACTCTGCGGCACACCACAGAAAATCATCTCTGAACCTGAACCACTACTCCTCAGCCTTGTATTACCAAGCCAATTTTAGATCCACTTTGTCAAATCACCTTGGATCTCATGTGCTTTGGAGAGTTAATTCTTGAATGTTGATGCAAATATTCTTAAAATCTGCTGCATTTCATAAACTGTTGCTCCACTTGCTTTTTCTCTCTGCAATTTTTTTTTTGAAATGTGTGACAACTATTGATATTGGGAGGGCATTGAAATTAAATTACACGTTGAGGGAGAATTTGTTCAGTTTTCTGTAACTACCAGGAAATAGAGAGAAGTGAGGCAATCTACTTGAAGTCTGAAGCCAGATTTAATACTGTATGTTACATGTGCCCCATACAGCAATTGTAAGTGGCTTCCATTGCTCATACTGACTCAAGTGATGAATTGGAAACTTCAGTATTATTCTTCAGCTCTTGTAGAAACAGTTTATTTATTTTAACTCCTTCAGCTGTTAAACTTTCATTGTTTTATCTTTTCAACCTTTTCATGTCCTGACTGACAACGTTGCTCTTATGAGGGAATTTATTGGAAAGGCCACATTTTGCAAGTAATTCTGCACAGTATATTAAGGTCAGAATATCAGGTTTAGAAGATTATTAGCTCAAAATCATAAAATGGTAGAAAGTATTAGGCATGGAATACAAGGCTGTAATCTTACTTCAAGGTTTGAAATTACTCTGCTTAAACTTCTCACAATTTACGATATCATTTGAAGAGATTACCACCTGGTAATCACTTTACAAAACATTCTTTACAGCAAGTGTTGTATGGTTCTTGGGAGTATTTCTATCAGCAACAATTGTGATCATGATAGGCTGCATTTTAATTTTATGATGTAAGGTGAATGGTCAAGGAGGGAAGTAAAAATGCAGAGAACAAAGCCAAATTTTCTGTAAATTTCACTGAAAACATATTTCTGAAGGATATTCTAGAGTTCCTTATTTCAGTGTGACAATTTAATTTGGCAGTCATCTTAGCTATAAACTCATTGTGCTCTAATATAACCTGAGGGAATCACATAAGAAATTAGAACAGAAGTAGACCATTTAGGTCCTTGCACCTGATCCACCACTCAACAAGATTGAAAGCTGATGTGCCTCCTAAAGACTATTTATCTTCCTACCTGCCTGCTAACTTTGCAATTCATACATAAGAGCACCTCAATCCCTCTGTAATTCATTCACTTTCAATCTCTCTTCATTACATATAGTGTCTTTTAGTTTCTCTTATCAAAGTGTAACTATCCATATTGGATGCTGGAATGTTCGAACTTTATACCAAACTGGAAAGCTTGCACAGACTATCAAAGAGATGCATAACTACTGACTGCAGCTGCTTGGAATACAAGAAACACATTGGACAGATTCTGGAAAGCGTTCCCTAGCATCTGGCGATACAATCATATGGTCAGACAAGGACAACGGCCATTTACGAGGTGTGGCACTCATCATGGACAAAGATGCCTCAAGGGCCTTATTAGAATGGAACCCCATCTACGAAAGACTCCTGTATGTTTGCTTAAACTCTAAGTTCGCCAAACTGTCCATAATTGTGGTATATGCACCCACTGAGGATGCGGAAGAAGAAACTAAAGATGAGTTTTATAACAGCCTTCAAGCTGCCGTGGAAAAGATCCCAAAACACGATGTGCTTATTATAATGGGGGACCTTATGCAAGAGTTGGGAGTGAAAACTGCAATCACGAAAGTACTATTGGAAGGCGTGGTGCTGGAGTCATGAATGACAATGGTGAAAGACTTTGTGACTTTTGTGAAATGAACCGTCTTACAGTAGGAGGCACCATTTTCAAGCATAGAGATATCCATAAACTCATGTGGAAATCCCCAGATGGGAAAACAGAGAGTCAGATTGACCATATAAAATTTAAGAGACTACTAGGCAGGTATATGGAGGAATTTAAGGCAGAAGGTTATGTGGGAGGCAGGGTTTAAGGGTCAGCACTATGTTGTGGGCCGAATGGCCTATATTGTGCTGTATTATTCTATGTTCTATGTGCTATATCATTATCAACGACAAATGGAAGTGATCACTCAACGATCTTCGGGTAAAAAGGCTAGCGGATGTTGGCAGCGATCACCATCACCATAGCAAAAGTGAATCTAAAGTTGAGGAAAGTAAGAATGGGCTTAGGCAGAGGCCGACGCTTCAACTCCAGCAAACTTCAAAACTTCGAGTTACAGAGAAAATTTACACTCAAACTTACAAACAGATTTAGCATACTTGGCAAAGATACTGACATGACAATCCACGAATTTAATAATGTGATGAAGGAGACTAGTAAAGAGATCCTGGGATACCAAAAGAAACGGAAAGAAGAATGGATTAGTGAGACAACCTGGATGAAAATAACCAAAAGGAAAGAAACCAAGAAAAGAATGCTGAGTATAACTTCCCGTCGCCTGAAGGAGAGACTTGCTGCTGAATGTGCCGAGAAAGACAAGGATGTTAAACGAAGCTGCAGAAAGGACAAGCATCAGTATTTTGAGACATTTGCCTCAAAAGCTGAAGAAGCTGCAAAAAATATGGATATGAGAACATTATACAAAATAACCAAGTGCATGAAGGGAAACTATGGAATCAAGCATGATATCGCAAAGGATGGCAATATTATCAAAAACGAGAAAGGAATAACCACCAGATGGAAAGAACCTTTTGAAGCAGTTTTGAATAGACCAACACTTCGAGAAACCCTTGAGATTTGTGAGAGTAATGAAGATCTTGATATCTCCATGGAACCACCCACAGCTGAAGAAGTCCAGCAAGCCATTAAGAAAATGAAATCAGGAAAGGCACCCGAAGAAGATGAGATAAGTGTAGAAATGCTTAAGGGAGGTGGCAGAGAAATATGCCGTGTGCTGTGTCAAATCTTTAACACCATCTGGAAAAGTGAAGAAATACCAGAGGAGTGGAAAACTGGACTTATTGTAAAACTGCCAAAGAAAAGAGATTTAAGTATTAGCGACAACTGGAGAGGTGTTACACTCCTCTCAATTACAAGCAAAGTTTTCAGTCGCATCTTGTTAAATCGGCTCTCAGAGGTTGTGGAAGATATCATCCGGAAAGAACAGGCTGGCTTTAGCAAATATATGGTCAATAGACCATATATTTGTACAAAGACAAATTCTTGAACAATCTGCAGAGTGGAACAGCAATCTTTATCTACTATTTGTGGACTTGGAAAAAGCATCTGACAGTATCCACCGAGAAACACTCTGGAAAATTTTAAGAAGATATGGATTTCCCCAAAAAATTGTAAACTTTATCCAAATGATGTACAGCAACTTTCAGTGCAAGGTGATTTGTGGAAAGCAACTGACAGAAAGCTTCAGGGTATGCACAGGAGTTAAACAGGGATATATCCTACCACCTTTTCTCTTCATTTTAGCAATGGATTGGCTTATGAGGGAAACAATCACAGAATAGAAACGGGGTATTCAACGGACACTTACCTCAACACTTGAAGACCTAGTTTTTTTGCTGATGATATCAGTCTGCTAGCAAGTCGTCATTGTGACATTCAGGAGAAATCAGACAGACTTACATCATATGCATTGCAACTTCGGATGAACATTCAAGTGAGAAAAACAAAGATCATGAAGATGAAAGCTTCCAACCTCCAACCAGTAATTATCAATAATCAGCAAGTGGAAGAGGTAGTTGAGTTCATGTACCTTGGGAGTAAAGTCAGCACTGATGAAGATAGCGGTAAGGACATATTAGCAAGACTATCTAAAGCAAATCAAGCTTTTGGCAGCCTCAATGCAATTTGGAAATCTACACAATTCAAACTTAACACCAAAATCAGAATTTTTAAAAGCAACGTCCTAAGCGTGCTACTTTATGGAAGTGAATGTTGGGAGATGATGAAAGACATCTGCAAGAAACTTGACACGTTCCAGACAAAATGTCTATGACGTATCAAGAAGATCTTCTGGCCTGAGAAAATCAGAAACCAAGACTTGCTTGCATCTTGCGATATGAAATCAATCTCAGTTTGTGTGAAAAGAAACGATGGAGACGGCTGGGCCATGTAATGAGAATGCCAAATGATCAACTAGCAAAATTAGCACTAAGATGGACCCAACACGGAAAGCGAAGTAGGGGCAGGCCCAAAATAACGTGTGAAAGCAGAACTGAAAGAAGTAGACATGAACTGGGTAACGGCAAGCAACAGAGAGAAAGACCAGCAGAAATGGAAGACCCTTGTGAAGGCCCCATGTGTCACCTAGGCACTAAGGGTTCAGACAACGACGTATCAAAGTGTATGGCCTCACCCAGTTTCCATAATAAACTTCACGACATGTCAAGTTTTCACCTACCTGCTCAGAGTACAAATATCCTCATCACAACATATCCTTCCACCTATCCTGTACCACAAGTACACTTGGATACCGTACACTCTGACTATCCATCCAGGTCTTCAGAAATAAAATTCACCTCCCAGAACTCCTGATACAATACTCCACCCTAAGGGCTTCATCGTACATCACATGGAGTGGATGGGAGCAACAGTGAAAGGCAGAGATGATGGTGTTTGTTTAATGATTAACTCTTCATTGAGCATATATGTGGCTGTTCTGTCTCAGTCCTGTTTCTATGGTCTGGAACATCTGATAGTCAAAATCCTTCTTTTCCCATGGTGGGAGAATTAGAAACAAGAGGGCATAGGCTTAAAGTGAGAGGTATGGGTCTTAAAAGAGATCTGAGAGGTAAGGTTCTTATTTTACAGAGAGGACATGATAGTGACTTAACTTATATATTATATCAAGGTGCCTCTGATGCTCACTACTCCTTTGGGCTCCATTTATTGTGTATGTCCTAACCCAAGTCCCCTCAAAGAGCATCATCTCACACCTTAGAGCATTCAGCTCCAGCAGCCTTTGCTCTGCCAATCACATCATCAAGTTAGATAAAATAATTTAATTATTTTATTTTATTTTAGTCACCAGTAAATGTCGGAAGTAGAAGAAGATAAAACCTGGATTTTTGGACTGAAACCAAGGAACATTTCCTGAACATATTTCAATAATTACTCCCCTTCTTTGCCATTTGCTCTAATTGTTACTTCTAGCGACACTGACATAATTAATTCCACCCCTCCCCTATCCGCAATGATCACCACCTGCAAACACCTGCCATTCCTCACAGACCTGTTCCTGCATCTCCCTCACAGTGGTAAGGCAGCATTACTCAAACCAACTGGATTTCATCCATGGGCTGGCAAGGATATTCTTTTACCAGCATATCTTCCTTAAACAGTACTGTCACCCTCATCATTTAATCAAAGACGAACGATCTTATAGAATTAAAATTCCAACTAAACTAAATTAGCGATATAATAAAGAGTAATTAGCATAATTAAGTAGAAGAAGAAGAAAAGTCACACCTGGCTCACTTTCTCTAAACTAAACTAAGAGAAAGCACAAATACGCAATTATACTCATTTGCTTCTACCACACCCCAACCCACGTGACAAATCACCGAAACCCATAATAAATGTGCAACATAATACAAACAGAAAATAGAAAGATGGCTCCGATACTCCACCTTCAGAATACCCAATAACTTGACCTCCACAGCCATTATGGCAATAAATTCCATAGATTCACCACTTTCTGGCAAAAGAAATTCCTCCTCATCGCTATTTTAAATGAATGTCCTTCTACTCTGAGGCTGTGCCCTCTAGTCCCACTACTGGAAATATCCTCTCCACATACACTTTATTTAGGTCATTCAATATTCAGTATGTTTCAATGAGACCCCACCACCTCAATCTTCTAATCTCCAGGGAGCACTGACCCAGCACCATTAAACACTCCTCATACACAAGCCCTTTCGTTCCCACTCTCATGAATCTCCTCTGGATCCCCTCTAATGCCCGAACATCTTTTCTTAGAGATAGAGCCCAAAACTGCTCACAGTATTCCAAATATGGTCTAACTCCTTATAAAGCCTTGCTTTAATATTCTAGTCCTCTTGAAATGAATACTAACATTGCATAATAAGCAAAGCGACATACAATGGTATCAGATCATGCAAAAATAATATTATTGAATATGAAGCTGTTAACAACAATTTCCATAGAGCTTTCCATTGTGGATCACTTCCATTCAGGAAATATAGCTTCTTAGGTGGTTGATGGTTTCAGTGTGAGAGCATGTGGGTGGAGGTGGCTGATGGGATGGAAAGGCGGGCAGTTTGTGAGGTTGCGCACTACTTCCACTGCTTAGTCAGGGCTTCTGTGTTCTACCGTCTCAAGATTCACAATACCACTCTGTAATCTTATTTTCCATTTGAAGAGGTCATATACTATACATTTCTAGAAATCAGTAGCACAGTACCAAATCCCAAGCTATCAGAAAAGATGAAAGAGTTGTAAAGAGGTCTAGGGCGAAAACTCCAGTCCTCAGGGCAAAGGCAGTGGAATTCATGGCTAAAACATGTAATGTGATTAAAATCCAGAAGGAAAGATCATGACAACACAACATGCTGCCATTAGTCCTCTGCACAAACTGAATATGGACTTCACCCATTCCTGCCTCTCATTCTGGACAATGGATTCTAGGCTGTGCAGATTCTAGTCTGTATGTCAACTTTTTTCCCCACCACTTTTGCATTCCTTTTTTAAAGGAAGAATTTCCTTTGAGTTTGTATTTCCTGGAAGGAGGACATGTTAGCACGCCCCCTTCAGTCACACTTGGTACTCAGCCCTCTTAAACTCCTACATCATACTCTGCAACCTCCCTTTTCTCCTTCTGCCACCACCAGCTAGCTTCAAGCTTAATAAGCTTAAAAGTTTTCGTTTTTGCCTGACTCAGCATCCTTAAAGTGTTCAACAAAGTATTCATGGCTATCAACACACAGCAGAATCCCAAATGTCCCTTCCTACACACTCACTAATCATTTGCAGGTTCAGGGAGATTGGGACTATCTGTTCACTGTTCCCATCAAGTCTTGTCAAAGATCATAAACTAGAGAAATGTACTTACTGCTCCTTCAGCCCTAATGAGAAGGGAAAAATTTAAAGGGGACCTGAGGGACTCCTTCACACAGAGAGTGATACATGTATGGAATATGCCAGAGAAAGCAGTTGAGGCAGGTACATAACAACATTTTAAAGACAGACAGCTATTTACATGGATAGGAAAGGTTTAGAGTAACGTGAGCCAAATGCAGGTAAATGGAACTAACTTAGATGGGTGTCTTGATCAGCAAGGACCAAAGTTGGGCTGAACAGATTGTTGCTGTGTTGTATTACTGGTGCTACTAAGTTGCTGACTCCTTAACTTGTTTCCCAACCGTTAAAGTTATTGATACTATTAACTATTCTGCAACCTACTCTTGCAAATATGTTAACATCCTTCTCAAAACCATACGCTTGACCCTCCCTCCCTTACATACTCATCCCATTTCCACTTCTTGAACATCCTGCCACCCCACAAGTATGTGTTCAGCTTCTAAATAAGTCCGTGCTTCAGCAGTGCCATGGTCTCAAAAAGCCTCTGATCAACGTCCATATTGCCATCCTAAATGAACATGGCAAAAGTACTCAACTGCTCATCATTTTCAACAATTTCACTGAAAAGGTTGAACAAACCTTCATCTAACACTGCTCCAGCAGGGTCAAATGGCTTTTGCTTCATTTAATATTTGTCTCCATGACCTCAGCCTGAATTTCTTCTGCAGAATTACATAGTTTCAATCTATCAATTTATTTTATAGTGCACTGATCCCATATTGGAGCTTCTTACTGCTCTTGCCCAGAACCAGAAAATCTCATCAGTTTTGCTGCCATTTTTCATTTTGCATGTTCCATCTTCTGCAGTGCGGAACAGTGAAATCAATGCCCAAGTAAAGATTTTAAAAAGGTGTTTGGCATCAATTTGTTAATTCATGCAAGCAATACCTAATGCAATTAAATAAAATAGTTTACGTAAATGTATTCCACTACAGAAACAATTAGTACAGTACCAAACACCATATTATAAATCTTAAAATCTTACTTCATCATCTCTCCTTTAACCTACAATATATTTTCTTTATTTTCATTCATAATGCCTACTGTGCTACAATAAGTCAAAAATAAATTGTCATTTCCAAAAAGGAGGTATTCAGTGCAGGCTGATAAAGAATGACATATCTAAAAGTAAATGCAAAGCAGGGTCCTACTAACATTCACAGACACTTGAGATTCATTCTTTTTAAAGACATCACCACAAGCACTGAATTGAATTACTGCAGTACTTCTCAAGACATCCAAGTGAGGCACGATTTTCTTGTGACAAACATTCCTTTGTATTTGAAAAGTTACATACTCTCAAGTGATATCGTGGGCGAGTCTAGAACCAGAGGGCACAACCTCAGAATAGAGGGATGTCCACTTAGAACACAGATAAGAAGGAATTTCTTTAGCCAGAGGGTGGTGAATCTGCGATTTCATTGCCAAAGGCAGCTGTGGAGGCCAAGGAATTGAGTTTATCATTGGACAACAAACAAAGATTTTCCTTCCTGAATACTTTTGGGCGTATCTTATGGATTTTTGGGCTGCTCTTCAGGAAAATCACCATTAAATTTTCCTATCAAGCACCAATTTTTTTAATCAGCTGTATGTGTTACTTCAATTAATAATTCAAGTCAATTAAAACGTTGCCCACAATGTAAGTTGAAAAATTTTCTATTTTGTCCAGGCATTCGTGGGGACGCTTAGTCAGGGTGGATGCTGCATGACAGGACAGGCTTTAGAAAGTCTATAAAGTCATCATGCACACACCGTTCTATGCATCGTGTATACATGTATATCAGTTTGTGATCACGCTGATGCTCAGAGCATATTGTGTGTACTCATTATTATGAAGTAATTGTATTTTCAGGAGTATTTGTGAAAGCAAAACTTCTTACCAATGTTGCAACAGCCACTGTTATATCTGTGGTGAGTATACAGTTAAATTTCAAAGACGGAGTGTGACCCCTCTTATTAAGAAAGCCTATGGGCTCTATCTTGGGTGTAAAATTAATGACCAGGACAAAGCCTGGACTCCTCACAGTTGTGGTGCAACTTGCACTGTTGATCCTAGAGCTTGGCTCAAAGATACTCAGAAGTTAATGCCGTTCATATGCCGAGAGCAGAAGGATCATGTGACAGACTGCTACTTCTGACCAGTGTGTCTGGTTTCTCTACCACAAACAAGAAATTTCTTGAATACCCCAGTCTCCCTTCAGCCAGGAGACCTGTGCCACATGACGATAGTCTTCCAGTATAAAAGCCATCAGAGATATGGAGTCTAGAGGAGGCAGACATGAATGTCATGATGCATGAGCTAGGAATGGGAAAAAAACACTAACACTGATACAGATTTTGAACTCTGTATGTCAGGTGAGCCTCATCTAATATCTCAATTTGAGTTAAATGGCCTGGTCAGAGCCTTGGGTTTGTCAAAGCCAAAAATACGATTACTGGGTTCAAGACTAGAAAGATGGAATCTGCTGTCACCAGGCACAAAAAATTCTGTGAAGTATTTTGATATTTGAGACAGATGTTTCCCAGAATAACTGATGCCAAGATTAAGGATGGCATTTTTGTTGGTCCACAAATCAAACAGGTCATCAATGACAGGCAATAAGAAGAACTTCTAGTGGGACCAGAGAAAATCGCATGGAAGGTATCCAAGGATGTTGTTGAAAACTTTCCTGGCAACTACAGAGCACCAAACGATGTGCAGTTGGTTGGCAACATGCTTCAAGCATAGAAAACCATGAAATGAAACATGTCTCTAAAGATACATTTTCTGCATTGCCTGCAAATCTTGGCGCTGTCAGTGATGAGCATGGTGAAAGGTTTCACCAGGACATTGGGGTCATGGAGAAACAGTATCAGGGCAACTGTAATCAATCAGTGCTGGCTGGCTGTTGCTGGACATTTAAATGAGAAGCCTCATGCACTGAGTGCAAGCAAAAATCATCAACAAAACATTAGTTTTGGGGCGGAAAAGATGTAAATTTACAGGACACAATGAGCAGGAACTGAATTTGAATGAGATAGCTAATGAGATAATGGATGTACTAGTCGTCATTTTTCAAAATTCTCCAGAAGTTCCCACAAATAGTAAAACAGCAAATAGGTAGCTATTTAAGGAAGAGAGGAAACAGGGAAGTTTTGAACAGTTAGCCTGACATCAGTAATGGAGCAGATGTTGGAATTTATTTTTGAGAAAGGGATAACAGAGCACTTAAAAATAATAACTGAATTGGGCAGAGTCTGCATGAATTTAAGAAAGGAAAACGATGTTGACAAATCTGCTGGAATTTTTAAGGTTTAAAGCAGCAGAGTAGACAAAAAGGATGTAGCTGATGAGGTGTTTATGGACTTTTGAGAGATATTCATTCAGATGCCATACAAAAGTTTATTAAACAATATTGAGCGTTATTAAGGATTGCTTAATGCATTGAAAATAGAGTTAGAATAAATGGATCATATTTAAATTGGGAATGTGTGATTAGTATCATATTCCAGCGATTGGTGCTGGCACCCTATCTACTCACAGTCTGTGCCAGTATTTGGTCTCAGGAATTATGTGTAATGTATCCAAGTTTGTTGAAATAAAACTGTGTGGCAGTGTGGAGTATAAAGGAAATGCAGAGCCTTCAGAGATATTGGAACAGATTAAGTTAATGGACCAGAAAATGACAGTAGGAATAGACGGTAATTTATAAAAATGTGAAATATCACATTTGCAGAAAAAATAACAAGGCAGAGAAAGTGCTATGTGTTGATTTTCAGAGGTTTGTGGATGTCTTTGTGCATGATTTACAGACAGGAAGCAATTAGGAAAATATTTATGACCTTTATTACAAAAGAATTTCAGTATGGATTTGTAGATTTCATGCTCTAATTAGGTAGTGGCCTTGATAGACTGCTCCTGTACGCTGTGTACAGATCAGGTGCCTTTAACTGAGGAACATGTCATAGGTGAAGTAATGGGTGAAACGGTGGGTTGATAGGTCTTGATTTCACACTTACAATCTCTGATGGAAAGACAGCTTTCCAGAACTCATTGGTATATAAAGTGTGGGAGAAGATTTTCAAAATGTTAATAATATTGGTTTTGTGGTTTTGTAGTTTTGTATTTGCTAGGCCAGAATAGGTGTTGATGAGGACAATTATACAGCATCACAGCAGCAAGTAATGACAGAGCAGAGACTCTCCTCTTGTTCATCCTTTTGTATTTCCATGCAATTCATGACTTTGTGATCAGAGGGATCATTATTATTAAATGAATTCTTATTTAATTTATTAATTTACACTCTGATTCAGGAACAGCTTCTTCCTGTCAACCATCCAATTTCTAAATGGACATTAAACCCATGAACACGACCTCATAACTTTTTAAAATGTCTTTTTTGCACTACTTATTTTGATTTAACTATTTAATATATGCACACCTTTTGTTTCCAACACTCAGTCACACACTTGTTTTATTCACCCTCACAGGCCGCAATTATCTTCTGCATAAATAGTGATTTCTCACATTGCTGATTTATTTTTTGTACAAAGTTAAAGCTTTCTCTCTCTTCATGTCCTCTTCTCTGCTCCCAACCACCACTACCATGTAGTGGACTCTGCCAAGTACATCAGTGACACATCATTTGCCACCAGTGGTTGTATCTACAGGAGGTGCTACTTCAAGAAAGCAACATCCATAATCAAAATTTCCCACCATCCAGGACATATTCTCATCTTTCAGCTACCACAGGAGAGGAGGTACAGAAGTCTGAAGACCTGCACTACTAAGTTCACAATTAGCTGCCTTCTTTCAACCATTTGGTTCCTGAACCAACTGGCACAACACTAATCACTACAGATTAGCAATACTCTGACTGCTTTGATCACTTTGCACTAAATTGGATTTTATATATTGTTTTCTAATTGAGACCATAGATCATAAGACATAGGACCAGAATTGTGTTTTTTCTTGTAAAGACTGTTTTTACGTTTATGCTTTATTGTGTATGTTGCTATATCCTGTGATGCTGCTGGAAACACATTTTTCATTGAACCTGAGCCGACATGTCCTTGACAGTAAACTGGACTTTGACCGGGAATTGATCGAACCAGCCTCCACTGCACACCAATCAGACCAGCTGCTTTTGACCTTTAACAATCCTCTGTTGAGAACACCTTTCCTATGTTTACTCTTTCTTTATCATGGCCTTTATACTTTCCCAACCTCCTTTATTTGAGGAGAACAACCTGAGCTTCCGTGGTCTAACTTTATACCTAAGATTCCTTATCCTTGAAACTATATTAGTGAATCTCGTATGTGTCTTAAGTAGCATTTTGTTTGTCTATTACTCTTCCCTGCTTTTGTATGCTATACATATATTTGTTAAATTTGGGATTCCATAATCCTTACCAATCACTTTCTCTACACTTCCAGCCATCTTCAGTGATACAAGATTATATGTACGTGGCTCACTCTGTCATTGCACTCTTTTAGGAACAGTGATGTAAAACCTATATTTTCTCTTCTTATCTTTTCCTGCCGAAGTGTATCACTTCACTTCATTAAATTTCAGCTGTACTTGTTAGCCAATTCTGGCAGCCCATTTAGTTCTTTTTGTGGTGTACTCATTCTAAGACCCATCATTGTTAACCATTCTCCATTGTGAAAAGCAACCATTTACCTTTATTTACTTTCTGCCTTTCATAATGTCTTGTCCATGACTTTGACTGACAGTTTTAATTCCTTGGGCTGTAGCTTTCCAAAATATTTTACTCATATGACTTTATTGGAATAATGAAAGTAAAATGATTTGATTTGTGTTTCCGTGATTTATTGTTGAGTTAACTGGATGCAATACTGAAACTATAGGTGGGATCTGTGCAATGAAAGTATAAAATAAGTTGATTTTAACTCTTTTTAAGACCATAAGATGTAGGAACAGAATTAGGCCACTCAGCCTATCAAGTCTGTTCACCATTCCATCATGGCTGCTTTATTATCCCTCTCAACCCCACTCTCCTGCCTTATCTTCATAACCCTTGATGCACTGGCTAACCAAGAACCTATCAATTTCTGATTTAAGTACACTGGCAAATTTTTTCAAAAGTGCTGCTTCCTCAGAATTTTTTTGTGGTTGGGATAGGTTGCTTGAAGCTAAACACAAATATATTTTCTACTTGTATCACATAAGAATTTGGGAAAACAAGAAGTTTACTTTTTTGAATATAATATGTATAATTGCATAATGGTGCTGATGCTTTGCAATGGATGAACTAAGGAATTCGCACATTCTCCCCGCAACTGCGTGGTTTCCTCTGGGTGATCCGATTTCTGGCATCCTGTTGTATATATCTTTGCTAATTTATTCTAATCAGACAATCATACGGCAGCAACTCAATGAATAAAAGCATGCAGACACAGTCAAGAGATTCAGTTGCTGTCCAGACCAACCATCAGAAATGTGAACTACCGTAGATTCCGGACTACAGAGCGCACCTGATTAAAAGCCGCAGGCTCTAATTTTAGAAATAAAATCAATTTTTTAATTGTAAAGGCCGCACCGGATTTTAGGCCGCACCGCTACTTTTAAATATACATACGTATCGGTAACACAAATTACGTTGCATATACTTTTTTACTGAACAGCACGAACAACATTCCAATATCTCCTAGCGACTGGTAAAAATATATATACTGCAGCCTACCAGGAAAAGTTATTGATCGACTTTAACTTAAAAGCAGCGTTTTCGCTCGGGTCTAATCGGGTCTGACGCGCTTGCGCAATGCGATCGGGTCTAATCGGGTCTGACGCGCTTGCGCATTGCGATCGGGTCTAATCGGGTCTGACGCGCTTGCGCAATGCGATCGGGTCTAATCGGGTCTGACGCGCTTGCGCAATGCGATCGGGTCTAATCGGGTCTGACGCGCTTGCGCATTGCGATCGGGTCTAATCGGGTCTGACGCGCTTGCGCAATGCGATCGGGTCTAATCGGGTCTGACGCGCTTGCGCATTGCGATCGGGTCTAATCGGGTCTGACGCGCTTGCGCAATGCGATCGGGTCTAATCGGGTCTGACGCGCTTGCGCATTGCGATCGGGTCTAATCGGGTCTGACGCGCTTGCGCAATGCGATCGGGTCTAATCGGGTCTGACGCGCTCGGGTCTTGCTTTTCTTCGAGTATTTTCCATGTTGATGAGGGTGAGTACAAATGACTGATTTACAATAATTTAATTGTGAAAGTGCGCTTGATTTATCGTACAATTTCATTGGACCTCTGTGAACTACTCATCAATTTTATTGGTCTACTGTTACGAGGCAAAATGTTTACGAGGCGGCATGAAAAAAAACCATGTATTAGCTGCTCTGGATTATAGGCCGCAGAGTTCAAAGCTGTTCAAAATGTGGGAAAAAAGTAGCGGCTTATAATCCGGAATCTACGGTAAGTGACTTTGACTATGGAATGATTGTTGGTGCCAGGCAGGATGGTTTGAGTATCTCAGAAACTGCTGGTCTCCTGGGATTTTCACAAACAAGTCTCCAGAGTTTATAAGAGAACTGTGCAAAAAACACAAAAACATCCATGTAAGTGAAAACATCTTGTTATAGAGACAGGTCAGAGGAGAAGAGCCAGACTAGTTCAAGCTGACTGTAAGGCAACAGTATCTCAACGTGTGAAGAAGAGCATCTCTGAACACACAAGATGTTGAACTTTGAAATTAATGGGCTACAGCAGCAGAACACCATGAAAATACATTCAGTGGTCTCAGAATGTACCTAATAAAATAGCCACTAAGTGTAGTTTCATAATCTAACATTGCTACTCATGCTTCATGCCTTTGTCATTTACTTTATTTAGATTTATGATTTTGCTTTCAGATCGAAGTAAATTACTTTCAATCATATTTCATTGGTGTTCTCCAAGGCCCCTTAATAATGAAGTTATCAATTTTTGTAATACACAGCATTAGATCTAAAATTGATAAATTTTGATCCACGTCTCTGCACTCCATGAACTTGTCCTGCACATTATTACTGCTAATTTGACTTGCTCACTTTGTATGTAGATTAAAGTCTCCTATATTTATGGTCCAACACCCTTACATGCTCCTCTGATTTCCTGTTTATACTATGATCTGCAGTACTTTAGATCTATACACAACTTTGACCAATGTCTTCTGTCCCTTGCTGTTTCTTGACTCCACCCAAACTACTTGATTTTCTGAAAAGCGATTTGTCCCCCTTCCTATCTCTATCACATACAATTATATCAAACGCAACCTACATTCTTTTCCATTTTAGCAACTTACTCTGAAAGACAAGGATCCTGGAATGTGTAATTCCCAAACTTGGTCACTTTGAAAACATATCTTTGCAAAAAGGCTGTAAGATTACACACATTAATTTCAATTTGTACTACAGTACCAGGAAAATTATACACTTTACCAGATCAAATTCAATTCATTGCATTACTTAAAGCAGAAATATTGCAGAACAATCAGAAGATTCCCAGAAAAGAAATCAAATTATAACTGAGTATACTACAAAGATCAAATAAACACTGTGCAGTAAATGAAACTGTTAAGATTTCAAGTTCTATGACAAGAAGGTAATAAAAATGGAACTATTAGCAGTTAATGGCTAATAAAACTTACATTAGTTACCCAAAGAACTAATTGTTTAACTTCTGCACCTTGTACCTAACACTTAAGCATAATCAAGGCAATAGTAGTTTGCAGAATTATCTACTAAATATAATGTTTACAAGAAAACCCAATGACCAGTTTGTATCTTATATCACTTACAGCAGAGTCTAAACTTTTTACTCAACATCCAATTGAGAATTCCCCAACCAATTTTCATATAACCCCAACAAACTCTTAGTATCATTAAGTCATACAGCAGAGAAGAATGACTGTCAGTCCAACTGGTCCATACCAATCAAGGTATCCCATCCAAGCTATACCCATGTACCAGCATTTGCAAAATAAGTTTCTAAAGCATTCCAATCAATCAAGTACCTGTTTTTAAATATTGTACCTTCTTCAACCACTTCCTGTGCCAGCTGATTCCACAAAGATACCACCTTTTGTGTTAAAAAAAAAGGTGCCCCTCAAGTTCTTCAGAAGTGTTTGCCCTCTCACCATAAACCTATTCCCAGATATCTCAACTCTGGGGAAAAATATGAAATTATTCACCTCATCTCTGCCCCTCTTGACTTTATACACATCTCTAACATCACATCTCAGTCTCCTCCACTCTAAGGAGTAAAAGTCCTAGCCTGTCCAACCTCAAATCCAGGAGACTCATGTCGTTTTTCTGCACCCTTTCCAGCTTAGTGATCATCTTCCTATACCTGGGTGACCAAAACTGAACACAACATTCCAAGTGTGGCCACACCAGTGCCCTGTAAAAACTGCAGGATAACCTGTAAACATTTATACTCAATGCCCTGACTTATGACAGTTAGCATGCCAAAAGTTATATTCACCACCCTGTATACCTGTGACTCCACTTTCAGTGAATCAGAGCTTTCGATGCTTCAGGGAAGTGAAGAATTACCTGGACACTGTGTTTCAGGAAGCTCACACTTCAAGCTCAGTCTGTTGTCAGGGATAAGAGGGTGTGACTGCAAGCAAGGCAGGTAGGGGGAATCCAAGAGGTAGTGTCGGAGGAGCCTCAGTGCTTGAGCCTACTTAAGATGGTTGCTGCCTGTGAGGAGGAGAATGAGGTCTATAGGAAGGATGAATAACCAGATCATGGCACTGCAAATCAGTGAGCAATTCAAGACCAGGTAGGAGAAAGAAATGAGTTGTCATTGGGAATAGCATTGTCAGAAGTATAGACACAATTCTCTGTCACAAAAATCGAGAGCCCCGAAGACTGTGTTGTCTGCCTGATGCTAGTGTTCCGGACATCTCATCTGACCTGCACGAAAATTTGTAGTGGGAGGGGAAAGATCCAGTTATCATGGCCCATGTGTAGGAAGGAGGAGGAAGGATGTTCTTCTGAATAGCTAGGGACTATTTTAAAACACAGAATCAAAAAAGTTAATCATCTCTGGATTGGTACCTGAGCCACATACAAATTGGCACAGGATTAATACAATCAGAGAGCTGAATATGCGGCTCAAAGACTGGTCTGGAAGAATTTACTTTGAAATGGATTTGATTTCATGGTACATTGCCACCAGTATTGGGGAGGAATGGAGCTGTTCCATGGAAGGACTCCACCTGAACCGTGCTGGTAGTAGGCTCCTGCTGAATTGCATAACGAAATCTGCAGATAGAGGAAAAGGGAAGGAGGGTGCAGGAGAGGATATTGAGGTCTCCAGAATAAAGAACAAGATAAAACGTTTAGAAATTGATAAGAATCCAACTTCAGGTAACATGGAAACAAAAGCAAAAAAGGTAGTATCTACAGTACTGAATTTGAATGCATGCAGTACACGTAATAAGGCAGCTGATCTTGTAATGCAGCAAGAATTGACATGTATGATGTTGTGGCATCACTGAGTCATGACTGAAAGAAGATCACAGCTGGCAGCTTAACATCCAAGGATATCCATCATATCAAAAGGACAGGAAGGTGGCAGAAGGTGGTGTGGCTTTGTTGGTAAAAAAAAATGAAGTGATGTACAAGTCATAGAATCTTTGTGATAGAGCATGGTATGGTAGTTACTGTATATACAGGCCTCTGGATGTGGGGTACAAATTACAACGGGAGACAGAAAAGGCATGTCAAAAGGTCAATGTTATGATGGTCATGGGGGATTTCAAGATGTAAATAGTTAGGAAAAATCAGCTTAATACTGTATCCCAAGAAAAGGAATTTGTAGAATACCTACAACGATGGCTTATTAGAGCAATTTGTGGTTGAGCCCAGTAGTGAAAAAGCAATTCTGGATTGGATGTTGTGTAATGAACCAGGTTTGATTTGGCAGCTCAAGGTAAAGGAACCTTGATGGAGTTCAACCCAGATAAGTGTGAAGTGGTTCAATTTGGTAGGTCAAATATGATGGCAGAATATAATATTAATGGTAAGACTCTTGGCAGTGTGGAGGATCAGAGGAATCTTGGGGTCTGAGTCCATAGGACACTCAAAGCAGCTGCGCAGGTTGACACTGTGGTTAAGAAGGCATATGATGCATTGGCCTTCATCAATTGTGAGATTGAGTTTAAGAGCCAAGAGGTAATGTTGCAATTATATAGGACCCTGGTCAGACCTCACTTGGAGTACTGTGCCCAGTTCTGGTTGCCTCACAATGGGAAGGATATGGAAACCATAGAAAGGGTGCAGAAGAGATTTACAAGGATGTTGCCTGGATTGGGGAGCATGCCTTATGAAGAGAGGTTGAGTGAACTCAGGCAAACATGAGGAAATCTGCAGATGCTGGAAATTCAAGCAACACACACAAAATGCTGGTGGCACGCAGCAGACCAGGCAGCATCTATAGGGAGAAGTGCTGTTGATGTTTCGGGCCGAGACTCTTCGTCAGGACTAACTGAAAGGAAAGATAGTAAGAGATTTGAAAGTAGGAGGGGGAGGAGAAAATGAGAAATGGTAGGCGAAGACTGGAGGGGGTGGGATGAAGCTGAGACCCAGAAAGGTGATTGGCAAAAAGGATACAGAGCTGGACGGGAGGCCTAGGGAGAAAGAAAGGGGGAGGGGAGCACCAGAGGGAGATGGAGAACAGGCAGAGTGAAGGGCGGAGAGAGAAAGAAAAAAAACTAAATATATCAGGGATGGAGTAAGAAGGGGAGGTGGGGCATTAACGGAAGTTAGAGAAGTCAATGTTCATGCCATCAGGTTGGAGGCTACCCAGCCGGTATATAAGGTGTTGTTCCTCCAACCTGAATGTGGCTTCATCTTGACAGTAGGGGAGGCCATGGATAGACATATCAGAATGGGAATGGGACGTGGAATTAAAATGTGTGGCCACTGGGAGATCCTGCTTTCTCTGGTGGACAGAGCGTAGGTATTCAGTGAAACAGTCACCTCTGCTACTAAAGTGATGCAAAAGGTCCAAAAATCTGAATTGCTGCCCCCCTACCAATATTTTTCAGCCAGGAATTTATCACATCCTCCTATTCTGACCCTCACTAGCAGGTAGCACTCAAAGTAATCCAGATATTATTACCCACGAGAGCCTGCTTTTTAACTTCTTCCCAGCTCCCTATGTTCACTCTGCAGCACCTCATCCCTTGTGTCATTTGTGCCACACCCCTCCTTCTTGAGAAAGTTCTGTAACATTCTGAACCCATGCATCAGGGAAGCAAAACACCATTCCAGAGTCACCATTTGGCCTTTACCCTTTTCAACTGATCCTCAGAGACAGTCTTGGTGCCAAAGAATTGGCCACTGCTGCTTTCTTCTAAATGCCACTCCCCTCAACAGTATCGAAAATAGTATACATGTTTTCAAGGGGCATTACCACAGGGGAATCTTGCACTATCTTCTTACATCTCTTTCCTTTGCTGATGATCACCCAATTATTTTTGTCTGTACTTTAGGTGTGACCACCTTGCCAAAACTCACATCTATGAAACTCTCAGCATCTCAGATGGTCCTGAGGGTGTTTAGCTCCAACTCCAGCTCTTTCATGTGGTGCATCAGGAGTTACGGTGGGACACACTCCCTACATGTGAAGTCTTCAGGAACATGGGAAGTCTGCCTGAACTCCCACATTCTGCAGGATGAACATGCTACTGTCCTAATACCTAAATGCTCCAAAACTAAAAAGGAACCTTACTTGTGCTTCTGCTCACCTAAGCCTCTTAATACTTAAATAGTGGCTCACTCTCACAATGCCACTACACTATGGCGACTCTCCTACAGCCTGCTTTCCTTTTATTTGTCTCACAATTAGCCAATAAGAAATGCTTTCCCAAGATCTCTATTACCCAATTGGAAGCTTCCCATGGCTGCTCTGCCTCCTGCCTCTCAGGACCTCGAAATGAGCATAGCAATAGCCCTCCTTTAAGCTTCTCACTGATGCTCCACCTCCTGCTCCTCTGGGCCTCAAAATGAGCACAGTAATGGTGCAGAGAAGATTCAAAGTAATGTTGAAAGGGCTAAGAATTTTAATGAGATAGGGAAATTTGCTTGGCTGAAAATATTTTTCCCTGAAACAAAGAAGGCTAAGTGAAAATTTAATTGAGATGCACAAAATTATGCGAAACATTCAAGAAATTAATAGAAATTAAAGAAATTAATAAATTAATTTCCCCAACCCCAAGAGGATTAAGAGAAGAACGACAATTTTTCACCAAGGAGGGTGACAACCTTGACCTCTGATTGAATTGCTGGTGTGGCACAATCTCTCAACACTTGGAAGACACCTTGAAGTTCTATCACCTGAAGCAATGGACTGAGTACTGAGAGGTGGAAAGAGGGAATACTTTATTTTGCTCGACATGGCTGAATAACTCTTAAAAGAGTCAGTAACTCTATAAAATACTTCCACGATCTTGTAGGACTCAGAAGGGACTCTCCTCAGAGTTTCCTTTCCTGAAGAGACCCTACCTTGGATACACAATCCATAAGACTGGATTAAGTCTATATCCCAATAAACCATTTAGTTAATAGGTAAACCAACAATATATATTGAAAAAATGGCTGTCAGAAGTAACACATTTAATTGTTATCCCCTACTGCATCAAAAACAAACAAGTTTATTTTAAGTCATTACTCTGTGCAAGCTGATGCAAAATGAGAGAGCATTGTGGTCATGCTTCTTATGAGATTTGTCCAGTATGATTCACAATACTTTCAGGGATGATCTAATCAAAATTATATTTAGCTATAACATATGTCAAGTCTGCTTGAAATAGTGATAAGAGGGTAACTTTGACAAGATGGCACCAATAACTAGCGAATCTTGGTGAACAGCTCCGATGGGATTTATCAAATATTTCCTACAGCAGCTGAAATCCAATCATAGTCATGGCTACTTCACTAAGAAACATCAATTTAAGATATTTTTAAAAACCTATCGATACTCAATATCAGCAGATCCCAGTCTGCAGACTTGAGGGTGCATGTTCCCGTTTTCTTAAACAGGAATTGCATTTCGCAAGTGCAGTTCCCCTTTAAGAAAACTGAAGTGTGGAAGATGAGCTGGTCTGCAGGTACGACTGAAACACAAAGGCCTTAGATCACCAATTTGGCCTATCCTGCAGGTGAATATACAGTATCTGAGAAGATTACAATACCACAGGGACAACAGCGACTGCAGTGTATTTTGCTTCACAGAAACACGGCACACTCCCACTATTTTGTATGCAGCACTGCCTCCAAATGACTTCATCATTCTATGCAAGACAGAACAATTGAGTATTTCAAAGGTAAAGAAGGTTGGGTATGCATATTGATTAACTTATCACACTGCACAGATGTGGTAATTCTGTCTCAATTCTGCTCACCTGACCTGGAGCACTTGGCAGTCAAATATCATCCATTTTATCTGCGGTAGGTTTTCCGCCATCATCCTGGTAGAGTTATGATTTCATTTCTTGTCAACATTAGGTAGGACCTAAAGTAGCTGAGTATCATGATCAACAGTAATGAAACAGTGCATCCAGATACCTTCTCTATCATTGCAGACATTTCAATAAGGCCAATTTGAAGAAGTCTCTGAACTAGCATCAACATATCACCTGTGGAACCAAAGGAGCCAACACACTTGATTGCTGTTATACCACCATCATGAATGCATACCATGCCATCCCATACCCACACTTTGGACAGTCCAATAAACTGGCTATACTTCTACTCTCGGCATATAGGCAGAGACTAAAGACCACAGCACCAGAGCTGAAGACCAATAAAGTATGGTCAAGGAAGGTGGAGCGGCGCCTTCAGGACTGCTTTGAGGACTGGACAACATTCAGGAATTATTCTTCAAATCTGAATCAAGACCTGTGTGGATGAGTGTCTGCTTTCCAAGAACTTACTGGACATACTCAAACCAAATTCAGAGAATGAACCAGGAGATTCATAGTCTGCTGAGGGCCAAATCTGTGGCATTCAAAACTGGTGATCCAGAACTATACAAGAATAGGGGTGTATTATAGATCGCCTAATGGGGAGCGAGAATTGGAGGAACAAATTTGTAGGGAGATAGCAGATATTTGTAGTAAGCACAAGGTTGTGATTGTGGAAGATTTTAATTTTCCACACGTAGACTGGGAAGCCCATTCTGTAAAAGGGCTGGATGGTTTGGAGTTTGTAAAATGTGTGCAGGATAGTTTCTGCAGCAATACATAGAGGTACCAACTAGAGAAGGGGCAGAGTTGGATCTCCTGTTAGGGAATGAGATAGGTCAGGTGTTGGGGAGCACTTCAGGTCCAGTGATCACAATGCCATTAGTTTCAATATAATTATGGAGAAGGATAGGACTGGACTCAGGGTTGAAATTTTTGATTGGAGAAAGGCTAACTTTGAGGAGATGCGAAAGGATTTAGAAGGAGTGGATTGGGACAATTTGTTTGATGGGAAGGATGTAATAGAGGTCATTTAAAGGTGAAATTTTGAGGGTACAGAATCTTTATGTTCCTGTTAGGTTGAAAGGAAAGGTTAGAAGTTTGAGAAAGCCATGGTTTTCAAGGGATATTGGAAACTTGGTTCAGAAAAAGAGGGAGATCTACAATCAATATAGGCAGCATGGAGTAAATGAGGGGCTCGAGGAATATAAAGAATGTAAAAAGAATCTTAAGAAAGAAATTAGAAAAGCTAAAAGAAGATGAGGTTGCTTTGGCAAGTAAGGTGAAAGTAAATCCAAAGTGTTTCTACAGTTATATTAATAGCAAAAGGATAGTGAGGGATAAAATTGGTCCCTTAGAGAATCAGAGTGGACAGCTATGTGAGATCAGGGAGATTTTGAACAATTTCTTTTCTTTGGTATTCACTAAGGAGAAGGATATTGAATTGTGTAAGGTCAGGGAAACGAGTAGGGTAGTTATGGAAACAATGATGAATAAAGAAGAGGAAGTACTGGTGCTTTTAAAGAATATAAAAGTAGATAAATCTCCAGGTCCTGACAGGATATTTCCTAGGACCTTGAGGGAAGTTAGTGTAGAAATAGCAGGGGCTCTGACAGAAATATTTCAAATGTCATTAGAGACAGGGATGGAGCCGGAGGATTGGCATATTGCTCATGTGGTTCCACTGTTTAAAAAGGGTTCTAAGAGTAAACCTAGCAATTATAGGCCTGTCAGTTTGACGTCACTGGTAGGTAAATTAAAGGAAAGTATTCTTAGAGAGGGTATATATAATTATCTGGATAGACAGGGTCTGATTAGGAACAGTCAACATGGATTTGTGCATGGAAGGTCATGTTTGACAAATCTTATTGAATTTTTTGAAGAGGTTACTAGGAAAGTTGACAAGGGTAAAGCAGTAGATGTTGTCTATATGGACTTCAGTAAGGCCTTTGACAAGGTTCCACATGGAAGGTTAGTTAGGAAGGTTCAATCGTCAAGTATTAATATTGAAGTAGTAAAATGGATTCAACAGTGGCTGGATGGGAGATGCCAGACAGTAGTGGTGGATAAATGTTTGTCAGGTTGGCCGGTGACTAGTGGTGTGCCTCAGGGATCTGTACTGGGTCCAATGTTGTTTGTCATATACATTAATGATCTGGATGATGGGGTGGTAAATTGGATTAGTAAGAATGCAAATGATACCAAGATAGGTGGCGTTGTGGATAATGAAGTGGGTTTTCAAAGCTTGCAGAGAGATTTAGGCCAGTTAGAAGACTGGGCTGAACGATGGCAGATGGAGTTTAATGCTGATAAGTGTGAGGTGCTACATTTTGGTAGGAATAGCCAGAATAAATGGTAGGGCATTAAGGAATGCAGTAGAACAGAGTGATCTAGGAATAATGGTGCATAGTTCCCTGTAGGTGGAATCTCATGTGGATAGGGTGCTGAAGAAAGCTTTTTGGTATGCTGGCCTTTATAAATTGAGTATAGGAATTGGGATGTAATATTAAAATTGTACAAGGCAATGGTGAGGCCAAATTTGGAGTATTGTGTACAGTTCTGGTCACTGAATTATAGGAAAGATGTCAACAAAATAGAGAGAGTACAAAGGAGATTTACTAGAATGTTACCTGGGTTTCAGCACCTAAGTTACAGAGAAAGGTTGAACAAGTTAGGTCTTTATTCTCTGGAGCGTAGAAATTTGAGGGGGGACTTGATAGAGGTATTTAAAATTATAAGGGGGATAGATAGAATTGACATGGATAGACTTTTTCCATTGAGAGTAGGGGAGATTCAAACAAGAGGACATGAGTTGAGAGTTAAGGGCAAAAGTTTAGGGGTAACACGAGGGGGAACTTCTTTACTCAGAGTGGTAGCTGTGTGGAACGAGCTTCCAGTAGAAGTGGTAGAGGCAGCTTCGATTTTGTCATTCAGAAAAAAATTGGATAGGTATATGGACAGGAAAGGAATGGAGGGTTATGGGCTGAGTGCAGGTAGGTGGGATTAGGCAAGAGTAAGCATTCGGCACGGACTAGAAGGGCCGAGATGGCCTGTTTCCATGCTGTAATTGTTATATGATTATAAGAAGTCCACATGCAACTTATGGAAGGCTATTTTAAGAGCTGGAAAACAATTCCATTGTGGCTAGAGATGGAATTGGATGCACATCAGCTCTAACAGTGCTTGCAGGCCATTACTTTCTGCAAGGCAAAACCTAACATCACAAATCGCTGTGATGCTTCACTCCCAGATGGGCTGAATGCCTTTGATTCAAACTTTCAAAGGGAGAATAAAACTACACGTGTGAATCGCTGCAGCATCTGATGACTCTACAATGTCTGTCTTGGAGGCCAACATTAGAACATCTTTCAAGAGTGTAAACCGTCATAAGGCTCAGGCTCTGATTGCATACTTGGTATGGCAGGAGTGTTCAAGGACAACTTAAATCTCTCACTGCTGTAATCAGAAGTTCCCTGCTTCAGAAAAGCAACAATCATACCAGTGCCCAAGAAGAGCAGACTCAATTACTATCAACCAGTTCCACTCACATTTACTGTGATGAAGTGCTTGAGAGGTTGGTCATGGCCAGATCAATTACTGCCTCAGCAAGGACCTAGACCAGGTGCAATTTCCCTATTGTCACAGCAGGTCTACAGCAGATGCAATCTCATTGGCTCTCCACTCAACCTTGAATCATCTGGACAACAGAAATAACTACATCAGGCTACTGTTTATTGATTACAGCTCAGTGTTTAACACATTCATACTCAGGTCAATTTAACAAGCTTCAAAACCTGGTCCTCTGTACCTCCTTCTGCAACTGAATCCTCGACTTCCTCATCAGAAGCCTACAGCCAGTGTGGATTGGAAAAAACACCTCCTCACTGACATACAGCACTGGCGCATCTCAAGGATGCGTTCACGGCCCACTGCTCTACTCTCCACGCACACACACCTCCATGGCTACAAAATTTGGCAAAAACACAAATATTGTTGACAGAATTTAAGCTGGAGACAAGGAGGCAAACAGGAGCAGATAGATCAACTAGGTGAGTGGTGTGTAACAACAACCTTGCAGTCAGGGTAAATAAAACCAACGAAGGAGAAGTCAAGGTAACATATACTAGTCCTCATCAAGAGATCAGCAGTGGAAAGGATGAGCAGTTTCAAATTCCTGGGTGTCAACATCTCTAAAAATCTATTCTGTGTCCTAAATATTGATGCAATTACAAAGAAGGCATGGCAGCAATTATATTTCATTAGAAGTTTGATGAACTTGGTATGTCACCAATGACTCTCACAACCTTCTACAGATATAACATGCAGAGTATTCTAACTGGTCGCCTTATTATGCAGGAACCACTGCACAGGATCAGAAAAAGCTGCAAGAAGTTGTAAATGCAGCCAACTCCATCGTGGACACTAGCCTCCCCAGCATTGAGGACACCTTTGAAAGGCAATGCCACAAAAAGGCAACATCCATTATCAAGGACCTCCATTACACAGGACATGCCCTCTTCTCATTGCTACCATCAAGGAGGAGATACAGCAGCCTAAAGACACATACTCGATGTTTCAGGAACAGATTCTTCCCCTCCACCATCAAAGTTCTGAATGGACAATGAATCCATGTACACTACCTCACTTGTTTTCTCTTTTTGGTCATTTTTTTTCATCATCGTTAGGTTGCATCTGGAATTTCCAGTTGGCGGACTATTTCCCTCCACGCCGCTCTGACATATTGGGAAATCATATACTTGGCAGGTTACAATAGTGGTTTGCCTTTGCTTTCTGCCGGGCGCGTTTAAAGAGGTCACCACCTCTTGCTGTGGATGATCAGGACATCTATGTGTCTCGTCATGCTCTTAGTGCTCCACCAATGCCTGCTGGCTTGCCTTCTTGACTGTTGGACTCTTCCGCTCAATCTGCCAAGGCCAGACTTCACCCACTGGGACAGACAGATCCCCTACCTCATCGAGGGTCAAAGACCCATCAGCTACCCTCACCTGGTTTGGCCCGTCTGCTGAGACGGTTTACCGGGGTGTGGCCGCTGCACGTGCTACAGCTACTTGGAGGGTGGGGACCAAAGGTGGACGAGCTGCCCTGAAAAGGGCGTGGCAGGCCCCCCACCAGAGGTGCTATCCCCTCCCTAGACATCCCATACAATCATTGTATTTTTTACAATACATTTAAAATATATATATACTTTTTATTGTAATTTATAGTTTTCTATTATTATATATTGCAATGTACTGCTGACACATATGCCAGTAATATTAAACCTGATTCTTATTCTATTAACCAGAGTTCCATGAAATATCACTGACCGATATGTACCTATCCATAACTCAACCCACTGCCCAGTACTTGGCCTTGTTCCACCAAAAGTTCTCCCTTGGGGTTTCACGCTTACTTTTCCTCTTTACATATCCACAAATTTCTGTCCGGAAATCCTATTTTAGACTGTTATAATGTGATACAGCACACATAGTCCACTATGTTCATGGCAATCTATACTAATTCTATTTATCAGCTCTGATTAGAAAGGCTGGCTCTGTTATAAGAGTCAAACTGGTCACACTGAGGCTGTGGTAGAATAAAGGACCCTACGGAAAATCCTGACAATTCTGGACAATGTCTCCCACCCTCTGCATGCCTCCTTGGCTGAACGTAGGAGCACTTTTAGTAACAGACAAGACAACTGTGTTGCTCCAAAGAGCGCTATATGAGGTCATTCTCACCCTCGGCCATCAGGCTCTTCAATGAGTCAATCTATAGCCAGGGAAGTGAAGACATACTCCTGTTAGTGATTCTTTGTCTGCAGTGATTCAAAAGCTCATCGTGATACTTATGAAATATTGTGAGAGTCACTGCTACCACCATTCCTTTAGACAATGCATTCCAGATTCCACCAGGCTCTGGTGAAAAATTTTTCTGCACATTCCCTGTATACTTCTTACTCCACACTTTAAATGTTTGCCCTCTGGTCTTAAACACCTCTGCAATGAGGAAAAGTTGCTTACATATCATTTCCTCTCTCTATTCCATTCATGATTTAAGATACCTCGATCCAGTTCCCCCTTCATCCTCCTCTCCTACAAAGAAATCAAACCAACATATCCTCAAAACTGCAATGTTCCATCCTAGGTAACAACCTGATGAATCTTCCCTGCACATTTATAAGCACAATTCCATCCTTCCTATAGTGTGGTGATCAGAAATGGATGCCTAATATTTTATATGGCTGTACGATAACCTCTATACACTTTATTCTAAATTATGTTTGCCTTCACTACAGTTGCTGCAATGCACGGGAATCTTTAACTAAATACACCAAGCTCCCTTTTCCTCAGTTTTTCGTTGCATCCTATCATTCATTGTGCTTTTCCTAGCCTTATTAGTTCTCCCAAAATCAACTCAATGAGATTTGCAGGAAGGTGTTGTTTCCTGTTTGGCACTGCTGCCTGTTGCACCTCCAATGTCAACTGGGTACCACCGTTCATTGATGTTTCACTGCCTTAGGCCTGGTTCACCTCCTGGTGGCGGAGCATCTCCCTGCAACCTTGCAGCTTCCAATAGAGTTAGTCAGTACTCCAATTTCTGTCCTTTGTCCTCAGCCATTGCCAAAAACTGCCCTTTACTTTCTCTTCAGCCGACTCTCTGGTGGTCGTCCTGAGCCTCACTCCAGTCACAATCCACATTTATTAATAATTAAATTCTATCAGTTGTTGCACTGCCCATCTTACAAATTCATCAATATTATAGACAATAGACAATAGGTGCAGAAGTAGACCATTCGGCCCTTCGAGCCAGCACCACCATTTTGAGATCATGGCTGATCAATTACTATCAATACCCGGTTCCTGCCTTGTCCCCATATCCCTTGATTCCCCTATCCATAAGATACCTATCTAACTCCTTCTTGAAAGCATCCAGAGAATTGGCCTCCACTACCTTCCGAGGCAGTGCATTCCAGACCCCCACAACTCTCTGGGAGAAGAAGTTTTTCCTTAACTCTGTCCTAAATGACCTACCCCTTATTCTCAAACCATACCCTCTGGTACTGGACTCTCCCAGCATCTGGAACATATTTCCTGCCTCTATCTTGTCCAATCCCTTAATAATCTTATATGTTTCAATCAGATCCCCTCTCAATCTCCTTAATTCCAGCGTGTACAAGCCCAGTCTCTCTAACCTCTCTGCGTAAGACAGTCCAGACATCCCAGGAATTAACCTCGTGAATCTATGCTGCACTTCCTCTACAGCCAGGATGTTCTTCCTTAACCCTGAAGACCAAAACTGTACACAATACTCCAGGTGTGGTCTCACTAGGGCTCTGTACAAATGCAAGAGGATTTCCTTGCTCTTGTACTCAATTCCCTTTGTAATAAAGGCCAACATTCCATTAGCCTTCTTCACTGCCTGCTGCACTTGCTCATTCACCTTCAGTGACTGATGAACAAGGACTCCGAGATCTCTTTGTATTTCTCCCTTACCTAACTCTACACCGTTCAGATAATAATCTGCCTTCCTGTTCTTACTCCCAAAGTGGATAACCTCACACTTATTCACATTAAACGTCATCTGCCAAGTATCTGCCCACTCACCCAGCCTATCCAAGTCACCCTGAATTCTCCTAACATCCTCATCACATGTCACACTGCCACCCAGCTTAGTATCATCAGCAAATTTGCTGATGTTATTTTCAATGCCTTCATCCAAATCGTTGACGTAAATTGTAAACAGCTGTGGTCCCAATACCGAGCCCTGTGGCACCCCACTAGTCACCACCTGCCATTCCGAGAAACACCCATTCACCGCTACCCTTTGCTTTCTATCTGCCAACCAGTTTTCTATCCATGTCAATGTCTTCCCCCGATGCCCTGAGCTTTGATTTTACCCACCAATCTCCTATGTGGGACCTTATCAAATGCCTTCTGAAAATCGAGGTACACTACATCCACTGGATCTCCCCCGTCTAACTTCCTGGTTACATCCTCGAAAAACTCCAACAGATTAGTCAAGCATGATTTACCCTTGGTAAATCCATGCTGGCTCGGCCCAATCCTATCACTGCTATCTAGATATGCCACTATTTCATCTTTAATAATGGACTCTAGCATCTTCCTCACCACCGATGTCAGGCTGACAGGTCGATAGTTCTCTGTTTTCTTCCTCCCTCCTTTCTTAAAAAGTGGGATAACATTAGCCATTCTCCAATCCTCAGGAACTGATCCTGAATCTAAGGAACATTGGAAAATGATTACCAATGCATCGCAATTTCCAGGGCCACCTCCTTTAGTACCCTAGGGTGCAGACCATCTGGACCTGGGGATTTGTCAGCCTTCAGTCCCATCAGTCTTCTCATCACCGTTTCCTTCCTAATGTCAATCTGTTTCATTTCCTCTGTTACCCTATGTCCTCGGCCCATCCATACATCTGGGAGATTGCTTGTGTCTTCCTTAGTGAAAACAGATTTAAAGTACTCATTAAATTCTTCTGCCATTTCTCTGTTTCCCATAACAATTTCACCCAATTCATTCTTCAAGGGCCCAACATTGTTAACTATCTTCTTTCTCTTCACATACCTAAAAAAGCTTTTGATATCTTCCTTTATATTCCTGGCTAGCTTGCGTTCGTACCTCATTTTTTCTCCCCGTATTGTCTTTTTAGTTAAGTTCTGTTGTTCCTTAAAAACTTCCCAATCATCTGTCCTCCCACTCACCTTAGCTCTGTCATACTTCCTTTTTTTTTAATGCTATGCAATCTCTGACTTCCTTTGTCAACCACTGTGGCCCCTTTACCCCCTTTGAATCCTTCCTTCTCCGGGGGATGAACTGATTTTGCACCTTGTGCATTATTCCCAAGAATACCTGCAATATTATTCCATTACTACTGTTCTGATGTTGTTCAAAAGGCTATCCTCCTCATTCTCAACACTAATAACGCGGGTGTCACCTGTACAACTTCCTAATTGTGACTCTTGCATTCACATCCAGTTCATTAAGTATATAGCAAACAGCAAAAGTCCTAAGCATTGATCACTTTGCTCCACTATTAGTCACAGACTTCCACTAGCAAAATCAACTCTTAATCACGACCCTCCATCTCCTATTACTAAATGAATATTTAATCCAATTTGACAAATTTCGTAGGATCCTATGTGTTTTACCTTTTGGATCAAATTCCCATTGGATCCTACTAAAAGGCTTTAGCTTTGAATAGGATCATTTAGGTTGCATCAAATCACACTGTCTTCATTGATGAATTTAATTAGATCCTCAAAAATTAAATTTCACATGCAGATTAATTCTGCAAAGATGCGGAAACTTCAGGTCCAGCCATCGATTCTCCAGACATTTTATAAATACTTCATTGAATCAGTATTAAGCTACAATATCACAGCATTGTTCAGACCAATGAGCAATAACAACCTCAACCCACTCTACAGAATTGTCAGAATAAGTAGTAAAAATCATTGGCCAGGAATAAGAATCACTCAGCAGCATCCATAAGAGATAGACAATAAAGAAGGCTCAACAAATAGTAGAGGACATTACACATATACTTCACACATACTACATTCTCATGCCATTGGGAAGCTGCTACAGGTCCCTGAACATCGGCCCCAGAAGAGCCTTATCCAGTTTGATGCCTTCCTCCATTTGCCTCCTCAACACCCAATTTTGAATATATAATATGCATTGCACCTTTGACAGGAAAAACAATTGGTTTTACTATGTGTATTTGTATTTTAAATTACATGCATCAATTTTAGTATTTATTACCTATTGTGAGCATTTATATTGTGTTTAACTATATGTAGTGTGAATTTGTATATCTTAAGCTCTGTGATGTTGTCCTTACCACTGCACAAACGAAATTCTTCTCAGACATAAAGTGAATTTAATATTACAATATCAATATATATTTCCACTACAATACAAAATATAAAATATAAATATAAAAGTCACTGCTGGCTATCCAACAGTGATGATCTTTACAGCATTGAACTAAACCGTAATTACTCAGATCATCTTCCTGCTCTATTAGAGATGCTACACTATTCTCCTACCTCAGAGTATTCCCCTCATCATTCGTGATGTTCTTGTCAATGATAGCAAGCTGGCTTTGAAGAGCACTCAATTCTGCTTCAAGCTGTGAAAATAAACAAAAATATATCAATTTATTTTTCCAGGTTGAACTTTGCAGATTATACATCAAAAAACCATGACTTCTCCACATATTATCATATGGAGAAATGACAGTACTGCAAATTCAAACACTTCTCAATCTATGTCAAATGCAATAGCTTTTTTGTTTTTAAACAGATGCTTAAAACAGGTTCAGTGAATTGAGTGCAGATGGTGCCACCTCCTGCTCACAAATGTAGCCAGATGGAAAGTTTCAACGCTACTTAAATCAAGCAGTTGTGTTTATTCAACAATTGAAATGAACAAAAATTTGCGGGGTGGGGGGGTCGAAACCTACTTTGTACACAACCAAACTTCTTCCACATACTACTTCTTCGATCTCAAATACTCAGAGAATCTTCAGTGACCAGTACATCAGTGGAGATGAATTTCAGAAGCTGAGTGTATCACATTCCTGCTACAGTACAATGGCATTACCAAAAAAAGATGAATTTCTAGACAATTGAACTTTATGAATAATACTTCAAAAAAGATGTAAATTATAAACAAAGCTAACATTTTTAGTTTCAAAACATTTTCATTATGATACAAAGTCCAGAAAATCTTGATGACTCTTCACAGCACTGTGTTTCAATCAAAGCATATTACTGACAAACAGGTATTACAATCCAACAACTGAAGGTTTAATACCATTTCAATTTCTCCCAAACACCAATGTCCAGGTCTGACCCATATTTTTCCATAGGTGTTGCTTCAACAACATCTGTTATTTTCTACCTGATCAACTGTGTTACATCCTGATTTTTGACATTATGCCAAAAACATGGAGCAAACAGCTCCTCTCAGAACATGCGAAAAATCTTGTTCTCCATGTGGGTGTCAACACTGACATACAGCTGACTCCAATAATACAGTTAGAACAGTAGGGATGCCAGGCTAAATAGTTGAATGCTCCTCTTGCAGGATGTGGAAAGGCAGGGATACCTCCAGTGTTTTTGATGACTACATCTGCAAGAAGTGCACCCAGCTGCAGCTTCTAACAATCAACGTTAAAGAGATAGAGCTGGAACTGGATGAACTCTGGATTATTCAAGAGGCTGGGGGGGGGGGGTGATATATCGGACAAATAGAGAGGTAGTTACACCCAAGTTGCACAACATAGGAGACTGGATGACAATCAGAAGGGGAAATGGGTTAATCAACCAATGCAGAGTACTTCTGTGGCCATCCCCTCAACAATAGGTATACCACTTTGGATACTGTTGAGGGGGAAGACCTACCAGAGAAAAGTCAGAGGTCAGGTCTCAGGCACTAAGCCTGACACTGTGACTCAGAAGGGAAGGGGGGAGAAAGAGGCAAGATTTGGTGGTAGGGAATTTGTTAGTTAGGTGCACAGAAAAGAGGTTCTGAGGACAAGAATGAGATTCTCAGATGGTATGTTGCCTCCTGGATGCCAGAGTCCAAAACATCTCGGATCATGTCCTCAGCATTCTTAAGTGGAAGAGTGAGCAACCAGAGGAAGTGATCCACAGAGGTACCAACGGCATGGATAGGAAGATTGACAAAGCTCTGCAAAGGAGTTCAAGGAGTTTGCTGCTAAGTTAAAAGATAGGACCTTCCAGGGTAGTGATCTCAGGATTGATACCCACGTCACGAGTTAGTGAAGCCAGAAATATGACGGTTGCACAGTTTAACATGTGGCTAAGAAGTTGGTGTAGAGGGAGGGTGTCACATTTTTGGATCATTGGACTTTCTTCCAGGGACAGTGGGACCTGTACAGAAGAAACAGCTTGCACCTGAACTGGAGGGAGCCAAATACCTTATCAGGAAGGTTTCCTGACAGTATGTTAATAGGACGCTTAAAAATGTAACCAAGGCAAGTACATGTCTGATAGAGCTATTTAGAAAAGCATATAATTCAGACAATGGTAGTAGAATCATTTCAAGCGTGTATAAGGGTTTGTCAAATCTTAAAACACATTCGACTTCATACATTAAAACAAAATGGGAGAAGGAAGGAGGGATAATAATATCTGAGGAAGAATGGACAATAATATGGAGGTATCAATGGAAGTGTACCAGTTCACAGAAATGGAGGAAGTTCAGATGGAAAAACTAGATATTTTATTACACCCTCTCAGAAATCCCATTATGATAGTAACATCCCTGTTTGCTGCAGAAGTTGTGGAAATCAAAATGCAAACCATTATCATATTTTCTGGGAATGCCCCGTTATCAAAGACTATTGGAGTGGGATACATAATGCCTTACAAGACATCCTTAAATGTGAAATACCCTTAGAGAGTAAGACCATATATTTTGGATATATACCTCAAGAATGGTTGAAAAGAGATAAATATTTAATGAATATACTGCTGGTGGCTGGTAAAAAGGCCTTTACCAGGAAATGGTTATCACAAGAGAGCCCAACTTTAAATGTATGGATGGAAATTACAATGGACATTTACAAAATGGAGAAGATAACAGCATCTGTTAGTCATAAGTTGGAACAATTTGATTCATACTGGGAAAAATGGTTTAACTACATAACACCTCATAGGCCTAATTTTATTCTCACAAATCACTGCCTACTTTGTACATAGTTTTCTTAATTCAATTGTTCTCTCCTCTCCTTTATATGAGTGTATACCTCAGATAATTATTATGTAGAGATTTGTGACAAATATGATTATATGCTATACATTTACAGTATCTGAAATACATCTTATGGAAATGTTTGTTAGATGATAAACTTCAATAAAAAAATTACAAAAAAAAGGAAGGTTTCCTAGTGCTGCACGGGAGGGGTTAAACTACAGTTTCAGGGAGATGTTCCAGAGTACCAGAACAGATAATGGAGGGGTCGTGGAGACAGATGTTGATAAGACCTCAGACAAAGTCAGCAATGAAAAGGTTGAGTATGGTGCAGCTTATGTTCTGAACTGCATATATTTCAATGTAAGTAGTATTGTAGGAAAGGCAGATGAGCTCAAGGCATGGATCAACACATGGAATTTTGATATTGTGCCCATTATTGAGAATTGGTTGCAAGAAGGGCAGCTCAATATTCCGAGGTTCTGTTGTTTTAATTGTGGCAGAGTGAGAGGGATTAAAAGGGGAAGGGTGGTGTTACTTAGCCAGTGAAACTATCACGGCAATACTCAGTCAAGACAGACTGGAGAACACGTCTAGGAGGCTTTAAGAAAATGGGGCTTACTATAGACCACCCAATAGTCCGCAGGATTTAGAGAAACAGATTTGTTGACGGATCACAGACTCTTTCAAGAAACAGAAGGATGTTATTATAGTAGGTGATTTTAACTTTCCACATGTTTACTGGGACTCCCATACTGTAAAAGGACTAAATGGGATAGAGTTTGTCAAGTGCGTTCAGGAAAGTTTCGTTAATCTTTAATTCATACATAGAAGTCCCAAGGAGAGAATGTGTGATACTTGATCTCCTATTAGGGAATGAGACAAGACAGATGACAGAAGTTTGTGTAATGAAACACTGCATCCAGTGACGACAATTCCATTAGCTTCAAAACAAACATGCAAAAAGATAAGCCTGGTCTGCGGGTTGAGATACTAAATTGGAGAAAGACCAATTTTGCTGGTGTCAGTCAGGGTCTGGCAAGTGTGGAATGGGACATGTTGTTTTCTGGCAAAGGTGTACTTGGTAAGTGGGAGGCCTCCAAAAGTGACATTTTGAGAGTACAAAGTTTGTATGTACCTGTCAGAATAAAGGGTAAAGACAACAGGTGTAGGGAACTTTGATTTTCAAGAGAAAAAAAAGGATGTGCAGAGAAGGAATCGGTAGGTAGAAATAAATGAGGTACTTATAAAGCATAAGAAATGGAAGAGAACACTTAAGATAATCAGGAGAGCTAAAAGAAGGCATGAAATTGCCCTAGGAGACAAGGTGAAGGAGAATCCTAAGGGATCCTACAGATATGTTGAGAACAAAAGGATTCCAGTGAACAAACTAGTAAACTATGATCAGAATGGTAACCTAACCGTGGAGCCAAAAGAGATGGAGGAGATCTGAAATGGATGTTTTGCATCTGTATTTACTCATGAGATAGACCCAGAGTCCACAGAAATGAGACGAAGCAGCAGCAAAGGTATGGAACCTATGAAGATTACAGAGGAGGTGGTGTTTGCAGTCTTGGGTCAAATTAGGGTGGATAAATCCCCACAGCCTGATAAGGTGTTCTTTCAGACTGCATGGGAGGGCAACTGCTGAAATTGCAGGAGCTTCAGCACAGATATTTAAATCATCCTCAGTGACAGGAGAGGTTCTGGAGGATTGGATGATAGCTAATATTGTTCCGCTGTTAAAGAAACGCTCTGAGAATAAACCAGGAAATTATAGGCTGGTGAGCCTGACATTAGGAGTGGGAAAGTTATTGGAAGGTATTCTAAGGAACTGGATATATAAGTACTTGGATAGACGTGGACTGATTAAGGATAGTCAGCATGGCTTTGTGCGTGGTAGGCCACATCTAACCAGTCTTACAGAGTTTTTTTGAGAAAGTTACCAGGAAAGTAGATGAAGGCAAAGCAGTGGATTTTAGCAAGCATTTGACAAGGTCCCACATGGGAGCTTGGGTCAGGAAGGTTCAGTCGCTTGACATTCAAGATAAGGTAAAATTCTACAAAAGGTAGTGAATTCAGCTGAGTACATCATGGTAAAGCCCTCCCAACCATTGAGCACATCTACATGAAAGCTGCCATAGGAAAGCAGCATCCATCAGTGACGATCCCCACCACCCAGGCCATGCTCTTTTCTCACTGCTGCCATCAGGTAGAAGGTACAAGAGCCTCAGAATTCGCAAAACCAGATTCAAGAACAGTTACTACCCCATAACCATCAGGCTCTTCAACAAACGGGGATAACTACACTCCCTTTCCATTCATTGAAAAGTGCCCACAAGCAATGGTCTCACTTTAAGGACTCGTTATCTTGTTACCTCATGTTCTTGTTATTTATTGTTATTTATTTATATTTGCATTTGCACAGTTTGCTATCTTCTGCACTAAGGTTGATCTTTCATTGATCCTGTTACAGTTATTATTCTAAAGACTTACTGAGTATGTCTGCATGAAAATGAATCTCAGGGTTGTATATGGTGATGTATATGTACTTTGATGATAAATTTACTTTGAACTTTAAGGTAGTAAATTGGATTAGACATTGGCTTTGTGGGAGAAGGCAGAAAATGGTAGTAGATGGTTGCCTCTCTGACTGGAGGCCTGTGACTAGTGGAGTACCAGATGGATTGGTACTGGGTCCTTTGTTGTTTGTCATCTATGATCTGGATGATAATATGGTTTACTGGATCAGCAAATTTGCAAATGACACCAAAATTCAGGATATAGTGGAAGGCAGGGAAGACTATCAGAGCTTGCAGTGGGATCTAGATCCGCTGGAAAAATGGACTTAAAAATGGCAGATGAAATTTAATGCAGACAAGTGCGAGCTGTTGCATTTTGGTAAGACCAACCAGGGTAGGGATTACACAGGTCCCAAATTCATTGGAAGTAGAGGCACAGGTAGACAGGGTCGTAAAGAAAGCTTTTTGGCACATTGAACTTCATAAATCAAAGTATTGAGCACAAAATATGGGTGCTACGTTGAAGTTGTATAAGACAATTGTTGGTGAGGCTTAAGTTGAAGCATTGTGTGCAGTTTTGGTCTCCTATGCACAGGATTGATGTAAACACATTTGGAAGAGTACAGAGAAAATTTACAAAGATGTTGTCGGTACTGGAGGACCTAAGTTATACAGAAAGATTGAATAGGTTAGTACTTTATTCCCTTGGAATGTGAAAGATTGAGGAGAGATTTGATAGAGAGATACAAAATTATGATGGGTAAAAGTAGGGTTAATACAAGCAGACTTTTTCCGCTGAGGTTGTATGGGACTACAACTAGAGATCATGGGTTAAGAGTGAAAGGTGAAAAGTTTAAGGGGAACATGAGGGGAAACTTCTTCACTCAGGCGGTCATGAGAGTGTGGAACGAGCTGCCAGCACAAGAAGTACATGCCAGCTCAATTTCAACAATAAGAGAAATTTGGAAAGATACATGGATGGTAAGTGGCTATGGTCCGGGTGCAAGTTGAGGGACTAGACTGTTTAAATGGTTCAACACAGACTAGATGGGCCAAAGGGCCTGTTTCTGTGCTGCACTTTTCTCTGACTCTCTGACTCAATGGTAGGGCAAGTTGAATAACAGAAATTTGCCCTTATGGAATTCACAGATTATAATCAAATTTACTACCGGGGTGCCTAAGCACGACTCGAGTAGCAGCAGTACTCTCAATGTATACGATTAAATATTCCCCTTTCAGCCTGTTACAGCTAAAAAGCACAACTGCTTCCAAGGTCAGTACAGTCAACAAAGACGTGTTAATGCATTTAAACGAACTATCGCTGCTTAAAACCAACGGAAACAATGCAGTCTGTAGTCGGAAGGGCCCATGGAGGACACCTCGGAGGAAACGCGGGTGTAGATCAGAATTACAAGTACAATTAAGGAAATGAGGTTTTAAACTCCTAATACCAACCATCTTGCTGGTGAACGTGCAGTCTCTGGTGAATAAAATTGATGATCTCAGAGCCAGGGTGCTGAATCAGAGGGACATTAGGACCACGTGTGTCCTTTGTTTCACAGAATCCTGGTTAACCCCTTCTGTACCGAATACAGCGATTCAGATCAATGGGTTTACTGTACACCATCAGGCTATATCTATAGAGTCTCTCAAAAGCAGAGGTGGAGGAGAATGCCTCAAGATCAGCTCTTCTTGGTACACAATAATATCAGTGCTGTCCCAATTCTACTCACCAGACCTGGAATATCTAGCAGTAAAGAATCGTCCTTATTACCTACCACGGGAGTTCTCTGGGGTCATTCTGGTAGCAGTTTACATTCCACCTCAGGCCAATATCAAGCAGATTTTAGATGATCTGAGCAATGGGATCAACATGCACAAGACAGCTTACCCTAACGCTTTCACCATCGTTTTGGGAGATTTTAACAAGGCCAGTCTGAAAAAAATCAATTACCTTCAACAGATCAATTGCAGTACCAGAGGAAACAACATACTGGACCACCATCAAGAATGCCTACCGTGCTATTCCACGCCCTCACTTCGGGAAGTCTGACCACCTAGCAGTACTTCTACTCTGAGTATAAGCAGAGACTGAAGATGGCAGCACCAGCAGTGAGGACCAAGAAAGTTTGGACAAGGGAAGCATAGGACTGCCTCTAGCTTTGAATTGGTGGACTGGATTGTATTCAGGGAGTATGCTGAAGTTGTTACCGATTTCATTAAAACCTGTGTGGATGAGTATGTGCCTACAAAGACTTCATTCCCAAACCAAAAACCATAGATGAACCAAGAAATACTTTTTCTGCTGAAGGCTAGATCTGTTGCATTCAAGTCTGGCAACCCAGGCCTGTTCCAGAAAACCAGGTATGATATATAGAGAGATATTTCAAGGGCAAAGTGACAATTTCGAATGAGGTTCTAAGCAATATCAGATGCCAATTCTGGCAGGGTTTGCAAAGTGAAACCCAATAGTATGAATGGCAGTGATGAACTCAATGCCTTCTATGTACGCTTTGAAAGGGAGAACACAACTACAGCTGTGAAGATCTCTGCTGCACCTGAGGACCCTGTGATTTCCGTCTCAGAGGCCAATGTTAGACTGTCTTTAAAGAGAGTGAACCCTCATAAGGCAGAAGATCCCAATGGAGTACCTGGTAAGGCTCTGAAAACCTGTGCTCACCAGCCAGCAGGAGTGTATTCAAGGACATTTTCAACTGCTACGGACAGAAGTTCCCACTTGCTTAAAAAAGGCAACAATCATACCATTCCCCAATAAGAATAATTTGGGCTGCCTTAATGCCTATCGCCCGTCACATCTACAGTGATGAAATGCTTTGAGAGGCTGGTTAAGGCTAGACTGAACTTCTGCCTCAGCAAGGACATGGGCCCATTGCAATTTGCCTATCACAATAGGTCAACGGCAGACACAATCTCAATGGCTCTTCAGACGGCTTCAGACCACCTAGACAACACAATCACCTACGTTAGGATGCTGTTCATTGACTATAGCTCAGCAATTAATACCATCATTCCCACAATCCTGGTTGAGAAGCTGTGGAACCTGGGCCTCTGTACCTCCTTCTGCAATTGGTTCCTCAACTACTGAACCAGAAGACCACAGTCTGTGTGAATTGGTGATAACATACTCTCCTCGCTGACAATCAACACTGGTGAACCTCAGGGGTGTGTGCTTAGCCCACTGCTCTACTCTCTGTGGAACACATGACTGTGTGGCTAGGCATAGTTCAAATACTATCTATAAATTTGCTGATGTAACAACCATTGTTGGTAGAATCTCAGGTGATGACGAGAGGGTGTACAGGAGTGAGATATGCCAACTAGTGGAACGGTGCCGCAACAACAACCTGGCACTCAACGTCAGTAAGACAAAAGAGCTAATTGTGGACTTCAAGATGGGTAAGACGAAGGAACACATACCAATCCTCAGAGGGATCAGAAGTGGAGAGAGTGAGCAGCTTCAAGTTCCTCAGTGTCAAGCTCTCTGAGGATCTAAACTGGTCCCAAAATATTGATGCAGTTATAAAGAAGGCAAGACAGTGGCTATATTTTATTAGGAGTTTGAAGAAATTTGGTATGTCAACAAATACACTCAAAAACTTCTATAGATGTACCATGGAGAGCATTCTGACAGGCTGCATCACTGTCTAGTATGGAGGGGCTACTGCACAGGACCAAAAGAAGTTGCAGAAGCTTGTAAATCTAGTCAGTTCCATCTGGGTACTAGCCTACAAAGTACCCAGGACACCTTTAGGGAGCGGTGTCTCAGAAAGGCAGCGTCCATTATTAAGGACCTCCAGCACTCAGGGCATGCTCTTTTCTCACTGTTACCATCAGGTAGGAGATACAAAAGCCTGAAAGCACACACTCAGTGATTCAGAAACAGCTTCTTCATCTCTGCCATCCAATTTTTAAATGGACATTGAAACTTTGGACACTACCTCACTTCTTTTAATATACAGTATTTCTGTCTTTGCACATTTTTAAAAAATCTCTTCAATATACATGATTGATTTACTTGTTTATTTATTAAGTTTTATTTTATTTATTATTTTTTCTCTCTCTGCTAGATTATGTATTGCATTGAACTGCTGCTGCTAAATTAACAGATTTCATGTCACATGCCGATGATAATAAACCTGATTCTGATTCTGTTTTCGGGAAAAGAATTTTTAAAAATTAGCTCTTACAAAATTTATGTGGGAAAAGTAAATAAATCAACAAATTTTAAAATTCACATTTCTTGATGATGCAGCTTTGCATTACAGAAACTTGCAATACAGACCATTTTCTAGGAAAGTAGCCACTTCCCTGCCCCTCGAACACAAGGACCTGTCTGTGGTTAACTTTCTGTATTTTGGCTTATTATCTAAGGAACAACCAGCTTTTCTGCCACCGTTGTGATTTTGGATGTTATTGGAGAAATCAGAGTAAAATTATTGATTGTTTCTATGTTACTACAACCAGATGACTAATGCCTTGTTGCCTTCCCAATTTTATTAGGCCCCAACTCCTGGGCATAAATGAGGCAAGTTAACTTCCTAATTAATTAATGCTGCATAGTAAAGCAGAGACAATGTTACATTGGGCAAGGTAATAAGGCAAAGGGGAAAGGTGAAAGTGAAGAGGTGAGGTGTAAGGAAAGAAGGTTAAGAGAGGTGTGGGGAGATAGTGCCAAAATGGATAACAGGCAAACAGTTGAGGATAGACGGTTGAGTTGAGGATGAAGTGTAACAAGATGGAGGGTATAGGTAGAATCAGGCAGCTGGTTTGAAGCGGGATAATGAAGGCATTGCGAGGGAGGTGACAGAAAGTGGGATGAGGAAGGATGGATGGAGGAGCTAGGCAAGAAAAGGAAACTGTGGCAGGATTGAAAAAAAGGAAAGAGAGTGAGACAAGGGAAGCACACACATTTGAATCAATCCTACAGTTGATTTTTTTCTGACCTTTGCAAGGCATCAAGGTCTTACATTCAACAGTGTTTTATAATGCATAATATTTGACATTAGTGCGTGTTTAATACAGCATGTAAAAGGAGAGTTAAGATATTCAGTATATCTGTCTTAGCAATTGAATAATAAAATATGCTTAAACATTGCAATCTGCCTTACTGCAAGAAATACAGTGTTCCAAGTTACTGCAGGAAGCTCATCCAGATAAATCAAAACAACAAACTGAGAGGAAAATCGACACTTTACTCAATGACCGCAAGATATTGGAGCAGAATCCGGCTAATCAAGTCTGCTTTGCCATTGCATCATGGCTGATTTATTCTCCCTCTCAAATCCACTCTCCTGCCTTCTCTCTGTAACTTTTGACACCCATACTAACCAAGAACCTAACAACCTCGGCTTTAAATATACCCAATGGCTTGGCTTCTACAGCCAGCCATGTCAATGAATTACACATATTCACCACACTCTGTCCAGAGACTCTTTCACAACTCCCTTTTAAATGGATGTCCCTCTATTCTGAGGTTGTGCCCTCTGGTCCGAGACTCACCTACTTTAGGAAACATCATCTTCACACCCACTCTCCCTAGGCCTTTCAATATTTGATAGGTTTTAATGAGACCCCCCCCCCCCCCCATTCTTCTGAACTCAAGCTAGTAAAGGCCCAGAATTATAAAATGCTCCCGGTACATTAACCCTTTCATTCCCAGAATCATTCTTGTGAACCTCCTCTAGACCCTCTCCAATGCCAGCATATCTTCTCTTTCATAAGAGGCCCAAAACTGCTCACAATTGTGGTCTGACTAATGCCTTATGAAATTTCAGCATCACATCCTTACTCTTATTGTGGTGGTAGTTAATAGTGTTATTCCTGTGCCACTCAGTTAGCCACTCCCATATGGGAGTAGTTCACATACATTACTAGCAAAGATATCAATAAAGTTCAGTCAAGTATCCTGCATGCTGCAGTCCTGGTGTGCTCTGCACCATCCCTCAATAACAAACACAACATGGTGTCAGAAGTGGATAAGACATGAAAGATTAGGACCTATCAAGTGTGAAAGTGGGAAAGTGTGTATGGAACCAGAGGAAACAGCAGAGGTACTTAATGAATACGTTACTTCAGTATTCACTACGGAAAAGGATCTTGGTGATTCTAGTGATGACTTGCAGCGGACTGAAAAGCTTGAGCACGTAGATATTAAGAAAGAGGATGTGCTGGAGCTTTTGGAAAGCATCAAGTTGGATAAGTCGCCGGTACTGGATGAGACGTACCCCAGGCTACTGTGGGAGGCAAGGAAGGAGATTGCTGACCCTCTGGCGATGATCTTTGCATCATCAGTGGAGACGGGAGAGGTTCTGGAGGATTGGAGGGTTGCGGATGTTGTTCCCTTATTCAAGAAAGGGAGTAGAGATAGCCCAGGAAATTATAGACCAGTGAGTCTTACCTCAGTGGTTGGTGAGTTGATGGAGAAGACCCTGAGAGGCAGGATTTATGAACATTTGGAGAGGTATAATATGATTAGGAATAATCAGCATGGTCATGCCTTATGAGCCTAATTGAATTTATTGATGATGTGACTAAACACATTGATGAAGGAAGAGCAGTAGATGCAGTGTATATGGATTTCAGCAAGGCATTTGATAAGGTACTCCATGCAAGGGCAAGGCTTATTGAGAAATAAGGAGGCATGGGATCCAAGGAAACATTGCTTTGTGGATTCAGAACTGGCTTGCCCACAGAAGGCAAAGAGTGGTTGTAGACGCGTCATCTTCTGCATGGCAGTCGGTGACCAGTGGGGTGCCTCAGGGATCTGTTCTGGGATCCTTACTCTTCACGATTTTTATAAATGATCTGGATGAGGAAGTGGAGGGATGCATTAGTAAGTTTGCTGATGCCACAAAGGTTTGGGGAGTTGTGGGTAGTGTGGAGGGCTGTCAGAGGTTACAGCGGGACATTGACAGGATGCAAAACTGGGCTGAGAAGTGGCAGATGAAGTTCAACCCAGATAAGTGGGAGGTGTTCATTTTGGTAGGTCAAATATGATGGCAGAATATAGTATTAAATGGTAAGACTCTTGGCAGTGTGGAGGATCAGAGGAATCTTGGGGTCTGAGTCCATAGGACACTCAAAGCAGCTGTGCAGGTTGACTCTGTGGTTAAGAAGGCATACGATGTATTGGCCTTCATCAATCATGGAATTGAATTTAGGAGCCGAGAGGTAATGTTGCAGCTATATAGGACCCTGGTCAGACCCCACTTGGGAGTACTGTGTTCAGTTCTGGTCGCCTCAGTACAGGAAGGATGTGGAAATCATAGAAAGAGTGCAGAGGAGATTAGAAACATAGAAACATAGAAAACCTACAGCAGAATACAGGCCCTTCAGCCCACAAAGCTGTGCCAAACATGTCTTTACTTTAGAACTAGGTAGGCTTACCCATAGCCCTCTATATTCCTAAGCTCCATGTAGCCATCCAGGAGTCTTTTAAAAGACCCTATCATTTCCGCCACCACCACCGCCACCGGCAGCCCATTACACACACTCACCACTCTCTGCGTAAAAAACTTATCCCTGACATCTCCTCTGTACCTACTTCCAAGCACCTTAAAACAATGCCCTTTCGTGCTAGCCATTTCAGCCCTGGAAAAAAGTCTCTTACTATCCATACGATCAATGCCTCTCATTATCTTGTACACCTCTATCAGGTCACCTCTCAGGAAAAAAGGCCAAGTTCAGTCAAGGCAACATCTCATAAGGTATGCTCCCTAATCCAGGCAACATCCTTGTAAATCTCCTCTGTAACTTTTCTGTGGTTTCCACGTCCTTCCTGTAGTGAGGTGACCAGAATTGAGCACAGTACTCCAAGTGAGGTCTGACCAGGGTCCTATGTAGTAGCAACATTACCTCTCAGCTCTTAAACTCAATCCCACAATTGATGAAGGCCAATGCACTGTATGCCTTCTTAACCACAGAGTCAACCTATTGCATTGGTGGCATTTCACTTCCTTTGCTGGACAGGGCTCTTTGACGTGGAATGGAGACTTGCTGCATATCCTGCAGTTGCACATTGTAACTGCTCTTTGTTTCACTTATCTATTTTGTTTGAGCTGAGCTGTTCTGTCAGCTTTTTCTGTAGTTTTTTTGACTGCATCTTATTTCCTCTCTTATATCATATTGCCTTTTCCTAGGAAATTTTCTTTGAAATTGTCCTGCGCTGTTTTATACTCATTTTTCTGAGCATCTGTCAGTCCTAATCCACCCATGATGTCATCTGTTTTGTCACCCAGGCAGTGTGAATACATGATGCTCTTCTGAAGCCTAAGTGAGATTGTTTGCAACTCTAAATTTCTCAAAGAGTCTGAGCCATCTCTCAAAGTAACCTGGTTTAGAGAAATCAAATTTCTGACAGGGGCTTAATTAGGTAAGTAGATGTAGGTACTGCAGGTATTTGCTCCATGTTCCTGTTTGTTTATATATTTATTTTGACTACAAAAGACTTCTTTTCTCTCTCTGAGAGTTGACTGACTTCTTTGCTATGTCTGTGTTTCTGTGCGCTTCCCCAAACTAGTGGCCTACAGATTATTACAGAGTAGCCACTTCTGGGTGCAGCCCGAAGGTGTTGTCCAGCTCCCCTGGCCAGTTCTCAGCTCGTGCAGTGCATATAATTCGCAACTTGCACAGGCAATTTAAGTTAAAAAGTCGCTGGATATTTTTCATTGAGAAATGCAAACACGAACAGTCTTACTGTAAAGTCTTTCTTGTTGGGGTTCTCACTTGGTTTGTAGCAACAATTCATTAACGATCAACCACTTAGAAACATGGAAAACCTACAGCACAATACAGGCCCTTCAGCCCACAAAGCTGTGCCGAACATGTCCTTACCTTAGAAATTACTAGGGTTACCCATAGCCCTCTATTTTTCTAAGCTCCATGTACCTATCCAAAGTCTCTTAAAAGACCCTATCGTACCCACCTCCACCACAGTTGCCGGTAGCCCATTCCACACACTCATCACTCTCTGAGTAAAAAACTTACCCCGATATCTCCTCTGTACCTACTCCTCAGCACCTTAAACCTGTACCCTCTTGTGGCAACCAATTTCAGCCCTGGTAAAAAGCCTCTGACTATCCACACGATCAATGCCTCTCATCATCTTATACACCTCTATCAGGTCACCTCTTATCCTCTGTCACTCCAAGGAGAAAAGGCCGAGTTCACTCAACCTGTTTTCATAAGGCATGCTCCCCAATCCAGGCAACATCCTTGTATCGCTGCTTTATCATTTCCTGTCGGCCACCTTGTGTATGAACGCTCCTGTGTTTAGCATCACTTTATATCATCATCAGGTGTTGTGTCATATGATTTGAGTCATGACCATGGTTGTTCTTGGCAAATTTTTCTACAGAAGTGGTTTGCCATTGTCTTCTGGGCAGTGTCTTTACAAGACGGGTAACCCCACCATTACCAATACGCTTCACAGATTGTCAGCGGTCACATAACCAGGACTTGTGATATACGACCATCCACCACCTGCTCCCATGGCTTCACATGAGCCTGAGTGGTCCGGGTGGTGGAGGTCGTTTGGTGTTAAGCGGGTGCTACACCTTGCCCAAGGATGACCTGCAGGCTAGTGGAGGGAAGGACAACCTCCCACCTCTTTTGGTAGAGATGTATCTCCACCCCGCCACCTGTCTTGTGTATTCACCTCCCTCAGAAGTTTTCATGTTTGGTTGCTTTGCAACATTGAATTACAGTGGATTTGATTTGGCTTTTTTTTTGGCACTGATCGACAGAAAAAGACTGTGTCAGAGTGAAAACAGATCTCTACAAAGTGATCTATATTAATTACAAATATAAAACACAAAATAAGTATTCTCCCCTTTTAGTATGACATACCAAATCACCACTGGTGCAGCCAATTGGCTTTAGAAATCACATAATTAGTTAAATGGAAATTGCTGTGTGCAGTCAAGGTGTTTCAAATGATTATAGTAAAAGCACACTTGTAGCTGGAAAATCCAACTGCTGGTGAGGCCATATCCTGGCAAAAACTACACCATGAAGACTAAAGAACACTCCAACAACTCCGCGAAAAGGTTATTGAAAAGCACAAGTCAGAAGATGAATACAAGAAAATTTCCAGGTCACTGAATATCCCTTGGTGTACAGTTAAGTCAATCATCAAGAAATGGAAAGAGTATGGCACAGCTGTAAATCTGCCTAAAGCAGGCTGTCCTCAAAGACTAAGTGACTACAAGAAGGGGACTAGTGAGGGAGGCTACTAAAAGACCTATTCTATTACAACTCTGGAGGAGCTACAAGCTTCAGTGGCTGAGATGGGAGAGACTGTGTGTAGAACTGTTGCCCGGGTGCTTTACCAGTCACAGCTTTATGGGAAAGTGGCAAACAAAAAGCTACTGTTGGGGATAAAAGCCTCACAGGAAATCTTGACTAGAGTTTGCCAGAGGCTTGTAGGAGACTCTGAAGTCAGCCAGAAGGTTCTTTGCTCTGATGAAACCAAAATTGAGCTTTTTGGCCATTAGACTATACGCTATGTTTGGCACATCATCAAAAACACACCATCCCTACCATTAAGCAGGTGGTGGCTGCACTATGCTGTGGGAAGGCTTCACTGCAGCAGGCTCTGCAGGGTTGTGAACATAGAGGGTAAAACGAATACTGCAGAATACAGGAAATCCTGGAGGAAAACCTGACGCAGTCTGCAAGAGCATTGCGACTTGGGAGCAGATTTGTTTTTCAGGAAGACAATGATCCCAACCATAAAGCCAAACCTACAAAGGAATGGATTAAAAACAACAAAGTTATTGCCCTGGAGTGGCCAAGTCAGAGTCCAGACCTCAATCCAATTGAAAACTGTGGCTGGACTTGAAACAGCTGTTCACTCAGAATCCCCATGCAATCTGACAGAGCTTGAGCAGTTTTGTAAAGAAGATGCTGAAAAATATTTAGTGTCCGGATGTGCAAAGCTGATAGAGACCTATCCACACAGACCTATCCACACAGATGCATCTACTAAATACTGACTTGAAGAGGGTGCATAATTATGCAATGAATTATTCCGTGTTCAATAATTCCAATTATGGTCTTATGGTCTAATAAATTTAGACCGATTTGTGGATATTTATTTTCACTTTGACATGAAAGAGTCTTTTCTGTTGATTAGTGTAAAAGAAAGGCCAGGTTGAATCCACTGTGATTCTATGGTGTAGACCAATCAAACATGAAAACTTCTGGGGGACGGTGTGAATACTTTTTATAGGCACATGTGACTAAACACATTGATGAAGGTAGAGCCATAGATGTAGTGCATATGGATTTCAGCAAGGTATTTGATGAGGTACTTCAATCAAGGCTTATTGAGAAAGTAAGGATGCATAGGATCCAAGGGGACATGGTTTTATGGATCCAGAACTGGCTTGCCCACAGAAGGCAAAGAGTGGTTGTAGACGGGTCATATTCTGCATGGAGGCTGGTGGCCAGTGTTATGCCTCAGGGATCTGTTCTGGGACCCCCACTCTTTGTGATTTTTATAAATAACCTGGATGAGGAAGTGGAAGGATGGGTTAGTGAATTTGCTGATGACACAAAGGTTGGGGGTGTTGTGGATAGTGTACAGGGCTGTCAGAGGTTACAGCGGGACATTGATAGGATGCAAAACTGGGCTGAGAAGTGGCAGTTGGAGTTCAACCCAGATAAGTGTGAGGTGGTTCATTTTGGTAGGTCAAATATGATGGCAGAATATTGTATTAATGTTAAGAATCTTGGCAGCATGGAGGATCAGAGGGATCTTGGGGTCTCACCAATGTAGAGGAGGCTGCACCGGGAGCACCGGATGCAATAGATAACCCCAACAGACTCGCAAGTGAAGTGTTGCCTCACCTGGAAGGACTGTTTGGGGCCCTGAATGGTGGTAAGAGAGGGGGTGTAGGGACAGGTGTAGCACTTACGCTTGCAGGGATAAGTGTCGTCCACCACAACAGAAGACCTGAAACAGATTAGGGGACTGCTTCGTCGAGCATCTCCACTCCGTCTGCCACAACAGACAGGATCTCACAGTTGCCACCCACTTCAACTCTGCTTCACATTCCCATCTAGATATGTCCATACATGGCCTGCTCTACTGCCATGATGAGGCCAAACTCAGGTTGGAGGAGCAACACCTCATTAACCATCCGGGTAGTCTCCAACCCCTTGGCATGAACACTGAATTCTCCAACTTCCGATAATTCCCTCCCCCTCCCTTCCTCCATCCCTGTTTCATTCTGCCCCCTCCTCCAGCTGCCTATCACCTCCCTCATGGTTCCGCCTCCTTCTACTACCCATAGTGCTTTCCCCCTACATTCCTTATTCACCTTTCCTGCCTATCCCCTCCCCCACCCCTTGATTTTTCCCCTTACTGGTTTTTCACCTGCCACCTACCAGCCTTCTCCTTCTCACCCTCCCCCCCACCTTCTCTGTAGGGCCCCTGCCCCCTCCCTCTTCAGTCCTGACAAAGGGTCTCGGCCCGAAACGTTGACTGTTCGCTTCCACGGATGCTGCCCGACCTGCTGAGTTCCTCCAGCGTGTTGTGCGTTTTGCTTTGACCCCAGCATCTGCAGAGTATTTTGTGTTTACCAATGCAATAGAGTTGGCCGTTATAAAGCGAGTGTCACTCAAAGACATTTCTTCAAGAGGTCAAAGAAGACCATGATTAATACAAAGAGAGAGCTTTCCCTGAAGCTCTAGATTCAAAGACAAGGCTGGTGTGCTACAGTTCAGTTGCAAAATGAGGCACAGACGTTCAAAATGGACACTGGGATTGATATTGCAGCCATCCCCGAATGTCTGTTCACAAAGCTTGCGAAGAAAACAAGCAATACGTTAAACCGAAAAAAGAAAGAGCTCATGGAGCCAGGGAAACACAAGCTCAGTATGAAAGGAATATTTACCACTTCCATCCATAAAAACTCATCATTCCGGGGACTTCCGGTAAGATGGCGACTGTTTAGCTGCTTCGAACTTTTGTTCCGTCATTCTCCCTATCTTTGCACTATATGTCTCCATTCTTAAACCTTAGTTAGGTATTTCATTGGGTTTCTTTTACTTGCCTGCGAACACATCTATCTTATAATGTCTAACAAAAGTGCTAAAACCGGGAAAAAAGAAACTTCTACGACTTTGCCGGTTGACATTCTTGCTGCGTTGGAACAGCATCGACAAGATATTTTAAAGGAATTTAGAACTTATTTCAACCAGCTGGATGCCAAATTGGATCGGATCAACGCTAGAGTGGACGAACATGCTGAACATTTATCTCGCATCGACTCAACTTCTGAAGATTTAAAATGCCATGTTCTTTATCTCGAGACTCTCTGCTCCAGCCTAGAAAAGAATTGTAAACTTTTTTCCAAAAAGGTGGATCTTGAAAACCGTAGCAGACGTTGCAATCTACGAATTCTTGGTTTGCCAGAGGCCACCGAACAGGGCTCTCCCATGAAATTTTTTTCCGATTTTCTCTGTGAGATTTTTGGGAAAGAATTTCTTCCGACTCCACCTGAGCTTGAAAGGGCACACAGGATCTACGTTCCCCGTGCAATTCTGGGTTCCCGCCCACGGCCGGTAATTTTGTGCTTTCATCAATACCAGGTGAAAAACCATTTGATTATGGAGGCACGCGGCAGAGGTACTTTTGCTTTTCAAAATACAGTCATTCGTTTTGTGGAGGATTTTGCCCCCCAGGTACTGAAGATGTGTGCTGAGTTTAAAGGTGTAATGAAAGTGCTTTTTGATCGCGGTTTCAGACCCTCCCTTCGGAATCCAGCTGACCTCAGAATTACGCTTACTACTGGAGAATATAAGTGGTTTAAATCAGTGAAGGATGCTGAGGCATTTGTTGGAAGTCTTCCGGCCATCCCGTCTCCTTAGGAACCCGGTCTGACCTTCTAAAATGGTGGATAAGTACCTCTCGTAGTAAAGCTATTTTTTCCGGACGCAGACTTTTCTTGAATAATTCAGACATTATTTATTGAAATTCTAAGGGCTGTAGACAATCTCTCCCTGGACTTGGTGCGTTTTTTCTAAATAGATAATCCGAGTTTAATGTTTCCCTGTGGACGTTTAGATTGTGCTTGTGTAATCCATTTTATTCTTGTATAACTTTATCTATAGAAATCTAAAAGCGACTTTAACTTGTTTTGGAGGTTTGGAGTTTTTATTGATGGCCTCCCTGTTGGTTGATTCATAGTTTAAGTTTTGCTCCCTTTTTTTTTCTGTAAATGGTTGATGTATTCTCTTTGAATCTACAATTTCCCCCTTTTCTCCCTCCTTTTTTTTTCCTTTTAATCTATAATTTTTCGCGGGTAGGTTAGTTTCGGTTTTCTTTTGATTTTCTTTGTATTAAGTCTTATACTTCTGTTGAAGTTGTTCCTATTTGTAATTATGTTTTCTAGTGCATAAACTAGCTACCATTTGCTATAGTATTTATACGGAACTGTTGTTAACGACACAACTGGAAGTCATACTAGGGTTAATTTTTTTGGTAGAGCTAGCTGCTTTTTTTGGTAGCCATCTAGTTTTGGGTTGCGAGGATGGGGCGGATTCTCCAGTTCCAACACTACTCACTGTTTCCTTTGCTTTCCTTTGTTACTCAGGACATGTTTCTGTTTTGATTCTACGAATCTATGTTTACATTTTTGCTCCCAGACTGTTATTGTACTGCTTGACTTTTTATATGCCTGCTGCCTTCTACGCACTAACAATTGATAATGGTTAATACAATTAAATTTGTGAGCTGGAATGTAAAGGGACTGAATCATCCTGTTAAAAGAAGGAAGGTCTTCTCCAATATTAAACAACTCAAAGCTGACATTGCTTTCCTTCAAGAAACTCATATCCGTTGTTTTGATAACTCCCGGCTTTTGTCAAAGTGGGTGGGTCAGCATTTTCATTCACCCTTTGCCGCCAAAGCTGGGGGGGGGTCTCCATCCTTATTAACTCAAATATTCCTTTTGAACTCCATAATAAGATATCTGATACAAATGGCCGTTTTATTATTGTTTCTGGTAAACTATATAATACTAAAGTTGTACTAGCAAACCTGTATGCCCCCAATTTTGATGATGTTAATTTTTTTTGAACGTTTTTTCTCCTCACTACCAGACTTAAACTCATACTCTCTTATACTGGGTGGTGAATTCAATTGTTGGTTAGATCCTAATTTGGATCGATCGTCCTCTGTTACTAGACCACCTACTAAATCTGCCTTAGCTATTCAATCATTTCTTTCTAATTATGGTATCTCTGATATATGGCATTTCCTTCATCCTACTGAGAGAGATTATTCTTTTTTTTCACATGTTCACCATACCTTTATGTACAATGTCCTGTGTATGTTACTAAAAAGGGCTTCTTTGGTTTGTTACGAGTAGGAATGCTTCTTTGTCTGTTATAAGTTTCTCTCGCTGTTGTTTCGCTTTAGAATGGCTGATATGGTAACTGTATCCATTTGTTAATCAATGGGGAATGTTATTGTGTTTTGTGAGGCTGGGACCTTGGGGGAGGGGTTGCGCGGGCTTGGGGTGTGAGGGGAGTCCAGAGGGAGACGCCGAGGAAGGAGGACGTGCGCTCGGACGACCACCGGGGAGTCTGAAGTGGAGGTTGGGAGGACGACCACCGAGGAGTCGAATGGTTCGCTGTATGAGCTCCACCAAGTGCACTAAACTGACTGAACTTTGATAAGTTGGCACCTTTTGTTTTTTTCTTGTATATATATATATATATATTGTATTGCTTAATACTCTTTTAATCTTAGTAAACTCTTTAAAGTGTATTTCATACCAGTATTTGTTGTGGGTTTGATACTGTTGGCGGGCGCGAGGCATAAACGCGATTCTCACAGTACCTGCGTGTACGGGAGGTGGGTTGGTGTGTGGCTGGATCTCCTTTTCCCCTAGACCTATACCAGCCTGTTGGGTAAGTGTTACATCTGCTAGAATTGACTACTTCTTACTCGATAATCAACTCATTCCATTTGTCTATTCTTGTGATTATCAGAGTATACTGATTTCTGACCATGCCCCAATTACTCTGTCTTTAAATTTTCCTGGTCTCCCTCAGAGGAATAAACACTGGCGGTTTGATTCGACTTTATTATCGGATGATGATTTTCTAAAATTTATTAAGGATCAGATAACCTTTTATTTTAACACCAATACATCACCTAAGTGTCATCCCAGATTGTCTGGGATGCCATGAAAGCATATTTGAGGGGCCAAATAATCTCCTATACAGCAAATCTTAATAGAAAGTCCTGTGCAGATCGATTAGACCTCATTAATCAGATTAAAGATTTGGATCAACTGTATGCTCAAACTAAGAACCCTGAACGATACAAGAAGCGTGTAGAACTTCAAACTAAATTTAACCTCCTGTCTACTCAACCAGTCGAACGCCAACTTCTTGAAAGTAAGAGTCGCTTTTATATCCATGGCGACAAATCTGGTAAATTTCTAGCCAATCAGTTGAGGCGTTCCAAAGCCAAACAACATATTGCAAAGATCCGGAAGGAGAATGGAGACTTTACATCAGATCACTTAGAAATCAATGACGCATTTAAAAATTTATACTCTTGACTTTATTCCTCTGAATCTTTGAATGACAATATCTCTGTTGATCATTTTTTAAATAATCTGAATATTCCTTCGCTTTCATCTGATTTTAAAGCCAAACTTAATGCACCTATATCATCAGAAGAAATATCTTTTGCAATTTCTGCATTGTCTTCAGGGAAATCTCCTGGACCTGATGGGTTCCCCGTAGAATTTTATAAATCATTCTCTTCACTTCTCTCTCCTCAGTTACTCTCAGTATTATCTGACTCGTTTAAGTATGGCCAATTGCCACCCTCTTTAATGAGGCATCTATTATTCTTTTATTAAAAAAGGGTAAAGACCCAACAGAGTGTTCCTCGTATAGGCCGATTTCTTCGCCTAATGTTAATGTTAAAATCTTGACCAAAATTTTGGCTTATAGATTAGAAACTGTTATCCCCTCTATTATTTCCGATGATCAAACTGGTTTTATTAAAAACCGTCTCCCTTTTTTTAACATGTGACGCTTATTTAACATTTTATATTCACCCCCAACTGGGATTCCTGAATGTGTTATTTCCCTCGATGCGGAGAAAGCATTTGATTGTATAGAGTGGAACTACCTTTTTGCAGTTTTAGAAAAATTTGACTTCGGTCGAAGTTTTATCTCTTGGATCAAATTGCTGTATTTGTGTCCTACTGCCTCTGTTTTAACTAATTTTCAGAAATCCCAGTTATTTAACCTCAAACGTGGCACCCGTCAGGGATGCCCTTTAAGTCCCTTTCTCTTTGATTTGGCTATAGAACCCTTGGCGATAGCATTTCGAAATTGTCCTGAACTGACCGGGATTTGGAGAGGGGGTGTTGAGCATAAAGTTTCTCTTTATGCCGATGACTTATTACTTTTTCTTTCAAATCCGTCTACATCCTTACCTCCAATGTTTTCACTTCTTGACCAGTTTAGCCAGCTCTCTAGATATAAACTTAATTTACATAAGAGCGAACTTTTCCCAATTAATAAAGAAGCACAAGAATTAACATTTCGTGATCTCCCTTTTAAAGTAGTTCATAATCAATTTACTTATCTTGGGATTACAGTCACAAGGAAGTTTAAAGATCTCTTTCGTGAAAATTTTGCCAATCTTTCATATACTATTAAACAGAGTCTGTTACAATGGTCACCTCTTTCTATGTCTTTGGTAGGTCATTTAATGTTGTTAAAATGTATGTTCTCCCTAAACTTTTATATTTATTTCAATCAATCCCAATTTTTATTCCTAAATCTTTTTTTGATTCCTTAGACTCTATTATTTTGTCATATCTGTGGAAGAATAAGCGCTCTAGAATTAATAAAGGTTATTTCCAAAAATCTAAAAAAGAGGGTGGCATGGCTTTACCTAACTTTCGTTTATATTATTGGGCAGCCAATATACGTTGTGCTACCTTTTGGTCTTTTTTTTATGGCCAACCCGAGTGCCCTAATTGGGTGGCATTGGAGTTGAGCTCCACTAAAGAATTATCTATCTCTGCACTTCTTGGCTCTGTACTCCCTAGTAGTTTGTCCAGATTAATAGTTAATCCTCTTGTTAGACACACTCTGCGTATATGGGCTCAGTTTAGGAAATTTTATGGTTTTCATGGTTTTTCCTTTTCTAGCCCTATCTTACATAATCACCTTTTTTTACCTACTATGTATGACTCAGCATTCCATGATTGGTATAGGAAGGGCATTAGACATTTTGAAGATCTTTTTATTGATAATCGCTTCGCTTCTTTTCAACAGCTCTCTGCTTTGTTCAATCTGCCCAATGCTCATTTTTTTTTAGATATCTCCAAATTAGACACTTCATTACTCCTTTAATTTCTAACTTCCCTGAAATGCCTGAGAAAAATGTTATGGACTTATTTCTTTCTATTAATCCACTAGGTAAAGGTTTAATATCATTTATTCGTGATAAATTAGCAGCCTTACGACGTGCCCCTGTGGATAAAATTAAAATGGTATGGGAGCATGATTTAAATACCTCCTTATCTGATGAGACTTGGGACTCGATTCTCAAATCAGTTAATTCAACCTCTCTTTGTGCTCGCCATTGCCTTTTACAGTTTAAGATTGTTCATACAGCCCATATGTCTAAATCTAAATTATCTCGATTCTACCCTAACATTAGTCCACTTTGTGATAAATGCAAAAGGGGCGAGGCCGCTCTCATTCATATGTACTGGCTTTGTCCTAGCTTGGAGAAATTTTGGAAAGATGTCTTCATAACGTTATCACATATTCTGAATCACCACCTAGAACCTAACCCTTTAATTGCTTTGTTCGGTTTCTGGGGTGAGACAGATTTACATCTGAGTTCGACTAAGTGTCGAATATTATCTTTTGCCTCTCTCCTGGCTAGACGTTTAATCCTCCTTAGATGGAGAGATGTTGCCCCGCCCACGCATGCTCAATGGCTTAACGATATTATGGCCTGCTTAGACCTTGAAAAAATTCATTATTCAGTTCTTAATTCGGATTTAAAGTTCCATAAGGTCTGGGGACCTTTTATTGAGTACTTTCATAACCTTCCTCTTGGCTAGGGTTTTTTTTTGGTCCCTTGCTTTCAGCTCCTTCTCTTTTTTTTTGGTAGTAGGCATTAATATCTTCTGTTGCTAAGTGTATTTACAGTTTTGGGGGTTTGACTGTCCTGATTTATATTCTCTATATTGTGTTATGGTTGGTCTGGAGTTTTTTTTTGTTGCGGGGCTTGGGGAGGATACTAATTTTACATGTCTTCAATTTGGGTGCTTTTTCAACTATCTTTCTTTGTATCATATTATTATTGTATGTTTATTTTTGCACTGTATCAATGTTCTTCATTTTGATCTGGGGTTTTTTTTATCTGTAGCTATGTAGAAAATGTATAAAAAAACTAATTTTAAAAAAAACTCATCATTCCTGCTTCTATGCACGCCAATATCATCATTAAGGATATTAAGGCATCAAAAAATGTTGCTTCAGAGCATGGCCATCCGTGTGGTGACCTGGCCTGTGCACACAGCAGGGAAGTTATGTAAAGCAATGCAGAAAACTGGACAAATATCATGCTGAACCTCTCTGTTACACAGAATTCTCAGACTTTCCATGGAAAATTGCAGGCAGACATTTTCAAGCTGAAAAGACAAAAACCTTTTCACTGTGGATTACTACTTATGGAACATTTTGGTGTCCAAGCTGTCCTCTACATCCTCAGCAGCAATTATACAGTATCTGAAAACTGTATTCATTTGCCATGGAATACCAGAGACATGTCTCAGACAACGGTCCACAATTCAACAGCTCAGAGTTCAAAGCTTTGCTAGGCACGATGGGTTCAAAGACCAGTCAAGCAGTCCGCAGTACCCCCAGGCAAATGGAGAAGCAAAAAGAGCATTGTGAACTGAAGGCAAAACACAGCTACAAAGCACTGCCAGCTTATTGATGGATAGCTACAGTCCATCAGAGCTGTCAATTGGCGAGAGACCAAGAACAAGCTTGCCCATTCTTCCTTCCCTTCTCCAATCTCACTTAGACAAGGTGAGAAATTTTGAGACAACACAACGTGAGAAAGTGAAGAGTATGCATGATATCAGAGCAAAATCTTTGTTGCTGCTCAGGAGTGGTGAAGCTGTTTGGGTTTCAGACCAATTTACCAAAAGTACAATCCGTCAGCATGCACCACAATCATTTGTGATCAGCACATCACCAGGTGAAATCTGACAGCACAGGTGTGTGATTGCGTGCCTTCAAAGTGCTGGAAAGATAAAGAAAGAAATAGATGGCCTGATCCTTATGACAAGCACCACTTTCCTGATGTGGACGCACCAGTTCAAGGGGAGAGAGAAGGGGGAGAGAGAGAGGAGGAGAGGGAGGGAGAGAGGGGAGAGGGGGAGAGGGGGGGAGAGAGAGGGGGGAGAGACAATTAAAAACAAAGTCATAATCTTGGAAATTCTTTTTTATACAAAAAGAGTGAGAGGCCATTAAAACAAAGAGAAAAACAGCCATAATGTTGGCAATTATTTTTGAAGTTTATGTAAGGAGCGTAAGTGTTAGAGAATTTAGTAGCGATCAAACACAAAGTAAGCAAAGACCTCGAAGCTAGTTACCACCTTCATTTTGTGAATTCACTGGGAGCCGTTCCGCACGTCTCCACCAACCCAAGGTTCCAATTCCAATTTATACAGCAAATCTAATCACACTAGGTTATCTGGTCTCCGGACACAGTTTCTGCAATTTACACAACATTAGCACCTATACAATTGATTCCTCATTGATCAGAGTACCAAATAATCGGTTAATCATATTGCCTCTCTAATGATTAGCACCTCAATGTTAGTTCAATGAATACATTATCCTCCTTATCCATGGGTTCCGCATGCACGGATTCAACCAACCGCGGATCAGGAAACCCGGAAGTTCTCTCTCCAGCACTCATTGTTTGAGCATTGTTCGCCTCATGTCTCGTTCAGTCGCTACTTTATTTCTGTGAAAAAATGGCTCCTAAAAAGCAATTAAGTGGTCAAAGCAATTCCTCAAAGGCTAAGACAATAGCAATTCCTATAACAATGTTGTTAACTAAAACATTTGCAATTGTGAAGTCTCGACCTTCAATGCTTGAAGATCAGCCCTCAACCTCCACAGATCCTGACTTTAGTGTTATTGAGCCTCCTCCAAAGCATCCTTATTCCCTAAACAATACAGTGAAACAACTATTTATAAAGCATTTCCATTGTATTAGGTATAGGTACTGTAATCTAGAGATGATTAAAAGTATTACATGGTGGTTGAGCATTGTTGGTCTCGCGTCTACTTGTTCGCTACTTGTGTTGTGAGCAAGAGGAAGGAGTTTAAAGCTAGTAAGGGAAGGCTAAAGCCTCAAGAATTTAAAGATCACGGGAGAATCGGGATCAGCCGATGCCAAGGCGGCATCAGCATTCCCAGAAGAGCTATGATGGTTGCATCTGTACTGAACGTACAGACTTTTTTTCTTGTCATTATTCCCTAAACAATGCAGTATAACAGCTATTTACATAGCATTTACATTGTATTAGGTATTATAAGTAATCTAGAGATGATTTAAAGTATACGGATGTGTGTAGGTTATATGCAAATACAATGCCATTTTATATAAGGGACTTGAGCATTCACATTTTTGGTATCTTTTTTGGGGGCGGGGGGGGGGGGGGAGAGTCCCGGAACCAATCCCCCGCGGATAAGGAGGGCCGACTGTACAAGATCTATAGTTCATTAGTACAAAGAAGATAGATCCAGTTGTTTTTTTAAAAATCATGCAACTGCCAACCGCCAGTTCTCAAGCTTAATTTTTCCTCCACAATAAATAACGTGCTATGGGTAAAGTGAACTGAATCACTCAATTTCAGTAACTATAATTTCAATGCAGTTTTATGGACAAGTAGTACGTACACAGCTTTTCTTCTCTTTCGTAGTTGGTGTTATTCCTGGGCCACTCAGTTAGTCACTCACACGAGGAGTTCCCATACAGCACAAGCAGTATTATCAATAAAGTTCAGTTGCATATCCTGTATGCACTATCCCTCAAAATCGAACACACATAGTCATACTCTCGTCCCCCTGAAATGAATTCTAACATTGCATTTGTCTTCCACACTACCAACTCAACCTGCAAAGAGGATTAATGCAAGGAGCTTAGGAGGATTAATAGTGCCTAACGGCAACTCGCTTGCTTGCATCTTCGGAAACAGCTTTATTTCCATCTTTAATCTCTCTATTTCTCCTTTTCAGGGTTCTTTTGAAGACCCCGATCTGGAGTTACACACTGATTATGGTTCTGGGCGGGAATGGGACCCGCTCTCGGGATTTCACATTATTCGGCATGCCAAGGGCTCTGCCTAAGAGCTCAGCTCGCCTTTGGAAGGCCGAGAGCTCGTGGCTCTGGAGATGGACAGATTGAAGGTTAGTGTTGGGCAGATTGGTGTGTCACGGGAGATGGAGGATCTAAGGCTGTGTGTCCAGAGACCCGGGATCTTTGGGCACAGAGCTCAGAAAAAAACGACGCAATGGATCTTTAACATCATAAACCAGCGAGTTGTTTGTTATGTCTCCCCTCTCACTGTGAAATAGTGACATCTCTTTCTCCCTTATTAGGGAGAGAGAAAGCCTGTGATATGGCGAATACTGGGTGAACGAGTAGTCTTTGGGATACTGCAAGTCTGTATCTTTGCTGTTGCTTTGCTCATGTCTGAGTGCTCGGTGGTGGGTGCCAATGCTTTTTTTTGCCGGTGGAGGAAAGGGGGATCGCTGCTTACTGCCGCTTACGGTTGGAAGGGGAGCTGGTGGGGGGGACCTTGGGGTTCTAACATTTAACTATCATTCATTCTTTTGGGGGCACTCCTCTGTTTCGATGGATGGTTGCAAAGAAAAAGCATTACAGGATGTATACTGGATGTATTTCTCTGACATTAAATGTACCCTTGAAACTTTGAAGTTAATCGTTAGGGAATCCAGCACAAGGACTCCCATGTCCTTCCTCTCCAGCCCTTTGCCTTTCCTACCAACCTGGCTTCATGTATCACCTTCCCTTCTCCCAACATTTTACTCTGGCATCTTCCCTCTTCCTTTCCAGTCCCGAAGAAGGGTCTCAGACTGAAATGTTGAATGTTTATTCATTGCCATAGGTGCTGCCTGGCCTGCTGAGTTCCTCTGACATTTTGTGTGTGCTGCTTGGATTTCCAGCTTCTGCAGAATTTTTCATGTTTATGAATCCAAGTTCCTTTTCATTTCAGATTTTTTAATTTTTTCCCCCCAAATAGAAAATAGTCTGTGCCATTATTTCACTACCAAAATATCTGGTCGTACACTTCCCTACACCATATTTCATCTGCCACTTTTTTGCCCATTCTCCCAATCTATCCAAATCCTTCTGCAGAATCACTGTTTCATCAACACTACTTACCCCAGCACCTATCTTTGTATTGATGGCCACAAAGCCATCAATTCTGTCATCCAAATCGATGACTTACAACATGAAAAGCAGTCCCAATATTGACCCCTGAGGAACACCACTTGCCACTGGGAGTTAAATCAAATAGGTTGCCTTTATTCTGACTTTTTGCCACCTGCCAATCAGCCAGTCTTTCTTGCTATACTATAGCCTCTAATCTTGTCAATTAGCCTCATATGCAGCAATCTGTTCTGAAAGTATAAGCAAACAACATCCACTGATTCTCCTATGTCCATCCTGTGTGTTATTTCCTCAAAGAATTCCAACAGATTTGTCAGGCAAGATTTCCCTTTAAGGAAACCATGCTGACTGTGGCCTACATATCTTGCACCTCCATGAACCTCAAATACCATTCTTAATAATAAACTCCAACTGCTTAAGCCAAGCTAACTGACCTATAATTTTCTTTCCTCTGCCTCCCTCCTTTCTTAAAGGGTAAAATGATATTTGCAATTTTCCATTCTTGTGGAACCATTCCAAAATCTAGTGATTCTTGAAATATCACTATTAATTCCTCACAATCTTTTTAGCTACCTCCTTCAGAACCCTGAGGTGCAGTCCATCTGGTCAAGGTGACCTCTCTACCTTCAGACCTTTCAGTTTCCCCAGTACCTTCTCCTTAGTAAAAGCAACTCACTTCTAACCCTTACACTCTTGAATTTCTGCCATACTGCTTGTGACTTCCACAGTGAAGACTGACGCAAAATACTTAAGTTTGTCTGCCATTTCTTTGTCCCCAATACTATTTCTCCAATGTCATTTTCCAGTGGTCCAATATCCATTCTTACCTCTCTTTAACTTTTTATATATCTGAAAAAAATTTGGTATCTTCTTTGATATTTTTGGCTAGCTTACCTTAATCTTTTCTCTCCTTATATATTTTTAATTGTCCTCTGTTGTTTTTAAAAGCTTCCTAGTCCTAATTTCCACTATTTTTTTTGCTCTATTATATGCCCTCTCTTTAGCTTTTATGCTGTCTTTGACTTCCCTTGTCATCCATAGTTGCCTCATCTTCTCTTTAGAATACTTCTTCACCTTTAGGATGCATCTATCTTGTGCCTTCTGAATTGCCCCCAGAAACTCCAGCCATTGCTGTCCTGCCATCATCCCTGCTAATATCCTCTTCCAACTAACTTTAGACATTAATTTCCTTTACTCCACTGTAATACTGATACATGTGACTTTAGCTTCTCCCTCTCAAATTGCAGGGTGAATACTAACATATGATGATCACTAACCCCTAAGGGTTCCTTTACCTTAAGCTCCCTAATCAAATCTGGTTCATTACACAACACCCAATCCAGAATAGCTGATCCCCAGTAGGCTCAACCACAGGCTCCTCTAAAAATCCATCTCGGAAATATTCTACAAATTCCCCCTCTTGGGATCCAGTACAAAACTGATTTTCTCAATCAAGCTGCATTTTGAAAATCCCCATGAATATTGCAACATTGTTGTTGTTACATGCCTTTTCTATTCCCATTGAAATTAATATCCCATATCCTGGCTACTGTTCAGGGGCCTGTATACAACTCTATCAGAGTCTTTTTACCCTTGCAGTTTCTTAACTCTATCCACAAGGAAGACAAATGTAGAGTTCTCCATTCACAACTTATTTTCTATTTTTATTTCAATTTTCTTGCAGAAGGACATATTCTTTTCACATATTTATTTGCAACATCTCTATTTTGAAGAAAATAAAATGTTGTTGGTAAGAAATTATAATACAGGTGGGCCCTGCTTTTTGAACATTCAATTTACGGCAACTCGCTGTTATGAAAGACTTACATTAGTACCTGTTTTCGCTAACCAAAGAGGATTTTCGCTTTTACGAAAAAAAGACGCCCGCTTTATACGTGTGTTTACCCCGAGAAAGACTACAATGACCGTGAAGCCTTGGGCGGGCAGTTGTTTGCGCATGCGTGTACGTGCCGATCTTTTTTATCCAAATCAATTTTGGTTCGCTGCCTTCCCGAGTTTGATAAGTGAAACTACACCGTACTTACAATATTTCTACTTTATATAGGGTGTAAATTTATTTTATCATTCCTGCTTTTACTATATGTTAGTGTTATTTTAGGTTTTATGTGTTATTTGCTTTGATTTGGTAGGTTTTTTTTGGGTCTGGGAATGCTCAAAAAATTTTCCCATATAAATTAATGGTAATTGCTTTTTTGCTTTACAACATTTCGGATTACCAACGGTTTCATAGGAACGCTATACCTTCGGATTGCAGGGGAAACTTGTACTGATCTAGTGAACTGTATATTGGAAGCATTAATTTTAAAGTAGAATTCCAATAAAAATTCAATAAAATACAGTGGCAGGGCTTACCATGCACACACTACTACCTCCCTCTTAAATTCTAAGAAACTAAAGTCCACATCAATAGTAAAATAAGTTACAAGATGATAGTTGGAACTGCTGGAGTAATAACGTCAAATTTCTTACAAAATAAAGACTTGTCTTTAATATTAAGTCAGAGACTTAGTCACTCACACTAGATCGCATTTTTAGCAGCCATTGCTTGAGGGGCATGATTAATAAGTCAAATAAGCTCTGCTCTCGAACAGAGAACCCCCTCAAGAAGAGCATGCCAGCATTCAAACCCATTTTAGTTTTATGAAACAATACATCAGAACACAAAACAGTATAGCACAGAAACAGGCCAATGTCTGTACGAACCATGATGCCAATTCAAACTAATTTGATGTACCTGCTTATGGTCTATCCACATGTCTATTTAAATGTCTCTTAACATTGAATGATATCTGCTTCCATTACTACCTCCAGCAACAATTCCAGGCATCTACCACATTATGCAAATCTTCTTTAACCTTTCCCTTTCTCCTCTTGATATTCCAACCCTTGAAAAAGATTCTATGTCTCCCCTCGCATGCATTTCTTAACTTTATACACCACTATCAGGTCACCGCATCAGCCTTTGATACTCAAAACAAACCAATCCAAATGTCTTTAATCTCTTCCTGTAGTTAACTCTTTCATCCAGGCAACATCTTATTCAATATCTGCTGTGCCTTCTCCAAAAACTCCACATTTTCCTGTAATGTAATAAACAGAACTGCACACAATACTCTAATAGTGTCCTAGCCAAAGTTTTATACAGCTGCAAGCTGACTTCTTAATTTTGACACTAAGTATCCTGACCACTAAAGGTAAGCATGCCATACACCTTCTTTACCATCATATCTACTTCTGTTTCTATTTTCAGGGGGCAATGCACTTTCATCACAAAGTTCCTCTAGACATCAATGTTCCTTAAGAGAATTACGGTATACTTTCCTTTTACAATTGTCATCCCAAAAGTACACCTCTCACTTTTCCAGATTAAATTCCATCTGCTATTTCTTTATCCACATTTCCAACTGGTGTGTATCTTCCTGATACATGCACACACTCATGTGTGTGCATTCCAGTTAATTTGGGCACATTGGGACCAGTATATTTTGGCCCAATTAAGCAGCTATTCCAATTAGCCGAAGTTTCATGATAATAGACAAAAAGCTATAAAAAAGATAAACTGCCATTAACAAATTGTGTACTTAGATATAATACAGAACAAATTAGAACACTACTAATACTTCTCCAGTCCATAAAATTTAGTTTCTAACAGTTATTGATGGAGGAATACATCCTGTGCATGCTGCCATGTTCGTTTGATTAACTGTAAATGAACAAAATCTGTGCAGATAATGAACTGCCTTCTTTGCTTTCCTGCAGGAAGTAGTGTTGAAATCCAATATTATATTTCCTTGCTGATGTATTAAGCATGCAATTGTAGATTTACACACAAGTGCACATGACTGATACTAGTTAGAAACAGTTTGGCAATAGATTCTTGACACAGTTAAGTGGCAGATTTTCCCAAATAAACAAAGGGAAATCCAGCTTTTTCTCAATTGGTTTTTGTTCTTTATAAGTTACCCCCAATTAAGCAGGTGCCCTGATTTACCAATGGTGCAATTAAAACTGTATTATACATGTGCGTGCGTGTGTGTGTGTGTGTGTGTGTGTGCGCGCGCACGCACGCGTGCGTATGTGGGGCCATTGTTGGAATGGGCCAGAGTTTGAGTGGGACTTTGGAGAAGAAAGGCAGAAGCTGAGGTAGATTTTGGGTAACTTTCTCTTTTTCTTTCTTTCTTTTTGCGCAGTTAGAAAAGTGGAAATACCAGGCAGGCTGGGAATCGATTAACACCCGATCATTCGGGAGGCTAAGGGGCTGACTGGCAGGTGATAGAGAGGTAGTTACATTTAAGGTGCAGGACACAGGTAACTGAGTGACCATCAAGAAGGGGAAAAGAGATTGGCAGCCACTGTGGCAACGCTCTGTGGTTGTTCTTCTCAATAACAAGTATACCATTTTGTTCGGTGAGATGACGTAGCTGAGGAAAGCCTCTGGCATGGAATCTTGCTTTGTGCCTCAGAAGGAAAAGGTGGGGAGTGGGGAGGAAGAGGCGAGCTGGAGTGATACGGGATTCATCGGTTAGGGGAACAGACAGGAATTTCTGTGGGCAACATCAAGATTACCAGATGATATGTTGCCTCCCAATTGTCAGAATCCGAGACATCTCGGATCGACTCCACAACATTCTAGATAGGAGGGTGAGCAGCCAGAGGTTGTGGTCCAAGTTGGTTCCAGTGACACAGGTAAGAAGGGTGACAAGAGTCTGCAACGTGAGTTCAGGGAGTTAGGTACTAAGATAAAGGATAAGACCTCCAGGGCTGTGATCTCAGGATTGTTACCCATGCCACGAGCTAGTGACACCAGAAAAAGGAAGATAATATAGTTTAATATGAGGCTAAGGAGATGATGTAGGAAGAAGACCTTCAGATTTTTGGATCATTGGACTCCGTTCAATGGAAGATGGGATAGGTACAGACATTACAATTTGTACCTGAACTGGAGGGGAACAAGCTCCTTTGCAAGAAAGTTTACTCATGCTGCTGCAGGACTTTAAACTATATTTGCAGGGAGATGGGAACCAAAGTGCCAGGGCAGATAATAGAGGGGTTGTGGGGAAAGATGTTGTTAAGTCTATATAAAAAGCATGGTAGGAATAATGTTATGAGTTGGATCTACTGTATTTCAATGCAAGGAGTACTGTAGTAAGTCAGATGATCTTAGGGCACGGACTAGTATGTGGAATTATGATGTTATAACCATCATTGAGACGTGGTTGCTGGAGGGGCAGGACTGGCAGGTCAGTGTTCTGGGGTTCTGTTGTTTTGGCATGATAGAGTGAGAGGGAGAAGGATGGCATTACTATTCAGGGAAAATGTCATGGCAGTGTTCAGACAGGATAGACTGGACCTACATAGTGAATGGTGGGGCACTAGGAGTGCTGTAGAACAGACAAATCTGGAAATACAGATCCATAACTCCTTTTGAAGTTAGGAGACAGGTAGGTAGGGTCATAAAGACAGCTCTCAGCACATTGGCCTTCATAAATCAAAGTACTGAGTTCAGGAGTTGGGATGTTATGTTGAAGTTTCATAAAACACTGGTGAGGCTTAATTTGGAGTATTTTGTACAATTTTGGTTGAGGACCTGAGTTATAGGGAAAGGTTGTCCGGAGCATAGGAGAATAAGAGGAAATTTGACAGAGGTACAGTATATACAGTTATGAGGGGTATGGATAGGGAAAATGCAAGCAGGCTTTTTCCAATGAAGTTAGGTGAGACCGGAATTAGAGGTCATGGGTTAAGGGTGAAAGATGAAATGTTTAAGGGGAACATGAGGGTGAACGTTTTCACTCAGAGGGTGGTAAGTGTGTGTAATGAACTGCCAGCAGAAGTAGCAGATGCAGGTTCAATTTCAACATTTAAGAGAAGTTTGGATAAGTACATGGATGAGAGGAATATACAAGGCTATAGTCCAAGTTAATGGGACTAAGCAAAATGTCAGTCATAGACTAGATAGGCTGAAGGGCCTGTTTCTGTGCTGTCATAGTGTAATGTTCTATAAACTAAAGGGAAATCTCAGGTTGTTCTTCAGTCCACTGGTACCTCACTTGTGGCTAAAAAGAATAGTGAGATCTCTTGAGGCCCCAACTGTTTTCACCGTTTCTCAATCACCTGGGATAGATCCAATCAGTTCCTGGGGTTCTATCTATATACTACTAAAACTCTCATGCCCTGTCTGTCTGTTTGTGACCTCCAATTAGTGCAAATGGTGCATTACAGCGGCACTATTTTTGGCTAAATCGACTTAAAATGTGCTAATTTACAGAATGCAGGCACAGTTCAGGGTTATACATTTGTATAAAATTGTTCATTCCCCAAAATCAACTGCCCTATTTTGACCCGAGAGCCAATCCGCCTTCATGGAAATCGGGACGCGGCACCAAGATGCATGCGTACAGCCAGCCTCAGCAGCACCTCACGATGCTCACAGAGCCAATTCCAACTTTGAGTGATCGGGCAATTTTTGGAGTGAATAGAGAAGACGAAATCACACAGTATTTGACAAGCAGATACATCGGGCCCTCTGAAGCTGTTAGATCGATACTTGGATTTCCAGTTCACGAGAGGGAACCAGCCGTTGTTCGCCTTCAAGTGCAGCTACCCCAACAGCATCAAGTATTCTTTCAAGGTAATTCTGCTGTGCAACTGAATAATGATATGGCAAGATCCATTTTAACGGAATTCATGGATCTTTGCACTCGTGATCCATTTGCAAGAACCCTGTACTATGCGGATATTCCCAGATTCTACACTTGGACTAATAAGAGATGGGAAAGAAGGAGAATGGGGAAAAGAGTGGAGGAGTACTCCGGGATTTTTGAAGCAAATGTTCTGGGTCGAGTGTATACCGTTCCTCCACAAAGTGGTGACCTCTACTATTTGAGACTTCTTTTTCATCACAAAGGAACCAGTATCTTTCAAATCATTGAAAACACATGATGGAGATATCCTTCCATCATTTAAAGACATCTGCAGAGAGAGAGAGAGAGGATTGTTGCAAGCTGATAATCATTGACAGTAAACTATGGAAGAAGCAGAGAGAACAAGAATGCCCAGAGCAATGAGAGATTTGTTTGTTGTCTTGCTAACAAACACTGAAATCAACAATCCACAGCAATTATGGAACCGGTTCAAGAATGCAATGTCTGAAGATTTCTTACAAATGGAGAGGAGAACTATCAGTGATCCTAATATCATGATCGATGAGAGGCATCATGGACAAGCTCTTCTGCATTTCCAAGAGAAACTTGAGAACTTGGGCAAAACACTTGAAGAATATAACTTGCCAACACCAAAAAACGGTACAATTACTCAAAGTGCTGGCAATCTGGAGTTATTGCGTGAACTGCAATACAACAGAGACGAACAGCAGGAATTTGTTTCACAGAAGGAGCCCCTATTGAATAATGAGCAAAGAGAAGTACCGTAGATGTCGGATTATAAGCCGCTACTTTTTTCCCACATTTTGAACAGCTTTGAACACTGCGGCCTTTACTACGGTGCGGCTAATGCATGATTTTTTTTCATGCCGCCAAAAACATTTTGCCTCGTAACAGTAGACCAATAAAATTGATGAGTAGTTCACAGAGGTCCAATGAAATTGTACGATAAATCAAGCGCACTTTCACAATTAAATTATTGTAAATCAGTCATTTGTACTCACCCTCATCAACATGGAAAACACTCGAAGAAAAGCATTGTGCTGCCTTTATGGCAGTTATTTAGTTTATAATATTTTCGCTTAGTAATTCATTTGTTAGTATTTTCTAGTTAAAGTTAGAAGTACTACATCCCGGGATACTATGACGTCACATCCGGTTTCGCCGCGTCTTGTGGGAAATACCGGTTTGCGATAAACGGGAAGGTGGGGGCATTAGGCGAGCGCGAAACGCTGCTTTTAAGTCAAAGGCGATCAATAACTTTTCCTGGTAGGCTGCAGTATATATTTTTTTACCAGTCGTTAGGAGATATTGGAATGTATACGCAACGTAATTTGTGTGTTACCGATACGTATGTATATTTAAAAGTAGCCGTGTTACAGGCACGGTTCGAAAAAAAGCATTTGCAATATGTATTTGTTTATGTTACCATATGGATTTAATTAAAAGTTTAAAAATCCTCACGTGTAATATCTTTCTGTGTAAATATCTCATATTACAACGTGGGACACCTGCGGCCTAAAATCCGGTGCGGCTTGTACAAGTACAAAATTGATTTTCTTTCTAAAATTAGAGCCAGCGGCTTTTAATCAGGTGCGCTCTGTAGTGCGAAATCTACGGTATATGAATATGTGTGCAACTGATTGGAAAGGAATCTCTCTTCAATGATCTTCATTGATGCACCAAGAGGAACAGGTAAGACATTTATCATCAACTTGATCCTCACGAAAGTTAGGGGAAATGGAGGTGTTGCTATTGCTGTAGCATCTTCAGGTATTGCAGCAACATTGATGCCTGGTGGTAGGACAGTGTATTTAAGATTCAAAATACCCCTCAAAGTCAATGAAGATGCCCTTTATAACATCGAAAAAAACACCAACACTGCAAATTTACTCCAAAATGCAAGGCTTATTGTCTGGGATGAGTGCCTCATGATTAGGAGGGAGAACTTTGAAGCCGTGGACCGGACTCTTAGTGATATATGCGGCAAGAATGAGGCCTTCGGGGGTATTTTAACCATTTGCTGTGGCGATTTCTGTCAGCTTCTACCAGTTGTGAATGTGGAAATAATGCTGATGTGGAGAATTCATGCATAAACAAATCCTACTTATGGAGAAGCTTCATCAAGTTTCAATTGAAGAGAAACATGCAATTGAGTGAGGGAGAAGGATGATATTCTGAGTTCTTATTGGATGTTGGAGAAGACAAGATTGAGAAAAATGAAAATGATGAAATCAAATTACCTGAAGATATGATTCTGCCAGCAAAAACTTTGGAAGAATGCATTGATTTCATCTACCCGACATTCAACAATCCTGCAGAACTGTTCTCGAGGAATTCTATCTTGATTCCTCTCAATGAAATGATGCGAAAAATAAACTTCACATGCATTAGGCGCCTCCCTGGAATCATGAAAGAATACTGTTCCTTCAATGCCGTAGGTGAAGGAGCTAACGCCACTCATTTTCCAACAGAATTCCTTGATTCGGTTGAACTCTCTGGATTGCCGCCACATAAACTGGAATTAAAGAGGGTATCTCCCATCATTTCAATGAGGAAATTGGATCCATCAAGGCTTTGCAATGGAACACAAATGATGGTGGAAGAACTGCACGACAATCTCATCGTAGCAAAGATAAACATTGATGCGTTCAATAATGACATTGTCATGATCCCAAGAATTACTCTCAATTTATCAGAAGGGGAAGATGTCCCTCTTCAGCGGAGCCAGTTCCTGATACAGTCATGCTTTGCTATGACTATGCATAAGGTGCAAAGCCAAACCATGGAGAATGTGTTGATTTATCTGAAGAAACCAGTATTCCAGCATGGTCAGCTGTATATGGCTTTACAGCCGGGGGAAAATAAATGAAAATGTTAGAGTATTCTTGAAGGGTGGCAGATCAACCAAAAATGTTGTCATCAAAAGTATCCTTCGTTAAACGAGGAGGAGCTACATTTGACTTGCTATGCGTCTTTATTCTTTAATAAACTGAGCTTTTCTTCTTTAATTTCCAAAGCACATCACATCAGACTGCACTATCTTTCTCTCAAAGGGTGCCCCAATGGGTCCCACCTTTATTTATTTTTTCCTGTTCCTATTGACCCCTGTCACTCTACCTCCTTCCCCCCCCCCTAACTTTTCCCATCTATTACACTGATTCCCTTCCTCATGTCCATCCATTTATTCAATGCTCCACTGTCCTCTACTGTCAGATTCTATCTTCAAGCCATGCAGCATCTATGGAAATAAGTCCTGATAGATAGATAGATAGATAGATAGATAGATAGATACTTTATTCATCCCCATGGGGAAATTCAACTTTTTTCCAATGTCCCATACACTTGTTGTAGCAAAACTAATTACATACAATACTTAACTCAGTAAAAAATATGATATGCATCTAAATCACTATCTCAAAAAGCATTAATAATAGCTTTTAAAAGGTTCTTAAGTCCTGGCGGTTGAATTGTAAAGCCTAATGGCATTGGGGAGTATTGACCTCTTCATCCTGTCTGAGGAGCATTGCATCGATAGTAACCTGTCGCTGAAACTGCTTCTCTGTCTCTGGATGGTGCTATGTAGAGGATGTTCAGAGTTTTCCATAATTGACCGTAGCCTACTCAGCGCCCTTCGCTCAGCTACCGATGTTAAACTTTCCAGTACTTTGCCCACGACAGAGCCCGCCTTCCTTACCAGCTTATTAAGACGTGAGGCGTCCCTCTTCTTAATGCTTCCTCCCCAACACGCCAACACAAAGAAGAGGGTGCTCTCCACAACTGACCTATAGAACATCTTCAGCATCTCACTACAGACATTGAATGACGCCAACCTTCTTAGGAAGTACAGTCGACTCTGTGCCTTCCTGCACAAGGCATCTGTGTTGGCAGTCCAGTCTAGCTTCTCGTCTAACTGTACTCCCAGATACTTGTAGGTCTTAACCTGCTCCACACATTCTCCATTAATGATCACTGGCTCCATATGAGGCCTAGATCTCCTAAAGTCCACCACCATCTCCTTGGTCTTGGTGATATTGAGACGCAGGTAGTTTGAGTTGCACCATATCACAAAGTCCTGTATCAGTTTCCTATACTCCTCCTCCTGTCCAATCCTGACACACCCCACAATGAAGAGTCTTAGCCCAAAATGTTCACTGTTTACTCTTTCCCATTGATGCTGCCTGGTCTGCTGAGTTCCTCCAGTATTTTGTGCGTTGCTTTGGGATTCCAGCAACTGCAAATGCTCTCTTGTTTGAGATTCTATCTTCTTCAGTCCTTTGTCAGTTCTTCCTATCACCCCCAGTTTCTTGTATCACTCCCACTCTTTCCTCCCATCATTCACCAGCATTTGTTCCACCCCTTCCCCTTTTTTGTACTGGCTGTTCTTCTTTCCTTTCCAGTCCTGAAAAAACATTGATTTGTCCTTATCTCTCCACAGAGGCTGCCTGATCCTTTGCGTCTTGCTCCAGATTCATGAATCTGCCGTCTCTTGTGTCTTCATTTAGTAATTAACCCACCTCTTCAGATGCTAAGCATAAATTTCTGCCTTTGTCATTGAGTGATCCAATCCTCTCCATAGTTATTCTCATTCCAATGGATGTACAAAATGCCTAGGAACTCTCTTTCATCCTACTCACCAAAGACATCTTCATGGCTCCTTTCATCCCTCCTGCCTCCCTGTTTAAGGTCTCTTCTGCTTCCTCAATGGTCCTGTTCAATTTCAGTTTCTTAAACCTTAAATATGCTTCTTCACCCTCTTGACCAAACTTACAACATCTCGTCATTCAAGATTCACAAACCTTGCTAGTCTTGTCTTTCTTCTTCACAAGAACATGTAGGTCCTGAATTCTACCCATCCCATCTACTCAACAGCTCACCAGTGTTGTAACTAGCTGAAGAAATTTCTCCTCATCTTAGTTGTAAAGGGCCATCCATTTATTCTGAGGCTGTGCCCTCAGATCCTAGACTCTGCTACTAATGGAAACAATCTCTTCACATCCAGTCTGTCCAGACCTTTCAGCATCAAGTTTTCAAGGAGATAGAAACATAGAAAACCTACAGCACAATACAGGCCCTTCGGCCCACAAAATTGTACCAAACATGTCCCTACCTTAGAAATTACTAGGGTTACCTATAGCCCTCTATTTTTCTAAACTCCAAGTACCCATCCATTTTTCGAAGCTCCATGTACCTACCCATGTACCTATGAGATCTCCCCTCATCCTGCTAAACTCCATGGAGTACAAGCCCAGAGCCATCAAACACCATTAAACATTTTATTCCTGGCATCATTCTTGTGAATGTCGTCTGGACTCTCTCTAGGACCAAGCACATCTTTCCTTAGATACAGGGCCCAAAATTGATCATAATATTCCAAATATGGTCTAATCAATGCCTTATAAAGCCTTAGCAATGCATCCTTGTCATACAGTCTCCAAATGTTCCTGAAACATGAAATCATACCTTCCAGACCAGAAAGAGTAAAGTTCAGGCTTTTCACATATAGATTAGAGCAGATAGTGTAATTTAAATAAAATAAGGTATCTTAATGAGCATTGGAAGGAAGAAAGAAAATCAAGAAACTCAAAAACCAGGAAGTGGAACTGATTTTATCTACAGACTGAAAAGACTACAGTTCCTGATGAACTTTATCCCCGAATTTTAAAAGTTCATCTTAAAAGTTTAAAATCTTAAAATTGGATGCTTGATGTGTTGGTTTTAATTTTCCAAAATTTCATATATCTGGGGAAAATTCTATTTCGTTTGGAAAACAATATAACTACGTTCTTCAAAAAGGGAAGCAGAAAGCAGAAAACTTGAGGTAAATTTATTTAACATCCATCACAGGTAAAACATTAGAAGCTAACATTAAAGAATTTTAAATGTCAAGACTGATGTAAGCAGGAATCAAGTTTTCACACTTGATACAGATATACATCACATGGATGAAAGCACCTAATGTAAGGTTGCTAAATTTACTGGTAATACAATTGCAAGTAGGAAAGCGATTTTTGGGATGAACTCAATGGAGCTCAAATAGTTATGGATAGATATATCTGGTAAACCAAGTATATTGTGGGAAAATATTAAATTTTCTCTTTTGAAAAGAAAAATAAATATGCATATTATCTCAGAGAGATGTAAAAGCCCTGAGATGTAGAGAGAGTAAGACAAAGTAACACATACCAATCCTTATAGAGGGATCAGAAGTGGAGAGAGTGAGCAGTTTCAAGCTCCTGGGTGTCAAGATCTCTGAGGATCTAACCTGGTCCCAACATATCGATGCAGTTATAAAGAAGGCAAGACAGCAGCTATACTTCATTAGGAGTTTGAAGAGATTGGTACATCAGCAAAACCACTCAAAAATTTCTATAGATGTACCGTAGAGAGCATTCTGACAGTCTCCACTACTATCTGGTATGGAGCGGGGGAGGAGGGGGGGGGGGGGAGTGCTACTGCACAAGACCAAAAGAAGCTGCAGAGGGTTGAAAATTTAGTTGGCTCCATCTTGGGTACTAGCTTACAGAATGCCCAGGACATCTTCAAGGAGCGGCATCCCAGGAAGACAGCGTCCATTATTAAGGACCTCCAGCATGACCTTTTCTCACTGTTACCATCAGGTAAGAGGTACAGAAGCCTGAAGGCACACACTCAGTGATTCAGGAACAGCTCTTCCCCTCTGCCATCCAATTTCCAAAGTGACACTGAACTCTTGGACACTACCTCAGTTTCTTCTATATTCATTGAACTGCTGCTGCTAAGTTAACAAGTTTCATGACACATGCTAGTGATAATAAACCTGATTCTGATTCCTAGGACATGATTCATAAAAGGGATACAGATTCAGCAAGTAATTAGGAAATAGAGCATTTTTTTGGTTACAGAGAGAGGAATTAACATCGGTAGCTGAGTGAAGGGCGCTGAGTAGGCTACGGTCAATTATGGATAACTCTGAACATCCTCTACATAGCACCATCCAGAGACAGAGAAGCAGTTTCAGCGACAGGTTACTATCGATGCAATGCTCCTCAGACAGGATGAAGAGGTCAATACTCCCCAATGCCATTAGGCTTTATAATTCTACCGCCAGGACTTAAGAACTTTTTAAAAGCTATTATTAATGCTTTTTGAGATAGCGATTTAGATGCATATCATATTTTTTTACTGAGTTAAGTATTGTATGTAATTAGTTTTGCTACAACAAGTGTATGGGACATTGGAAAAAAGTTGAATTTCCCCATGGGGATGAATAATCTATCTATCTATCTAAAACTAGAGAGGTAATACTTCTGTTATATAGAGCAATTACAGAATGCATCAGGAGTATTGGGTACAGCATTGTTTTTAGCTAAGGATTGATTACATGTACATCAGAAGCAATTCTGAGAAACAGAGAAAGTGTACTTAATTGGAATGGGTCAGTCATAGAGTGAAGAAAGAGTGGTTTGGCTAGGCCTGCATCCACTGAAATATAGAAGAGTAACCTTAAATTTGATTGAAAAATACGAGATTCTGAGGAGTCGTGGGAGGGTAAATATGGAGAGGGTATTTTCTCTCATAGAAGAATCTCATACTGGGAAAATGTTTTAAGCAAGGACCTGGACCCTCTTTAATTTGCCTACTGCCACAGTGGGTCTAAAGCGGATGCAATCTCACTGACTCAACAGCAATGCTTGTATCAGGGTGATGTTTATTAATTACTGCTCTGAGTTCACCACCATCAGTACTAATTCAACAAGTTTCAAAACCAGGGCTTTTGTAACTGGATTTTTGACTTCCTCACTGGGAGATTACAGTCAGCACAGGTTGGAAATAACATCTCCTCCTCACTGATCCAGCAACACCAGCACACCTCAAGGATGTGCACTTACCACACTGCTCACCCTCACCACACTGCTCAAATGTAATCTACACCTTTGTATAAATTAACCAATAACAAAGTTGTCAGAATCTCAGATAGTGATAAGGTGATGTACAGGAGTGAGATTGCTCAGCTGATTGAATGGTGTTGCAATACCAACCTTGCACTCAATGTCAGTAAGACCAAGGAACTGATTGTAGACTTCAGGAAGGGAAGTCGAGGGAACACACACCAGTCCTCATCGAGGTGTCAGCAGTGGAAAGGGTGAGCGGTTTCCAGTTCCTGGGTGTCAACATCCTGAGCATACTATATTGATGCAATTACAAAGAAGGCATGACAGTGGCTATATTTCATGAGTACTTTCAGAAGATTTGGCATGTCACCAAAGACTAACAAATTTCCACAGATGCACCATGTAGAGCATTCTAATCGATTACATCACCGTCTGGTACGGAGTAGCCACTGCACAGGTTCAAAAAAATCTGCAAAAAGGTGCAAACTCAGCCAGCTCCATCATGGACACTAGCCTCCCCGACATCGAGGACACCTTAAAAAGGCGATGCTTCAAAAATACAGCATCTATTATTAAGAACCTCCATCATGCAGGACATGCTCTCTTCTTCTTACTACCATCAGGGAGGAGGTACAAAAGCCTGAAGACATGTACTTAATGCTTTAGGAATAGCTTCTAACTCTCTACCATCAGATTTCTAATGGACAACGAACCAACCCATGAATACTACCTCATTATTTTCGCTCTCTTTCTGCACTATTTATTTATTTTTAATATATATTTCTTATTGTAATTTATAAGTTTTTTTAATATATTGGACTGTAGTGCTGCCTCAAAACAACAAATTTCCCAACATATGCCAGTGATATTAAACTGTTTCTGATACTGAATAAGGATTCAGCCATTTACAACAGAGGTGAGATAATATTTTTTCACTCAGTGGATTAGAATTCTTTTGAATTCTCTTTGTCAGAAGGCATCGGAAAGTCTTTGAATACTGCTAAAACAGAGTTAGATTGATAAGCTGGGGTAAAAGGTTTTCGTGGGTGGACAGGAATGTGAGTTTGAGGTTGAAGTTAATTCAGCTATCATTTTATTAAAAGCTAGAGTAGGATTAGGGGCTTTTTCTCAAAATTTGTATGTTTGAGAGTAGATTGGTAAATCTGCAGTACAACACTTTTGTCTCATCAGTTAGGTTTTGTTTTAAGGTTACACTGTTGAACAATTTCAATTCCTGAACTTTAAAATACTGTCAATGTAAACGCACAAAAATTCATAATTATGTTCAATTTGACACAAAATTTGTTGAATTAGTATTTCTAAATCTTGAAAGACACCACAAAACTATAGGTAGACCCCAAGAATGCTTTTATCCTTTACCACACTTACAAGTTTTATTTAATTTATTCTCTACTTATAGCCCATCAGGCGTAATCCTTCACACATCAGAAACTGCCAGCCATTAGAACACATAGCGGGACAGCTCAGGAACAGGTCCATCAGCCCACAATGTTATGCCAAACTAATTAAATGCCTGACTAAACTAATGGCTTCTGCCTGCACTTATCTCATATCTCTCCACTCTCTGTATATTTATGTGCCCATCGAAGAGCCTCTTAAACACCACTATTGTATTTGCCTCCACTACTACCTCTGGCAGTACATTTCAGATACCACTCTTTGTGTAAAAAGAACTTCCTGCCATCTTCTTTGAACTCAATCCCTCTCACCTTAAATGAATCTGCTAAATTTGGATACACGAATGACTGGGTCGTAGCCTTCCAATCGAACAATGTCAAATCCACTGAAAAAGAACCTTACCTAAGATATTAACTCCCTATCCAACTACTTCTCAAAGTGATACCTAAATATGAATGTCAACAAAATAGTAACTTCTAAATTTCATCTGGACAATCGACGAACCAAACTTAAACTTAATATCAAACTAAATGACAAACAGCTATCCAATGATCCATACTCAGGAGTCACACTAGATCGAACTCTCTCATACAAGATCCACCAAAATGTTGCAAAGAAACTAAAATCCAGAATGGCCATTTCAGGAAGATAGAAGGAACCAAATGGGTGCTAACCAGTCAGTCCTACGAACATCTAGCCTCTATGTTTCTCAGTCACCTGGGAGAGAAAGTGCTTACACAATTATCATTAATACACAGCTCCATACTTTTATGAGAATTATTTCAGGAGCCCTAAAATCCACACTTGTCCTTGGCTCCCAACAATGAGAAGAATAGCACCCACAGAGACCCACAGAGGAGCAGCTTCAGCAAAATTCTACAAGCGTATCCAAAATATGTCCAACAACATTTCAGTTCAGTACACCAATGGGGCGCACGACAACCCCCAGCTAGCCCCTGTGGTGCCCCAACCCAGGACATCCCCCCCACCCCCGGTCCAAACATGCCCTCTCACCAAGTTCTGAGATGGCTTCGCCGTGGTCCATCGATATGGCCACAAGCTGGAATAGTGCCTTGACAAAAACCAATCAAAAGTGGAAAAAGTATAGAACAGGAAGATGGAAAAGTGGATCACTTTCCTCATCTCAGGAGTCACTTTCAATGAGGACATACGTTAACAAAAAATCTACAACTATCTCCACTGTGCCACAGGTGCTTCTAACCAAATGAGGAAATGAGTTTTGAATACTTCAATTTGGCACAAATTAGTTAGTAGCAGTGATGCCTGTCTTTCTGCATGCTTTGGTGACATACACAATCTACTGCAAGCACTCAAAGCACTTCAGATTCAGATTACTGTCATTTAAAAACCACAAATGCAATGCAGTTAAAAAATGAGACAACGTTCCTCCAGAATGATATCAACAAAGCACATGACAAAAACAGACCTCATCAGAAAATCCACATAACGTTTGGCAATCCCCAATCCAGAGTCCAGAGAGGCTGCTAAGTATTAATATCGTGCTACCATCTTAGTGTGTTTCCCGGAAAGGAGCTCCAAAGCCACCAGACAAAATAAGACCAAAAACTAAAGCTACAAGACCTGCACAAAACCACAGTTACAACATATAGTTACAACAGTGCAAACAATAGCATAATTATTAAAAAAAACAGACCATGGCATAGTAAAAGTAGTCCAAAGATGTTAAAAGACCATAAGTTCAAAAGAAACCACCTCACAATTTCCACAAGTCCTCAGGGTCCCGATTGACTCGTCATCCCATGCAGGCGGCAGAAGGGAGTACCCCCGCTATGGACTTCCACGGCGCCGCCTGACTCAACTTTGCAGACACAGCACACAATGAAAGCTCCATCGAACCCAGCCTCGCAGACACAGCACACACTGAAAGCGACCTGACCGCAGCGGACTCCGAGTCCATCGAACCTCCGAGTCTCTGACCATCCCCTCCGGCACAGCTTCTCCAAGCACCATCCTCTGCCGAGCGTATTAAGATGGCCCCGCCAATGGCCACCGGCAACATGACCCCAAGGACTGGGGGCCTGTTCTTCTCAGCAGAGACCCGGACCTCACAGCAGCAGCAGCAACAAAGAAGGTCTTCCTGGAGATTTCCAGATGTTCCTCCGTGCTCCCACGTCCGTTTTTCATCTGATTATGATTGCGCACGGAACCCAGCTTCACAAATAACAGATAATCAGCTCCGGAGTGGCCGCTGCAAGCTGCGTCATGCCGCCATCTTGGAATTGGAAGATTCCACTTGTCTCCCATACTGTCTCTCCAAGACCTTCCAAATCTTTTAGAAGCACAGCTGAGCCCACATCAGTTTCCTCTCCCACTCTAAGTATGAATGCTCTGATCATAATGATGTGGATCATCCTTCAAATGGCAAAATGTTCCACTGAGCTCATGCAAGACATTTCTAGAAGATTAAGGTACACAGCATGATTTTCCCCCCTTGAAAAAAAATGCAACATCCCCTTCTGTACCATATATAGCCCTATTCCATGCCTACTCAGAATGCAGAAAAATCCTCCAAAGTGTGACACAATCTTAAAATTCCACAATAAGAGCATGCATAAACAGTACATGTGGGCAACATCCCAAACCACCCATTACCCAGCAAGCACCGCCTGTGGCAGTCCATAATCATGGACAGGACTCATCAGAGCTTAGAACATGAAGTGGAAGCAAGTCATCCTTTACTGCAAAGCACTCAGAATCACAATCAGGTTTAATATCACTTGTCATATATCATGAAATTTGTTGTTTTACAGCAACAGTATATTGCATTGCATAATCATAAAAAACTATAAATTACAATAAGAAATATATATATAATTAAGTAGTGTAAAAAGAGAGCAAAAATAGTGAGATAGTGTTCGTGGGTTCATTGGTTCATTGTCGTTCAGAAATCTGATGGCAGAGGTGAAAAAACTGTCTCTAAAAAGTTAAGTATGTGGCTTCAAGATCCTATCTCCACCTTGATGGTAGCAATAAGAAGAGAGTATGTCCTGGGTGATTGGAGTCCTTAATGATGGATGCCTTGAGGCATCATCTTTTGAAAATGTTCTCGATGCTACTATGATACAGCTTGCTGAGATTACAACTTACTACAGCATTTTCTGATCCTATGCAGTGGCTCCTCCACACCAACAGTGATCTAACCAGTTAGAGTGCTCTCCATAGTTCATCTGTAGAAATTTGCAGGAGTTTTTGGTGACATACCAAGTCTCCTAATGCAATACAGCCACTATCATGCCTTCTTTGTCATTGATATCCAGGAATTTGAAACTGCTCACTCTTTCCACTACTGGTGTGTGTTCCCTCAACTTCCCTTTCCTGAAGTCAACAAACTAAGGAAAGTTACTGTTGCGATACCAGTCAGATAGCTGTCTCTTCAAGATGGTGCCAACAAGCAGCGACTCTTGTATGCAGCTCTGATGGGAATGAACAAGTATTTCCATTCAGGAGTTCTACAGCTGAAATCCATAGTCACTGGGTACTTCAGTAAGCAGCATCATTTTAAGACTTTTAAGAAGTCTGTCGATACTCAAATCTAGTGATATTGGCAGATCTTGGACTGTAGACTTGGGTCATGATTGCAGCTAAGAGAACAGAAGTATGGAAGATGAGATGGTCTACAGATGTGATTGAAACGCAGAGGCCTTAGATCACCACTCCCGACTATCCTGCTGGTGAATGTGCAGTCTCCAGAAAATAAATTTGAATACCTCAGAGCAAGATTGCATTTCCAGAGGGACATGTGTACTTTGCTTCACAGAAGCATGGCTCACACCTGCCATTTTGAATGCAGTGCTGCAGCCAATGGCTTCACCATTCTCCGCAAAGTCAGGACACTTCATTCTTTTAAAGGGAGGAGGTAGAGTATTCTTTATAATTAACTCTCATAATGCAGAGACGTGGCAGTTCTGTCTCAGTCCTGCTCACTTGACCTGGAACATCTAGTGGTCAAATGTCATCCATTTTAACTACATAGGGAGTTTTGCACCATCATCCTGGTAGCGGTATACATTCCACCACAAGCCAATGTCAGGCACGGTTAAGATGAAAACTACAGCAATGACCACTTGAAAAAATAAATTATCTTTAAAGTGTTCTAAGATGTATTGTTGTACAAATCTCCATATCTAAGGAATTAAGTGAAATGAATAGTGATGTCTTGAAATAAATCCACATAACAAAAGTGTCGGCAGACTTAAAACATATTAAGGTGGATAAATTCCCAAAGGTCTGACCAAGTGGATGCTGGGTAAAAGTCAAAGTAAATTAATTATTAAAGTATGTATACAGTACTGTGCAAAAGTCTTCAGCTCATATTTATAACTAGGGTGCCTAGGACCTTTGCACTGTATTTGGCAAAGTGAGCAGAGAGCAAGTTTCTAAATCTGATGAGAACAAAGGATGTTCAGATGATGAAGGCAAATCCGAGAATATTTTTGCATTGACTTCAGTAAGGCCTCTGACAAAGTGCCACATGGTAGGCTAGGTTGGAAGAACAGTTCAAATGGGATTCTAGGGTGAGCTAGACAACTGGATAGAAAGGGTTGCAGTTGAAGTCTTTTTTTCAGATTGGAGGCTTGTGACCAGCGGTGTATTGCAGGAATTAGCACTGCGTTCATTGCTGTTTGTTAGCTATATTAATGATTTGAATGAGAATGCCATTCTAGTGGCTAGTAAGTTAGTAGATGGCACCAAAATCGCTGGCACATTGGATAGCGAAGAGGGTTACCCAAGTGAGCTATCTAAGATTATAATGGGATCTAGATCATCTGAAGCAGTGGGCCAGAGAATGACAGATTAAATTTAATTCAGACAAGTGCAAGGTGTTGCACTTTACTAAGTTAAACTAGGGCAGGATATACTGAGTAAATGGTGTGATCTGCAAGAGTGCTGTACAACTGTATACCTCCAGGAGTAGAAGCATACAATTTCATAAAAGTGGAGAGACAGGTACACAATATAGTGAAGAAGGCATTTGCTACACTTGCATTACAAACAGGAGTTGGGACATCATGTTATAATTGTACAAGTCATTGGCGAGACCACACTTAGAATATTGTGTGCAGTTCTGATCAAGTGATCAGAGAGTGCAGAAAACATTCAGAGGGATAACAGAACTGGTATAAGAAGAGCAACACACCCAAGTGCTGGAGAAATTAATAGAAGAAGCTGGCTGGGCTACGACTTTTTTCCCTGGAGCATAAATTTCCCTCGAAGACTATCTTGAAAGAACTGGCTAACTGAGGAGTATTGGCACTTACCCCACAAAGCACTTCTTACAATGGGGTTTCACTTTAAATGGCATTCAGTGGGCATCTTCCTTTGTGTCCTTTTCTGCAGCTCCCACCAAAAGACCCAAACAAGATGACTGTCCTTCAGAAATCTGATCCTGCCTCAACCCTCTCCAATGTTCCATAGAATCCCACTGGGCAGAAATTTACAACATGTACCAAGACAACCTTGATTGCCTGACATAACATTCCTAAGTTGGACAACATGGCTCCTTGTCTTTAAACGAAGCCAAAACACTCAAAATAGAAGGGCACACAGCTTGTGCAGAAAACTGCTAAAATAAAAATACCTGGGACTCTACACAGTACAGCATTGTTGTAGAAATCTTAACTGGGGCATTATATATATATAAAAAAATGAACAAGAGATAACTTAAATAGTTACACTTTTTTTTAAGGGAGGAAAGCCTAAAATCATGAGGGTGTAGCGGTGTGCTACACGCAGCACTAAAATAACGACACGGAGTCGGTGAGCTGCAGCCAAAGACTAAGTTTATTTCAACTCCACAGTCTTGCTTTAAAGCCTGTCTCCTCCCACCAGATACCTTGAGAGGCCCTACTGAAACCCCCTCAGGCTTTCTTCCTTTGTCCCTGCACTCTGGCTAACTGTCAGCCGGTTCGAGTGTGCTAGTAATTGGGTCGCCACATAACCCCCACCCAGAACCGGCGATACACCCCCCAATGTCCACAGTCTGGGCCGGACCCTGTTTGGGAGATCGGCCTCTGCGCCGCGGTGCCGGAAACTCGACCGGTTGCGCCAAGTCCACATGGGCTGGTTTGAGTCGGTCCACCGTGAAAACCTCCTCTCTCCCCCCAACGTCCAGCACGAACGTGGACCCTTTGTTCCTGAGCACCGTAAATGGCCCCTCGTAGGGCCGTTGCAGCGGTGGCCGATGCCCGCCCCGTCGTACAAACACAAACTTACAGTTCTGCAGGTCTTTGGGTACGCAGGTCGGGTGCTGCCCATGCTGCGAAATGGGTACGGGGGCCAGGGCACCGAGCCTCTCGCGTAGTCTGTCCAGGACTGCTGCGGGTTCGTCCTCTCGCCCCCTTGGGGCTGGTATGAACTCCCCGGGAACGACCAGGGGTGCGCCGTACACCAACTCGGCCGACGAAGCGTGCAGATCGTCCTTGGGCGCCGTGCGGATGCCGAGTAGGACCCAGGGAAGCTCGTCCGCCCAGTTAGCTCCGCGCAGGCGGGCCATGAGAGCCGACTTCAGATGACGGTGGAAACGCTCCACCAGTCCGTTCGACTGTGGGTGGTAAGCAGTGGTGTGGTGCAGCTGAGTCCCCAACAGGCTGGCCATCGCTGACCACAGGCTGGAGGTGAACTGGGCGCCCCTGTCGGAGGTAATGTGGGCCGGTACACCAAAGCGGGACACCCAGGTGGCGATCAGTGCCCGGGCGCAAGATTCAGAGGTGGTGTCGGTGAGTGGGACCGCCTCTGGCCATCTTGTGAACCGGTCCACGATAGTCAGGAGGTGCCGCGCCCCGCGCGACACTGGCAGGGGGCCCACGATATCCACATGAATGTGGTCGAAACGCCGGTGGGTGGGGTGGAACTGCTGCGGCGGGGCCTTGGTGTGTCGCTGCACCTTGGCCGTCTGGCAGTGCATGCACGTTCTGGCCCAGTCACGGACCTGCTTGCGGAGTCCGTGCCAAACGAACCTGCTGGAGACCATCCGGACGGTAGTGCGGATGGAGGGGTGTGCCAAGTTATGAATGGAGTCGAAAATGTGTCGCCGCCAAGGTGCCGGGACGACAGGACGGGGTTGGCTGGTGGTGACGTCACAGAGTAGGGTCCTCTCACCTGGGCCTACGGGGAGGTCCTGGAGCTGCAAACCGGAGACTGCGGACCTGTAACACGGGATCTCCTCATCTGCCAGCTGTGCTGCAGCCAGTGCCTCAAAGTCTACTCCTTGGGAAAGGGCGTGAATGTTAGGGCGAGAGAGCGCATCCGCCACGACATTGTCCTTACCCGAGACATGCCGGACGTCCGTCGTGTATTCAGAGATGTAGGACAGATGGCGCTGCTGACCAGGGATCGGACACCTTTGTGAATGTAAAGGTAAGCGGTTTGTGGTCCGTGAACACGGTGAAGGGCCTACCTTCTAAGAAGTACCTGAAATGCCGGATTGCCAGGTATAGCGCCAACAGCTCCCGGTCGAAAGCACTGTATTTGAGCTCAGGTGGCCGCAGGTGTTTGCTGAAAAACGCCAGGGGTTGCCAGCGGCCCACGATGAGCTGCTCCAGTACCCCACCGACTGCCGTATTAGATGCGTCCACTGTGAGGGCGGTAGGGACGTCCATTCTGGGGTGCACTAGCATCGTGGCGTTCGCCAAGGCATCCTTCGCTTGAATGAAAGCGGCGGCGGACACCTCGTCCCAGGTAATGTCCTTGCCCGGACCGGAGAGCAAAGCGAACAGGGGGCGCATGATCCGGGCAGCTGAAGGGAGGAAGCGGTGGTAGAAATTGACCATACCTACGAATTCCTGGAGGCCTTTGATTGTGGTGGGTCGGGGGAAATGGCGGACCTCATCTACCTTAGCGGGCAGAGGGGTTGCCCCGTCTGTGGTAATCCTGTGGCCCAGGAAGTCAATGGTGTCGAGCCCGAACTGGCATTTGGCCAGGTTGATCATTAGACCGTAGTCACTCAGCCGGGCATCGAGTTGTCGGAGGTGGGACAGATGCTCCTGACGACTGCTGCTGGCTATGAGGATGTGGTCTAAATAGATGAATGCGAAGTCCAGGTCGCGTCCCACCGCGTCCATCAACCACTGGAACATCTGTGCGGCATTCTTCAGGCCGAACGGCATGCGGAGGAACTCAAAAAGGCCGAACGGGGTGATGAGTGCCGTTTTGGGGACGTCGTCCGGATGCATCGGGATTTGATGGTATCCGCGGATGAGGTCTACATTGGAGAAGATCCGTGCGCCGTGCAGGTTTGCTGCAAAGTCCTGAATGTGCGGCACAGGGTAGCGGTCCGGTGTTGTAGCCTCGTTCAGCCTGCGGTAGTCGCCGCACGGTCTCCAGCCCCCTGTCGCTTTGGGCACCATGTGCAGGGGGGAGGCCCATGGGCTGTCGGACCGCCGAATGATCCCCAATTCCTCCATCCTCTTGAACTCCTCTTTCGCCAGTCGGAGCTTGTCCGGGGGAAGCCGCCGAGCACGAGCATGGAGGGGTGGTCCCTGGGTCAGGATGTGGTGCTGTACGCCGTGTCGGGGCATGGCTGCCGCGAACTGCGGTGCCAGAACCGATGGGAAATCCACCAGGACCCTGGTGAAGTCGTTGTCGGACAGCGTGATGGAGCCGAGGTGAGGGGCTGGCAACTGGGCTGCACCCAGGGAGAACGTCTGAAAGGTCTCGGCGTGAACCAGTCTCTTCCTGGGCAGGTCGACCAGTAGGCTGTGAGCCCGCAAGAAATCCGCACCCAGAAGCGGTTGGGCTACGTCGGCCAGTGTGAAGTCCCACGTGAACTGGCTGGAGCCAAACTGTAGCTGCACCGGACGGGTGCCATAAGTCCTTATAGTGCTGCCGTTCGCGGCCCGCAGGGGGGGACCCGGCGCCCTGCTGCGGGTGTCGTAACTCGTCGGAGGTAAGACGCTGATCTTGGCACCAGTGTCGACCAAAAACCGGCATCCCGACCGCTGGTCCCACACATACAGGAAGCTATCCTGATGGCCAGCCATCGTAGCCATCAGCGATGGCTGGCCCTGGCGTTTCCTGGGAACTGGCAGGGCGGGCGACAATAGCGGGCTTCTGCGCCCCACCGCTGGTGGTAGAAACACCATTGCTCATTGGGCTCCACACCCCGGCCTCTGGGTTTAGCGGGCTCTGCGGCTGGGCCTGGACTGGTTTGCTGCTGGGAGCGTGGCCAGGTGATCTGTGCGATGGACGCCCCACTCACCTTCTTGGCGTTCCACAGCACATCCGCCCGGGTTGCCACCTTCCGGGGGTCGCTGAAATCCGCGTCGGACAGCAGCAGGCGTATGTCCTCGGGCAGCTGCTCCAGGAATGCCTGCTCAAACATGAGGCAGGTTGTGTGTCCGTCGGCCAGAGACAACATCTCATTCATTAAAGCTGATGGAGGCCTGTCTCCCAAGCCATCCAGGTGCAGTAAACGGGCAGCTCGCTTGCGGTGGGAGAGCCCGAAAGTCCCTATGAGCAGGGCTTTGAATTCTGTGTACTTGCTGTCCGCCGGGGGAGACTGTACGAACTCCGCGACCTGGGCCGCTGTGTCCTGGTCGAGGGAGCTCACCATGTAGTAGTAACGGGTGTCCTCTGAGGTTATCTGCCGAACGTGGAATTGGGCTTCTGCTTGCTGAAACCATAGGTAAGGTTGTAGCATCCAGAAGCTTGGCAGCTTCAAGGAAACCGCATTAACAGATGCGGCGTCGGTCATCTCCGGTCCAAAAACGTTTGGACCGTCGGGGTCACCAATTGTAGCGGTGTGCTACACGCAGCGCTAAAATAACGACACGGAGTCGGTGAGCTGCAGCCAAAGACTAAGTTTATTTCAACTCCACAGTCTTGCTTTAAAGCCTGTCTCCTCCCACCAGATACCTTGAGAGGCCCTACTGAAACCCCCTCAGGCTTTCTTCCTTTGTCCCTGCACTCTGGCTAATTGTCAGCCGGTTCGAGTGTGCTAGTAATTGGGTCGCCACAGGGGCACGTTTTTGGTGAGATGGAAAACATTTAAAAGGGACTTGAGGGCAACTTTTCCATCAGAGAGGATGCTGAATATATGGAATGATTTGCCAGAAGAATAGGCAAGATTTAGAGCAGGGGTTCCCAACCATTAAAATGGGGTCTATGGACCCCTGGTTGGGAACTCCCGGTTTAAAGGGATATGGGCCAACACAGTCAATTGGGACCAGTTCAGGTAGCAAAATATATCAGTGTAGACAAGATGGGCCAAAGGGAATGTTTTCGTGGTTTTTAACTCGATGATTCTACATTTCTTTATCTTATCACTATTATATTGGGATATAAATTTCTCCACTAGTTTCTGCTGTCATTCTACTTTCTCAAGTCCTATCAATTCATATCAGGTACTGATATGTATATATATACCGTAGATTCCGGACTACAGAGCGCACCTGATTAAAAGCCGCTGGCTCTAATTTTAGAAAGAAAATCAATTTTTTACTTGTACAGGCCGCACCGGATTTTAGGCCGCACCGGATTTTCGGCCGCACCGGATTTTCGGTCGCAGGTGTCCCACATTGTAATATGAGATATTTACACAGAAAGATATTACACGTGAGGATTTTTTAACTTTTAATTAAATCCATATGGTAACATAAACAAATACATATTGCAAATGCTTTTTTTCGAACCGTGCCTGTAACGCGGCTACTTTTAAATATACGTTGCGTATACTTTTTTACTGAACAACATTCCAATATCTCCTACCGACTGGTAAAAAATATATACTGCAGCCTACCAGGAAAAGTTATTGATCGCCTTTAACTTAAAAGCAGCGTTTTGGCTCCGCCGCTCGCGTAATGTGCTCCCCCCCGCCGTCCCGTTTATCGCAAACGGCATTTTTCCCACAAGACGCGGCGAAACCAGGTGTGACGTCATAGCATCCCGCGATGTAGTACAGAAAACAAATATAGTTAAAACACTTCTAACTTTAACTAGAAAATGAATTACTAAGCGAAAATATTATAAACTAAATAACTGCCATAAAGGCAGCTCAATGCTTTTCTTCGAGTGTTTTCCATGTTGATGAGGGTGAGTACAAATGACTGATTTACAATAATTTAATTGTGAAAGTGCGCTTGATTTATCGTACAATTTCATTGGACCTCTGTGAACTACTCATCAATTTTATTGGTCTACTGTTACGAGGCAAAATGTTTTTGGCGGCATGAAAAAAATCATGTATTAGCCGCTCTGTATTAAAGGCCGCAGAGTTCAAAGCTGTTCAAAATGTGGGAAAAAAGTAGCGGCTTATAATCCGACATCTACGGTATATATACATACACACACACACATATATATATATCTGTGCGTAGACCCACACACTTGTATACTATGAACATGCATGCATGAATGATACAGATAGATGTTCTAGTGACACAGGCAACGATAAACGGAATAATAATCCAATTTTTGAAACAGTACAAGCTATTTTTCCTCTCAAATGATGAATTCCTGCAGCATTCCCTGATCTTTTTACCCATAATCCCTCCCCTCCATGTTATCTGATAAAGTTATTTCTTACAGACGCAACTAATTTTGGTGTAGGGCTGACTAAGCAAAAAAAAAATATCCTGCTCACACATAAATTTAAAAAATAATGGACTCGCAGCCCAGATTGAACAACTGAGCATCTACCAGAATTGACTAGTTATGCATGAAGACCTCTTACACAGAGCTTAGAAATCCACTCTACTCCCAGTTACGTTCAAGTTCAAGTTTAATTGACATTCAATCATACACAAATACCTGTGAATACAGCCAAATGAAACAGCACTACTCTGGGCCCAAAGTGGAAAACACAATATCAATGGTCATTCACAGCACAAGGCAGACATAACAAGAAAAAGGCAGCAGTAAAATCCAGCCACATAAAAAAAATAGTCCAAGTCCCTGAATCCATGAATGTTGCAGCAGTCTGCAGTCAAACACATCATGACTCCTGCAAAGCAAACACTAGAAGGCATCATTGACTCCAGCATGGATGTCACATCACACCACTATGGTGGTACGCACCGACTCCAATGGCTCTCTCCTGGGCAGCTGCAAACAGGTGACATCACAGTTTGAGGCCTAGTCCTCCCAAGACTGAGGCCACACAGCTTCCCTACCATCCACACCTGGCATTTGTAAATAAAACAATGAATTGGACTCGCGGTATTCCACATTACAATGTCCAACAGAGTCTTGAAGTCAGAAGAAAAGTGACTATGACGATAATTTGATATTAAACAGCACATCACCTTTGTGCATTGCCTCTGTCACAGGCAGCAGCACAGTCTGCATTGTCCAGCTCCTCCAGTTCTCCACCAGTATTTCAAGTTCTTAATGTCCAGTAGGGTCTTGCAATCATAAAAAATACATTTAAAAAAAGACAATAACACCTTTGGTTGGCCCCTTAGAAGTCACTGCAACCGAGCACATCGACATCTCACCAGAATTAAATGTACTAGATTCAGCATTCCCACCTAATTTTAGTTGGTGTTTTTAATAGAGTATTTTGTTGTCTTTCTGACCTTCTTCCCAATTCAATATACTCTTCGATTATACAAAAGCTCCAAGGATGCTGCAGGGAAGGTTAATAAAGCATTCATAACCAGCACAGCAATTCTAGTCTTGTGAAATGCTCTCCAGTTCTACACTGACAACAGAAGATGGATAGCTAAAACTGAATGCCTTGTGGGCCACCAGCACATAGTCCAGTCAAGAATTCCAACACCCACCTATGATTTTTACTTGTGTACAGTAATTTTGGAATACTGCTAGAATCATCAAAAATTTTTTTGAATATCGTCATCAAGAAAGTAAACTTACAGATTTTCTGTGTTTTGTGATATAATTGAAATAGAGACAAAAAATTAAACAGATATGAGACAAATCTTTCATTGCTAATTATGGTAAACCACTTCAAGCCAGTTTCCAGTTAGCCTTTCATCTGCAGTATATCACAAATTTCCAAGGTGCTAAGTACCAGGGGAATTTCGAGGCCACTTGTAAATCTCCAAAATGTAAAATTCATTACATCTTACCAACTGTTTAGAACTTTGAATTTGATTAGTACTAAATGATAACATGGTTTATGATTGGCCAACTATCTTAATATATACTTGGGCCATCTAAAATGCACTATTTAATCGACTATTTATTTGATAAAGTGTAAGATTTGATTTTGTTTGGGATGGCTCTAAATTACACACCTCAAAAACAAAGCAGTACAAAGATATTTGATCAAACTTTTTGACCATCAAAAATAAAACAAATACAAATTAAATTATAAATTCAATATAAATTATATGGAATATCAAGTTTAAAATTACAGCAAAACTAAAAAGCTGATTGTTGACCATGAAGAGGAAGGATAGCCAACGTGCGCCAGTCTAAATTGTGGAATCGGCAGTGGAGAGTCTGCAGCTTTAAATTCCCGGATGGCAAGGGAAACATCTTTGCTTTCTTAAGAGATTAAGGAGGTTCAGCTTATCACTGAACACTTAAACAAACTTCTATAGATGTACTCTTGAAAGCATCCTGAATAGTTGCATCATGGTGTGGTACAATAATTTGACTATGCAGGAACATAAAAATTGGCAAAAAAAAGTGGACTTTGCCCAATACATTATAGGCACATCCTCCCCACCATCAGTGGTATCTATAGGAAGTGCTGCCTAAAGAAGGCAATATCCATCATCAAAGATCCCCACCATCCAAGCCATGTGATCATCTCACAGCTACCATCAGGCAGGAGGTACAGAAGCCTGAAGTCCCACAGCAACAAGTTCAGGAACAGCTACTTCCTTCAACCATTCAGTTCTTGAACCAACCAGCAAAACACTAATCATCACTACAGTACTGCAATATTACAGCCACCTTAATCACTTTACATAAGATGGAATTCGCTTTTTTGTTGTTCTAATTATGTTTGTTTTTAAAATTGCATATAATTAATGCTTAATTTATGATATTTTTTCTGAACACTGCTTATACGATGCTATATAAATGCCATGGATGTGGCTGCAAGTTTTTCATTGATTCTGTTATAGTTATTATTTTATAGATTTGTTGAGTATGCCCACAAGAAAATTAATCTCAGAGCTGTGTATGGTGGCATATACATAGTTTAATATTAAAATTTACTTAGAAATTTTCAAGTTTTTCATTGCCCCTGTGCATACTACATGTACTTGCACATATGACAATAAATTCAACTTTGACTCCATCTAACTCCCACTTTGACCTATCTGTGGTCTCATGCAGTATTATAACAAGGTCCAATGGCACCTTGAAGAATAGCACCTTAACTTCCATCTGGGCACACCACAGCCTTCTGAATGGAATATTTATTTCTACAGCAATGGATAACCACTTTCTACCCTGTATCTCAATATTTCTGCTGGAAATAATTCATCTGTGACATTTGTTCAACAGGGGTGTCAAACTCATTTTAGGTCATGGGCCGGATTGAGCAAAATGCAGCTTCATGCGGGCCGGATCAGTCGGACGCGTGCGAACGCAGCTTTCGTTGCCTCCGTTTTTTCAGCCTGCTCTCATGTGTCTCAGTCTCTGCTATAACTACAAAGTGTTTCACTTTACAAATTCCGTTTCTTATGAAGAAGACTGCTGAGCAAGACTGCCGAATAAACACTAAAAACCCTGAAAACCTGGTACCTGAATAAACTCAGCATTAGCCATATCATTCGCCATAGGCGCTTCGATTATTGGGGCCAGCTTTAATAGTAATTAGATATTATCTCGCGGGCCAAAGATAATTCCACCGCGGGCCGGATTTGGCCCGCGGGCCTTGAGTTTGACATATATGCTCTACTAGAACAGCTGGACTTACTGGGCATGTCCTAGGGTCTTACATTTCTCATGCTTATACAGTTGCTCTTTACTTTTGCTGTTATAATTTTTGTTCCATTTTGTTCCTAACTGCCCCATTAGCCCACTGACCGGATGACCTCTGCAACTTCTGTTGGCAGTCAGTATACAGTACAACCCCTCGATTCTTAAACCCAACCCCACCAATAATAAAATGATACATAATGATTATCTCTACTGCCAAATGAAGTAGCAAATGATATGTTTTTAACAACCAGAGAGCTGTGAATTGTTTTCACAGGAAACATCTTAGCAATTTGGCACCAGGTAAGATGATGGTGGTAACACATGATGTTGGATAATATGTTTTGTAATCCTTGCAGACCTGGTGTACATGTTATTTTGATAGTAAACATTTAGGCCAGTTGGCATTATCTTCACTCTGCTTATAGTTTTTCTTCTGTTGTTTGTGAGTGAGCGCTGGATATTCAGGGGTAATAACAGTAAATATCGTATGTAGTTTAGTGCCTCCGTGATATTTATTTCTCAATTCTCTTTAAAAGATTAATGTTAATAATTTTTCAACAGGTTTTCCAAAAGGTTTTATTAATAGTCTAACAAGTGAATACACATAAATAAGCCACAGGACTCATACACTGTCCTTTAAAAGAGGTCCATACTTACTGTTAATGTTGTACTTCATTAATCACTGATAATCTCTAATCAAAATTACCACGCCACACAAGAGCACCTTTTTTTAAGAAAATAATTACTAATTTGGGCACATACTCTCAAAGGTGTTTGCCATCCCTGGTTTAAATTAAGGATGTCAGAAGGCTCTGGGAGGAGGTAAACATTGGCATAAACCAATTGAAGCAGATAGGTTCGCTCTGTGATATTCACAATAGATAAAGAAAAATAGAATGTATGTTTTTTAAAACTTTGAAACACATTCATTTGAATGGAATAAATTTTAATTTGGTTTTATACTCATTTTAGTTACATGTTTTACAAATTAGGCACGACTACTTCAATACTACTCAAGTAGATCAATTTATTGGTCTTAGGCAGAATAACTATACATTCACTCTAGAGGCAACTGCCTTAATGAACTCTGAAACACTTGATTTCACACCCTTCTTATGGTTCTGATAGTATCTTTCATTTCTGAAGTGATTACTTGTTAATGGTCTACTAAAATTCTCATATATAAAACACTATGGTGACAATCCATTTCAGAATGGCTACATCAGCCTTCTTGACTAACATTAGTTTTAACTACTTGTACTTTCAGTTTCATGATATTATGCTTATTATAAATACTATTATTAACTTTGCTTGACCCACATTTGTCCAATTTGGAGATATTCACACAAAATGTAAAAGTTGGCCTTCAGCCCAAATACCTTATCTCACTTCTTTGCTATATACATTTTTTCCTTTGTTATAACATATTCATAATAAAGTTTGAAAATTAAATCTGTTATTGCCTTATTCACCTTGTGACTGGAGGTACCACAGACTAGCTTTGTGAAGAATGTGGTAGATATCAGATATGATCACACATATGCTGTGAGGCATTTTGCAGCACATTACATCCAGCACTGTAAGTAAGTTTTGACCTTCTGTACACTGAGCTTTGGCTCTCTAAAACTTCAGTCTACTTCAGAAAAGTGTTTGCCTGACATAAACACAAAATTAAAGCATCAAAAGTATGGCCTCATTCTTCAGCCTTTCTTGAGCCATATAACAGTGCCATTTTGCCAACAAAATAAGCTTCACAAACAGAATAAATGCAACATTTCACATTCCACTTCTTATTTTTGAAAAGTCTATTCAAGTTCTGCAAATATTTCCCAGTCTGGCAAACTTCATGACATTTTGCTTTACATTTGGCATGTTAAAGGCAATAATGGCAGCTACACAGGTAAGTACCCAGGGTCAACAAATGAAGGAATTCTGTAGCTGCTTGGAACCTTCTCAAATCATCTCCTGTAAAAGTAATTAGTTGTTTTGAGACTTGAGTGACTCTAGAACAGATGTGACTGTCACCAATAAATGAAAATAATACAAATATTGCAGATGCTGGAAATCTGAAATACTAGAAGAAAATGCTGGAGATGCTCAGCAGGTCGGTAAGCATCTGTGGAATGAAAATAGTTGAAGTTTCAAGTTCTGGAACTGACAAAGAATTCTGGGCTGAAATATCAACAGATGATGTCCAACCTCACCATTGTCTATTTGTATTATAATTTTGGCCAAGGTCTCCTCTAACCCTCAATTGAACTGTTTTTTATTGACCTGATAATGTTTGATAATTCTACATGCAATAAGTCAATCTACTCTCTGCAGTGTTTCGGTATCTTGCTCAAATGGTAGTCTCGTCTGGTTCAGTTACTGCACATTAATTTGACTGATGGGCACGATGACAAGAATCAGTTTGGCATTTTGGACACAATGTGGGATAGGTTTGAATGATGCAATCACACCATTCAAGGATGGGTCATAAAGGAAAGAATACTTACACTACGGATGTGAGAGAGAATTAAAATATATTTTTCTTTATTTTTTACCCTCAAAAAATGACATTATTTTGCACAGCAAAAAAAGATGTTGGAGGAACTCAGCAGGGCAGGCAATATCTACGGTAGAAAATGAACAGTCAAATTTTCCAGTCAAGACCCTTCTTTGTACCTTTTAAGGAGCCAGTAGCCACTGGAGTGTACAAATAAAAGCATAGCATTTAACTTACTCCAAATGAAAAGCAAAACAAACAATAAATGTGCTGGAAACCATTAGTAGATCATTGAATATTTGAACAGAAGGAAACAGAGTTAATGAGCCTTGCTCAGAATATTTCATCTGCTAAAAATCGGATAAGGTGTGGAATGAACAAAATAAAGGTGGTCTGTGTCAGAATGAAGAACTAATACATGAAGCAGTGGTGCCTACTGAAGACACACTTGGAGAAAGAAAATGAAATCTCACTAGCAATATTCAGTTTCTCTTTCCTTTTCTCTCCCACTATTTCAGATTTCACTTTGCTGTATTTCTCAGTCTAGGATTGCCTTCTATTTTCACACAAAATATTTTCTCACATTTAGCTTCACTGTGTATGCTCATCAGTGAGTGATCCATAATCACAGGAACAATATCATTTACACAAGGACTGCAACAAATACATTCTCCATTAAAAACTACAGGGATATATCCAACAAATGACTTGTCTACCAGGATGGAAAGTATGACTGAAAGGCAGAGTGGATCTTAATTTGGTTAAGCAAGATCTTTGAATATGCCATTAAGATACTTCTTTGCCAAGTTTGCACATGGGTACAAAAGAAGAGGAATGCACCAAGAAGTGAAACTAAGAAAGTTAACTGGTCACTGTAAATCACCCTGAGTGTGGGGGTGAATGGTAGAATTTGGGGGGGAGTCAACAAGAATATGGGTACGGTTTTAAAAAATGAGATTTTCTTAAATCAGAGGCAGACTGTCAGTGTAGGCTCAGTAGGTCTGAAGGGTCTGTTTCTGTGCCATATCTCTAAGAAAAGAAAGCAGAGAGTGTAGATATTCTAAAGCATCAGAGAAGAACAACAGAGTGCTTGTGCAATAGAGAAAAAAATTCTCAACGAACTTGTGAAAATTGATTTGTCTCATACATTTCTGTGTTACAGACAAGTCGTGGAACAACTTTGATTTACCAACATGAAGCTTTATATAATAGAGCAGAAAGGGCATCAAAGATACCCAGTAATAATCTGGTGTTCTGAATATCTTATACTTGAGATGCTACTACATAATATAAATAATTCATGTCCATATCACTCCCAGATATCAGAGCTTAAATCCTATTCTGATTTCAATAGTTTTTTAAAGTGGGGACTAGTTAGTGAGCATCAGTAGCAATTATTTTTGCTACTATTATTAAAGATTCATTCTGTAATAAATCAGCACCTATCATGGATATAAAAATGGTCTAAATATTACTACTAACCTTGATTTTTTTTATAATCTATCCTTAAATTAAATGATATGACTAAAAATGAGCAGTTCATGGCTTTAAAATGACAGATTAGGTGACACAACAGAAAAAATAATAGAAGTGTTTTAGATCTGGTATGTTTTCCTCATGATCGGTACATCAATAGACAAAGTTTGGGTCTGTTTCCTGGTAGAATTTAAATTGATGCATGTGGTACCCCATCAGATTAAAGGACTCTCTTAAAATTTTGAAGGAAACCAAGGGACTATATCACAGTGTTCTACCTGATATTGCCCTCATTGTAGGTGCAATTTTCTATCTACAAACTTGATTCAGTTCCCACATTCCAACACTGATTACATTGTTTAAGTGTTTTATTAGATGGTATAGATGGTAAGTTCCTAAAAACTAGTAATGCAGATCCTGAAAACTTGAAATAGAACTAAAAATGATGGAAACATTTAAGAGGCCTGGCAGTGTTTGTGGAAAATGAAACACGATTAAGTTTCAAATCAATGACATTTCGTTACAACATTCTTACTCGAATTCTAGATATTCCCACAAAGGGGAACATCCTCTTAACATCTATTCTGTTCAGTGAAAATCAAAAAAATCTGCAATGCTGGAAATCTAAAGTAAATCCAGAAAATGCTTTAAATACTGAATAGGTCAGGGGGAAAGAAAATAATCCATCTTCAGCATCAAAGATATTCTTAGTAGGCTCTTAGGCACATTAACTATTTTTCTTCTCTCAAAATCATTGATTCCATTAATATACCCTCTCATGTCATTCATCTCTAACCCAGCATAGGCCCAAGCTGATCAACTCTTCCTCATAAGTTATCCGCTGGAATTAACATTCTAAGAAATCTAGAGAACTGAAAAAGTAGTATCAGCAAGATGTGGACTTGTGGCACAGTGAGAAAGGAAAAATAACCTGAGGAGAATGTAAAACAGAATGGGATAACAGTGAAATAACTTGTACATAAATAATTCTATTTGAAGGAGACACAAAAATCTGTACATGACTGGAAAACCTGTATGAAAGTTACTGCAAAAATTGGGAGTCTTGGAGTATGCAGAGAATATGAATATGAGCTCTCAAGTACATTCAGAAATGGGAAAGATCATGCAGCTTTTCAGGAGATTACAGGAATCTGTAATTGTTGTTGGTTTCTCCTTGTACTAAGAGGTTCTTGAAGGATGGAGAATTTGAAGAAACAGTGTAAGATGGGCTAGGGCATTCAGAACTTTTACCAAAAGAAACCTGTGGTCTGACGATGGATAATGATGGACAACTGGAGAGGAAGCAGTCATATGTACAAACGTGGCAAAGCATCTACTAAGGCTCTTGAAACTTAGCAACCTTTTTCAGCAAATTATAATTTTTATTGCCTTAACCAGAATTAGCTAATTTTATTGTTTTAGATTTTTAAAAGTCAAAATGACAAGGTGCTACATTTGTAATCCCTATAGAATATGGATAAATAAAGGTGTTATAAATAAATAAGTGTATGGGTGAGATGTGTGGGTATGAAAAATGGATACGGCAAGGAAATGGTTAACAGTTAGGAATTTGTGGATCTGTCTTGTTTTGAAGGTCTATCTACGTGGTGCTGAGCGAATTGACCCTTGATACTAGATAAGGGGACAACAATGTGATTCCGGTCTACCTGATAACATGGCCTGAAAGCAAACCAGAAGTGCTGATTTGTGTACAAGTAATTAATCACCTTCTCTCTAAAGAATGTTTTTTTACAACGTTTGGTTGTAAGTTTAATAGAATGCATTGTCGCTGAGGAGGCAGAGGCCAATTGCTGAAGGTCACCTGATTAAGAGGTTAGGGTCGTGTAAACGTCGGATTGGATGCTGCACCCCTTCCAGCTGGATTGGGAGGTGGCGATAGAGCTATAAATGTGGGCAACTTCTTTCTTAGGCAGACCACTCACCTGGGTCCCACCTTCAGGACAAGCAGCTGAACCGGCACCAAGGACCTCCACCCCAGCCAGTCCACGGTCGATCGCCTGCCTCAGGAACCACGCAGATGTTGCTAAGTATACTCGGTGGTGTAGACTACTAGGGGTTGCTTAAGTTAGCCCTACCTATTAGTGGTGTAGGTAGTGTATAATATAAAGCATTTCTCACAACGCTCTATTTTTCTTCTCTGTATTAACAATAAAGTGAGTCTCAGAGGAACTACCAAGTCTGGGTCCATTTTTTTGAGCGAAACCAAAAAGTTGCAGCATCCACTTGTTACGATTATACTTATTTGAGTATCAGTTTTTGTGGAACAATTAAAGGCAAGTTTGAACCTTGGTAATTTATGATGACTTTGCCATACCAAGAAAGCCAAAAGTAGAAGATGTATAGAATTTCATAATGTCCAAGTCAGATACCATTTTAATTTGAACAGGCATTCATTGTCATCAGATGAATGTCCTGACAGATACTACCACCAACATTTTTGTAACACCATGACTACAAATCTCGAGCAGACCAAGATACAGGTTCAGTTTCACCTGCTGAAGAACAGAAATAAGCCATTAACATCTTCATTTCAAGGCTGACGGAAAAAAATAACTCATTTGTAAAAACAAACCTCTCATATCTCCTAACAAGATATTACTCTGCAAGTCAAGGAAAATCTATTGGGAGAAAAGCTACGCAACCAGAAGACTATAATACACAGAAGCAGAATTAGGCCGTTCAGCCCACTGAATGGTGGAGCAGACTCAAACATGGCTAATTTATATCTTTTTCAATCCCATTCCCCTGCCTCCTCCCCATAACCTTTGACACCCTTACTAATCAGGAACCTAACAACCTCTGCTTTAAATATACCCAGTGACTTAGCCTCCACAGACACAATGTCCTGTGGTTAAAGAAATTCCTCCATCATCTCTGTTCTAAAGGGAAATCCTTGTATTCTGAGGCTGTGCCCTCTGATCCTAGACCCCTCCATTGCAGGTAACATCCTCTACATATCCACTCTATTTAGATCTTTCAATGTTCAATAGCTTTTAACAACTGGAAATTTTAACTCTGTTTTCTCTCACTGATGCCACCTTTCCTGTAAACCTGTTCCAAGATTTCTTTACAACCCTATCTACCTGTGATGCCACTTTTAGGGAATTTTGTATCTGTATTCCCATATCTCTCTGTTCAACTGCACTCCTCAGTGCCCTACCATTTACCTTGTATGTTCTACCTTGGTTTTTCCTTCCAAAGTACAATACCTCACACTTGTCTGTATTAAACGCCATCTGCCATTTTTCAGCCCATTTTTCCAGCTGGTCCAAATCCCCCTGCGAGCTTTGAAAACCTTCCTCACTGTCCACTACACCTCCAATCTTTGTATCATCAGCAAATTTGCTGATCCAATTTACCACATTATCATCCAGATCATTGATATAGATGACAAATAACAATGGACCCAGCACTGATCCCTGTGGCACACCACTAGTCACAGGCCTCCACTCAGAGAAGCAATCCTCCACTATCACTCTCTGACTTTTCCCATTAAGCCAATGTCTAATCCAATTTACTACCTCACCAAGTATATCTAGTGACTGAATCTTCCTAACTAACCTCCCGTGCAGGACCTTGTCAAAGGCCTTACTGAAGTCCATGTAGACAGCATCCACTGCCTTCCCTTCATCCACTTTCCTGGTAGCCTCCTCGAAAAACTAATAGATTGGTTAAACATGACCTACCACGCACAAAGCCATGTTACCTCTCCCTAATAAGTCCCTGTCTATCCAAATACTTGTAGATCCTATCTCTTAGTACTCCTTCCAATAATTTACCTACTACTGACGTCAAACTTCTTGGCCTATAATTTCCCGGATTACTTTTAGAGCCTTTTTTAAACAACGGAACAACATGAGCTATCCTCCAATCCTCCGGCACCTCACCCGTAGATACCGACATTTTAAATATATCTGCCAGGGCCCCTGCAATTTCAACACTAGTCTCCTTCAAGGTCTGAGGGAATACCCTGTCAGTTCCTGGGGACTTATCTACTCTGATTTGCCTCAAGATAGCAAGCACCTTCTCCTCTTCAATTTGTATAGGTTCCATGACCTCACTACCTGTTTGCCTTATTTCCATTGTCTCCATGCTAGTTTCCTTAGTAAATACAGACGCAAAAAAAAACATTTAAGATCTCCCACATTTCTTTTAGTTCCATACATAGCCAACCACTCTGATCTTCAAGAGGACCAATTTTATGCCTTACTATCCTTTTGCTCTTAATATGCCTGTAGAAGCTCTTTGGATTATCCATCACCTTGACTGCCAAAGCTACCTCATGTCTTCTTTTAGCCCTCCTGATTTCTTTAAGTATTTTTTTGCACTTTTTATACTCCTCAAGCACCTTATTTGCTCCCTATTTCCTATACATGTCATACATCTCTCTCTTCTTCTTTATCAGAGTTCCAATATCCCTTGAGAACCAAGGTTCTTTATTCTTATTCACTTTGCCTTTAATCCTGACAGGAACATACAAACTGCATTCTCAAAATTTCTCCTTTGAAGGCTTCCCACTTACCAATCACATCCTTGCCAGAGAAAAACCTGTCCCAATCCATGCTTTTTAGATCCTTTCTCATTCCTTCAAATTTGGCCTTTCTCCAGTTTAGAACCTCAACCCGAAGACCAGATCTATCTTTATCCATGATCAAGTTGAAACTAATGGTGTTATGATCACTGGAACCAAAGAGTTCCTCTACTGATTTAGAAAACTTTCCTGAACACATTTTACAAACTCTAACCTGTCTAGACCTTTAACAGTATGGGAGTCCCAATCAATATGTGGAAAATTAAAATCCCCTACTATCACAACTTTATGTTTCCTGCAGTTGTCTTTTATCTCTCTGCAGATTTGCTCCTCCAATTCTCGCTGACTATTGGGTGGTCTATAATACAACCCCATTAATGTGGTCATACCTTTCCAGTTTCTCAGCTCCATCCATATGGCCTCGGTAGACAAGCCCTCTTAGCTGTCCTGCCTGAGCACTGCTGTAACATTTTTCCTGACTAGCAATGCCACCCCCCCCCCCCCCACCACCCTTCATTCCTCTGCCTCTATCATGTCTGAAACATCGGAACCCTGGAACATTAAGCTGCCGGTCCTGCCCCTCCTGTAGCCAAGTTTCACTAATGGCTATAATGTCATAATTCCCTATGTCAATCCACGCCCTCAGCTCATCAGCCTTCCCCACTATACTCCTTGCATTGAAATAGACACACCTCAGAAGATTATTACCACCACACACAACCCTTCTATCTGTGACTTTGCATGAACTTTTAACATCATTTATTTTCACCCCCGCTCCACTATCTGCTCTGGCACTCTGGTTCCCATCACCCTGCAAATCTAGTTTAAACCCTCCCCAACAGCACTAACAAACCTCCTTGCAAGGATATTGGGATATTGGTCCCCTTGTAGTTCACCAATGCATACAAGTTACAATAAGAATTCTGGCTTTGTTCAATGCCATTCGAACTCTCAGCTTCATTCATTTAGTTGAGAGTTTGTTTCTAATTTGCAAATGGCTGATTTTATTCCTGCAAAAAAAGTTATGCAGAAAAAGACTGCTTCTATTCACCATGTTCCAACCTTCCATAAACTTAATTCATCTTTCACATTTTCCTGTTGCCTGTTTTGTTTTAATAAAAAAGATATTTTTAACCCACTTATCATACATGCACTTCTATAACAGTTAGCATCCTAGAATGCACATGCACTCTAAAACCTCAAATTCTTCTTAAATGGCATCACAACTTATTGCCACCAGTACACTGAGATCTCACTAATAATTTATGTATGTTTATTATTTCACCGTTTTCACTTTACACCTTATGTGGAAACACTTAGAAATCTGATAGTTTTGTTTCTAAGAGTTGTATTAACATTCAAATTACTACTTTTCATGTTAATTAAGTTATTCTGCTGTATTAAGCTTCCAGCTCAAAATAAATTCTGGTTTACTTAAAATTAAAATGCATCTATAAATACAACTATAAGACATATTAACATGTAATTATGTCTGCCATTTCTCAACTTTTCCACTATCTTAGTGGTAATTATTTACAGCTGCTCTGGTTTGTCAGTAATTAACTATCTCTTTATTTTAATTTCATTCCAAAATTTCAACAGAAGCCTCTCAAGCCTCTATCCCAAATGACATACCAGTCAGTACATTGAGTCTAACAAAATGATCACGTCAGACAGCATAGATCACTTCTAATCACAGAAAGACTTCACTAACTTTATTTTCTGAAATCTGAAATCAGATTTCCAATCCTCATTCCAATTCTGCATGGCAAACTCTGTAGCTAAGGAATTTTGAATGCCTCGGTACTACACCATCTTCCAAAGAATTCTTTGTTGTCCATCAAACTTTGAGAAGGCCACAAGGAGAAACTTCTGTGCATGTTTTCCCATCATTTTGTAGCACAGGTTGTACAACCCCCTTGAAAACAAGAGGCATTTAGACAAACAGAAATATGCTGGGGGAAAAAATAAAGTCAACATGTGTAAATGGGATTAATGTAGATGGGTGAAGATATCAGCAGGGACACATAATGAACACATTCCTGTGCCATGTGACCCTGTGACATAACTTTCTTGACCTCTAGATATGTCAAAATGCTTCACAACCAGACTGCTATAAAAACAACCTACTTTAGAAATATAAGTTTTTATCAGCTAACAAATAGGAACCCTTAACATTTAACCTCCTTCTTAGCCCATTCCACCCTGCACAAGCAGCTTCTTGAGTGTGGTTCTTGCCCATTCAGTGGAAAGCACAGCATCTGAAACATTGATGTTAACCAAACTGTGCATTTTCAGTATTTCTCTTTAAAATCTGTTTCAAAATTTATTATCATACCCTCTGTTGCTAAAGGAGCTGCTCTTGAAGAGTTATGTACATCAGCTTGGCAGAGAAATAAAGAAAACCTTACATATGTAAATGACGTGCATTTTAACACAATGACTCACATTGCAACCATCAGCATGTAGAGTGAAAAAATACTGACATCAGCTCTTCACTCAATGATTCTTTGCTCTCTGGAGTAAATAAATAAATTTAAATGTTTCCGATTTTTAATTAAAACAGCTACCGAGCAGGGATCTAGCCTGTTAAGTTTTCCAACTCCAGAAAATAATAGAAAAAAACACAACAGATGGGATATTTGTCTACTTCGTTTTTCTTTTTCAGTAAGGTACTTGCATATGACAAAATTTACACTTTATATGGGTGCGGAGGGGGGTGGGGAGAGAGGAGGGGAGGGGGAATGGGGAAGGGAATGGGGAGGGGGAAGGGGATAGGGGAGTGGGAGTGCAGGAGGAACGGGAGTTGGGGTGAGGGCGGAGTGGCAGTGGGGGAGAAGGTAGAGTGGCAGTGGGGGTGAATGCAGAGTGGCAGTGGGGGTGAGTGGCAGTGAGGGAGAAGGTAGAGTGGCAGTGGGGGTGAATGCAGAGTGGCAGTGGGGGTGAAGGGGGAGTGGCAGTGGGGTGAGGGGGGAGTGGCAGTGAGGGAGAAGGTAGAGTGACAGTGGGGGTGAATGCAGAATAGAGTGGCAGTGGGGGTGAATGCAGAGTGGCAGTGGGGGTGAAGGGGGAGTGGCAGTGGGGTGAGGGGGGAGTGGCAGTGAGGGAGAAGGTAGAGTGACAGTGGGGGTGAATGCAGAGTGGCAGTGGGGGTGAAGGCAGAGTAGCAGTGGGGGAGAAGGTAGAGGTGGCAGTGGAGGTGAAGGTGGAGTGGCAGTGGGGGTGAGGGGGGACTGGGGGTGGGGTTGAGGGGAGAATGGCAGTGGGGGTGAGGGGGGACTAGGGGTGGGGTTGAGGGGAGAGTGGGAGTAGGGGTTGGGGAGTTGTGGGGAGGGGAGGGGGTGGGGGCATCGGGTGGGGGGAGAAGGGGAGAGGAGAAGAGAGATGGGGAGGAGGTGGGCAGAGATGGGGGGAGGACAACAGAGATGGGAGGAGGAGGAGGAGGAGGAGAAGGAGGAGGACAGCGATGGAGAGGAGAGGGGAGGAACAGGATGGGGAGGAGTGGGATGAGGAGGAGAGAGATTGGGGAGATGAGGAGAGATCTGGGGGAGATATTGGGGAAGATGGGGAGATTGGGGGTGAAGAGGGAAGGGGAGGACAGAGACACAAAGGACAGAGATGGGGGAGGAGAAAGATGGGAGAGTGGCGGAAGAGAGATGGGGAGGGGGAGAGAGATGTGGGAGGAGAGAAACAGGGGATGGGAGATTGGGGGGGGGGTCAATATGTTGGAGAGAATGAATTGTCTCTTAGTACCACTCAGTCGCTCTCCCAAGGCCCTGATTGTATTATGATGTCTAACTTCTTGTTTCCATCTTTTCCTGGGGATCCTGCTGTTCCTCTGTTCCTGGTTTGAGTCAGGAGCCTGCTGTCTTCAGCTCCTAGTTTGAGTCGTGAGCCTGCCATCTGCAGCTCCTGGGTTGATTAGGTACCAGTGATCTCCATAACACGGAAAGCCTGCTTTTCCTCCACAACTGGATTCAGTCCTTCATGAGTGCACTATGACAGAATGACCCCCCTCCCTACCCTGTGGACCCAGTGGAGGTTCTAAGCTTCTCCAGTCCATGTTCAAGACTGGTTCTGAGGTTCTCTGGGTCAACAAGGTTTGTAAGGTCGCCCACGTTATGCTTCCCCCGAGTTACAGGTTACATTTCTAAGTTATAAGTTACATTTATGAGTAACAGGTTACAATTCCAAGTTTATATGTTTCCACATCATATGCTATATGTTTCTGAGTCAAATGCTACATTTCTGAATTACAGTGCCTATACAAAGTATTCACCCCACTTGGAAATTGTCATATTTTATTGTTCTACAACACTGAATCACAGTGGATTTGATTTGGCTTTTTTGACAATCATCAAAAGAAAAGACTTTTGTGTTAAAAGTGAAAACAAATTTCTACAAATGGATATAAATTTATTACAATTATTAAACACAAAGTAATTGATTGCATAAGTATTCACCTCCTTTAAGTCAGTTTTTAGAAGATACTCTTTTGGCAGTAATTACAGACTTGCGTCTGTGTGGATAGGTCTCTATCAGCTTTGCACATCTGGACACTGCAATTTTTCCCCATTCTTCTTTACAAAACTGCTCTCACTCTGTCAGATTGCATGGGGATTGTGAGTGAACAGTCCATTTCAAGTCCAGCCGCAAATTTTCAATTTGATTGACTTGGCCACTCCAGAACATTAACTATGCTATTTTTAAGCCATTCCTGTGTAGATTTGGCTTTATGCTTGGGGCCATTGTCTTGCTGGAAAACAGATCTTCTCCCAAGTCACACTTCTCTTGCAGACTGCATCAGGTTTTCCTCCAGGATTTCTCTGTATTTTGCTGCATTCATTTTATCCTCTACCTTCACAAGCTTTCCAGGGCCTGCTGCAGTGAACCATCCCCACAGCAAGATGCACCCACCATGTTTCATGGTATGAATGGTGTGTTTTTGATGACGTGCGGTTTATGTCAAAAATAGTATTTTCTCTGATGGCCAAATAACTCAAGTTTGGTTTGATCAGGCCATCAAACCTTCTACAAGCTGACTTCAGAGTCTCCCACATGCCTTCTGGCAAGCTCTAGCGAGATTTCATGTGAGTTTTTCTTTCAACAGTGGTTTTCTTTTTGCCACTCTCCCATAAAGCTGCAACTGGTGAACCACCCGGGCAACAGTTGTTGTATGCAGAGTCTCTCCTATTTCAGCCACTGAAGCTTGTAACTCCTCCAGAGTTGTCATAGGTCTCTTGGTGGCCTCCCTCACTGCTCCCCTTCTTGTACAGTCACTCAGTTTTTGAGGACAGCCTGCTCTACGCATATTTATAACTGTACCATATTCTTTCTATTTCTTGATGATTGACTTAACTGTACTCCAAGGGATATTCAGTGACTTGGAAATTTTCTTGTATCCATCTCCTGACCTGTGTTTTTCAATAACCTTTTCACAGAGATGCCTGGAGTATTCTTTTGTCTTCATGGTGTAATTTTTGCCAGGATACTGACTCTCCAGCTGCAATTGGACCTTCCAGATACAAGTGTATTTTTACCACAGTCAACTGAAACACCTCGACCACACACAGGTCACCAAAAACAGATCTCTATTTTAACTAATTATGTGACTTCTAAAACCAATTGGCTGCACCAGTGATGATTTGGTGCGTCATATTAAAGGGGATGAATAGTTATGCAATCAATTATTTTGTGTTTTATATTTGTAATTAATTTAGATCACTTTGTAGAGATCTCTTTTCACTTTGACTCCGTCTTTCACTTCACATTCCATCCACCAGAAGAAGAGGGATCTCCTAGTGGCCACTCATTTTAAATCCACTTCCCATTCGGATATGTCAGTCCATGGCCTCTTCAACTATCACAATAAGGCCACACTCAGATTGAAGGAACAACACCTTATATTCTATCTGGGTATCCTCCAACCTGATGGCATGAACATCGTTTTCTCAAACATCCAGTAATGCTTCCCGCTCTCCTTCACCATTCCCCATCCTCTTTTACCTCTCTCACCTTATCTCCTTGTCTGCCTATTGCCTCCATCTGGAGCTCCTCCCCGATTTTCTTTCTTTCATGGACTTGTCTTCTCCTATTAGATTCTCTTTTCTCCAGCCCTGTATTTCTTCCACCACTGAACTTCCCAGCTCTTTACTTCATCCCTCCACCTCCCAGTTTCACCTGTCACCTTGTGTTTCTCTCTCCCCTCCCCCACCTTTTAAATCTGTCCTCATCTTTTTCCTTCCAGACCTGATGAAGGATCTCGGCCCAAACGTCAACTGTACTCTTTTCCATAAATGCTGCCTAGCTTGCTGAGCTCCCCAACATTTTGTGTGTTGCTATTAGGAACACTTCAGGCCACTTTGTAGCTGCATCCACTACTACCAAGAAATTTGTGTCCATCAAAGGTCTGGCAAAATCCAAATGTATCCTTTGCCAGAGAAAAATGCAAGTCATTCCCAGGGTAGGAGAGGCACTGCTCTTGGCATCTTCTGGATGTGTTGGTATCCCATACAATGCACAGCAAGCTGTTCGATCTGCTGATTTATCCCAGGCCACCAAAGCTTTGAACCAATGTTTTCATTTTAACCACACCTAGATAACCAGCATGTAGTTCCCTCAACACTTTAGCTCTCAGCTTTCATGCTACTATAACTCTCAAACCCCACATAAGACAACACCCATCAAGAGCAAGTTCATTCCAGCGCTGGTAAAAAGGTCGGAACTGCAACTTCTGCTGCATATTCTAGCCACTTTGGGTTGTTTTAAGACCTGAGACAGTGTGGGTTTCTTTTCTGATTTCCCATTGGATCATCTCCACAGTAATAGGGAGACTTTGATTTGCATTAGGAAGAATACATCAAAAAGGGTGTCCTAGTTTAAGCAAGAAGATCCATCAGCATTTCACGATTACTTGTCCTCTTAATCTTATAATTGTGTCCTCCAAGGAACAGAGCCCATCTCTGCATTCATGCTGCTGTTACTGGAACACCCCTCTCTGAATGGACCTGGTTTACACAAACATCCGCAACGAGTACCAGGCAGAGCCCCTGAACACCTCCCTCTGCAACTGGATCCTAGACTTCCTGACTGGAAGACCTCAGTCAGTCCGGATCGGGAGCAGCATCTCCAACACCATCACACTGAGCACGAGGGCTCCCCAGGGCTGCGTGCTCAGTCAACTGCTGTTCACTCTGCTGACCCACGACTGTGCTGCAACACACAGCTCGAACCATATCATCAAGTTCGCCGATGACACAACCGTGGTGGGTCTCATCAGCAAAGAACGGCGAGTCAGCTTACAGAGAGGAGGTGCAGCGGCTAACGGACTGGTGCAGAGCCAACAACCTGTCTCTGAATGTGAACAAAACAAAAGAGGTGGTTACTGACTTCAGGAGGGCATGGAGCGACCACTCCCCGCTGAACATCGACGGCTCCTCAGTAGAGGTCGTTAAGAGCACCAAATTTCTTGCTATTCACCTGGCGGAGAATCTCACCTGGTCCCTCAACACCAGCTCCATAGCAAAGAAAGCCCAGCAGTGTCTCCACTTTCTGCGAAGGCTGAGGAAAGTCCATCTCCCACTCCCCCCCCCCCCCCCCCCATCCTCATCACATTCTACAGGGGTTGCATTGAGAGCATCCTGAGCAGCTGCATCACTGCCTGGTTCGGAAATTGCACCATCTCAGATCACAAGACCCTGCAGCGATAGTGAGGTCAGCTGAGAAGATCATTGGGGTCTCTCTTCCCGCCATCACGGACATTTACACTACACACTGCATCCGCACAGCAAACAGCATTATGAAGGACCCCATGCACCCCTCATACAATCTCTTCTCCCTCCTGCCGTCTGGGAAAAGGCACTGAAGCATTCGGGCTCTCACGACCAGACTATGTAACAGTTTCTTCCCCTAAGCTATCAAATTCCTCAATATCCAGCGCCTGGCCTGACACCTTGCCCTATTGTCCAGTTTATTATTTATTGTAATGCCTGCACTGTTTTGTGCACTTTATGCAGTCCTGGGTAGGTCTGTAGTCTAGTGTAGTTGTGTTTTTTTTCTCTGTGTTGTTTTTTTACGTAGTTCAGCCTAGTTTTTGTAATGTGTCATTAAACACCATGGTCTTGAAAAAAGTTGTCTCATTTTTACTATGTACTGTACCAGCAGTTATAGTCAAAATGACAATAAAAGTGTCTTGACTTGAAAATGGACACCAATAGTTGATGATGTAAAAAGGACCACATCTGTGTCACGTCCTTTTGTTCTGTGGCATCCACCATTGCTTACATTTTCTCAGTGCACTACAGTAATCTAGGTGTGTCTACGATGTGACCACTAAGTGAAGCTTGGTTTAAAGAATTCACACCTGTCGCATCATCCTCTGAGCCCATAATCTTCTGATCTTTTTAATACTGCCCTGAGATTTTGACAATGTTCCTTGTCATCCTCACTGGTAACAATTATGTCATCCAGATAACACTGAATTTCTGAGCAGCGTTGCAGCACCTGGTCTATGGCTTTCTGCCAGATTGAAGATGCAGATGCTACTCCAAAAATAAGCCTATTATAGTGATAAAGCCTTTTGTGAGTGTTTATGGTGAGAATCACTTTGGACTCTTCTTTCATCTCCATCTATATGTAGGCCTCAGCTAAGTCCACATTGCTGAAATGTTCCCCTGCAGAAAGGTTTCCAAAGATATCCTGACGAGCTTTGTAAAAATTGGTTGTGGCATTTTCATTTTACAATAGTTTTGAGTTTTCCCGATGCCATCCATGAACACTACTAAGGCATCATCCAGTACCTTTTTTAATTCACTTTCAGTTGACTCTATTGCAGAGAATGTGGCATGCAAATTGTGAATGGTTCTCCAATCAGGTTGTAGTTGTCTCAGCCAATCATGGCCCCACAGTGCTGGCCCTCCTACTTTTACCACCTACAAACCTAATGTGGCTCGTTGGTTGCTGTATTTCACTGTTATGAATGTCATTCCCACAGGAGTTATCTTTTCTCCAATATAAGTTGTTAGATGAATATCTGCAGGTTTCAGTTCAGTATCTTTGAAAACCCATTCAAGCTCATTTTGTGGAATGACTGAAGCAGCTGAGCCAGTGTCCAGTTCCATTTTCATTAATTTGCCACTCATTTCTGGTGTAAGCCAATTTGCTTGTCTCTTGTTAGTTTTCACAATGTATATCAGAAGGCTACCCAGTCCTGTGTCACTCTCATCATTAGATTTTTCATCTAACAGCATGCAAATTAGTGTTCTTTTTGAAACTGCATCTTGACTTCCCTGTGCAGTCCATTTATTTTTGTCTCACCGACATGCTCTTCATATCTGATCTACTTTGTTGCATTTTCTGCTAGTTTCACATTTAAACCTGCATTGGTCTAGTGTATCTGAGCCCCAGCCACAACAGAAACACAGTTTGTTCATCCAGACAGATTTTTGCTTAAACATCATAATTTTGTTTATGCTCACTTTCATTCCTGACTGCAACTCAATTGAGTCTCTGGCTGCTGTTTCCATTGATAGAGCAATTTCAACTGCTGTTTTAAATGTGAGTTGTGCTGCAGTTAGGAGCTGTTTTTGAATGCTTTCTTCTAAGATTTTGGCTGATTTGGTTGGAGCAGTTAAATTAAGCAAACTGTAAGCTTTTCCGCCCATTGCACTCAGCAACATTGGCACACATTTTTTTTAATTTCATTTGATTCAAAGTACTGCTCAATTCATTCAGTATACATCATCCAGTTATCTGTTGTGCAATCAAATGTGTCTATCTTTCCAAAGTAGCCAGCCATTTCTGCTTATTTTTATTTATTACTATCACCCAGTACTCAACTGTGTATAAGCTCATGGCTGTACTCATTGTTTGTTAATTTCATCCATTTATTGCCTTTTTTTAAAACCAACTCTCTTCCCTTCTGAAGATAAACTAGCTGAATTTCAACAGGTAGGTGGTCATCACAGGTTCCTCGTCACCGTTATGGTTTGTAACTCCAAGAACTAATTGAAAGGAAGACACGGGAGCTGGGATACTTATCTACTTAGTTTCTCTTTTCCTTTCTTTTTAGCAAGGGGGTGGCTCAATTACGCATGCCATTCATGTATATCTTACATATACTCCATAATGACTTAAAAAAAGAAAGTTTAACCAAACAATATATTTACATTATTACTGAAATATTAAATACACCAGATGCTGCAGTATTCAAATAAGTAACACTGAGCATAAAAATTGGCAGGGATGCAGTGGAAAATCCTTAATTGCAGCTGGAGCTGTTTCATTTTAAATTACTGCTCCATTCACCCAGCTAATACAGGAGACCTGAATTCATTCTTAATATTTCAAAACCATTGTGACTAATTGCTGTTTGCTTGTTATTTTAATCTCCAAAATGTACAACTCCATTAAAATAAAATTATGGCATCTCTTTTACAGCAGATTTTAAATTATTAGACACGCAACTAAACAATGAGTGTGGGATAACAGTCAACTTTCTCCACTAGTGTCATCCCTAAATCTTAATAACAATCAGTTCAATTTCAACTCAGCATGAAAAAAAAAATCAATAACTAGTACAGCTGCACACTGGAGGTTCAGTGCTAATCCAAAAAACTAAGTTTCCTACAGCAGCTCTATACCAGTTCTCTTGTCAAGGGTACCTCTAGGGTACTCAGGTATGCATTAACCTGTCACCCTGATCACCCATTCCAAACATTCACTAACCAACCTGACTTCTCCCAACATTGTGTCATTGCCTATGAACTCATTCATTACCACAGTAAAGTTCAAAATATTTACATACCAATCAAAAGAGATATGTATATTGCCTGATTTCAAAATCCAAATAGGATAAAAGGAAAATGAGAACTAGTTTCATGTTTACAGGGGCTAATTTCTATTGAAAATAAGATGATTTATAAGTTTGGAATTATGAAAAGGATTGAAGGATAGACAACGACAGCGTGCTACCATTTGTAGAAAAATAAACTGGTGGAAAAAATAAAAAATAATGGCTTAATAAAACCAATGACAATTTCAGAAGAAACTATTTTATTCAGGAAGTGTCCAGAACACATAACTTGGTAGCAAATGAAGTAACTGAGGTGACTAGAATAGGTGACACTCAATTTAAGTCAAGTAAGTGTATGAGCTAAAAATCCAGAATCTGCAGTATTTTGCTTTTTGCTCAATGTCGGTTACTGATTTCACATCTTTAAACACTGCAGCAAAGCAGAAAGGGAACTTGCCAAATAAATAGAGTAAACTTGCTGAAGAGTAACAGTGTATCTGTGCATTGACCCCAATGCAAAAAGGTTTCATCACCTTGATAGAACGCTGAATTGTCAATTAACCATCACTGTTATGTGCATACCTGGAAGAAGCTCACAGTATAAATGAAGTCATAAGTTTATACAGTATGGAAACAGGCCCTTCCGTCCATTTAATTATCAAGTACATAGCAACACTTTGTCATTGTCACATTTACCAAGGTACACTGAAAAATGTCTTCTATACCCTTCATATAGATCAATTTATTACACCAGTGCATTGAGGTAGTACAAGGTAAATTAATAACAAAATGCAGAATAAACTGTTACAGTTATAGATAGTGCTGTGCAAGTAGACAGTAAGTCACAAAATTGTAATGAGGTAGATTGTAAGGTCAAGAACCCACATTGTACAAGGGGACTGTCTAATAGTCTTCTAAAACTGGGATAGAAGCTGTCCTTCATCCTGAAGGTACACACTTCAGGATTTTCGTATTTTCTGTCCCCATGGGAGAAGGAAGAAGAGAAAATGACATCTGGACAGGATGCTTTCTATAGTGCATTAATAAGAGGAAGCAGAGACTTTGGTGAGCATTCATATCTATGGCATCAATGTGGTTGGACCAGGACAAATTGTTGGTGATATTCATTCCTAAGAACTTGATGCTTTCAGTCCTCTTAACCTCTGCACCACTTCCAGAAAGTGAATGACCAGCTATTTATTCCCTGACATTGAGGGGAAGGTTGCTGTCATGACTGTCATTTGGCCCTCTCTCTCATTCCAGTATTCTGACTTAAGGTACAGGCCACTTCAATGATATCATTTGCACTTGTAGGTGGAGTTACAGCAGAATGCCATGCAGTCCTGGGTGTATAGGGAGTAGAGAAAGGGGCTGAAATGCAGCCATTGTGGAGCACCAGTGTTGACAGTAATCATGGTAAAAGTGTTGCTACCTATCCTAACTGATTGTGGTATGTTGGCCAGGAAGTCAAGAACCATGTTGAGTCCCAGGTCTAGGAGTCTGGAGGGAGGTTTGCTTGGAATTACAGTATTCAAGGTGGAACTGTAATCACTAACATTAGCCTAATATAGATGTCTAATGTCCAGATGCTCCAGAGATATGTGTAGGGCCAGAGAGATTGAACACTCTGGATGCAGCATTCTGTGTCATGACAACTAAACCAAATATTTCTTGAGTATCTGCCCTCATCATATCCCCAGGTGGTGCATTCCAGATTTCAAGCACCATCTGCCTGAAAAAAATTGTTCCTCAGATTTCCTTTGAATCTCTTCATGCTTACCTTAAACCTGTGCCCTCTGCTTATAAATATTTATGCAGGAGCAAACAAATTCTCCGTCTGCCATATCTATTGAAATTTGTCAGCAAATCCTGTTGACATTTTTTTAGCATTTTATGTTGATGCTAATATTTCATTAGGGCAGATCACTAAAAGCGCTATAGCCTATTAAGAACCACACATTAACGAAGTCAGCAATCCAGACATATAAATATGTTCAACTTCAGCTTTAGTGAGCTGGATTTCAACAAAGATAATCCCCTCAGCCAAAATGATGTTTGATTTATTTTTAAGCTACTTTTTACTGAATCTCTTGGGTTCCATGACCTAGAATATACCAAGATCACTTTTCTTTAAAAAAACACATTTGTCGTTGCTTGAAATGGCAAACAGAGTTTGTGAATTTTAATGAGTACTTTGACATGTTGAAGTTGTGAAGTCTTCACATCTCTCATCGCTAACTTCCCTAATTAAGGAAGAACTCACTAATGAGGCCCTTTCATAACCTTTCACTATCTGATAGAAATGTGATTGGAATAACATGTGAAGAATTTTTAATTCAAATGCTGGAAAACAAAGTCCATCATGTTTGATTTATCTAGTACTGTGGCGCCTGTGTACATTTGTCATTTGTAAATGGCAGTTTTTTTTAGAAAGGAAGATGGTTGCATTGTGGCAAATAAGCCCTTTATAAATTGTGCCTCAGTGATTAGAATTCTGAGATGATAGTTGGATCTGATGAAAGTTTGACCATTTTTCAGATATAAACCAGCTCTCTCAAGAAAGTTCGTTATTTCACTGAATCGATATTTTATCCTGAAGATCTTATTCAAAATCATTCTTTGTGTTGTTATACATTCTTCCATTAATAATATCTGGTCATGTATAAAATTGAACTTTAATTCTTATTTATGTCACTACACTTTGATGAGGCTGCATGCAGGAAATAAAGTACTCTTTACATAATGCCTTCAGTGCAGTCATTTCTTCGGCAGCTTGAACGGGACACAACTGCACAAGCGCGTGAAAGTTGGCCCATGAGACAGCGGAAGAGTTTAAAAAGCGAGCAGATTGAGAAGGGGCGGTCATTTCTTCAGCAGTTTGAACGGGCATGACTGCACAAGCGCATCAAAGTAAGCCCGTGAGACAGCGGGGAAGTTTAAAAAGTGAGCAGATTAACGGAGCGGGCGATGGAGTAGTGGGAGACAGAGTAGGAAGGCTTTGGCTCGAGAGGCTTCGGCGAGCAGAGGCTGAGGACGAGCTTGCTGCTATTGGAGTATAAAAGTATAAATTTTAAACTTGCTATTTGCTATGCATGTACCCAATTTAGTAGGAGAATGAAATCCTACAAATGTAGAAGACAATGGTGTGTTAATGAGAGGTAGCTAAGAGATATAGATTAGAACATGATTAAGTCACGAAATCCTAAGAATGTAGAAGACAATGGTGTGTTAATGAGAGGTAGCTAAGAGATGTAGATTAGAACATGATTAAGTCAATGGGTAATAACAATAGTGGCAAGATGTACGTGGGGTACGTGTGAGACGCAACTATAGACCGATTACATATGCTAATGCAACCGGACCAGGAGATTGCTATAAAAAATGCTGTGTCCCACAAGAACTAATATTTCGTGATCTCCCTTTTAAAGTAGTCCATAATCAATTTACTTATCTTGGAATTACAGTCACAAGGAAGTTTAAAGATCTCTTTCGTGAAAACTTTGTCAATCTTTCATATGCTACAAAACAGAATCTGGTACAATGGTCACCTCTATCTATGTCCTTGGTAGGTCGTACCAATGTTGTCAAAATGTATGTTCTCCCCAAATTTTTATACTTATTACAATCTATCCCAATTTTTATTCCTAAATCCTTTTTTGATTCCTTAGACTCTATTATTTTGTCATATCTGTGGCAGAATAAGCACTCTAGAATTAATAAAATCCAACTCCAAAAATCTAAAAAAGAGGGTGGCATGGCTTTACCTAACTTTCGCTTATATTACTGGGCAGCTAATATACGTTGTGCTGCCTTCTGGTCTTTCTTCCACGGTCAACCTGAGTGCCCTAACTGGGTGGCAATGGAGTTGAGCTCCACTAAAGAATTATCTATATCTGCACTTCTTGGCTCTGCACTCCCTAGCAGTCTGCCCAGATCAATAGCTAACCCTCTGGTTAGGCACACTTTGCGTATATGGGCTCAGTTCAGGAAATGCTATGGTTTCCAAGGGTTTTCCATTTCTAGCCCTGTCGCACACAATCACCTTTTTTTACCTACCACGTTCGATTCAGCATTCCATGTTTGGTACAGGAAGGGCATTAGACATTTTGAAGATCTCTTCATTGATAACCGCTTTGCTTCTTTTCAACAGCTCTCTGTTAAGTTCAACCTGCCTAATGCTCACTTTTTCAGATATCTTCAAATCCGACACTTCACTGCTCCTTTAATTCCTAACTTTCCTGAAATGCCTGCGAAAAATGCTATGGACCTATTTCTCTCCATTAATCCACTAGGTAAAGGTTTAATTTCAATTATCCGAGATAAACTAGCAGCCTTACGACGGGCCCCTGTGGATAAAATTAAAATGGCCTGGGAGCAGGATTTAAATATCACCTTATCCGAGGAGAGCTGGGACTCAGTTCTCAAGTCGGTTAACTCAACCTCTCTTTGTGCTCGCCATTGTCTCTTACAGTTTAAGATTGTTCATAGAGCCCATATGTCTAAATCTAAACTATCTCGATTCTACCCTGGCATTAATCCGCTCTGTGATAAATGCAAGAGGGGCGTGGCCTCTCTCATCCATATGTACTGGCTCTGTCCTAGCTTGGAGAAATTCTGGAAAGATGTCTTCACTACATTATCGGGTATTCTGAATCAGCACCTAGAACCTAACCCCTTAATTGCTCTGTTCGGTTTTTGGGGCGAGACAGATTTATGTCTGGGTCCGACCAAATACCGAATACTATCCTTTGCCTCTCTCCTGGCGAGACGCTTGATCCTCCTTAGATGGAGAGATGTTGCCCCGCCCACTCATGTGCAATGGCTTAACGACATTATGGCCTGCTTGGACCTCGAAAAAATTCATTATTCAGTTCTCAATTCGGATTTAAAGTTCCATAAGGTCTGGGGGCCTTTTATCGAGTACTTTCATAACCTTCCTCTTGACTAGGGTTTTTTTTCTTTTCGGTCCCTTGCTTTCAGCTCCCTTTTTTTTTCTGGTAGTAGGCATTATTATCCTCTGTTGCTAAGTGTATTCACAGTCTGGGAGTTTGACTGTCCGGACTTATACTCTCTATATTGTGTGGTGGTTGGTCTGGAATTGTTTTTTTTTCTTGTGTTGTGGGGTTTGGGGAGGACACTAAGCTCACTTGTCTTTAATTTAGGTGTTTTTTTGTTAAATTCTCTTCCTTTGTAGCATATTGTTATTGTATGCTTAACCTTGCTCTGTATTAATGCTCCTCACTGGGAGTTGGGGTTTTTAATTTTGTAAAATGTTTTGAAAAACTAATAAAAAAATTTTTTTTAAAAATGCTGTGTCCAAAGGATCGGCGGGCAATCAGCGACTAGCTCAATGACTGTCTCAGCTTTGATTTGCAAATTAAAGTTTAACCCTTCTTGAAGAATCTTCTGCGTCTCTTGGTCATTTGTAGGGCACGAGAAACCACGACAAAATTGGCGACTGCGACAGGACCGGAAAGAGACCCACGGAAAGGAAACGGCAGATTGGGGACGCTTCCCAGTCCTCTAGGGACCCCCACAAGGCTAACAGAATTAAGGGTGCACCCAAACAAAAGGTAAGCGCTTTTTGCAACAATTTGGACTAAGATTTCTGTTGGCTTTGGGGAGGTCTTGGAGTCTCAGAAGTGTGGAACCACTGCCGAAGTGTCTCTCCGGTCCGTAGAATCTGGCAGAATTGGGGGTTAATAGGAGGCTCAGAGGATTTATCAAGAACACTGCAGTGAGGGTAAGTACAAATAAGTTAGAGTAAGTTAAGTTAAGAAAAAGTCCACATGGTGTTGTTAAGTCCCTGTGGATACCGCTTCGTATGAAACGAAGGTCTGAACGGGCAGGGAAAGGGAAAATAGAGTAAATATCCCTGTGGATACCGCTTCGTATGAAACGAAGGGCTGAACGGGCAGGGAAAGGAAAATAGAGAAAATCCTCGTGGATACCGCCTTAAGAGATAAGGGTCTGAACAGACGAGGTGCAAAGAGAAAGTTCTGTGGGTACCGCTCTGAATAGAGGTCTGTACGGGCAGAACAGAATAGGAAACAAGGACAGTCCAATATATAGTTTAAAGCGCTGGTAGATAGACGATAGACTAGGCATAGAATTAGAGTAAATAATATTATCCAGTAAATGAACTGTGAATCTCTGAAATACCTTAAAAGAGAGAATAACATGACAGGTAAAGGAACGGCAGGAGAGATTCTGAGCAAAAAATTCCCGATAAATAAATATGAGATCACAAAAACTTCAGAAAAATGGGAAAAAAGAACCAAAAACCTGGTCACAAAGTGGCCAAGAGAAGGAACGTTTGATGTAAGTTTGTGCGAAGAAATGGAGGGACTAATTAAAAATTACAAACCAAAAGATAAATCTAAGAAAAGAGGGCAAAAAAGAGAACGAGAAATGGAAGTGCTAAAACTCTTCAGAACGGAGGGAGAAAGGCTGAGGAGGACAGGTAGAATATTGATTACAAGCGAGGAAGACACTAAGGTGCTGGAGAAACTGGTACAGTGAGAAGCTGGCTTCAGATCCGTACCCGGATGTGAAAGAAGCAGAAAGACCCCCTCCCTATAATGAGGAAGGAACCCCTGAGCAGTGCCCCCTGCTGACGGGAACACTAAACATGCAGGGAGAAGTACAAGTTTGGGATAATGAGGAGGAGAAAAAACAATACGAGAAGGAAAAAGCGGCGATATGGAAGGAGATACAGGCAGAAAGGATAAAGATGGAACAGGTACAGAGAGAAATGGAAGAAGGGATTGAACGGATGAAATACTTGAGAGAGGAAAAGGAGTATGAGGAGTATCGGTTATACTATAGAAATAAACAGACTAGAGAAGAAAGTGGCTCATCAGGGCAGGAAGAGATGAGGCATTAAAGAAGACGTGGAAAAAAGATAGGAGATGAGAGTCTTGAAGAAACACAAGAGAGAAGGGAATCAAGCACGAGTAAGGATCATGAGGAGTCCCTGCCACAGGTGTACAGACACGGACAGGAAGAAAAAGAAGGTGACTCATTGGAGGAGCAAGAGTTAAGTGGAGAGAGAGAGAGGATGTGAGAATTTGTGGGGAAGAGGTAGGAGGCAGAAGCCTAGAACAGCAGAAGGAGGCAGTAGGGGAGCGACTTGCGGAAGTAGAGAGAGAGCCAGATAAGTTACTGAGAGGGGATTGCCAGAGGAGATGCGAAAAATACTCCAGGGGCCAACCAAGTATTGAATTAAGACAGAAAGGAAGGACTCCACAGGGAGACCGAGGGAAGATGAGGACCCCGGAGACATTTGTGTGGGAGGCAGTAAAGACATACCCTGAGACAGATGGGGAGTCAGGTGAGGAGGAGAGCCAGGGAAGGTGGGATGAAGGAGGAAGAATGATGCTGTTGTTAGTAAAAGGATCAGGACAAGTGCAGTATATCCCTTGAGGATCCCAGGACCTAGAAGGGCTGAAAAACACTCTGCCCAATCTACATGAAGGAGCAGGGAAAAGGATTACAGCCTTTGAAGAAGAAACAGCGGGACGATTATTGGCTATGGGAGATTTGACGGCACTATTGATAAGGTTGATGGGAACCTCCAAATTTAACGAACTAATGGAAATAGCTGGCATAGTAAACTCAAACGACCCAAGAACTGATGGAGACGGGTTTGACAGAGTGAGGCAGAGGGTATGGCAGGCCCTCAGAAAGCTTTATCCATCCAAAGTGGACCCCAAAGCCTTAAAAGGGGATCCACTGGGAGACACTGAAAACCCAGCAGCCTACGTAGAAAACTAGTTGAAAAGACTGGAGACTGAGCAAGAGGTGGAGAATAGCTTATTTATGACCTCACTGTTCCGACATAGCATTTTGGATGCAATGCCTCCACAAGTAAAATCCAAACTGGAGGAAGTGGTTGGGCTGACGTCAATGACCCCACAAGAATTTAGAGACCACGTAGTCCATGCGGTTGAGAAATACCGGAAAGACAAACAAAGGTTGGCTGAGCAGCAGGAAGAGGTGCAAAGAAAGTTAATACAAATGCAGCTCGAAGAACTCAAAAAGAAGGAAAAAGAGAAAAACAAAAATATGCTGCCAGCAACCACCGGTCCGAGTACAGCCATCGAACTGGACAAAGCACTGCTATATGGAGGGACCGATCATACTGTAAGACAAGGGCTGGGAAACCCCATGCCAATAATTGTCTTTGGGGGAGCATTCCCACAAATGCCCTATCAAGAACAGACTAAATTCAAACAGCCCAGACAGGACTGGAAGTCCCAAGGAGGGGGACAGAGGAGCTATGGGCAGAGAAGACCAGTGAGGAAACAGGGGGAAAGAGAGGTAGAGAGATTGTGCTGGGAATGTAATCAGCCAGGTCACATAAGAAGAGATTGTCTGTTTACACCATGGCCTGTCACACACCAGCAGGAACCGATAAGAAGGGAACTAAAGTTTAGCCAAGGACCAGCCCCCACAGGCCCAAGCGGACCTGTGAACCCCTATGCGAGGTATTAGGGGTGCCCTGAGAACTCGAGTGGGAAGGGACATTACCCAATGATAACAAGGGAGGCAGATGAGGAACCCATTGTTCAGGTTATGTTAGAAGGGCAACTGACACTAATGATGATAGATACTGGAGCCACGTACACTTGTGTACAGCCACAGTATGCCCTTCACCTTCCCATGTCAAGAAAGTTTATTAAGACGGTAGGGTTCTCGGGGAAAACACAGTTGACATAGTGCACGGCTCCAGTGCGGTTGAGAATGGGAAATAAAGGACGGTGCTAGTATTTAAAGGAACTCCGATTAATTTGTTAGGCAGAGATGCCTTATTGAAACTGGAATTAAAATTAGAATGCACCAGAAATGGGCTGAGTGTGGAAAGAGCAGGGGCTCAATTGATAGTGCGAGAAGACAAGAAAGCTAATGTCTTTTGGATAGCAGACATCGCAGATCAGATTCAGGAAACCTGGGAAAAATGGAAAAAGGGCGTGCAGGCTATATTACCCAGGGCTGTAATGCCCAAATCTGAGCTACACTGTACAGTGATTTTTGACGAGACTCAGAACAGGGAGTTAGAGGAGAGGTGGCACCTGGAGGCATGTACCCAACAGCACCTGGAAGGGGAGGCTGTGATAATTGGAAAGCAAGGGGCAGCTTTACAAGCTAAGTGGAACACCTTTTTAGAAAAATGGTACAGGATACCGGAGGCTGCGCCCCACGTAACATTGTTGGTAAACAAAGGATATCAGTCTAAAGACTTAGGACCCTTAGTTAAGAGTGCTGAAACCGTAACAGTGTGGAGGAAAATCACGCCAGAGGTGTGGATATCAGAAGACAACAATTGCATTAAAATAATGGTAAGTGTAGATATGGTAGGGACAGTGAGAGAGGTCGAAATAACTCCCCAACCACACATGCCATTGCTGGGAAAGGAAAGAGGCCAGCAGAAAGATAGAAGGTTAGATGAGTTGCTGTCTATTCTGTGGTCACAGCATGACACGGACGTAGGGAAAATAAAAACAGCTAGTCCAGTGGAAATAAGGCTGAAAAGGGGAGCAATTCCACCCAGGAGACCACAATACCCTCTAAGACCAGAAGCAGAAGAGGGAATAGCATCGACAGTGCAGGGTTTGCTTGAAATAGGAGTGCTTAAAAGAACAAACAGTCCATGCAATACCCCGTTGCTGCCGGTCTTAAAAGCAGATAAATCTAAGTGGAGATTGGTGCATGATTTGCGAGCGGTAAATGATGTGGTAGAGGACTGGCCAGCGGTAGTCCCCAACCCACACACGCTTTTGACTAATGTTCCACCAGAAGCAAGGTACTTTTCAGTGATTGATTTGTGTTCAGCTTTCTTCAGCATTCCTCTGGCCGACCAGTGTCAGTATCTGTTTGCATTTACTTACAGAGGTGCTCAGTATACCTATACCAGAATGCCGCAAGGGTTTAAACATTCACCACATGTTTTTAATCAGGTGTTGAAGGCAGACCTAGAGGGCATACCATTGGAAAGTACATTGTTACAGTATGTGGATGACCTGTTGATTTGCTCCCACAGTAAGGAACAGTGTGAGCAGGACACTATAACTCTGTTAGAGAAGCTGGCGCACGGAGGACATAAAGTATCCAAAAAGAAACTGCAATTTTGCACGCAACAAGTGGAATACTTAGGCAGGGTAATATCCAAGGGAGTGAAGGCGATAGCACCAGATCAGATTGAGGCAATAACTAAGGCCCCAAAACCCCAGACTGTAGGGCAGATGATGACGTTTTTGGGAATGGCAGGGTACAGCTCAGATTGGATAGGAGAATATGCTGAGATTGTGGCACCTTTGAGAAAGATAATGAAAGAAGCAGGACATACCAATTTGAAGAACGGCTTACAGTGGAATGGAGAGGCGGAGGTAACTTTCAATACTATTAAGCAGGAATTGCAGTCAGCACCAGCATTAGCTTTGCCTGACTACGAGACGGTTTTTCATTTGTATATATCCAACCGACAGGAGGGTTATGTCACAGCGGTTCTAACACAGGAGACAGGCACAGGAAAAGCAAAGCAGCTGATAGCATACTACAGTACGAGACTAGATGAGGTGGCTCAGGGGTATCCATCCTGTTATCAGGGATTGGCAGCGCTGTACTATGCATATGGAAAGGCATCATCTGTAACCCTGGGCTATCCTGTGACTCTGTACACACACCACAAAGTAGCAGAATTGCTGGAAAGAGGGAAATTTGTGCTGACGCCAGCCAGGATAGCAGCGTATCAGATGCTATTGACATTTCCAAATATAACTATACAGAGATGCACTACCAGTAATATAGCCGATTTTGTCCCTTTGGGCTATGAAGGAGAACCCCATGATTGTGTAGGGAAGACGATGGCATTTGCCAAATTGAGAGCAGATTTACGGTCAGAACCACTAGAGGATGCAGATAAAAAGGTTCTGTTCGTAGATGGCTCTTGTTATAGGGACTATGATGGAAATCATGCAGGGTTCTCAGTAGTGCAGCAGGATTAGTCGAGCTATAAGATTATTAGGATGGAGTCCTGTCCCCAACCGTGTTCCGCCCAACTAGCGGAAATCAAAGCCCTGACAGCTGCGTGTGAAATGATGGAAGGTGAGAAAGTAGACATCTATACTGATTCGGCATATGCTCATGGAGTATGCCATTTGTTCGGGGCAATGTGGAAGCAGAGAGGTTTTAAAAAAAGTAGTGGAGATCCCATACAACATTGTCAGCAAATTCTAGACTTAATAAAAGCCATAATGAAACCTAAAGCATTGGCTATAGTAAAATGCTAGGCACATAAAAAGGGAAATGATGTAATAACAAGGGGAAATCAAGCTGCGGACGAGGCAGCCAGAAAAGCGTCTGGATGTACATCAGCTGTCATTGTCCCCCAGGTAAGCCTAGCTCCAGAACCTGTGGTAGAGGACCTAATTGAAATACGAGGTAAGGCAACTTTGGCAGAACAGACAATGTTGAGAAAAAGGGGGGCCAAGCAGAACCCGGAAGGCTTGTGGAGCATGGAAGACGGTTTGTTGGTAGTGCCCACCCCTCTACTGACGATTCTGATTTCAGAAGCGCATGGGATTGACCATTGTGCAAGGGGGGAAGTGATAAAGCAAATAAAGAAGGATGGTTTTTGGTCACCTTATTTACAGGCTTCAGTGGACTTTGTCTTGTCACAGTGCGAGGTATGCGCACAGAAAAATGTTCGGAAGGGAATTACAACCCCAATAGGTCACATTCCTGTACCTGAAGGACCATTTAAACATCTAGTGATCGATTACGTAGACATGATAAAGACAGTGAGAGGAAAAAGATACATGCTGGTAGTAATTGATCGATTTAGCAGATGGGTGGAGGCGGTACCTTCAAGAGATCAAGGGGCAAAGACAGTGGTAAAATTTCTGACAAATGAAGTGATCCCAAGGTTTGGAATACCTACAGACAATGGTTCAGCTTTTATCCAGAAAGTGGTCAAACTGGTACTACAGTCGCTGAGGATAAAGCAAAGATTTGGATGTGTATACCACCCTCAGTCGCAGGGCACGGTAGAGAGAATTAATGGAACCCTGAAAGCCAAACTAAACAAAATTTGTGCAGACACTAAACTTAATTGGGTCGCTGCTTTACCGTTAGCACTGATGAGTTACCGCATGCAAACTAATCGAATGACATGCCTGACACCACATGAGATGCTCACTGGGAAGCTATCATACCTGTGATAGGGGTAAGCAAAAATGTTGAATGGATAAACTATATCTACTACAATCAACAGAGATTCATCAACTACACCGATGATGCACTGGAGGCCTTAGGGCAACAGCTAGATGCAACTAGCAGGGTGGCATGGCAACACAGACAGGTACTGGATTGGCTTTTGGCAGAAAAAGGGGGTGTGTGTGTAATGTTTGGAGAACAATGCTGCACTTTCATACCGAACAATACTAGCCCAGAAGGGTCTTTCACCAGAGCAATGAATAAATTAAAGAATCTGCGGGCGGAGGCCAAACAGAATGCAGGATTTGAACATCAGTTCTTTGATTGGTTGGAAAGTAGACTCGGAGGATGGGGAGCATGGCTGACTAAAATAGCAATAACTGTCAGTATTACCGTAGATTCCGGATTTTAAGCCGCTACTTTTTTCCCACATTTTGATCAGCTTTGAACACTGCGGCCTTTACTACGGTGCGGCTAATGCATGATTTTTTTTCATGCCGCCAAAAACATTTTGCCTCGTAACAGTAGACCAATAAAATTGATGAGTAGTTCACAGAGGTCCAATGAAATTGTACGATAAATCAAGCGCACTTTCACAATTAAATTATTGTAAATCAGTCATTTGTACTCACCCTCATCAACATGGAAAACACTCGAAGAAAAGCATTGTGCTGCCTTTATGGCAGTTATTTAGTTTATAATATTTTCGCTTAGTAATTCATTTGTTAGTATGTTTTCTGTACTACAGCCCGGAATGCTAGACGTCACATCCGGTTTCACCGCGTCTTGTGGGAAATACCGGTTTGCGATAAACGGGAAGGTGGGGGGGGGGGAGCGGCGGAGCCAAAACGCTGCTTTTAAGTTAAAGGCGATCAATAACTTTTCCTGGTAGGCTGCAGTATATATATTTTTACCAGTCGCTAGGAGATATTGGAATGTATATGCAACGTAATTTGTGTGTTACCGATACGTATGTATATTTAAAAGTAGCCGTATTACAGGCACGGTTCGAAAAAAAGCATTTGCAATATGTATTTGTTTGTTACCATATGGATTTAATTAAAAGTTAAAAAATCCTCACGTGTAATATCTTTCTGTGTAAATATCTCATATTACAACGTGGGACACCTGCGGCCTAAAATCCGGTGCGGCCTAAAATCTGGTGCCAAGTACAAGTACAAGTACAAAATTGATTTTCTTTCTAAAATTAGAGCCAGCGGCTTTTAATCAGGTGCGCTCTGTAGTGCGAAATCTACGGTATATTGTTGAGCTGTGCGCTTGTGCTGTGCTGTTTTCTTCCTTGTCTCAAGTCTCTTGTAGTGCGTGCTGCAACCAAACAATTTTCGATGCTCATGGCAATTACTGAAGCAAGCTTAGTGGAGAAAGAAACACCGAAAATGTATCGTTACAGCCTACAACACCTGCAGGATGAACAAGAGCAAAACAACAGTGTGGGAATAGATTGTAAGGGCTTCTGAGTTTTTTTCCCTGTCTCAGGTACAAAGGGACAGGTTTTTGGCTCAGCGGCCCAGGGTAACAGGGAGAGAATACTTTGAGGTCTTGGCGCAGAAAATTATAGTTTAACCCGAGATTTGGGAGTAAGTGCTTGAGTTTATTGGGGCTTTTGTGCACAGACTCTTAGTCTTTTCTCTGTGTGAGACCCTCTGGGTCTCAAAGGGGGGATATATTGGAGTATAAAAGTATAAATTTTAAACTTGCTATTTGCTGTGCATGTACCCAATTTAGTAGGAGAATGAAATCCTAAGAATGTAGAAGACAATGGTGTGTTAATGAGAGGTAGCTAAGAGATGTCGATTAGAACATGATTAAGTCAATGGGTAAAAACAATAGTGGCAAGATGTACGTGGGGTCCGTGTGATACGCAACTATAGACCGATTACATATGCTAATACAACCGGACCAGGAGATTGCTATAAAAAATGCTGTGTCCAAAGGATCGGCGGGCAATCAGCAACTAGCTCAATGACTGTCTCAGCTTTGATTTGCAAATTAAAGTTTAACCCTTCTTGAAGAATCTTCTGCATCTCTTGGTCATTTGTGGGGCACGAGAAACCACGACACTCCCAGTGAGGCAAGGCCCGGTAAGTTCCTTTAATAACTTTAATTAACTTGGGAGTAGGTAATGGAGGTAGCCGTTAGGGCAGTTGAGTGCTCTGTTTGCAGTATGTGAGAAGTCAGGGCGCGCACAATTGTCCCTGATGACGACATCTGTAAAAGCTGCAACCAGCTGCAGCTCCTGACAAATCGAGTTACGGAACTGGAGCTGGAGCTGGATGAACTTCGGATCATTCGTGACGCAGAGACAGAAATAAACAGGAGTTACAGGGAGATAGTCATGCCTAAAAGTCAGGAGGCGGGGAGGAGAGAGAAAAGGAATAGACAGAACGAGCAGAGCACCCCTGTGGCCATTCCCATCAACAGTAAGTATACCGTTTTGGATACTGTTGGTGGGGACGACCTACCAGGGACAAGTTGCAGTGGTTGCGTCTCTGGCACCGAGACTGGACCCTCAGCTCAGAAGGGAAGAAGGGAAAAGAGAAGAGCAGTAGTGATAGGGTATTCAATAGTTAGGGGGACAGATAAGAGGTTTTGTGGAAGAGATCGAGAATCCCGGATGGTCTGTTGCCTCTCTGGTGCCAGGGTCCGCGATATCTTGGATCGAGTTCTCAGTATTCTCAAGAGGGAGGGTGAGCAGCCAGATGTCGTGGTCCATGTAGGGACCATTGACGTGGATAGGAAGAAGGAGGTCTTGCAAAGAGAATTTAGAGTTAGGTACAAAGTTGAAAGACAGGACGTCCAGGTTTGCAATCTCAGGATTGCTACCCATGCCATGTGCTGGTGAGGCTAGAAATAGGAAGATAATGCAGGTAAGTACTTGGCTAAGGAGTTGGTGCAGGAGGGAGGGCTTCATGTTTCTGGACAATTGGGTCTTGTTCCAGGGAAGGTGGGACCTGTTCCGACGGGACAGGTTGCACCTGAACTGGAGGGGGACTAACATCCTTGCGGGAAGGTTTGCTAGTGCTGCTCCGGGGGATTTAAACTAGATTTGCAGGGGAAGGGGAACCAGAGTGTTAGAGCAGATCGTGCGGTGGAGGAGGATAAAGGTCATGCAAGAGCTGCAAGTATAGTGCATGGAGTAAAGCCAGATCTAGCATATAAGGAGGCTTTGAGGAAAGAGAAACAGAATAAAGGGTGTAAAGGTAGTAAGGTAGAAGGGCTAAAGTGTGTGTACTTCAATGCAAGAAGCGTCAGCAACAAAGGTGATGAACTGAGAGCTTGGATACATACATGGAATTATGATGTAGTAGCCATTACAGAGACTTGGCTGGCACCAGGGCAGGAATGGATTCTCAATATTCCTGGATTTCAGATCTTTAAAAGGGATAGAGCGGGGGTGGAAAGGGGTGGCGTTACTGGTCAGGGATACTATTACAGCTAAAGAAAGGTGGGCAATGTAGCAGGATCTTCTTTTGAGTCAGTATAGGTAGAAGTCAGGAACAGGAAGGGAGCAGTTACTCTATTGGGAGTATTCTATAGGCCCCCTGGTAGCAGCAGAGATACCGAGGAGCAGATTGGGAGGCAGATTTTGGAAAGGTGCAAAAATAACGGGGTTGTTATGATGGGTGACTTTAACTTCCCTAATATTGATTGGCGTCTGATTAGTTCCAATGGTTTAGACGGGGCAAAGTTTGTTAAGTATGTCCAGGACGGATTCCTGTCACAGTGTGTTGACAGGCCGACTGGGGGGAATGCCATACTAGATCTAGTATTAGGTAACGAACCGGGTCAGGTCACAGATCTCTCAGTGGGTGTGCACCTGGGGGACAGTGACAAACGCTCTCTGGCCTTTAACATTATCATGGAAAAGGATAGAATCAGAGAGGATAGGAAAATTTTTAATTGGGGAAGGGCAAATTATAAGGCTATAAGGCTAGAACTTGCGGGTGTGAATTGGGATGATGTTTTTGCAGGGAAATGTACTATGGACATGTGGTCGATGTTTAGGGATCTCTTGCAAGATGTTAGGGATAAATTTATCCCAGTGAGGGAGATAAAGAATGGTAGAGTAAAGGAACCATGGGTGACAAATGAGGTGGAGAATCTAGTCAGATGGAAAAAGGCAGCATACGTGAGGTTTAGGAAGCAAGGATCAGATGAGTCCATTGAGGAATATAGGGTAGCAAGAAAGGAGCTTAAGAAGGGGCTGAGGAGAGCAAGAAGGGAACATGAGAAGGCCTTGGCGAGTAGGGTAAAGGAAAACCCCAAGGCATTCTTCAATTATGTGAAGAACAAAAGGTTGACAGGAGTGAAGATAGGACCAATTAGAGATAAAGGTGAGAAGATGTGCCTGGAGGCTATGGAAGTGAGCGAGGTCCTCAATGAATACTTCTCTTCGGTATTCACCAATGAGAGGGAACTTGATGACGGTGAGAACAATATTAGTGAGGTTGATGTTCTGGAGCATGTTGATATTAAGGGAGAAGAGGTGTTGGAGTTGTTAAAATACATTAGGACGGATAAGTCCCTGGGACCTGACGGAATATTCCCCAGGCCGCTCCACGAGGCAAGTGAAGAGATTGCTGAGCCTCTGGCTAGGATCTTTATGTCCTCGTTGTCCACGGGAATGGTACTGGAGGATTGGAGGGAGGTGAATGTTGTCCCCTTGTTCAAAAAAGGTAGTAGGGATAGTCCGGGTAATTATAGATCAGTGAGTCTTACGCCTGTGGTGGGAAAGCTGTTGGAAAAGATTCTTAGAGACAGAATCTATGGGCATTTAGAGAATCATGGTCTGATCAGGGATATTCAGCATGGCTTTGTGAAGGTCAGATCATGTCTAACAAGCCTGATAGATTTCTTTGAGGAGGTGACCAGGCATATAGATGAGAGTAGTGCAGTGGATGTGATCTACATGGATTTTAGTAAGGCATTTGACAAGGTTCCACACGGTAGGCTTATTCAGAAAGTCAGAAGGCATGGGATCCAGGGAAGTTTGGCCAGGTGGATTCAGAATTGGTTTACCTGCAGAAAGCAGAGGGTCATGGTGGAGGGAGTACATTCAGATTGGAGGGTTGTGACTACTGGTGTCCCACAAGGATTGGTTCTGGGACCTCTAGTTTTTGTGATTTTTATTAGTGACCTGGATGTAGGGGTAGAAGGGTGGGTTGGCAAGTTTGCAGATGACACAAAGGTTGGTAGTGTTGAGGATTGTCGAAGATTGCAGAGAGACATTGATAGGATGCAGAAGTGGGCTGAGAAGTGGCAGATGGAGTTCAACCCAGGGAAGTATGAGGTGGTACACTTTGGAAGGACAAACTCCAAGGCAGAGTACAAAGTAAATGGCAGGATACTTGGAAGTGTGGAGGAGCAGAGGGATCTGGGGGTACATGTCCACAGATCCCTGAAAGTTGCCTCACAGGTAGATAGGGTAGTTAAGAAAGCTTATGGAGTGTTAGCTTTCATAAGTTGATGGATAGAGCTTAAGAGTCGTGGGGTATTGATGCAGCTCTATAAAACTCTGGTTAGGCCACACTTGGAGTACTGTGTCCAGTTCTGATCGCCTCACTAGAGGAAGGATGTGGAAGCTTTGGAAAGGGTAGAGGAGATTTACCAGGATGCTGCCTGGTTTAGAGAGTATGGATTATGATCAGAGATTAAGGGAGCTAGGGCTTTACCCACTGGAGAGGAGAATGAGAGGAGACATGATAGAGATGTACAAGATATTAAGAGGAATAGACAGAGTGGACAGCCAGCACCTCTTCCCCAGGGCACCACTGCTCAATGCAAGAGTACGTGGCTTTAAGGTAACAGGTGGAAAGTTCAAGGGGTATATTAGAGGAAGGTTTTTTACTCAGAGAGTGGTTGGTGCGTGGAATGCACCGCCTGAGTCAGTGGTGGAGGCAGATACACTAGTGAAATTTAAGAGACTACTAGACAGGTATATGGAGGAATTTAAGGTGGGGGGTTATATGGGAGGCAGGGTTTAAGGGTCGGCACAACACTGTGGGCCAAAGGGCCAGTACTGATCTGTATTGTTCTATGCTCTATGTTCTTTCTTTTGGAGGCATTCTTTGGAGAACTGATTCTTATCAGGAAAATAATTTGCCATGATAATCCAAAAAGTACAAGTAAGTAAGTGATTGAACAATTGAAAAATGAAAAGTAAAACAAACAAGGTAAATTGTGCTTTTGTAGGACACTGTTTATCAACTTATTGCTAAGTCAGAGTACCAAATGTGGGCTTAAATTCAAATGGACCTCTGTCGCAAATTTCCTAATTATTTTCTTTTGTTTTAGCTGTTACTTATCAAATATGTGAAAACAAAATATAGAAAAAAATATAAACTGAACATCAAAACATCTCAACCCAAAGCATGTTTGCAAATATAATTACGTGAAAGGTTTTTCTTTTAATACAGTTAACATGAGCATACTGTATATAACTAAAATAAGGAGTTGGGCAAATAATAGTTAGAAAAAGATTAAAGGTTACCATACTAAGAAAAAAATGCAAATCTGAAATAAAAGCTGAACCTCTGCGCTCTGTAGCACTGAAACAAAGAAAAGCAGTGTCAGATTTGTGTAACAACAAACAAGTTTAGGCAGATACTTAGTGGTTCTATTTTAAAAGACAATAAACTTTGCACAGTTTGTGCCTTGAAGACAGAATGTTGCATAATGTACAATATAACACAATACTGTTCTTAAAGAAAATTTTAATGATCACAAGAGCCTTTGCTGCATTTTTTCCACAAGATGATAACACAAACATGGGGGGGGGGGGGGGGGAGAGGTGTAATTTTACCATTTTTGGTCATTCACATAACAGATTTTTCTGAATTTACACAAGACTCTTCAGGAACCTCTTGGCAGCTTGCAATATTGAGATACAGATGCTATTTCTCAATCTCAATTTTTAATGGAGAATAAAACTACAGCTGTGTGGATCCTGGCAGCACCTGGTGAACTGTGATCTCCGTCTCGAAGGCCATCACTAGAACATCTTTCAAGAGGGTGAAACCTCGCAAGGCAACAGATCCTGATAGAGTACCTGATAGGGCTCTGAAAACATGCCAAATAATTGGTGGGTATGCACAAGGACATTTTCTATCTCTCATTGTTACAGTTGAAGTTCTCACCTGCTTCAAAAGGGTAACAATCATACCAGTGCCCAAGAAGAGCAGGGTGAGCTGTCTTATTGACTACCATCCAGTAGCACTCACATCTACAGTGGTGAAATGCTTTGAGAGATTGGTTATGACTAGAGTCAACTCCTGTCTCAGCAAGAACCTGCACCCACTGTGATTTGTCTGTTGCCACAATAGGTCTACACCAGATTTGATCTCATTGGCTCTTCATGAGGCCTTGGATTCCTGATTTTCGCAAAAAAAAAGTGTCATGGGACTTTTTATGTTATATGCAACCTGTAACACATCTTAATGAACTCCAAATCTACACACAAAAGTGTGCTAAAAATCATTGCGTAAAAAATGTCATGTCAAACTAGCCTCTTAAAATCAAAACCACACTCAATGTTCATGTTTCTGAATTATGTAATTTTTTTCCTAATAACATTATCCTATACAGCTCCCCCCCCCCCCCCCAAGATTCACTAAAATGGCATTGTGAGCTTCTCTGGAGCTCAAATGAACTGCCTGGCTCAGGTTCAGTGTTCCACGGATGGAGAAACAACAGGTGTCTCTGGCTCATCCAGACAGCGTTGACATGCTCATTGTCATGTTGTGATACCAGGGGCATGGCAGCAGAAAACTCCAAACTTTGGCAAACTGGTTTAAGGTGATCTACTGAAATACATTCATGTCTACCCCCTTACCTATGATAAAAGTCTTTTCTCCTGGTTCCAAAATGCGGAATGTGCCATCAGAAGGGGGCCTAAGGGGACATTAGTGTGCATTATGGCAGACAAAAACAAACGGGTCAGAATGCAGATCAACAGGAACCTAAAAGTGCCTAACGCCATGACAGGAAGTAGGAATAGGTGAAAAGGAATTGAATTTATTGAGGAGGTGGGAACACTGTTGAAAGGCCGACCAAGCAGTCATGGCATCAGGAATGAAAGGGTCTTGGCCCGAAACGTTGACTGCTCATTTCAACGGATGCTGCCTGACCTGCTGAGTTCATCCAGCTTGTTTGTACGTGTTGATTTGCCCATATACCAACTCTGCCACAGACTGCAGGTCCACTTTTGGAGCACTTCTGAGCCCCACTAGGATCCATGGAAGACAACCGTTCCAACACTCGTCGGTCAGGGACGCCCACAGAGAAGCCTTTAAGGAGCAGTGAAACCAGTCGCATAGGCCATTGGACTGCAAATGATATGCTGTAATGTAGCCTAACGCCGAGGTTCTGGGCCATCGCAGCCCAGATATCTGAAATTAATTGGGGACTGTGGGCAGAGGAAATATCAGATGGGGTTCCAAAATGAGCAACCCAGGTACTGATGAAACTCTGAGCTACGTATGCGGCCATCATATATGCTAGAGGGACAACTGGCCACCTGGTGGTATGGCCCCCCCCCTTGGTATGGAGGTGCATGAAAGTGCAGGGGGGGGGAGTGTATGGAGGTGCGTGAAAGTGCAGGGGGACCACATTAACATGGTCAAACCATTGCTCAGGGACTTCAAAAGGTGCCAATGGTGCCTGCATATGACGTTTAATTTTTACCTGCTGGTACTCCACACAGGCTGCAATCCAATCACATGCATCCTTCTGAGGCCATGCCAAACAAACTTCAGCGCAACCAGTTTTTGTCAGGCCTTCTGGCCTGGCTGTGAGAGGCCACATATGGAGTCAAAATCAGCCCCATCTACAGTTTGTGGGCACAATGGGTTGATGGTGACCGGTTGAGACATCATACAGAAGGGAAATCCCAGCTTTCCCAAACTTAACGTCAGCCAACCTCAGGCCCATGACTGCTATTCAGTAAGCCTGGACCTCAGTAACTTGGTCAGCTGCCATGCCGGCATAGTCAACCCCTATATGTACGGTCTCAATGGCTGACCATGAGAGGCAGTCAGCCAGGGCATTATTTTTTCCCTTGATGCATTGTATAACTGTTGTGAACTTGGATATGTAAACCACCTGGCAGACCAAGTGTCTGACATTTTGGCCATTGCGTGCACAAGGGGTTTCTGGTCAACGAACACTGTGAAAAAGCGATCCTCTAGAAGAAAACAAAAATGGCAAATAGCCAGATAGAGACCAAGAAGCTTATGGTCAAAACATGCTGTACTTACTTTCAGGGGGGACAGAGTTACCGACTGAGAAGGCAAGTGGCTGCCACATGCCTCCAACCTGCTGTTTGTGTACAACACCCACAGCATAGACTGAGGTGTCAGTGGTTGGGGAGCAGGTCCGATAGTAGGTCGCGTGAGAAAGAGCTCATTTGGTATCATTAAATGCCCTGGTCATGTCCGCTCACCAGTCAAGCACATGAATAGGGGGTATTGCCTTTAAGCATACTATACAGGGAGAGCAAAAGTTCAGCAGCTCATGGAATGAATTGATGATAGAAATTTACCATACCAAAAATGGTCTTGCAGTTTTTTTGTAGTGCAGGATGGTGGGAAATCCATAATACCAGTTATTTTTGATGGGAGAGGTTTTGCAATGGTTGACAACCCAAGCCGACAATTAGCAGTGTTAATAATCAACCCGTGTTGGCTTAACAGCTCAAAAAGTGTTCGGAGATGAGATACGTTTTTGGACTTGGATGTTCTGGTGACAAGTACGTCATCCAGGGAAACAAAAAAAATCTAAGTCTTTTAATACAAAACCAATCAGCTGTTGTAAAGTCTGTTCTGCATTTTTCAGCTCAAGTGACATGCACAGTAACACAAAAAGGCCAAATGGGGTTATCACAGCTAGTTTGGGAATGCCCTTCAAGCACATAAGCACTTGATGATAGCCCCTAATTAGACTGACTTTGAAAAAAAATTAAGAGGGGTGAAGACCAGAGGCTATTCAACCAGCATATTCCACGTCGGCAAACTCAGCCTTTGCAGTAGCCAGCTTTTCAGGGTCCAGTCTACGGTGCGCAGGCATGGACTGGCAGGCCAGTTGTGAGAATGCAGTGCTCAATGTGTGACTGAAGAATTGGAGCAGGGGCAGGGATTCAGATTTCTGGATAATTGGGACCTCTTCTGGCAGGTGTGACCTGTACAAAAGGGACAGGTTGCACTTGAATCCAACGGGGATAATATTCTTGCGGGCAGGTTTACTAGAGCTGTTGGGAATGGCTTAACTAATATAGCAAGGGGATGGGAACCAGTATGATACAGCTAAGGATGAGATAGCACAGGTTTACAAGTAGATGATGGGTGTAACATGAATATAACAAAGGATAAGCCACTGATTGGGTACAAATGCAGACAGAGCAAAGAGTTCAATTGTATCACAGAGGCAAAATACAAAAGGGCGAAGAATGCAGGATGAAGGTGCTGTATTTAAATGCGCATACCATTCGGAATAAGGTGGACAAACTCATGGCAAAATTAGAGACTGGTCCATATGACGTTGTGGGCATCACCGACTCATGGCTGAAAGAAGGTCATAGTTGGGAGCTTAACATCAAAAGATATACTTTGTACAGAAAAGACAGGCAAGAAGGAATAGGCGATGGTGTGGCTCTGTTGGCAAGAGATGGAATTACATCTTTAGAAAGAGGTGATGTAGGGTCAGAGAATGTTGAATCTTTGTGGGTGGAGCTAAGAAACTGTAAGGGTAAAAAAAATATGAGAATCATATATAGGCCTCTAAATAGTACCCAAGATGTGGGATTGAGATTGCAAAGGGAACTGGAAAAGGCATGTAATAAGAGTAATGTCACAATAGTAATGGGGACTTCGTTATGCAAGGGGATTGAGAAAATCAAACTGGAGGGAATAATGCCTACAAGGTGGCTTTTTAGAGCAGCTTGTGCTTGAGCCTACTTGAGAAAAGGCTGTCTTAGATTAGGTGCTGTATAATAACCCAGATCTTATTAGGGAGCTTAATGCAAAGGAATCCTTTGTAGGCAGTGATCATATGATTGAATTCATACAACAATTTGAAAGGGAGAAGCATAAACTACATGTATTAGTATCGCAATGGAATAAAGGGAATTACAGAGGCACGAGAGAGGAGCTTGCCCAGGTGGATTGGCGGGGATGATGGCAGAGCAGAGGTGACTCTGGGAATGGTTTCTAAGAATAGTTCACAGGGCACAGGACAGATTTCTCCCACAGAAGTTGTTCTCAAATGGCAGGGGTAGGCAACTGTAGCAGACAAGAGAAGTTAAGGACTGCATAAAAGCCAAGAAGAAGGCATATAAGATAGCAAAAGTGAGTGGGAAGTTGGATAATTAGGAAACTTTTAAAATCCAACAAAAGGCAACTAAAAAAGCTATAAGAAGGGGAAAGATGAAATATGAGGGCAAACTAGCCAATAATATAAAGCGTGATACTGTTTCTTCAGTTATATAGAGAAGAAAGGAGGTGAGAGTTTATATTGGACCACTGAAAAATGATACTGGTGAGGTAGTAATGGGGGACAAAGAAATGGCAGTTGAATGCAATCGGTGCTTTGCATCTGTCTTCACTGTGGAAGACACCAACAGTGTGCCAGAGGTCCGTGAGTATCAGGGAGCAGGAGTTAGTGCCATTGCTATTACAAAGGAAAAAGTGCAAGGCAAACTGAAAGGTCACCTGGACCAGATGGACTATATCCCAGAGTCCTGAGAAAGGTTGCTGAAGAGATAATGGATGTATTGGTCATGAACTTTCAAGAATCACTTGATTCTGGCGTGGCCCCTGGGGACTGGAAAACTGCAAATGTCACTCTACTCTTTACAAAGGGAGGAAGACAAAAGTAAGGAAATTATAGGCTAGTTAGCCTAACCTCAGTGGTTGGGAAAGTGTTGGAGTCTATTATTAAGGATGAAGTTTCAGTGTACTTGGAGACTAATGATAAAATAAGTCAAAGTCAGCATGGTTTCTGTAAAGGGAAATCTTGCCTGACAAATCCGTTAGATTTCTTCCAGGAAGTAACAAGCAGGGTGGACAAAGGAGACGCAGTGATGACACTTACTTGGATTTTCAGAAGGCATTTGATAAGGTGCCACACATGAGGCTGCTTAACAAGATAAAATCCAATGGGATTACAGTAAAGATACTGACATAGACAGAGGCTGACAGGCAGGAGGCAGCGAGTGGGAATAAGGGGGGCCTTTCTGGTTGACTAGTGGTGTTCCTCAGGGGTTAGTATACAGACCGCTACTTTCACATTGTTTGTCAATGATTTAGATAATGGAATTGATGGCTTTGTGGCAAAGGTTGTGGATGAATCAAAGACAGGTTGAGGGGTAGGTAATGCTGAGCAAGCAATGTGATTGCAACAGGACTTAAGACAAATTGGAAGAACAGGCATAAAAATGGCAGATGAAATATAGTGTTGGGAAAAGGAACAATAGTGTGGACTATTATCTAAATGGGGAGAAAATTCAAATATCAGAGGTACAGAGGGACTTAGCAGTCCTTGTGCAAGACTCCCAGAAAGTTAATTTATAGGTTAAGTCTATGGTAAAGAAGGCAAATGGAATATTGGCATTTAGTTCAAGGGAAATAGAATATAAAATCAAGGAGATAATGCTGAGCTTCATAAGACACTAGTCAGGCCACACTTGGAGTACTGTCAACAGTTTTGAGCCCCATATCTCAGAAAGGAAGTGTTGTCATTGAGAGAGTCCAGAGGAGGTTCACAAGGATGATTCTGGAATGAAGGGATTAACATACGAGGAGCATTTGGCAGCTTTGGGCCTGTACTCTCTGGAATGTAGAAGAATGGGGGGGGGGGGGGGAATCTCATTGAAACCTACCAAATGTTGAAAAGACTAGATAGGGTAGATGTTTTCTATGGTGGGGGTTTCCAGAACTTGACGGCACAGCCTCAAAATTGAGGGGTGACTGTTTAGAACAGAGGTAAGGAGGAATTTGTTTTTAGCCAGGGAGTAGTGAATCTGTGGAATGCTCTACCACAGATGAGGTGGAGGCCAAATCCGTGGGTATATTTCAGGCGGAAGTTGATAGTTTCCTGATCAGTCAGGGCATCAAAGGAAATAACGAGAACGCAGATGTACAGGGTTGAGTGGGATCTGGGATCAGCTTTGCTGGAATGGTAGGGCAGACGATGGGTTGAATGGTCTAAATCTGCTCCTATGTCTTATGTTCCCCATGTTTTGCAATCATAGTGGAGAATGTGGGCTTGGTGAGGTCTGGGAATTCACCTAGCAGTTGAGTAATCTCACATGCGGTGGTGCATGCACTTGACAGAGTAGTTGTGGTGAACCTGCAGGGGGAGCAGGGTAACGAACCAAAGTTCTTGACATCCACAAGCCAGCAGTTTTTAAGGTGAACTAATAGTCCTTGGGTACACAGGAAATCTGCACTGAACAGAGGTCTTCCCACTTTAGTCAGGACAAAGTTCCATGTGTAACGTCGCCCACTGAAGCAGAGTGTCACCCTCTGTGTCCCTTAAGTCTGGATCCCACTGCTGTTGGCAGCCTCCAATGAAGTTTCATCACTCTTTGCCTTCTTATCAATAGGTGATGCTGGCAGCACACTCACTTGAGCACCCATGTCACACACAGGAAGTGTCACCCTAAAAGGGTGTCTGTAATGAACAGTAGACAACCCTGGCAGCTGGAACCCACGGTGTTCACAGACCTCTGATGTCCCAATGAGCCGACACTGTTGATGCTGCAAGGTAGTCAGCACTGCCTAGCATTCGTACCAAAGCAAGCGTGGTAAAAACACATGCCAACATCGTTTATTTTGTAGCCATAGGCATCCGTATGTTGGGGGCCTTGCTGACCTGGCTTACTGACGTAGAGAAAGGAGGAGAAATGATGCACCATGTAGACGATCAGCCATTTAAGCAAGCTCCCTATAGTCCTCCATGGGTGCATTAGCAAGGACTTGATCAAGCACTTGATCAAGCACTTGTTGCATGAAGAATTCTATAAAAATAAAACAAGAATGCTGATTTCCCAGGACAGACAGCATGTGATCCATTAGCTCTCTTGGCTTAGTATTGCCAAGACCAAGAAAAGAGAGCAACTGTGGCGTGCTCAGACTCCAATACCCTAGAAGTCTGTAAAAGGTGAGCTTTCAGAGACCTGTATTCATTGTTTTAGGCTGCTGTTCAAACAGATTCATCACTCCTGCAGCCATGGAATTCTTGAGCGATGCTCCCATGCAGTAGAATTTGGTGTCATTGGCAGTGATTTCTCATCAAACAAATTAGTCCCCAGCTTGAAAAAACCAAGTGAAGGCATTTTGCTCCCAAAACTCCGGCAGTTCAAAGCAACTGTGTAGTTAACATGCTCCATAACTCTGGATTCGTTCTAGAGCACCAGGGTCACCAATGTAGGCTTTCACAAATAAAATGAAGTGAGGTGTCTTATGCATAACAAAACCCATAACATGTTTTATGGAACTCCAAACCTAAAGATAAAAGCGTGCTAAATATCTTAACAACATCATCACGTCAGACCAGCCTCTTAAAATGAAACCACAACTCAATGTCAGTGGCTATGAATTATGTGAATTTCTCACAATTTTATTACCCAACAGGATCATCTGGACAATGCTAATACTTGTATCAGGCTGCTGTTTATTGAATACAACTCAGCATTTACCACAATCATTCATACAGGTCTGATCAAACAGATCTAAAACCTAGCCTCTGTACTTCCCTCTGCAACTGGATTCTTAACTTCTTCACCGGAAAGCCACAGTACGTGTGGATCGGAAATAACATCTCCACCTCGCTGATAATCAATACTGGTGCATTTCAGGGATGTGTGCTTAACCCATTGCCCTACTCTCTCTATTCCTATGACAGTGAGGCTAGGCACAACTCAAATGACATCTATAAATTTGCTGATGACACAACTATTGTTGGCAGAATTTTAGATGGTGATGAGAAGATGAACAAGAGTGAGATATATCAGTTGGTTGAGTGGCTTTGCAGAAATGATCTTGCACTCAGATTCAGTAAGACCATACAATTGACTGTGGATTTCAGAAAGGTAAGATGAGGGAACACACACCAGTCCTCATAAGGGAATCAGAAGTGGAAAGAGTAAGCAATTTGAAGTTCCTGGGTGTCAACATCTCTGTGGATCTATGCTGGGTCCAACATATCGATGTCATTTCAAAAAAGGCACGACATCAGCTATAATTCATTAGGAGTTTGAGGAGATTTGATACGTAACCAAAGACACAGTGAAATTTCTACAGATGTATGTTAACAGCATCCTAACTGGCTGCATCACTGTCTGGTATGGGGGGGGGGGGGCAACTCCGTCAGCTCCATCATAGCCAATAGCCTCCCCAGCATCCAGGACATCTTCAAGGAGTGATGCCTCAAAAACACAGCATCCCTCATTAAGGACCACCATCACCCATGACTTGCCCTCTTCTCATTATTACCATTGGGAAGGAGGTACAGAAGCCTGAATGATTCTGGAACAGCTTCTTCCCCTCTGCCTCCAGATTTCTGAATGGACATGGAACCCATGAATACTACCTCACTGTTTTTTTTTGCTCTACTTATTTAACGTGTGTGTGTGTGTGTGTGTGTGTGTGTGTGTGTGTGTGTGTGTGTGTGTGTGTGTGTGTGTGTGTGTGTGTGTGTGTGTGTGTGTGTGTGTGTGTGTGTGTTTATTTCTTACTGTAATTCCTAGTTTTTATTGTTATGTATTGCAAAGTACTGCTGCCGCGTAATAACAAATTTACTGACATATGTTGGTGATATTAAACCTTATTCTAATTCTGATCTATTTTTCAGCTTTCTAAATTCCTCAGTTTTGGTTAATTGAAGAAAAAAAAGCTGATTTTGTCAAACATTACAGTGAAATTCAGAATGCAAATAAATGCATCAATTTGGTATTATTAGAATTCTAATATTCAACTTATGATTCCAAGAAGTTTAGCAATCAAACTGCTCAAAATCTAAAGAGAAAAAAATGTATTCAAGCATTCTTGTAATGAATTACCGTAGATTTCGGATTTTAAGCCGCTACTTTTTTCCCACATTTTGAACAGCTTTGAACTTTGCGGCCTTTAATCCGGAGCGGCTAATACATGATTTTTTTCATGCCGCCTCGTAAACATTTTGCCTCATAACAGTAGACCAATAAAATTGATGAGTAGTTCACAGAGGTCCAATGAAATTGTACGATAAATCAAGCGCACTTTCACAATTAAATTATTGTAAATCAGTCATTTGTACTCACCCTCATCAACATGGAAAACACTCGAAGCATTGTGCTGCCTTATGGCAGTTACTTAGTTTATAATATTTTCGCTTAGTAATTCATTTTCTAGTTAAAGTTAGAAGAGTTTTAACTATATTTGTTTTCTGTACTACATCGCGGGATGCTATGACGTCACACCCGGTTTCGCGGTGTCTTGTGGGAAAATGCCGGTTTGCGATGAAACGGGACGGAGGGAGGGAGCGCATTACGCGAGCGGCTTTGGATCTGAGCGAACGCTGCTTTTAAGTTAAAGGTGATCAATAACTTTTCCTGGTAGGCTGCAGTATATATATTTTTTACCAGTCGTTAGGAGATATTGGAATGTTGTTCAGTAAAGAAGTATACGCAACGTATATTTAAAAGTAGCCGCGTTACGGGCACGGTTCGAAAAAAAGCATTTGCAATATGTATTTGTTTTTGTTACCATATGGATTTAATTAAAAGTTAAAAAATCCTCACGTGTAATATCTTTCTGTGTAAATATCTCATATTACAACGTGGGACACCTGCGGCCGAAAATCCGGTGCGGCCTAAAATCCGGTGCGGCCTTTACAATTAAAAAATTGATTTTATTTCTAAAATTAGAGCCAGCGGCTTTTAATCAGGTGCGCTCTGTAGTCCGGAATCTACGGTAACTTCTGTATCAATCACAACAGAAGTTAAGAAAACAATTTAAGCAAGAAATTCAAATTATTTTCACAATAGTGCTCAACTTCATACAGATAACCAACTACATGGAATGAAAATATAGAATTTCAGAGCGACCTGGTGATGCATTCACATTGTATGCAATAAAATTTGAATACGTAAACAGCCCATTTATTGAGAGGCAATGGGAAACGTCTAAACACTGATCATCCTGAAAATATCAACATGATCTTATACTGCCTTGGGACCTGAAACATTAACTCTGTTTCCTTTTCTACTGATGCTGCTTAAGTGGTTCCAACATTTCCTGGTATTATTTTTGGTAGATCTTTGCACACTCACTTTGTCCTTTCTAATAACATACTTCCCTCACTCCCTATTACATCAGCAAATTTACTACTGTACCTTCAATCAAGTTATTTATGCTTCTTATGAAGCTGAGGCCTCAACTCATCCTTGTGGCATATCACACGTTAGAACTTGCCAACTACCGAAGGGTCTATTTAAAGTTCAAAGTTATTATCAAAGTATGTACAGTACCTTGAAACAGTATTCAGCCCCCACAACTATTTTCACATTTCACTGCCTCATTTTCTGAATTTAAAATATATTGAAGTAGGATTTTTGAAATAATCTACAAACACTGTGCATCATGTCAAATCAAAAGAAAAAAATTCAAACAAGTCAGCAATGTACTAAAAATTAAAAATCAAACTTGCGAGGCTGTAAAACTATTCATCCCCTTTATAGTTACTACACTAACATTCCTCAGGTGCAATATACAGTATTACCTTACCAACTCACCAAACTTGATGATGTAGAAAATTGGAGGATCTGTTTTCAATTAATTCCTAAGAATAAATATCCCTTCTCTCTGTAAGGTCCAACAGTATGGTAGATTTTCAAAAAAACAAACCAAAATGAAGATAAAAGAGAATTCAAAACAAGTCAGGGAGATGATAATAGAGAAGCACAAGTCTGAGGAAGGGTACAAGACCATGTCAAAGGCACTGAACATAGCTCAGACAACACGAGTGAATCTGCAGATGCTGGAAATAAATAAAAACACAAAATGCTGGCAGAACTCAGCAGGCCAGACAGCATCTATGGGAGGAGGTAGTGACGACGTTTCAGGCCAAAACCCTTCATCAGGAGTGAAGTAACATGGGATAGTCGAGGGGAGATAAGAAGTGGGGGGAGGGATGAAGTAGAGAGCTGGGAAGTGATAGGCTGAAGGGAAATGGGCCGGGGGAAGGTGGAAAATTATGGGAAATAAAAGAGAAAGAAAGGTAGGGCTAGGGGGAGATTATAGTGAGGGGGGAAAAAAGAGAGAGAAAGAGAACCAGACTAAAATTATAGGTAGGGATGGGGTAAGGGGGGGGCAGGGGTATCAATGGAGGTCTGTGAGTTGGATGTTCATGCCGGCAGGTAGGAGGCTACCTAGGTGGGAGATAAGGTATTGCTCCATTGACCTGCGTGTGGCCTCATCTTGATGGTAGAGGAGGCCATGGACAGACATGTCGGAGTGGGAGTGGTCTGTGGAATTGAAGTGTGTGGCCACAGGGAGATCCCGCCACTGCTGGAGGACTGAGTGCCAGAGTTCAGCGAAACGGTCTCCCAGTCTGCGGTGGGTCTCCCCAATGTATAAATGGCCATATTGGGAGCACCGGATACAGTATATCACCCCAGTTGGCTCACAGGTGAAGTGGTGCCTCACTTGAAAGGACTGTCTGGGGCCTAGGATGGTGATGAGGATCCGTTTGCAGGGATGTGCCTGGAGGGAGGTCGGTGGGGAGGGATGGGGGGGGGGGGGGGATGAAAGGACAAGGGAGTCACATAGGGAGCGATCCCTGCGGAAAGCCGAGAGTGGGGGGGAGGGGAAGATGTGTCTGGTGGTGGGATCCCGTAGGAGGTGGCAGAAGTTACGGAGGATTATGCGTTGGATCTGTAGGCTGGTAGGGTGATAGGTGAGGACTAGGGGGACTCTATCCCTGGTGGGCTGGCGGGGGGGATGGGATGAGGGCAGAGGTGCGTGAAATATGGGAGATGCGATGGAGGGCAGAGTTGATAGTGGACAAAGGGAAGCCCCTTTCTTTAAAAAAGGAAGACATCTCCTTTGTCCTAGAATGAAAGGCCTCATCCTGAGAGCAGATGCGGCAGAGGCAGAGGAATTGAGAGAAAGGGATAGCATTTTTGCAGGGGACAGGGTGGGAGGAGGAATAGTCTAGGTAGCTGTGAGAGTCTGTAGGTTTGTAGTAGACATCGGTGGATAGGCTGTCTCCAGAGATAGAAACAGAAAGATCTAGAAAGGGGAGGGAGGTGTCGGAAATAGACCAGGTGAATTTGAGGGCAGGGTGAAAGTTGGAGGTGAAGTTAATGAAGTCGACAAGCTCAGCATGTGTGCAGGAAGCAGTGCCGATGCAGTCATCGATATAACGTAAGAAAAGAGGAGGACAGATACTGGTGTAGGCTTGGAACATAGATTGCTCCACATGGCCGACAAAAAGGTAGGTGTAGCTAGGACCCATGCGGGTGCCCATGGCTACACCTTTAGTTTGGAGGAAGTGAGAGGAGCCAAAGGAGAAATTGTTAAGGGTAAGAACTAATTCCATAAGGCGGAGAAGAGTGGTGGTAGAGGGTGGACTGTAAAACCTGCAGACTTCACAGCTAACCAATCATCACCATCCCTTTCAAATAGTTTTCACAAAAGCTAATTAATTAATCCAATCACGTTTCAGAGAAGGAAATGTCCAATAATTTCTCTATAAAATGCTCACACCCCAGAAACTACACATTATATTCTGATGAAAGATCACTGATCTAAAATCTGTCTGCTTCTCCCCACAAACACTGCCATTTTCCACTTTTATTACAGGCTAACTAATTTGAAGATTAAAATGCTGAACAATACAAACAATCTTCCACAAACTATTATGTATATTGATGAAGCACTTATGATCAATTATCATGTTTATTAAACTGGCTAACGTTTAACAGATATTAAAAACTTCACATTCAATCTTCAGATTCAGAACTTAATGTAACAATTCAAGAGAATCATTAGAAAAGATTCATCCCACATCATCTTACCTTATCTGAGTTCAACCCAGGTAAGTGTGAAGTGGTTCATTTTGGTAGGTCAAATATGATGGCAGGATATAGTATTAAAGGTAAGACTCTTGGCAGTGTGGAGGATCAGAGGGATCTTGGGGTCTGAGTCCTTAGGACGCTCAAAGCAGCTGCACAGGTTGAATCTGTGGTTAAGAAGGCGTACGGTGTATTGGCCTTCATCAATCGTAGAATTGAATTTAGGAGCCGAGGGGTAATGTTGCAGCTATATATGACTCTGGTCAGACCCCACTTGTGCTCAGTTCTGATTGCCTCACTACAGGAAGGATGTGGAAGCCATAGAAATGGTGCAGAGGAGATTTCCGAGGATGTTGCCTGGATTGGGGAGCATGCCTTATGAGAATAGGTTGAGTGAATTTGGCCTTTTCTACTTGGAGCGATGGAGGATGAGAGGTGACCTGATAGAGGTGTATAAGATGATGAGAGGCATTGATCGTGTGGATAGTCGGAGGCTTTTTCCCAACATCATGGTTGCCACAAGAGGACGCAGGTTTAAGGTGCTGGTGAGTAGGTACAGAGAAGTCAGGGTAAGTGTTTTACTCAGAGAGTGGTGAGTGCATGGAATGTGAGGGCTATGGGTAAACCTAGTAATTTCTAAGGTACAGACATGTTCAGCACAACTTTGTGGACTAAAGAGCCTGTAAAGTGCTGTAGGTTTTCTATGTTTCTAGAAAACTACTCCAACTACTCCAGCCTCTGCCTCTCTTGCACTATTACCTCTACCCTATTTCTCAAATAGTGACATGTGTTAACTGTTCTGCCAGGCAGCCTTATGCCTTAATTAATCCAAGTCATTGCACTGGGATTCATTTATAAGTGCAACTTTGGAGAGGTTTTTTCCCTCCTCTTCCTACCTTTCAGGCAAATGCTATTGTTAAGTGCTATTACTCACTAAACCAGGCTGATAAAGCATCATGATTTAATTTACTCTGCATCAGTAACTGTTTGAGAACCAAAAAAAACACATTAGTGAATAGCTTGATTTGCAATTGGCAGTGGCAGTCCAGTCATCCAGCAAAATCAATAACTTGTTCAGAACTCTTCAAAACAATTTGCAACCAATACTGTAGGATCTGGAGACCCTGCCCACCACACTTCCAATCTGACATTTGACCCAATTCTTTGGCAATCCAAAACTCCTAGACCTGGGACTCAACACTTCGCTTTGCAACTGGATATTTGACTTCCTGACCAACAGACCACAACATTAGGAGCACCGCTGTCACAATGATCCTGAGCACTATTACCCCACAAGGCTGCATCCTCAAACACCCAGTTTACTGCCTATACACTCGTGAACATGTGAACAGATCTGCTCTAATGCCATCTATGAGTTTGTAGATGACATCACCATAGTGGGCCAAATCTCAAACAGCAATGAGACAGTGTACAAGAAAGGAGAAAGAGAGACCAATATCATGGTATGACAACAAGCTCTCCCTCAATGTCAGCAAACCAAAACAGCTGGTCATTGACTTCCAGAAGAGAGGAGGTGCACATGTACATCAATCTTCGTGAGATCGAGGGGTCAAGAGCTTCACATTCGCAGTAGTGAACATAACCAACAACCTGCCCTAGTGTAACCATGTGCACACCATAGCCAAGGAAGCTCACCACCACTTATATTTCCTCAGGATGCTAAAGAAATGTAGCATGACCTTCAACAATTTTTGTAGATGCACTACAGAAAGCACCCAACCCTAATACATCACAGCTTGATATGGCACTTTATGGATTCAAGATTTTAAATGATAAAATTACGGAAAACATCAAACACAATCCTGAAACATGCCCAAACACAAATTCATATTAAAAAAATAAAATGGTCTACTTAATCACTAGGGAACTGATTCATAAAGACTTTTATTTTAATGTAATCTAATTTTATGGCTTCTGAGAAAATGGCACTCTTTGCATTAGGCTTCACAGAACATCACGTCATAATTCCAATATTTCAGATTGAATTAAAAGTCCCTTGCTCATCCACATAAATTCAAACATGCAATACAAGAACCTTCCCCCGATAAGGACACTTTGATAATCACTACAACATTAAAGGCTGGTGCTTACTGTTTGTGCTTTTAGCTTGTGACTGCCAACATCCTCCAGGGCCTGCGATAGCTGATACTGTAAAAGAAAGTAAAGAGAAAGTCCATCAGCCTTATTTCAGTCCTACATGGTGAGAGAAACACCATAATTATACACTGTAATCACGAACACTACATTCTGCATTTACATTTTATTCTGCCTTGTGTTAGTTGCTTTTTCTTTGTACTACCTCAATGTAGTGATTTGATGAAATTATCTGGATGGATGGTACACAGTTCTTCAATGTACTCAGGTACACACAACAATAAACTAATTGTCAAATTAAGAACCAATTATTGAAATTATTGTTTAGTTGTTGAAAATAAGAATTTAGACGCAAACATTGGCGATCACATAATAAAGCAAGATAGAGCTTTTAACACAACTAAATCACAAAATGCTTCAATGGAACTTTAATATCTCTTCCCTGCAAAAATCAGGGAAGATCCTCTTGAGTTCTCATCGTATCTATCCCTCTGTAGTTGCATTTGAAAATCATTTGTGTCACCTCTTCACCAGTATCAACTCCTCCAGTTACATCATCATCTCAAAATTGACATAATTTTCATCCAGCACTGGAAGAACAGATGTAACTCTAACTAATGAGTGGAAAACAGAAGTCTTTGGCTCCAACAGCTGCTGTCACTGACTATCATTCATTTTTGGCAAAAGTTTTTTGCCTGAAATGTTAACATCTTTATTTGACCTCAATCTGCACTTTAAAGCCGCTACACAGTATCCACATCTTCACCACTCCCAATATCCCAAAGCTGCTTTTATTCCTCCCTGATACCCCTATATTCCTCATGAGACTTCACCCATTCCAGTATCCCACACCTGCCCTCTATGTTTCCTGTACCTGGTTTCATGGCTCCCTACACTCCCATTCTAGCTTCACCCCTTCAAAATCACTCTCTTCAGTTTTTAATAACTCTATTCAATGGTCTTCCACTGATATGATGATACAGAATCTCCACTGTCCGCACCAATCCCAACCTCATCATCAAACCCACAGACAAAGGAAGTGTTGTTGCAGTCTGGCAGACTGACACCTATCTAGCTGAGGCCAAGCAGCAACTCTGAGACATCTCTTATTTACCGCTCAACAAGAACCCCAGTCAGGACCATCAGGCCATTGTCTCCTGCACTATCACCAACCTCATCAAATCTCATCTTCTTCTATCCACTGCCAGTAATCTCACAGTTCCCTTACCCCACAATATTCGTTTCTACCTCCTACCCATGATCCACAAACCTGATTATCCAGATACGCCATTGTTTCTGCCTGCTCCTGTTCTACTGAACTTGTGTCCACATTCCTCAACTTCATTTTATCCCCCTCGTTCAGTCCCTTCCAACCTACATCTGCAACACTTCACATGCTCTCGATCTCCTCAACAGCTTTCAAGTCCCTGGCCCTGATTGTCTCATTTTCACTATAGATACACAGTCCCTATACACTTCTATCCATCATCAAGAAGGCCTAAAAACTCTGTTTTTTCTTGACAACACAGACCCAACCAGTTCCCCTCCACTACCACTCTTCTCCATCTGGCAGAACTGCCCCTCACACTCAACAATTTATCTTTTGGCTCCTCCCACTTTCTCTAAGCTCAGGGTGTAGCCATGGGCCCCAGCAATGCCTGCCTTTTCACTGGCTAAAAGGAACAGACCATGTTTCAAGTCCTCCTGGTAATGCTCTACAACTCTTTCTGTGCTACATTGATGACTGCATTGATGCTGCTTCATGCATTCATGCTGAAATCAAAAATGTTATCAACTTTGGCTCCAACTTCCACCCTGCCCTTAAATTCACTTGGTCCATTTCTGATACTTCTTTTCCCTACCTCAATCCCTCAGTCTCCACCTCTGGAGACAAAATGTCTATTAATGCTTTTTATTAATCTTCAGATTCCCACAGCTATATTGACAACACCTCTTCCCATCTGTCTTTTGCAAAAAAAGTCATTCTCTTTTCTTATCCTTTGTCTCTGCTGCATCTGTTCCCAAGATAAAGTTTTCATTTCCAGAACAACACACATGTCCTCTTTTCTCCACCATTGATGCTACCCTCACCTGCCATCTCCTTCATTTCCCAAACATCCATCCTCACACCATCTTTCAGGGATAGATTTCCTCATCCTCTTCTTGGGAAGAAGTCCCAAACCTGCCCATTCACCTCTTCCCTCATCTCCCTTCAGGTCCCCATACAGTGATATCACCTCCAAATTTGTTGGGGTCATCTACTTATCCAGTGCTCCCGATGTCGAGTCTTTTACATTAGTGAGAACCGATGCAGAGTGGGGAGTCCACTTTGTCTAGCACCTTCACTCCATCCACAAAAAGCAAGATTTCTCGGTGGTCAACCATTTAAATTCCAATCTTCATTCCCATTCCGAGACGTTGGTCCATGGCTTCCTCTACTGCCACGATGAGGCCACTCTCAGGTTGGAGGAGCAACACCTCATACTCTGACTAGATAGCTTCAAACCTGATTGCACAAACAATAATTTCCCTAACTTCTGATCATTTTCATCCTCCCACTTCCCTCTTCTTCAAATCCCGACTCTAGAAGATTCAAATCTTCTCTTCACCTGCCTGTCACCTCTCCTGGTACTGTTCCTCCTTCGCTTTCTCTCCTCTCCTCTCAGATTATTTCTTCTTCAGCACTTTACCTTTTCCACCCATCACCTCCCAGCTACTTTCTTTACCTCACCTCCCTACCCACCAAGCTTCACCTACCACCTTCTAGCTTGCCTTCTGTTCACTCTCTCCACCTTTTTATTCCAGCATCTTCCATTTGACTTCATCTTCTACAAAAAATGTGGCAAACAAAGTTTTACAAGGTCTATGATCAGTCCTTGGGAAATTTTATTTTAATTAAATGTCTCTATACTGTTATAAAAATATTATCAGGTGCTGCATGGGAAACCTCAAAATATCTGTTTTTCCAGATTTACAATCAATTATGAGGAAAGTGAAAATCAAATCACATTCCCTTGTGAAAATAATCATCACTTTATTACGTTTTTTTAAACATCACAAAAGACACTAAGCAAGAAGTGGTAAAAGAAAATCTCTGTATCATAGTCAGTTTGTTGAACAATTTTTGCCTCTTCTAAATCCCTTAGAGCTCAGCTTTGAATAGTCTCAAGAAGAGAACATCTACAACCTGTGCAGAAAATAATTTTTTTAAAACTTCCAACAGCCTACGTCAAAATATTTTCCTTCATCTCAATGTTAAATGGTTGATTCTTTATTGCAAGATAAAATAGCTCCTGGTTCAATCTACAAGTACCTACTCTGTTGACCTTTCTGAACTTATTTCCAACATAATTGAGATCATTTTTCATTATTCTAAACTTCAGTGAGTACAGATCAATTTTATTCAGTCTTGCTTCATAAAACAAATTTGCATCCAAACTATCAATCTAGTAATACAAACAGAAAATACTTCAATCCTCCATTCCAACAGAGCAGGCTATATCAGTAGAAGAAGCAAGTAAGTGAAACACTGTTTATCTTTCCACATGACCTGATAAGTGTTTTCAGTATTTTATATTTATTTTCCAGATATCCAGTATATGGTTTTTCTTTATTTTCAATCATTCTTGCTGTACCAACTCCTAGGGCTATCATATCCTTCTTTGGATATGGAGACCAACACTGCATTGAACTCTAAATAAGGTTTCACTAAAGTCCCAAGTAATTTCAAAAAGACATTATTACTTTAGTACTTCTTTCCCATTATGATGCAGTCCAAAATTAACATTTTCTTTTCTAAATGCTTGCTGTTGATGTGCTTAATTTACAGATCTCATGGATTAGCATGTCAAGATACTTCTCTAATATTTACCATTTTTATACCTGTTAAAAATATATTTTATTATTCTTCCAAAGTGAAAGACTTCACATGTGTCCTCATAAAATTGCATCTACCAGCTTCCTGCCCACTTCCTGAGCTTTCTCATTTTCCTTTGAAGACTCTTTGTATCCCGTTTGTACTTTATTTTTCCAAATAGGATTTGTAATAGAAGTAAATTTGAAAGCCTTCACAAATTTTTCAGCAAATTCATTAATATCAATTGTTAATAACTGACGACCCAATTGTGGTCCCTTGTCACACCCTGTTAGTATCACTCTGCCAAATAGAAAATAACATGGTTTCCAGCCCTATAGCTAAACTTTTTAACAATAGTAATAGCTTACCACCAATATCACTAATATTTACTTTAGTAATCATTTATAGTGTTTATGAAAAGAATCACACTCCTTAGAAGTTTTCATGTTTTATTGTTTTACAATATTGAATCACAGTGGATTTAATTTGGCTTTTTTGACACTGAGCAACAGAAAAAGACTTACGTGTCAAAGTGAAAACAGATCCCTACAAAGTGATCTAAATTAATTATAAATGCAAAATAATTGATTGCATACTTATTCACCCCCCTTTAGTATGACACACCAAATCATCATTGGTGAAGCTAATTGGTTTTAGAAGTCACATAATTAGTTAAATGGAGATCACCTGTGTCAGTCAAGGTGTTTCAACTGAATGCAGTAAAAATACATCTGTATAGGTTTCCCCCCCCAATCCGAAGGTAGAGCGTTCCTATGAAACCGTTTGTAAACCAAAATGTCGTAAAGTGAAGAAGCTATTACCGTTAATATATATGGGAAAATTTTTTGAGCGTTCCCAGACCCAAATAAATAACCTACCAAATCAAACCAAATAACACATAAAACCTAAAATAACACTAACATATAGTAAAAGCAGGAATGATATGATAAATATACACCCTATATAAAGTAGAAATATTGTATGTACGATGTAGCTTCACTTATCAAAATCGGGAAGTCAGCGAGCCAAAATCAATTTGGAGGGGGGAAAAATCGGCACGTACACATATGTGCACATACACGCATGTGCAAACAACTGCCCGCACAAGGTTTCACGGTCATTGTAGTCTTTCTTGGGGTAAACACACGTATAAAACGGGCGTCTTTTTTTCATAAAAGCGAAAATCCTCTTTGGTTAGCAAAAACAGGTACTAATGTAGGTCTTTCGTAACAGCGAGCTGTCGTAAAACGAATGTTCGAAAAACAGGGGACATCTGTATGTGGAAGGTCCAAATGCTGGTGAGTCAGTATCCTGGCAAAAACTACACCAAGAAGACAAAAGAAGACCCCAAGCAACTCCATGAAAAGGTTATTGAAAAGCACAAGTTAGGTGATGGATACAAAAGCATAATTCAAATCACTGCATATCCCTTGGTGTACAGTTAAGTAAATCATCAAAAAAAATGGAAAGAGTATGGCACAACTGTAAATCTGACTAGAGCAGACTGTCCTCAAAAACAAAGTGACCGTGCAATAAGGGGACTCCTGGAGGAATTACAAGCTTCAGTGCCTGAGTTGGGAGAGACTGTGCATACCTGTTGTCTGGATGCAGCTTTATGAAAGAGTGGCGAAGAGAAAGTCATTGTTGAAAAAAAACTCAAATAAAACCTCAGCTAGCATTTGCCAGAAGCCATGTGGGAGACTCTGAAGTCAGCTGGAAGAAGGTTCTATAGTCTGATGAAACCAAAATTGAATTCCTTTGGCCATCAGACTAAACACTTTTGCCAAACACCACACATGATCAAAAACATACCATCCATACCTTGAAGCATGGTGGTGGCTGCATCATGCTGTGGGGATGCTTCACTGCAGCAGGCCCTAGAAGGCTTGTGAAAGTAGAGCGTGAAATGAATGCAGCAAAAATACAGGGAAATAGTAGAGGAAAACCTGATGCAGTCTGCAGCATAACTACAACTTGAGAGAAGATTTGTTTTCCAGTAAGACAATGAACCCAAGCATAAAGCCAAAGCTACACAGTAATGGCTTAACGACAACAAAGTTATTGTCTTGGAGTGGTCAAGCCAGAGTCCAAACCTCAATCCAATTGAGACTTTGCAATCTGACAAAGCCCTATCCACATAGACTCAAGGGTGTACTTGCTGCCAAAGGTGCATTTACTAAATAAAGGTATGAATAATTTTGCCATAAATTATTTTGTTTAATAATTACAGTCAGCCCTCCTTATCAGCGGGGGATTGGTTCCGGGACCCCCCAAGGATACCAAAATTTGCGGATGCTCAAGTCCCTTATTTAACATGTATCAATGCGGTGGTCTTTAGGACCCAGTGGAACCCCGGACTTTATTTAACATGTCTCCGTGCGGTGGACATTAGGACCTGGCGGCGCAGCTCTCAATTCGCAGTGTTTCTGTTCACGAAAATAATCACAATCACAATTGACAATAACGTGAAAGTAATAACGCAATCAGAAAGAGGTGCAACACCATCAATCATTGGAAAAGCATTAGGCTACATAGTCGGTCAACGATCGGAACAATTTTAATGGAGAATGTGAAAGGCCCTGCCCTGATGAAAGCTACAATTATTACTAAGCAACGCAGTGGTTAAATTATTGAAATACATATGTTTCTTAAGTGTTTTATATTCATAGAAAGGTAAAATATGTACTATATACTAAGAAAACATTTGACTAACTGACATTAAATAATACCGGATATATCTGTTCCGACTTCAAATCCGACTTAAAGACAGACTCAGGAACGGAACTCATTCATAATCCGGGGACTGCCTGTACTTTTAAGTCATTTCTAGATTACTTATAATAGACAATAGACAATAGGTGCAGAAGTAGACCATTCGGCCCTTCGAGCCTGCACCACCATTCTGAGATCATGGCTGATCATCTACTATCAATACCCGGTTCCTGCCTTGTCCCCATATCCCTTGATTCCCCTATCCATAAGATACCTATCTAGCTCCTTCTTGAAAGCATCCAGAGAATTGGCCTCCACTGCCTTCCGAGGCAGTGCATTCCAGACCCCCACAACTCTCTGGGAGAAGAGGTTTTTCCTTAACTCTGTCCTAAATGATCTACCCCTTATTCTCAAACCATGCCCTCTGGTACTGGATTCTCCCAGCATCTGGAACATATTTCCTGCCTCTATCTTGTCCAATCCCTTAATAATCTTATATGTTGCAATCAGATCCCCTCTCAATCTCCTTAATTCCAGCGTGTACAAGCCCAGTCTCTCTAACCTCTCCTCGTAAGACAGTCCGGACATCCCAGGAATTAACCTTGTGAATCTACGCTGCACTTCCTCTATAGCCAGGATGTCCTTCCTTAACCCTGGAGACCAAAACTGTTCACAATACTCCAGGGCCCTGTACAAATACAAAAGGACTTCCTTGCTCTTGTACTCAATTCCCTTTGTAATAAAGGCCAACATTCCATTAGCCTTCTTCACTGCCTGCTGCACTTACTCATTCACCTTCAGTGACTGATGAACAAGGACTCCTAGATCTCTTTGTATTTCTCCCTTACCTAACTCTACACCGTTCAGATAATAATCTGCCTTCCTGTTCTTACTCCCAAAGTGGATAACCTCACATTTATTCACATTAAACGTCATCTGCCAAGTCTCTGCCCACTCACTCAGCCTATCCAAGTCACCTTGAATTCTCCTAACATCCTCATCACATGTCACACTGCCACCCAGCTTAGTATCATCAGCAAACTTGCTGATGTTATTCTCAATGCCTTCATCTAAATCATAAAGCATAAACAGCTGTGGTCCCAATACCGAGCCCTGTGGCACCCCACTAGTCACCACCTGCCATTCCGAGAAACAGCCATTCACCGCTACCCTTTGCTTTCTATCTGCCAACCAGTTTTCTATCCATGTCAATATCTTCCCCCCAATGCCATGAGCTCTGATTTTACCCACCAATCTCCTATGTGGGACCTTATCAAATGCCTTCTGAAAATCGAGGTACACTACATCCACTGGATCTCCCCCATCTAACTTCCTGGTTACATCCTCGAAAAACTCCAATAGATTAGTCAAGCATGATTCGCCCTTGGTAAATCCATGCTGGCTCGGCCCAATCTTATCACTGCTATCTAGATATGCCACTATTTCATCTTTAATAATGGACTCTAGCATCTTCCCCACCACCGATGTCAGGCTGACAGGTCAATAGTTCTCTGTTTTCTCCCTCCCTCCTTTCTTAAAAAGTGGGATAACATTAGCCATTCTCCAATCCTCAGGAACTGATCCTGAATCTAAGGAACATTGGAAAATGATTACCAATGCATCCGCAATTTCCAGGGCCACCTCCTTTAGTACCCTAGGATGCAGACCATCTGGACTTGGGGATTTGTCAGCCTTCAGTCCCATCAGTCTACTCATCACCGTTTCCTTCCTAATGTCAATCTGTTTCATTTCCTCTGTTACCCTATGTCCTTGGCCCATCCATACATCTGGGAGATTGCTTGTGTCTTCCCCAGTGAAGACAGATCTAAAGTACTTATTAAATTCTTCTGCCATTTCTCTGTTTCCCATAACAATTTCACCCAATTCATTCTTCAAGGGCCCAACATTGTTCTTAACTATCTTCTTTCTCTTCACATACCTAAAAAAGCTTTTGCTATCCTCCTTTATATTCCTGGCTAGCTTGCGTTCGTACCTCATTTTTTCTCCCCGTATTGCCTTTTTAGTTAAGTTCTGATGTTCCTTAAAAATTTCCCAATCATCTGTCCTCCCACTCACCTTAGCTCTGTCATACTTCCTTTTTTTTATAATGCTATGCAATCTCTGACTTCCTTTGTCAACCACTGTGGCCCCTTTCCACCCTTTGAATCCTTCCTTCTCCGGGGGATGAACTGATTTTGCACCTTGTGCATTATTCCCAAGAATACCTGCCATTACTGTTCCACTGTCTTTTCTGCTAGGATATCCGTCCAGTTAAATTTGGCCAGCTCCTCCCTCATGGCTCAATAGTCTCCTTTGTTCAACTGCAACACTGACACCTCCAATCTGCCCTAATCCTTCTCAAATTATAATACCTAATACAATGTAAATGCTATGTAAATAATTGTTATACTGTATTGTTTAGGGAATAATGACAAGAAAAAAGTCTGTACATGCTCAATCAACGAATGCTGGAGAGAGAACTTCCAGGTTTTCCCAATCCGTGGTTGGTTGAATCCGCACATGCGGAATCCGCGGATAAGGAGGGTCGACTGCATAATAAATTTAGACCAACTTGTTTTCACTTTGACACAAAAGAGTCTTTTCTATTGATCAGTGTCAAAAAAGGAGCTGGTTGTAGATTACAGGAGAAATGGAGATGGGCTAAGCCCTAGTGACATCAATGGATCTGGGGTCGAGAGGATAAACAGCTTTAAGTTCCTCAGCATCCACATCACCAAGGACCTCACGGGGTCTGTACACACCAGCTGTGTGCCAAAAAAGGCACAACAGTGCCTCTTTCACCTCAGATGGTTGAGGAAGTTTGGTATGGGCCCCCAAATCCTAAGAACTTCTACAGGGGCACAATTGAAAGCATCCTGACTGGTTGCATCACTGCCCGGCATGGGAACTGTAACTCCCTCAATGGCAGGACTCTGCAGAGAATGGTGCGGACAGCCCAGCACATCTGTAGTTGTGAACTTCCCATGATTCAGGACATTTACAAAGACAGGTGTGTAAAAAGGGCCAGTAGGATCATTGGGGACCCGAGTCACCCCAACCACAATCTATTCCAGCTGCTACCATCCGGGATACGGTACTGCAGCATAAAGGCCAGGACCAACAGGCTCTGGGACAGCTTCTTCCACCAGGTCATCAGACTGATCAACTCACGCTGATTATATTGACTGTTCTATGTATTATAAATGAATATGATTGCACATTGCACATTTAGAAGGAGACGTAACAGTAAGATTTTTACTCCTCATGTATGTGAAGAATGTAAGAAATAAAGTCAATTCAATTCAAAAGCTAAATTAAATCCACTGTGATTCAATGTTGTAAACCAATAAAACATGAAAACTTCTGGGAGGGGGGGTTAAATATTGTTTATATGCACTGTATGTGGTATGTCACTGAATTGCTTTTGAAAGTACATTTCATCCACTGTTTTCCCCTGATCAGCCCAATGAGTAATTCCTCAAAGAAGTATTCAACTTATTAGCTTCAATTCTACCTCTACGAACCAGACTGACTCTCCCAATTATATTAATTTTGTAAGGCTTATGACCACATTCTCAATAATGGATTCCACACTTTGCTAACAAGATGTCAAGCTAATTAGTTGAAGGTGTTTTTTTTTAACTTAATATCTCTCTCTCTCTCTCTCTCTCTTTTCTTAAATAACTGTCTTAAATCTGTTGGTGCTTGTACAATCTGCTCGAATGTTTGGTAGTCTATTACTATGTATCCAAAATATACCTCATCGCGTCTTTAACATCTCTAGGACACACGGTCCATGGGACATGTGCCTTTGTAGTACACCTACCTTTTTCTACACTTTCCCCATGATGATGATTATTAGTTCCTTCTGCTCTTCTCATTGTGCAATACTTACACTTCCTGCAGTAACAACAGACTTCCTTACAGGTTGTCCCCAGCTTACGAACATAGAATTTATGTACAGTCAGTACACACAAAATAGTGCTTGGGAGAGCAGTGAGATGGATTTCCAACTTCAGCTGGGTGGGGACAGTTCACAGGGAAGGACCTGTATTCTCAAGGTAAATCCTTTCATCTCAATAACTGTGGAAGCCACATATAGGCCATCCCCATGTTACAGGAGTCGAATTCATGTAAACTGATCATAAACCAAAGAGTCTGCAAGTTGGAAATATGGCCACACACCACTCACAAATGGGAAAAAGATGTCTGCAACCCACAAGTAAATCCAGAAGCTTGTCTCCCAAATGCTCATTTGTTATTACTGGGCTATGCATAAATCTGGGGTTCATAAATTGGGGAGGACATGCATATGTTTTTCTTCTTTCCCTTATGCAATTATTGCATATAACTTCACTGTTCATGAAAATATACATAAATTTTCCTTTCCCTCAAACTTACTTCCTCTGAGTCCCAAGGCTCTTCTTGACAACCTAAACAATTCTGGACTTGAGAATTGCAGTCTCAAGTGACAAAGGCAATCCAGACCTTGAAACCCTCTAGGAAACATTGAAAGGTGATAAGATTCCACTCCATCATTGCCATTTCACTAAAGTGTCAATATTTGGTTGTTTCAAATATCTCTGATCTTCAGAAATAGTAAATAAACAAACAAAATATATAAATGAATTTTTAAATAATCTGAAGCAATCTTGACTAATTTTTATGGCTGTTTTCATACTTCCTCTCAGCTCTAAAATCTAAATCCAGTTCCTTTAAGGTTTGAATGTATTCTCACCAAAGCAGAAAATGATAAAAATTAAAGAAAAGTTAAAACACAGAAATGGACTTAAATCCAAATTAATTAGGTTATTGAAGATATTTAAGGCACCCAAATTAAACATTGAAACCAGCAGCCACCTTCATTACACCAATAGTGCATATATTTTTAAGTATATCCTTCTGTCAACAAACCTGTTGACAGATTGGTTTCAAAAGTGTGGTTGGGAAAGCCCATTTATATCCTGTACATACATCAGATATTTAAACCACATTTCTTACTAATGCACATGTGTATAATGTACAAAACATTATGATATTCTAGAGGACAGATTGAGCTTCAGGGCAACAACTTCATGAACACAATTAATACTTCACACTTCCCTTCTCTACCTTGATTCACACTGTCTAAGCTAATGGATTTATTGTCATTATTTGCTGACATTGAATTATTGTCACCTACAATATTTGAGGTTTCAGTATCACTCAGAGCACAGTTAGCAGTTCTGGCTAATTACTTCATTATAAGTCACATACTAAATTATTAATTTGCTTTGGGGCCAAAGATTGATTAGGTGTCAGACCATTTCAGTACATTATCATTCCAAAAACATTCGTATATCCTAAAATACCACACACACTATTTTTTAATTAAACGAAACATCACACAAATACTGAACAAAAGACAAATTTTAATTAGACAATTTAACTAGAGAAAACCTGCACTACGTGGGTGTACTCAGCCTCCATAGTAACTAGAACAGGCTTGTTTAAAATCATGCTACTAAACCTCACATAAATTTACAATATTAAATAAACCCATACACTTAAAAACAAAAAAAAACCTAGCCTGTGATCAAACAACCTTTTGGGAACTAAGGAACAAAATTATCCTTTTCAGCCTTTTAGAGCCTATTCCATTAGATAGATCATGGGTGTACAAATACTGCCAGGCCGTCACCATTGCCCCACACCCTTTATTGTCAAGGAAGAGGTGGTGAGGAAGCAGTTCAGGAAGCAAAAGGCTGCTGGCCCTGATTTTGTCCATGAACACTGTGCTAAACAGCTGTCTACAGACTTCACAGTCATACTCAGTCAGTCTCTTAAACCAGCAAGTTTCGAGAAATCTGTTATTATGCCAGTCCCCAAAACACATCAAAGATCACTTAACTCAATAGTTACAGGCCAACTGCACTCACAACAGACATAATGAGGATATTTGAAATGCTGAACATGCCATTTCTCAAATCCATGACTCAACAATTTCCAGATCTGCAGCAGTTTGCCTACAGAGCCAACAGATCAGTAGACAATATATTCAACATTGGTCTGGACTTCATACTGTAGCACCCTGATTCCCGTGGTACATATGTCAGACATTTCTTGTTCATTTCAGTTCAGCCTTCAATGCAACAATCACTGAGCTTCTGCTAGGGAAACTCTCCAACATAACAATCAGGTCCCATCCACAGCTGGAACACAAACTTCCTCTCTGAGGAGCCAGTATGCAAGACGAGGCAAACATATCTCCACATCCCATTCACTCAGCACTGCTATGCCACAGGGGTGTGAAGTGCATCAGGTCTGGCATCAACAGGTTTTATGAAAGTTGCCTGATTGCCAGGTCATGTGCTGTGACAATACCCTCCCATGAATTTTTTGCTTACAAACCCAACGTGTGAAGAACCACTGCAAAAGGCTGATATTTATAATGCTCTTTAGGATATCCCAAAGCATTCTGTCACCAGAACTGTCAACACTGATAAGGCAAATGCTATAATGCTTACTACAACACATTATACATTGTAGCATAGAAGGCAATAGTTTGAAAACTATTTTCAATCCCTCAGGCTTAAAGATAGCTGATCAGAGGAATGAGCTGGGTCCATCAGCATACTCCTAGTTCTAGAACCTGCCATGTCATTATACTTCCCACCTATAGAATATTCATGTATCCCTGACAAAAATCAGAACCAGAGTAAAATTCACTTCCCAAAGATTAATTTTGTATATTAGAATCATGCACATGCTAATATCTTAATTAAATCTGCCTCAAAACTAATGGCAGAATTCTCCCAACAGTGGACAAGTTGTAATTATCAGTAAATTGATTAAGTGTAAACCGTAAATTATTGTAAGCATAATAACCTCAATATTGTGGATAAAAAAAGGAACACAATTAACTGGGAAAAAATTTTTCTTGTAGATTACATTATCTTCTGGCTTAGTCAGTAAAATAAAAGCTGAAGATAACAAAATGGGGATACAGGAAAGGGTTGTCACGGATTTTATTCACAAAAGGATTCTTGCAATTCCTAGCTGTTCTGTTAAACATAGCAGGCGATGATACATCTGAAAATCTAATTAAATATTTAGACTCATAGGAAACTCAGCTAATACTTTTCAAAGTCAAGCTAAAATTCCAATAGAAATTTATTCTTTGATCTGTGGTCACAACCATCAAAACGCCACCTCAGTTTCTCTCCCCACTAACAATGCCTGACTGCTTCTGTTTTGGTTTCAGATTTCCAGCATCTGCACTTTTGCTCTAATGAGTAGTAAAGAGCTTCATAACCTGCTGCATCACTGCATGGTATGGAAACTGTACTGTGGCCAACAGGAAAGCTCTACAAATGGTAGTTAAAACTGCCCAACACATGAACAGAATGTGCTTACCTGCTATCAAGAACATATATCAAGAATGAAGTTAAGACAGCGCTAAACAGCAACTCCACTGCTTGCATCTTCAGAAACTTCTATCTTTCATGAGGAAATCTGCAGATGCTGGAAATTCAAGCAACACACACAAAATGCTGGTGGAATGCAACAGGCCAGGCAGCACCTATAAGGGGCTTCCCTTCCTCCACCATCAACTCTGCTCTCAAACGCATCTCTCCCATTTCCCGCACATCTGCGCTCACTTCATCTGCCCACCACCCCACTTGGGATAGGGTCCCCCTTGTCCTCACCTACCACCCCACCAGCCTCTGGATCTAACGTATAATTCTCCGTGACTTCCACTACCTCCAATGGGATCCCACTACCAAGCACATCTTTCCCTCCCCCCCTTCTGCTTTCCGCAGGGATTGCTCCCTACGCGACTCCCTTGTCCATTCATCCTCCACATCCCTTCCCACCGATCTCCCTCCTGGCACTTATCCTTGCAAGCGGAACAAGTGCTACACCTGCCCTTACCACGTCACTCACCACCATTCAGGGCCCCAGACAGTCCTTCCAGGTGAGGCGACACTTCACCTGTGAGTTGGCTGGTGTGGTATACTGTGTCCGGTGCTCCCGGTGTTGCCTTTTATATATTGGTGAGACCCGATGCAGACTGGGAGACCGTTTCGCTGAACACTTATGCTAGGTCCGCCAGAGAAAGCAGGATCTCCCAGTAGCCACACATTTTAATTCCACGTCCCATTCCCATTCTGATATGTCTATCCATGGCCTCCTCTACTGTCAAAATGAATCCAAACTCAGGTTGGAGGAACAACACCTTATATACCGGCTGGGTAGCCTCCAACCTGATGGCATGAACATTGGCTTTTCTAACTTCCGTTAATGCCCCTCCTCCCCTTCTTACCCCATCCCTGATATATTTAGTTTTTTTTCCCCTCCCTTTTTTTCTTTCTCTCTCTGCCCATCACTCTGCCTGATCTCCATCTCCCTCTGGTGCTCCCATCCCCCTTTCTTTCTCCCTAGGCCCCCCGTCCCATGATCCTTTCCCTTCTCTAGCTCTGTATCCCTTTTGCCAATCAACTTTCCAGCTCTTAGCTTCACCCCACCCCCTCCTGTCTTCTCCTATCATTTCACATTTTCCCCTCCCCCTCCTACTTTCAAATCTCTTACTATCTTTCCTTTCAGTTAGTCCCGACGAAGGGTCTCAGCCCGAAACATCGACAGTGCTTCTCCCTATAGATGCTGCCTGGCCTGCTGCGTTCCACCAACATTTTGTGTGTGTTACTTCTATCTTTGACATTTGTTCTTGGCCTATTCAGGGTGTGGGGGGAGGGGTCTTTTTGAAGACCTGGAGTTACATTCTGACTTTGGTTCTTAGCAGGAATGGGACCCGCTCTCAGTTCCTTATGACTGGCTGTCTTTTGATATCCCAAGGATGCAGCCTGGAAGACTAGCACACCTTCGGGGTTCTGGGATTTCGTGGCTCTGGGAACGTGCTGATTCTAGGCCACAGCCCCTGACTGAAGCATTATCAGGTGAACAAGTAGTTTTTGCAGTACTGCAAGTCTGTCTTTACTGATAATTTGCTGCACACTTGAGTATTTGGTGCAGGGTGCTGATGCTTTTTTTTGTTAATGGGGGTGCGGGGAGGGTCGTTGCCTTGCTGTTGCTTGTGCGTGGGAGGGGGAATTGGAGAGGGGCTTTGGGGTTCTAACATTTTAATTGTCATTCATTCTTTGGGGCACTCCTCTGTTTTCGTGGATGTTTGTGAAGAAAAAGAATTTCAGGATGTATATTGTATACATTGCTCTGACATTAAATGCACCTATTGAAACCTATATATACAGAAAGGTGCCAGAAAAATTCCAGTAATATCATGGAAGATCACACCCACCTGCTCAAGGACTGTTTGTCCCACTCCATCAAGGAGGAGGCTACCCCAAGTAGTAAGGCTGATCAACATCTCCACCCTCTAACCCCTCCCAACGCACCGCCACTACTTTATCATTTCATGTCAGAGTCACCTAATGTACAGGTGGCCTTGTACCTATCATCACTTTATATACAATCTATGTACGTAAGCTATCTGTGTATATAAGCTATCTTATGTATTTACATTTATTGTGCTTCTCTATTATTATGTTCTTCATCTTTTTTATGTTTGTGGTGATGCATCAGATCTGGAGTAATAATTATATTATCTTTACACTTGTGCACTAGAAAAGACATTAAATAATCTTGAGTCTTGAACAATATTGAATCAATTGCAATTGGGTTCATTTCACTTCAATTCACTTTGCTGATGAATCTTATCCTGAAACAGTAACTAAAACTCAGCCAAAGACAATCAAGTACAATTTCAAAATCATTGGGAGTTTACCAAGTGTAAAATATGCAACAAATAAATGTATAAATCTCAGTGTACAGAAATTAGTTAAACACCAGAGAAATGAGAAGAGGATTCTTCTGCAAGCTCAGCTCATCTACACACCTCAAGCATTTCATCAGAATTTTTAAGAGCCTGATTTTTCAATGCAATTAAACATGGCAGTCAACTTGAACAAATCATTTCACAAATAATTAGTTTACTACAACATATGAGCCTTTTCAGCCAGTCAAAATTCAGGAATGTCCCTGAACCAAATAATCACTACTTCTATTCCAACCCGCACCTTGCTCCCACACCATGGTAAGTGGTAAGCTTTTCTATTGACAGACAAATAAATCTGCTTCAAATAAACTTATCACTGAACTCATTTACTGAACAATTTTACCTTTATCTCTACCAACAGTTTGGAGTTAATAGAAGATGGAGATCTGGATGCAGCAAAGCTTTTCAAACTGCTTGTTTTGTAAGAACTCATTTATGTTCAAATCTCTGAACAGTATGTGGTGGCTCTATATATTCACACGTTCAACAATAATGTGAAAATGTGACAATATACACTTGCTTATTTTGATTCTGAGAACAAATCTAACATATGCTCCTCCTTGCGTTTTAAAGCAGTGTTATACACATACAAAAGACTTAATTTTGTAGTTGATGCATTCTAAGGTCCTGTTCACAAACACTGAAAACTACTTGCAATACTCATGACTAAATATTTCTAACTACTGGTGTCCAAATGATGGGAGTAAAATGGACAGAAAAATTAAGAGCAAATTTGAAAATTTGAAATTATCCAAATGTTTTGAATTCAAATATTTTACTAAATTTTAATACCAAAGCTCCACTGTTTATGATATTTATACTGAAATAGATCCTAAATCAAAAGTAATTAATACTCAGACAATGAATATAATTTTGTCAAAGGGTGCTTATCTGAACATTAACTGCTTCTTGTTCCACAGATGCTACCTGAACTAAGTGTTTTTAGCATCTTTTGTATCCGGAGGCTGTGGAGGTCAAGTCATTGGGTATATTTAAAGTTTGGTAGGTATTTGATTAGTAAAGGTGTCAGAGATTACGGGGGAGAAGACAAGATAACGGGGTGGAGGGGGATAATAAATCAGCTAGAATGGAATAGTGGAGCAGACTCAATAGGCCAAATGGCTGCATTCTGCTCCTACATTTAATGGTTAAAGTCAGATTTTCCACATGCAGTTTCTGATGTTCTACATTCAGCTAACCCTCATTCAGAATTGTAGCATATCCAAAATAGATATACCTCATTGGTATCCACTGGTATAAACCTTCATTTTTAAAAGTAAAGTCGCTTATGGGTATTATGAATGTAAGTTGTCATCTAAAGCTATACACTTGCATTAATGAATGAATGGATAATAATGATTCCTTAAAATCCCTCTGATTAAATGTTCTGCCAAAATAACACAACTACACATACATAGATTAATCCTTCCTCACAAAACTTCTATTTGGTGTTATTACAATTTCATGATGTAGGAGCTGACACAACATGAGAATAATAATGAGCTCACAGGTTCACAGGCAGTTCTTCAATGCATTATGTGCTGAAGAATTGCCAACTTTTCAAGGTTTCATAGCTCAAATCCCATTTAAGACAACATGACTTTATTCATGTATCAAAAAATCCAGTTGTCATGGTCATGTGGGTACCAACCACATAGGAAGAACAAGGAAAGAGGTTCTGCTGATGGGATTTGAGCAGTCAGGGATTAAAGTAAGATGCAGAACCAAAAAGATAATAATCTATGGATTGCTACCTGACCCACGTGCAAATCAGCACAGGGTTAATAAGATCAGAGAGATAAATGATTGGCTCAAATTTACCGTAGGAGAAGTGGGTTTAAATTTGTGGGACACTCGCGCCAGTATTGGGGAAGAAGGGAGCTGTTCCGATTGGACAGGCTTCATGAACCATGCTGGGACCAGGGTCCTAGTGAATCTCCTAACTGGGACTGTGGATAGCTTGAAAAAACACGGATAAAGAAAAAGGGAAGGAGAGTGCAGGAAAGATTACTGACATCTTCAGAATAAAGAATAAGACAAGAAGTTCAGAAAGTGGTAAGTATTTAACTTCAGGCAACATGGAGACAGAATTAAAAAGAAGGGTGGTGAAAAGAGAAATGAAAGCTTTATTTTGAATGTTTTTAAGGTATGAAATAAGGTAGTATAGTTGTAGTGCAGTTAGAAATAGGTAAGTATGATGTTATGGGCTGAGCCATGGTTGAAAGATCATAGCTGGGAGCTTACCATCCAAGGATACACGTTATATCAAGAGGACAGGAAGGTGGGCAGAGGGGTGGGAAGGGTTTGTTGGTAAAAATTTAATGCAATCATTAGAGAAAAGAGTCATAGGTTCAGATGATTATAGAAACCTTGTTGGTAGAGATAAGAAACTGCTAAGGTAAAAAAGACCCTGATGAGAGTTACATTCAGACCTCTGAACAGCAGCCAGGATGTGCAGTACAATTACTAAGAGAGATAGATGCAGGAATATAAAAAGGGCAATGTTCCGGTGATCATCGGGGAGTTCAATATGCAGGTAGAATGGGAAAATCAGTTTGGCGCTGGATTCCAAGAGAAGGAATTTGTAGAATTCCTATAAGATGGTTCTTTAGACCAACTTGTGGTCAAACCCACGAAGGAAAAGCCAGTTCTGGATTGGGTGTTGTGTAATGAACCAGATTTGAGTAGAGAATTAAGATAAAGGAATCCTTAAGAGGCAATGATCATATGATAGAATTCACTATGCATTTTGAGAGGGAGAAGCTGAAATAGCAGCCTACCTATTTAACTCTAGTCTAATCACAGGACAATTAGCCTATTAACCAGTACATCTTTGGACTGTGGGAGGAAACTAGAGCATCCAGAAGCACTTGGTTCATGGGAAGAACATACAAACTCCTTACAGATGTTGTCGGCATTGAACTCAATACTCTGGAATTCCTCAAACTCTAATAGCGCTGCACTAACCACTACACTACTGTGGCACCCTGCTTCTGGGAATAACTTGGAAGACACAGGATCAGTTCACCCCAAAGAAGAAGCAGCAGCATTCTAAAGAGAGGATGAGGCAACCTTGGCTGAGAATGGAAGACAAAGACAGCATAAAAACAAAGGAAAGAGCATTTAATGTGGCAAAAATGTAGAAGCTAGAGGATTAGGAGATTTTTAAAAATCAACAGAAAGCAACTGAAAAGGCAATAAAGAGAGAAAAAATGAAGTAGAAGGTAAGATAATCAATAATATTAAAGCAGATACCTAAAGATTCTTCAGATACATAAAGAGTAAAAGAGGCAAGAGTGAACATTGGACTGCTGGAAAATAATACTGGGGAACAAAGAAATAGTGAAAGAACTGAAAAAGTATCTTGCATCAGTCTCCACTGTGGAAGCTAGAAATTCAAGTCTGACAGTGAACAGAACTCACTATTCCTAAGGAGAAGGTACTTGGGAAGCTGAAAGGTCTGAGGTTGATAAGTGATCTGGGCCAGATAGACTAAACCCCTAATTCTGAAAGATGTAGCTGAAGTGATTGTAGAGACATTAGTAGTCATCTTTCAGGAGTCACTAAAATATGGAATGGTTCCAGAGAGTGAGAATTACAAGTATCACTCCATTCATTAAGAAGGGACGGAAGCAAAAGACAAGAAATTATAAGCCAGTTAGTATGACTGTAGTATCTGGTAAGATGTTAAAGTCCATTATTAAGGAAGAGGCTTTGGGATACTTGGAAGCACATGATAAAATAAGTCAAAGTTTTCTTGAGGGAACACTTTGCCTGATAAATTCAATGCAATTCTTTGATGAAATAACAAGCGGAATAGATAAGGGACAGTCAGTGGATATATTTACTTGGATTTTCAGACGACCTGTGACAAGGTGCCACACATGAGCCTACTAAACAAGATAGGAGTCCATGATACTGCAAGAAAGATGCTAGTATGGACAGAAGATTGGCTGATTGCTAGAAGACAAAGAGGGAGAAACAAAAGAGCCTTTTCTGGTTTGTTGCCAGTGACTTGTGGTGCTCTGCAAGGGTTGGTGTTAGGTCTACCACTTATTACATTCTATGTTAAAGATCTGACTAGCAGAATTGATGACTTTGTGGCTAAGTTTGCAGAGGATACAAAGATAAGTGGGGTTAAGGTACTGTTGAGGAAGAAGGCAATTTTTGCAGAAGGACTTAGATAGATTAGGAGAATGGGCAAAGAAGTTGCAATTGCAGGAATACGGTGTAGAGAAGTGTTTGGTCACTTCTGCAGGACTGGAGAAAAACAAAGATGAGGAGTAGATTTAAAAGGTGGGGGAGAAGAGAGAGAAACACAAGGTGATGGGTGAAACTGCGAAGGGGAGGGATTAAATAAAGAGCTAGGAAGTTGATTGGTGAAAAAGATATAGCACTGGAGAAGGTGGAGTCCAACTGGAGAAAACAGAAGGCCATGGAAGAAAGAAAAGTGGGGAGGACCACCAGAAAGAGGCGATGGGTAGGCAAGGAGATAAAGTGAGAGAAGAAAAAGGAGATGGGGAATGGTAAAGGTGGGGGCATGCTGGAAGTTTGAGAAATCAATGTACATACCATCAGGTTGAAGGCTATCCAGACAGAATAAAAGGAGTTGCTCATCCTACCTGAGTGTGGCCTCATGACAACAGTACAGGAGGCCATGGATTGACATATTGGAATGAGAATGGAAAGTGGAATTAAAATAGGTGGCCACTGGGAGATCCTGCTTCTTCTGGCGGTGCTCAGCAAAATCATCTTCCAATCTACGTCATGTCTCATCGGTATACAGGAGGTCACGCCAGGAGCACCAGACACAGATTTTGACCCCAACAGACTCATGGGTGAAGTGTCACTATTCCTCATCTCCTTGGTGATTGGATAGTGGACTACTTGACAGATAGACCTCAGTATGTGCGGTTGGGAGACTGTAGGTCTGACACGGTGGTCAGCAGCACAGGAGCGCCGCAGGGGACCGTGCTCTCTCCGGTCCTGTTCACCCTGTACACATCAGACTTCCAATATAACTCGGAGTCCTGCCATGTGCAGAAGTTCGCTGACGACACGGCCATAGTGGGGTGTGTCAGGAATGGACAGGAGGAGGAGTATAGGAAACTGATACAGGACTTTGTGATATGGTGCAACTCAAACTACCTGCGTCTCAATATCACCAAGACCAAGGAGATGGTGGTGGACTTTAGGAGATCTAGGCCTCATATGGAGCCAGTGATCATTAATGGAGAATGTGTGGAGCAGGTTAAGACCTACAAGTATCTGGGAGTACAGTTAGATGAGAAGCTAGACTGGACTGCCAACACAGATGCCTTGTGCAGGAAGGCACAGAGTCGACTGTACTTCCTTAGAAGGTTGGCGTCATTCAATGTCTGTAGTGAGATGCTGAAAATGTTCTATAGGTCAGTTGTGGAGAGCGCCCTCTTCTTTGTGGTGGCGTGTTGGGGAGGCAGCATTAAGAAGAGGAACGCCTCACGTCTTAATAAGCTGGTAAGGAAGGCGGGCTCTGTCGTGGGCAAAGTACTGGAGAGTATAACATCGGTAGCTGAGCGAAGGGCGCTGAGTAGGCTACGGTCAATTATGGAAAACCCTGAACATCCTCTACATAGCACCATCCAGAGACAGAGAAGCAGTTTCAGCGATAGGTTGCTATCGATGCAATGCTCCTCAGACAGGATGAAGAGGTCAATACTCCCCAATGCCATTAGGCTTTACAATTCAACCGCCAGGAGTAAGATATGTTAAAGTGCCGGGGTTGATTGTATTTAATGTATATAAGTAAACTACTTAAGAACTTTTTAAAAGCTATTATTAATGCTTTTTGAGAGAGTGATTTAGATGCATATCATATTTTTACTGAGTTAAGTATTGTATGTAATTAGTTTTGCTACAACAAGTGTATGGGACATTGGAAAAAATGTTGAATTTCCCCATGGGGATGAATAAAGTATCTATCTATCTATCTATCTTATCTCCTTGCCTGCTCATCACCTCCCTCTGGTACTCCTTCCCCATTTTCTTTCATCCCTAGCCTTCTGTCCTCTCCTGTACTTTTTTCTATAGACTTTTTTCCCCATAGATGCTCTTTGGCCTGCTGAGTTCCTTCAGCATTTTGTGTATTAAGCTTAGATTTCCAGCATCTGCAGATTTTCTCTTGTATGGTCATGCATTTTGGTAGAAGGATTAAATGCACAGACTATTTTCTAAATAGGACACAAATTCAGAAATCAGAGGCAAAGGGACTTGGGTGTCCTACTACAGAATTCCCTAAAGGATAACTTGCAACTTGAGGCAATAGTGAGAAAGGAAAATACAATGTTAGCACTTTCTTCAACCATTAGAAAACAAAAGCAAGGATCCAATCCTAAGATATAGAAAACATTGATTAGACCAGATTTGGAGTATTGTAAGCAGCTCAGGGCTCATACCTAAGAAAGGACATGGGGACACTCTTGGTGGCACTAGATGGAGTAGGTCACATTTTGGCTCTGCCCGGGTCATTTTTCAATTTCTTTAACACCCTTTTATTATATATATCAAAGTGTCTTTAACACCTTTATATGTTTGAAGGAAATCGGTAATGGAAACGGGAAGAAGGAAGGTGCTTTCGAACAACCTAAACAGCTTCAACTTACTTTGCAGACTATCTCGAATTTATTGGATGAAAAACTCGACAAGAGATTCGCTGTTTTGGAAGTAATGTTAAAGGAGAACGAAGGTAAACTGATAGCACTTGAAAAAGTGAACGAAAAACAGCAACAGCAAATTTCAGAGCTTACTGAAGCTAGGAAACAGATTCCAGATTGAATTCTTTGGAAAAGAAATTAAATTTGACTACTCATACATTGGAGCAGCATAAAGCTAAGATTATTGATTTGGAGAGTCATAGTCGCAGACAGAATTTGCGAATAATAGAACTCAGTGAAGACGTTGAGAGCAGGGACCTTACTAAATTTTTTTCTCAATTCTTAATGGAAGTCTTTGGCTTGGAGGTCTTCTCTTCTCCTCCGGTACTTGACTGTGCGCATTAAGACCAAAACCATCGAAAGAGTTAAAACCGCGCCCTGTGATTCTTTGGTTTCACTATGTGAGTATTAAGGAGTACTTAATTCGAATTGCTTGTCGGAAAGAAATTATTGAACGTCAAAATCTTAAGTTTCGTTTGGTTTAAGATTATTGTCCTGAGGTAATGCAAGAAAGATTGCATTTTAAATTGGTGATGTTGGAATTATATCAAAGGAATCTCCGACCGGCTCTGCTATACCCCACTCACTTAAGAGTTGTTTTATCCAATAAATCATTTAAATGGTTTAAATCCGTGGAGGATGCACAACAATTTCTCAAGGAACATTGTCTGAGCTCGGATGTTTAATAAATTTACCGTTCCTTTATGTTTGTATATACCTGGTTTATTAGTTAATAACCAGCTTAGAGATTTGGACATTTTAAGTTCGTAGAGCTTTGCCCTTGGGCTGATTCTTCTGGTACTTTGTTTTGGATTACGGAGGTTTATTATATTTCTGTGTTAAAGTTCCCAAGTTTCCTTCCTTTTCCTTTATTATTTTACTCTTCTTTATTTTTAATTGTTCGTTTTAGAAAATTATTAAGACTGACTTGGTGATCATTTGTTTTTTCTTGAAATATTATTAAGATTGTATTCTGTTTCATTTTTTAAGACCTTGTCTTTTAAAATGGTCTGCAAATGTTTTTTTTTTCACTTAACGTGTTTGACATTCCTTTTGCAATGTTTTGACTATGGGTGTTTTTTTTTAAATTTGGAGACTTGCCATCAAGAGAGATGGAGGTTGGGAGGTTCTTAGATAATTTTCTGGCTGCCTATTGGCCAGGTTTCGGGGCTTTTGGTGGGGGGCTATTTTTAGTTCAGTATTATTCATTTGGGCTGATTTGAAACTACAAAAATGTCTATAAGTTCCGGTTCTTCTTGAAACTTTTTTACCTCTTCCTGATTCATGAGTTTCCGATACAATATGGTTAATCCTTTACATTACCATATGGTTTATTTAAGGAAAATGGATAATATTATTAACTTTGTTTCATGGAACACGAATGGTTTGAATCATCCAATTACTGGCTTCCCCCATTATTCGAAGTTAGAGCGTTCCTATGAAATGGTTCATAAGCTGGAATGTCATAAAGTGAAGAAGGAATTACCATTTATTTATATGGAAAAAATGTGTGAGCGTTCGCAGACCCAAAAGATAACCTACCAAATCATGCCAAATAACACATAAAACTTAAAATAACAGTAACATATAGTAAAAGCAGAAATAATCTGATAATACACAGCCTATATAAAGTAGGAATACTTTTCTTCAATTATTGCAGCACTGTCCACCACAGCAAAAATCTCACGCAAGAACTCTCGGCAGAAAGACTTGGCGCAAGTGCTCTCGGCAGAAGCACTCTTTCCAGTAACCTCTAAGCTATGAAGCTGCCAAATTATACCAAAAAACACATAAAAATACACAGCCTATATAAAGTAGAAATAATGTATGTACAGTGTAGTTTCACTTACCGGAATCGGGAAGACAGTGAGGACACTGATGATGGTGTGTTAGGTTGAGTCGTCGGAGGTTGTGGTGGTGGGAGGTAGAGGAGACTGGGGTGTCATCTCATCGTCGCCTGTTTCCATCAAGGCAGGCAGGTCACCTTCTTCTATGTCTGCCTGCCTTGATGTCAAAGGTCAAGTTTCGTCATCTGCTGTGGCTGATGTGGAAGGCTTGAAAAACGACAGTATGCTTGATTGCTTAGCCTCGCGCATTTTTCTATCATAGTTCTTTGTAACCACTCAAACCATCCTGCAAATATGCCCTAAACCTATGTACCCTTTCAAAATTAATTCGTACTTTTCTGCAATTATTACAGTGTTGTCAATCACAGTGAAAATCTCACGCAATTGCTTCATGTTCAGTTCCTGGACGACTTCACTTTTGGGCCGTTCCCTACTGCGTTCGGTTTCAATTGTTATCCTTTCATCAGCTCTTCATCTGTCAGTTCTTGGTCATGGGATGCCAAAACCTCTTCAACATCATCTTCGTCAACTTCCACAAACCATTAGCCAAACTCACTATATCCTTACTTCATTCACCACGATCGAAACGCTTTATTATGTCTAGTTTTACGCTAAGTGTAACACCCTACACACTCTTTTAGGCTTTTCCAATACCTTAGTACTCATCTTGCTAACGGATGCACAAAATAAATCGACATAAAGCACTGATGCTCACAGGCACATGTTTAAGTAATGCTGGCTAGAATGCAGTTCCAGGGGAGGAGCGTGGCTGCTCGGCGCGCGTGCCAACTTTTTTTGTAACAGTGAAAACACCTTCTGTTAGTGAAAACAGGTAACTAATGTAGGTCTTTCGTAACAGCAAGGTGTTGTAAAGCGAACGTTTGAAAAACGGGGGACACCTGTAAATGGAAGAAGATCTTTAAAGTTTTTCATAGATTGAATGCTCAGATTATTTTTGCGCAGGAGACTCGTGAGGAAGGAGTATAATCAGCTTTTTTTTTAGGTTTTGGAAAGAGCAACAGTTTCATTCAAACTCATCAACCAAAGTGAAAGGTGTTTCCATTTTTATAGACCCTTCGATCTCATTTGTTCATTATGATATAATCTCAGCCCCATATGATAGATTTCTATTAACTACTGGCTTACTTTATAACCAAAAAGTAGTTTTAGTTAATGTTTATGCACCAAGTACTTGACTATCCTCAATTCTTTAAGCATTTATTTGTATCTCTTCCCAATTTAAATGAATATATGTTAATAATGGGCAGAGATTTTAATTGTTGTTTGAATCCTATGATGGCTAGGTCTGTACGCAATCGGGTACTTCCAAACAAATCTGCTACTTTTCTTAATTCCTTTTTAATTGACTCGTGAATTTTAGAAATTTAGAGGACTTACATCCTAATAATAAAGAGTTCTCTTTCTTTTCTCATGCATAGCATAATTACACTGCACTCAATTACTTCTTTATTGATTCTCGACTAGTTTCGTCTATCACTGCCTGTGAGTATGATGCAATTGCCATTTCTGATCATGTGCCTTTGAAATTATCAATTAAATTAAGTAATGTAACTTTTAGTACTAGACAATGGCGGTTCAATTCTATTTTGCTTCCAGATTTAAATTTTGTTAATTTCATTAAAGAACAGATTGCATTTTTTTAAATCTAATTCAATAGAAGGAATTTCCAGTGGGATATTATGGGATACCTTTAAAGTATACATCCGTGGGCAAATTATTTCATACTCTGCTGGATTGAAAAAACGAAGTAATAGTGAAATACGTACATTGGTTGATAAGATTAAAGAAATTGATAAAAAATATTCTGTTGCTCCCAATTTGGAGCTTTATAAAGAGAGAGTTCAACTTCAGATGCAACATAGTTTGTTATTAACATCCTGATTGAAAATCAATTATTTAAAACTAAGTCAATTTTATATACATGGTGATAAATCGGGTGAATTACTGGCTAACCAACTGAAAGCTGTTCTGGTGAAACATCAAATTAATAAAGTTTGTAGACGGCATGGTATTTTGACAGTTGACCATGATGAAATTAATAAATCTTTTCAAGAATTTATATCAATCAGAATTTCCTGATGATCCTACCATAATGAATGAATTTTTAAGGAGACTGAATATTCCGAAATTACCAGCTGATGAGCGTTTAGCATTAGATGCACCCATTACTGAACAGGAAGTAAAGAAAGCAATTTTTTCGATGAACTCTGGTAAAGCACCTGGCCTGGATTTTTAAAATCTTTTTCAGATTTACTTTCTCCCTGGTTACGTAGAATTTTTAAAGATGCTTTATTTGTAGATAAATTACCACAATCCTTTTATGAAGTATCTATTTCTTTAATTCCTAAAAAAGACAAAGATTCCACTGAATGTGCATCATACAGACATATATCTTTGTTGAATGTGGATTGTAAAATCTTTTCCAAAATATTAGCAATTAAGTTAGAGAAGGTATTGCCACAAATTGTCTTCAAGGATCAGACAGGATTTATTAAAAATCTTTATTCACATTTTAATATTAGGAGGTTAATGAACATTGTATATACTACTTCTTCAAATACTCCAGAATGTGCTATTTCGCTTGACGGTGAGAAGGCGTTTGACAGACTTGAATGGGAATATTTATTTCATATACTTGAGAAATTTAATTTTAGCCCAAAATTTATATCTTGGATTCAATTGATATATCACACACCTTTGGCTGCTGTATTTACCAGAAATCAGAAATTTCTTTTTTTTTGGCTTTTTCAAGGTACCAGACAGGGCTGTCCTTTAAGCCCTTTACTATTTGATATTGCCCTGGAGCCCCTGGCAGTCACTCTTCATGATTCACCCAATACATTTGGCATTACTCATGGGAATGGGACACATAAAGTATCACTATATGCAGATGACCTGTTACTATATATTTCTAACCCAGAGAAATCCATTTCTACAGTAATAACACTACTTGCTCAGATTAGTAGTTTTTCTGGTTATAAATTGAATCTTAATAAGAGTGTGCTTTTCCCGTTAAATATGGAAGTTCCAATTTATAGACAATCACCATTTAGATTGGTTACCAAGTATTTTATTTACAGGTTTCCCCCATTACCTGAAGGTAGTGCGTTCCTATGAAACCTTTCGTAAGCCGAAATGTCGTAAAGCGAAGAAGCAATTACCATTAATTTACATGGGAAAAATTTTTGAGCGTTCCCAGACCCAAAAAATAACCTACCAAATCATACCAAATAACACATAAAACTTAAAATAACAGTAATATATAGTAAAAGCAGAAATGATATGACAAATATACACCCTACATAAAGTAGAAATATTGTATGTATGGTGTAGTTTCACTTATCAAACTTGGGAAGACAGTGAGCCAAAATTGATTTGGAGAAAAAAAATCAGCATGTGCACGCCTACGCACGTACACGCATGCGCAAACAACTGCCCGCACAAGGCTTCATGGTCATTGTAGTCTTTTTCGGGGTAAACACACATATAAAGCGGGCATCTTTTTTTCGTAAAAGCGAAAATCCTCTTTGGTTAGTGAAAGCAGGTACTAATATAGGTCTTTCGTAACAGCGAGCTGTCGTAAAGTGAATGTTCGAAAAACGGGCACCACCTGTATTTGGGTGTTAAAATTACTAAGAAGCATATGGATCTATTCAAAATTAATTTTCTACCCTTAATTGATCATGTTAAACAACTGTTTACTAAATGGTCCCCAATGTCCTTACTTTGATTGGTCGAATTAATGCTATTTTAATTAATTAATTAATTAATTTCAGGCGGTATCGATTTTCATCCCTAAATCTTTTTTGATATTATTGATTCTAAAATTTCTTCATATATATGGCAGAATAGAAATCCCAGGTTAAGTAAGAAATATCTACAGAAATCAAAAAAGGAAGGTGGTTCGACTTTGCCGAATCTTAGATTTTATTATTGGGTAATTAATATTCAATATTTAACATTCTGGACACAAGTGCTGGATGAAACTCAATGTCCACAATGGATGAACCTCGAGCGGGAGTCTGTACTGGGGTTTTCACTGGCTTCTATTTTAGGAGCTGCGTTTCCCTTTGCACTTACTATATTGAATAAACAAATGATAAATCCAATAATTAAACATACAATATGAATATGGTTTCAATATCGTAAATTTTTTGGATTGAATAAATTTATCCTGTCAAGTTCTATTATATCTAATTTTTTCTTTCAACCATCTAGAATTGATCAAGCTTTACTCCTATGGAAAACAAAGGGAATAACATGTTTTTGTGATTTATTCATTGATGACTGGTTCACGTCTTTTGAGCAGTTGTCTAATAAATATAATTTGCCTAGATCACACTTTATTAGATATTTACAGATTAGAAACTTTTTGAACGCTACTTTAGTTACCTTTCCAATTTTGCATCAAATTGAAGTTACAGAAAAAAATCTAAGTTTAAATCTATATCAGAAGAGTTTAATAGCATTTATTTATGATTTAATTATGAAAATACGTTCAGGTACTTCTGATAAAATTAAGAATGAGTGGGAAAGAGAACTTCAAATATCCTTATCTGCAGAGAAATGGGAGAAAATTCTGCAACTAGTTAATGATTCTTCAAAGTGTGCCAGACATGCTTTGAAACAATTTAAGGTGGTTCATAGGGCTCATATGTCCAAGGATAAGTTAGCTCATTTTTATTGCCATATAAACCCTGTTTGTGATAGATGTAATTCTGAAGTAGCTTCCTTGACACATATGTTCTGCTCTTGCCCTCTCCTGGGAAAATATTGGAAAGATATTTTTGATGTTATTTCAGTCGTTTTGCATGTTGATTTACAACCTCATCCTATTACTGCAATTTTTGGTCTACCAGTGATAGACTCCAGTCACTTATCCTCATCAGCTTGTTGTTTAATTGCAAATGTTACATTAGCAGCCAGAAGATCCATTTTACTTAAATGGAAAGATTCCAATTCCCCTATCACATTTCAATGGTTTTCCCAAACTATAGAATATTTAAACTTGGAAAACATTAGGAGCAGTGCTATGGACCCTTTGGTTAAATTTAAAGAAACCTGGAGGCCATTTATTCAATATTTTCATATGATGTAAGTTGACCCTTTCTGAATCCTTTTTTTAGTAATTTTTTGCTCTGGTATAGAGGAGTGGAGTTAACGACAAATTATAATCTTAGCCAATGAAATATGGCAGCCAATCTTAGTTTTTTTAGTTTAATTCTTTTTAGTTTAGGGGTTCTTTTTTTTCTCTTTATAAAATACCTTTTTCATGGTTAGTTACTAAGTAATTGGGAGGCTAAACTACATTTGTTACTTGGAATCTGTGTTTGTATATGTTAACCTATATTAATGTAACCCCGATCTCTTTGTATCATTATTGTTATGTTTGCTAATTTGAAACTTAGTAAAAAGATTGAGAAAGAAAAGAAAGGACGTGCTGGCAATGGCGAAGGTCCAGAGGAAGTTTATTGAAATGATCCCAGGAATGAAAGAGATGAATGAGTTAATGTACGAGGAGCATTTGATGACGCTGGCCTCTACATGCTGTAGATTAGAAGAATGGGGGGCAGGGGAGTCCCATTGAAATCTACCAAAAACTGAATGGCCAAGCCAAAGGTGGAGAGGATATTTCCATGAGTCCAGAACCAGACGGTACAGCATCAGAAAAGAAGGGCATCCCTTTATAACAGAGATGAGAGGGAATTATTTTAGCTAGAGGATGGTGAATCTGTGTAATTTATTGCTACAAGTGGCTGTGGAGGCCAGGTTTATGGATATATTTAAAGCAGGGGTTGACAGGTTGTTGCTTGGTAAGGATATCAAAAGGAGAAGGTAGAAGAATGGGATTGAGAGAGAGATAAAATTAGACATGATTGAATGGTGGAACAGACTCGATTAGTTGAATGATCTAATTCTGTTCCTATGTGTTAAGGTCATATGGTCTAAAAATATAACTTAGCATTTTACATAAGCCATTGTCATAAACATGGCTATAAAAGTAACCTCTATACATCAAAATTTCCCAAAGAGTACCAGGCTGTGTACCTTCACTATTACAGATGGGTTTCATTATGACTCCAATTACCAGAGTCTAATAAGTTTTGTTTTTAAGCCATCCCCAAGGAAAATGGGCATGTAAAAAAAATCACTGTTACAATAAAAAAAAACGATAAACTTGTGAGTGTATAATTTGCAGAGTAAAGGGAAGTGCTGACTTAAATAGGACTTGTGCATAAACTTCAGTCTTAAGACATAAGAGTAGAATTAGCCCATTTGGCCCACTGTCTGCTCTGACATTTGATTACGGGTAATTTATTTTTCCCTCTCAACCCTATTCTTCTACCTTCTCCCCATAACCCTTGACACCCTTACTAATCAAGACCCTGTCAACCTCTACTTTAAATATATGTAGCCCTCAGTGACAATGACTTTCAGATTCATCACCCTCTGCCTAAAAATAAAATCCTCATCTCTGTTCTGAGGAATGCTCTTTTATTCTGAGGCTGTGCCCTCTGGTCCAAGGCACTCCCATTACTGGAAACACTCTCTCCATGTTCACTCTATCCAACCCTTCAATATTCAGTAGTTGTAATGAGATCACACTTCATCCTTCTAAACTTCAGAGAGTACAGCCCCAGAGCCATCAAACACTCTGTACATTACTGGATTAACTTGAACACATGAGGTTTCTGCAAAGCAATCTAAGTACAATAAAACCATCTGCCTGTGAACAATATTAATTAACAAATATTTTCAGTTTAACCATCTTTTATCAATTATTGGTCTCAGTGTTTATGAAAAGCATCTTACAACCACACAAATGAACAGTTCATATCACATTAACATTATCACATTAATAAGGACTTGTTAAAATTGTCATTGCTGTGTATCTACTGTCAAACATAACCAAACTGTACAAAGACAGCAGGCTTTCTTCAAGGGACTTGAGTGAATCAGTTGCCTTTTCACAAGGCGACTTCTTTTAATACCAATTCCATAGTGTTTTTACTCTAAGTTCAAATTCTCAACATTCCAGAGAGGGATCAGTTCTTTCATTTAGCTGGTTATTAATTGAGGTCCCTTATTAACACCACTATTATATTATTCATTTGTAAATTTTCAAACTTAATCTTCAGATGGTAAATGATGTGAAATATAAACACAATAAACCTGCAGTGGCTTAAAGTAAATAAGTTATAAAATGCTAAAAAAAAACTTCAGCTGACCACATCATTTACCATCTGATGATCAAGACAGAAATACAATCAATATTTCAGGCCAATAACCTTTGATCAACTGATTGACTTGAGACATTGCTTCTCTTTCTCTCTCCACAGATACTGCCTATCTGTTAGCACTTCTGACATTCCATGTTTAATCTAAAATACAGATTAGAAAGTGATTGATACTCTTCCAATAGAAAAACCTATGAAACAAAATCCTTACACAAAAAAGTTAATACACTTTTTGAGGACGTTGGTTTAATTGATATATGAAGGGACCTTTTCCCTCATTATTCTGCTCCCCATTCTGTATATACAAGAATAGACTATTTCATAACATTTGGAAAAGACAAAGACAAAATAAACACCTGTGGAATTGGGACGATAGATGTAAGTGATCATGCACCTATGTATTTATCTGCTGATTTTGACCTACAACCAAAGAATACTATTTGGAAACTAAATTCAAGTCTACTCAATGATCCGTACTTTAAGGAACAAATTAAAAAAGGAATTGGTCTCTACTTAGAATTCAATGATAATGGAGAGGTTTCACCTCCCATTCTATGGGATACTCTGAAGGCTGTCTTAAGAGAGGAAAATTATAGCGATATCTTCATATATAAAAAAAAGGAATAAAACATTAGAGGAATTACAAAATAGGCTGAAGGAACTAGAGAAAAAACACAAATTGAATCTGGCACAGGATACATTAGAGGAAATTTTAAAAATTAGTAATGAAATTAATAGTTTGGCTATGCAAGAAATCAGGAAAAATTTAATGTTTCTGAAACGGAGACATTATGAAAGTGGTTCTAAGTCTATGAAAATACTGGCATGGAAACTGAAAAAAAAAATAGCAGAAAATACAATTCATAGAATTAGGGATCCAAGAACAAAAATGATAAAAAAATAAGCTAAGTGAAATTCAAGAGGCTTTTGAAGTGTTTTAGAAAACTCTACATTCCAAAGTTCCAGGGGGAAGCATAACCCAAATTGACACCTTCCTGAAATCTCTAGAGTTATCCACTTTAAATGAAGAACAAAATAGAATGATGACTGCTGACATAACTGAAGTTGAATTAAAAGCTGCAATTAGTAGGCTTAAATTAATCAAGTCACCAGGATCAGATGGGTATACGGCAGAGTGGTACAAAGAATTTAAAAATGAGTTAATTCCTGTTTTACTCCCCACACTGAACTGGGCTCTAAAAAAGGCACAAATGCCACCCAGTTGGAAGGAAGCGATAATAGACAATAGGTGCAGATGTAGACCATTTGGCCCTTCGAGCCTGCACCACCATTCTGAGATCATGGCTGATCATCTACTATCAATACCCGGTTCCTGCCTTGTCCCCATATCCCTTGATTCCCCTATCCATAAGATACCTATCTAGCTCTTTCTTGAAAGCATCCAGAGAATTGGCTTCCACTGCCTTCCGAGGCAGTGCATTCCAGACCCCCACAACTCTCTGGGAGAAGTTTTTCCTTAACTCTGTCCTAAATGACCTACCCCTTATTCTCAAACCATGCCCGCTGGTACTGGACTCTCCCAGCATCTGGAACATATTTCCTGCCTCTATCTTGTCCAATCCCTTAATAATCTTATATGTTGCAATCAGATTCCCTCTCAATCTCCTGAATTCCAGCGTGTACAAACCCAATCTCTCTAACCTCTCTGCGTAAGACAGTCCGGACATCCCAGGAATTAACCTTGTGAATCTACGCTGAACTTCCTCTACAGCCAGGATGTCCTTCCTTAACCCTGGAGACCAAAACTGTACACAATACTCCAGGTGTGGTCTCACCAGGGCCCTGTACAAATGCAAAAGGACTTCCTTGCTCTTGTACTCAATTCCCTTTGTAATAAAGGCCAACATTCCATTAGCCTTCTTCACTGCCTGCTGCACTTGCTCATTCACCTTCAGTGACTGATGAACAAGGACTCCTAGATCTCTTTGTATTTCTCCCTTACCTAACTCTACACTGTTCAGATAATAATCTGCCTTCCTGTTCTTACTCCCAAAGTGGATAACCTCACACTTATTCACATTAAACGTCATCTGCCAAGTATCTGCCCACTCACTCAGCCTATCCAAGCCACCCTGAATTCTCCTAACATCCTCATCACATGTCACACTGCCACCCAGCTTAGTATCATCAGCAAACTTGTTGATGTTATTCTCAATGCCTTCACCTAAATCGTAAACAGCTGTGGTCCCAATATCGAGCCCTGTGGCACCCCACTAGTCACCACCTGCCATTCTGAGAAACACCCATTCACCGTTACCCTTTGCTTTCTATCTGCCAACCAGTTTTCTATCCATGTCAATATCTTCCCCCCAATGCCATGAGCTCTGATTTTATCCACCAATCTCCTATGTGGGACCTTATCAAATGCCTTCTGAAAATCGAGGTACACTACATCCACTGGATCTCCCCCGTCTAACTTCCTGGTTACATCCTCGAAAAACTCCAACAGATTAGTCAAGCATGATTTACCCTTGGTAATTACAAAAAAAAAGAAAGTGACTGAGAACCAGATGGAGAAAAAGCCTTCAAAAAGTGGTAGTTCTTTCACTGCCCTACATTCACTGGTTATCTGTGCTTTATACAACACTATTTCTTCTAGGATAGTCCCATCTGCAGTCTTCTGATGGGAGATCAGTTTAGTTCAGACTCAGGATAAGGCCTCTCCTGAAAACTGGCTGGCCAGAGTGAGGACAGACTCACTCACCGGCTTCCCCAACACTCCCATCAGACCTAGAAAGGGAAAAGTACCAAGTGCATGGATTTGAAGATATATTTTAAAGTCAAGTCATGTACCATAATGACTTCAAAACATGTGTTTGCACCTATATCATACCAGGAATTCCATACCACACAACACTGCAGGAATATTTTCTCTGTATGACTCTTCACCATACATCAAGAATAATTAAAGACAATTAAAGATGCCTATACCATGTAATGTCAAGCAATCAATACAAAATTATTAACTTTTGTATTTTAATCTCTTCAAGTGTAAAGGCAAATAAGCATCTTTGGTTAGTTATGATATCTAACTGGATAAACTATCTTCACCAAAAATACCAATAATAATTAATAATTAATATAATTTAAAATTGGGGAAAAAAGTTTTATCAGTAATGTGTCATAAAGAATTCTATGCATGTTGACTAAAACAAATCAAAAATCCTACTTTGTTACATAAAAAGGGAGTTGAGCTCTCATGCAGAAACATAGATGATACCTACTTCATGAGGAGATGTGTCACTGCCAAAATTCTTAGTTAGGCCATCTCATGCAGTAATCAGTGCAACTATTACAGAGTCCTCATTTTGACATCACACCCATTCTTGCCCTGCTAACCACAAATAAATAGTATGATGCTTCCAAAGCACTCGGCAGCAAGAAGGGAAGCTGAGGGATTATAAGCTTAATTTAAGAAATGAATTACTTATTATAAATATCTGATCGTCAGTGCCTCATAATTGATTACAATGATCATGTAATCACCTCATCTATTGCTAACCCACTGTTCTCTTAGACTTTGCTTGAAGCACATTATTCTCCTTGAAAAGCAATAAGATACTTCTGTTTTTAGCATATCATCAGAAATCTGGACTGAAGAAATAGTGTTATTTTCAGGCCCAGCCCACACATTATTGCCATTCCCTACTGTAGTACAGTGTTAACTAGTACAGTGTCAACTAGTATGGTGTCATACTCCTATCATGTAGTGACACAATTCTTGTGAATTAGGATTTGCCGCTCAATGGGATAAAGTTCAGATCTGCCCTTTTCAATACTCTTGATTGCATTTTTCTAGCCTACAGCCCAACTTAGAGTCAGGCTTTGTCTGAGTAACTGTGATGTTATACCTTTCCCCTTTATTGATCATAGAGCTTGAGGTTGAACTTCAACAATAGATGATGGTCATAATCCATAATAAAAATGGCAGAGGCAGACCAAACAAAAAAGTGCAGACAGTATAGTGCGGGATATCTGAAATATGGATTTATACCAGCACTAAGCAACCAGCAGCAGTTAACATACTTGTATGAAAACGTGTTTTTCAAACAAGGCAATGAAAACATCCAGGTTCCTTGAACATTTCAAGAGATTCTACCATTGATGGTAGAATCTCAGATGGAGACAAGTGAGATATGCCAACTAGCGGAGTGGTGTCACAGCAACAACCTTGCACTCAACATCAGTAAGACAAAAGAGCTGATTGTGGACTTCAGGAAGGGTAAGAGAAAGTAACATCGTAGAGGGATCAGAAGTGGAGAGAATGATCAGTTTCAAGTTTCAAGTTCCTGGGTGTCAAGATCTCTGAGGATCTAACCTGGTCCCAACATATCAATGCAGTTATAAAGAAGGCAAGACTTTATTAGGAGTTTGAGTTTGAAGAGATTTGGTATGTCAACAAATACACTCAAAAACTTCTACAGATGTACCATGGGGAGCATTCTGACAAGCTGCATCACTGTCTGCTACAGGGAGGCTACTGCACAGGACCGAATGAAGCTGTACAGGGTTGTAGATTTAGTCAGCTCCATCTTGGATACTAGCCTACAAAGTACCCAGGACATCTTCACGGAGCGGAGTCTTAGAAAAGAAGTGTCGATTATCAAGGACCTCCAACACCCAAGGCATGCCCTTTTCTCACTGTTACCATTAGGTAGGAGGTACAGAAGCCTGAAGGCACACACTCAGCGATTCAGAGACACTTTCTTCCCCTCTGCCATTCGTTTCCTAAATGGATATTGAACCCGTGAACACTACCTCACTTTTTTAATATACAATATTTCAGTTTTTTTGTGTGATTTTTATCTATTCAATATACATATACTGTAAACTGATTTACTTATTTATTATTATTATTATTTTACTTTTTCTTTTTTATTATGCATTGCACTGAACTGCTGCTGCTAAGTTAACAAATTTCACAACACATGCCGTTGATAATAAACCTGATTCTGATTCTGAATACACTCTGATAAACCAAATAAAAACTTGTCTTATTTACAGTCACTTCTTGGAAACTTACAGAAACAGAAAAATACTTTTAAACATAGTCGCCTGCACTTCACAGCAAAATAGTGATGCTTTGCATGCTTCATACAACACTTCATCACTCATTGCTGAATCTGGAAAGCCCCGTGTAATTGGAGAAGAACTGATTCTGCCAGTAGTAACGGAGGTTCTGAGTATAGTTTTGCATAAGTCACCAGACCAAATAAGAAGAAATTCTGCTCAGCAACAACAAAGACAGATCACTAAAATGTGGAAGACACATTATGCAACATACTTAGAGCAACAGAATTTGTTCTGCAGTTGGATAGGTCAATTTTGCCATGCAATTAATCTTTGCTTCTTGGTTATGTTCATTTCACAAAAGGTGAAAGTGTGGTTGAAGAGCCAACATGAGGAAATCTACAGATGCCGGAAATTCAAACAACACACACAAAGTGCTGGTGGAACACAGCAGGCCAGGCAGAGTCTATAACAAGAAGCATTGTCGACGTTTCGGGCCGAGACCCTTCGTCACAGAAAGACATTCTTGCTTGTGCAATAAATGGGGCACTATCAATGACAGGACACCACCATGGGGCTATTAATTTCTTGAAAACAGTTATACCTCAAATATTTACCATTCACTGTGTAATTCACGGATAACATCATATCACAAAAAACCTAAGTAATCAGCCGCACAAACTGTTAAATACTGTTATTACAGAACTCAGTACAATGAAGTCCAATGCTCTCAATTCTCAACTATTTCAAAGTCTCTGTATTGAGACTGATCAACAGCTTGAACACTTGCTGTTGCACACAAAACTCTCAAAAGGAAACTGTCTGAGATGCTTTTACGTGCTTTATGAAACTATGATAAAATTCTTTGAAGACTTGAATGCCTCATTCAGTAATCAACTTAAGAACATTAGGCATGACATTGCTTAATTTTTCACAATTATTTGCAAAGTTTGATGAAATCAATTTTCAATTGCAAGGAAATTAAGTGCATCTTATCAAAGTCAAATCAGTTGTCTTCAGATTTACGCCCAAATTATTATTTAAAAGCAACATTGGATGTCGCGACCTTTACCAATTTCTGAGCCTGTATGAGTTGAAAGAGAAAGAATACCAGATGACGATCTTCAAGTATACTCTGCCCACCTGGGTGAGCCGCATAAAGACGTATCAGAGAGATTTCAGGATCTTCTCTCGATCCAAATTCTAGATTGGATAATAAATCCATTCTCAAAATTTATCTGGGTGAAAGATATGGTCCACCTCATTTTCTATATGACTGCAAGCTGAGTCGAAAATTGTGCAAAGATTACAACTTCTGACTTACTGATAGAAGATGAAGAAGAAGTTGTTACACACCATCAACCCCCAAGATTCTTTAATGCTCATTAAGGCCAGCAACTCCACCTTCTCAGGTCATCTGTCTAAATAGAGACAGACACTAAGTGTACTTTACAGCACTTTCAATGACATCTTCCAACACTGTTGAAGATTGTGTTGACTGATGGGGTCACACTCAGCCAGATTTGTCCCATTCTCTGTATGCAGTGATCATTTGAGCAATTTTCCACACCACCAGCATTATAACCAGGTCTTTGTTTGATATCATAATTTTTGCCATATCTAGCACCTTTAGCTGCTTCACAACATCACAAGGAGTCAATCAAATATGATGATTTCTACAATGGACAAATACTCAGGATGAAATTGAGTTAGATCACACATGTGGTGGGCTCTACCATCGTTGAATATGGAGATGTTCTGTTAAATGTTTATCTTTCACCACCACACAACTGGATGTGGCAGAAAAGCAGAACTTCAATCTGCTCCCTTCATTTAGGATTTTTCTCTTAACAACCGAACATGGCTTTTCCTGTTTAACATATTGCCACCTAGGCAACTTGGCACATCATTTTTACTTTTATTTAGTACTGCTGCTAGTATGCCATCTTCAAATCATGTCAAGTTGAGTTTACTGTCATACTCAACTTGAGTTTACTGTTGTACTGGCAAAGGGTACAACAAAAAACTTGCTTGCAGCAGTAGCACAGGCACATAGAACATACAGAACATAAATTATACAAGACAGTGAAGGAAATAAGAAGGAAGCAGAACAAGACACTACTGCAAAATAAACATATTCAGACCATACTTGGTAGTGCAAGAGGTGGTCTGTAGTGTTCCGTTACTGAGGTAGAATTTGGATTGTACACCTGATGTGTAGAAAAGTAGCTGTTATTGAACCATGTGGTATGACACTTCAGGTTTCTGTACATCCTGCATGATGGTAACCACAAGAAAAGGGCATGAACTAGATGGTAAGAATCCTTGAACAGAATGACACTCCTAACACTCCATGTCGAACCAGAGGTGGCCCCCGGCATGAAGATAATGATATAATGAGCAAAATTTTGAGCCAAGAGATTACAAATTGTGGTGGAATACAAATAATGATGGTCTTCATGTATGCTCATTTTTAGGCTGGTAAATCTATTCTGAATCAATTGTATTTAAGAATGAAAGCAGTTGATGATTAGACAGCAGAGAATGACCTTCAAATGAAAATGGAACTTTGTCTGGTCAAGGATCTCCTAAGAGATTGGTTACTCCTCAGAGTACTGTCATAGTCAGAAATGTCTACAAGTATGGAGGATGCTAAAGCCAAATAGCTGGAGGAACTCAACAGGTCAAGCATTACTTGTGGTGGTACAGGGATAATTGACACTTCAAGTCAATAGGACAGGATCTGCTCAGGGATTTTACTGAAGTACTATGGAACATCAGCTGAAAAAGTACGATAATGTGAGTACTATACTATTTAGTTTTGTTGTTCATGATTGTACAGCAATTCTCCCAACTGAAACATTAATCCCTAGATATTCCTGAGGTAGTCTATTTGAGGTCAATTGGAAGAGAGTACCTCTCTTGTGTTTAAATTCAGTGCAATGATTCTTACTGGACTTAATACATTTTAATTGAATGGCTTGCTAAGCCATTTTAGAGGAAAAAAAAGCAAATATATACCAAATTATGAAGAGGAGCAGATTTCTTTCCCAGAAGAACATGAGTGAACAAGAAGAGAATTTACAAATTGAAGTTCAAAGTAAATTTACATCAAGGTACATACATGTCACCATATATAACCCTGAGATTCATTTTCTAGTGGTCATACTTAATAAATGCAATAACTATAATAGAATCAATGAAAGACTGCACCAACAGGGTGGACAATCAGTGTGCAAAAGACAATAAATCGTGTAAATACAAATGTGCATGAAAACCTGAAATAATAACAATAACTAACTAAATACATAGATAAATAAATAAGCAATCAATAAATATTGAGAACATGAGATGAAGAGTCCTTGAAAATGATTCCACAGGTTGTGGGAAGTATTCAGTGATGGTGCAAGTGAGGTTTATCCCTTCTGGGATATTGTATTGGAGAGTATAGCCTTTAAAATAATCCTGTTGTTTTTGGATGAGCTGCAATTCTCCAGACTAATCCCAAAATCTGAACTCTGCACTTCATCTTTGAAATTAATGATATATAAAATTTCTATTAGATCTAAATAAACTGGATGTAAGGAAGATGTTCTGGGATGAGGTGTTTAGAATTGGGTCTTGGGATGAAAATAGTGCAAATATGTAAGAATGGAATGTGTAGAATTTTTTTTTAATTTAGGGATGGTGAACCTGTGGAATTCACTACCACTGAAGATGATGGAGATGAAGTTTCTGAATACATTTAAGAATGAATTTGATGGAATTTTAGCCTCAAAGAATATAAGAAGACAGTAAGAATTTAGTATTCAGGGAAAGGATCAGCTCTATTGAATGGTGGAGCGGAATTGAAGGGAGAAATGGCATACTCCTATTGAACTGCTATGTCCAGGCTTTGCATCATTTGGGCAATAGTGTAACCAGTATGCCATTCCAACATTCCCTCTGAAAATTCTGATGTTGGGAGTGATAAGCATTGGCTCAGCTGTGAGGTATCCCACAGCTGAATAAATTTATCAACTGTCACTGTTGGGACACATACATGTGGAACAGACACAAACGTGAGGAACAACTATTTAGGCAAGAAACTCACTCAGGTGGGCAGCTTATAGTACCAGCCTTCAGATGAAGTGAAAAAAATAAATGACAAAATAAAGTCATCTGATAAACAGCAATGAAATTGCTTGTTGAAATAGTGTTGAGCTTCATTTTGAATGCCGAATTGAAACATATTTCTGTATCTACAGTACATTAACAATCATCAAAGCCTGCCTTATCTCAGCTTGTGCAAGGATTCATTCAGCTATAATACATCTTGGCTGGTGAGAAGGTTAATGTGAAAATTGCACTGCATCTGAGCTGACGTGATTTATGACTTAACAGAGCCATGTGTGCACTCAAATCAGTTAATTGGAAGTAATGTTCAGCCTCCAGCTGTGGAAACAATTTCTAACCTCAAATGCACTGTATGTACAGAATTTTGAAGTTGATAAAGCATAACACTAATAGTCCTTTTTAGATAATAGAGGTCATAAGCTCAAATTACGGACCTCTCTAGAACTCTACTCGTCAGACACAATTAAGTTTCAGCAGCTTAATATCAGTAAAATTCCTTGTAGTTGAATAAAATGAAAACTAGAAGCACTCAACATACAAGGGAGCTCTAATTGTGTGTGTGTGTGTGTGTGTGTGTGTGTGTGTGTGTGTGTGTGTGTGTGTGTGTGTGTGTGTGTGTGTGTATGTGTGTGTGTGTGTGTGTGTGTGTGTGTGTGTGTGTGTGTGTGTGTGAGAGAGAGAGAGAGAGAGAGAGAGAAAGGGGGGGGGGTGGAGGGCATGGGTAGCTCTAGTTAACATTTCAGATCAATTACATTTAATGCTCAATACAGGCCCAGAATTTGCAGACAAGGTGCTTCATAGCTTATTTGAATAATCATTTTCTGGTATGATGCTGTTTCTGCCTATTCTGAAATTTGCTTGCTACCAATCTAGCTGAGAGCAAAAGTACACAGGAAAATGAAATCAGGCCACTGGTGCATACCTCCTTGTGACAGACTAAGAATCATTTCACAAACCTATATCACTGAGAGAATGGTTTTTAATACAGATTTGGGCATAAATGGCAAAGTTAGAATCAGAATCAGGTTTAATACTACTGACAGATGTCATGAAATATGTTGTTTTGCAGCAGCAGTACAACATAATATATAATTTCTAAAGAACTATAAACTACAATTATATCTACTGCCCTCACCGTATGCTTATGAAAAACCTAGGCAGGTAGTTAAACACTTACTCAAAAATCACCTGAGCCAGAGCTTTTTTTCAGGGTTTTTAAATGAGAAATACTTGTTAAAAGGTTTTGCTTTTCCATGTTAAATAAATAGGGGATGGATATGGATGTCTTTCTGCAACTTGTGCTTCAAGTTGAAATCCGAATTAATCCGTACAGAAGTGATATAAAATACAGTTTACGTACAGGAAGTGATGTTCAAACAAAATGAACAGGTTATTTGGATGAATTATAACCCAGACCTTCCCACCTTTTGAGATTTAACAGATCTCTTAGCACACTGCCTGTTCTCTCACAACTCTCACAACTCATGCCCAATACCTCACAGAGCACAACAAGCAAGTCTGGTGGAATGCCTGGAATCAAACTATCATCCAGAATAAAGAAGTAATCTCTAAAGCAACAGTGAAACCTACATAACACAGGTTCTAAATCCAATCCAAATGGGGTATAACATCTGCAGCCACTTGATGCACAGAATGGCACATTAAAATTCATGAGGAATGTGACTGCAACAGTATAACAATATCTTGCCTTTTATAGAAAGCCTACAGTTAAATAACACTGGGTGGGAGAAACAGAAGGAAAAATCAATATTCCCATTAAGAAGCTGAAGTATAATACTAATTTCAATATTACAGATTGAGATCTACAGATGTAAACTGTGATCTAAATAAATATCTGGTTGGTTTGAAATACCAGTTTAAAAAGAGGGAAAAATTATGAAGCCAGGAGATCATTCTAGAATCGAAAGCAGAAAATTGAAGGATAATATTTGACATAAATTTTCACAATTGATTCAGTTGGCAGATAGTCTCATGGCACAGACACAAATCTAATGACGAGGTTGTCCATTTTATTTCAATGAGGAGGTGGGGTGATGAGATAGTGGATACACTAAAGAACATTACTAATTGACAAAAAGTTTTGATCTGAACTTGTCTAATGTTTGATGAATGAAATGGAGCCCACTATGGTATATTAATTAGGTATCTGTGCCAAGTAACTGGAATCAGAATCAGTTTCTTGCCAGTATGTGAAACATACCAAAATTGATTATGGTTGGGTGCCCACCATAAAACACAGGACAATATCATAATAGACAACACAATAGCAACCAACAAGACAATAGTGCAAACAGCTATGAGCAATCAACAATTAGCACAAAGGTTAATATTCAAATTTAAATAAATGTGAACATATGAACAGACTCAATAATTATCAACAAAACAAGGAGAGCAGGAAAGAATGTTGTGCAAGGGCAGTTAGGGTATTATACCTGAGTGAGTTTTGTTGAGAAGTAGGAAAGCAGCTTCACAGATGATGGTGATGGATTTGCAGAGTCTCCCTAATAGCAATTTGGTGAATAGGTGACTGCTAGGGTAGGTGGAGTCAGCAGTAATTTTTTTTAGCTCTTTTCTTCGCTCTAGGGTCGGTAACTGATAGCCAATGATCTTCTGCTGAGTGAACCACTCACTGTAACCTGGACTTAGAGAGGGAGCAGGCAGTGGGAAACCAAACAATGACAGAGGTGGTCACAACACTCTTAATAATAGCCGAGTAAAAATTCATCAGGATATGCCCTGAGATGTTAAATCATCTATGAAGGTGTAGAAAGAGACAGGTAGGGGGTTGACAGTGGAAGTCAATACAGTCAGCCCTCCTTATCCGCGGGGATTGGTACTGGGAACCCCCCACAGATACCAAAAAATGCAGATGCTCAAGTCCCTTATATAAAATGGCATAGCATTTGCATATAACCTACACACATACTCCCGCATACTTTAAATCATCACTAGATTACTTATAATACCTAATACAATGTAAATGCTATGTAAATAGTTGTTATACTGCATTGTTTAGGGAATAATGACAAGAAAAAAAAAGTCTGTACATGTTCAGTACAGACACAACCATCGTAGCTCTTCTGGGAACGCTGATGCTGCTTTGGCATCAGCCAATCGCAATTCTCCCGTGATCTTTAAGTTCTTAAGGTTGTAGCGCTTTACATAGCTAGCCAGCCAGCCATCCCTTACTAGCTTTAAATTCCTTCCTCTTGCTCACAAGACAAGTAGCAAACGAACGAGACGCAAGGCGAACAATGCTCAAACAACGAGTAATACCTTTAATCATCTCTAGATTACAGTACTTATAATACCTAATACAATGGAAATGCTATATAAGTAGTTGTTTCACTGTATTGTTTAGGGAATAAGGATGCTTTGGAGGAGGCTCAATAACACTAAAGTCAGGATCTGTGGAGGTTGAGGGCTGAGGACCACTTCGGCAAGTGACATGCCACTTTTCAAAAGATCTAAGATTTCTATTTTCTCAGCAAGAGATAGCACTTTACACTCTCTCTTAGACTTTGAGGAATTGCTTTGACCACTTAATTGCTTTTTAGGAGCCATTTTTTCACAGAAACAAAATAGTGACCGAATGAGACGCGAGGCGAACAATGCTCAAACAATGAGTGCTGGAGAGAGAACTTCCGGGTTTTCCCCATCCACAGTTGGTAGAATCCGCGCACAAGGAGGGCCAACTGTACTCATTTCCACTGTCTGGATAGCATTAAGCTCCAAGCCGTTACAAGCACTCCAAGCTGCAAGACAGTCTACCTCTCTTGAATAGCAGGTCACATCATTATTAGAAATGAGACCAATTACAATTGCATCATCTGCAAACTTTAAGATTTGAATGGATTTGATTGTGGAGGTACATCATTTGTATAAAGTGAGAACGGGAAGGATGAAAGAACACAGCCCTAGAGAAAGCCTCTGTTTATAGACAATGGATCGAACAAGTATGTGCCCAGCCTTACATACAACTTCCATCCTGTCAGAAAGGTTGTATTCCTGACAGCTTGTTGTGCAGCAACTCCAGAACAATAGTATTGAAGGCAGAGCTGAAGTCCACAAACAAGATCCTTACATAGATGTTGGAAGAGTCCAAATGTTCAAGAATATATGAAGATATAAGTTAACTGCATCCTCAGCGAGCAGTTTGCTTTAAACTGTAGCAGGCCAAGACAGATTAGTAGTGGACAAAGTAGGTCAACATCAGACGTTCAAGAGTTTTCATAGCTACTGAAGTCTGAGAACTGGGTTATAATTATTAAGTCTAGTGATCTTGGGAACTGGAACAATTATAGCAACTTTAAATCTGCTCTGCAATACATAAAACAAAGTTCTACTTCAAAGTACAGAAAGTTCATAAATTTTCTCACCTGCTTGTATTCTCAAGATTATAATCAAATGATTTAATATGTACCCTCCCCCTTCATCATTTGATATTTTTGCTGTATGTACTACATGCATAAACATAATTGCAGAGACCACTGCAAAGAGATCTACAAAGCTCATTTGCTTTTACAGATAGCTCAGTTAAAATGACAAACATTCTAGCAGATCCAAATGCTAGATAGCGTCCTGATAAAGGGACTCGGCCTGAAATGTCAACTATATTCTTTTCCATAGATGCTGCCTGTTCTGCTGAGTTCCTACAGCACTTTGTGTGGATTTCCACTATCAGCAGATTTTCTCGTGTTTGTAGCAGATTCAAAGCTCTGATTACTGTCATAATTCCTAAACAAAGCAAATCCAGTGGAAAATCTTAACAAAAAAGAATTCCACTCCCCTGATTAAGCAATTCTATTATGTATTTTTAAAATCTGTATTATCAACAGCATATTCAATTTATTCCAAAGTAATACCATCTTTTAAAATTCCTAGTTGTGTATGTTTTTTGCAAGTTCCCTCAGATTTGTTCAGTGGCTAGGAGGGAATATTACTAGCATGATTTAAATATGATTCCAGAACTCAATACAAATACCACAAATGATCACAGAAATCATGCAAATTTTGAATATGCTAAAATACATAGTAAATTTCTGATCTAGATTTGAAAGATTATTGTAATTTGTTTATTATTGTCCAGGTACAGTGAAAAGCTTGTCTACATAAGTGTTCGTACAGATTGATTGTGTGCATGGAAATTGTACAAGGAAAACATAGAACATAGAAATCTATAATACATTACACGTCCTTCGGCCTACAATGTTGTGCTGTCCATGTAATCAACTCTAGAAACTGCCTAGAATTACCCTACCACATAGCCCTCTGTTCTTCTAAGCTCTACGTACCTCTCCAAGAGCCTTTTAAAAGACCCTAATGTATCTCCCGCCTCTACCACCATTGCCAGCAATGCATTCCATGCATCCACCACTCCCTGTGTGAAAAACATACCCTTGACATCCCATCTGTGCCTACTTCCAAGCACCTTAAAACTATGTCTCCTTGTGTTAGCCATTTCAGCCCTGGGAAAAAACCTCTGGCTATCCACACAATCAATGCCCCTAATCTTATCTTTTACATCTCTATCAGATCACCTCTCATCCTCTGTCACTCCAAGGAGAAAAGGCCAAGATTATTCAACCTATTCTCAATAAGATGCAAGATCATACCGAAATAGATCGTGTGGTCAGTAGGCCATCTTATGAAACTGGGGAAACATTTCAATAGTCTTATAACAGTATGGTAGAAGCCACCCCTGACCATGTTAATACATGCTTTCAGGTATCTACTTTTGGTATCTACTGCCCAATGGGAAGGGGAGTAGAGACCATGTCTGCGACTAAAGGCTCTTTAATTATGCTGGCTGCTTTATTGAAGCAGCAAGAAGTATAGGCAGAACTCAAGGAGGGGAGACTGGTTTCTATGACGTGCTGACCTACATCCACAAACTTCTGCAGCTTCTTGTAGTCATGGGGAGAGGCAGTAGCCATACAAGCCATTAGGCATCCATGCAGTATGCTTTCCATAGTGTACCAATACAGTTGGTAAGGGTTGATGGTGGCATGCAAAATTTCCTTGCCTCCTGAGGAAGTAGAGGTACTGGTGAGCTTTCATCACCGTGGTTTCAACGTAGTTGGTCCAGACTAGGCTATTGGTGATATTCACTCTTAGGAACTGGGAGCTCTTAACTACAGCAGTTTCTTGAATTTTGTATTGTAATTTCTATGCAAGTATACAAACAGTCCTCCCCTAATCAGGTTGTTCTAAATTACAAAATAGGTTTAGCTAAAGAAAGCTTTTCAGCTGATTGGATGCTATCTTTCTTGAATTAACTTCCTTCCAAATACAAAACAGTCATGATCTTTCTTCTCAACAGTTTGATTGTATACTGCCCTCTACATGAAGAAATATTTCTCAACATGTTTCATAACTACAAACATGACAAAAATAATTTATTAAAAACCTTATGGGGTATTAATCTTTTGAAGGTTCTACCTACACAAAATGTACAGCAAACCTTCAGAAAACAGGCCATTATGCACAAAAATATAATTACATGTTAACCCAATTTCTTATCAGAAAGTTAAAGCAGAGAAACAGTTTAGTTCATGAGCATATGTCTCTGTTTTTGCTTCATATCACACTCTTGGCATCTTATTTCATCAATTTTTCTTTCTGTTCTTTTCTCCCTCATGCACCTTTTATGGGCTCCCACTAAATGCTTTTATATCCTTAACTCCAAATATTCCATGTGGCATTTTAAGTTCCACATTCTCACCGGGCTATAAGCTAAGATGTTTCTTCTGATGTTCTCACTAAATATTGACCATCAATATTCTGATGATTATAAACTAAACTTTCTATAACCTACACTTACGAATGATGAAGGATGTGCTATGGCACAGCTAAATCTGCTGATCCACAGCTTCAGCAACCCAGGTTCGATCCTGATCCCTTTGATGGAGTTTGAATATTATTCCCATGACTGTGTGGGTTTTCTTTTGGGATTCCAGTTTCCTCCCTTATCTAAAAGAGCTGCAGGTTGATAGATTAAATTAGCCACTGTAAAATGACTGGTTCCTTAAGGTTGTTATAGCTGAGGGATGTAGCGTGGGATAAGCTCCCACTACCTTATTAAATGATCTTAATGGCATGCATCTCAAATTGCCTCTGACAATCAAGTCCAGCTCCTGGCCTTCATGTGTGGCTCAGCTACTAGGCCCGGTAGAAACATTTCTACCGACAAAAGAAGGGGGAAAAGGCAGGTTACTAGTATGTTAAACCCAGTCACCCGGCAAATGTGGCTCGCTAGCTGTGAATGCCAGCTCATCCAGCAGGAATACTCTGATCTCAAACCTCCACTGCCTTGTGGCTATACCCAATCATGGAGAAACCTCGAGGAAAAATTCAGAGCTGGAGTCCCTAAGGCAGTCCTACATTGAGTTCAATACTGACTGGCAACTCGTGATACCACTGGTGTCAAACTGTTTGGGCCTCCACCATTCCTTTGGATTCAGTTCCCTGTCTTGCATATCAAATGGACAGCTGCAAAGCAACTTCCATGCTCAACCTTGACCAACAGAGGTTCCTCAGGGGTAAAGTGGCTATTTACATGAACGGTAGAATGCAGGGGTAGTTGGTTGAATATGGAAAGAATAACATTATTGAAAGATTCGCATAAATGGGTAAATCATAATCAGCAAACATAGTGCGATGAAAGGTCCACTTCCCTGTTGTCACTTCATGACTCTAAATATTTATGACATAGTTAAAGAAAATTCTGAAAGAGAATTCTAAACTCCTTGGAGTTCCTACTGTTCGGAAACTCAGTCACTTCTATGATTGTCTGACCCAAAATGCTCAAGCTAGTAATTACTTGCCTCCAGTTCTGAAATATGTGCCTGCAGATCTTGGGTCATGTTCTCTGCTTCACGAACCCTCCGGTTCAGTTGTGGTGAATAATTGGTAACCAACTCATTGTCGTAGGAATCCAAGATGCACTTCATCCCATCGCGAGCCTGAACACATCAAACACATGGATTAAGAACATTGAAATATCATTTTCTTCCTTGAATGCTTTTCAAATACAACTTTGTTGGGAGAATTGTAAGTTACAAGGAATGTTGGGTTACAAAGAACAAAAAGTTCTATGAAGGTGATCCTACAGAGCCTTTAAGATTCAGATAAGGCCAGTGCATCTGTCACTCCGCTCCTCTGTGTGCTCAAAAGGTCCAAATATCAGAGGGGTAATGGCATTGCTGAACGATGACAGGTCAGAGATGGAACTGGAATATGTAGATTCTTGGGAAGGGGCAAATGGGGTGTATAAGACTTACAAACTTTGATACATGGCGAAGTTCCAGCAGCAACATTGCATTTGTCAAGGGTTACAGGCTGACAGGTCAGGTCATATGAAGCAAGGTTAGCAGAGCTGGGACTTTTCTCTTTGGAGCGTAGAAGAATGAGAGGGGACTTGATAGAGGTCTACAAGATTATGAGAGGCATAGATAGGGTGGATAGTCAGTACCTGTTTCCCAGGGCACCAATAGCAAACACCAGAGGGTATAGGTACAAAATTAAGGGAGAGAAGTTTAGGGGAGACATCAGGGGTAAGTTTTTTTTACACAGAGGGTTGTGAGTGCCTGGAATGACTTGCCAGGGATGGTGGTGAAGGCTAAAACATTAGAGGTACTTAAGAGCCTCTTGGACAGGCACATGGATGAAAGATAAATGGAGGGATATGGGGTAGTGTGGGTTTAGTACTTTTTTTTAAGGATTATATGGGTCGGCACAACATGGAGGGCTGAAGGGCCTGTACTGTGCCGTAGTGTTCTATGGTTCTATAGGATATCCACACTGCACTGACTGGGTTTCAGTGAAGTCTCTGAGAAGATCCCACAAGGAAAAGTAATCCAATAATCAGAAACAATGGAATTCAAGGAAAATTAGATCCAAGACTGACTTGATGACAGGAATCAAAAGGTGATGGTTAAATATTGATTTTGTAAATTAGTTGCCTGTGACCAGCTGCTTTTGCAGGGACCAGTGGTGGGATTCCGGCTCTTTGCTATAAACATTAAAGAGGTGATATAATTTGCAAGTTTGCAGCTGATATAATTGGTCATGCTGTTCAGCTCTACAGCAATATTAACAAGATAGTAAAATGGACAGACCAACATCAAATAAAAATTTAAAAAGTAAAATGTGAGTGATGCATTTGTGAGAACTAATGAGGCTAACACACACACACACAATGCACAGTATGGTAGGACACCATGAAGTACTATGGAACAGAGAGAGTCCAAGGAGTCTTTGAAGACAGCAGAAGTAGATGAAGTGTCACACAGGATACTTGCTTTCATCTAACCAGAACACATGAAAGCAGAATATGCTGGAAACATTCAGCAAGTCTTATGTCCTCAGCAGAGATGTTTACAACCTGAAGCATAGCTTTAAAGTATAGGGTAGGAGACTTAGAGGAGACTTAAGAAAAAGGTTGTCATCTTGAGGACGGTTGAAATCTGGAACACAGTCCCTAAGAGGATGATAAATGCAGATACTACTTTTGAGTAGATGAATACTGGAAATACCATAACATGGAAAGCTACAGGCTGTGCCCTTCGATAGAATTAGTAAACAAATACCTTAGGGTAATGTATTTGGGAGATACGTACATAATTCACAACCACCACTATTGAGTTGGGGTTTCATTAAACATAAAATGTCTCACTTCATTTTATTTGGGAAACCCTACATCGGTTACCCCAATGGTCTAAGACGATTTCAGAGGCATGGATCATGTCTGCCAATGCAGTCGCTTTGAAACTGCAAGATCTTTGGGAGCAAAATGCTGTCACTCGGGTTGTACAAGCTGAGGCCCAGTTTGCCCTGCAAGAAATCTCCTCCAACAACACCAAATTTTAATGTGTGGAAGCATTGCTCAGCAATTCCACGGCTGTGAGAGTGGTGAGTCTGCTTGAACAACTGCCTGAACACGATAAATACCGATCACTGAAAACTCACCTTTTACAGTCTTTTGGACTATCGGAGTCTAAGCACCACGCAGTTGCTCTCCTTGCCCAGCCTCGATAATGCTAATGGACCACGTGGTGTCTCTCCTGAGAAATCACCATTCTTGTCTGTATTTTTAAAGAACTGTTTATGCAATAAATGCATGATCCAGTTTGAGTAACCCTTGCTATTACACACACGATGGACTATAGGGAGCTTGCTAAAATGACTGATGGTCTACACTCAGCTAGGCGATGGTACATCATTACTCCTCCTTTCTCTATCTTGATAAGCCTGGTCAGCAAGGCCCACAACAGAAGGATGCCCGCAGCTGCATAACAGATGGTGCCAGGTTTGTGCATTTACCATGCTCGCTTTGGTAGGTATGCTGGAAAGCGCCAACCACCGTGCAGCTTTGACAGTGCCAGCGCATCAGGGCATCAGAGGTCTGTGAACCCATGGGTTTCAGCTGCCAGGGTTGTCTACTATTCATTACAGACAACTTTCCAGGGCGACTTTTCCTGTGTGACATGGGTGCTCAAGTGAGTGTACTGCCAGCTTCGCCTATTGTTGAGAACTTAGAAATCTACAATACATTACAGACCCTTTGGCAGAGTAGGAGTAGGGGTCCCACACCACCTGAGGCACACCACTGTCACCGGCCTCCAAGCAGAATATGACCTGTCTACAACAAGTCTTTGCCTTCCGTGGGCAAGCCAGTTCTGGATGCTAAGCCTTGCATGAGGTTCCTTATCAAATGTCTTGCTAAAATCCATATACACTACATCTACAGATCTACCTTCATCAATGTGTTTAGTCATATCCTAAAAAAATTAATCAGGCTTGTAAGGCACAACCTACCTTTCACAAAGCCATGCTGTCTATTCCTTATCATATTATGCCTCTTAAAATGTTCCTAAATCCTGCCTCTCAGGATCTTCTACATCAACTTACCAACCACCGAAGTAAGACTCACTGGTCTATAATTTCCTGGGCAATCTCTACTCCCTTTCTTGAATAAGGGAACAACATCCACAACCCTCCAATCCTCCGGAACCTCTCCTGTCCTCATTGATGGTGCAAAGATCATCGCCAGAGGCTCAACAATCTCCTCCCTCACTTCCCACAGCAGCCTGGGGTAAACCCTGTCCATTCCTGGTGACTTATCCAACTAGAAGCTTTCCAAAAGCTCTAGCACATCCTCTTCCTTAATATCTATATGCTCAAGCTTTTCAGTCCGCTGCAAGTCATCCCTACAATTGCCAAGGTTCTTTTCCGTAATGAATACTGAAGCAAAGTATTCATTAAGTTCATCTGCCTTGTTTACGATACTCTTTGCATTAAAATAGACACATCTCAAACCATCTGGCTGAGTGCATCTTTGCTCTAAAGCAAAGAGCAACGAAACCTTGCTGGAAGCCACCAAAGAAAGCAGGATCCAAATTTACAAGACACGAAGGATGACGCCCTGCTTCAGTGGGTGATGTTACACATGGGACCGTGTCCTGACTAAAGTGACTATGTATACATCTGCCTGGTTCAGATTTCCTGTGTCCCCAAGAACTGTTAGTCCATCTTGAACTGCCGGCTTGTGAATGTCAAGGACTTTGGGTTGTTACCCTGCTCACCTAGTAAGACCGTAAGACTATAAGGCATGGAAGCAGAATTAGGCCATTCAGATCATCGAGTCTGCTCCGCCATTCCATCTTGGCTGAAGTTCCCCACAACAACTCTGTCAAGCGCATGCAACACCACATGTGAGTTTACTTGACTGCTGAGCGAATTCCCTGTCCTCACCAAGCCCATATTTTCCACAATAGTCACAAAGCATGGGGTTGAGCATCACATTCCCACAACTGCCAACGTGCATAGACTGAACCCAGATAAGCTGGCAACACAGAAGATTGAGATTGCCAACATGGAAAAACTCAGAATTGTATGCCAATCAAATAGTCCCTAGGCTTCACCCCTCCATATGGTCCCACGGTTTCATGCACCTTCTTACCATGGTGGACAGTAGCACTAGGTGGCCAGAGGTCAGCCCTCTAGCATTGAAGACGGCCGCAAGTGTGGTTCGGGCATTCATCAGCACCTGGGTTGCTTGGTTTGGCACTACATCTGATATTTCCTCTGACTATGGTCACCAATTCAGCTCAGACCTCTGTGCTGTGATGGCCCAGAACTCTGGCCTCAGGCTACATCACACCAGGGTGTATCACCTGCACTGCAATGGCTTGTGTGAGCGGTTTCACTGCTCCTTAAAGACTGCTCTGAGGGCTTCTCAGACAGACAAGCATTGGCACAATCATCTCCTGTGGATCCTGCTGGGACTCAGAACTGTACCAAAAGAGGACCTGCAAGTCATCTGAGGCAGAGTTGATATATGATTTCATTTCTGATGCCACAGCTACCTGGTCGGCCTCTCAACAGCGTTCCCCTTCCTCAGTAAATTTAATTCCTTTTCACCTATCATGGTGTATAGTATTCTTGAGTTCCTGTTGATCTACATTCCACCTTGTTTGTTTTCATCCACCACAAAGCACACCAACAACCCCTTAGGCCCCCTTACGATGGCATGTTCCATGGTTTAGAACCAGGAGAAAAGACTTTTATCATTGATAAGAGGGATAAACTTGAACATGTTTTGGTAGATCACCTTAAACCGGCCCACCAAGATATGGAGTACTTCACTGTGACAACATGACACAACACAACATGATCCTGAGCGTGTCAATGCACCTCTGGATAAGCCAGAAGCACTTGCTGTTCCTCCATCCATGGAACAACAGACTCCAGCCGGATGGCTCATCCGAGCTCCAGACAGGCTGACAGCGCCAGTTTTAGTGAATTCTAGGATGGGGGGGGGACACTGTGTAGGGTAACATAATTGGGAGAAATGTACATAATTCACAACTACTGCCATTTGAGTTGGGGTTTCACTTTAAGAGACTGGTCTGACGTGATGATGTAATGTAAAGATTTTTAACACGCTTTTGTGTTTAGGTTTCAGAGTTCAATAAAATGTGCTACGGGTTTCATTAAACATGAAATGTCTCACTTCATTTTATTTGTGGAAACCTACAATTTCATCAACCTGAAAGCATACAGTGAAATGAGGGAAATGTTTCCAATCACCACTTACATCACTCAGATGTTCCTCAACTCAGTCAACAATTTCTTTAATGGTCAAGACTTGCCTCATATTTCATGATTTTATAGGATCAGTGAACAGTGTTTCAAATAGAAGAGAAAACAGTAACAATATGAGGTGTCAGATTAGTACTTTTTCCATAACTATCTGATGAGTTTCCTTGGTACCTTTTAAAATCAGGTACAGCATCAACATTATAATTACTCTAACATTAAAATCCATCAAAAATAATGAGATGATAGCTAATTTATTTGAATTTCAATGTAATACACACAAAGGAACAGGACATGATCTACAACATCAGACTTCTTCAACTGAGTAGAGCCTTCATGCTTTCTCGCAGGACAGAAAAAATGTTATATCAAATAATTCTCAGTGGCTCTCATATATCATGAATTGCAGCCAAATACACAGCAACTCCAGGGGATAAAAACAGATTTCTTCTGTCATTATAACCATGCAATATTAACCTACATTTCCAAATATCTCCCCGTCAATTGTCACAAAGCAAAAAAGCACATACATCGGGTAGCAATGGAACAGTAAGCTTTTAAGGTCAATGATCTTTCATTAGTTTCTTTTTCTTTGTCAGAGTTGTTACAACCTCACTGCCACAAAGATGTCTTCACTATATTTTTCTTTATTAATCTGGGGAGGCAATTAATTGCTCTAAGTATTGCTTTAAGTTATACAATTTGTGCAAACTCCATAGAATACACCACCATCATCTCCACCAGCAATTCTCCATGAAGCAGCAATGGAATAAACAATGAATAATAAAATCCCCAGAGCCGGTAACAAATCTTACCGACATAATAAACCAAGAGTTTGCAAGCGTTATTTAAACCACAAAAAAATTACATTCCAGAAATACTCCACACTCTCACAATTTTTAACAATGTATACCATGTTCTACCAGTCTGTTGTCGCCATTACAATCTTCTATGTGGTGGTGTGCTGGGGCAATGACATCAACATGGGTGATGCTAACGGACTTTATAAACTGATTAGAAAGGCTGGCTCTGTTATAGGAGTCCAACTGGACACACTGGAGGCTGTGGTAGAACAAAGGACCCTACAGAAAATCCTGGCAATTCCGGATAATGTGTCTCACCCTCTGCATGCCACCTTGGATGAACAGAGGAGCACCTTTAGTAATAGACTAAGACAACTGCACCACTTCAAAGAGCACCATATAAGATCATTCTTATCCTCAGTCACTGTACTCTATAATGAGTTAACCTATAGCAGGGAAAGTGATGACCCCCACCCTCCCCCCACTAAACTGTTTATGGTAACTTATTTTTTATTCTTTCTGCTTCTCTTCTAATATTTATATCTCTGCATTTGTAATGCAACTGTGACACTGCAAATTCCTTTGGGATCAATAAAGTATTTATCATCATCATCACAGTGGCAAAATCATTTTGCCAACCTTTTGACTTGTTTAAGCCATTGGCAGAAGGCAGTTGATGTGTAATCATTGTATTACATCAATTTCAAACTATTATCTCCCAGACAATCACTTATTTTGAAGGGATCATTTTCTTTGCAATTCCCTGGTCTGCTCCTCTGACTCCATGAACCACTTCAATTTTTTCATTATAAACTACAAAACCTGTCTTCTACTTCTTCCCTACCCACCATCCAGGGAACTAAACAGCCCTTCCAAGTGAAGAAGAGATTCCAATCCAATGTACTGCATTCAGTGTTCACAAAGTGGTCTCTCCTACATTAAAGAAACAAAACAGATCAGATAACCATTTTGTGTACCACCTACATTCAGTGTGTAGGGGAGATTAGAGTTCCCTGGTGGCTGCCATTTTAATTCTCCATCGCATTCCAATCTGCCTGGAGCTTTCTGCAATATTATAACAAGCATCAATTAAAACTCGAGGACATCACCTTATCTTCCATAGTAAACAAAGAAAAGGCTGGAAAGGCTGGTCAGCCCACATCTGATCTAACAATTCAATGAAAGTCATTTTGTCAGAACTAACATTCAACCAGAAATATTAGCTCTGTCTCTTCTCCCACAGATGTGGCCTCGCCTACCAAATATGTCAGCATTTTGAGTTGAGATTAGATTTACTGTGTCCATTTTTTCATCTCATCTTCCATCTTGGTAAGTTGTAACTTTCAGGACTAACCTTTTTTGTTATAAGCCATCTACTTGTGATACTGGTTCAGATATTTTTATCCATTAGCAAAGCTTCACCTGCTGGGTTTATCCAGCAAGCTCTGCACCACACAACTGTTACGGTCCTTCGTTAATTTCCTCTTCCCCTCTCTCTTTCTTCTCCTATTAAGCACTCAATTGGATTACTTCTACAATCTATCTTCAGTACAACAGTGGTCTCACCCTATCACAGATATTCTAAATGTCCTATCCACCTCTCTCTTACCCTCTCACTAACAAATCTAATATTTTCTCTTCTCCTCCTTTCTGACAAAGGAGGAATAAATCCATAAGGTTGACTCAATTTCTCTTTCCCAAATGCTTCCTACACTGCCGTGTTTCCAGAGATTCAGTGCCTATTTCAAATTTCCACCTTCAGTTATTTGACTTTCATTGGCAGTGGACTATCAAGTTATGATCAACATTTAACAAGAGAATAGCAGTAAGTACATGGTATGCAGCCACAACATATTTGCATTATTACACTTTCAGATCAGCAGTCAACGTCAAATTTCAGAATGCTCTCCTCATTGTCCCTTTTTCAGCTTTATTCATAAATTAGGAATACTGGTTGCCTCTAAGTTTCAAATTATCATAAGGTTCTGAACATCATAAACTTATCTCTTTACCTGTATTCCCTAAAATAGCTATGGTTAACAATTATGTGCCTGTTCAAAATGTTAAATTAATAATTTATGAAGCAGCACCTACATGGGTGGTATGGATTGATAAATTTCTAACACTTTCTGCATGTAAAGGTATTTCATTATCATGGCTGGCTCAGGATTTAGACTCTGCTCTTTAATTCTAAATTCCCCTACACATAGAAATGATTGTGCTCAATTGATCTGATCAGTTCCCCTCATATTTTGAAAATTTCAATCAATTCAAATTCAATAAATTCCAGAAAGCATATATAAAAGTTCGCATAATAGTCCACTCTGGTCCGAATGGATACTACATTATCTTTGTGATTCCTGCATAGCGCTATTAGTGACTTTCATTGAATATTTCAGCATTGTGCTATGGACAGGAACCTAATGCACCTACAGTAATGCCTGGAGCAAATTAAGAATGAGTTTGAAAGACTACCACTTTTTCAGGAATTTTGGTAAGATAAAGTCAACTGAAAATAAGGTGTTAGTTTGCAATGATTGAAAAAGCAAGGGTTGATTTATCTGGGAAAGATGGCATCAGAGGGTGACCTCTTTGAGCTCATCTGGGAAACTACTCAAGTTCCTCTCTTCTTCCTTTTCAAGGTGGCTGAGGTTCTGTCGGAGTCTATACGCAAACTGAAGTTCTTCACAGCAGTAGATTCCCATTCCCAGAGCTTTCAATATCTCCAGGAGCCACCTGGAACCTGCAGTGTGCAGCCTGGCGCAGCTCTGTAGACTCGATTCCTCAACAGTGCTGCCAACTGAAGTTTGCTGCCAAATCTCAAGTCAGAGAAACTTGGAATAAAAGCAACGTTTCAGACTGTAACATCGAAACAGCGAGGTGTTGGTTTCCCCTCTCGTTGTGGAAGGAATGATACCTCTCTCTCACTTGTTAGTGAGAGTGAGAGAGAGCCTGTGGCATGCCGTAGTGCTGGGCTATGGACTCTAAGTTTTGATGGACCTGCATCATGGTCTCTTTGGGGCTTAGCTACTGCTTGCTTGGTGGGCAGTGGGAAGGCTGAATGAAATTATATAATGACATAACTACATCATAAAGAAGGCACAGCAGCACCTTTACTTTCTTAGGAGTTTCTGAAGATCTAAAACGTCAATGTTGAGCTCAATGTAGGACGTCCTTTGGGACTCTAGCTTTGGATCTTTCCTTAGAGTTACTCCTGTGAGTATAGCTGCAAAGCAGTGAAGATTTGAGATCAGAGTTTTCCTTCTGCTAGATGAGCTGCCAACCACAGCCGACAAGATCATCTGCCTGAAGCGAGAAATGGTTCCACCTGGCATAGTAGCTAAACCACACATGAAGGCCAAGATCTGCACTTGGTTGTCAGAGACTATTTGAGATGCACACCAACAGGTGCATTTAAAAGGTAGTGAGAGCTTATCCCCTACTACCACCCCCAGCTATAACAAGGAACCTGCAAAACACAACATAAAACAAACACCCAGAGTTAAAGAAAAATACAATTGCTATTGGTGCTGGAAATTACTTCTTGGGCATTAAAAAACTCTCAAACATTACCCATATGTTACTACCAGTAGCAAAATAAACCAAGTATGCAACAAATATTAATTTCTCAATATTATTTTTCCACTGCAGTATGGAAACTGACACCTGGAATCTGATGAAAATCAATAGTAACTATAAACATTAACGATCGTACATCATATGGTACATTGATAAATCACCGCTCTTCAAAATTAGCATCTTCATGCTAAAAGGTCAGCCAAGTTCAGCATTCTGGAGATTACAGATCATACACAGTGTACAATCATGCAGACTACATTTCACCGATTATTGCAAGATCCTAAAAGTGCATTTTAATCTAGGGAATTATAAGCTCATTTACTGTCAGACAATTTTTGTCCTTTTGGCATTTAACAATATGCTCTTTTGTTTCTCTGTTGTACAGTAAAAAGCATATTTCAGTTAAACATAACCCAATACCTGCCCACATTTTAATCTGCAGCATATGGTCATACAAAGAAAGTTAGAACTACAGATTGAAACACTTAACATATAGGTAAACATAATGCTTTAACAACACCAGCAACCTGAATTCAATTACACTGCTGTCTGGAAGGAGTGTATATAGCCTCCTGTGACCATGTGGGTTCTTCGGTTTCCTCCCACGTTCCAAAAATGTTGGTAGGTTAATTGGTCATATGAATGTAACTGAGTGATGCAGGCTTGTTAAACTGGAAGTGTCTGTTACCTTGATGTAACACAATCAGTAACTTACATGGCACTTGCATGACATAGTTTGTGATATAAATTACCTATTTTAGCAATTGGGCAAAGCTACACAATTGAAATTATAACTTTTACCGCATTAATGCCGCAAACAGTTAACGTGTGAATACCCCAAACTGAACAAATAGGGCCATCCCAGAAAAATGTGAAATATCACTCAACTCCAATCTGACAAGGACAATGCTGTACAAAGCACTTGTCTTTTAAAGAATTACAAACCAGTAAAAAAAATCAAATGAACAATTGAAAAAGAAAACAAATCAATATTGAAAAAGAAACATCTAAATAGTAAAAGATGGCAAATAAATAAATAACAAGCAGGTAGCTCAAAATGAATTAATGAAAAATAACTCACAAAGTAGAAAGAGGGTGAACACTTTCTAGGGAACTGATATCAGGAGGGATCAAAACAGGTACTGAAAGTGGAGGGCTAGCAGGGGAGGGGAAAGACAGGCAAGAGCAAGAGTTAGGGCCAAGGAAGAGCAGTAGTAAGCTGGAAGAAAGCCTAGTGTATAATGGCTGCCCATTAAAAAATTCCCACAAGAGGTATCATCCACACAGCAGCTTGGTTGAATATGAGAACATATGTCTGGAAAAAATAATTGGGAGAACTCAGTGTGGTAGCGGCTGTGCAAAGAAGAGTTATGGGGAGGAGGTGGGGAGAGGGCGAGAGGGAGAGGGAGATAGGGGACAGGGAGACAGGTGACCGGGGGAGAGGGTGTGGGGAGAGGGGAGAGGGAGAGGGGAGGTGAGGGGGAGGGGAAGGAGAGGGAGAGATAGAGGGGGGAAGGTACAGTGAGCTGATGGAATGCATGGGGGGAAAAGTAGAGTCAACTGATGGAATCCATAGAGGGAAGGTAGAGTGGGCTGATGGAATCCATGGGGGAGGGAGTAGAATGGGTTGATGGAATGTATGGGAAAGGTAGAGTGGGCTGATGGAATCCGTGGGGGAGGGAGTAGAATGGGTTGATGGAATGTATGGGAAAGGTAGAGTGAGCTGATGGAATGCAAGGGAAAGATAGAGTGCGCTGATAAAATCCATGGTGGGAAGGTAGAATGGGCTGATGGAATCCATGGTGGGAAGGTAGAACGGGCTGATGGAATGCATAGGGGGCAGTTAGAGTGGGCTGATGGAATCGATAGGGAAGGTAGACTGGGCTGATGGAATGCATGTGCAGAAGGCAGAGTGGGCTGATGGAATGCGTAAGGGAGAGGATAGAGTGGGCTGATGGAATGCGTAAGGGAGAGGATAGAGTGGGCTGATGGAATGCATGGGGAAGGTAGAGTGGTCTGATGCAGTCCATGGTGTGGGGGGGGAGGTAGAATGGGCTGAGGGAATGCATGGCGGGGGGGAAGGTAGAATGCGCTGATGGAATGCATGGGGGAAGGTAGAGTGGGGTGATGGGATGCAAAGGGAAGATAAAAGGGGTTGATAGATTCCAGTGGGGAAAGATGGAGTGGGCTGATGGAATGCATGGAGTGAAGGTAGAATGGGCTAATGGAATCAATGGAGGGAAGGTAGAGTGGGCTGATGGAATGCATGGAGTGAAGGTAGAATGGGCTAATGGAATCAATGGAGGGAAGGTAGAGTGAGCTGTTGGAATCCGTGGGGGGAAGGTAGAGTGGGCTGTTGGAATCCGTGGGGGGAAGGTAGAGTGGGCTGTTGGAATCCGTGGGGGGAAGGTAGAGTGGGCTGATGGAATCCATGGGGGGGGGGAGGTAGAGTGGGCTGATGGGATGCATGAGGGAAGGAAGAGTGGGCTTCAAGAATGCATGGGGGAGGTAGTGTAGGCTGATGGACTGCATGGTAGAGTGGAAGGTAGAGTAGGCTGACAGAATGCATGGGGGAAGGTAAAGTCAGCTGATGGAATTCATAGAGGGAAGGTAGAGTGAGCTGATGGAATCCATGGGGGGAAGGTAGAATGGGCTGATGGAATCCATGGGGGGTGGGCGGTAGAGTGGGCTAACAGAATCCAAGGATGAAAGGTAGAATGGGCTGAAGGAATGCATGGCGGGAAAGGTTGAGTGAGCTGATGGAATGCATGGGGGGAGAAGGTAGAGTGGGCTGATGGAATGCATGGGGGGGAAATGTTGATTGGCTGATGGAATGCATGGGGGAGGGGAAGGTAGAGTGGGCTGATGGAATCCAAGGGGGTGGGCAGTAGAGTGGGCTGATGGAATCCAAGGGGAAAAAGATACAGTGGGCTGATGGAATGCATGGCGGGGAAGGTTGAGTGGGCTGATGGAACTCAGGTGGGAATGCATTGCTGACAAAGTAAAAGAGAAAAGTAAATGTTCATGGTCAAGGGTTACTGAGAATGAGTGACTTCGAGGAAGTTGAGTAAGGGATGTTTTTGAAAAGTGCCGGCAAAAGCAAGTATATCTGTGCCTACGTATTGTTAAACTTATTTCATACAAAATAAAAGCAGCAATCCGGACATCCACTCAAACACTTCATGCAATTAATTACGAATCTGGCTGATCTAATCATGCATCTAATCTGAACTTTCCTGTAATAATTCCACAATCCTTACCTCTCCTCTCTATACTCACAAAACAGGAGTCTGCAGAGGTTCAGTATGTCATTGAAAACCTTGGCAAAACTTCTATTGATGTGTGGTGGAAAGTGTGCTGACTGGCTGTATTACAGCCTGGTATGGGAACACCAATGCCTTTGAGCAGTAAGTCCTACAAAAGATTGTGGATTCAGCCCAGTACATCATGGTAAAACCCTCCCAACCTGTGGTAAACTATGTATACCTGTCTGGACACGCCCCTCTACTGACTGCTCCTGTGGCTCCTCCCACAGACCCCTGTATAAAGGAGATTGGAGGCACTGTTCCTCCCTCAGTCTCCAAGATGCCGTGCTCCCTTTTGCTGCTAATAAAAGCCTATCGTTCACCTCCCGTTTCCGAGAGTTATTGATGGTGCATCACAACCACTGAACACATCTACTGTGCCTATAAAAAGTATTCAACCCCCCCCTTGGAAGTTTTCATGTTCTATTGTCTTACAGTGAGCAGTGTCCTTTGTAAATTCTCTGTGTTCTTGCATTAATTTAGTAATAGCCAGTTTTTATTCCTGTATCACAATTTTTGGTAGCAATTTGCTATTTCCATAAGGGTGAACCTTTGTGACACAAAATGTTGTAACATGGGGGTACAGAGTATCTCACTTCAGATTTCTCCTCATGTACTTTGATACCTTTATCCTGAAGAACCATAGGTAATGACTTGCATACTTTTAATTATCTGGTAATTTGTTGTTGACGTGATATGACAGCCAGTGAAATTTTTACACAACATGAAATTGTTTGGACAGAACATACATGAAAGTTTATATTCCACAACACAGCTTTACATTTAGGTATTTGGGGTTAGTGGTTATGAGATCACCTTCTAGCTCTGGCTCTTCATCTTTTCTCCAGTCCTGATGAAGGGCCTCAGCCTGAAAGGTCAACTATACTCTTTTTCATTGATGCTGTCTGGCCTGCTGAGTTTCTCCAACATTTGTGCATATTATCTTTTATAATTTCAGCTGCCAAATCCTTTGATCATTTTTAAAAAACATTGTCACCACTTCCTTAACGATAGGTACCAACTCTAACCCTGCTACTGATGTCAGACTAATTGCTCCAAGCTCTGTTTTCTCTCTTCTTCTTAACTTAAATTTTAAGGTTTCATATTCTGTCTTACAATTTACAGAACATTCTGGAACCTGAAGAAGTTCACCGAGACAAATATATTAATAAGAAAGATAGACTCTGGAACGATATGAGACAAATGCAGGCAACTGGGTCAAACTTAGGTAAGCACTTTGCTTAGCATTGACAAGCTGAGTTGAAAAGCCAGTTTCTATGCTGTATAATGCCAATGGATTTCTGAAATCAATGCATTAACCATCCCATAGCAACCTCCTTTAAAACTGTAAATCATCAGATCATCAAGACCTTTCAGTACCAGTAAATACACTGTAATGTTCTGACGAGTGTTGTGGGCATGCTGTATTAGCACCATAATGTCCGGTGACACTTGTGGGTTACCCTCAGTACATGCTTGGTTGTGTTAGCTGTTAGTGCAAATGGCACATTTCACTGCATATTTCAATATACATCTGATAAATAAATCTGAATCAAAAATCCAAAATATAAGAATGCTAGCAACACTCACAAATGCTGGAAGAACTCAGCAGGCCAGGCAGCATCTACGGAAAAGAGTTTGCTAGCTGGAATGAGGCAAGCGTTTAATGAATAGCTGGGCTGTCGGAAGACATTTCTCCATGCTAAAAATACTACAGAATTAGCATTAAGACTTAGTGTAATGAACAGAAGAAAATCATTTGTTACCAGCAAAGCTAATCTTCTAGTAGAAATAAAGCCGTAAAAGTAGAAAATCAATAACTCTTTGAATGCAGTCAATGGGTACTTTGAAGCCAATTTAACACAGCATTCTTAGAAAATTTCTAAAGACTACAAATTTATCAAGTAAAAATCACAGAAAAGCTATCAGTGAGCACAGAATTAAAGAAATTACAATGGCATTGTAATTCCCAAATGTCCCCAGACTATGTACTAAAAGGTCTGTTAGCACATTAGTTATCACACAATCAGCCCAAAAAAACTCCATGTTGACTTGGACCATGTGCTACTGAACTTGGTAATCAAGACAATATAAATTTTCTACAGTAAATGAGAAAGAACACATGCACATGCACACATTTTACAATTAATAGAGAGCAAGTGTGTGCATCTGCAAATGGGATCATGTTTCTAGGCCTAAAGGTGGATAAAAATGGCTAGCAGTCAAACTGGAAGCAAACATATTTAAAATACAGATTAGCTCCTTCCTTGTAATACAATATTATATACTGTTCCTGATATATTAATATCTTGCCATTAATTATTAAGAAAGGATGAAATGACATTTAGATAATGCCAAGAGGCCATGCCAGTCAATGTATGTAACAAGTAAATAAATAGATTTATCACACTACAAGTATCAAAGGGTATATGGCAAAAGCAGAAATATGCTGTTCAGATAATGAAAAATATCTTCGTTATGAAACAGGTTTGCAGACCAAATGCCCCACTCCTGTTCCTGTTTACCTATGTTTTTGCCACCAAGGACAATAGTGGGAATATGGCCAGCAGCAGCAGTTCTTCGCAAAGAGTTATTATTGGTTTGTTAAACAGGGTACCAACATTTTCCTGTGGTTTCCCACATTATAGTGCTATAACTGACATGATGATATGGGTATCAGAAACATGAATACTATAGTGTTGAAAGTGAAAAAAATCAGTATTCAGATCAACATGGAGGCTTGAACTATCATCTTTACCATCACTCATTTTCACACATTTGTATCATGACAGCCCTTCACACTTGTAATAGTCTATAAATCTTAGATGGACGTTTCTAGCCCAAAGTTAACCACTTCATAGTTGCAGAAGAAATTTCAAAGATGTTACTCTCTGAATGTCATTATAAGTTTCATACCTCAAAACAGAATTCTATTATTACAGGTGACCCCTTGGGGCTCCATTATGGAAAAACCATGATAATATTTGAGAATGATATTAGAGTTCTCAACAGCTATTTTGTGCTTTCACATGCTATTAAATGACATCATTTGTCCCATCAAGTCTATGAGGACTCTCATAGTACTCCCATCAATTCATTGCCACATTTACTTATCTGCAATACATTCTCTCATAAACCTAATCCAACAGAGAATTCCAGGCTTTCTACTAACATATAGGTTCACTGTCCATCCCATCATAGTCCAGCCTGGCTGAGTTACAGATGAATTGCCAGTTCCAAGTAAGGTGAAGCAATTTGTTGAAAGAATTCAGTGGGTCATGCAATATCTATGGACAGAAATGAACAGTTGACATTTCAAGACAACTGAGGAAGGTTTTAGACACCAAATGCCAAATGTCCATTTCTTTCTCACTGTTCAATAGGTCAGACAATACCTATAGACAGAAATATGTTTTACTCCAGCACCCATGGTTTCTTGTGTCCCCAAATGAGGTTAAGTCAATTGCAGGGAGAGTGGAGGAAAGGAAGTAGAGTCAAGACATTTCTAGGTTTGATGGAAACGTATATGAAAAAGGATCTAGTGCTTTCCTGATGTATATAATGAATTAACTCTTCTTGAGCTTCCAGCCATTTACAAGTATTGATTATAACCAAAGTTTCAATGACAAACTCTGCCAGTTTCTTCAGGGATGATGCCTGGGCATGTCTAGTCCAGTGGTGATTACTGTTTCTGCATTACTTATTTAGTTAAAATTATTTTTTATATACCTACTGTAATTAAGTTTTTTTCTATACTATAATGTATTGCATTGTACAGCTGCCGCAAAGTTAACAATCTTCACGACATATGCTGGTGATATTAAACCTGATTCTGATTCTGATTCTGTTCTGTTCTCTTTGGTACATAGTCTTCAATACATTTGCTGATAAAAGTTTGTGATGCTGGTAACATACTCATCGGGGGTGACAGCTGAGTCTTTGAACAGGGACCAGTAAATTCACACAAATCAGTCAAGTAAAACCTCATCTGTTTCCTCAGACCTGCACAGTACAACTTTCTGCATTAGGTTCTCCCTTTTCAGCTTCTGTTTGTATGCGGGGAGTAAGAGCACAGCCTGGTGGTTCAATTTACTGAAGTGTGGAAGTGGAATGGCTCACTTCACACTTGTATGGTAGGATCCATGACATTAATTTGAGTAACTCTTGCAGTGAGGGTGGAATGATTGACTCCAACCACAGTTATCACCCTATGTACGAAAGATGACTTCAGCTACTAGAGTGTTACTAAAGTGTTTTTTTTCTTTAATGCCCACTGACTTCATAGAAACATAGAAAATCTACAGCCCATTGCAGGGCTTTCAGCCCACAATGTTGTGTCAACCATGTAACCTACTCTAGAAACTGCTCAGAATTTCCCTACCGCATAGCCCTCTACTTTTCTAAGCTTTATGTACCTATCTAAGAGTCCCTTAGAAGACCCTATTGTATCCGCCTCTACCATCTTCACTGGCAGTGTATCCATGCACTCACCACTCTCTGCATGAAAAACTTACCTCTGACATCCCTAGTGTACATACTTCCAAGCACCTTAAAACTATGCCCCTTTGTGTTAGCAATTTCAGCTCTGAGTAAAACCTTCTGGCTATTCACACAATCAATGTCTCTCATCACCTTATACACCTCTGTCAAGTCACCTCTCCTTCTCCGTTGCTCCAAGGAGAAAAGGCCACATTCACTCAACCTATTATCATAAGCCATGCAACATCCAGGCAACATCTTCAAAGACGTTAGTCTTACAACAATCAATCAAATGCTGTCTCAATGTTAAGGGCACTCCATGTTTGCATCAAGGCATGATAAGGTCTGCAAGAACTACAGTTCGGCACCTATAAGCAGATTGTTATGACTAAATGTTGCTTCAAAGACAATTTCCATCACTTTGCTGATGATAAAAAAATAGATTTCATGGTAATTAGCTGGACTGCATTTGCCCTGATTTCTGCGCATAGATCATATCTGGGCAATTTTCCATGGAAATTGCTACATACCATTATGGTAAATTTATGAGAAAAGCTTGGCTAGAGACAAGACTAGTTCTGAGCACTTCAGGATGCTGTCTGGTCTCGTAGGCGTTAATGTATCCAATGCTCTCATCCATTTCTTGATATCACATTTTGTCAAATCATATCATATGTAAATGGTGTTTTCACCTACATTGAAGGGTGTTGTAATATTGCTTTCAGACTGTTTCTTCTAAGTTTGGTGTCAAATGATTGACTGTTTCCGGAATGCAATACTATGCAGATGCTTCCAAAGTTGCTCCAAAGAGCCATTCCAATAACTAGAAATGACTGTCAGAATTTAACAAATACTTTACATTATAGACAACAGAGAATCAAGGCACAAAATTTTCTCTTTAAGGCATTTACCGAAAAGCTGCTTGAAGAATTTAAACTACAGGCACAGAAACAACTCTATCAATAAATTTCATTGCCAAATTGTAAAGGAAGAAATTATTTTTGGAAAATGCTAACAGAAATGAGAGGTGAACTATCAGAGAATAGAATAACAGCAACAAATATAATGTTCTATCCTACCCCATCTAGCTGAAAGATAAATTCTCGGAACATAATAAATGAACTAACACCAGAATCAGAATCAGGTATAATATCACCAGCATATGTTGTGAAATTTGTTCTCATGTGGTAGCAGTACACTGTAATACATAATAATAAAAACCGTGAATTATAGTAAGAGTAAGTGTGTGTGTATGTATTCATGTTAAATTAATTTAGTAGTGCAAAAAAGTAGTGAGGTAGTGTCCATGTGTTCAATGTTCATTCAGAAATCTGTCGACAGAAGGGAAAAGCTGTTCCTGATTTGCTGAGTGTGTGCCATCAGGCTCACAAATGTACAACTATGTCTAATCTGGGATTTAAAGAGGTATCAGTTCATAAACAAATAATTTCTTAAAAATAGTCTGAACGTAGCAAGATATTTTCAAACCTAAATCTAACTGACAACTCTTGGGCATTTGCTCCCTATAAAATCCTTGCACACTTTGGCAGCAAGAATAACAAATTTTCATTTCCAGTTAAGAAGGCACTACCAAGCATGTACAACAGTTTCTGGTAGACAAAAAGAGAAGAAATCCAATGAAAAATAGCCTCAAAATACCTTTTTCTGTGGTAAATTGTGTTAAATTATCGCTGCAAACAGTGAAGGGGCGTGCGATGGTGAGGCGAGTTCAGGGAATGACCTGAGATGGTGTTTTGCAAAATCGTTGCAGTTGGAGTTCTGATGCCCTGCCTGTACAGCTGGCCCGGAAGCAACGCTGGATCACTCTGAGCGTCGAAAGCAGACGTTGTGAACTGGGCAAAGAAGTTCCAATGCTCGTTCAACTAGCCTGGGTGCGAGGTTGGACCGCTCTGGGCGCCCAGCTGATCTGAAGAGCTTGAGAGCAGCTTTGCGCTGGACAGCAAAATCTGGGCCCAGAGCAAGTTCTGAGCAACATGGTCTAGGCCCAGAGCTTTTCGCTGCAGCTTGGTCCTAGTGTGAGGTACAATTCACTGTTTAAAACATTTAAACACCGGTCCAGATCGGAGGCGAGAGCCGATTTCGCCCCTTCTCCCTAATGGTCATCTCCATGGCACTGAAGCTCAAAGACTATCCCGGCTTCTGTGCTCCATGCCTGCTAATATGATGAACTGATAAGCGAGGCTTTGGGCCTTCTCCAGGATTCGGATCTGAGGACTCAGTTTTGGTTCATAACGCAGTTCTTTGCTTCAATTGTTTGCATAATTTGTATTTTTTTTCTTTCTCTTGCACTTGGAGTGTTGGTCTTTTTTTAAAATTCCTTTTTTAATAGGGTTCTTTCGTGTTTCTTGCTTTGTGAGCAAGCAAATCTCAAGGCTGTATTATTTATACATTCTTTGATAATAAATGAATTTTAAAATCTTTAAGTTGATTCATGAAGATTTAAAATTTTTTTGTCCTGATAATGTCATTGACAAAACATTAACTGCTTTTCTCCCCTCAGAAGTTAACTTCAAACATTACACCTTATTCCTGAATTTTCCATAGGTTGCATTAGATAAGTTGTTAAGAGTCTGGTCTGATTGACTTGCATGGGAAATACAAACAGGATAGGAGTCAGGGAAAGATCCGAGAAATTATTGAGCAGAACTTTAAACAAAACCTTCTGACCTAAACTAGGAGATATGATTTTGTTTCTTTAACTCGTGATTTGATGATTTGTTTAACTCCTGAAATCTCTCCTTTCCCAGAACAGATAGCAAGAGTTTTCATACATATTTAAAAAGAAAAGGGTTAACACAGCGAGTGTGGGTTGTATGGAAAGCAAGTCAGGGGAATTAATAATGGATTGTAGGGAGACATCAGATGAATTAAATAATTTTCATTGGCTGTCATTATAAATGATATAAGTAACATCCCAGAAGTAGCTGTAAATCAGAAATTGAAAGGGAGAAAAGAACTCAGAAAGATTGCATCCTCTGGAGCAAATTGCTGGAATGGCTAGCTAAATTGCCTCAGATTCCAGGTGGACGATATCCCAGGATCTTAAAAATATTACCAGTAAGATTGCTGGTATGTTACTTCAAATGAAGTATTCTTCTGAAATTACAGAGATTTGGGGGAAGAGTGTCCAGTAGATTTGAAGATGTCAAATGTAATTCATCTAAAAAGGAAAATTAAGTTCAGGAAATCAGGCCAGTTAGATAACATGTTATAAGAAAAACATTACAAAACTAATATTAAAGATGTAAGCATAAATATTCAAGGTGATTGAATAAAGTGAACATGGTGAAAGGGAAATCATGTTTGACTAACTTATTGTAGTTTCTTGAAATATGTACAATATGCAATGAGTAATGAGAAACCAAATACCTAGAGTCCACAGGCATTTAATAGGAAACATCACCAAAGGTTACGTGACAAGTAAGTAGTCAAGGAGTAGAACTTATCGTATTATTAATAATAAATGATTGTCTACTTTAAAGGAAACACAAGGGTGGCTCTTTCTTCAGAGTAATTGACAACATAGAATCTATGGTGCACTGCAGGGAAATGAACGGAGGCCTCAACTTCTTGCAATCTATATAAATGACAATGGCACTGAAGATCTGGCTGCTTAATTTGTTGACAATACAAAGGCAAGTAAGAAATTTGTGAAGACATAAGGAGGTGAAAAATAAATGTAGATAAGTTATCCAAGTAAGGAAAGATCAGTAAAATAAGAGAAAGAATAAAATTATCCACATTGAAATGAAGAAGTTAAACAGTGAAGGATAACGATGTCCGAGATAGGAGAGGTTTAGAGGGCAGCATATACATTAGAAATGAGGAAGTGCATAGGAATGAAGGGAAGAACTATTGCCACTCAATTTAAACTAAAATGATCAAAAATTCCAAAGGGCACATTGATTCTCTGAAACTGAGAATGGGGAGGTTTTATGTCTATAGTGGAATGCCTGCTGATTCTGATTAATTGGAATCAAGGGTTGGATAAATATGCTAATCGCCCAGCACATGCATGCATACTTGTGATAAGTTTCCCTTAGTCACAGACGTAGATGGAAGAAAGCTATCCTCTCTGGTAACAAGGAAGCAGAACATTAAAACAGGAGATAAGTCACAGTTCATGATACAAGAAGACACTTTTAAAGCAGGGCGAAAATTTAGGAAGTTCTCAGCCAAAATGCAACCAAGTTTTCTCCCACTTATCTAGAGGCAGGGCTATCTATTTCCAAGACAGAAGGATGTCATTTTGCAGCAGTTACAGTTCTCTTATAATCAATGCAAAGCAAAATTAATTCCAAACAACCACATCATCTTGATAACTTCAACAAACAAGAGTTGCAAGTTTCAATACAAACCATCCTTGGCACACAAAAGAAAGTACCGTAGATTTCGCACTACAGAGCGCACCTGATTAAAAGCCGCTGGCTCTAATTTTAGAAAGAAAATCAATTTTGTACTTGTACAAGCCGCACCGGATTTTCGGCCGCAGGTGTCCCACGTTGTAATATGAGATATTTACACAGAAAGATATTACACGTGAGGATTTTTTAACTTTTAATTAAATCCATATGGTAACATAAACAAATACATATTGCAAATGCTTTTTTTCGAACCGTGCCTGTAACGCGGCTACTTTTAAATATACATACGTATCGGTAACACACAAATTACGTTGCGTATACTTTTTTACTGAACAACATTCCAATATCTCCTAACGACTGGTAAAAAATATATATACTGCAGCCTACCAGGAAAAGTTATTGATCGCCTTTAACTTAAAAGCAGCGTTTCGCTCGGGTCTAATGCCCCCACCTTCCCGTTTATCGCAAACCGGTATTTCCCACAAGACGCGGCGAAACCGGATGTGACGTCATAGCATCCCGGGATGTAGTACAGAAAACAAATATAGTTAAAACACTTCTAACTTTAACTAGAAAATACTAACAAATGAATTACTAAGCGAAAATATTATAAACTAAATAACTGCCATAAAGGCAGCACAATGCTTTTCTTCGAGTGTTTTCCATGTTGATGAGGGTGAGTACAAATGACTGATTTACAATAATTTAATTGTGAAAGTGCGCTTGATTTATCGTACAATTTCATTGGACCTCTGTGAACTACTCATCAATTTTATTGGTCTACTGTTACGAGGCAAAGTGTTTTTGGCGGCATGAAAAAAAATCATGCATTAGCCGCACCGTAGTAAAGGCCGCAGTGTTCAAAGCTGTTCAAAATGTGGGAAAAAAGTAGTGGCTTATAATCCGACATCTACGGTACCTAACCAAGGTGATCAGCGTTCAGATTAATTTACTATTTCAGATATAAATCATGGGAAAAGATATGCTTGATCGATTTGTAATGCCTCTACACTTCATCCCCAACTTGAAAAAATGTTTCAAATTGTGAATATATTTTCTGTTCATTACTTAGTATTTGACCATAAGACATAGGAGCAGCTTCAAATCTTTTGCCTCATTGAATCTGCCTCGCCATTTGATCATGGTTGCTTTATTATTCCCCCTCAATTCCACTTACCTGACTTCTCCATGCAGCCTTTAAGATTCTTACTAATGAAGAAACTATCAACCTCCACTTTAAATATACCTAGTGACTTGGCCTCCAAACTCCCCCTGGCAATAAATTCCACAGATTCATCCACCCTCTGGCTAAAGAAATTCCTTCTTATTTCGGCTCTAAAGGGACGTTCTTTCATTCTGAGGTTGTGCCCTCGGCTCCTAGACTCTCTCACTACTGGAAACATACTTCCTATATCCATTCTATCCAGGCCTTTCAAAATTTGATTGGCCCCTCACCCCTTCTAAACTCCAATGAGTACAGGTCTGAATAGTCAAGCACTCCTCATACATTAACCTTTTCACCCCCAAAATTATTCCTATAAACCTCCTCAGCACATCCTTCCTTTAACCTGGGCCTAAAGCTGCTCAAAATGTAGTGTGACCAACACTTTAAAGCCTCAGCATTACATTCTTGCTTATATATTCTAGTCCCCTCGACATGAATACTAACATTACATTTGCAGTCTTTACAACTTATTAAAGAAAAAGATTATCACTGACATATGTCATAAAATTTGTTTTGTGGCAGCAGTACAGTGCAAGACATAAAAATATTACTAATTAATATTACTAGTAATTATTAATACCAATATGCACTGACAGTGGTCTCCCAATGAGGAAGTCGAAGATCTAGTTGCAGAGGGAAGTGTGAAAGCCCAGATTTTGAAGCTTGGTGATTCATACTGAGGGGATGATAATGTTGAATGCCAAGCTGTATTCAATAAATAGCAGTGTGATGTACGAACTGCTGTTGTCCAGGTGGACAGCCAGTGATAAAGGGTCTTGGCCCAAAATATCAACAGTTTGCTCTTTTCCATAGGTGCTGCCTGGCCTGCTGAGTTTCTCCAGCTTTTTGTGCGTGTGTTGCTTGGAGAGTCACTGAGATTGCATCTCCTGTAGACCAGTTGAGGCAGGAGGCAAGTTGTAGCAGGTCTAGGTCCTTGCTCTGGAAGGAGTTAATTCTAGTCATGACCAATATCTTACGCTTCATCACAGTAGAGCAAGTACCAAATGGCTACAGCCATTGAAGGCAGCTCATTCTGCTCTTTTTGGGCATTGGTATGCCAGTGAGAAGCTGAAGATGTCCTTGAGCAATTCAGTCAGATTCAGTACTTCTACAATATATTTACTTTCAATATTGAACAATAGACTCTAAAATCTTACTAACCACTGAAGTCAGTTTAACTGGCCTATAATTTTTTGACTTTTGCCTCTCTCCCTTCTTAAAGAGGGGAGTGGCATCTGTGATTTTTCAGTCCTCATGAACCATTCTTGACTTGGAGTGATTCTTGAAAGATCACTAGTAATGCCTCTATAATATTATCTTCAGCTACCTGGTTCAGAACATGGAATGCAGTCCATCCAGTCCAAGTGATTTGTTCAACTTTAACCTTTCAGCTTCCCAAGCACCTTCCCTTTAGTAATCCTGACTGCAGTCACTTCTGCCCTGACTCTCTCCCATTTCTGGCATGTTGTTGAAGATTGATGCCATTTCTACTTCTCCAACATCATTTTCCAGTGGTCCGATGTCCACTTGTTTCTCTTTTACTCTTTATCTATCAGATAGTTTTATATTCTATTTATTATATTTATATTCTGTCAGTTACAAATAAATCATTAAGTTCCCTGGAATTAATACCTAATTTATAGGTTTAAAAGGTAACATTTCCTTGGATTAACAGTTTGTCATTCTTTTGGAGTTTAGAGAATGAGAGGTGAGCTTAATCAAGCATACGAAGAAACATGATGGGTAAATGTTCAGATATTTCAATTAGCAAAGGAATATCATACAAGAAGACATAGTTACAAGATAACTGGGCAGCAATTTAAAATGAGGCATGCAGCAACTAATTTTCCAGATCATTACAGATATTTAAGGGGGAAATAGATAATTTTTGAAAGAATAGGGAACAAGCAAGAAGTGATGAAGCCTGGAGCAGATATGTAAGATCAGACTGAATCTATGATTCAGCTTGAGGGACTAACTGACCCACTCCTCACTAATTCTATCTCTTTTAAGTCTTGTCAAACAAGGTGACCAAAAACACTTATTTTTGCTTCTGTGGAATTTGCAGCATGAGGCTTTCCAGCCTTTTGATTAGTAATTCATCTTTGTTATCTCCTCAGTTATCTTTCAGGATGTTGATCAAATGCAATAATTAGTACATTGGTAAAGCAGTTTATTATCGTAATACAGTATATATTGAGGTCACGGTGAAAAACCATCTCACATACCGTCTGTACAGATTAATTACAATGGTGCACTGAGGTAGTACAAGGGAAAACAATATCAGTGTAGAGATTATAAAGTGTTACAGTACAAGTGAAAGTGTAGTGCAGGTAGACAGTAAGGTGCAAGGTCACAAAGAAGTAGATTGTGAGATCCAAAATCCATCTTGTTTTGTGAGGGAAACATTCAATAGTCATAAAACAGCAGAATTGAAGCGATCCTTGAGCTTGACAGTACGTGCTTTCGGCCTTTTTGCATCTTCTGCCCAATTTTTTGAGGGTACAACTGTTACAGTAAAACACCGGTTTATAAGTGAAGGTGATATTGCTGCAAAATACTGGCACACTCTAATAACACTGTCCAATCTGAGTCGAAAAAGTCAGCTGTCCATAAAGAACATCGGAAATAAGGGTAAGAATGCCTGCTTCACAATTCAATGGTTGACCTTTTACCTCAGTGTAATTTCTTGTACTAACCCCATGTCACTTGATTCCCTTAATAGTTAAAGCTGTGTCGATCTTTGTCTTGAACTCAGCAAAACATTCTTGCTGAAAATAAATTAATCAATGAAAGCAAAAAATTCTAGCAACATGTTCCTGAACAGATTGGTGATTACATCTTGAGAATCCTTCTGCTCAAATACTGTAAATAACAGAAAATTAATATAAATACAGAAATTCTAAAGGTCCACCAGATATCAAGTTCACAAAAGCTACATACAATATGCTGTTCTTTTATAAGAATTAGTGTACAAACTGGACATTAGATGTTTTCCACAAGAAAGTCTGGCCAGTGCATCATGCTAATAACGCAGTTTCATCCCTGGATTATTATCTGGTTCCTTCCTTTACACAACCAGAAAAACATAATGTACAATAATGAATCCTATGCAAAATATGAGGTCACATACAGGGTTCAGCAATCTAATTTTGCTAGCACATTAGTGCAGTTGTCTGTGGTTGTCTCTAATTACCAGTGAGAATGCAAACTGGTGAAAAGTGGATAAGAACAAGACCTATTTCCATCAGCATTTAGTCTCAAAATGAAAGGCTAATAAGATATGCACTTAACATGTAATGATAGAACATATGAGGTCATTCAAGGAAAAATAACAAAATAATAACATTGATATTCAGAGTGTTTGTTCATAAAATGCATAAACATGCAGATTAAAAAACAATACAACCATTAAGTACTATTAACAGCATTCCATATATAGTTCTGCCACTATGTCATAGCATGAAAAGGGAAATAAACCATTCCAAATTATTATGAACAACTTTTTGATTTTTCATCTGGCTAATAATAGCATACTAAATATAACTTCACACCGCTACAGCTATTGCAAAGAGCATAATCAAATAATCTCTCAGTCACAAATACTATCTTTTTTAAAACAAAACTTCAGTTCTGCTGTAAAGATCATATATTAATATAGACCAATGCGACATTTGCAATACTATTCTTTAAATTGAATTGCTCCCTAAAGTGCTATAAGAAGGCACTGCTCTACATGAACAGCCTGGCTTTCTTGTACATAACTGCATTTTCTCAGCATTTGAAATGTTAAGCTGTCTACAATGATTGAAGTCATTAGAGAGAGATCAACTGATTCTAGTAGTATAGTTATCAAAAGTTGAAAAACATGGGGGTAACACATAACTAAATTGCAAGATTTGATTACTGTCTTCTACTTAAATCACTGCTGAACAAGATTATAACAGAGGTGGATACAATAGTGTAGTGATAATTATACAGAATTAGCAATTCATAGTTTAAATGTTCATTTTCAACAATGGCAATGGGTCTTCAAAAACTAATCAAAAATCCATCACTGATGCTTTAGGAATGAGAAGTTGCCAACAATTCCAAATCAACCAGTATATTAACCCAATATTCTAAATACATGCTCAACTTCTAATCCCTTCAGAAGAGGCCTGGTTGTAAAACTGTTCTGGTCAAGAACCCCCAGCATCCCAGCAATCACAGACTCTCGCACCACTTGGTAACTGACCCACAAACCTGACAGCATGTTTATGCTTTCAATCATTTTTAATTATTAATAATTTAAAATTCTTTTACATCATCTCTCTTCATCTCTTCAACCATCAGTACAATCAAGAGCGTACAATATTATGCAAATAATCTCCAACCTATTAACAATTTTTCTGGACAAGAGAATAAACAAGCTTCCTTTTCCCGAACTACCCAGCTGCATGCTGTTAGCTTAATACTCCCAAAATTGACCATTAACAGCATATGTTTTGAGCTATTTAAATGTTTTACTGTTTTTATTAATGCACATTAATATTTATCAAACATACTTGTGTTTATTTAAGGGCCTTTAACGGCATTGTTACTTTTTGTCAGTGCTTCTCTCTCAGACAGATAACATGAACCAAGTGAAGCATACAGACTTTTCTAAGTACTTTAGAGACTGTACATTCATTTCGAACCCATTGGATACTAACAATTTTCCATCTTTCACCCTTCTAACTACACAACATGGGTGCAATAAACAGCAGCAATGCAGATGTCAACGTAGCATGAAGGAGTTGGGGAGCATTGCCAGTGAAGGCTTGGAACATGGACTATTCCACGAGGCTGGTGAAAATGACAAGCATAGCTGGGGCCAATGTAGGTGTCCATGGTGACATCTTGGGTTTGGAGAAAGTGGAAGGAGCTGAAAGAGAAATTGTTGAGGTGGAGAACCAGTTCCATGGAGGAGTGTGTGGTGGAAGGGAACTGGTTAGGTCGCAGAAAGAAGTGTAGAGTTTTAAGAACTTCTTGATGGAGAACAAAAGACTGATTCCATAGTGAAAATGAAGTGATCAGGGCCAGGGAATGTAAATTGATTGAACTGATCAAGAGCATTTGAAGTGTCATGGAAAGGACTGAACTAAAGGGGTCAAAATGGAATCAAGGCAGATGGACACAAATTCAGTGGGGGCGGGAGCATGCAGAAACAATGAGACCGTGAAGGTTCTGGTTCTTGGGTATGAAAGGTAGAAATAAGTAGTGCAGGGTAAAGGAACGAAGGTTGGTGGCAGTGAATGGAAGATCTCCAGAGGCGATGAGGATGGTGATGGTACAGGCAATAATGGCCTGATTTTCCTTAATAGGGTCCTGCTCAAAGGGTAAGTCAGGTGAGGTAGCCTCAGCAAGGTAGAAGTCAGTATGCCAAACTACAACAGCACTCCTATTGTCTGCAGGTTTGGTGGAAGGCAGTGTGTTTCACAGGGGGGGAGGTTCGAATGGGAGGAGTGCTGAATTAAAAGTTCTACCTTTACACTTTTATACCATAGTGGATGACCTCACATTTTTCCACACTGTATCTCATCTGCCATGTCTCTCTCTCTCTCTTGCTCATTTTCACTTAGCCTATCTATATCCCCAATTGCCCCTCTATTTCATCCTCCCAGCCCACGCCCCAACTGGGCACTCTATCATTGCCAAAGTTAGAAATGCTTGATCCCCTCACCCAAAGCAATAACATGGATTGTTAACAAACTGAAGCCTCAGCATTAAAGATAGTGGCAACTAACTGGTGACACCCTGCCAATTCAAATCTGTAATCTGTAGGCACTATCTAAATATAATACTTCAAAAAATTCTGTTTCAGTTGATTATGATTTATTGTTTCATGGTAACCTTGCTAGTTCTGCTGTTTTATATCCATTAAGAAATTCTCAGGTCACTCAAGTACATTAACCCACGTTTGCAAATTCTAATCCTATTCAATCATCTCGTGTAATATCTTATTAAAAGCCTATAAAAGGCCAAATACACTCTATCAATTGGCTTGCCTTTATTTACTCTACCCATTACAACTGCAAAATTTCCAATAGAATATTTCCTTTTCATAAATCCATGTTGACTCTTTCAAATTCTATTATTATTTGTTATGATTTCCTTCCTGCTACTCAAAGATTCCACAACTGATGTCGGGCAAACTGATGTATAGTTTATTTTCTTATTCCCTCCTTTTTCATTTGATACCACCATTTACCACTTTATAATCTAAACAAACAGGAAACCAAAATAACAAATTTAATCTTAAAAGACAAACTGATAATCTGTTCTATCCAGGGCTTTCATCCAAATGTATCTTACTATGTCTTGTAAATTTCTTTTAATTGTTTCCTGTCTTATTTCCCACTGTATGCAAAGTCATTTTAGTAGAATAACTAGACTGCAGCTTTTTTTTTTGAACAGCTTTAACCATACTGTTAATTTTCACACAAACGTCCCACATTTCAGCTTTCTCAAATATGCTTGCAGCTGTTACACCGCATGTCTCTCCTTCTGCATAAAATTCTGTTTCACTGTCCAAATAAATCGAGTTTAAGTTTAATTGTCGTTCAACCATACATGAATACCCATGAATACAGCCAATCCAACTTCTGTTTGGCAAAGATATCAAAAAATTCTTTCCAATTTCATTTGCTTTTAGAGTTTTGATTTTAATATACCAACATTACTTTTTGAAAGACCAATTCTTAACCCCAATCACAAAACAGTAGCATGCTCTCAAAACAAAAAAGTCTCTTCATCAACTGATATATAAAAAAACATTTTAATTTTTTTAAAAAGCATTACTTGTTCAAATGTCAACCATGGAGTATATTAAACATTCAAAGTAGGAAAATCAAATCCAATTAAGAATTGAGTAAAATGTCGTAATTCCATTAAAGAATCAAAACAGCTGAGTGATGAGAAACTGTGTACATAATCTGATGAAAAGCAATTTATTTTGTATTAAATAGACAGAAAAGCATGGCAACATGAACCATCTTCATTAGACAAATCAAAACATTGAAATCCTTGCCACTTTTAAAATCACCATATTATTCCTGGCCAGTTGTTTTTCTTTAACACAGATAAAACATAAAAATAGATTAAACTTTCATGACTTCATGATTTTGGAACATCCCAATGTGTATTGCTTTAAAAATTATGATTTAAAGCAGAAAGGGTGGCGGCTGACTTACACATTTCAAAATTTACTTTTGTTGGTTAAGGGATAAAGTTTTAACAAGAATCAAGGAAACCTCCTTATTTTTCACTGAACAGTGATCTTTTTTTTGTATCCATCTAAAAGGGCAGCATGTCCTTAGTTGACCAACATAGTGTAGTTACATTGAGGTCACTCAATCCATAGTCTGTGCCCCACTATCAAGAACATGCATACAGAAAGATGCTGGAAAAGGGTCGGTAACATCATGAAGGATCTCACCAACCCTGCTCATGAATTGTTTGTCCCACTCCCACCAGGGAGGAGACTACACACCATCCACACCAGGACCACCAAACTCCAGAACAGTTACTTTCCCCGAGTATTAAGGATAATCAACACCTACACCTACTAACTCATCCTTCCACACCCCCACCATCGCTGTTTTATCATTTCCTGTCAGTCACCTTATGCACAGACACTCCTGTGCCTAGCGTCATTTTATGAATATATAATCATTCTATAAACTATATTATGTATTTATATTTATTGTGTTTTTTATAATTATTATTTTCTTTACCTCGTGTTTCTTTTGTGCTGCATCAGATCCAGAGCAACAATTCATTCTCCTTTACATTTTGTACTGAAAATGACATTAAACATTCTTGAATCTTGAATTCTAGGCACTAACTTCAAACTGAGATTCAACTAATTTTAAGCAATTATAAAGCAATCATTAATTCCTCAGTAGGGACTTCATCATGAGTCATCATGCATGCAGGAAGCATCTTAGCCATACATCTGTTTTGCTATAATTAAGACAACAAAATTCACTAAAGCAATAAGTTACACTTATATTTTGACTTTTTAGGCAGCAAACACAGAGAAATCCTTATTTATGAGATAAAGCACAGTAACAGGTCCTTCTGGCCCAATGAACCCATGCTTTCCAATTACACCCATGTGACCCAATCAACCTACCAACCCACACACCTTTGGAAAGTGAGAGGGAACTGAACCACCCAGAGGAAACCTGCATGGCTACATGGAGTGTACAGACTTCTTACAGACAATGGCAAGAATTGAAAGCAGGTCGCTGGTGCTGTAATATGTATGCTAACCACTACACTACTGTGCCACCACAATCAACTTTCATTATTGAGGATGTTTTCTGAATCCCAACATGACACAACTATAAATTATCATTGGCGATATTATAGTTCATCTGAAATGCCATCTTGGACAATGTCTCCCATCCACTCCATAATGTACTGGTTAGGCACAGGAGTACATTCAGCCAGGGACTCATTCCACCGAGATGCAACACTGAATGTCATAGGAAGTCATTCCTGCCTGTGGCCATCCAACTTTACAACTCCTCCCTCGGAGTGTCAGACACCCTGAGCCAATGGGCTGGTCCTGGACTAATTTCCACTTGGCATTATTTACTTATTATTATTTAATTATTTATGGTTTTATATTGCTATATTTCTACACTATTCTTGGTTGGTGCGACTGTAACAAAACCCAATTTCCCTCGGGATCAATAAAGTATGTCTGCATGTCTGTTTACTTCATTGAGAACTTCTTATAACTCTCCAAAAATTGAATAAAGAAAACTCGTTTTTCAGCTGACAGAAGCTGCTCCTTCAATGCCCCTCTCATCCTCCCTCTTTACAGGTTAATTCTTCTAATGTTGGCTATCAGATTTTAGGCAGCTTAAAATGACAATTAAAGGCTTAAAATGGTAGATTACTGCATGGATAAAGCAAATAGTGAAACAGACAAGCACCCACATCACCAAGTCAAGGCATGTGAATATAAAAAAATCACATTATAGTCAAATCCAACCAGATGGTGTAGGCGGAGCCTTGGTGGCTTCTAATAGAAACAGCCATCACTACAGTTCACCCCTTGGCACACACCAGAGTTATACAGATTGCAAGTCAGTCAGGGAAATAGGTAATGTTTGTTTTTTCTTCCTTTCGTTGTTGTTCACAGAAGTATTACATATCCGTCTGTCAGAACCAGCACTTCACAAACCTTGTCATCTGCAGTGCTGTTGCATGCAGTTTCAAAAACAGCAGGGCTCACAATTACATATTTGATTTATATTTTGTTAAATCTTCCCTAAACCATGTGATTCATTTTCCTAAGCATAAGGGAAACCATGTATGAAACAATTTTCAAAATTCTAGCATCTTAAATATTGCAACCAAGTTACAAGTTACATTGTATTATACATCAGAATCTTATTTCATACTTATCTTTATCATATGTTTGTGAAGATAGCCAGAGAAAAAAAAGAGTACAAAGAAATTAGTGGTCATTTATTGCTAAACAGATGCAATTATTAAAGCATGCATACCAGGAACCTATTTGTTGCACATACAGGATTTTACAATAGGAATATAGATGAAAATAACTTATTCAGGCATAAACCAGGAAATAATTTAAAATTCTGCACACAAAGATAAATAAGTTAAATAGCTGCTTTCCAATTTACCATTAGCATTGCAAAGTCAGAATCTCACCAAGAAGTTCACTCCTATATTAAAGGGAATGAAGTAATTTTATGCCTTTGCACTGTTCTGCTGTCACAAAACAACAAATTTCACATCATATAAAACAATGATAATAAATCTCATTCTGAACAAGCCATAGTAGAAAATGTTAAGGCTTGGTGATTTAAATGATAGTAAGTGTTAAACACCATAATAAATTTTAATCACAACCTCAGAACGTGCAGGGAATTTTACATGTAGGGGCAGATGGACTAGCTAGCTATGCAACATAGTCAGCGTGGATGAGTTGGGCTGAAGGTCCTTTTCCATGCAGTATGACTCTATGATACTATATCCTGTTTAAAATTCCTTCCTCTTACTTTAAACCAATACTCTCTCTTGCTTTTGATATCACAACCACAAGGAAAGGAGCCTGATGATCTCATAACATGTACTTCTAACAAATGACCCCTCCCCAGCTTCTTTGCCCCAGGGAGTCCAGGGAATAAATCCCAGCCCACCTAATCTCTCCCCATAACTATAGTCATCTAATCCAGCCAATGCCCTGGTGAATCTCCTTGGTATTCTCTCCAGCATAATATTATCCCTCCTATGGTGTGGCAATCACAACTACACTCAAAACTCCAAGTGCATTTTAACCAGTGTTAAAAAAATTGGCAACATAACGTCCTCCTATATACCACATTCTGACCAATAAAGGCAAACACGCAACATAACTTCTTCATCATCTTATCAGTCCATGTTGGCACTTGCAGGAAACTAAAGACTTGAACAATGGAGAGGTCGGCGATGTACTAGATTCATTAATAATCTAGTGCCCAAACATTTATTGTGTATGTTCAACTAAAATATATCATCTCATATTTCTCAGGATTAAATTCAATCTGCCCAATTTTGCATTTGGTCTATATTCTGCTGTAACCTAGACAACCTACCACACTATCTACCACCATCAATTTTCATATCAATTTTGGGGTTTTTTTTGGCTTCAGATCTGTAATCTCTCTCCTACATTTCATTGTGTTTACATGCCTCTTTGTTTCTTCTCCTGATATGACTACTGTCCAGTAGCACTCACATCTACAATGATGAAATGCTTTGAGAGGTTGGTCATAACTAGACTGAACTCCTGCCTCAGCAAGGACCTGGACCCATTGCAATTTGCCTATCACCACAATAGGTCAACTGCAGATGCAATCTCAATGGCTCTTCACACAGCCTTAGACCACCTGCACTATACAAATGCCCATTCAAGGATGCTGTTGATTGACTATAGCTTAGCATTTAACACCATCATTCCCACAATCCTGACTGAGAAGTTACATAACCTAGGCCTCTGTACCCCCTCTGCAATTAGATCCTCAACTTCCTAACCAGAAGACCACAATCTGTGTGAATTAGTGATAATATCTCCTCCTCGCTGACGATCAACACTGGTGCACCTCAGGGGTGTGTGCTTAGCGCAATGCTCTACTCTCTTCATACTCTCTATGACTGTGCGGCTAGGCATAGCTCAAATACCATCTATAAATTTGCTGATGATACAACCATTGTTGGTAGAATCTCAGATGAAGACGAGAGGGCGGACAGGAACGAGATATGCCAACTAGTGGAGTAGTGTCGCAGCAACATCCTTGCATTCAACATCAGTAAGACAAAAGAGTTGAGTATGGACTTCAGGAAGGGTATGATGAAGGAACACACACCAATCCTCATAGAGGGATCAGAAGTTTAGAGAGTGAGCAGCTTCAAGTTCCTGGGCGTCAAGATCTCTGAGGACCTAACCTGGTCCCAACAAATCAATGCAGTTAAGAAGGCAAGACAGTAACGAGACTTCATTAGGTGTTTGAAGAGATTTGGTATGTCAACAAATACAGTCAAAAACTTCTACAGATACAGATTGTAGAGAGCATTCTGACAGGCTGCATCACTGCCTGGTATTGGCAGTGGTGGTGGGGGAGGCTACTGCACAGGACCGAAAGAAGCTGCAGAGGGTTGTAACTTTAGCAGGCTCCATCTTGGGTACCAGCCTACAAAGTACCCAGGACATCTTCAAGGAGCGGGGTCTCAGAAAGGCAGTGTCCATTATTAAGGACTTCCAGGACCTAGGGCATGCCCTTTTCTCACTGTTACCATCAGGTAGAAGGTACAGAAGCTTGAAGGCACAGACTCCACAATTCAGGAACACCTTCTACCCCGCTGCCATTCTTTTCCTAAATAGACGTTGAACCCGTGAACACTACATCACTTTTTAAATATATATTATTTCTATTTTTTGCACGATTCTTAATCTATTCGATATACATATACTGTAATTGATTTACTTTTTTAAATATATTTTTATTGAAGGAATGACACAATACAGAATACATAATAGATTACATTTTCCTCCATTTTGCTTTTATATCTTACACCTAAACAAACCTCCCCTCACATACCATGGCAGCTAATGTATTTACAATACAACAATTCACAAATACAAGTGCGGACATTTCAGAGCCATACCGCCACACTACTTCAAGATGAAGGCCCATACACATCCACAACATGTCAGATGATCCAGAATATACTCATATTACAATTCGTCAGCCACCCTGTGAGGTAAACCATATACGTGTTAAAAGAGAGGCAACTTCCCAAGTACAATCAGATGCCCTCAACTAGTAGGTAATTCCTTAAGACTCCCAAAATGTGACAAGAAAGGTCCCCATTTTGAATAGAACTTTTTCAAAGACCCCCTCAAAGTGAATTTAATCTTTTCTAATTTCAGAAAAAACATTACATCCTCTAACCAAGCAGCAGCAGATGGGGGAGTGGCAGATTTCCAGACCAGCAAGATTCTCCAACGGGCCAAAAGCGATGTAAATGCAACGATATCCGACTGGTTTGCATTTGCAAAGCATCATCCGCCACACCAAAAACAGCTATAAGCGGGCAAGGTTCCAGTGTCACCCCCAAAACCACACTGATAATTTAAAAAACCAGTGCCCAATAGCCATCAAGCCGAGGGCAAGACCAAAATGTATGCAGCTGGGGAGAAGGAACACCTGTCACAGCCGGCGTCTGTCCCAGGATACATGTCAGCAAGCCTGGCTTTACTTAAATGTACCCTGTGTAAAACTTTAAATTGTATGAACCCCAGTCTAGCACATGATGACGAGGAATGAACCCTATTCAATGTTTTTGCCCAATATTCCTCAGCCAGATCCATACCAAGGTCATCCTCCCACCTAGTCTTAGTTTTGTTTAAATCTTGAACTTCCAAAGACATCAGCTGAGAGTATAGAACAGAGATCAGCCCTTTATTATTAAAGCTAAGAATGAGTTTTTCCCACAACATAGCAGGTGGTAGATCAGGAAAAGGGGGAAAATTTTCCTTGACAAAGTGGCGAATCTGCAGATATTTAAAAAAATGATTATGCAGAAGGTTATACTTACTGTACAAGTTATCAAAACTATCAAATATATTACCAGTGTACAAATCCTTAATGCGCAGTTCAAACCCAATTTTCTAAAAACTGAATTGAGTGTGGAGGAAAGAAATAGATGGTTTCTATGAATGGGACCCAAAACTGAAGCTGATGTGAACTTATAGTGGCAGCGAAATTGATTAAAAATTTTGAGGGTGGAGAGCACGACCAGGTTAGATGTGAATTGAGAGGATTTCAATGGCAAGGAAGAATACACTAAAACTTGGAGAGATGGTGAGCGGCAAGACAGTGTCTCAAGCAGGCACTAGTTTATATCAGGCCGGTGAAGCCAAAATAATACCTTTTGAATGTTCGATGCCCAGTAATAATGAATAAAGCTAAGAAGGCCCATCCACCTACATTACAAGCTCTTTGGAGAATGTGCTTATTAACCCTTGGGACCTTATTTTCCCAAATAAAGGAGAACTTGGTCGACTGATTTGAATAATAACTTGGATAAGAAAACTGGCACGCACTGTGACAAGTAAAGAAATCTGGGAAGTATAGTTATTTTCACTGATTGAATTCTCCCAGCTATAGTAAGGGGTAAACTGCGCCATCTCTCAAAATCAACCTTCACTTGGCTAACCTGAGGCTTGTAGTTAGCTTCAAACAGAGATGTAAAAGAGCAAGTAACGTGTATTCCTAGGTATACAAAACCATCTTGAGATAAAGGAAAAGGCAAAGATTCCTGTCGGATCTGTAGGGCCAAGTTATTAATGGGAAAGCATTTGCTTCTTTGAGGTTCAGTTTATAGCCAGAGAAGGCTCCAAATTGACCTAATAATGGCACAATAGCAGGACTGCTACCTACAAGGTCGTTAACATAAAGTAAGAGGTCGTCAGCATATAGGGATACACGGTGTTCCATGTCCCCTCTCCTAACACCTTGAAATAATGTAGTTGACAAGTGTAATAGAAAGAGGCTCAATTGCAATTGCAAAAAGAAGAGGGGACAATGGGCAGCCTTGGCGAGTGCCACGTGTTAATGGGAAATAGTCAGATCGAAAATAATTCGTCTGTACACATGCTAATGGCGAGTGATATAATAGCTTAACCCAGGCTACAAATATTCTGCCAAATCCAAATTTCTCCAAAACATTAAACAAGTATACCCACTCCACTCTATCAAACGCCTTCTCTGCATTCAAGGAGATAACAACCTCCAAACTCGGAGAATCACTGGGTGAATAAACCACATCAGCCAGTCGACGGATATTAAAAAAAGAATGGCGATTTTTAATAAAACCTGTTTGATCATCTGAGATTATCTTGGGAAGGGGGCATTTACATCCACATTCAGAAGTGAGATGGGGCGATATGATCCACATTGAGTCAGGTCTTTGTCCTTTTTAAGAAGAAGTGAAATAGATGCCTGTGAAAGAGTAGGAGGTAAGGAACCATTCTCCAAAGATTCCTGAAACACTTCTAGAAGAACCGGTATGAGCTTATCCTTAAATTTCTTATAAAATTCTATCGGATAACCATCAGGACCTGGGGACTTACCACTCTGCATAGACATAATGGCATTATTAATCTCTTCCTGCCCAAGAGCCTGATCTAAATTCTCCACCTCCTCTGGTTCAAGAGTTGGTATTTCCAAATTATCTAAAAAACGTTCCATATTTGTTATATCTGAGGGAAACTCTGAGGTATACAGAGAGGAATAAAAAGTTGCAAAGATGTTATTAATCTCTTTTGGATTGCTTGTCAAGTTTTGGTGCGTGTCTTTTATCTGGGGAATAAGTCGTGATGCAGCTTGACGCTTCAACTGATGAACCATAAGCCGGCTCGCCTTGTCACCATATTCATAATAGAGGCCACATGTCTTAAGAATTAATTGTTCTGATAGGTTTGTAGATAGAAGATTAAACTTCACTTGCAAATCAGCCTGGCTTTTATATAATTCCGCAGTGGATGCCTCAGAATATTGCCTATCCAGGTCCAAAACAGATTGTGATAACACTCGCATTTCCTTCCTACGCTCTTTATTGTCATGTGAAGTATAAGATATTATTTGACCCCTCAAGTAAGTTTTTAAGTTTCCCAAAGTAAAGAGTACGATATCAACTCAGTTTTGTTAGTCTCAAAGAATGTGTCAATGTTAGCCGATATATAACTACAAAATTTCTCATTGGAAAGCAAAAGGGGATCAAGTCTTCACAGAGGCCGTTCTCTAATGTTTAAAGGAAAATATAGGTCCAGTTTCACGGGCGAGTGATCAGATATAACTATAGCAGTGTACTCAAATTGTCTAATCATTGATATCAAGGGGCTATCTATAAAGAAATAGTCTAGCCTGGAATAGGAGTGCTGAACATGAGAAAAGAAAGAGAATTGCCTAACTGATGGATTCAAATATCTCCAAGGATCTATATAAACATCTTGTTTCATAAACATCGAGAAGGCCTTTGCCATACCAGAAGATGTTCCTCTAGAGCTAGATCTATCAAGCAGTGGGTCAATAGCACAGTTCAGATCTCCTGAAAAGATTAGCTGGTATGTACTCAGGTTAGGTATTAATGACAAAACCTTATTTGCAAAGTGGACGTCGTCCCAACTAGGGACATAAATATTTACCAAAATGACAGGTATCTGAAAGAGAGATCCAGAAACTATAATAAAGCCACCATTAGGGTCACTGATTACATCAGATGGTGCAAACTGCATTCTTTTGGTGATTAATATTGCCACCCCCCTGGACCTACTATTAAATCTGGAATGAAAAACCTGACTAATTCATGCTTTACGGAGTCTATTATGGTCTTCTACTCTTAAATGTGTCTCTTGTAGAAATAGTATATTTGCTTTTAATTGTTTCCAATGAGAGAAAACTTCAGCTCTTTTAACAGGACCATTGAGCCCCTTTACATTCCAAGAAATAAACCTCACAGGGTGGTCTCCATCAGCAGCACTCATGTTAACCACATCAAAAGACACACAGGGCCCACAATCCAAAACAGTGTGAGGGCACAAAGCTGCACACAATAACGCACAATGAAAAGAAAGTCTGGCCAATCCGTAATACACAAAAGAATAAGCTTCCATGGTAATCCCCCAAAACACTCCTCCACCCCTTTACACAAACAAGAAAAAACAACTAACCCCCGAAACCTAGATCTACCTCCCCAACTGAGGATGATCGCAGGCATTACCAAACAAAAAACTTCTAAAGCGTTCCCCATACAACCAAACCTTCAATCTAATCTAGGGTGGCTTCCCTCCTTAAAATTTATACCAACACTTATTCTACCTTTAATATACACAGGCTAAAGATAACACAGGGCAAGCAAAGCATTAAAACACAAAAAAACTAGGAAACTAAATGCCAGAGATACAAATCCCAAATATTTGCATTTTGCTGGTTGAAAGTTTTTGTTTATCAGATTCCGCAGCATTGCAGTTCGACCCGATCGCATTCCACAAATTAAACTGGAAAAAAATGAACAAAGAAGTGAATTGCTAAAATTAACAGTTTACCTCGGCAGGAGGACCCTTCAGTGCTGCATGAATAGCCTAAAAAAAAAGTCACTGCTCTTCTCGTTCTTCTTCTCCCCAGCACAAATGGTAAAACTCTTTGGCTGCCTCTGGTGTATCGAAATAATGCTTTTTACCTTCATGGATGACCTGGAGCCGGGCAGGATACAACAGGCCGAACCTGACCCCTTTCCCGTAAAGCAGGGATTACCTCCTTGAAAGCTGCTCGTTTTTTCCCCAGCTCCGCACTAAAACCTTCATGAAAAAACATGCGATGCCCTCAGAAATACAGCTCCTGCTTCCGTCTACTGATGATGCGTTGCTTATCTTGAAAGAAGTGAAAGAGGACCAGGAACGTTCTTGGTCTTGTTTGCTTGGCTTCAGAGACAACAGATGGTTTAGGCCCAACTCAGTGAGCGAGCAAAAGCACAAGAGGCCTCGGGAAGAAATTTGTCTCCAGCATTTCTTCAAAAAACTCGGTCATAAATTTAACAGGGTCCGAACCTTCCAAATTTTCAGAAATGCCGACCACTCTCAAATTGGATCTACGCAACCGATTTTCGAGGTCATCTAGTTTTCCCTTCAGAAATGCGTTTTCGCTCTGCAGCGCTGCAATGGCGGCTTCGGCACTCACCAGTTGGTCACTATAATCATTCAGGCCATCTTCAACCTCACGAATGTGTTCGTCGTGTGACTCATAATAAGACATAATTTGCTCCATGGTAGCATTCACTGGTGACAAAGCAACTTCAAGTTCTCTTTTCAGGGCAGAATGCACCGCTTGCGTCATGTCAGTAAGAAGTACTAAGCGAAGCCTCTCTAAGTCATCGGGTAGCACAGGTCCAACAGCGTGCAATGGCGCCATTACTGTAACATCAGCTTTCTTGCTCGAGGCTTCGCTATCTTTTTCCCCAGTTTTATTTCGAAGTTGCATTTTGTTTGCCATGTCAGTGTCCAGCAACGTCCCGGGTTGTTCACAATGTTAAATATTCAGTTATCTCGAGCATACGAGGAGCCACACTTACACGCACCTACTCACTCCATGTTCAACCCGAAAGTCTCGATTTACTTTTTATTATTAATTTTTTCTTCTTCTTCTACAGTATGTATTGCATTGAACTGCTGCTGCTAAGTTAACAAGTTTCATGACACATGCCGGTGACAATAAACCTGATTCTGATTGCATCTATTGACACTCATTGATCATTCAACCAGATGGCTCCATAAACAGCAGAATCACTTTAATAAGCCTGGATTCACATTATACATAATGTTCTCTTTGTCCTACATATCCATCCTCATCCTCTCAAAGTTCAAATTCAAATTTCAAAATGAATTTATTACCAAAATACATATATGTCACCATAGACTACCCTGGAATTCATTTCCTTGTAGGCATTCACAGTAGAATTAAAAATACAATAGAATTAATGAAAAACTACACAAAAGACTGACAAACAACCAATGTGCAAAAGAAGGCAATATATACAAATACAAATTAATAAATGAATGAATGAATACTGAGAACACAAGTTGTAGAATCCTTGAAAGTGAGTCCAAAGGTTGTGGAATCAGTTCAGAATAAGGAATTCAAACATATACAATTTACCAAATATCAATAACTGATAAGCCAGTTCTATAGAAAAATAGCACATTTCTATTCAGACTTTAGATAGTGTGGGTGAAAGGGGTCATGCTGTCTCCTTGTGCACAAATTAAAATAAAAGCAACACACACAAAATGCCGAAGGAACTCCTCAGGCCAGGTAGTGTATATGGAAAAATGTACAGTTGACATTTCCAGCATCTACAAATTTTCTCTTGTTCGGGAAATTAAAATAAAATATGTTTAAGGTGTAAGAGTGTGTGTGTTCTGGGCCCAGTTACTTCAGTTATTTTATTATCGGCGACAACAAAGGCCTCACTCATTTGGCTAGGTACATACAGGTCCACAATCCCTTATCCAAAATCCTTGGAGCCAGTTGCATTTCGGAATTCAGAATTTTTCAGATTTCAGAATCCTTCCTTATTGGTTCTGGGACCCCCGCGGATACCAGAAAACACGTATGCTCACATCCCTTATTTAACCTGTCTCAGTGCGGGTGGACTTTAGGACCCGCGGAGCTCCAGACCTATGCACATCCTCCCGTATACTTTAAATAATCTCTAGATTACTTATAATTCCTAATACAATGTAAATGCTATGTAAATAGTTGTTATACTGTATTGTTTAGGGAATAATGACAAGAAATTTTTTTATTTCCAACAAAAACATTCAATAAAACATAAAAATATACAGCTTCAAACAAACCGAATCAAACATGACTTATTGGAATAAACGTAGAACGTCACTGTCACTATAAAACTTCAGTAACTTGTCTTTCTGCTTCTTTAAATCATATACAGTGGTAGTTCCGACACCATATTCTTCAGTAAGACGTCGCACAGACACACCACAATCAAGCTTCTGCAATAACTCCACTTTCTGCGTTATTGATAATGATAGATGCTTCCTTCTCTTTTTCTCATTGTTACCCATAGGGGTATCTGCAGCTCTTTTTGACATTTTCACAGTGAAATTAAACACAAAGTCAACAGTGAACGCAAAATATCAGCGAACAGCAAATGCACGTGTAACCAGTACAAGCGCTGAGCCACAACTGACGTCTGGCGGCCTCTGCTAGTACTGCCACGTCACACCTGAGTGACGTCAACTGTTGGCGAAAAAAACTTGGGTTTTCAGAGCTTTTTGGATTTCAGAATTTCGGATAAGAGATTGTGGACCTGTACTACCAAAATCACCCCAGCCTATCTCCTCTTTAGTAAGCAGAGGTTTCTCTGACAGTCACATTTCACTACAACAGCCCCAAGATATCCTTGCCTGGACATTGTCTTTAACCCTTGCCTTACTGCAACTTCCACACTTCCTCTTTGGGAAAATAATAGGTAGGAGGCTAACCTTGGACTTCATTGTACAGGAGAAAGGAAATTAGACCCACTAGCTAATCAGTCCTAAATCCTAGGCTGCTTGTATTTGAGCAAGGGACTGAATCTGCTGCTGGAACACAAATTTCTTCCTGTTGGAGTAGTCAAGGTATCCCACACCTTAGTGGCCAACATCGAAAAGCTGCCGCTTTAAAAATAATGACTGTATGTAATTGTGACCCTGCACAAGGTTGTCACACAAAGATGCTATAGCTCAGACACGAGGAAATCTGCAGATGCTGGAAATTCAAGCAACTCACACAAAATGCTGGTGGAACATAGCAGGCCAGGCAGCATCTATAGGAAGAAGCACTTCCTGGCATAAAATACACAGTGTGGTACTTAAGTCAATGATGTTAATGAATGAGAATACATGCATAATTGTTTTCAGAAGTATTCTGGATTAACAGTAGAAGCAGGGATACCTGTCCCAATAAATGTCACTGTAAATAAGTTGCAATTTATTTTAAAGGAAAATTTATACTGTTATTTGAAGAGTTATGTAAAATTACAAGTGTTATATAATATTGTCAAAAGCAATTACAAGAGCAATTCAAAGGCAAGCAAGAGAAAATCTGCAGATGCTGGAAATCTGAGCAACACACACAAAATGCTAGAAGAACTCAGCAGGTCAGGCAGCATGTAAGAAAAGAGTACAGGCAACATTCTGAACCGAAACCCTTTGGCAGGACTGGAGAGAAAAGCTGAGGGGAGGGGAGAGAGAAACACAAGGTGAAACCAGGAGGGGGAAGGATGAAGTAAAGAGCCGGGAAGTTGATTGGTGAAAGAGACAGAAGGTCAAGGCAGAAAGAAAAGGAGGGAGGAGCACCAGAGGGAGGCGATGGGCAGGCAAGGAGATAAGGTGAGAGAGGGAAAAGGGGATGGGAAATGGTTAAGGAGAGGGTGTTGGGGAGCACTACCAGTTAGAGAAATCGATGTTCATGGCATCAGATTGAAGGCTACCCTAACAGAATATAAGATGTTGTTCTCCAACCTCAGTGTGGCATCATCATGGCAATGGAGGAGGCCATAGATAGACATAGATAGAATTAAAATGGGTGGCCACTGGGAGATCCCACTATTTCTGACAGAGAGTAGATGCTTGGCGAAGCAGTCTCCCAATCAACATCCCCACTTTTCCTACGCTTCATTGATGATTGCATTGGTGCTGCTTCCTGCATCCATACTGAACTCGCCAACTTCATCGACTTTGCCTCCAGCTTCCACCCTACCCTCAAATTTACCTGCTCCATTTCCAACATCTCCCTCACCTTTCTCAATCTCACTGTCTCTATCTCCAGAGACAGCTTATTAACCAATGTTTATTATAAACCCATGGACTCTCACAGCTACCTGGAATATAACTCGTCCCACCCTGTTACTTGTAAAAACGCCATACCCTTCTCTCAATTCCTCTGTCTCCGCAGCATCTGCTCTCACAATGAGGCTTTTCATTCTAGAACAAAGGAGATGTCCTCCTTTTTCAAACAAAAGAGGCATCCCTTCCGCCACCATCAACGCTGCCCTCAAACGCTTCTCTTCCATTTCACGCACGTCTGCTCTTACCCCATCATCCTGCCACTCTATCAGGGATAGAATTCCTCTTGTCCTCACCTACCACCCCACCAGCTTCCGCACCCAGCGCATAATTCTCCGGAACTTCCGCCACCTAATGGGATCCCACCACCAAGCATCATCTTTCTCTCCAACATCCTGCCCCCATTTTCTGCTTTCTGCAAGGATTGCTCCCTACCTGACCCTCTTTGCCCATTTGTCCCTCTCCACTGATCTCCCTCCTGGCACTCATCCTTACAAGCAGAACAAATGCTATACCTGCCCCTGCACCTCCTCACTCACTACCTAAATAGTCCTTCCAGGTGAGGCAACACTTCACCTGTGAGTCTGTTGGGGTTATATACTGTGTTCAGTGCTCCTGGTGTGACATGACATAGATTGGAAGACCACTTCACCTAAGTTCTGTCCCTCAGAACAAGTGGGATCTCCCAGTGGCCATCCATTTAATTCCACTTCCCATTCCCATTCTGATATGTCCATCCATGGCCTCTTCCACTGTCGTGATGATGCCACTCTCAAGTTGGAGGAACAACACCTTATAATCCGTTTGGGTAGCCTCCAACCTGATGGCATGAATATCAATTTCTCAAAATTCCAGTAATACCCCTCAACAACCCCCCCTTCTCCATTACCCATCCCTCTTCCCTCTTTCACCTTATCTCCTTGCCTCCTTCTGGTCCTCCTCCCCCTCTTTTCTTTCTTCCATGGCCTTCTGTCTCTTTCACCTATCAACTTCCCAGCTCGTCACTTCATCCTTCCCTCTCCAGGTTTCCCCTATCACCTTGTGTTTCTCTCTCCCCTCCTCCCACCTTTAAAATCCACTCAACTTTTCTCTCCAGTCCTGCTGAAGGGTTTCAGCCTGAACCATCGACTGTACTCTTTTTCTAGATGCTGCATGGCTTGCTGTGTTCCTCGAGCGTTCTGTGTATGTGTTACAACATGAAAGGTTTAAAGCTGCTAAAGGAATGGAGACAATAATTGTGCAAGACTTACTGGCTGCTCTAATATAGCCTCTGGGCAATATTGTACACAGTTTTAAAAATAAAGAGATAGCTGTCCCACACAATTTGAATGTTATTTTAATTTATCATTTTTGTTTTATGTTTAACCAAATTGACAGTGGCCAAATTTTGGCTAATCGTTACCAAAACTACACTGCTGTGGTGAACTACATATACCTGTCTGGACACGCCCCCCTGCTGACTGCTCCTGTGGCTCCTCCCACTGACCCCAGTATAAAGGCGATTGGAGACACAGCCCCGGCCTCAGTCTCCAGGATGCAGTGTGGTGGTCAATTGCTGCTTGTTCTTACATATCTCGCCTCACGTCTCCGAGAGTTATTGATGGTGCATCAACTGTTTAAAATTTCACCATAAACTTCAGTTTTAACTTTACCTGCTTTATACAAATATGGCTCATGTGACCCACCTGTGACTGATCATTTTTGCTTTGAACAGTATTATTCAGATAATACTATTCTAAATGTACGGTTTTACAGTTCTTTGATCCAACAAAGATGGAAATAGAACAATGGACACGGTAGGGGTAAAACATGGGGATGTCCACGAGGGGTAAGTTTTTATTTGAGAGCAGCCTGGCCACTTGGCTTGAAGATCCCCCTCAGGCCAAGGCTACTTTGATAACAGTGTCCGCCTGCACCAGCACCTGAACAATGGAGTACACAGTTTAAGCAATTCATTTGCAACCTGTACTTAAGAACTTGTATGATTTTAATTCTGTCTGTTGTAAAATGCCACCTGATATGAATCTGCATGTAATTTATCTTTGACAGCTTTTCCTCCCAAGCTAATAGTTGGGGGGAGAAATTAGTGGAAAATTTTAGTGAATAGGCAGTGTGTACACATATTATAACAGCTGAGGTGGCACAGCTACCTTCCTTCCAGTCTGCTCAAGCAACTGAACCTTTTACCTTCATCCTTACAGCTGGCATTGCTGTAAACATTGACACTAAATCTCATATTGCCTTAGCAGTAGCACATGACAATGGACAATTAAGGAAATACATGGGTTTTTCACCTCTTTGGAACGTTATAAAATACAGTGAACTAACTATGAACCTTTTCCTGCTTTTCAATTACTTACTACAATTGTTGCTATAAACTACGTATCTCATACTAACTGGAATGATGAAATGACTACAGGGAATAAATGAGCTGACTCCTTTGCTAAGGCAGCAACAATAGATCTTTATGGTCACAAAGCACTTCAGAAGATCTGACTGCCAATACTTTCCAAATGCATAGATGAATTAGTACAACTACAACCTGATGCGCCAGTGGCTGAAAAGACTTTATGGATTAAAGCACACACTGAGTCAGGTGATGGGTACAATCAAAAATGAGAGATTCTCAACCATAACATGAAAAGTAGCAGTAACTGTATGATTTGCCAGAGACATAATCCCAAAACACACTGCCAATACCTGCTGCTACTGGGCCCTTCCCCTGAGTTCATTTGTACATCTCCAGATAGATTTTATGCAGTTACTAAATGTGTGGGCTGTGATTATGGACATTATTGTGTTTGTTATTTCCATGAGTAAAAGCTTATCAAATTCAGAGAAATTATGCCCAATTGTTGATAATTTTTATTATGAGAATGTATTCCTCGGTTTACGGTCCCAGAGAAAATTTCAAGTAATAATGATCCCCACTCTACGAATAAAGTTAAATGAATTAATGAAAGCTTTGTAGTATAAGCATCATTTCACCTGCCTTTACCACCCCCAATCTTACAGGGCGGTTGAAAGACAGAAAAGAGCCCTGAAATGCTGGTTGACTAGATTGTACGACAAGACTGAGCTAAAGTGGTCAGAGTCACTTCCACTGGCCCTTACGACAATGTGCTGCATAATAGACCACGAGATGGTTTGTGGACATGTCACATGCTTACCAATCATCCCGCCCTTTTAACTAAACATATCTGCAGATAGATTTTGGCAAATTAGCAGAATGGACAAAGAAGTGGCAGATGGAATACAGTTTAGAGAAGTGTATATTCATGCACTTTGGTACAAATAATAAAGGTGAAGACTATTTTCTAAAGCAATTCAGAAATTAGAGGTACAAAGGGACTTGGGAGTCTTTGTGCAGGGTTCCTTAAAGGTTAACCTGCAGACTGAGTCAGTAGTAAGGACAGCAAGTGTAATGTTAGCATTTCAGCATTACAACCTTGCTTTTATGTTCAAGTCCTTTTGAAATGGATGCTAACATTGCACTTCCCTTCCTTACCACCGACTCATCCCACGAGTTAACCTTGTCCCTTTGTACGTCCAATTTCTTAATTTGCTTCCCATTTAGAAAATAGTCTACACCTTAATTCCTTCTACCAAAGTGCATGACCATTCAGTTCCCTCATCATATTTCAATCTACCACTCTTTGCTCATTCACCAAACCCAACCAAGATCTTCTGCAGATTACCTGCTTTCTCAGAACTAATTGTCCCTCCACTTAAAGTTCAAAGTAAATTTTATTTTCAAAGTACATCTGTCACCACATAAAACCATGACATTCATTTTCTTAAGGACATACTCAATAAATTTATAGAATAATAAATCGTAACAGAATCAATGAAAGACCACCCAACTAGGGTGTTCAACCAGAGTGCAGAAGACAACAAACTGTGCAAATACAAAAATTTTTAAAAAAATAAATTAAAAAGCAAAAATATCAAGAACATGAGATGAAGAGTGCTTGAAAGTAAGTCGATTGGTTGTGGGAACATTTCAATGATGGGGCAAATGAAGATGAGTGACGTTAACCCCTTTGACTCTGAAGCTTAATGGTTGAGGGGTAGTTTGTCCACCATTTTTTTGTCCCACACTACTACCTCGTCAGTGTCATTTTCCAGTGGCCCAATATCTACTCTTGCCTCTCTTTTATTTCTTAAATATCTGAAAAAGCTTTTGGTATCTTCCTTTATATTATTGCCTAGCTTACCTTCATATATCTTTTCAATCCATATGGCTTTTTTTGTTGCCTTCTGCTGGTTTTTAAAAGCTTCCCAATCCTCGATTTTCCCATTAATATTGTATGCTCTTTTGCTTTTATGTTGACTTTGACTTCCCTTGTCAGTCATGGTTACCTTATCATCCATTTAGAATATTTCTTCTCTTTTGGGATGAACCAGTCCAACACCTTCTGAATTATTCACAGGAACTCCAGCAATTCCTGCTCTGCAGTGGTCCCTGCTAGTGTCCCCATCCAATCAACTTTGGCCAGCTTCTCTCTAATTCTTCTGCTGTTCCCTTTAATGCATTGTAATGCTGATAGAACTGATTTTAGCTTCTCCCTCTCAAACTGCAGGATGAATTCTATCATATTATGATCACTGTCTCTACACCTTCTGATCCTTTGTCACTTCTTTCTAAGAGCTGCTCCACCTCCTCTGCCCACCTGCTTTCCCTTTTGATACGATATGTATCCTTGGACTTTGCGACAGAGAATTGTGTTTATCCCCCAACTATATTATTCCCAATCACAACTACATTTCTCTTCTCTATGCCCGAGCCTAATTCCTGATTCGATTTACACATTCTTCCTACAGTTCTCACTCTCATGCTCACAGAAAGCACAAATCTCAGACTTCTTTTGAAGGCTCAAGGCTCCTCCAGCACTTCCTCTTGGATACCCCTACCTGCCTCACTTACAGTAATACCCTTTGTCCCTGGCCTCAGACTGAATTTAAAGTAGTTAATCTAATGGGTGCAATGACTTCCTGAAGCGCAGAGTCTAGGTAACTGCCCTCCTCCCTGATGCATCAGATTACTGATCATCAACTTTGAGTTTGAGTTTCTCAAGCACCTGCAGCTGTGGCAACCAGGAACCAGAATGAAGTTTACTAGCTCTCACACCATGCAGCTGTAACACAACACCTGATCCTGCATCCTGATTTTATTTAGTTTGTAGTATTTTGGTATCTTTTTAGTTATATAAAACCAATACCACATATAATATTTTTAAAAAACCTACCTTGTTCTTACCTGTAACTAACCTGTCCCTCCATGCTGAAAACTCCCCAGCCATAAGCTCAGTTCTTAGACTCCTCCACTGGCCCACTGACATAATATCTAATCCAAGATGGCCTCCACCTCTTCTCATTGAAGCCTCTTGAGCCAAAGGCCCCTTAAGCCAAATGCCCTAGCTCTTCCCTCCAACACTTGCTCACTTCCAGAATGGCTGCTCCACTTAAACTAAACCTCCTTTTCTATTGGTCCTTACCAAGTGCCTAATTACCCCGCGGTATCAAGCCTACTGAGTGTCCTAACTGGCTCCACTTGCTTTTTTAAATCCTGCTTTCACTATGCACAAGTCAATGGCTTCTCGTGATTTCAATTATGCTGAATATAAGGTAAATGTAAAATCAATCTTGAAATAATTGCTGCCAAAGAAAGTACAGTTCAGACTACTAATCAGTGGTCCTGGAAACTATAGTGAGGCTTCATATTTTTACAATTTGCATAAATATCTTTGAAAATTACATGAAAGTAAGGTTGCTTAATCTGCTGTTGACACAAATTAAGGTAAGAAAGTGAGTTTTGAAGATGACATAAAGAAACAAAGGACCTATGGCATTAGGGGACAATGAGGGAGATAGAGGCCCAGTAGGCTTGAGACACTGGGAGACAGAGGCCAAATGAATACACTGAATAATGACAGCTGATGAGACACTCCAAGTTCTGCTAAACAAATTTGCCTTCATTGGCCTCAAAATCACACACTGGGGCGAACTGACCCCACCATGGATCTCTGTGAGACTAGGAGTTGCCAACAGCTCGCAGCACTGGGCAAGTGACTGGAGAATGTTTTAAGGTTGCCTGGGAACTGTCTATGCTGTTGAGACCAAGTGTAGAAAAGGAAAGAGGATTCAGGAATCATGGAGTGGGTGGCCCTAGTTGTCAGACTGGGACCTTCACTCTGAGTGAGTGAGCTAGCAGCCATCACCACGAAAGTGGAGACGAGAATCGTGTACAGAAAGTGAGGGAAATCAAAAGAGAGTGCATATCCACGTATGTATGCCAAGTCTGTGCAGCAGAAGCTAATAATCTTGAATCTCATTTGCTCATAGACTAATACGTTACGCCATTAAAACTCTGTGATTGCTGGTACACCATAGCCACCTTACATTAAAATAACTCATCAGTCATTTTCCATTCCTCAGAGCTGCCGTTAAAGCAAATCATCCTCAATCCTGAGTGCAGATAAGCAACTGGGCAAAGATCTGCCAAATGGTGTGTAATGTGGGAAACTGTGAAGCTACCCATTTTCATGGGTAAAATAAACCAAACATTATTGAAGTGGAGACTGCAGCTCTGAAATGTTGAGAGATCAGAGTGCACAACTCTGTGACAATACAGCAAGTAATTAAGAAACTCACAGAATATTAATGGTTGTCTGTAAAGGTAACTGAATGCCAGAGTAGGAGTCGTGATACAGCATTGGCCGCCTGCTTTGAACGTACACAAGTGCATTCAAATCAATTCACAGGTTTACTGGACGTATTTACATACTTGGGATGGGTGGATTGCTTTATGAGGACAGGTCAGAAAGGCTAGGCTTGTAAATCTTGTACATCTTATTTTAAAGATTAAAAAATTCTTTCTTACTTCTCTTCTAATATTTGTATATCTGTGCACTTGTAATGCTACTGTGACACTGCAATTTCCTTTGGGATTAATAAAGTATCTATCTATACACCAGAAGTTAGAAGAAAGACTTGTTTATTTATTACAACACTGAAGGTAGCTATTCTGCCAATCAGTTAATGCCAATTCTCTGCAAAGGAATCACTTTAATACCATGCTCCCCTTATCTTCACTTCCTTGTATGTCTGCAGTTTTCTCTCTCACTTGCTATGACTCTGTTGCCACTTACCAACATGGGGACAATTTACAATAGCAAATTAACTTGTAAACACAACTTCAGAATATGGTAAAAATCACCTGGTCACAGGAACAACATACAAACTCCATACAAACAGCATCGAAGGTTAGTATCAAACCCAAGTTCCTGGAGCCATATGGTAGCAGCACTAACTGGTGGCTACACTACTGCCATCCTTATTTACAAGACACTTACATGTCTTGACAGCATGAGCATAGAGAAGATGTTTTCTCTTGTAGGATAATCTAAGTTACCTAATTAGGTCAAAGATGAGGTAAAATTCTTTTTCCTAACAAAGTCATTAGTTTTTGAAACTCTTCCTCAAAGGGCAGTGAAAGCAATATATTCAGAAATTAAAGCATAAATAGATCAATAGATGGACAAATAGAAACCCTTGGAGGATAGGAATACAGAAGTTACAATTTGATCAGCCATGAACGTAGAAGCAAGCTTAAGAGCTAAAAAGCAGAAATCCCTCACCCACTACCTCAGAGATCCAGCTACGATACTGACCTCCAGCACTTTGAGATTGACACATTCTTACTATTCACTGAATGAATGAAGCATCCCCCAACAACTTCTGGGAATCTCTGGCCAATGTCCAGTTAAAAGTGGGGAAGGATGTAATTTAAACTGAGGCCATGCTTTAGACACACGCAGAAGAATGCTCCAGACTCAGGGCACACCTCGCCAACAGCTCAGCACTCTATCAGTGACCACATGCTCCAAAGTTTGCAGTTCCCATACTGTCCTTATTAGCTATCCCAAAACCAATAAAACCAAAGTAGAAGTAATTCACTATCATTTCAGAAGGCCTATCTGGGTACATGTCAAAAAATGATCTTTGTTCTCTATTAGCTTCTCATAGACTTGTGCCTCCAAGCAATCTATTCTACCCAGTGACCATTGAATAGGAATTCTGAGGTGGACTGGCTCACATGACAAAGTTTCCCAATTATAGAATTACATGGCTTACCAGTTTCCAACCAAATCATTTATAATGAACTTAGCCTTAAGGACGGTAATAATCTTCTTTAATGATCATTGAAATCATGAGTATTAGTTGTTCCCAGCTGGCAAATCAAAATCAGGCCTGGAGTTAAGCTGCTTCATGTGAACAAGCTACATGCCACAGTAATCCTACATGCTCTCTCAAACCTATGATCTTCATTTCAAAAGCTTTATTTTAATTCTCTCAGCATCCTAAATGAATATGAACATAAATGGTATCTTCCCACCAGCCTCATTAGCCTGACCAACAGTTTTTTTCTGATTCCCAGAAACACATGCCAACTGTGATTCTCAAAACTCTCCAATGTCACTTCATTTCAAAGGTTTCAACACAAATTTGTTAGTTGACTCAACAACATCTTACATGTCACTCTTTTATGGTCACATTTCTCTGTTTTGAGCCGTTCCCCAGAAACTTGATCACATTACCCTCAAAATATTATCCACACATTCAATGCAGAGTGAGAAAGGTCGATTCAAGTTGTATCAACCAAGATCTCTGGTGTATCGGCATGTCCATTGTCTGCCATCTGCTGCAGTTATACAATCTGTTCACTATTTTCTTCATACTGGATCACTGCTCTCCTACTTCATCAAAAAATTATTACTATATTCATCACCAATATAATACCTGTGGAGTTTTTGTATTGCTGCTGGCATTAGCAAATAAACAGGACTATAAATAAAATGTCTTTTATCAAAGGTTATAATTCTCAAATAAACTGTCTTTGATTTTAAGGTTATACTTCTGGATCCTATGTATATCATGTGATACAAATGAGATTTTAAATATTCCCTAAATACATAAGCGTACATTAAGAACATAGCAACAAATTTATCTCCAGTCCTCCAACAAACTATGTGATAATGGCCAGATTATCCATTCCAGTGATGTTAAATGAGGGGAAAATATTCACCAATAATACTGCAAAGAGGGTCCCTGACCATTCAAAAGAATGGTTAAGATTTTTAACATCTATCAGAGTGGGCATTTGTCACCATAACTTTCTGACAATGAATCACAAGAGCAGCATAAGAACCACAACTAAGTACAGCCAACTAAGCCACAGTTGAAAGTTTAAGAGTGAGTGAGTGAGGCCTCCATCAATCAGGGTCGACCATGGATGTTGTGTCCCAGGTGTCTAGATACACAAGCCTGGGAAATACAGTATGGAGATCAAGCTGTTGCCCATGTAGCAAGCTATCCCTCTCCACGTTTCTGATGAACCCAAAGGAACGACAGAGACTGATACAGTTTGGTATCAGCAGCATTGCAAGAGTTGCCAGTCAGTGATGAACTCAACATAGGACTGCCTTCACCTCCGGATTTTTCCTTTGGGGTTTACTCCCGGAGCCCTTCCCTTGAGTGGGTATAGCCGCAAGGCAGCAGATGTCTGATATCAGAGTTTTCCTTCTCCTAGATGAGCTGCCAACCATGGCTGATGAGCCCCCTCTGCCCCAAGCAGTTGGTTTTAAGGCGCCAGTAACCCACCTTTGTCACTTCTCCTGTCAGTAGAAATGGATCTACTGTGCTTAGTAGCTAAGAGTGAGAAGGCCAGGAGCTGGACTTGGTTGTCAGAGGCTATTTGAGGCGCATGCCTTTATGAGCATTTAACAGCAGTTAACAGCATTTAACAGCTTGTCCCCATTACCACCCCCAGCTTTCACAACCTTAAGGAACAGTTTAAGAGAAACAATACAATTCTAGCATTACATACAACCGAAAATGAACAGGATAGATAATGTTACTGCAGAGTAAGCTTGGTATTGGGAACTACCAAATATCAATGAAAAGCCACCTACACTGACATTAAAAGGCATTTCCGTTTCATGCAAATTAAAAAGGATCCAATTTTAATGTTTAAGATGAATAAAATATTTGATAGGGTAGGTAGACAGAAACATCTGCTGTTGCTTATGTCCAGAATAAGGAGGCAAAACGTAAAAATCAAAACAGCCAGTTCAGCAATGATATTCAGGAAGCACTTGCACAAAAGTTAATTGAAACATCTGAAATCTTACTCTCTCAAAAATCATCTGAAACTAGGATCAACCGTAATTTTCAAAGTTAAAACTGATAAATTTTCATTAAAGAAAAGAATATTCATCAACATCACTGCATACTGTGTCATATGATGTGGGCGACCATGGTCTTCCATCTGTCATTAATCTGAGAAGTTCTAATAAGCTCTTCAAACCCTTGATGCAACTGTCCATCCCTTGATGCAACTCATGAACGTCATGCACTGTTGACCGCGACTTTCTCTTCCATCAATTTTTCCCATCACTGCAAGATGTTTGAACTTCTCTTTCCTCAGTACATGTCCCAGAAATTCTATCTGCCGTTTCCTAATGATATCAGCTTTCTTCTTATTGCAGCTTTTCACAACACTTCCTCATTTGTTACTCTACCCTTCCACAACATTTTCATCATTCACCTCAAAACCAAATTCCTGCAGCTTTGAGACTTCCTTCATTTTGTTTTGATTTGTCCAACAATTGCTTACATATGTTAGATTGGAATGAGTGTAGCACTGCAACACTCTGAGTTTTCATACCCATAAATTATGGGTACGAGAAAGGATATTACGATTTGCAAAGCCAGGGCAAGTTTAGAAATAAATGAACTGCAGAACAATTATTCACCTACTGAAACGCGAGATAAATACAACTAGTTTCTGATGGTGTCCATCTGAGGATCTTGGGTCTTAAATACAAATATTTGAAATTAAAGCAATTACAGGCCACATGGTCACTCAAGACTGTTCTGTTATTCAGTAAGATCAAGGTAATCAGAGCATGGCCTCAGTTTCACTTTTCTACCTGTTTCCTAAAACCTTGACCTCTACGAATCAAAAATTTGTCAATGACGAAACAGCAGAAACCTGTACTTTCAGTGTCGATACAGGTAGTCCCCGACTTACAAACGTCCGACTTACGAACAACTCGCACTTACAAACCGAGGAAGGAGAACGCCAGTCCGCCATTTTAAGTTGGATGATGACACCGTCCGCCATTTTAAGTCGTTGCCATTGACACTGTGTTAAGTGTGTAACTTTGTATTTGGCTTAAATTTTTCTTAGCAAGATTCACCCTGACCCTCCCCCCCCCCCCCCCCCACCTTTACTGGTAGGCTGCTGGCGCAGTGAGATCAGCGCCAGGCTCAAGAGCAGAGATTCCCAAGTTCGATCCAGTGACAGACCGCTCCCGAGTGCACTCCCCATCCGTGCCGGGTTGATGTTGAGCTCACAACTCAACCTCGTAAAAAAAAACACTGTCATCTCCAGTTTAAATTCCCACACAGAATATTGTGGAGGATCAAATACCCAAACCCAGCACAGCCCCCACTTGTCCCAGTGTGGTGGACTTTAGGACCCAGGGAATTTAGTGCGGTGATCCTTAGGACCCGGTGGAGGTCAGGACCCATCTCCCACAGTGTTTCTGTTCCGTTGACGGGAAGCGATCACAATTGAAAATAAAGTGGATATAATAAAGTGTTTGGAAAGAGGTGAAACGCCATCGGTCATTGGAAAAGCGTTAGGCTACAGTCAGTCAACGATCAGAACAATTTTAAAGGATAAAGGATAATGGATAAAGTAAGAATAATGGAACATGTGAAAGGCCCTGCCCCGATGAAAGCTACAATTATTACTAAGCAACGCAGTGGTTTATTTATTGGAATACATACGTTTCTTAAGTGTTTTATATGCATAGAAAGGTAAAATATATACTATATACTAAGACAAACGTTTGACTAACTGACGTTAAATAATACCGGATGTACTTGTTCTGACTTACGTACAAATCCGACTTAAAGACGGATTCAGGAACAGAACTCGTTCGTAACCCGGGGACTGCCTGTATTTCATTTTGAGAGAAAAATTGAAGAACTGGAAGACAGTAAAATGCTGTTGCCCTCATCAAAAAGAGGACACTGTTAAACCAGAAATTTTGATACCCACTGATTTAATTCTGTAGATAAATTACTTAAGTCTGTAACATAGGATCAAATTGCTGAGCATTTAAAAAATGACTTAATTTAAAAATTTGCCAGAACAAATATGCAAAAGCCAGATTATCACTGATGAACAGACAAATGAGTAGAACATGGAACAATGTTTTGTACAGTTTTCTGAAATGATATTTCATAAAATATAGTAGCAAAGACTTTGAAAATAAGTACATGGCAAAATGGATAAAGACTTGGGTAGAGTGCAGAAAGAAAAGGAAAACAGTAGTAGCAGCTTTGCAAATTAGAAACAAAATACAGTGCCTGGTCCACTTTACAGCTACCTTTATATTCATCATATAAAAAATGGCGACTAATATTTATATTAGCCAATGGCTCCAAAATGGTAAACAATTATAAAGAGCTGTGGAAAACTAGAAGAGAATTTAGATGTATTTAGCAGTATCGTCTGAGATATGGAGGTATCAATTAAATGTAGAAAAATATTAAGTAAATTACAAAACTTTAACTAGAATAGAAAAAAAGAACATTTGGTATACAAGCACACACATCATTTGAAGAAAGCTGCCAAATGGCTTAAGACAACACAAAATGGGCAAATTAAATGCTGAATTAATGCATAATATCATAATTAAGGCACAAAAAACAACTACACTAACAATTATCCACAAATGTACCTTGATAAGTAGGATATTGCGCTTCTCCATACGTCGAGCATTTGCTTCCTGTTGCTCACGCTTCTTCTGTTCAGATAAAAGCTGGGTCCGCAAATTCAAAACATCATCCTGAAGCTGCCGCAGAGTTTTTTCCAACATTCGAGCACTGTAACACAACAAAAATTATTAGGAATGCACCCCAGAAAGGGCAAAAGGCATGAGGAGAATTCCACACAATATTACATCTATCATTTCTTCCAATGAAGAGGAAAACTGGGAACAGTTCCAGACAGAAAATTTCAGAGAATCAAACCTTAGGACCAGTAATTTTGATCCATATAATTTTTAAAGTTCCAGATTTACTCAATGCTTCTACGTTTTAAGTGACCATTTCCTTACACACTAAGTTTCTAAAAGCTCAAATGAGAACAAGTAGTAAATATATTGGTCTCTGCAGTACAACTCAACAGCCATTTATAAAACATAATTGCCAGAAGCCCCAGAAAACTTTTCAGATTGAACACCATGAATGGAAACAGGAGAAAAGATGTGAACTCATATAATTACAAATCAAAATTGATTAGTTTTCACAGAATAAGCTGTTGGAAGTCACCTATTTCATCTTTACCAGTTCTCAGCAATGATGGTCTCAATTCAAATGGACATAAATGTTAGTTCAAGCTTAAATGTTAACAACCACAGGGTTCTTTTAAAAAAATGTCAGCAGGTTTTTCTTCACGGTGAAACAACAATGGAAGTACTTCATTTCTTGATTTATTTTCCTGTGGCAATGAACTATTCTTAAAATTGAAGACTTTCAATTATCCAGGACAATGGAGGGGAGCTCTTACATGGATAATGCAAAAATATGGATGATATAAAGGATTTAAAAAATCCATAAATGTTCAGAGTATTTGGGTTTGTTTGTTAAAATACTCAGTCATGCTCTCATGTTTCATAGAGGGGAAGACGCTGTTCCTAAATCGTTGTGTGTGTGCCTTCAGGCTCCTGTACCTCCTCCCTGATGGTAACAATGAGAAGAAGGCATCTCCTTGGCGGTGGAGGTCCTTAATAATTTAAGAGTCTGCCTTTTTGAGGCTTCACTCTTTGAAAATGTCCTGGATGCTACAGGCCCTATTGTTACACAATTCTGCCAGGCCAGCTGCTAAAGATTTTTCTTCATTTAAGTTAACTCTGAAAATACCTTTCTTGATTATCTTATATGCATGCTCGACTACACTGTTCTCCATTTCTTGACCACCTAATAATTCATATCCTCATCATCTTCTTCCAGAATATTTTCAAAAACCTTTTTCTTCACCATCACATGTCTGCAAACGTCATAAAGACATGCAACCTCACCATAGTCCAAAGAATGGATTGCGGAAGTCAGATTTGGTTTTAAAAATTCAACAGAAAATATACTGTCGACTGATGCAAGAAGACTGCACGAGCATGAGAAGGGGCAGTGACCACAAGAACAGGAAATCTAATTTTTGGCAATCTCTTCATTCACATTTTGGTCAAAATACTCAGAGAAAATCTTAGATTCATCCAGAACGATGTGTAGCTGAAATAATCTACAGCATATTAATGGCTTCAATTTTTTTTGGAAATCAGCATGCATTTTTCACTTCACAGAGTTTGAGTTTTGTTGCATTTGTAATGTCAGTTCCTTTAATATATTTGCAGCTTGGAACGCACCATTTGGTCTTAAATGCCGAGGAATTTGTCGTAAGAATTTCCAATTTCATTTGCATTGTAAATTTGTTCTGGAAGCCTTAAAGAGATAAGCTTTTAATGTGAAATCTGAGAGTTTTTAAAAAAAACCTTTTCAAGAGCATATGTTCATAAACCTCATATTGGTAATCTATAAACTGCTGAATCAACTGCTGGTTAATCCCAAAATGACTGTGGTTTAAAGTTTAACATTCAATTAAGAATGCCAAATGCAACTGCCATTCTGAATATTTAATATTTAACCAGTAGCCACTTTATTAGGTACACCTGTACACCTGCTCATTAACGTAAATATCTAATCGCTAATCATGTGGCAGAAACTCAATACATAAAAACATGCAGTGATGGTCAAGAGGTTCAGTTGTTTTTCAGACCAAACATCAGAATGGCGAAGAAATGTGATCTAAGTGACTTTAACCATGAAATAATTGTTGGTGCCAGATGGGGTGGTTTGAGTATCTCAGAAACTGTTGACCTCCTGGAATTTTCACGCACAACCATCTCTAGAGTTTACAGAGATTGGTGTGAAAAATGAAAAACATCCAGTGAGCAGCAGTTCTGCAGGCAAAAACTTCTTGTTAATGAGAGAGATCAGAGGAGAATGGCCATACTGATTCAAGCTGACAGGAAGTTGATAGCAACCATGCACTACAACAATGGTGTGCAAAAGAGCATCTCTGAACACACAACACATGAAACCTTGACATGGATGGGCTACAGCAGCAGAAAACCATAAACATACACTCAGTGACTATTAGATACAGAAGTGTTGGATTAGACTGCATAATTGTTATTTTCTGTGCACTTTAACAACTTATGCCTGCTTGTATTTTATATATCTACCTATATACATGTAATTGTTTAGTATGTTTCCTAGTGGTCATAGTATGTGTACATACACTTGTTCAGTGTATTCCCTATTTTTAAGATATTTGTATTAATCTGGAAGCATCCTCATGCTCCATTATTTGAAAGGCGGCTTTCTGGTTGGTTAACTCTTAGCTACAAATGTGAATAGAATGCGTTTTATCCATGGGGTATAAGAAGGGCTGAACACATTAGCCGCCATCTTTACTGTTTTTCACTTCCCCGACTAGACCTCTGTTTCTCCCTGCTTCCAAATCTCTTTGTTCTATTAGCGCTTAATAAAATGGTCATGAAGCAACAAGCTTTATGCCACTTTCTTGACTTCCAAAAGAGCTTTGGATTAAATATCAGAATCCAACAGGAGGTACTTAAAAAGGCGGCCACAAAGTGTATATGTGAGCAATAAATTTCATATTTAAGGTATTAAGATATTCACGCTCCAATAAAGTATGCAGTTATGGAATCTAGGGCTTAGATGCTGAATAATATTATTTGTTTAGCTCCCAGTTTTGGTGCTAAGCGATAAATGCCCTTGAGACAATACTCATCCAAATGCAGTCAGATTAACTGTTAATTAAACTAAGAAAATGTTTACCCTATAAACTGTCAGATACAATTAGTTTCTCTCCAGAATGAAAAAAAACTTGCAGCTTCAATCAGCTCCTGATCACACTGGCTAGAAACATCTATAGCTTACACAAATAACTGAAGAGTCAAGAAAGTTCTAATAATATCGCTTCCACATGTAACTTTACTGGTTCTAACACCTCCTTCTTGCAGCAAGCTGCCTGGTATTGCAAAATGTCTCTTCCCTGAGGGTAAACAGGAAGCCCACCAGTTCTATGAAACCATCTGATACAATATATTGACCAGCTTTTTTCTCTTACAACAGTGGTACAATTTCTCTCAATTCTTCTGTACCACCCAGGGTAAGCACTAACTGCAATCAGGAGGCCCAAATGGCATCTTTCATAAATATTATTCTAAACCAAAAGGTAAAAGTGATACAAATCAGCTGAGAGATAGCTTTCCTATTACATCCAATTCACATAAGTTCATTTGCCAAAATGCCATATTGGTCCATTGGTAAAACAGCCAGAATAAAGGCAAATGGAATTGAATTACTAATAGAATGAGTTGGCATTTATTGAGAGGACTAATAAGGCTAGAATATACACAATAAATGACAAGACCCTGTAAGGTACCGGGAAATAGGCAGACATTACCATAAACCATAAGACCATAAGAATAGGAGCGGAATTGGGCCATTCAACCCATCAAGACTGCTCCACCATTGGATGATGGCTAATTTTATTTCCCTTCTCAACCCCATTATCTGCTTTCTCCCCATGTAGCTGGAGTACCTTATGCAACTCTGGCCCAGACACTGTAGCACAGTTAAGATTGCACTGGATATCATGAAGTGAGAGTTCAAAGGATGTTTTCTCTATGAAGCATTTCAGCTATGAAGAGGAACTGGACAGTTTGACGTTGCGTTGTTCAGGGCAGAAGACTAAGGGATGATCTAATTAAGGTATATGAAATATGAGGAGCAGACAGTGGTAAACATCTTCATCTTAACTAAGGTGTGTTTAACTACAGGGCATACATTTAAGGTATAGAAAAAAGAGATTGTGAATATTTGAGGAAGAATATTTTTACTCAAACGGTGATTGGAATTTGGAAGGCATTGCTTAAAGAGGTGACACAGGCAATCACTCACATAATTAAGATGTAAGAATATGTAAAATATTGACACATAAAGCTAGGGCAGTGCTAGAAAATGGAACTACTATAGACAGCAACTTGATGACGGCAGAGAGGTCTAAAGAGTCTGTTCTGCCTGAGAGACTCTAGAGAATCTTACAATTAAACTTTTAATGAGTTTACTCCATTCTTCCACATCACTGCAACTATAAAATGTTGAAGTTCCAATCTTCAACACAGCACTTTGAACTACAAATTCTGAATGCACATGTTGTAGTACATTTCTATGCATGCAATAGAGCTATGTGGGATACACAGAATGTTCATATAAATGCCTAAATCTATCAGATGTTTGTATTCCTGCTTTGGATTTATAAATTACAATACAGCTCAAAGAATAACCTATTATCATAAATCAAATATCACTATGCATCAAGGAAGAAATAAGAGCAAATAGAATAGAACCGTTTGTTATCATGGTATGATTAACAAACAATGTGTAGCCTCTGAGTTGCAGTTTGCCAATGCTTGGGCTGCTGCTCCGTGAGGCACAGGGATACACTAATTTATAGCAAGCAAATAATAAATGATTGGAAAAGTCAGTGAAATTTGGGTAGATTGGTTCTGTTATTGCTGCCAGAGACACAAAGTGCAAACAAAATAAAATACAGAAGCCATGCATCAAAATTATGAAAATGAAGAGAAGGGGCTGAAATAGCAAATCAAACTAAGTATGAGTAGGGGAAACAAAATTGTGAAACCATTTAGGTCAGGAAACATCTATGCAAAGATTAAAGAGATAAAAGGGATTAGTTGTGTTCTTCACGTTCATCAAAACACACAGTAAAATCCACAGCTTTGCGTCAGTGCCCAACAAGCACAATCCTCAGCAGCCCCATGCCCCAAGAATACAGAAGCAAAGTCATAACAAGCCTTCAGAGGAAGCCTAATTTAGTGTTAACAAACAGTTGCAAAACATTGGAAAATGTACAGCTTTAGTTCCAGTGTACTAAAACTTTTAAAAACATACAAGCCATTGCAATAAACAAAACACTAAATAGAAAATAGGCAAACAAAGACTGGATCTTAACTAACAAACTAGAGACAAATATGATCTTCATGTCATGCAAGAAGAATTCAACTAATTCTACTCAACAGTTCATATCTGAGACACTTTTAATATGTATGACTAAATTCAACAACGAGCAATGCATTTCGCAACTAACCTATCAAAGCGGAGTGCCTCAAGTATTTTAATAGCTTCCTGCATGTTTAAAATTCACTACCATATTTCATCTGAAGATGATCCATTAAAACAAAACACCTTACAAAAAGGCTTATTCGTGATAATGTATAATTAATGAGCATTTTCTCATTTTAATCTATAATAATCTTAAAAGACAGGCGAATAAGTGGAATTGTAATTCATAGAAATTCTGATAAGGATAATCATGATAATATATGCATTATTTGGCAAATAATTTATGCATTTATTTCTAGCAAAATGCATAAACAGTCGACTGACTGACGTAGCCTTTTATCAAGAAGGATGTGGTTTACCTTCAAGAATGAAATATACTGATTTGATATCCTCACAATGCTATTTTGTTAAATTAACCTTTAATAATGTGTCACATTTCCTATATCTGAAGATCTTCCCCCCACACAACTTCTATAATATCCGAAGTAGAAATCAGAACCAAATCCACAATACTTATTCCAAACAATCAGAACAATATTTGTAGTTACTTAAAATAAAAATATGCACTGAGTAACATAACTAAAAAATAATAAGCTGGATCATCCATGCATAGACAAGCTATTCAAGCGAGCCAGCCACCTACCCCAGCTGAGCCTCCCACTGAGAAGACAACTCCCAGATAATAAGCAAGGCTCAGTGTAACAACAGAGTGCCTCTCAGCTCATGATAGGCCCAGCCTCATAATACCCTTAGCAGTTGATAATCCCCACTCCAACCTGATTGCCAAACCCATCCCTAAATTTGATTTACTGAATTTGGAATGTCTTTGATTTTGACAACATTCAAAAACACTCACTTAAAACAAAAGATAAAATTTTAAACATTAATTTTAAGAAGTCCAATTCAAAATAAATACATTTAGATTGGCACTGGTTTATCATTGCCACATGTACCAAGATACAGTGAAAAGTTTGTCTTGCATACAGTTCAAACAGAACAAAATCACAGACCACAGTGCACAGAGGTGGAAAAAGGTAAAACAATAACAATGCAGACTAAAGCCACAGATAAAGTGCAGCGCAGATAAACAATAAAGTGCAAGATGATAGTAGGGTAGATGGTCAGGTGAAGAATTCATCTTATCCTGATAACAGTTGGATGGTGTCCTCGATTCTGGTGGTACTTCCTTTCCAGCTTTTGTATCTCAGCAAAAATACCTTCAACCCACCTTTCTGCCCAGAGGCATTCCTTCCTATTGAGATAATTCCAGTGGGTTCAGCAGCAAGATTTCCCAGTCTGATTCTCAGAAATCTACCCATCTCACTGAATTCCCCAGAGTCCAACAGTGAAATGCAGCTACCCAGGTATCATTAAATGGGCAAATGGACGGCACAATTTATTGCCTGAACTCAAGAGTCCAAATTTCTACCAGTGACGGCGGGAAAAAAATTGCCAGCCTTTAGGCAGAAGATGGTTCCTACAATTTAAGAATATAACACTTTCAATTATTTAAACTAATAAGAACATGAGAAATAAGAGAACGAGTAGGCCATATGACCCATCGAGCCTGCTCCGCCATTCAATAATATCATGACTGATCTGGTCACTCCACCTACTTGCCTTTGCCCCACAAGCCTTAATGTATCAAACTCTTGAATGGTCCCCTTGCACCATAAACAACTGAGATCATTCTAACTGGTTACAGCGCTGTCTGGTATGGAGGGGCCATTGCACAGATTGGGAAAAAGCTGCAGAGGGTTGTAAAACTCAGCCAGCTCCACAGCAGGCACAAGCCAACCAACCATCAAGGACATCTTCAAAAGGCGCAAGGACCCCCACTGCCTAGGACATGCCCTCCTCTCATTACTACCATCTGAAATGAGGTACAGGATCATGAATCAGATTTACCCCCTCCATCATCAGATTTCTGAAAGGACAATGAACCCATGAACACTACCTCACTATTTTGGCTCTTTTTGCACCAGTTATTTAATTTATTTAATATACACTCAATACCCCATAAAGTGACCATTGAGCGTATTTTCATGGTCCTCGGTTGCTATAGCCCATCCACTTCAAGTCTGACAAGAGATACTCTTCTATACACTAATGTTGTAATGCGTGGTTATTTTAGTTACTGCTGTATTCCTATCAGCTTGAATCAGTCTGGTCAATCTCCTCTCACCTCTCTCACTGTCAAGGTGTTTCCACCCACAGAACTGCCTCTTAGTGGACGTTTTTTGTTTATCATCCCATTCTCTGTAAACTCGAGAGATAGATGCGCATGAAAAATCCTGGGAGTTCAGCATTTTCTGAGATATTCAAACCACTCCATCTGGCAGCAACAATTATTCCATGTCACTTTGATCACATTTCTTCCCATTCTGATAATTGTACTGAACAACAACCGATCCTCTTAACCTTATCTGCATGCTTTCAGGCATTACGCGCTGCTGATATATAGATGTACCTAATAAAGTGGACACTGAGTGAATATTTCTTATTTAAGTTTATATATGTTTCATACTTAAGTTTGCTGTTGAGACCACTGGTTTTGGCTAAATCAAAGGTGGTCACAAATTGGCATACAGGAAGGGAGATTCAAAATCTGGTTGAATGATGCCACAACAACATCTCATTCAACAACAACATCTCATTCAACAGCAACAAGACCAAAGAGCTGGTTATTGACTACAGGAGGGAGAAACCAGGGGTCCATGAGCCAATCCTCATTAGGGGATCAGAGATGGACAGGGTCAGTAACTTTAAATTCCATAGAGCATCTGTCATGGGAGCAACACATAAGTGCCATTACAAAGAAGGCACAACAGTACCTCTACCTTCTTTGAAGTTTGTAAAGGTTCAGCATGCCATCTAAGGCTACATCCACACTAGACCGGATAATTTTGAAAACACCGGTTTCGCGTAAAAACAATAGGCATCCACACTAGGCGTTTTTAAAAATATCTCTGTCCACATTGAAACGGATATTTCGGTGAAGAAAACAAGCAACATGTTTGGTGTCGAATCTCGCTGTGAAAGTGCGCGTTTGTACAGTTACAAACTAGAAAAACTTAAACGTCAGGCAGCTGTTGGCTCTCGTGCAGGAGGACTTAAAAGTAAAAAAAAAACAAATACTGGAGTGTATGGAGGCAACCGACAGGGAGTTCACAGACGGTATGAATCAGCTGATGACGAACATTGAAAAACTGACTAACTCTGTTGCATTAATAAAGCACCTTGTTAAATGTGTAAAACATGTCTGCATCAGTATTATCTTGTATTTCCATACAATGTTACATTACGCTGTTACACATCTATTGTCAGAGAAGTACTTGCATAAAAAGGTAAACCACCTTCATACAAGCAAGGACAGAAAACAGGGCAAAGTGAGTATACTTATTTATTCAGTAAGTTATGAGTCAAAGTACTTGGTGAGTACATTTCTAACTCTTCTGGCTTCAGTCTCGTTGCCATCTGTTCTGAAATTGTTAGATTGTGTGGGGGGTTGAAATGAAATGTCACTCTGCCGTCTGACAGCGTTTTCAGATTTTTCTGGTTACCCCGTCCACACTGATCTGCCCAAGCGGCATTTTCAAAATTACACATGCTGGACAGTGTTTTCAAAATTACACACCCCAGACAGAGTTTCTGAAAAGCTCCAGTTTCGGGGGACGAAAACACCATTTTAGTGTGGACAGAAGGTAAAAACGAAGAGAAAAAGCTTCAGTTACGGATTTATCTGGTGTGGTGTGGATGTAGCCTAAAACTGTGACAAACTCCTATAGACACACAGTGGAGAGTATACCAACTGGTTGCATCACGACCTGATATGAAAACTCCAATGCCAGAGAATGGGAAATGTCCACAGAAAGTGGTGGATACAGCCCAGTCCATCACAGGGAAAACCCTCCCTACCATTGAGCACATCTAAAAGGAGTACTGCCACAAGAAAACAGCATCCTCCATCAAGGAACCTCACAAATTCACTATTCTCTAGGAAAAGCAGTTTCTCGTTTCAGTCCAATATATATTCCCCCAAACCTTGAATCTATGTCCCCTAGGAAACAACTTTCCTGCCACTAGCTTACCAATCCCTTCCATAATTTTATATTTTTGTCAGTACCCCTCTCGTGATGGTATAGCAGTTAGTGTAACACATTACAGCACTGGCAAGCAGTGCTCAATTCCCACTGCTGTTTGTAAGGAGTTGATACATTCTCACCCTGACCACATGTTCCAGTTTCTTCCCATATTCCAAAGAGATACGCGTTAGAGTTAGTAAGCAATGGAAATGCTATGCTGGCGCTGGAAGTATGGCAACACCTGTAAGCTGCCCATGATACATCTTTTAACTGCATTGGTCATTGACACAAACAAGGCATTTCACTGGATGTATGTCTCAATATACAGGCAATAAATAAGGCTTAAGCTTCGTCAGAATTCCTGTGAGTATATCCCAGGAGACTCAGTCTCTCCTCATGGGTTTACCCCTCGTTTCTGGAAATGACCTGGTGAATCTCCTCTGCGCCACACCCAAAGCCAGTATATCCACCCACCCCCAGGTAAGGAGACCAGAACTGTATACAGTACTGCAGGTAGAGCCTCACCAGTATCCTGTACAGTTGCAGCATAACATCCCTGTCCTTAAATTCAATGCCTCTAGCAATGGCCAACATTCCATTTGCCTGCCTGTTAACCTGTGCACTGATAAAGCCACTGTTTGCGATTCATGCACAAGTACTCCCAAGTCTCTCAATACAGCAGTGGTCCCCAACCACTGATATGAAACGATATGAGTCAGCTGCACCTTTCCTCATTCCCTGTCACACCCACTGTTGAACTTGAACGCACGCAAGGTTATCAGTCGCCTATACGCAGTGATACCCTAGCGCCAAGGATCACTAGTTGGCGTCAGGTAACCAACCGCCTTGCATGGCTGGTGAGAAGTGTCGTTGCTACTGGCTTGGAGCGCGGACAGATGGGCACCACCTCTAAACGTGTTTAGCACACCAAATGTTTGTGGGGAACCCAGTGCTAAAATATTCACAGGCGACCTAATTTGGGCTCAGGGTTTCGTAAGCAGCAGAGCAGCTATCTCACTGCAATCTACTGGAAGTCATCCCTTGAGCCAAACTTTCATCGGCCGATAGATCCTACCTACCTACATGGGGAGCGGGCGTGTGCCCTGTCCCACTCCTCGCTCGGACAGTCGCTCTCTCCGGACTGCGACTGCTGCGGTCCCGGTACGGGGACCTCTGGCCCTTACCTTGTCCTCTCACTGGTGTGTTGCAATGGTTTTATATGTTCATACGAGGAAAATATGCGCTGTGTGTTTAATATCCAAATGTTACTTAAAATGTTATGATGCTATTGACTTATAAGTGAGTTATAATTGACTTATCACTATGTTCATGCGAGGAAAATATGCGTTGTGTGCTTAATATTAAATTCGTTAGATAAACCCTTTCAGAAACAAAATTGAGTGTATTAGCCATTTATAAATAACTTATAGTTGACTTATCACCTATATTCCATTCGTGATGAACAACCCTCCCTCCCCGGTCAGCTGGTCTGCAAGAATATTGTCAATATTAAACCGGTCCGCGGTGCAAAAAAGGTTGGTGACCCCTGCAATACAGCATGCTAAAATCTTTCACCATCTGAATAATAATCTGATATTTTATATCTTCTTCCTAAGTGGATGACCTTGCATTTACTAACTTTGTAATAACCTTATTGCACGTAACCTATCTCTCTACAAACACTCTTCATCCTCTGCACAATTTGCTTTTCCTTTCAGTTTAGTATCATCAGCAAGCTTGTGTAGCATTAAGCCAAAAATGGGGAAAAAATCTTAAGTTTTGAAAAAAAAAGTTTGTAATAGAAGACATATAGACAGCTTCAGCTTGTCTGGACTACTTCCTATTCCTTACCTAAATGACATTTACATGTAAATTAAGAATTAATTCTGAAGTGTTACAGGAAGTGTAATGCAGATTTAGAGTTAGATTTCAAATACTCTACTAACATGATAAAGAGTCTGATATGCAAATCCACTGTTACAATAGAGAAAGTAACAACTGCATCACCACAGGCTGAAATGTTATTAAATATATCTTTTTAGACAGTTTTAGTTTCATATAATTAAATACAAGTATCGAGAATAGAAATGAAGGGAATTAAATTAAAGTTTGTTGAAAATCACTGTAGAATCATTTAGCCCTGAAAAATACATTACGAAGTTATGTGGTTATGTATCAACTCATCTCAGCCATAGTTCAGCAAAACAATCCAATAGGAGCTTCAAGTAAGCTGTCATGGGTTGAAAAACGTTCTACCCAAACATAAGATAGGCAAAGAGGCATTTCCAGGATCTGCAACTCCTGAGTTTCTTGAGAGCAGGTAAAGGGGAGATTCCTTCAGGGTTTAAGCTTTCAATTCGCACCCTAATCAGTTCAACTGAATAGAATCAATTGGTGCCACCTAATGAGTGGCTGCAGATTATCTGAGAGGGAGACAAAAGAACTGTTACAGAGATAGTGCCTCTGTCCTCAGCTATTTCTCCAGTGTGAGGCTTGTAAACACTTCACTTATTACAAGTTATATTATAATTTCCTTAATATTGTAGGTGATATGAGATTAAAGAGGAAAGTTATAATGCAGCATACAATTGACATAAACAAGAAGTACATCACTGTTAAAATTACACTTGCCAATCCATGAGCACCTTCACTGAATTCAGATAATCAATCATCCCTAATCAAGGCAGTCAAAGAATGCATGTGCTTGAAGATATATCAGGAAGAACTCAGCATATCAAAAATCAATATTGTGGAAGAAAAAGAATCAATTTATTTGAACTATTAGAGTCGAAACAACAGATAATGAAGACAAAGGAGCACAATAACATGCATCAATTCAGCGCATTGTTGCTAAGAAATTTCACACCTGTTCCATCAGACTTTCCCCAAAAGAGGCTGGGACATAATTCTATAGAGTCATTTAATGAAGAAGCTTCAAAGGTTCCACGTAAAGAATGGATGATTCAAAACTGCCAAACACTGAAAAAGATGTCCACTAACAAATCCAACATAAAATTCAGGAGTAATTTCACTACGCAGGCATTGATCAGAATATACTGTATATAGTTTTGAGATGAACAGTCTGGTTGTCTATGAGGCAAGTACTTAATGAAGAAAGGAACAAAAAGCTATGCATATGCAGTCACATGGAGCAATACAGGAGATAGCTTGTGATGTTACAATCATAGCAGACTTCTAAGTAGCAAATTACACAAAACTGTGTACATAACATAACCAATATCCTCAGACTTAATATGGGAAACAAGAAACCTGCTAGGCCTTGTCCACCTATAAACTCCCAGCATATACTATTACTTACTTGCCTTGCCTTGCCCCTCTCACAGATGGATTCATCTATCACCTACTAGCTCCTTCTCCTCCTTGGCCCAAAACGTAAATTTTTCATCTCCCTCCATTGATTCTACCTGACCCACTGAGTGCCTGCTAAGCACTAACTGGGCTTGATATATACATAATGGGTATAATAACATGGTGTCCTGAGCAGATCATTTTAAAAGTTATCAAATTAATCCCAAAGCTATCTGTCAAAACCTAAAAGAAATGCAGGTTATACACTGCTCTCCAAAAATTAATCATTTCCTCACTCTCTTGATAAATTAACATAATCTAGCATTTTAAGAAAATGTGCTACCATAACTCAGGTTACATCACTGCAGAATTTAAAGTTTATAAATTGTGGCTCTTTAGATTAAGATTATCCAAATTAGGTTGGCAGGCAAATGTACAGGAAAAAATCATTTTATGAATATGTCTTGAAGCTTATCTTCACTAAGTTAGTTTTTCCCAGTTTATTACACAGTTACTCATAATTACTGCAACATTTCTTAGAAACTTCCAAATTTCTTGATTTATACTCTACTTGACAGTATAACTCCTTTTTTAGAAGCCGACAAATTACTCATCTCCACCCATTTTCTATACCTCATATTCCATACCTGAAATAATTTCTCCCTACAGTAATATCATAATTTACTTACACAGCTGTCCCATCTGTTTTACTTTTTCTGCCTATACACTTGAAATGGCAAGTACCCCAAAATAGTTAATTACCTGCTTTAGTCACCTTTATGTCTTCATAAGAACAACAAAATCATGTTTCTCTGCCTGTACCATTAAATACTTCTAATTTGCCATGTAACATTTAGTGCTATTTTTTAAATCACCTAATGATCTATCTTAAGGTTTGTATGGTCCATCTCTTCCTGACAAGCTGTGTTTATCACTAACCACATGGTCCCAAATTTTCTTGTCTCCCATCACTTGATTCATTCAATCTCTTCTTCCCCCATTTACCATAGATTTCGCACTACAGAGCGCACCTGATTAAAAGCCGCTGGCTCTAATTTTAGAAAGAAAATCAATTTTGTACTTGTACAAGCCGCACCGGATTTTCGGCCGCAGGTGTCCCACGTTGTAATATGAGATATTTACACAGAAAGATATTACACGTGAGGATTTTTTAACTTTTAATTAAATCCATATGGTAACATAAACAAATACATATTGCAAATGCTTTTTTTCGAACCGTGCCTGTAACGCGGCTACTTTTAAATATACATACGTATCGGTAACACACAAATTACGTTGCGTATACTTTTTTACTGAACAACATTCCAATATCTCCTAACGACTGGTAAAAAATATATATACTGCAGCCTACCAGGAAAAGTTATTGATCGCCTTTAACTTAAAAGCAGCGTTCGCTCAGGTCTAATGCCACTCGCCCCCCACCTTCCCATTTATCGCAAACCAGTATTTCCCACAAGACGCGGCGAAACTGGGTGTGACGTCATAGCATCCCGGGATGTAGTACAGAAAACAAATATAGTTAAAACACTTCTAACTTTAACTAGAAAATACTAACAAATGAATTACTAAGCGAAAATATTATAAACTAAATAACTGCCATAAAGGCAGCACAATGCTTTTCTTCGAGTGTTTTCCATGTTGATGAGGGTGAGTACAAATGACTGATTTACAATAATTTAATTGTGAAAGTGCGCTTGATTTATCGTACAATTTCATTGGACCTCTGTGAACTACTCATCAATTTTATTGGTCTACTGTTACGAGGCAAAATGTTTTTGGCGGCATGAAAAAAAATCATGCATTAGCCGCACCGTAGTAAAGGCCGCAGTGTTCAAAGCTGTTCAAAATGTGGGAAAAAAGTAGCGGCTTATAATCCGACATCTACGGTAGTTATCTACATCCTCGATGGTCCTAACTATAAAAGGACAATGCTATGATAGTCATGGGGGATGTCAATATGCAAGTAGATTGGAAAAATCAAGTTGGTGCTGGAGTGCAAGAGAAAGAATTTGTAGAATCCCTATTAGATGGCTTTTTAGACCAGCTTGTGGGTGAGCCTACCAGAGAAAAGGCAATTCTGAATAGGATGTTGTGGAATAAACCAGATTTGATTTGGGAGCTCAATATAAAGGAACCACTAGGAGGCAGTAATAATAATATGATAGAATTCACCATGCAGTTTGAGAGGGAGAAGAAAAAGTCAGATATCTCAATATTGCAGTGAAGTAAAGGGAAACACAGAGGCATGAGAGCAGAGCTGGCCAAAGTTGATTGGAAAGGAACAATAGCAGGGATAAAGGCAGAATAGCAATGACTGAAGTATCTGAGAGCAATCAGAAGGCTCAGGATAGATTCATCCCTGAGAAAAAGATGTAGTCTAAAGGAAGGATGAGGCAACCTTGGCTTGACAAGGGAAGTCAAAAACACCATAAAAGCAAAAGAGTGGGCATATAATATAGCAAAGCTTACTGGAAGGCTAAGGGATTGGGAAGCTTGTAAAAACCAACAGAAGGCAAATAAAAAAGGAATAAGAATAGATGAAATATGAAGATAAGATAGCCAATAATTTAAAAGATGATACCAAACAATTTTTTTCAAATATATGATGAGTAAAAGAGAGGCGAGAATGGAATCAACCACCGGAGAGGAAGTCATGAGCAGGCAAACTCTGACACTAACTCTCACTTTTCACTTTGAGAAACACAAGAGGTTTAGGGGGCAGAAGTGTCACTTTTACTAGGAGAAGATGCTTGGGAAGCTGAAAGTTCTAAAGTCAGATAAGTCACCTGGACTAGATGGACTACACACCAGGGTATTTAAAAAAGTAGCTGAAGAGATTGTGGACGCTTTAGTGGTGATCTGTCAAGAATCACCAGATTCTGGAATGATTCCGGAAGACTGGGAAATTGCAAATGTCACTCCACTATAATTCATTAGAAACAAAAGAAAATCTGCAGATGCTGAAAATTCAAGTAACACACACAGAATGCTGGAGGAACTCAGCAGGCCAGACAGCATCTATGGAAAAGAGTACAGTCAATGTTTTGGGCTGAGACCCTTCATCAGGACTGGAGAAAAACAGATGAACAGTCACAGCTAGAATATGGGGAGAGGGGAGGACGATCACGAAGTGATAGGTAAAACTGGGAGAGTGGGAGGAGGTAAAGTAAAGACCTGGGAAGTTGATTGGTGAAAGAGATACAGGGCTGGAGAAAGGAGAGTCTGATAGGAGAGAACAGAAGGCCATGGTGGAAGAAAAGGGGGATGAGCACCAGAGGGAGTCAATGGGCAGGCAAGGAGACAAGGTGAGAGGGGGAAAGGGGTATGAAAATATGAAGAATGGTGAAAGAGGGGCCGGGGCATTGCTGGAAGTTCAAGAAATCTATGTCCATGTCATCAGGTTGGAGGCTACGCTGACACAATGTAAGGTGTTGTTCCTCCAACCTGAGTGTGGCCTCATCGCAACAGTAGAGAAGGCCATGGATTAACATGACGGAATGGAAAATGGGAAAGGTGAAGTTGATAAGTTCCACATGAGTGTGGGAAGCAGCACCACTGCAGTTGTCGATGCAGCGTAGGAAAAGTTGGGGAGTTATACCAGTGTAGGCAGCTCCACATAGTCAACAAAAAGGCAGGCATAACTGGGACCCTTGAAAGAACGCATGGCTACATCTTTCGTTTGAAGGAAATGAGGAGCCAAAGCAGAAATTATTGAGAGAGAGGATGAGTTCCACCAGATGGAAGAGAATGGTGGTGGAGGGAAACTGGTTGGGTCTGGTATCCAGAGAGAAATAGAGAGCTTTGTGGTCTTCCCAGTGGGGGGTGGAGGTGTATAGGGACTGGACATCCATGGTGAAAATAAGACGCTCGGGACCAGGGAACTTGAAATCATTGAAAAGATCGAGTGTTTGAAGTGTCACAGGAAGGGACTGAACCAAGGAGGATAAAACTGAGTCGCGGTATGCAGATATGAGTTCAGTGGGGCAGAAACAAGCAGAAACAATGGGTCTACCTGGACAGGTAGGTTTGTGGATCATTGGTAGGAGATAGTAGAGTATAGTGGAGAGGGGGAACAGGGTGAAAGATCTATGAGGTTGGTGGCAGTGGATGCAAGACCCCCAGAGTAAATAAGGTTGGTGATGGTGTGGGTGACAATGGCCTGGTGCTTCTTAGTGGGGTCCTGTTAGAGAAGTAAGTAAGAGGAGGTGCTGGGCCTCAACAAGGTAGAGGTCAGTCCACCACACTACTACAGCACCCCCACTAATCTGCGAGTTTGATAATGAGGTTGGAATTGAAGACAGGAGTGTTGAAATTGAGATGGTTGATGTTCCATCGGCAGCTGGCAATGAACAGATCCAGAGTAGGGTTGTCCAAGAAGTGCAGGAGGATTGAAGATGGGAGAAAGGGTCATTGGTGCAGGATGGAAAGTCCTTACCAAAAAAATAGGCACAGAGACGGAGGTGGCAGAAGAAGAGCTCAGCATTATGGCAAGAGTGGAACTCGCTGAGGTGTGGGTGCAGGGAGAACAAAGGTGAGGCCCTTACTGAGGACAAAACATTCTGCCTCAGAGAGGGGAAGATCGGAGAGAATGGTGAAGACTTGGCATGGATGAGAGCTGAGATCAGAGGGAGGAAGTTTGACGAGATTAAGTATGCCATCAAAGACTCTAACAAATTTCTACAAATGTATCCTGCAGAGCAAACTAACTCAATGCATCACCAGTTGGTATACAGGGCCAATGCACAGGATAGGAAATAGCTGCAGAGGGTTGCAAGCACAGGCGGCTCCATCATGAGAACTATCCTCCCCAGCACTAAGGACATTTTCAAGAGAAGATACCTCAACAAGGGAGCATCGATCATCAAGGGTCTCTTCTTACTACTACCATCAGAGAGGAGGTACAGGAGCCTAAAGACACATACTCAATGTCTTGGGAAAAGCTTCTTCCCCCTTGCCAACAGATTTCTGAATAAATGATGAACAAACCCCATGAACACAACAACTCACTATTTTTGCACTTTTTCAGCACTATGTATTTAATTTAGTTTAAAAAAAATATTTATCATAATATATAGAAAATATATGCATTGCACTGTACTGCTGCAGCAAAACAACGAATTTCACAACATATGTCAATGATATTAAACTTTATTTTGTCCTGATTGACTCTTTAAGAAGAAAGGGAAGCAAAAACAGGGAATTATAGCCTGGCTTCAGGGGCTGGTTGATAAGCTGGCAGAGTCCTTTATTAAGGATAATTTTAACTCAGAAGCACATGATAAAAAAGGCTGAAGTCAGCATAGCTTCTTTAAGGGGAAATCTTTGACAAATCTTTGGAATTCATTGAGGAAATAACAGGCAGGATAAACAAAGGAAAGTCTGTGGATGTTAAACAACATTGATTTTCAGAAGGCCTTTGACAATATGCCACACACAAGAATGCTAAACAAGATGAAATACTATGGTATTATAAGAAATATACTGGCATAAATTGCAGATTGGCTGACTGACAAGAGGCAAAGACTGAGAATAAAGGAGACCTTTCTGGTTGGCTGCCAGTGATTGGTGGTATTTTGCAGAGGTCACTGTTGGAACTATTCTTTTTCACATTATATGGCAGTGATTTGATCAACGAAACTGATGGCTTTGCAGCCAATTTCTGGACAATACAAATAAGGGCGAAAGGACAGGTGGTGCTGAGGAAACAGGGAGTCTGAAAAAGGACTTAGACAGGTAGGGAGAATGGGCAAAGATGTGGCAGATGAAATGCGGGGAGGCATAGGAAAGTGAATGGTTAAGCACTTTGGTAGACAGAGTAAAGGCATAGACTGCTTTCTAAATTGAGAAATCAGGGATACAAAGGGACCTAGGAGTCTTCATGCAGGATTCCCTAAAGGTTAACTTGCAGGTTGAGTCTGTGGTAAATAAGGCAAACGTAATGTTAGCATTAATTTCAAAAGGACTAAGATATAAAAGGATATAATGCCGAGGCTTTATAAGGCATTGGTCAGAGCATACTTGGAGCATTCATGAGAACAATCCTGGAAATGAAAGGGTTAATGAATGAGGAGTGTTTGCTAGCTCTAGCTCTGTTCTCACTGGAGTTTCGAAGAATGAGGAAGGATCTCATTGAAACCTATAGAATACAGAAAGGCCTTGACAGAGAGGGCGTGGAGAGGATGTTTCCTAAAGTGAGGGAGTCTTGAGACCAGAGGACACAGCCTCCGATTACGAGTATGTTCATTTAGAACAGAGATAAGGAGGAATTTCTTCAGCCAGAGTGTGGTGAATCTGTGGAATTCATTGCCAAACAGCAGTGGAAGCTAAGTTATTAGGTATATTTAAGACAGAGGTTGATAGGTTCTTGATCGGTATGGGCACCAAAGGTTATGGGGAGAAGGCAAGTGCTCACCTATGTTCTATGTTCTAATAGGTTTGAGAGGCTAATAAACCAGCCATGATGGCATGGTGGAGCAGATTTGATGGGCTGAACAGCCTAATTCTGCTCCTATATCTTAAACTCTTATCATCTAACCTGTTTCAAGTGCTTCCAAAAGAAGTTTTGTTGCCAGAACTCCATAAATTGAAATCAGCTTTCTCCTACCAATCTCTGATTTTCCTGTCCTAGTGGGAATTTGGTTGTGGCTTATCTATATGGTTCTGCTTTCTAATTTGGCCCTAACTGCTTATTCATTCTCAGCAGAGCCAACTTTATGGTCTGATTTAACATTTGTAACTACACACATAGCAACTTACTTTTTCCTCTCTCATTCCAAGTTCCTCACCTGCCTAAAATACAATGACCTTAACACTGACTCTAGTCAGGCGACACAGCCACCAGGACTAATGGCCACGAGTACCTCAGAATCAGTTTTATTATCAATGCAGCATCAGTACAGTGAAGACATATGATGTCTTCACTAGTGTGGATCCTCAGTGATGGATGCTGCCGTCTTCAGGCACTTCATCTTGAAGATGTCCTTGATGGTGAGCAGGGTTGTGCCCTTGAAGAAGCTGGCTAAGTTTGCATCTTCTTTTGATCCTGTAGATTGGAGCCTTCATACCAGGTTGTGATGCAGGCTCTCCATCATTTTAGAAATTTGCTGTTGTCTTGTCATCTTTGTGATTGCATCAATATGCTGGGCACAGGATAGACCCTCTGAGCTGTTTTAGACAGGAACTTAAAGCTGCTCACTATGTCCATGCTGAACACTCGATGTGGACCAATAACCCCAATTTCCCCCAATTTTAGGAAGAAGTAAGGAACAGAGGGCCCTCAGAGCACAAATCCATAGATCCTTGCAGCTGGAAAGAAGGGGAGATCAAACAGTTAAGAGAGGCACATGTGTAATTTTAGCCTCCCTTTCAAAACATGCATAAATGGCATTGAGTTAATCTGGGAGTGAAGCATCACAGCCATTCATGATGTTAGTTTTTGCCTTGCAGGAAGTAATAGCCTTTAAACCCTGCCAGAGCTGATGTGCATCAGATTCCATCTATAACGTCAATTGGATCTGTTTTAAAACTCTAAAAATAGCCTTGCAAAGGTCATACCTGGTCTTCTTGTATAGTTCTGGGTCACCAGTCTTGAATGCCACAAAACTAGTTCTCAGAAGAACTATGAATATCCTGGTTCATTCACAGCTTTTGGTTTGGGTATGTGCAGTATGTTCTCGAAGGCACAGACTTATCTACACAGGTCTTGATGAAGTTGGTGACAATTGTGGCACAGTCATTCAGATTTGAAGATGAATCCCTGAATATCGTCCAGTCCACTGATTCAAAGTACTCCTCCCACCTCCCTTGGTCATACAATTGTGGTCCTCACCAATGGCTTTTGAACACAGAGGATAACCACACTCATTTGCCCATCCATTGAGATGTTCCCACAACTAACAATCACACTTTAAGGACTTATGATCTTGTTATTTCACGTTCTTGTTATTTATTGCTATTTATTAATATTTGCATTTGCAGTTTGTTGTCTTTTGCACTCCAATTGATGTTTCATTGATCCTGTTATAGTTACTATTCTATAGATTTGCTCAGTACAACTGCAGAAAAATTAATCTCAAGGCTATATATGGTGCCATATCTGTACTTTCATAATACATCTACTTTGAACTTTGAAGCTGTAGTACTCAGTCTCTGCTGTACGTCACAAGTAGAAGTACAGCCTGGTGATTGGACTTTCCAAAGTGTGGGAGTAGAAAGGAAAGTTACAGTGGTTACTATCCCTAACCATATAACTACTTCTTTTTCACTTCCTCACCTGGAATGGCTCCATGTGCCACAGTGCTACAGCCAGTTTACCTTGACTCCCAAGCTACAAGAACTTCACAACTGTTGGACAAGTGCAAGAACTACAATCCAGGATCACTTAGGACAATTACAACACCTTAAAAGGACCAAATTGTGATATAATCCTCAAGCTTACTCCCAGAGACCATAAGAAGCTGTAGCGTAATGTCTTACTTAGTTCATTCACTTGCTCCTGGACCCTTTGTAGAGTTTTGCACATATAATTTACCAAGTTTATTTTGCTTGAAAAATCAAGTCTTATCAATTAAAGGGGAAATGAAATCCATTTCAAGGTCTGTTCAAGCACCTTGTAAAGATCACATTTGAATCTTTTGTTCTACATTAATAGAAACATATGGCAGTCTCAAACCAAATCATTGTATTAATATCTTTCTTTAGGTAGATAGATCTCAGGCCACAGACAGATCAGGCAAATCTTATTGAAAGACACAATTGGCTGGGTGGCCTACTACTAGTCTTTGAAATTAATACTCTGAAGCTGTGGGCAGTGAAATAAACAGACTGCAGAAACATATCTTCTACAATGCATCAAGGTAGGTAGTTAATATTGATCTAGAGAAGAAAAATAATATTTATTGTAATTTTATCAACTGCATTTAAAGCATTACTTTATTAAATTGCTGAATGAGCTGCTGAAATGCTATCAGGTATCACATGAAAGAAAATAATAACAAAATGCAATCAGGAATCTGAAGCTCTTAAATTCTTGAAAAATGACAATTGGGAAATAACTTGTCTTACAAGCATCCTATTCAGAAGGAATGACATAGGGATTTTAAGATTATTCCATATCAGTTCTTCTGAGTTCATTCCAACTTTCATTTTGTTCTTGTGCAAAAAGTAAACACTAATCTAAGCCTAGCTATTGCCTGAAGTTGTATTACCTTTCATTTTTTTAAACAACTATATCTTTCAGTATTTCCCTTTTCATAAAATGAGATTATTCAAATGTAGCTGTCCTAATATCACATCAGGCTACACACAGTCATGATTACTTCAAATTATTTGCTAAGCTATCGAAATGTGTAGTGGTCAGTTCAATTGCTTTACAGCGCCAGTGATCACCGATCGGGATTTGATTCCTGTCGCTGTCTGTAAGGAGTCTGTACTCCTTACTCTGTACTTTGTACTCTGAGACTCACTCTGGATACTCCAGTTTCCTCCCACATACCAAAGATGTACAGTTAGGATTAGTGAGTTATGAGCACCCTATGTTGATGCCGGAAACGTGACAATACTTGCAGGCTGTCCCCAGCACAATCCTCAGACTATATTGGTCATCAACACAAAGCGATCCATTTCACTGTGTGTTTTGATGTTCACCTGGCAAATAGCGCAAGTTAAGAAAAGTTATTTTAAGAACCATGTTTTTAGAATCCAGAACATGAAGAATCTTTCCGCCTCTTGTCAATGTTTAGACATCAATGACCTGTACTCGTGTTCTCCTGTCTTTATATGTTATTTTCTTTAAAAGCTACATTTATTAGACAGGACAGCTCCTGGCTAACATACATTACAAAAAAAATTTCCATTACAGTGCATGCAATCAACATCAGAGCCATTGACTGAACACCAACTTAGCAATTCTCAGTGTAGGAAACAATAATGAATGGCAGCACTAGTTCTTGCTCTCAGGCTGAAGAACTGCACACAAGTGGCTTAAATGATCCAAAACAGTTGATAAATTACATTTTTGCATTAGGTCAAAATGGAAACCTAGATCATCTTGTCTTTATGGCACAATGGATAAGAACACCACTTTAGCTTGAGGACCTGGGTTCCAATTATCCCACACAGAATTCAATGAAAGTTCCCAATCTGTTGTCTTCCATTATCTTCCAAGTGAAATAAGTTTAGAAGTTCATTTTAAGTATTAGCCTACAGCACATACTTAATCTTAGTTAACTCTGAAATGGTACTAAACCGTGGACCATACTCAGTTGCTGTTGAAGGACTGAAGTGGCAAATGAGAACACTTGCTCAGTGAAGGCTTCTGAGGCTGAGGTAAATTGATATGACAGGGTTGAAAAGGTTTTATCTGAATGCCAGTAAGGTATTTCTGACCTGATGCTAACACTGATTTAAACATCTTCATACCAAACATTTACAGGTATTCCTAAAAACAATGCTCCACATAAGAGCACAGTTTGAAGTTCTGTGGCTGAACACAAATTCTTCAATTTGCTCATATGGTTACACCTTCCATCATAAAGATTTAAGGAAATCTAAGAGTTACCTTATATTACATTTTGTGGATTCTTTCAACATTAACAAATGTGTTCTAATATTTATCAAGTCTTTAATTTTTAAAAAAGCTGGACCGATCAATTAAAATATCAATCTTCAGGCCAGGCTACTCAGGGACTTGTATTAACATTACTTTGTAACCGTTAATGCTGGATCATAACTATATGTGCAGCGTGTAACTGTGAGTGATGTTTGATTTCGCTGTGTGCTTGTGTATGGTTGAATGACACTGTACTTGAACCCGAACTTTATATAATCCTGTTAACCAAGAAATAAAAATAAAAATGTAACCAATAATTCCTGCCATCAAGTTATGCATTTTTCTGAGCAAAAAGATGGGTAGAACCCTGGACCAACAACTGTCTGCACGTTCTAAAAGAAGAGCATAAAATGATCAAACTAACCAATCTAACAGGGATCCTTTACCCAAACCCACTTTGCCCCAGCAGGCTATTTATTCAATCCTCTGTTCCAATTTGTTAGGGTTCTTCTCCTGTTAGGGAATGAAATAGGTCAGGTGACGGAGGTATGTGTTGGGGAGCACTTCAGGTCCAGTTATCACAATGCCATTAGTTTCAATATAATTATGGAGAAGGATAGGACTAGATTTTTGATTGGAGAAAGGCTAACTTGGAGGAGATGCAAAAGGATTTGGAAGGAGTGGATTGGGACGATTTGTTTTATGGGAAGGATGTAATGGAGAAATGGAGGTCATTTAAAGGTGAAATTCTGAGGGTACAGAATCTTTATGTTCCTGTTAGGTTGAAAGGTTAGAAGTTTGAGAGAGCCATGGTTTAAGGGATATTGGAAACTTGGTTAGGAAAAAGAGAGATATCTACAATAAATATAGGTAGCACGGAGTAAATGAGGTGCTCGAGGAATATAAAGAATGTAAGAAGAATCTTAAGAAAGAAATTAGAAAAGCTAAAAGAAGATAGAAGGCTGCTTTGGCAAGTAAGATGAAAATAAATTCGAAGGGTTTCTACAGTTATATTAATAGCAAAAGGATAGTGAGGGATAAAATTGGTCCCTTCGAGAATCAGAGTGGACAGCTATGTGTGGAGTCGAAAGAGATGGGGGAGATTTTGAACAATTTCTTTTCTTCAGTATTCACTAAGGAGAAGGATATTAAATTGTGTAAGGTAAGGGAAACAAGTAGGGAAGTTATGGAAACTATGTCGATTAAAGAGGAGGAAGTACTGGTGCTTTTAAGGAATATAAAAGTGGATAAACCTCCAGGTCCTGACAGGATATTACCTAGGACCTTGAGGGAAGTTAGTGTGGAAACAGCAGAGGCTCTGACAGAAATATTTCAAATGTCATTAGTGTTACGTATCCCGTAACTGGATCACTTACCAGCAAAGATAGAGAGGTCCGCTAAAGTCTGATGGTACCATTTTTAAACATTTTTATTTATAAAGGGGCACAAAAGTAAGGTTAATACAAACATTCAGATAACATACGTCATCAATACTCAATCTAAAGCGCAGGAATAGTAATAATCAATAAGAAATAAGCTCTATCGTTGTCTAGGGGTAAGGTATATATTGTCCGCTGTATATCTAAAAGTCTCTTGCGTTCACTGCAGTTCCACCAGCTGCCGTTTTCTGGGGTGTCGCGGTAGTGCACTTTTGTTAGAGAGAGAGAGATAGAGATTGAATGAAACAGTTACCCGGCGGGTTTTTCCAACCTTTAGGAGTTCGATCCGTCGGAGTCTCGTTGGGGGGTGGCTGTTCACTTGTGGCCTCTCCGGTAGCTAAAGCCGTTCTTTTGTGGTGAGGTCGCCAATCCCAGGCAAGGAAAAGACGCACACAAACCCCCCCATTGGCTGTCGCTATTAAACACTGTCACAGGATTTCTAGCGTGTCTTCTGGTGCGTCTGGGGGGCCATCTTTACAACCCCTCTTTTATCTGAACTCACAGGGTCTCAGATGTCAATCAGGTTGGGATGATGCAATCTCTCTCCATCTCTCCACCCACATTGCCCTGAGGGTATACACGTAGTACAGTTCCCAATTCACAAAGGTGTCTCCACGAGACAATGACCACAGTCGCCAGCTTTTGCCTCGCCGTGAAACGAGAGACACCGCACGTATCTCTCTCTTCTCTTGGGTCATTGACCCCCCCTTCACTAGGGCTCTGGCGATTCTCACAAAGGAGGGGGCTGGGATCATAACATTAGAAACGGGGATGGTGCCGGAGGATTGGCGTATTGCTCGTGTTGTTCCATTGTTTAAAAAGAGTTCTAAGAGTAAACCTAGCAATTATAGCCCTGTCAGTTTGACGTCAGTGGTGGGTAAATTAATGGAAAGTATTCTTAGAGGTAGTATATATAATTATCTGGATAGACAGGGTCTGATTAGGAACAGTCAACATGGATTTGTGCGTGGAAGGTCATGCTAGACAAATCTTATTGAATTTTTTGAAGAGGTTACAAGGAAAGTTTACAAGGGTAAAGCAGTGGATGTTGTCTATACGGACCAGTAAAGCCTTTGACAAGGTTCCGCACGGAAGGTTAGTTAGGAAGGTTCAATCGTTAGGAATTAATGTTCAAGCAGTGACATGGATTCAACAGTGGCTGGATGGGAGATGCCAGAGAATAGTGGTGGATAACTGTTTGTCAGGTTGGAGGCCAGTGACTAGTGGTGTGCCTCAGGAATCTGTACTGGGTCCAATGTTGTTTGTCATATACATTAATGATCTGGATGATGGGGTGGTAAATTGGATTAGTAAGTATGCAGATGATACTAAGGTAGGTGACGTTGTGGATAATGAAGTAGGTTTTCAAAGCTTGCAGAGAGATTTAGGCCAGTTAGAAGAGTGGGTTGAACAATGGCAGATGGAGTTTAATGCTGATAAGTGTGAGGTGCTACATTTTGGTAGGAATAATCCAAATAGGACATACATAGTAAATGGTAGGGCATTGAAGAATGCAGTAGAACAAAGTGATCTAGGAATAATGGTGTATAGTTCCCTGAAGGTGGAATCTCATGTGGATAGGGTGGTGAAGAAAGCTTTGGGTATGTTGGCCTTTATAAATCAGAGCATTGAGTACAGGAGTTGGGATGTAATGTTAAAACTGTACAAGCCATTGGTAAGGCCAAATTTGGAGTATTGTGTACAATTCTGGTCACTGAATTATAGGAAAGATGTCAACAAAATAGAGAGAGTACAGAGGAGATTTACTAGAATGTTACCTGGGTTTCAGCACCTAAGTTACAGGGAAAGGTTGAACAAGTTAGGTCTTTATTCTTTGGAGCGTATAAGGTTGAGGGGGGAGACATGATAGAGGTATTTAAAATTATGAGGGGGATAGATAGAGTTGACGTGGATAGGCTTTTTCCATTGAGAGTACGGGAGATTCAAACAAGAGGACATGAGTTGAGATTTAGGGGGCAAAAGTTTAAGGGTAACACGGGGGGGAATTTCTTTACTCAGAGAGTTGAAGCTGTGTGGAACGAGCTTCCAGTAGAACTGGTAGAGGCACGTTCTGTATTGTCATTTAAAGTAAAATTGGATAGGTAGATGGACAGGAAAGGAATGGAGGTTTACGGGCTGAGTGCAGGTCAATGGGATTAGGTGAGAGTAAGCGTTCGGCACGGACTAGAAGGACTGAGATGGCCTGTTTCCATGCTGTAATTGTTATATGGTTAATTTGCATTTAGCAGAAGTCTATGCACTTAGCAGAAGCACAAGCACTATGGTAAACTAACACACATTACCCAAACTTCTTAAAAGAATTTCTCACATCACCTGTGAGATTTATTTTCCCTCTTTCTTACATACCTTAATAACTCTATATGTGAATCACACATCTAACTCATATTGTCCTTAAAATAATTGAGATCAGGGAGTTTCCTTCTCATCTTCATCACACCCAGCCCCAAATAACTTCCATTTTGGATCAATCAACACCTATCCAACATTTTTACATCATGGCTTACCTTGCAACTCATTCTTTTATCATCCCTTGATTCACCTTAGACTTAGAGAGTTGGAATTATAGTTAATACGGACATCAAGGTGACTAAGCAACACTTCTACTGTGACTTGGAGGAGACAGACTAGCAAGAAGAAAATAAACACACCAGGCCTAAAATCAATAAGGCAAAGTAGGGATACAAAAGCAGACTTGAGACAGGTGACAGAGTTGAGTATCAAGCCATGTAACACCCTTTTTCTGCCCATAGCAAGTAGATCATGTCCGCATGGCAGGAGATCTACTTGTTATCAACTTACAAAACACTTACTCACATTACGAGGAAATCTGCAGATGCTGGAAATTCAAGCAACACACACAAAATACTGGTGGAACGCAGCAGGCCAGGCAGCATCTGTAGCACTGTCAACGAAGGGTCTCGGCCCAAAACATCGACAGCACTTCTCCCTATAGATGCTGCCTGGCCTGCTGCGTTTTACCAGCATTTTGTGTGTGTTACTTACTCACATTGGCTACTGTTAAAAAAAATCTAAATTAGGCTACTCAGCATATAAACCAATCAATTACCGCATCTTTTGAATATTTCTATAAATGGAGATCCGAATAGAACAGTACAATTTTAAATGTACTACAACGAATGCTTTCCTACATCTAGTTGAACTCAACAGTAATACCAAAAATGCAAAATGTGCAAAATTTCATTGATTACTTTGTTTTACATGGCAATTGCATTTCAATACAAAAAAACCTTGAGGTTTCTATTAAGTGCAAACTTTTCTGTGATAATATTCAACTGTGATAATAATCAAATATTCATGTAATTTTTTTATTGTTCAGGCTCAAAATGTTGACTTGAAAATAAGTCTAAAAGATATTTTAGAATCAACCTAAAAACCGCGATACACCACGGTAGCACAACAGCTAGCATTATTATTAACATTATTATTAAGGAGGAAGTATTTGAGAAGCTGAAAGATCACAAGGTAAATAAGTCACCTGATGGATTATACCCCAGGATTCCAAAATAGGTAGCTGAAAAGATTGCGGCATTAGTAATGAATCAAGAGTCACGATATTCTGGAATTGTTTTGGAGGACTGAAAAATTGCAAATATCACTCACTATACTCTTTTAGAAGGGTGGGATGCAGTAGAAAGGAAGTTATAGGCCAGTTAACCTGACTTTAGTGGTTCGGAAAATGTTGGAGTCTATTATTAATTATGAGCTTTCAGGGTAGTTGGAGACACATGATAAAGGAGGAAATAACATGCAGGATACACATAGGAGAGTCAGTGGATGTTGTTTACCTGGATTTTCAGATGGCCTTTGACAAGGTGCTGCACAAGAGGCTGCTTAACAAGATTAGTGACCATGGTATAACAGGAAAGATAATAGTATGGATACAACATTGGCTGCTGGCAGGAGGCAAAAGTAGGAATAAAGGCAACCTATTCAGGTTGTGTTCCACAGGGGTCGGTATTGGGACTACTTCTTTTCAGATTATATCTCAATGATTTGGATGATAGAATTGATGGCATTGTGGTAAAGTTTGCAGATAATACAAAAATAGCTGGTGCAGCAGGTACTATTTGAGGAAGCAGAAAGTCTATAGAAGGAATTGGGCAAATTGGGAGAACGTGCAAAGTGGCAGATGGAATATGATCATATACTTTGGTGGAAGGAATAAGGGCATACACTATTTTCTAATACAGGAGAAAATTTTAAAAATCAGAGGTGCAAAGAGGTTTGGGAGTGCTTGTACAGGATTCTCTAATGATTAACTTTCAGTTTGAGCCAGTGGTAAGTAAGGTAAATGCAATATTACATTCATTTCAAGAGAACTAGACTATATTAGCAAGAACGTAATACTGAGGCTTTATAAGGCATTGGTCAGACCACATTTAGAGTAGTGGGCTCCTTATTGAAGAAAAGATTTGCTGGCATTGGAGAGAATCCAGAGAAGGTTCATGAGAATAATTCCAGGAACGAAAGGGTTAAGGCATGAGAAGCATTTGATGGTTCTGGGCCCGTACTCAATTAGAAGAATGAGGGGGGAAACCTCATTGAAACCTACTGAATATTGAAAGGCCGAGATAGAGTGGACATGGAGAAGATGTTTTCTATAATGGAAGAGTCTAGGAGCAAAGGGCACAGCCTCAGAAAAGAGGGACGTCCATTTAGAACAGAGATTAGAAGGAATTTCTTTAGCAAAGTGTGGTGAATCTGTGGAGGCCAAGTCTTTGGAGTATAATTAAAGCAGAGGTTGATAGGTTCTTGGTTAGTCTCGGTGTCAAATGTTATGAGGCAAAGGGAGGATAAGGCAGGAGAACGGAGTTGAGAGGGAAAATAAATCAGCCATGATGGAAAAAGCATAGCAGGTTCAATGGGCCAAGTGGCCTAATTCTGCTTCGAAGTCTTATGGTCTTATTTCAACTCCAGGTATCAGAGTTCAATTCCGGTGCCATCTGTAAGGCATGACTGCATGGTTTCCTCTGGGTGATCCAGTTTCTTCCCAGAGTCCAAAACACATACTGGTTAGCAGGTTAATTGGCTATTGTAAATTGTGCTGTGATTAGACGAGCGGTTAAAAAAGGTCAAAAGGGCCTGTTTCGCCTTATGGGTCTTTGGATATATCCTGCTTTCCCCCCTCTGCATTGGAAAGGAAAGGAAACCAATATAGAAAGAGAAGATGGCAATCAGACCCCCAAGCCTGTTGCTCCATTCCATTAAATTCTGTTATGAACAGCAACTCCCAAACTAACAACCTCTACACAGACCAAGAACAAGAAGTGAAGGAACTTCCCTTCTACTTGCTGTTTCCAGACTTAGAAATATGCTGCTGCTCCATCATCATCATTGGATTTAATAGCTTGATCTCTTTCTGCAACATTGCTGTGGGATCAATTTTAACATAGCTACAGTATTCGAAAGGCCAATTAAGAATATGCAATGTGTGCAGGCATTGCCAACAATTTCTACAACACAAAAAATGAATACATTGAAAACAAAGCTATACTAAATCTACAGCTGTATAACCATCTCCATGTATTTTATACATAATAGTTAGCTAAACAAATCATAAATATTATAAAAATAAATTAGTAATCAACCTTAAGTTTACAGGGAAAATACATAATTATGTAGATGTTAATGATTTTGTCAGAATCCCATGGTTAAAAAATATCAGCTGTACCTTCTGAAATCAGAGTGGGAATGGAGAGGAGAGGGTAATAATAATACAGTTCTCAAAAAGCTTCTTGTATTTAAATTTCAGTTTGTTCTAGAATTAGCATTGATCAGTCTTTGTATTTCACCTTTCCTTAACACGAGATTTGGGAGAATGAGACAAAAAGACAAAATAATGAAAAACGAATGGGGACACAAAATACAATGCTTTGCAATACACCCAAAAACAGCAATCATGCACGTCAACTATAATTCCTTCACATTAGACCTCATTCTCAGATCATTTAATTGTGGCATACATTTACTGCTATAAAACCTTTGACGACCTTGCAAGGTGAAATGGCTCACAGCAAGTTCAATTCAAGTTACAATAATGAAGAGTCAATGAAAGTCACATAAAACTCATTTACGTGTAGCCATCAATAACATTTGTACTTATGAACTTTAAATAGCTATCATCTGACTTGGGTAAATACAGGCCTTTTCAGTTACTGATTTTTCATACTTGGATCAAATGCATGAAGATAATTTGCTTAATATAAAGATAAACCACATCATTCTTTGTGAATAAATATGAATATATTTGCATTGGAGCTTGCAAAATACAAAATTAACATTATTTTCCTACTCCTATCCTACTTACTTTCTACTATGACATATCTTCAGAATAGGAGATAACCAGCTGTGACATACAAGAAGCATCTTTACAAAATAGTGAAGTTCTTTAATAAGTTTAACACAAGTTTCTTGTAAAAGAATCACGGAGGCACAGGAGTACATAATTTGGAAACATAATTTGGGACCAATCTCCTTGTGGGCAGGTGTGCTAGAACTGCTGAGGAGGATTTAAACTGGTCTGGCAGGTGATTGGGAACTGGAGTTTTAGGGCTGAGCATGGGGCTGCTGGTATATAAATAGTTTCAATATGGAGCGATACTGTGAGGAAGGACGAGCAGATGATAAAGCAAAATTGCTGCCAGTCAGTCAGATGAGTTACAGTGTAACCAGGGGGCAAAATCAAAAAGAATGATGAATAAAGGACTGAAGTGTGCTTGAATGCACACGGTATATGGAAGAAAGCAGATTATCTTGTAGCACAGTTAGAGACTGGCAGGTATGAAGTTCAAACAACACACACAAAATGCTGGTGGAACACAGCAGGCCAGGCAGCATCTATAAGGAGAAGCACTGTCGACGTTTCGGGCCGAGACCCTTTGTCAGGACTAACTGAAAGAAAAGATAGTAAGAACTTTGAAAGTAGTGGGGGGAGGGGGAAATGCAAAATGATAGGAGAGGACTGGAGGGGTTGGGATGCAGCTAAGAGCTGGAAAGGTGATTGGCGAAAGTGATACAGAGATGGAGAAAGGAAAGGATCATGGGACGGGAGGCCTCGGGAGAAAGAAAGGGGGGGGGAAGCACCAGAGGGAGATGGAGAACAGGCAAACAACTAAATATGTCAGGGATGGGGTAAGAAGGGAAGGAGGGGCATTAATGGAAGTTAGAGAAGTCAATGTTCATGCCATCAAGTTGGAGGCTACCCAGCCGGTATATAAGGTATTGTTCCTCCAACCTGAGTTTGGATTCATTTTGACAGTAGAGGAGGCCATGGATAGACATATCAGAATGGGAATGGGACGTGGAATTAAAATGTGTGGCCACTGGGAGATCCTGCTTTCTCTGGCGGACCTAGCATAGGTGTTCAGTGAAACGGTCTCCCAGTCTGCGTCGGGTCTCACCAATATATAAAGGGCCACACCGGGAGCACCGGACGCAGTATACCACACCAGCCGACTCACAGGTGAAGTGTCGCCTCACCTGGAAGGACTGTCTGGGGCCCTGAATGGTGGTGAGGGAGGAAGTGTAAGGGCAGGTGTAGCACTTGTTCCACTTACAAGGATAAGTGCCAGGAGGGAGATCGGTGGGAAGGGATGGGGGGGACGAGTGGACAAGGGAGTCGCGTAGAGAGCAATCCCTGTGGAAAGCAGAAAGGGAGGGGGGAGGAAAAGATGTGCTCGGTAGTGGGATCCCATTGGAGGTGGTGGAAGTTACGGAGAATTATGCATTGGACCTGGAGGCTGGTGGGGTGGTAAGTGAGGACAAGGGGAACCCTATCCCGAGTGGATAGGTATATTCCAAGTATGAAGTTGCCTGAGTTGTGGTTGGGAGTTTAACACTTTGAATTGAAAGGACAGGCAGGTAGGTGGAGCGGGTGGCTCTGTTGGTAAAAAATGAAATCAAATGTAGAATCATTGTGGGTTCACTTAAGAAACTGCAAGGGTAAAAAGACCCTGATGAGGGTCGTATATAGATCTCCAAATAGCCAGGATGTGGGATACATATTATAAAGGGAGATAGTATGAATAAAGGGCAATGTTATGATAGTCATGGTGGATATCAGTATGCAGGTAATTGGGAAAATCGGGTTGGTGGTGGAGACCAATAGAGGGAATTTGTAGACCAATTAAGAGATGGCTTTTTAGAGCAGCTTGTGGCTGTTCACTAGGGAAAAAAGCAATTGTCGTTTATATGTTGTTTAACCACTAAATTTGATGAGATATTTAAGGTAAAGGAACCCTTAGGAGACAGTGATCATAATATGACGGAATTCACCCTGCAGTTTAAGAGGAAGAAGCTAAAAATCAAATGTATCAATACTACAGTGGAGTAAGAGGAAATGACAGAGGCATGAAAGAGGAGCTGGTCAAAGTTGATTGAAAGGGGACACAAGGAAATATGACAGCAGAGATTTGCCAATGAAACAACTATTGTTGGCAGAATTTCAGATGGTGATGAGGAGGCATACAAAAATGACATAGATAAGCTGTTTGAGTGGTGCTGCAAAACAACCTTACATTCAATGTCAGTAAGATAAAGGAACTGATTGTGGATTTCAGGAAGAGAAAGTCAAAGGAACACACACAAGTCTTCATTGAGGAATCAGTAATGAAAAAGGTAGGCAGTTTCAAGTTCCCGAGTGTCAACATCTCTTAAGATGGGTACAACATATTGGTGCAATTACAAAGACGGCACAACAGTGACTGTATTTTATTTGAAGTTTGAGGTGGTTGGTATGTCACCAGAGACTCCTGCAAATTTTTTGCAGATGTACCGTGGGGAGCATTCTAGCTGGTTACATCACTACCTATTATACAGAGGCCACTGGGCAGGATCAGAAAAAGTTACAGAAAGTTGTAAACTCCGCCAGCCTCATCAAGGGCACCAGCTTTCATGGCATTGAGGACATCTTCAAAAGGTAATGCCTTAAAAATAAGGCATCCAGCATGAAAGACCCCCATTGCCCAGAACATGCCTTCTTCTCATTGCTACCATCAAGGAGGAGATACAGGAGCCTGAAGATATACACTCAACATTTCAGGAGCAGCTTCTTTCCCTTCTCCATTATATTTATGAATGGACAATAAACCCATATACACTACCTCACTATTTTTTTTTTGCTCTTTTGGCACTACTTATGTTATTTAAATTTTAATCTTTATTTCTTATTGAAATTCATATTTTAATTATGTATTGCACTGTACTGCTACCACAAAACAACAAATTTCAAGACGTATACTAGTAATAACTCCTTTACCATAGCATTGGAGAGGGATAGGAACAGACAATTAGGAAAGCGTCTAACTGGAGTAAGGGGAAATATGAGGCTATCAGGCCGGAACTTGGAAGCATAAATTGAGAACAGATATTCTCAGGGAAATGTACTATAGAAATGTGGTAAATGTTCAGGGGATATTTGTGTGGAGTTCTGCAAAGGTATGTTCCAATGAGACAGGGAAAGGATGGTAGGATACATGAACAATGGTGTACAAAGGCTGTTGTAAATCTAGTCAAGAAGTAAAAAAGAGCTTACGAAAGGTTCAAAAAACTAGGTAATGATAGAGATCTAGAAGATTATAAGGCAAGCAGGAAGGAGCTTAAGAATGAAAACAGGAGAGCCAGAAGGGGCCCTGAGAAGGCCTTGGCGGACAGGATTCAGGAAAACCCCAAGACATTCTAGAAGTATGTGAAGTGCAAAAGGATAACACATGAGAGAATAGGACCAATCAAGTGTGACAGTGGAAAAGTGTGTATGGAACCGGAGGAGATAGCAGAGGCACTTAATGAATACTTTGCTTCAGTATTCACTATGGAAAAGGACCTTGGCGATTGTAGGGATGACTTAAGGTGGACCAAAAAGCTTGAGCATGTAGATATTAAGAAAGAGGATGTGCTGGAGCTGTTGGAAAGCATCAAGTTTGATAAGTCACCGGGACCGGACGAGATGTACCCCAGGCTACTATGGGAAATGAAGGAGGAGATTGCTGAGCCTCTGGCGATGATATTTGCATCACCAATGGGGTCAGACAGGTACCGGAGGACTGGAGGGTTGCGGATGTCATTCCCTTATTCAAGAAAGGGAGTAGAGATAGCCCAGGAAATTATAGACTGGTGAGTCTTACTTCATTGGTTGGTAAGTTGATGAAGAAGATCCTGAGAGGCGGATTGAACATTTGAAGAGGCATAATATGATTAGGAATTGTCAGCATGGTTTTGTCAAAGGCAAGTTGTGCCTTAGGAGCCTGATTGAAGTTTTTGAGGATGTGACTAAACACATTGATGAAGGTAGAGCAGTAGATGTAGTGTATATGGATTTCAGCAAGACATTTGAAAAGGTACCCCATGCAAGGCTTATTGAGAAAGTAAGGAGGCATGGGATCCAAGGGGACATTGCTTTGTGGATCCAGAACTGCCTTGCCCACAGAAGGCAAAGAGTGGTTGTAGACAGGTCATATTCTGCATGGAAGTTGGTGACCAGTGATGTGCCTCAGGGATCTGTTCTTGGACCCCTACTCTTCGTGATTTTTATAAATTACTTAGATGAGGAAGTGGAGAGATGGGTTAGTAAATATGCTGATGACACAAAGGTTCGGGGTGTTGTGGATAGTGTAGAGGGCTGTCAGAGGTTACAGCGGGACATTGATAGGATGCAAAACTGGGCTGAGAAGTGGCAGATGGAGTTCAACCCAGATAACTGCAGGGTGGTTCATTTTGGTAAGTCAAATATGATGGAAGAATATAGTATTAATGGTAAGACTTTTGGCAGTGTGGAAGATAAGAGGGATCTTGGGGTCCGAGTCCATAGGACACTCAAAGCTGCTACAAAGTTTGACTCTGTGGTTAAGAAAGCATACGGTGATTTGCATTGGCCTTCATCAATCGTGGGATTGAGTTTAGGGGCTGAGAGGTAATGTTGCAGCTATATAAGACCTTAGTCAGACCCCACTTGGAGTACTGTGCTCAGTTCAGGTTGCCTCACTATAGGAAGGATGTGGAAACCATAGAAAGGGTGCAGAGGGGATTTACAAGGATGTTGCCTGGATTGGGGAGCATGCCTTATGAAAATAGGTTGAGTGAACTTGGCCTTTTTTCCTTGGAGCGACGGAGGATGAGAGGTGACCTGATAGATCTTTATCAGATGAAGAGAGGCATTGATGGTGTGGATAGTCAGAGGCATTTTTACCAGGGCTGTAATAGCTAACACAAGAGGACATAGTTTTAAGGTGCTTGGAAGCAGATACAGAGGAGATGCCAGGGGTAAGTTTTTTTTTATGCAGAGAGTGGTGAGAACGTGGAATGGCTGCCAGCGACAGTGGTGATATGACAGGGTCTTTTAAGAGACTCCTGGATGGGTACAGGGAGTTTAGAAAAATAGAGGGCTATGGGTAACCCTAGGTAATTTCTAAGGTAAGGACATGTTCAGCACAGCTTTGTGGGACAAAGGGCCTGTATTGTGCTGTAGGTTTTCTATGCTTCTATGATATTAATCATTCTGATTCCTGTTGAAATTGTGCTTTTCTCTTGTAAATACTGTGTAGAATTTATGCTTAATTTAAATTTTTCTGGACAAAACTGCTTACATAATACTATGTGCCTGTGATACTGCACAAGTTTTTTTTTCATTGAACCTGTGCATACATGTACTTGGGCTTATGACAATAAACTTAACTTTGAATTTGAATTAAAAAGTCCTACTTTTTCAAAAAAAAATAGAATGGAGGGTGGAAAGTATTTCCCTAGGTTTTCTTTGCAATTGATTTCTATTAATGCTTAATGTATTATTCCAGGTGTCTTCATCATTCAAATATATTAACATAATGTAACCATGAAAAGTACATTAACATGTGCGTCAAAATTAACTCCAGTTCTAAAAAGGTATATCTTCAATTCACAAGTTCCTAAGTACAAGTGCAACCGATGTATTGTTTTTTCTAAATCTTCAAAAGAAGTTGCTTTATGTCTCTCAATACCCATTGCCAAACATGGTTACTGTGTTGAAATCAAGATTCAGAAGAGCTCACAAACCCAGCCTTTCCTAGGGCATCAAAACTGTTACCTAGCTTTCCTTTCTTCACCTTCTAGCCATCTTAAAGCTTTTAGAATTGAGGACTGCAGCTGCCAATGCACTACTTCATCAAATGCACCAGCTTCTGAGTCATCACAGCCTTCAAGGTGCCCTGTGTTATGATTCTAGGACTTTTGCTGATGTTTCTCAATAAATGAGGTAAACCCTGCATTGATCTCATACACGATTTCTCATCATTTGGGTGTGCCTTCCATAAGATTTTCATAATGTTTTGCAATATTTCTACCTGGATTCAAAAAGAAGTGACAAATAAATTGCACTAAAATTGTTATGAAAAATAAATGGAAGATATTGGTAACACTGAACAAAACTGTATTATGAAAAATAAGACCATAAGACATAGGAGCAGAAATAGACCACCATTAAGTTTGCTGCAAGATTCCATCATGGCTGATTTATTATCCCTCTCAACCATGTTCTCCTGCCTTTACCTCATAACCCTTCATGCCCTGACTAACCAGGAACCTATCAACCCCGCTTTCAATATACTCAATATCTTGGCCTTCATCGCTGTTCATTGCAATGAATTCCACAGATTCACCATATTCTGGCTAAAGAAAATCTTCCTTATCTTTGTTCTAAATTGACGTGCCACCATTCTGAGGCCGTGCCCTCAGATCCTAGACTCACCCACCATAGGAAACATCCTTGCCACATCCACTCTGTCCAGGCCTTTCAACATCTATTAGGTTTCGAGATCCTTCCTCATTCATCTAAACACTAGTGAGTACAGGTCCAGCGTCATCCCCATACTGTCCCCACACCTTTTCTTAGATAAGGGGCCCAAAACCACTCACAATACTCCAAGTGCGATCTGATCAATCCCTTATAAAGCCTCTGCATTACATCCTTGCTTTTAAATTGCAAGCTAACATTGCAGTTTCCTTCCTTACCACCGACTCAAGCTGCAAATTAACTTTTAGGGAATGCTGCACAAGGACTCCCAAGTCCCTTTGCATGTTTGACTTTAGAATATACTCCCCATTTAGGAAATAGTCTACTCCTTTATTCTTTCTACCTGCCACTTCTTTGACCATTCTCCAATCTGTCCATTTCCTCCGCAGACTGCCTGCTTTCTCAACCCAACCTGTCCCCATACCACTGGAAGCTAACTCTTTGCCTCCAGCCAGTCAGCCAATCTTCTTTCCATGCTAGTATATTTCCTGTAATACCATAGGCTCTTATCTTATTAAGTAACCTCATGTGAAGCACCTTTTCAAAGGTGCACTGAAAATCCAAGTAAATAACTACTGACTTTCCTTTGTCTATCCTGCCTGTTATTTTCTCAAAGAATTCCAACAGATATGTCAGGCAATATTTCGTCTTAAAGAAACCATGTTGACTTCATATGTTACATTATGAGAATTCTATCATATTATGGATCATTGCCACAGTGTTTCAGTCTTGTATTTATCATTCTTTTCGATTTTGTCCCCCCATGTTATACTTCACCTCATCCAACTGACTGCAATTTTGCCCAATCATGTACTCATCCTTCCTCAGACTCACTACACACTGCATCAATTTGTATAACAATGACACCATCCTCAGCCTTATCAGTCTGCTTCCCATACCTAGGTTAAACCTTCCCCAATAGTGCTAGCAAACCAGTTTGCAAGGATATTGGTTCCCCTCTAGTTCAGATGTAAGCCATCCTTTATGCACAGGTCATACCTTCCCTAAAAGAGATCCCAATGATCCAGAAATCTGAAACCCTGCCCTCTGCACCACTTCCTCAGCCTCTCATTCATCTGTACTATCATCCTAATCCTGCTCACACTAGCATATGATACTGGGAGTAATCCAGCGACTATTACCTTGGAGGTCCTGCTCTTCTTCAGCCTTTTCCCTATCCTCACTATGCAGGACCTCTTCCACCTTTCTATGTGATTGGTGACTCCTCTTTCATGGTCAAAGAAACTGCTGTCCATCACCCTAACTATTGAGTCTCCTATCACTGCCATTCTGCCTGACTGAGACTCAGAGCTGTTTACAGTGCCACTGGCCTGGCTGCTGCTGTTGTTCCCTGATAGGTAATCTCTCCTCTCAACCCCCAGCAATATCCAAAGGGGTCAACCTAGAAACATAGAAATCTACAGCACATTACAGGGCCTTCAGCCCACAATGTTGTGCCGACTATGTAACCTACTCTAGAGGCTGCCGAGAATTTCCCTACAACAGAGTCCTCCATGTCTTTTAAAAAGCCCTATTGTATCCTTACAATACTTGTCGACTGTACTTCCTTAGAAGGTTGGCGTCATTCAATGTCTGTAGTGAGATGCTGAAGATGTTCTATAGGTCAGTTGTGGAGAGCGCCCTCTTCTTTGTGGTGGCGTGTTGGGGAGGCAGCATTAAGAAGAGGGACGCCTCACGTCTTAATAAGCTGGTAAGGAAGGCGGGCTCTGTCGTGGGCAAAGTACTGGAGAGTATAACATCGGTAGCTGAGCGAAGGGCGCTGAGTAGGCTACGGTCAATTATGGAAAACCCTGAACTTCCTCTACATAGCACCATCCAGAGACAGAGAAGCAGTTTCAGCGATAGGTTGCTATCGATGCAATGCTCCTCAGACAGGATGAAGAGGTCAATACTCCCCAATGCCATTAGGCTTTACAATTCAACCGCCAGCAGTAAGATATGTTAAAGTGCCGGGGTTGATTGTATTTAATGTATTTAAGTAAACTACTTAAGAACTTTTTAAAAGCTATTATTAATGCTTTTTGAGAGAGTGATTTAGATGCATATCATATTTTTTACTGAGTTAAGTATTGTATGTAATTAGTTTTGCTACAACAAGTGTATGGGACATTGGAAAAAATGTTGAATTTCCCCATGGGGATGAATAAAGTATCTATCTATCTATCTATCTATCCACCTCTACCACCTTCACTGGCTGTGCATTCCACACACTCACCATTCTCTGTATAAAAAACATCTGCTGACATCTCCTTTGTACAACTTCCAAGCACCTTAAAACTATGCCCCCTCGTGATAGCCATTCCAGCCCTGGGAAAAAGTCTCTGGCTATCCACATGATCAATGCCTCTCATCATTTTATACGCTTCTATCAGGTCACATCTCATCCTCCGTTGTTCACTCAACCTATTCTCATAAGGCATACCCTCCTTGTTACTGAGTGGTGGAGACACAGGGGAATCCTGTACTGACTACTTCCTCCCCTTACATTTCCTGGTGGTCACACATCTACTATCTAAAGCCTACACTCTAGGCGTAACCACCGCAATAAAACTCTCATCCAGATTCCTGGATGGTCCTGAATAATATAAAATTAAATATCCATAATATATATTTTCTAAAGCACAACCTACCATATCGAATAAAAGTTTCAAGTATTATAGAATGGTGGCCACACTTGTATCCATCTGGTTTTCAATGTGAACTTCTGCCGCAAAACTATTAATTTCACATCATATGTCAGTGACAATACACCTGATTAGATTCTATTGAAAGATGACTAAACTCTCAAACAATATAACACGAGCTATATTATTAAGATCAAGTACACATTTAGTAGTATAGCTAATTATAAAGATTCCCATTGTAAAATTGTTGTTACTGAATAAGAAGATGGAATATAACACTGGTAATTGCTCATTGATTTTGGGGACATTTGGGAAGATTTTACCAAGGATATTGCTATATTACTTATACAGCATTAATGCATCTAATGTGGTAATGTGGAATTTTTACTAAAGAATATTAAAAAAAATCTGCTGTATTATATACCATATAACCATATAACAATCACAGCACGGAAACAGGCCATTCCGGCCCTCCTAGTCCGTGCCGAACTCTTAATCTCACCTAGTCCCACCTACCCGCACTCAGCCCATAACCCTCCACTCCTTTCCTATCCATATACCTATCCAATTTTACCTTAAATGACACAACTGATCTGGCCTCTACTACTTCTACAGGAAGCTCATTCCACACAGCTATCACTCTCTGAGTAAAGAAATACCCCCTCGTGTTTCCCTTAAACTTTTGCCCCCTAACTCTCAAATCATGTCCTCTCGTTTGAATCTCCCCTACTCTCAATGGAAACAGCCTATTCACGTCAACTCTATCTATCCCTCTCAACATTTTAAATACCTCGATCAAATCCCCCCTCAACCTTCTACGCTCCAATGAATAGAGACCTAACTTGTTCAACCTTTCTCTGTACGTCACTAAAGTACATGCTACATTATGAAGGAATGCGTAAAAATGGATCATTTAAGCCCATTAAGGTTTAAACAATCTCTACTTACACATCAGATTGTAATTAGACAAACTGAATCAACATAAATAGCTAACAAAAATTATACAGGTAATGTAGAATAAGGATCATGAGAGATAATAGTCAATTGAATATTTTCTTGCAAAGAGTAAGTAGTATTACAGCTTAAAACTGTTAAATCATTCCTGATTAAAATAACTACCATGGTTAATAAACAGACAAGGAATATCGCATTAACAAGTGGTTGTAGGTCGGCCCATATATTTAATCAAAACAAACCCTGCAGAATGCATGACAGTACTTGGATGAAAATAGCAACAGCTTATCAAGGCAGACAAATGGTTCTGTTATCAGACACAGACCACTTCGCTCAAACCATTAATCACAATTACCCTAACTCATTCCATCCCAGCTAGTGGTGACATGTGACAATACCCAATTTCCAGCTAATACAAATCCAGAAAAAAGTGCAATATCTTTAGCTGAGTACATCTGCCTACATTCATTTCTTCTTTGACTTTTCAAAACAAATAAAGTTTATTTTCTTACCTCACCATCAACAACAAACTATAATCTTGCCCTTAGGTGACAACATCATTTTCTTCCCCCAGTGAGAAATGCTGCATCTGATCACCACATTTGATTTGTTTTTTTAAAAAATTCAGATTCAAGACACAGTCTTCACAACTACAGAATTTCCCCTACTCTATAAAGAAATATGCTGCAGTTATATCAAAACAAAAGTCTTGCTGGTTGGAGTATGGTTTTATTTCCAAAATGATACTGTTCTTTTTCATCTACAATCCATTCAGCCTCATGCAGTACATGCTGTCCTACTTTAACTTTATAGTCTCATTTGATTGACAAAGAACTGTCATTTAATGCCACTCTAAAATAAAACACTTCAAAGATCAGGCACAACTAGGTAAATTCTGGCCAAAAAACACTCTTATAAACACTGAGGTTTCACTTAACGGGTGTGCAGACCCATAATTAGCCTTTATATTAACTAAAGAAAAAAACTGAAATTTGCACATGACCATTAGCTCCATTGGCAAAGAATTGTACAATATTACATTGGCCATGTAATATTAAAGTAGAATTGCATGTAGAGCGAGGGAGGACAGATTATGATTCAAAGACAACAAACTGATTTTAGAAAGAAGCAAAATTAATTAATGATATTAGGAATGCTATTTAAAAATCTATACCTCAGGTCATATGGCAAACGTTATTTACATTTTGAATGATAACATGGCCAAACTCTGGCACTCTTCATCATTAACAATCACGTTACTGATGCACTTTATACTCAAGATCAGTGATACACATATAAAATGACAACCATTCAGCAAGACCAGTACCTATATATTGCAGGCACAATTCTTATTAAAGTTACTGGATATTTTCTTGCTCTATATTGCAAAGCAGTGTAAATAAACACAGAAGGATAGGGCCATTCAACAAGACCAGCAGTGGTGATGATGGCATCCCACACTGTGGCTGGATAAGGATTCCAGACTTCAGACCAAGCAACAATGTAAGATTTATTTACAAGTCATCATGAGACAAATCTGGTGTGAGTGTGGAAAGATGGGGGGTGGGAGGTGGAGGAGGTTGTCCAGTTCTCATATTTCAAGTCCCTTATCTTTCTTGTTGATAGAGTTTAGGTATTTGGAAAGTTGCTATTAGCTGCAGTGTTTTTATAATTGGCAAATCCATGTATCCATGATCTGTCAGTGATGAAAGGAGTGAAAATCCAGTCAACTGCTTCTTCCTGCATGGTGCCTCTTGAATAGTATTAGTTGCTACACATCTAATACCTTTTCTTTTCAAAGTGGCTGGGCTGGCATCCTGTTGGAATCTGTGATATACAGTAGCACTCAAACAACGGTTCTGCACAGTGGCGTTTCCATTCTCGTTGCTCACTGATCAGCACCGTTTTCGATATCGCTAGGTGCGAACTAAAGTCGGGCGTCTTCGGGGTGCCCAAAAGGGCCTTGCACAGCCCTTTTGACATGAATTCTTGTCAGTGTTGCAAACTGAATCATCACAAAAATTGGAACATCAGGACAGTGAGAGCGGCTGTCAGAGGCTTCTGCACTTGGTGATAGCTCTCTCTCGATGGTGAGTGAGAGTTTGCTGCAGATTCTTCAGTCAGGGAACTCAAAATAAAATGCCGCAGATTGTGACTGCAACAACAGAACAGCAACTGTTTGTCTCCCCTCTCACTGTGGTAGGAGTGATATCTGTCTCCCCCTTGTTAGTGAGAGGGAGAGGCTGAGGAATGTCAAATTGTTAGAGTGAACAGTTGGTTTTTGATGTATTGCAGACCATGGTCTCTCTTTAAGGGCTTTTTTGTTGCTTGCATGGTGGGTGGTGGGAATGCTGATGCTCTCTGCTAGAATAAGTAAGGGAAGAGGAGGGGGAGGGTTGATGCTGCTTGTGCAGGTGAGGGGGCAGAGGGCTTCGGGGTTCTTAAGTTTTTTCTCTCATTCATTCTTCGGGTTTTCTTTTGTTTTGAGGATATCTGCAGACAATGAGGACATTAAGCAGTATGCTCACTCTTTCCCCAATTTTTTTTTAAATTGCCTACTCCACTTTTCCTATTTTCTTCTGCAATACATCATGTCATACATGTTTGTAGTTAAATGAATGCTGTATCATTTAAGTATTCTGGTCTTTAAAATGGCCATAAGATGAACTCATAATACAAGAAATATTTAGTAGTGATAAAGATCACTGATTAACTCAAGTAAGCATACAGCCATGTTATCTGAACCCAAAAATACCGTAAATATTTTAAAAATAAGTATTATAGTTCTATACTATGCTACACATCATACAAAAACAATGATATACTATTAAGTCACAGTAAACCATGTAAACCAGAATCATACATAGAAATCAGTAAATTGCTCAAGCCTTTCTATAGGAACAACTTTCTATGAGAATAAGAACAAAATAAGTTGTATGCTACAAAATAGAGCATGAGATATTATGTCCATGATTTTTAAAAAATTTTTTAATTGAATTTTCAAATAGGTTACAGAAAGAAAAAAAATTATCAACCCTTCTGCCCTCTCCTTAACCCCTCCCCCTTAACATATCCCTATAGAAAAAAAGAGAAGAAAAAAGAAAGGAAAAAGAAAGAAAGAAAGAAAGAATGCCTGGATATCGGAAGATCCCCACATGCTCCATGGAGTTCATAATAGCTTTAATATGTATATTTATTTCTTTCCCCAGATAACCAATAATTTTATCTTCGGAGCACCTATATATTTAATCCTATCTTTTGTAAATAAGGGCGCCAAATTTTCAGAAATATTTCATATTTATCTCTTAAATTATAAGTAATTTTTTCGTGGAATGCAGCTAAGAATTTCATTCTTCCAACGATCTATCCTTAAGTATGAATCCGATTTCCAAGTAACTGCAATAGCCTTCAGAGTAATAAATGATTAATTCATTGTGAATTAACAAACATACTGAAATTTTCTGCAATGTCCTAAAGACTAAAATCAATAATATTTGAGCAAACTTAAACAGCAATTTCAGACAATAAGCAATAACTTGAAAGAGTTGAAAGAAACGAATTCACACAGAGGGCTAAAATGACATCAATGAAGTTGTATAATCATGCTGGCTCCCAATATTGACTCAGCTTCTTCGCAAAAGAATTCAGGTTCCTTCCAGTCAGTTTCCCAATGATCATTAGTGTTTGTTATCAGAAATATTTTTACAAAAACTGTAACATGCAGAGTATATATATTTTTTAAAATCACTGGTTTTGTATTAGTTTACAAATCTCAGAAGGCCATAGTTTGCAGATGAAATCGGTCTAAAAAATGCTGATTTCAAGATATTTCCATAGATCCCTAAGAATATCAAGGGAGATAACTGCAGGTAGCTCAAGAAAGTCTCATAATTGAGAATCGGACAACAAAATAATAATTTTTTTCTGAAATACCGGTCAGTTTCCTGTATTAGCTATCAACACATTTTCTTAAAATGAACCAAAAATCAGTGTTATAAACACCTTCAGGGCCTGATGTGAACAGTTCAGGGAACAATAAGCTTCATAAAGAGTTTCCAAAAAAAAATTTTTAGTACTTTAATAACATTACAGGACAAATTTAGAAATTACATTTGAAGGAACAGTAAGGTGCACTGGACGCTGAGAGAAGGCATTATAATCAAAAGAAACACTTTCTTTATAAAGAATTCCGGGAGAAATTAAATTACCATGCATGTCTGATTTTAAAAGTACAAATAAAGGTAGGAAGCAATCTACAATAACAATTAATTCATTGTAACGATTTCAATGCAGTATAACAAATGTATAACAGTATCTCAATGGTTTCATTACAGTCAAATCTGTAAATGTTATTTAGATTTTTATTACAGCAATTTGTAGTCAATTTTGCAGCATAATTAATTCATGCACTACTCACAGGGGAATCTGAAAATATGGTTGATCAGGCAATGATCCTGCAATATATGACTTCATTAATCGGTTTATAATATGTTACTTAACATTAGTAAACAACAATGATAAAAAGCCAGAAGGAATCTTCTTATTAAAGTTTTTAACAGAATGCACTATTTTGTCAGTTATGTAATGATAAACAGCTAGATTTCATAATCTAATATGCCATTTTATAATCAATTATATTGCATGGAGTCAATGCTGCAAGCTAATTATATCCAATCCATTACAAGGACAAAATTTATATTACAATATGCAATTTCAAATCTAACTTTTTAAGCATACGCAGCAATTTTATTAGCAGAACCTTCAAGTCAATTTGATAACTGGAAATTTGATTTAAAGGAAATAGCTTCTCCACTATTTTTGAAACTGTAATTTTGCAAAGGAAATTTAGTATTATAGTCCAGGTTGCTGGTGCAGTTTGCCTTTAAAACAGCAGAAGAGGATGCCACTCTGGTTTAAAAGTTCACCAAGGGAAATGTGGCTTTATTAATACTGACCATCTTGCTGGCAAACGGACAGTCACGAGTAAACAATATCGAAGATCTCAGTGTGAGGTTGCTGTACCAGAGGGATATTACGACCTGTTGTGTTTTTATGTTTCAAGTAGTCTTGGGTGTCCCCCACCATTCTGGACACAGCGATACTGCTCAATGGCTTCACAATTCACCACCAAGTAGAACTGCTGAGTATTTCAAGGCAGAGGAGGTAGAGTTTGCTTTATGATCAACTCCTTGTGGTGTACAAACATTGTGATGCTGTCCCAATCCTGTTCACACAACCTGGAACACCTCACAACCAAGTTCCATCTATTTTATATGCCCTGGGAGATTTCAGCAATCATCTTAGTAGTGGTGTACACCCCACATCAGGCCAGTGTCAAACAGGCTCTAGATGAACTGAGCGATGTAATAAACAGGCATGAAAGAGCCCACCCTGATGCCTTCCCTATCGTTTTACGGGATTTTAACCAAGCCAGCTTGAAAAAGTCTCTAAATAATTATTACCAACAAATCACTTGTAGAACCAGAGACAACAACACACCAGGCCAATGTTACTTCACCATCAGGAGCGCTTACCGTGCTATCCAATGCTCACACTTTGGAAAGTCTGATCACCTGGCTGTACCTCTACTTCCTTAGTACAGGCAGAGGCTAAAGACGCAGCACCAGTAGCGAGAAACAAGAAGGTATGGCCAAGGGAGGCACAGGAGTGCTTTGAATTGGTGTACTGGACTGAATTCAGGGATTCATATTCGAGTCTGAATGAGTACGCCACAGCTGTCACTGACTTCATTAAAACCTGTGTGAATGAGTGTGTGCCTACGAGAACGTACTGTACATACCCAAATCAAAAGCCTTGGATGACCAGGAGGTTTATAGTTCAAAGTAAAATTTATTACACCCCTTTTTACTGGGTGTCTCTAGGTATGCTGCTAATTAGCCCCTTGCTAACAGCCACCAGACTCAGCTGTGAGAAAACCATCATTCTCAGACTCCATACGTCTAGGGTAGATATGACCTGGGTCCCACCAAACCCATGAGGTTGGGGTGTCTCGCCCACCCGAACCCGATTTTATGTGACTGCTGTGTAACTTACTGCTTCCATACAATCACCCATCAGCAAGAAATAATACTGCATTCAATTATAAATATATTTCAAAATGTTAACCTAACCAAACAGTTATTAAAGAAAAGATAAAAACGAAAGGGTCCGTCATGATTAAACAGCCAATCATGATTGAACAGTCAAATGTGCACATAAGTTGCAGCTCATTTTGAAGTTGTCCTTAACTCACATGCTGGACCCTCGGTCTACGTGAAAGCACACACCACCTTCCAAATATCACTCAAAATCCATCTCAACCAGCTCTCCCACGGGAGTACTGGTCCTTCCTCCTTAAAACCTGCACATGTGCAATTGGGATGGCATCCTCAGCCATCTTCCCTCCTGTCTTGTCCCAGCTCCCACCAAAAAGACCTCAATCCACATCTGTGTCCATCACAAAAACCTCTCCACTCAGTGTTCTCCAGAACCTTCTCCCAACTCCTCCATCCTAACTGGCTGACACAACACTCCTAAGTTGAATAATAAAACCCCTTATCTCAGCTCAAACCCAAACAGGCTGAAAGCAGAACAGGTAGCACCTGTTCCTGAACCTGGAGGTGCAAGTCCTAAGGCACCTGTACCTTCTACCTGATGACAGCAGCAAAAACAAAAGCATAGCCTGGGTGGCACGGATCTTTGATGATGGATGCTGCTTATCTACAGCAACATTGCATGTAGATGTGCTCAGTGGTTGGGAGGGTTTTACCTATGATGTACTGGACCAATTCCACTACCTTTTGTAGGATTTTTCACTTAAAGGCATTGGTGTTCCTGTACCACGCCATAATGCAGCCAGTCAACACACTTTCCACCACACATCTATAGAAGTTTGCCAAGGTTTTTGATGACATGCCGACCTCTTCAGACCCAAGAGGAAGTACAGGCACTGTCATGCTTTCTTCACAATAATATTTATATGGTGGGTCCAGGACAGGTACTCTGAGATAGTGATAAACAGGAAATTAAAGTTATTGACCTCTCTACCTCTGATTCTCCAATGAGTACTGGCTCATGGACCCCTGGTTTCCCTCTCCTGAAGTCCACAATCAGTTCCTTGGTCTCAGTGACATTAAGAGAGAGGCTATTATAATTACACTACTCAGTTAGGTTTCCAAACTAACTCCTGTATGCTTATTCATCACCCCCTTTGATACAGCCCATAACAGTTGTGTCATCAGCAAACTTACACATGGTGTTGGAGCTGTACTTAGCCACACAGCAAGTAGAGCAAGGGACTAAGTATACATCCCTGTGGTGCTCCTGTGCTGATGGAGATTGTGGAGGGGATGGTTTTGCCAATCCAAACTGATTGGGGTCAACAAGTGAGGAAATCCAGGATCCAATTGCACAAAGGCCCAGGTTTTGGAGTCTTCTGATTAGATTTGAGAAGGTGATGGTGCTAAATGCCAAGCTATAATCGATAAAAAACATCTGATATGTGCATCTGCTGTACAGATGTTCTAAGGTTGTGTGAAGAACCAATGAGATGGCATCTGCTGTAATCCAGCTGCTTTGGTAGGCAAATTGGAGCGGATCCAAATCACCATTCAGACTGGAGCTGAAATACCAGCCTCTCAACACACCATCACTCAATGTAAATGCCACCACTGGACAATAGTTATTTAGAACAGGTCACCAAGCTCTTCTTGGGCACCAGTACAACTGAAGCCTGCTTGAAGGAGGTGGGTACCACATACTGCTAGAGTAAATGGTTGAAGATATCCTTGAATACACCAAACAGTTGGTCGGCAAAGATATTCAGTACTCCTGCAAGGATCAGAAGATTGCCCACCTACAAACCACAGATCCTGCTGACTCCAATGCCAGCAGCCTGGACATCTCCAGACCGTGATCCCTGCTACCGAACGCAATGGCTCTAACAATGCAGAGCAGATTCTAAACCTGGACTCCACTGCTACCAATGTGGGTTGCAACAACTTCAGACACCTCCAAAGTGCCAATTGCACAACCTCCAGCTTCAACTCCAGCCTTGACCTCCAGGCCAGGTCTTCCCACGTTGCCACTGGAACCCGTCTCCCCTTCCCCCAGCACCACACTGCAATCCCATCTCTCTCAGGTCCCACCACCAACTCTTGGGTCCTCTGAGACTCCATCTTCTTCTCCCTCCACCATGCCTGAACATCAAAACCTCCCTTCTCCTCAGACACAACCAATCTTCTTCCCCCCTCTGATCCCAGCTCTCATCAATGCCGGGTTTTCACCAACCCCTCCAACCTTACCCTCTCTGAGGCAGAACGTTCTGTCCTCAGTAAGGGACTCATCCTTGTCCACTGCGTGCACAATTTAGTGAGATCTGCACCCACCACAACACTGAGCTCTTCTTCCACCACCTGCATCTCAGAGCCTAGTTCTTTGGCAAGGTCTCTCCACCCCACACCGATGACCCAACCTCCCATTTTTAACCCTTCTCCTCTTCCCAGACATCCTACCTTGGTCCTTGGCCACTCGGGACCTTTTCATTGTCAACTGCCGATGAGGCATCAACCATCTAGACTTCAACACTCCTCTCTCCTATTCCAACCTCATTCCTTCTGAACACTTGGCACTCCAGTCCCTCCACACTAAAACTAATAGCACAATCATACCAACAGAAAAAGGAGATGCTGTAGTAGTCTGGCAGACTGACCTCTACCTTGCTGAGGCTCAGCACCAACTCTCAGACACCTTCTCTTACTTACCTCTCAAACAGGACCCCGCCAAGGAACACCAGGCCATTGTCTCCCAAACCATCACCAATCTTATTGAATCTGGGGATCTCCCATCCACCACTACCAATCTCATTGTTCCCACACCCCATACCTCCCATTTCTACCTCTTACCCAAGATCCACAAACCCGCTTGTTCAGGTAGACCCATTGTTTCAGCCTGTTCCTGCCCCATTGAACTCATATCTGCATACCTCGACTCTGTTTTATCCCCCCAGTTCAGTCGCTTCCTACCTACATCCATAACACTTCACACGGTCTGAACCTTTTCAATAATTTCAAGCTCCCTGGCCACCATCACCTTATTTTCACTATGGTGTCCAGTCCCTCTACACTACCATCCCCCACCAGGAAGGCCTCAAAGCTCTCCAATTTTTTCTGGATACGAGACCTAACCAGTTCCCCTCCACCACCACTCTTCTCCGTCTAGCGGAACTTATCCTCACTCTAAATAATTTCTCCATCGCTCCTCCCACTTCCTTCAAACAAGTGCTGGGCACTTGCATGGGTCCCAGCTTGGCCTGTCTGTTTGTCGGCTTCATTCCAAGCCTACACTAGTGAAGCCTACACCACCCCGCCCCCCCCCCAACTTTTCCTACACTACATCAATGACTGCATTGGTGCTGCTTTCTGCACCCATGCTAAACTTGTTGACTTTATCCAATTTGCCTTCAACTTCCACCCTGTCCTCAAATTTACCTGGTCCATTCCCAGAACCTCCCTCCCTCCCCTTTCTTAATCTCACTGTCTCAATCTCCAGAGACAGCCTATCCACTGATGTCCATTATAAACCCACAGACTCTCACAGCTACCTGGACTATACTTCTTCCCACCCTATTACTTGTAAAAATGCCACCCCCTTCTCTCCAATTCCTTCGCCTCTGCCGCATCTACTCTCAGGATGAGGCTTTTCATGCTGGAACAAAGGAGATGCCCTGCTTTTCCAAAACAAAGGGCTTCCCTTCCTCCACCATCAAAGCTGCCCTCAACTGCATCTCTTCCATTTCAAGCACATCTGCTCTTACCCCATCCTCCCACCACTTTACCAGGGATAGGCTTCCTCTTGTCCTCACCTACCACTCCACCAGCCTCTGCATCCAGTACATAATTTTCCAAAACTTACACAATCTCCAACTGGATCCCACCACCAAGCACATCTTTGCCTCCCACCCCCTCCTCCAGCTTTCTGCAGGGATGGCTCCCTATGCAACTCCTTTGTCCATTCGTCCCTCTCTACTGATCTCCCTCCTAGCACTTACCCTCGCAAGCAGAACAAGTGCTACACCTCCTCACTCACTTTCATTCAGGGCCCCGAACAGTTCTTCCAGGTGAAGCAACATTTCACCTGTGAACACAAAGTGCACTGCAGATGCTGTGGTCAAATTAAGACTTACAAACAAGCTGGATCAACTCAGCAGGTCGAGCAGCATCCTTTGAAATAAGCAGTCAGTCCTGACAAAGAGTCTCGGCCCGAAACGTTGACCGCTTATTTCAACGGATGCTGCCCGACCTGCTGAGTTGATCCAGCTTGTTTGTACGTCTTGATTTCACCTGTGAGCCTGTTGGGGGTCATAGACTTGTCTTGTGCTCCCAGTGTGGCCTCCTGTAGAATGTGAGACCCGACATAAATTGGGAGATCGCTTTGCCAAGGACCCACACACCATCCACCTGAAAAAGTGGGATCTCCCAGTGGCCACCCATTTTATTTCCACTTCCCATCCCATTCCAGTATGTCTAACCATGGCCTCCTCCACTGTCATGATGAGGCCACACTTAAGTTGAAGGAAAATACCTTATATGCCGTTTGGGTAGCCCCCAACCTGATGGCATGAACATCGATTTCTCAGACTTCCGGTAAAGCCCGCCATCCCCCCTCTCCTTCACCATTTCCCATCCCCTTTTACCTCTCTTACCTTATTTCCTTGCCCGCCCATCGCCTTCTGTCTTTTTTACCAATTTACTTCTGAGTTCTTTACTTCATCCCTCCCCCTCCAGGTTTCACCTATCACCTTGTATGTCTCTCTCGCCCCTCCCCCAAAATTTAAGAACTGCTCAACTATTTTTCTCCAGTCCTGCTGAAAGGTTTTGGCCCAAATTATCAATTGTACTCTTCCAAGATGTTGGCTGGCCTGAATTCATTTTGTGTGCGTTGCTCGGATTTCCAGCATCTGAAGATTTTCTCTTTTTTGTTAACAACTGAGATCTACCTCATCTGCCTCTGATACAGCAGCCTTGCCCTGAGATAATCAATTTTACTTTTAAGTGGCTATACATTCGCTAACAAGATGGTAATCTGCTGTGGGTTAGATCTGTGGCATTCCAACCCAGGACTATCTTAGAAAACTAGGTAACTTACAGAGGGCTAAATCTGGGAAATTACAGGCCGGTAAGTTTGACTTCGGTAGTAGGTAAATTATCAGAAGGGAGTACAAAGAGATAGGACTTAGATAGACGGACTTATTAGGGAGAGTCAACGTGGCTTTGTGCATGGTAGGTCATGTTTAGCAAATCTTTTTAAAAATCTTAACAAAGAGTTTTTCGAGGAGGTTACCAGGAAAGTGGATGAAGGGAAGGCAGCAGATGTCGTCTACATGGACTTCAGTAAGGCCTTTGATGTAAGGCCCGCATGGGAGGTTAGTCAGGAAGATTCAGTTGCTAGGTATACATGGTGAGGTAGTAAATCGGATTAGACATTGGCTCAATGGGAGAAGTCAGGGACTGGTAGTGGAGGATTGCTTCTCTGAGTGGAGGCCTGTGACTAGTAGTGTGCCACAGGGATCAGTACTGGGTCCATTGTTAATTGTCATCTATATCAATGATCTGGATAATGTGGTAAATTGGATCAGCAAATTTGCTGATGATACAAAGATTGGAGGTGTAGTGGACAGTGAGGAAGGTTTTCAAAGCTTGCAGAGGGATCTGGACCAGCTGGAAAAATTGGCTGAAAAATGGCAGATGGAGTTTAATACAGACAAGTGTGAGGTATTGCACTTTGGAAGGAAAAACCAAGGTAGAACATACAAGCTAAGTGGTAGGGCACTGAGGAGTGCAGTAGAACAGAGGGATCTGGGAATACAGATACAAAATTCCCTAAAAGTGGCGTCACAGCTGCAAACTAAATTTAATCTTCTGTCTACCCAACCTGTCGAACGCCAACTTCTCGAAAGCAAGAGTCGCTTTTACATTCATGGGGATAAGTCTGGTAAATTCCTAGCCAATCAGCTGAGGCGTTCCAAAGCCAAATAACATATTACAAAGATCCGGAAGGAGAACGGGGACTTTACATCGGATCATTTAGAAATTAATGACGCATTTAAAAAATTTTATTCTCGGCTTTATTCCTCTGAATCCCTGAATGACAATATCTCTGTTGATCAATTTTTACAGAATCTGAATATCCCTTCACTTTTATCTGATTTTAAAGCCAAACTTAATGCGCCTATATCATCAGAAGAAATATCTTTTGCAATTTCTGCACTGTCCTCAGGGAAATCTCCTGGACCTGATGGGTTCCCTGTAGAATTTTATAAATCATTCTCTTCACTTCTTTCTCCTCAGTTACTTTCAGTATTATCTGACTCGTTTAATTATGGCAAATTGCCACCCTTTTTCAATGAGGCATCTATTATTCTTCTATTAAAAAAGGGCAAAGACCCAACAGAGTGTTCCTCGTATAGGCCGATCTCTTTGCTCAATGTTGATGTAAAGATCTTAGCTAAAGTTTTGGCTCATAGATTAGAAACCGTTATTCCCTCCATTATCTCTGATGACCAAACAGGCTTTATTAAAAACCGTCTCCCTTTTTTTAACATTCGGCGTTTATTTAATATCTTATACTCACCTCCAACTGGGATTCCTGAATGTGTTATTTCCCTCAATGCGGAGAAAGCATTTGATCGTATAGAGTGGAACTACCCTTTTGCAGTCTTAGAAAAATTTGACCTCGGTCAAAGTTTCATCTCTTGGATCCAATTGCTGTACCTGTGTCCTACTGCTTCTGTTTTAACTAATTTTCAGAAATCCCAAGTATTTAATCTCAAACGTGGCGCCCGTCAGGGATGCCCCTTAAGTCCCTTTCTCTTTGATTTGGCTATAGAACCTTTGGCGATAGCATTTCGAAACTGTCCTGAATTGACCGGGATTTGGAGAGGGGGCATTGAGCATAAAGTTTCTCTTTATGCGGATGACTTATTACTCTTTCTCTCAAATCCGTCTACATCCTTACCTCTAATGTTTTCACTTCTTGACCAGTTTAGCCAGATCTCTGGCTATAAACTTAATTTACATAAGAGTGAACTTTTCCCAATTAATAAAGAAGCACAAGAACTAACATTTCGTGATCTCCCTTTTAAAGTAGTCCATAATCAATTTACTTATCTTGGAATTACAGTCACAAGAAAGTTTAAAGATCTCCTTCGTGAAAACTTTGCCAATCTTTCATATACTATAACACAGAGTCTGGTACAATGGTCACCTCTATCTATGTCTTTGGTAGGTCGTATTAATGTTGTTAAAATGTATGTTCTCCCCAAATTTTTATACTTATTTCAATCTATCCCAATTTTTATTCCTAAATCTTTTTTTGATTCCTTAGACTCTATTATTTTGTCATATCTGTGGAAGAATAAGCGCTCTAGAATTAATAAAATCCATCTCCAAAAATCTAAAAAAGAGGGTGGCATGGCTTTACCTACCTTTCGTTTATATTATTGGGCAGCTAATATACGTCGTGCTACCTTTTGGTCTTTCTTCCACGGCCAACCCGGGTGCCCTAATTGGGTGGCAATGGAGTTGAGCTCCACTAAAGAATTATCTATCTCTGCACTTCTTGGCTCTGCACTCCCTAGTAGTCTGTCCAGATCAATAGCTAATCCTCTTGTTAGACACACTTTGCGTATATGGGCTCAGTTTAGGAAATGCTATGGTTTCCATGGGTTTTCTGTTTCTAGCCCTGTCGCACATCATCACCTTTTTTTACCTACTACGTACGATTCAGCATTCCATGTTTGGTATAGGAAGGGCATTAGACATTTTGAAGATCTTTTCATTGATAATCGCTTCGCTTCTTTTCAGCAGCTCTCTGTTAAGTTCAATCTGCCCAACGCTCATTTTTTCAGATATCTCCAAATCACTTTATTGCTCCTTTAATTTCTAACTTTCCTGAAATGCCTGCGAAAAATGCTATGGACCTATTTCTTTCTATTAATCCACTAGGTAAAGGTTTAATATCAATTATTCGAGATAAATTAGCAGCCTTACGACGGGCCCCTGTGGATAAAATTAAAATGGCCTGGGAGCAGGATTTAAATACCTCCTTATCCGATGAGAGCTGGGACTCAGTTCTCAAATCGGTTAACACAACCTCTCTTTGTGCTCGCCATTGCCTCTTACAGTTTAAGATTGTTCATAGAGCCCATATGTCTAAATCTAAACTATCTCGATTCTACCCTAACATTAGTCCGCTCTGTGATAAATGCAAGAGGGGCGTGGCCTCTCTCATCCATATGTACTGGTTCTGTCCTAGCTTGGAGAAATTTTGGAAAGATGTCTTCACTACGTTATCGTGCATTCTGAATCAGCACCTAGAACCAAACCCCTTAATTGCTTTGTTCAGTTTCTGGGGCGAGACAGATTTACGTCTGGGTCCGACCCAATGCCGAATATTATCCTTTGCCTCTCTCCTGGCTAGACGCTTGATCCTCCTTAGATGGAGAGATGTTGCCCCGCCCACTCATGCGCAATGGCTTAACGACATTATGGCCCGCTTGGACCTCGAAAAAATTCATTATTCAGTTCTTAATTCGGATCTAAAGTTCCATAAGGTCTGGGGACCTTTTATCGAGTACTTTCATAACCTTCCTCTTGACTAGGGTTTTTTTTCTTCTTTTCGGTCCCTTGCTTTCAGCTCCCCTTTTTTTTTCTGGTAGTTGGCATTATTATCCTCTGTTGCTAAGTGTATTCACAGTCTGGGAGTTTGACTGTCCTGATTTATACTCTCTATATTGTGTTGTGGTTGGTCTGGAGTTGTTGTTGTTCTTTCTTGTGTTGTGGGGCTTGGGGAGGATACTAAGCTTACTTGTCTTCAATTTAGGTGCTTTTTTGTCAAATTCTCTTCCTTTGTAGCATATTGTCATTGTATGCTTAATTTTGCACTGTATTAATGTTCCTCATTGGGATTTGGGGTTTTTAATTTGTAAAATGTTTTGAAAAACTAATTAAAAAAAAAATTAAAAAAAAAGTGGCGTCACAGGTAGATAGGGTAGTAAAGAGAGCTTTTGGTACATTGGCCTTTATAAATCAAAGTATTGAGTATAAGAGTTGGACTGTTATGGTGAGGTTGTATAAGGCATCAGTGAGGCCGAATTTGGAGTATTGTGTGCAGTTTTGGTCACCGAATTACAGGAAGGATATTAATAAGGTTGAAAGAGTGCAGAGAAGGTTTACAAGGATGTTGCCGGGACTTGAGAAACTGACTTACCAAGAAAGGTTGAATAGGTGAGGACTTTATTCCCTGGAGCATAGAAGAATGAGGGGTGATTTGATAGAGGTGTATAAAATTATGATGGGTATAGATAGAGTGAATGCAAGCAGGCTTTTTCCATTGAGGCTTTTTCCACTGAGGGGAGAAAAAAAACCAGAGGACATGGGTTAAGGGTGAAGGGGGAAAAGTTTAAAGTGAACATGGGGGGGGGGCATCTTCACACAGAGAGTGGTGGGAGTGTGGAGTGAGCTGCCAGATGAAGTGGTAAATGCGGGCTCACTTTTAACGTTCAAGAAAAACTTGGACAGGTACATGGATGAGAGGTGTATGGAGGGATATGGGCCAGGTGCAGGTCAGTGGGACTATGCAGAAAAATGGTTCGGCACAAGAGGGGCCAAAAGGCCTGTTTCTGCACTGTAATGTTCTATGGTATGGTTCTATGGCTATCTCAGGAGCAAAGAAACAATTCTTAATGGGGTTGGAGGAGGAGTCAGAAACACAGGGTTTGCAGGCCGTTACAAAGAAAAACCTAACAGCATGAATGGGACTGATGCTTCACTCCCAGATGAGGTCAATGCTTTTTATGCATGCTTTGAAAGGGAGAATAAAACTACACCTATGAGGATCCCTACAGCACCTGGTGACCCTGTGATCTCTGTCTCTGAGGCCAATGTCTGACTATATGAATATCATTGCCTTGTGAACCCTCGCAATGGACTACCTGGTAGGGCTCTGAAAACCTGTGCCAACCAACTGGCATGTGTGTTCAAAGACATTTTCAATTTCTCATTACTATAGTCAGAAGTTCCCACCTGCTTCGAAAGGATAACAAATATACCATTGTCCAAGAAGAGCAGAGTGAGCTGCCTCAAAGATCATCATCCAGTAGCACTCACATCTACAGTGATGAAGTGCTTTGAGGGGTTGGTTATAGCTAGAATTAACTCCTGTCTCAGCAAGGACCTGTATCTAATCTGCTTTTCCCCACTATAAATCTATGGCAGATGTGATCTCATTGGTTCTTCACGCAGCCTTGGATCATCTGGACAATATAATCAAAACTGGCATCTCAGGGATGTGTGCTAAGCTCACTGCTCTACTCTTTACATCCATGACTGTGCGCTATGCACAGCTCAAGTGCTATCTATAAATTTGCTGATGACACAAACATTGTTGGCAAAATCTTCAGATGATGACCAGAGGGCATACAGGAGGGAGATATATCAGCTAGCTCAGTGGTGTTAGAGCAACAATCTTGCACTCAGTGTCAGTGAGACCAAAGAACTGATTCTGGACTTCAGAAGGAGAAGGAACACACACCAGTCCTGATAGAGGGATCAGAAGTGGAAAGAGTGAGCAATTTCAAGTTTCTGAGCGTCAACATCTATCAGCCCAACCTATCGATGCAGCTACAAATAAGGCACAACTGTGGCTTCATTTCATTGGGAGTTGAGGATATTTGGTATGTCACCAAAGACGCTTGCAAATTTCTACAGATTTGCTATGGAGAGCATTCTAACTGGCTGCATCACTGTCTGGTATGAGGAGGCTACTTCACAAGATCGAAAAAAGCTGCAGAAAGTTAAAAACTTAGTCAGCTCCATCATGGGTACTAGCCTCTGTAGTATCCAGGACATCTTCAAGAAGCAATGCCTCAAAAATCTGGCATCCATCATTAGGGACCCAGATTATAGCCTGTTCTCATTGCTGCCATCGGGAAGGATATACAGAAGCCTGAAGGCACAGACTCAACGATTCAGGAACAGCTTCCTTCCCCCTGACATCTGATTTCTGAATGGACATTGAACCCATGAACACTACTTCACTGCTTTTTAAAAATTTATTTTTGTACTGCTTATTTAACTTTTTACTATATTAAATATACACTTACTATAATTCATATTTTTCTCTATTATTATGGATTGCTATGACAACAAATTTCACAACATATGCCACTGATATCAAACCAATCCAATGCTGAATGATCAGCCAAGAATTTGTCACAAGGGAAACAGACACACCCACAATATCAGGCAATGAGAACAGTTTTCCCAATTTTACCCCAATGATTTCAATGATTTACCCTGATAAATGACAACTACTCATGGTCACACCTCCAAATTGCAGATAATATTTGATCAACTGAAGGATTGTAACAAACAGAGCATTTAATCTACAACATGAATAATTCCATTAATTTAATTCTAAAAATACTTCAGATTTCAGTGACCTCTGCATTACCTTTAGCATCACATTAATTTCATAGACTCATTTTAACTTCTGATATCAGATTGCATCCCAGTACTACAAGAATTTAATTCTGGACCATTATATTGATAATCACAATGCTTTTACTGCAAACACAGTCAATGTATTACAAGGTCCTTATAATTACAAAAAATATTTAATTAATAAGAAGTGGAAATTATGTTTCCATTTATTTGAGGAGTCATAATACAAGCATATTAGTAATCCAAGAAGAAATTCACAAAATGATTAGAAAGTAATCTGCAACCCCATAATTGGAAGAATAGATCATTCTTGTACGGTAAGATAAAGCATGGTTGTGGGAGTGTCATATCAAGATGTATTGCCTTTCACAATGGTCAGAGGTAAAGTGTAGAATGTAATTTAATATTATGTAACCCAATCTTGCTGAATCATAGAATTAAAAATAAAGTTTAATGCAACAGAGTATGTCAAATGACATCGGTTAAGCAAAAGTAATTCATATTAACATAAAGAAAGAATCTAAAATAAAACAGAAAATGCTTAAAAAAACACATTGGACAGAAGCTGGTCAGTGAGCAAAGAAAAAGGCCACCTATCAGCAGAATTGCCATGAGGTTAAAGTGGCTGTTCTGTAAAACTGGAAAAAGAGGGCAGGAAGAGAAATATATTCTTCTGGAACATATTTTAGTATTTGTTAATTTATTTCTGGTAATATTATTTTGTGTTGTGTGTGAGTTATATGTACTATGTTGTGCACCTTGGTCTGGAAGAGTGTTGTTTCTTTGGCAGTATACATGTATATGGTGCAATGACAATAAAGTGGAACTTGAAAAGGTACAATGAACACCAATCATTGTAAAAAGTGTTAACTGACCTGCAAAATGCCAAAGAGAAACCAAGGATGGTGAAAACAAACTTGATGGAGGATCATTTATATACTGCAAAAATGGTTGCAGGCAAGAGAAAATTGTCAGATATCAAGATAAATGCTAATATGAATACTGAATGATAAATTTTAATAGTTGCAGTAACTACTTATAAGCCATGATTTAGATGGATGGCAGAACAGATCTAAGGACCTGAATAAATTGCTCCTTTTTCTAACATGCCACCAAGCTCAACTCCTGAATTCAGAGTACATAAGCTAAATTTCCATTTCACTACATCATGCTTAAAATTACAGCTAGGACACCTGAGAACTCCTTTGTCACCACCAGTGGGAGCAGGCCCTCAGTTTCAATCACTGCTTCAGAGTCACTGTAGTCAGGGCTTTACAGACCCAGGATCTGTGAAACTGCAAGAAGAATTCACAGAAAGCTGCAAACTATCTGGAGTATGATTCAGACCAACATATTTGAAACCTGTCCTTTCATCAACTTAACAATATTACTTTTGCTGCACTGAAATCCTCAACAATTATTGCTTTACAGCCATTTGAATGGAAAGTTTGAGCTCTCTACGGTTTTCATTTCTTCCTGGAAGGAAACTACACCCCTCAATACTTCTTTCAGTTTAGCTGATCCAGCAAGATGATATAATCAAAATCAGTAGTTTAGAAACTCAGAATCAGTTATTCTAACTATTCGGTTATTCGTGGCATCACCTCTATCTCATTATTGCTTTAATCACCAAAGTATGTGAATTAACAGAATTAACCTAATACAGAATTAGGTTATCTAATTCCATAATTAGGCAACAGCTAAACTTTCATTTATAGGATGCCTTACACATCATGATGTTAAGAAGATGATTTTTAGCTTTGAAAGTACTTTTGAAGTGTACTAACTGAAACAAAGCAACCAATTTGCATAAAACCACAAACAACTATTTGTTTTTCTTTAAATAAACTATAAATATCATGCAGTATAGTACTGCAACTTTTTTACTATTATTTGAGACAACGAGAATTTGGTTTACACCAATCAAAAAGACACGATTCAGCATCTCGTTTGAAAGACAGAACACCTTGAGTTGGGCTATTTTTTGTGCTCACATCACTGGACCGAATAATAAACTACAGCCTACTGCTACTCATTTAGCCATAGGTACCACATCAGAAGGTAGAGGACTAGCTTCTCTTCCAACAATTGGACACTATTTAAGGTGAAGAATCACATGCCTACGCACCTCCCCTATATATAGGATTGTAAAATGGGAGCGATTGATTTGCGACTCATTGACAGGTCTATTGCACACAAACATGACTGATTGCTCCAATATTGGCTTTGGGGAGATCAACAGAAGTTGGATTGAATTGCTCTACACAGACATCAGTACAACAGTCCAAACCAATGGCCAGATGGCTTCCTCATGAAATCTGGAGTAAGGCAGAGTTGCTCACTACTGTTCTGTCTTGTCTATGTGCTGCACAGAATCGTTTGGCAAATCCATCAAGGACAGGCGAATGAAGGGTGACACTGCCAGGCAGTGGAGTAATTCAGATCAAGAACTTCCTTTACAAGGACAACTTTTTCTGCTCAGATCTTAGGCCAGTCCACAGATGGATTAACACCTCCAACCAGATTGAGTTGGCCTAGGCAGCTGGAGTCAACAGCCACAATAGAAAGGCTATGCTCTTTCACAGCTGGTCCAAAAGTCCACCATCTCCTTCACTGTCACATCTGAACATGTGAAGATGCTGGGGATCTGGTTTAGAGGGTCCAAAGTGTGTAACAAAAGTTGACTGGAACAGATGGTCAAGGCTGAACAAAAATTAAGACTGTTGGGTTAGGGGGCACTCTGGTTATCTCAGGTGCTCTCAGTACAGCTGTGTTTGGTGCAAGTGTGGCCCAAATTTCATTTGCCCACTATGTCAGTCACCAGAGCCATCTTCCATTTTATTTGTAGATCTAAAATGGGACTATGTCTGAGACCACAATGCATATGTACTGAGGTCTTTCCTGCTCCTAGTGTTACAAAGGATGGCTCCGGCCTCATTGCTCCAAGGGTGTCAAAAGTTACGGGGGAATAGGATAGGAGAATAGGATTGGGAGGGATAATAAATCAGCCATGATGGAATGGCTCTTATGACTCAAACCTGCAGCAAAAGCAACAGCAAAGACACAGACTTGTGGTACTCCAAAGACTACGCATTCACCTGGTATTCGGCATACCACAGGTTTTCACTCTCTCTAATGACTCATGACAGTTTGATCTATGGGTTGTTCGCAGGGACACATGCTGAGACAAACGTCAGGTGCTATTGAAAGATCACTCACATGGTAAAAGACCCACTTTGGTGTGCCCAAAACTTGTCGGTCTTCCAGGAAGATAAGCTGTCCATAAGGGAATGCTGTTGACTGGCATATTCTAGGCTGAAGATATGCACTGAAACTTGGTATAGCCAATGCGAAGGCTTTGCGCAGTCTACACCCCTGCATGTAAAAGCCTCTCTAACACTTGAACTTATTGGCCAAGGAGGCTGCGAGTGACATTTATGAATTGTACATAAAAGCTGCTTACACTAAAACATATAGAACTAATAACACTAGGAATGTATACTCTGAACAACACTGTGAAAACACAAATTTTGTACTTCTATATTTTTATGAATGAAATTTAGTTTTGAAATAAAAAATTAGACTGTGTTCTCCGAAAAGATCCTTCATTTTTTAGTATGCAAATATAAATCATGACAAAGGATCTAAAGGGCTTGATCCTTTGTTATGTCCTCCCAAATGCACCACTAGTACATCGTTTAAGAGAAAATCATGAGTGGTTTCGACGCATTACAGGAAAATGCATTTAGTTTATTGGACACAACCTAGAGAAATTGCCAATATTAGCTAATACATATATTATGAACATAGTACATTTAATCTGCTTAAAGTTAATATGACTGAAGGGGGAGGGGAGTCAACGTAATTAATGGAAGTCAACTCAATAAATTAACAAGCCTGACACATACTTGCTTATTGAATGTCAAGAAGTTTTGAAACAATGAAGTACAATCTATATTCTTTTGCAGCACAAAAATTCAGTAATTTTACTCTTCTTCAGTTAAACAAGAGTATAACATCTCTCCAAAATCGCTATTAATTAATACCAGAGCAAACCAATTCCAAAAGAAATACTGAGATAAAATGTAATTGCTCACTTTGCACACTGGCAATGACACCTGCCTAAAATCAATAACTATTGAATTTATCTAAACATACTCATGGCAAAATGCAATTCTAACTCAGAAGATTAAACGAAGAAAAACATTACAGCTCAAGGTGTCGGAGTTCAGAGTCCCATACTGGCATCCTCCCTAAGGAGTCAGTAAATCCTCCCCAAAGAGTCAAAGGTTTCAAAGGTACATTTAATGTCAGAGAAATGGATAAAATATACATCCTGAAATACTTGTTCTTCACAAACATCCACAAAAACGGAGGAGTGCCCCAAAGAATGAATGACAGTTAAATGTTAGAACCCCCGCTCCCCTCCCTTCCCCTACCAGCAAAACAAAAAGCATCTGCACCCGCCGCCGAGCACTCAAACCTGCAGCAAAGCAACAGCAAAGACACAGACTTGCAGTACTCCAAAGACTACACGTTCACCTGGTATTCGGCATACCACAGGTTCTCTCTCTCTAATAAGGAAGAAAGAGGTGTCTCCATCTTTGTACATTCTCCCTATGTAATATGTGGGTTTCCACTGGATCCTCTGGTTTCCTCCCATAGTCCAAAGGTGTACCAAGAAGGTTAACTGATCATTGTAAATTGTCCTGTGATCAGGTTAGGGTTAAATTGGGGTTGTCTGGGGTTGCTGAGCAGTGTGGTTCAAAGAGCCGAAAGGGCCTATTCCACACAATAACTTGAATTAAGATCAATAAATAAAAATAACTGAACTATTGGTAGATTATTCTGGATTTGACCTAGGAGTTTTACCCCAAATCATTTACAAACTATGAGGCACACTCAGAAATTAAATTATTGCATTTCTGCCATTATTTCTGTCTAGAATTAGCCAACATAGAAAACTTTATCAAAACTATTGGCAAACCATCCAATTAAACTAGTCATAATGAAGCAATCTCAGTTTTGTCACTGACACAATGCCATGAAGCTTAAACTGGATGTTTAAATCAGAAAAATCATTCCTGCTTGTAGATAATATTTAGAAATGAAAACAACCTTAGTAAGAAATCTACTAATCTTCAAAGGAATATTAAAATATAATGTCAGAATAACATTTTGTACATGAGTTGAGTGATAACCACTTTGATGAAATAACAATCAAGCAAGTTCCCCAGGTGCACCCAGCCATTACACAGCAGTTACCTGTTTTTCTTAAATTAAACATCAATGTTTCAGATTTATGGATGAAGTAACTGCACAAAGGATGAATCAAAAATCTTAACTGAGACACCAAGTGAGATTGGATAGAAATAAAGTACTAGAAATTATGGAAAAAGAGGTGACCTACTGTGAATTAAATCACACCAGCGGTAATTCATAAATTGCAGATGCTAGAAATTCTGAAATAAAAACAAGATGTTGGAAATATTCAGCAGGTAAGCAGCATCTGCCCAAAGATACACATCGTTAATTATTCAAAGACTGTTCATCCAAACACGCAAATAAAAAAAAGTTAGACTTTTAAGTTGAAAAGCAAGTAGGGGAGAGCAGGATAGACAAATGGAATATAGAACATACTGTAGAACACCACAGACCTTTCTACCCATGATGTTGTGCCAACATTATAACCTACTCGAAGACCAATCCAAACTTTCCCTCCTACATAGCCTCCAATTTTCTATCATTCATGTGCCTACCTAAGAGTTTCTTAAATGTCCATAATGTATCTGCCTCTACCACCACTCCTGCCAGAGCATTCCACTCTATGCTAAAAAACATTCTGTCACAGAATATCTGTGACAGGGTGAGACCAGGATTGCCATGGGGATCATTTATAGTGGTCAGCCAGTTAATGGATTAATGGGAGCAATACAAAAGTGAAAATACAAAGAAAGATGCAGAAAAAATTGCAAAATGTGTGGTTGTGATCTATATTCAGCAGGTCAGGCTGTGCTAATGGATAGGGAAAAGTGAATCATAAGTGGATCATTTACAAAAGAAATACTAAGTCTTACTTCAGAAAGAGAAAGTGAGTTATCTAAAGTTATATAACTTGATATTGAGTACTGAATGCTACATGTCCTTACATGAAAGGTAATACTTTTTCCTCAGGTCTGCAATATGCCTGTTTATACCACTGCCAATAGATCTGAGAGGGAATGGTATTGTGAATTAGAGAGGCTCGGGGTTACATCTGTAGTCTGAACACAGGTATCCCATAAAGCAATAAAAACAATCAGCCAATCTGCGTTTAGTTTCTACCACAGAGGAGAACATAGAATAGAGAGAAGAGATTGAATAATGTGCAAGTGCATAGGGGCTTCACCTTGGAAGAATGTTTGAGTTCCGAAAATGGAAAGAGAAGTGATAAATGGATATGTGTTGACTCTCTGCATTTAATGTAATGAAGGGATTGGGATAGGTCCATGTGGTACATTAAGAAAAAATATGAATAATAAAAATAGCAAAATCTAGCTAACCCTTTGTGATTGTTGGCCAAAAAAACAAACTTCTTCTGTCTTTAATGTTATGTTCTATGGAATAGATATTGCTTGATAACTGCATTTCATAATGGCACTTGCTACTTATCAGGCCACACGTGTATATTGCCCAGGTTTTGCTATATTCAGACATGGTTTGTTACATGAGTAATGAAGAGAATTGGGTATCATACAATCAGCAGCAAATATCTCAAGTACCAACTTAATCATGGTGGGTGTATGAGTATATAAGTAATTAAAATCTTGTAATTATAAAATGGAGTGCTGGGAAACAGCCTAATAGAAAAGCTAATTTTGAATTGCTGAAACATCTAAACATTCAGATTGTGTGAATACAGCCTGCTCCTTAGCAGCCAATAGATAAGGAAATGTCTTTATAGTTAGAAAACTGCTTCAGAGATTATCATGTCTTCGCAGAACCAGAGAGAATAAATTATTGACCATGTGGTTAGCATTATCTGATGCCTCAGAGAGGAAAACATGCTTATTGTCCACTTTTTATTGAAGCTTATTTCAGATAGAAAGATTGGTATAAATTTACAACAGAAACATAACTTTCTGTAGTTGAAATCCAAGAGTTAAGCTTGAGCCATGAAATGAATGCCAACGGTGATGAAACATATAAACTCAGGCCTGTGAAGTGACTTAGATCCACTCTATCTTCCTTACCGGAGAAACAGGTCCACAACAGATGCCATTCCATTTGCTCTTCACTCAACCCTGGAACATCTGGATAGCAAAGATGCATACATAACGATGCGTTTTATCAACTACCTTTCAGCATTCAATACCACCATCACCTCAAAACTAATCAATAAGCTCTAAGACTTTGGCCTCAATACTTCCAAGTGTAACTGAATCCTGGATTTCCTCATATCCAGACCTCTATCAGGTTGGATTGGCAACAACACCTCTTCATGACCACTATCAGCACAGGTGCACCACAGTGTGCTTAACCTCCCGCTTTACACTCATGAAAATATGGCTGAATTGTGTCATAACAACAATCTCTTACTCAATGTCTGCAAGACCAAGAGCTGATTATAGACTTCAGGAGAGGAAACTAGATTTCCATGGGACAGCCCTCATCGGAGGATCAAAGGTGGAGAGGGTTAGCAACTTGAAATTTACAGGTGTTTCGAAGGACCTGACCTGGGCCCAGCACATAAGAGCAATTATGGAAAAAGGACAGCAGTGCCTCTACTTCCTTGGGAGTATGCGGAGATTTGGCATGAATGGTAGCAATGCTTCACCACCAGATAAACTTAACGCCTTCTATGCCCACTTTGAAAGGGAGAATATAACTACAGCTGTTAAGATCCCTTCTGCACCTGATGACCCTGTGATCTCTGTCTCAGAGGCCGATGTTAGGCTGTCTTTAAAGAGAGTGAACTCTCACAAGGCAGAAGGTCCCGATGAAGTACCTGGTAAGGCTCTGAAAACCTGTGCCAACCTGGCGTGAGTATTCAAGGACATTTTCAACCTCTCACTGCCTCATCGGAAGTTCTTGCTTGCTTCAAAAAGGCAACAATTATACCATGCCTAAGAAAAGTAATGCGAACTGCCTTAATAACTATCGCATAGTAGCACCGACATCTACAGCGAGATACAGGTAAGAGATACAGAAGCCTAAAGGCACACACTCAGCGATTCAGGAACAACTTCTTCCCCTCTGCCATCCAATTCCTAAATGGACTTTGAAGCTTTGGACACTATCTCACTTTTGTTAATATACAGTATTTCTGCTTTTGCACATTTTTTAATAATCTATTCAATATATGTAATTGATTTACTTGTTTATTATCGTGTTTTATTTTATATTTTTTCTCTCCCTGCTAGATCATGTATTGCATTGAACTGCTGCTGCTAAGTTAACAAATTTCACGTCACATGCCATTGATAATAAACATGATTCTGATTCTGAAATGCTTTGAGAAGTTGGTCATGACTTGACTGAACTCCTGCCTCAGCAAGGACCTGGACCCATTGCAATTTGCCTATCACCCCAATAGGTCAATGGCAGATGCAATCTCAATGGCTCTCCACACGACCTTTTAGACCACCCGGACAACACAACCACCTATGTCAGGATGGTGTTCATTGTCTAAAGCTCAGCATTTAACACCATCATTCCCACAATCCTGATTGAGAAGTTACAGAACCTGGGCCTGTGTACCTCCCTCTGCAATTGGATCCTCAACTCCCTAACCAGAAGACTACAATCTGTGCTGATTGGTGATAGTATCTCCTCCTCGCTGACGATCAACACTGGTGCACCTCACTGCTCTACCATGTGGCTAGGCATAGCTCAAATGCCATCTATAAATTTGCTGATGATACCACTGTTGGTAGAATCTCAGACGGTGACAAGAGGGCATATAGGAGCGAGATATGCTGACTAGTTGATTGGTGTTGCAGCAACAACCTGGCACTCAACATCAGTAAGACAAAAGAACACATACCAATCCTCATAGAGGGATCGGAAGTGGAGGAAATGAGCAGCTTCAAGTTCCTGAGTGTCAAGATCTCTGGCCCCAACATATCAATGCAGTTATAAAGAAGGCAAGACAATGACTATACTTCATTAGAAGAGATTGGTATAACAACAAATACACTCAAAAACTTCTATAAATGTACTGTGGAGAGCATTCTGACAGGCTGCATCACTGTCTGATATGGGGAGGGGCTACTATACAGGACCAAAAGAAGCTGCAGAGGATTGTAAATTTGGTCAACTCCATTTTGGTTACTAGCCTACAAAGTACCCAGGACATCTTCAAGGAGCGGGGTCTTAGAAAGGCAATGCCCATTATTAAGGATCTTCAGCACCCAGGGCATGCCCTTTTCTTACTGTTACCATCAGGTAGGAGGTACAGAAGCCTGAAGGCACACACTCAGCGATTCACGAACAACTTCTTTCCCTCTGCCATCTGATTCCTAAATGAACAGTGAACCCCTTGGAAACTATCTCATGTTTTAAATATATATATGTTTTTTTGCACAATTTTAATCTATTCAATATATGTATAGTGTAATTGATTTACTTATTTATCTTCCCCCCCTTCCATATTATGTACTGCATTGAACTGCCGCTAAGTTAACAAATTTCATAACACATGCTGACGATAATAAACCTGATTCTGATTCTGACATCTAAATCTTTGACAAGCTTCTATAGATGTGTAGTGGAGAGTATATTGACTGACTGCATCACAGCCTGGTATGGAAACACCAATGCCCTTGAACAGAATATCCTACATGAAGTGGTGGATAAGGCCCAGTCCATCACAGATAAAGTCCTCCCAATCATTGAGCAAAACCTGTATGAAGTGTTGTCGCCAGAAAGCAGCATTGATCATCAGAGATTCCCAGCATGCAGGACATGCTCTCTTCCCGCTGCTGTCATCAGGAAGAAAGTAGAAGAGCCCGAGGACTCACGCTATCAGATTCAGGCACAGTTACTAACTCTGATCCATCAGGATCTTGAACCAAAGGGGATAACTTCACCCATCTTCACTTGCCCCTTCATTGAAATGTTCCCACAACCTATAGACTCACTTTCAAGGACTCTTCATCTCATGTTCTCAATATTTATTGCTTGTTTATTTGTTTATTTATTATTTTTATTTCTTCTTTACATATTTTCAGAGTTTCTTGTCTTCTGCACTCCAGTTGACATCCTAGCATCATTGATTCTGTTATGGTTATTTTTCTACAGATTTATTGAGTATGCCCACAAGAAGATGAATCTCAGGTGGCATATATGTACTTTCATAATAAAATTTACTTTGAACTTTGAAAGCTGGAGCCTAATGTCATTTTGGACCCACAAGAAAGAGGCAAGAATTTTTGGCTCTGCTCAGACACATTTGAAATGTGTCCATGCTCCACGTTTGAAGTCCAGCAACTTGGATACGCAATAAGTATCATCCGAAGTCTTGGCCTCCACTCTACATTTGTAAAGCCAGTGACAATCATGAGTTACGAAGGACCATCCATGGATGTCAAGCTATCTCAAATATCTCCTGGGATCAGATGTCCTTGTGAGTGAGGAACAACGTGGAGGCACAAGGGCTATCAGATGGCCAACCTGGAGTTAGAGCCTGGAGTTTGCTGTCCTATCATGGGCTCGTCCAGGAGATGATAACAAAGATAAAAGCCCAAAGATCAATTGTAAGTCCAGAAATCAAAGCCCAACAGCCGAAGCTTGAAGTCTGGAGGCCTTGAAGTTGGAGGATGTTCTGTGTTTGCATGGGTGGGAGGGAGGAAAGGGGATTGTTTTGCTGTTGTTGCTTCGCTGCTTGTTGTGTTCTGTGTTGTTCTGTCAAGCACTGCGGGCATGCTATGTTGGCCAAAGCAACGGTATTGTTATGCCCACAGTCCCCTCCTTTGTGAGAATCGCAAGGGCACTAGTGGGTTGGGTCAGAGGACCCAGGAAATGGGAGAGAGACATGCAGGATGCCTCGTTCCCCGGTGATGCGAAATAACACGACAGTGGCCATTGTCTCTTGGAGACACATTTGTGGATTGGGGACTATGCTACGTGCAAGCCCTCGGGCAAAGTGGGCTGGTTGAGAGAGAGATTGCATCACCCCCAACCTGATTGACATCTACTACCCTGCGAGTCAAGATAAAAGAGGGGCTGTAGAGACGGCCCCTCAGACGCACCAGAAGAAACGCTAGCGATCCCGTAATAGCGGGAAGCCACTTGAAGGAAGCCACGTGCGTTCGGTTCCCTTGCCTGGGAACCGGTGGCTGGTACCACAGAAACGATTTTCTTGAACTAACAACGGGGAACCAACTCCCCCGACTCAACGGATTGGCCTCATCAAAAGACCCGGGCAAGTTTCTTTTCTCACAAATCTCTCTCTCTCCAACAAGTGAAAACCCAGCGGTCCCCAGAGGCTGAAGCCTGCAGGAACTGAGTGACTTTTATATTTCCATCGGACAATATATTATCCCCTAGACAAACGATAGAGCTATTTCTTATTGATGATTATTACTATACCCGCCCTTTTAGATTGAGTATTGACGACGTATATTATCTGAATGTTTGTATTAATCTTATTTTTGTGCCTCTTTATAAATAAAGACTTTTAAAAATAGTACCATCAGACTTCAACGGACCTCTCTATCTTTGCTGGTAAGTGACCCAGTTACGGGGTACGTAACAGTATGCAAGTCAAAGGCCTGATGTTTACAAATTGAATCCACTGGAATCTGGAAGCCTAGAGACAGCCTGCCCTGGGGATAGAGGACACTGTGTTCATGCATGGGTGGGTGGGAGGAAGATAAGATGCAGTTGCTGTTTCATTACTGTTGTTATTTGTGTTGTTCTGCAAACATATGTTGGCACTGGAATGTGTGGCAATACTTGTGGGCTGCCCCCAGCACATCTTCAGGAACTATATATTTGCCTGTACATGTGATAAATAAATTTGAATCTGAAAGGGAATGCTGTGAAAGACCAGAAGACATACGAGCCAAATAAAGCCATTCAGGGCATCGAGTATGCTACGTCATTCCATCACTGCTGAATGGAGTGCTTTGTGGACTAAGAAAACATGCAAGATGATGGACAGGTTATGCCAGGTAGGGGAAGGGAGCAGGGGCAAAGCTGGAAGACAGTTGCAGGGGACTGATAGATCGAGGCAAAGTGAGAAAACAAAAACTGATAGAGCAAGGAGGTCAAATACATTGGAAATATTGAATATTAAAAATAAACCATTGAAATTATTTAAACACTTTTAATGATACTTTAATAATAGTCAAAAAATAAAAATAAATTACAGTTGGGTTGAATCACAAATTAAAACATTTAAGATCATCAATAACGATAAAGATATCTGGGCTAGGAAACTACCTCACAAAACTTGCATGGAAATCCTGGGACTGAGATGATTAACCTCAAACAACCATACACATCTCAGTTTGTGCTGACAAACAGCAAATGGTGGAAGAACTCTGCAGCTCAAGCAGTATCTACAAAGTGGAACAAACAGTTGATGTTTCAGGCTGAGACCTTTCAGCAGGAACTGACTTCTGTCTTGATTGGAACTCTATGAAGAGAACATTTTTGAATTATCAATTCATCACTTCATGTTGAAGAAGATGTTATGGTAGCGTAATACTATTACAGCTCGGGGCATTGGAGTTTGGAGTTCACTTCCGGTCTCCCCTGTAAGGAAACATAGAAAAACTACAGCACAATAAAGGCCCTTCGGGACACAATGCTGTGCCAAACATGTACTTACTGTGGAAATTACATAAGGTTACCCACAGCCCTCTTTTTTCTAAGCTCCATGTACCTATCCAAGAGTCTCTTAAATGACCCTATTGTATCCACCTCCACCACCATTGCCAGCAGCCCACTCCACGCACTCACCACGCTCTGAGTGAAAAACTTACCCCTGACATCTCCTCTGCACCTACTTCCAAGCACCTTAAAACTATGTCCTCTCGTGCTAGCCAATTCAGCCCTGGGAAAAAGCCTTTGACTATCCACACAATCAACGCCTCTTATTATCTTATACACCTCTATCAGGTCACTTCTAAGGCATGCTCCGCAATCCAGGCAACATCCTTGTAAATCTTCTCTGCACACTTTCTATAGTTTCCACATCCTTCCTGTAGTGAGGTGACCGGAACTGAGCACAGTACTCCAAGTGGGGTCTGACCAGGATCCTATATAGTTGTAACATTACTTCTCAGCTCTTGAACTCAGTCCCATGGTTGATGAAGGCCAATACACTGTACGCCTTCTTAACCACACAGTCAACCAGCACAGCAGCTTTGAGTGTCCTATGGAGTTTGTACATCCCTCTCCATGAACATGTGGGTTTCCTCCAGGTGCTCTGGTTTCCTCCTACAGCCCAAAGATGTACCAATTGGGTTAATTGTTTTTTGCAAATTACTCTGTGATTAGGGCAGAGTTAAACAGATGGGCTACTTGGCAGTGCAGCTCATTGTGCCAGAAAGGCCTCTTCCCTACTGTATCTCTAAGTGAATAAATTCCAAATACTTCAACCTCTTTTGTATCATATGCTCAGGTCCACAACAAGTGAGGATGGGGATTTTCACAGAAGTCAGCTGTTCACAATTCATGCCTTCACCTGGCTAGACGACCAAACTTTGATATGAATCAGTGGATGTAGGATTATTTTCATCCTGTTTATTGCCACCAGAGTTTGGTACATGAAACATATATAGTTTGGTCACAGCTTAAACCCCTGAGCTGGGGACTACACTACACTAAGTTACATGTTAAAAAGGAAACCTTCTGCTAATGATGACTTAAGCTATCCCATTAATCTTAATGATGATGTTAGATATTATACTGGAAGGCATCATCTGAAAAACTATGCCACTTGGCCACCACAAGAACTGAATTGTGGTGACTCCTTCTGATAGGACACTGTTTGCTCTCTCACCCTCTGATACAGACCACATCTCTGACAACTATGTCTTTCAGAACCTAGGCAATTACCAAACAACCCTCGGCAACAAGCATTTTAACCCTTCCCAAGTGCATTCTTGTTCTTGCTTCTTCCAACTTCTGTTTAATAAGGGGGAAGTCAACTGAAGAGGATGGTCGGTGGTAATTAGCAATTGGATTCCTTACGAGAGTTTGTCCTGATACCATGAGATTTCAAAAAAAATTGAGAATCAAGGATGAAGGATCCCAAAACCCATTCCATTCCCACTGCACACCAGTCTACACTGCACTCCAGGCGAGTCTCTCAGCGAGGCAAAATGTATACACAGAAAAGGGCAGAAGAGTCTGAGATGCTGGCTGTGTTGCCCTTAAGGCATTTATTTAACTTTATTACATTTTCACTTTAGTAGTTCATTTGTAATTATTTTCTAGTTAAAGTTAAGGTTGATAACTATGTTGCAGTTGTTGAAGGTAAATTCATTGTCTGTGATGTATCGCGGCAAGTGATGACATCACACCCGGTTTCGCCGCATCTTGTGGGTAAATACCGGTTTGGAGAAATGGGAAGGCGGGGGCTTGTGTGTGCAGGATCGGCGTGAGAAAAGTTCCATTTCTACGCACTAAGAAACATCATAGAAGCAATGCCGTAAGTTCATATGACAGTCGATATGTTGAAGTAAAAATGTTAACACTGATTCTGTTAAAAGAAATGACGGTTGATAAAGTTTATTTTCTTGTGCTATTGAAAGCATTGCTGGAAAGTTTATGTAGAAATGTATTTAAAGCTGTTGATGGCATAGATAGATTTTGACAGTATGTTGTACTTTAATGAGACTTTAATATAGTTTGTTGTAGTTTTACTTTTACAAGTATTTATGATGCAAATGTGATGCCAAGAAGTAAACAAATACTGTATATATTTTGTATTGTTTTATCAATAGTTTTCACCACACGTTAATGTGGAAGAGTGAACAGTAAACGGTTAATCTTACTGTGATCCTGTCCTTATTGACTTCGGTTTAACTTGGTGTTAGTTCAGAGTTTCTACACCCTGCACGAGAACACTACACTGGCTAAAGGATATAACTCTGTAAGAAGCTTCTTCAGACTCATGCTTTGGATACCTATTCCCAGATGGTTCCAAAATTTCTTGTGTGTAGTTCCAGGATAAAGATCAAGAATTGTATAATCTAGTTGCCTATCACCACTGCAGTCTGACATAATTATGTAATTTGCTGGAATGTTTCAGAGGCTAGTTAATTATATTAATAAGGTATGGATTCAATACAAGGAAGAATTGAATAGTTCCATTTAATATTAGAGAACGTGTACAATATACAACCTGAATTGCAGATTTCCTTTAAAGGAATTAGTGAAGCAGGGTTTTTATTAATATACTGTAGGGTGAAGACTTAAATTAATTTCAACTCACCAGCTACCATTGTCAATTATTAATCAAGTACTTTACATAATTCATCCAGTAACTGAACCACCATGCTACCATTTCCTTCTCCATCACAAGTGATGCCCATCTTCAGCTTATGCTTTACCATAAACTGAGATAGATTCACAATAAGTGCAATGAGAAGTTGACTGGCTCATTTTCAAGGAGAAATTGATCAAACAAATAACGGATAAAAAAAATCAAGAGTGGGTTTGATGAATTGTAAATGAGTCAATCTTTAAAAATTCTGTTAAATTCTCATTGGAAAACCTGACAGTAATGTCATAAACAAACAGCTGCTACCAACGCAAGAAAACGGAGAACATTTGAGATCCAAGAGTTAGAATTTTATTAAACAAACTAATGAAAATGCAACAGCAAAAGCATGAATGTTCTCCTGGCTCATTTATCTATTGAAATACTCAGCCTCAAGTCTATTGGTCAGCAGCTAAAGTTAAAGTTCAGAGGCTGACCTTTTTACTAAGAACAGTGAAAACTGTGGATTACAGCATGTATTAATAAATGAGACTTTCAGTCCAAAGAAAGCCAAAGTCATCATTCTTACAGTAGTGAAGTTTTAATCTGCTTGCGAGTAACCAAAATCCTTTTTTATTCCAATCTGATATGCTTATTAACCCAAGCTTATTTGCACGTCAATACGAATGAGCTCCCTTTAATTGGCACTTGCATTTAATTCCTTGATGAGATACCCACCAACAGAGCAAGTGGTTTACACCCTGCTCATCTGCCTCTCTTTATTTCAAATTATTTGAGTGGCTATCAGCTTTCATTGTCAAATTATACACAACACAAAAACACAGATTCAGGATCTTATATTCATCTTAATAACTGAAATTGACAACATCATTTTTTAAGATAATAAATAATCATTTTCATAATTCCTATGTCACACACTTGAGCATTTTTAAAACAATTTGGCAGCAACACACATACAAAACCAAAACCCTGCATTCATATAATGCTTTTCTGGTTTTCCTCATGACATCACCAAATATCTCACAATCAATGAAACACTTAAAGGAAAAACAGAAAATGCTGGAAGAAATCAGCAACTACATTTTTACTGCCTGCAATACAAGATCACACAGCCAATTTGTGCAATGCAAATTTCAACAAGATGCAATACAATAACTGGTCAGAAATATTAACCATTATAGTGATAATATCTACTTGAGGGTTAATCATTTGATTCCTTTGTTTTTTCCCAAATAATGCGAGGGAATTTTTGCATCCAACTAACACAGTAGAGAAGGCCTCAAGTTGACAGTGCTATTTGCTGAACAAGAGCACTCTCCAAAAGGTTCTGAAATGTTACTCTGCTCCTTAGACAATCCCTCAAGGTCAATCTATCAGAAAGTGGACAGTTACCAGGACATTTCATTCCAGCAGTTTGTCACACCCCATTAAGAACTGGGCAGCCATGAGGGACAGGAAAGTTACACTACAAGTGAGGTAGCTATCCTTGTACTTGTCCAAAAGGTATGAGGTATATGCATCTACCCAAATAAGAGCAGAGGCTGCAAGATTGATCAGCAAACTAACCACAGCACAGTGGTATGGAAGGGGAATTCAAGACAGCAGTAGGAAAAGTGGTCTACATTTTCAAGGGTGACATTGTCACCTTTAAGGAGAGCTGGATAAATAGCTGGTGGAACAGTGGCTCCTCTGTCCCTTTTATATTCAAAACAAAAATAAGGCCTCTATATGTCTTGGCAAAGGACACATTGGAGGTCTTCCTCAGAGAGTGTTGTCATCCACCTACTGAAGCTTCATGATAGTAGTGGTGCTGACCTTGTTCTTGGCCTTGAACCAGTTGAGGATGAGAAGTCTGTTGACCATTCTATTTACAACTGGGATTCCTTATGGTAGGTCTTGGTCAATGAGGTGAAGGATGGCAGCAATAAAGTTGGTAAATAGGGTCAGCACAATGATTCAGCCCTGCTTGACTCCTGTCTTGACAATGATTCAGCATCACTATTGCTGAGAACTGTGGCTGATATGCCAACATGCAGTAGCCTCAGTATTTGTAAATATTTGTCAGAACAGTCATGTCTTGATAGTTTAGGCCAGAGAGCTTGGAACTCTACTGTGTCAAATACCTTTGTCAAATCTATAAAAGGTAAGTACAGGAGTTGCCTTTCTTCATGGCATTTTTCCTGTAATTGGCATGCTGCAAAGATCATGCATGTCTGCAGTACCTGTAGATGGGCAGAAACTACACTGTAATTCAGGGAACACTTCTTCAAATCGCAGGAGTCAGTTGACAAGGCCATGTGCAAGCCTATGTCAATTTGCACATGACTCGGGTAATAATCCAGTATAGCCTCTCCTCTCATCGGCCAGTCCACCTACCTGACAAATTCAGCCCCATCTATCCCCCTTGCACTCAGGAGTGCCAGTCAATATGAGGGAAGTTGAAATCACCCATAACTACTACCCTGTATTTCCTGCTCCATTCTAAAATCTGCCTGCTTATTTGCTCCTTGGTGTCCCGAGGGCTATTTGGGGGCCTATAGACTACTCCCAACACAGTGATTGATCCCTTCCTATTTCTGACACCTACCCAGACTGACTTCCTGCAGTTAGGCGACCAGAACTGAGCACAGTACTCCAAGTGGGGTCTGATCAGGGCCCTATATAGCCACAACATTACCTCTTGGCTCCTAAATTCAATTCGACGATTGATGAAAGCCAATACACCATATGCCTTCTTAACCACAGAGTCAACCTGCGCAGCAGCTTCGAGCATCTATGGACTCAGACTCCAAGATCCCCCGATCCTCCACACTGTCAAAAGTCTTACTATATTACTATATTCTATACTATACTATATTCTGCCATCATATTTGACCTACCAAAATGAACCACTTCACATTTATCTGGGTTGAACTCCATCTTTCTCTTCTCAGCCCAGTTTTGCATCAATGACCCATTGTAACCTCTGACAGCCCTCCACACTATCCACAACACCTCCAAACTTTGTGTCATCTGCAAATTTACTAACCCATCCAGATCATTAATAAAAATCACAAAGAGAAGGGGTCCCAGAACAGATCCCTGAGGCACACCACTAGTCACTGACCTCCATGCAGAATATGACCCATCTGCAACCACTCTTTGCCTTCTGTGGGCAAGCCAGTTCTGGATCCACAAAGCCAAAGATTAATTTTCCTCCTCCCTCCACAAATGCTGCCTGACTTACTGGCAATCACTATCTGCACTTTTCCTTTGGTTTTCTATTTTTTTTATTGTTTAGAGATACAGTGCAGAACAGGCCATTCTGGTTCAAACAAGCCGCCTCCACTCAGGAGCCCTCCAATTTAACCCTAATCACAGGATAATTTACATTGACCAATTAGCCCACATCTTTAGACTGTGGGAAGGAACCGGAGCACCCGGAGGAAACCCACAGGGCGATAGGGAGAATGTACAATCTCCTTACAGAGCACACTGGAACTGTACTCCAAGCTCCAATGCCCCAAGCTGCAACAGCGTTGCCCTAACGGCTACATTACCGTGGCGTTCTTGCTCTTTTATCAATCTGGAATTCAGGAACAACTTCTCTATCCATGAGTTGATTAGAATGTCGAACTCCATTTCTCAGAGTTATGATGAGCAGCATACAAATATTTAAGGAGAACATGAATAAATGAGGTAAAAAAGAATAAATTTTGATAGAACTAAAAGAGCAACGGGTGTTCATGATGAACATTAATTTCAAAATTAATAAGTTTTACTTTGTTTTAATTTAAAAATCACTGTTAACTGGGCCATTATTCATCACCTATCCCTAAATGCCCTCAATAAACAGGTGACAGTATCCCAGCTTTTTTAAAATCACTGCATTCCTTCTTTCCCTTCTTTTCCAACAATGATTTTGAATGAGGACTTGTATGATCTAGATCTGGCAACAGAGTCATAGTGTCATACAGCATGGAAATGGGCCTTTCAACCCAATTGGTCTGTACCATCCAATCACACCCATTTGACCCAAAACCTTCTAAGCCTTTCCTATCTAAGTACCTCTCCAACTGTCTTTTAAAATTGCTTTTGGACCTGCCTCAACCACTTCAGTTCGTGGCTCATTTGATATACACATGCAGTGATGGAACTATGAAATTAAGTCAGAATTAGGTGTGATCTGGAGGGAAACTTGCAGATTTTGGCATTCTCATCCACAAACTGTCCAAGTACATTTTGGTGGTAGAAGACAAAAGTTTGGAAATATGGTCAAAGTAGTCTTGGTAAGTTACAGTAATCGATTTTGTAAATGGTACCCACCATAACCATTGTTTATCAGTGGTGAGGAGAGTGCATGGGTGGCAATCAAGTGTCTATCTTTGCTTTGGATGGAATTGAAGTGTAAGTGCAGTTGAAGCTGCATTTAGCTAGGCAAATGGACAACATTCTGTCAAGCTTCAACTTGCCTTGTAGAAGGTGGAAAAACTTTGGGTCATCAGGATGCAAGTCATTCTTTACAGCATTCATTACCTCTGACGTGCTAATGCAGAATATACTATACATGGTTGGGCTGATTCAATTTTTTAATCTGTTGTGACCCCACCACCCTTCATACCTGACCTGATATTCTTCTCACTCCAAAATGTTGACAATTTAGGTGTTCATATTGAAAATTCTGATCAAAATCAAAAGCGAGTTGGTCAAATTCTCTTCATACAGACAATAATTGACAGGCACTTATGTGGCAGGAATGTTATTTGCTACATTGCAGCCACTAACAATGCATGCAAGTATTTTGTGAAGATGTCACTAAAATTGAGTATCACACAAAGATCCCTTCCTCTGATCTTATAACATTCTGATGGTGATTGGACCAAGGACAATGTCAAGGAATTCAGGCAGAAATTTCCAGAGGTGGGGATAATTAATTCCAACAACAACAAATGTATTTTTATGCAAGTAATGACACAATTTACTGAAATGTTTTCCACTAATCCTTATTGATTTTAGCTTTACCAGTGCTCCTCAGTGCCATACTTGGCCAAATACAACTTGAAGGTCAAGAATCGTCATTATCCATTCACATCTGGAATTCAACTCTTCATTCAAGGTCAGACCAATGCATTATTGAGAACTACAACCAAATGGTTGTGGATAAAAATAAACCTATACGTGCCACTAAACATAAAACCCTTCTCTGCTGGTGAAGAAAAGTGACAAGGGAGAAAGTGCAAGCTTGTCAATTTGTCCTGCTTTGCTTAGTGCTGTACAGGAGATAAGAAAGCAATTTTTTTTGCACTCTCAGAGTGACACCTTTATCATAACTGCATGAAATAAACCTAACCAGAGCCTCAGCCTAGAATATGTCCTCAACCTAGAAGAACAATGTTGTCCAGATAGCTTTCAACCATTTCTTGAGATCATACAATAGGTACCAAACCAAATTGGCTTAAAACTGGCCCCCGTGGCAGAAAAAAATAATCCATTCTGCTTTTCTAGTCAGAGATGATACTATCCTGGCACTCTTGTGCCAAAATTCACTCGAGGATGGGGATGCTTTTGGTATTTTTCCCTCCCTGATTAATTGTTTACCACTTTTTAGGCCTGTCTGCAACAAGTCAGCAGTGTTATGATCTAAATCATCGGTGATTTAGTTCTGACAATTGCATCCTTCTTTTTCTGTTATCATCCACATCTCATTTACAACACTATTCCTAGTGAGCTATTTTGACACAATATTTCACTTTGCATCCACTAAGCTCTCTGCTGGAATAAAGCTTATCTACAAGACAAATGGGAAACTGTTGACCCACTACACTCCAAAACCAAAGTCACTCTAAACATAAAAGCCGAGCTGCAGCATATAGACAATATCTGCATATGTGTGCACTTGGTGGCTGAGCTCCAAGTTAACATTGATTCATTCACTGAAATGTATGAGAGAATGGGTCAAAAAATAAAAACCTTCTCTGCACAAGATAGCATGCATCCTCCAATAAGAAAATAACAAGCCTATAAATAGAGCCCTTTTCATATATCAGAATCCATATTTCAGTGAAGGAAATCAAGAGTGATGAAATTCACCACTGCCACCAGTGCACCAGCTGAGACTTGAGGGGAAATCAGTATTCAAAGTTCAGGACTGAAATATAACATTAGTAAGACTCCACCAAAACTGTCTCTGCAAAATATTCTAAATCTATTGAGAGGAGAAATAATCCAACAAATTAACCCACACCAACTCTCCATAGCCAATTCAAATGACGGAGCAACATCCAGGAAGCAACCAACACAGAATGTCTTCAACAGCAACTAAAACAAAACTGACAAAGCACACAGAACAGTCACCTGCCCCCCACTGAGCACCACATAGACTCCTGTGGCAGAATCTACAGGTTGCCTGAGGGCATTAACTAAGTCTTCAGGACCTTTAAAATAGTGGGAATGTCATTTCTCAGCATCAAAGGCTGTTTTCAACCAATGCTGCTTCGCTACATTAATGGTAAAAGTATGATGAAGGATACAGAAACATAGAAAACCTACATCACAATACAGGCCCTTCAGCCCACAATGCTGTGCCGAACATTCACTTTCTTTAGGAATTACCACCACTCTCCTCCGTCTAGCGGAATTAGTTCTTACTCTCAATAATTTCTCCTTTGGCTCCTCCCACTTCCTCCAAACCACAGGTGTAGCCATGGGTACCCGCATGGGTCCCAGTTATGGCTGCCTTTTTGTTGGCTTTGTGGAACAGTCCATGTTCCAAGCCTATATGGGTATCCGTCCCCCTCTTTTCCTTCGCTACATCGACGACTGCATTGGCGCTGCCTCCTGCACGCATGCTGAACTCGTTGACTTCATTAACTTTGCCTCCAACTTTCACCCTGCCCTCAAATTTACCTGGTCCATTTCTGACACCTCCCTCCCCTTTCTTGATCATTCTGTCTCTGTCCCTGGAGATGGCTTATCTACTGATGTCTACTATAAGCCTACAGACTCTCACAGCTACCTGGACTATTCCTCTTCCCACCCCGTCTCTTGCAAAAATGCTATCCCCTTTTCAAAATTCCTCCGTCTCCGCCGCATCTGCTCTCAGGATGAGGCTTTTCATTTCAGGACGACGGAGATGTCTCCCTTTTTTAAACAAAGGGGCTTCCCTTCTTCCACCATCAACTCTGCTCTCAAACGCATCTCTCCCATTTCCCGCACATCTGCCCTCACCCCATCCGCCCACCACCCCACTCGGGATAGGGTTCCCCTTGTCCTCACCTGCCAACCCACCAGCCTCCAGGTCCAACGTATAATTCTCTGTAACTTCCACCACCTTCAACGAGATCCCACTACCAAGCACATCTATCCCTCCTCCCCCCCTTTCTGTTTTCCGCAGGGATCGCTCCCTACGCGACTCCCTTGTCCATTCGTCCCCCCCATCCCTTCCCACCGATCTCCGTTCTGGCACTTATCCTTGTAAGCGGAACAAGTGCTACACCTGCCCTTAACTTCTTCCCTCACCACCATTCAGGGCCCCAGACAGTCCTTCCAGGTGAGGCGACACTTCGCCTGTGAGTCGGCTGGTGTGGTATACTGCATCCAGTGCTCCCAGTGTGGCCTTTTATATATTGGTGAGACCCGACACAGACTGGGAGACCATTTCGCTGAACACCCACGCTCTGTCTGCCAGAGAAAGCAAGATCAGCCAATGGCCACACATTTTAATTCCACGTCCCATTCCCATTCTGATATGTCTATCCATGGCCTCCTCTACTGTCAAGATGAAGCTACATTCAGGTTGGAGAAACAACACCTTAGATACCGGCTGGGTAGCCTCCAACCTGATGGCATGAACATTGATTTCTCTAACTTCCGTTAATGCCCCTCCTCCCCTTCTTAACCTATCCCTGATATATTTAGTTTCTCCCCCCTTCTTTTTGTCCTCTCTTTCTGCCCATCGCTCTGCCTGTTCGCCATCTCCCTCTGGTGCTCCCCTCCCCCTTTCTTTCTCTCTAGGCCTCCCATCCCATGATCCTTTCCCTTTTCCAGCTCTGTATCCCGTTTGCCAATCACCTTTCTGGCTCTCAGCTTCACCCCACCCCCTCCGGTCTTCTCCTATCATTTTGCATTTTCCCCTCCCCCCCACTTTCAAATCTCTTACTATCTTTCCTTTCAATTAGTCCTGACAAAGGGTCTCGGCCCGAAACATCGACAGTGCTTCTCCCTATAGATGCTGCCTGGCCTGCTGCGTTCCACCAGCATTTTGTGTGTGTTGCTTAACCCGTAGTCCTCTATTTTTCTAAGCTCCATGTACCTATCCAGGAGTCTCTTAAAAGACCCTATCGTATCCACAGTTGCTGGCAGCCCATTCCACACATTCACCACCCTCTGCGCAAGAGAAGTTTACTCCTGACACCTCCTCTGTACCTACTTTCAAGCACCTTAAAACTATGCCCTCTCGTGTTAGCCATTTCAGCCCTGGGAAAATGCCTCTTGACTATCCACACAATCAATGTCTCTCATCATCTTATACACCTCTATCAGGTCACCGCTCATCCTCCGTTGCTCCAAGTAGAAAAGACTGAGTTCACTCAACCTTTTCTCATAAGGCATGCTCCCCAATCCAGGCAAAATCCTTATAAATCTCCTCTGCACCCTTTCTATGTTTCCATAGCCTTCCTGTAGTGAGGCAACCAGAACTAAGCACAGTACTCCAAGTGGGGTCTGACAAGGGTCCTATATAGCTGTGACATTACCTCTTGGCTCTTAAATCAATCCTACGGTTGATGAAGGCCACCGCACCGCATGCCTTCTTAACCACACAGTTAACCTGCTCCACAGCTTTGAGTATCCTATGGACTCGGACCCCAAGATCCCTCTGATCTTCCACACTGTCAAGAGTGTTACCATTAATACTATATTCTGCCATCATATTTGACCTACCAAAATGAACCATGTCACACTTATCTGGGTTGAACTCCATCACCCACTTCTCAGTCTAGTTTGGCATCCTATCAATGTCCCACTATGACTTCTGACAGCCCTCCACACTACCCACAACACCCCCAACCATTCTCTCATCAGCAAATTTACTAACCCATCCTTCCACTTCCTCATCCAGGTCATTTATAAAAATCACAAAGAGAAGGGGTCCCAGAACAAATCCCTGAGGCACACCACTGGTGACCAATCTCCATGCAGAATATGACCCGTCTACAACCACTCTTTGCCTTCTGTGAGCAAGCCCATTCGGGATCCACAAAGCAAGGTCCCCTTGGATCCCATGTCTCCTTACTTTCTCACTAAGCCTTGCATGGGGTACCTTATCAAATGCCTTGCTGAAATCCATATACACTACAACTACTGCTCTACCTTCATGTTTAGTCACATCCTCAAAAAATTCAATCCGGCTCATAAGGCACGACCTGCCTTGGACAAAACCATGCTGACTATTCTTAATCATATTATGCCTGTCCAGATGTTCAGGAACCTTGCCTCTCAGGATCTTCTCCATCACTGGCCTATAATTTCCTGGGCTATCTCTACTCCCTTTCTTGAATAAGGGAACAACATCTGCAACCCTCCAATCCTCCAGAACCTCTCCTGTCCCCATTTAAGATGCAAAGATTACTGCCAGAGGCTCAGTAATCTGTTCCCTCACTTCCTACAGCAGCCTGGGATATATCTCATCCAGTCCCGGTGACTTATTCAACTTGATGCTTTCCAAAAGCTTCAGCACATCCTCCTTCTTAATCTCTATATGCTCAAGCTTTTCAGTCCGCTCTAAGTCATCCCTACAATCGCCAGACTTCTTTTCTGTAGTGAAGACTGAAGCAAAGTACTCATTAACTACCTCTGCTATCTCCTCCAGTTCCATACACACTTTTCCACTGTCACACTTGGTCCTATTTTCTCACATCTTAACCTCTTGCTCTTCACATACTTGTAGAATGCCTAGGGTTTTCCTTAATCCTGCTTGCCAAGGCCTTCTCATGGCCTCTTCTGGCTCTCCTAATTTCATTCTTAAGCTCCTTCCTGCCAGCCTTTTAATTTTCTAGATCTCTATGATTACCCAGTTCTTTGAACCTTTCATATGCTTTTCTTTTCATCTTGACTAGATTTTCAACAGTCTTTGTACACCATCTTTGCCTGTCTCATTGGAATGTACCTCTGCAGAACACCACGGAAATACAGTCGGCTCTCCTTATCCGCAAGTTCCGTATGCGCGAATTCAACCAACTGTGAATTGAGAAAACCCAGAAGTGCTCTTCCAGCACTTGTTGTTCGAGCATGTATAGACTTTTTTTCTTGTCATTATTCCCTAAACAACTACTTTACATAACATTTACATTGTATTAGGTATTATAGGTAATCTAGAGATGATTTAAAGTATACAGGAGGATGTGCGTAGGTTATCATGGATCGGGATCGAAAATAAATCGGAGTTCTCTTACTAAGTAAGTCGGAACAGGTACATCCGGTGTTATTTAGCGTCAGTTAGTCAAACATTTGTCTTAGTATACAGTATATATTTTACCTTTCTATGCATATAAAACACTTAAAAACGTATGTTTCAGCACCGAGTTCAATCCAGTGACAGATCGCTCCCGAGCGCACTCTCCATCCATGCCTGGCTGATGAGGAGGATCAAAAATCCAAAACCCAATAATTAAACCACTGCGTTGCTTGGTAATAACTGTAGCTTTCATCGGGGCAGGGCCTTTCTCACTTTATCCTTTAAAATTGTTCCGATCATTGACCGACTGTAGCCTAACGTTTTTCCAATGACCGATGGCATTTCACCTCTTTCCGATCACTTTATTATTTCCACTTTATTTTCAATCATGATTGTGATTATTTTTGTGAACAGAAACACTGCAGATTCAGAGCTCCGCCACCGGGTCCTAATGTCCACTGCACTGAGGCAAGTTAAATAAGGTCTGGGGTTCTGCTGGGTCCTACGGTCCCCGCATTGAGACAGGTTGAATAAGGGACTCAAGCATCTGTGTTCTTTGGTATCCGCGAGGGGTCCCAGAATCAATCCCTCGTGGATAAGGAGGGCCGACTATATCACCTGAACATTTGCCACATTTCTGCCATACATTTTCTTGAGAACATCTGTTCCCAATTTATACTTCCAAGTTCCTGCCTGATAGCTTCATATTTCCCCTTCCTCCAATTAAACGCTTTCCTAACTTGTCTGTTCCTATCCCTCTCCAATACTATGGTAAAGGAGATAGAATTATGATCACTATCTCCAAAATGCTCTCCCACTGAGAGACCTGACACCTGACAAGGTTCATTTCCCAATACCAGATCAGTACAGCCTCTCCTCATGTAGGCTTATCCAAGATGGTGGCGCAACGCAGCTTGCAGCTGCCACTCCGGAGTTGATATCTGTTATTTGTTAAGCGGGGTGCCATGCACAATCCTAATCTGATGAAAAACAGACATGGGAGCACGAAGGAACATCTGAATATCTCCAGGAAGGCCTTCTTCGTTGCTGCTGCTGCTGTGAGGTCCGGGTCTCTGCTGAGAAGAACAGGCCCCCAGTCCTTGGGGTCGCGTTGCCTGTGGCCGTCTTAACGCGCTCGGCAGAGGATGGTGCTTGGAGAGGCTGTGCCGGAGGGGATGGTCGGAGGCTTGGAGGTTCGACGGACTTGGAGTCCGCTGCGGTCCGCTGGGGAGCTGTCTGCAAGGCTGGGTCCGACTGAGCTTTCATTGTATGCTGCATCTGCGAGGCTGAGTCCGGAGACACCTTGGAAGTCCATAGTGTGGGTATTCCCTTCTGCCGCCGGCGTGGGATGATGAGTCTATCGGGACCCTGAGGACTTATGGAAACTGTGTGGTGGTTTCTTTCAAACTTATAGTCTTTTAACATTTATGGGCTACTTTTTTTTACTGTGCCCATGGTCTGTTTTTATTTTTATCAATTATGGTATTGTCTGCACTGTTGTAACTATATGTTAACTATAACTATATGTAACTATGTGGTTTTGTGTAGGTCTTGTACCTTTAGATTTTGGTTTTTTGGGTGGTAGAGTTGGTCTCTTGACTTGGGGTGTCTGGGTAGTCTTGTTTTGTCTGGTGGGTTTGGAGCTCCTTTCCGGAGAATGCATTAAGATGGTAGCGCGATATTAATACGCAGAAGCCTCTCCGGACTCTGGACTGAGGATTGCCAAACGTTATGTGGATTTTCTGGTGTAGTCTGTTTTGTCACGTGCTTTTGTGATATCATTCTGGAGGAACGTTGTCTCATTTTTTAATTGCATTGCATTTGTGGTTTCTAAATGACAATAACCTGAAATTCAATTCAATCTACATATTGTGTTAAGAAACCTTCCTGAACACACCTAACAAACTCCACCCTATCTAAACCACTTGCTCTAGGGAGATGCCAATCAATTACTTAATCCCCACGATTACTGAGGGCCTGTGCGACTGAGCTGGGAGAACCACTACAGCGCATCTTCAACATGAGCCTGGAGCAGAGAAGAGTACCCAGACAGTGGAAAACATCCTGTATTGTCCCGGTACCGAAGAAACCACAACCAAAGGAGTTGAATGACTTCAGACCTGTTGCCTTGACGTCGCACGTTATGAAGACCATGGAGCGGCTGATAATACAGAATCTGAGGCCACAAACCAGGCACGCCCAGGATCCTCTTCAGTTTGCGTATAAGGAGAAGGTGGGAGTGGAGGATGCTATCACGTATTTGCTGCACAAATCACTCTCTCACCTAGAGGGGGTCAGTTGTGCTGTGAGGATTACATTCCTTGACTTCTCTAGTGCCTTTAACACCACCCAGCCCAAGATCTTAAGGCACAAACTAACGGAGATGGGAGTAGACTCTCACATGGTGGATTGGATAGTGGACTACTTGACAGATAGACCTCAGAATGTGCGGTTGGGAGACTGTAGGTCTGACACGGTGGTCAGCAGCACAGGGGCGCCGCAGGGAACCGTACTCTCTCCGGTCCTGTTCACCCTGTACACATCAGACTTCCAATATAACTCGGAGTCCTGCCATGTGCAGAAGTTCGCTGATGACACGGCCATAGTGGGATGTGTCAGGAATGGACAGGAGGAGGAGTATAGGAAACTGATACAGGACTTTGTGATATGGTGCAACTCAAACTACCTGCGTCTCAATATCACCAAGACCAAGGAGATGGTGGTGGACTTTAGGAGATCTAGGCCTCATATGGAGCCAGTGATCATTAATGGAGAATGTGTGGAGCAGGTTAAGACCTACAAGTATCTGGGAGTACAGTTAGACGAGAAGCTAGACTGGACTGCCAACACAGATGCCTTGTGCAGGAAGGCACAGAGTCGACTGTACTTCCTAAGAAGGTTGGCGTCATTCAATGTCTGTAGTGAGATGCTGAAGATGTTCTATAGGTCAGTTGTGGAGAGCGCCCTCTTCTTTGTGGTGGCGTGTTGGGGAGGAAGCATTAAGAAGAGGGACGCCTCACGTCTTAATAAGCTGGTAAGGAAGGCGGGCTCTGTCGTGGGCAAAGTACTGGAGAGTTTAACATCGGTAGCTGAGCGAAGGGCGCTGAGTAGGCTACGGTCAATTATGGATAACTCTGAACATCCTCTACATAGCACCATCCAGAGACAGAGAAGCAGTTTCAGCGACAGGTTACTATCGATGCAATGCTCCTCAGACAGGATGAAGAGGTCAATACTCCCCAATGCCATTAGGCTTTACAATTCTACCGCCAGGACTTAAGAACTTTTTAAAAGCTATTATTAATGCTTTTTGAGATAGTGATTTAGATGCATATCATATTTTTTACTGAGTTAAGTATTGTATGTAATTAGTTTTGCTACAACAAGTGTATGGGACATTGGAAAAAAAGTTGAATTTCCCCATGGGGATGAATAAAGTACCTATCTATCTATCTATCTATCTAATATTGGGGAAATTAAAATCTCCCACCACAGCAACCCTGTCATTATTGTATCTTTCCAGAATCTGTCTCCCTATCTGCTTATTACTACTGAGTGATCTGTAAAAAATACCCAATAGTTATTCATCCCTTCCTGTTTCTAACTTCCACCCACAGTGACTCCGTAGACAATCCCTCCATGCCGTCCTCCTTTCCTGCAGCCATGAACTCTGATCAGCAGTGCCACGCCCCTACTTCTTTTGCCTGCCCCCTCCCTGTCCTGTCTGAAACATCTAAAGCCTGGCACTCTAAGTAGCCATTCCTGCCCCCGAGCCATCCCAGTCTCTGTAATGGCCACATCATCATAGCTCCAATTTCTGATTGACACTCTAAGCTCATCCGCTTTGTTCACGATATTCCTTGCATTAAAATAGACACATCCCAAACCATCAATCTGAGTGTATCTCTTCTCTATCACCTGCCTATCCTCCCTCTCACACTGCCTACAAGCTTTCTCCATTTGTGAGCCAACTGCCCCTTCCTCCGTCTCTTCAGTTCGGCTCCACCACCTCTCCCAGTGATTCTGGTTTAAAATCACTTTTTGTGACTTTTTTTTTACATTGATCAACACACTCTTATGTGTCAAAGTCAAAACAAATATCTACAAATTGGTCTAAATTTATTACAATTATTAAACAAAAATAATTTATTGCATAATTACTCCCCCCCTTATTTAGTAAATGCACTTTTGGCAGCAATTACAGTCTTGAGTCTGTGTGGATAGCTCTCTATCAGCTTTGCACATCTGGTCACTGCAATTTTCCCGTTCTCCTTTATAAAACTGCTCAAGCTCTGTCAGATTGCATAGGGATCACGAGTGAACAGCCCTTTTCAAGTCTAGCCACAAATTTTCAATTGGATTGAGGTCTGGAATCTGGCTCAGCTACTCCAGGACATTAACTTTGTTGTTTCTAAGCTGTGTAGCTTTGGCTTTATGCTTTGGGTCATTGTCTTGCTGGAAAACAAATCTCCCAATTCGCAGTTCTCTTGCAGATGCATCAGGTTTTCCTCCCAAATTTCCCTGTATATTGCTACATTTATTTTACCCTCTATCTTCACAAGCCTTCCAGGACTGCTGCAGTGAAGCATCCCCACAGCATGATGTAGCCACCACCATGCTTCACGGTAACGACTTGGAAATTCTCTTATATCCATTTCCTGACTTCCAAGGGGGTGAACTTCCAAGGGGGTGGGGGATGAATACTTACTATAGGTACTGCAAAAATTTATTTAGTTTATATTGTTCTGGCCTCTAAAGGCGCAGTTTATTTTCTATGAAACACCACTTCCTGTACATAAACTCTTCTAATATCTGCATTTAGAAATATATATATATTTCTTACAGTAATTTGTAGCTTTTTACTATGTATAGTATTGAGCAGGAGTCTTAGGCACATAGGTATAGTTAGGGTGCCTAAGTCTTTTGCACAGTACTGTATTTGTCAACGTGGAGCAGAGAGAGAGCTTGTAAATCTGGCAGAAGCAAAGAAGCAAACAAATGGATGACCGCAGAGGTGTGTGCGCTGCTGAGGTCCCGCGACTCCACCTTCAGAGCAGGTGACAAGGCAGCTCTAACAACAACACGGGCCAAACTGTCCCGAGCTGTCAGAGGGGCAAAGCGTGCACATTCCCAGCTAATCCACAGTCACTTCCAGGACAGCGGCGACACGCGGCGCATGTGGAAGGGCATCCAGGACATCACCAATTACAAGATAACATCACCTGACTGTGCAGGTGATGCCTCCCTCCCAAATGTGCTGAATAACTTCTACGCCCGGTTTGACGCAGAAAGTGAAGTGACAGCGAGGAAGTCCACCCCTCCTACAAATGACCAGGTGCTGTGTCTCTCCATGGCCGACGTGAGAAGAACCCTGTGCAGGGTCAACCCACGGAAGGCTGCTGGACCAGACAACATCCCTGGTAGAGTGCTCAGAGGATGTGCAGACCAGCTAGCAAATGTTCTCACTGACATTTTCAACACCTCCCTGAGTAGCACCACCATCCAACGTGCTTCAAGGACGTCACCATCGTCCCCGTGCCAAAGAAGTCTTCAGTGTCCTGCCTAAATGACTACCGTCCCGTTGCACTTACATCCATCATCATGAAGTGTTTCGAGAGGCTCGTCATGAGGCATATCAATACCCTGCTGCCCCCTCACTGGAACCCCTGCAGTTTGCGTACCATCCCAACCGCTCAACAGATGACGCCATTGCCACCACCCTCCTCCTGCCCCTAACCCACCTGGACAAAAAAGACACATACGTTCGGATGCTGTTCATAGACTTCAATTTAGCATTCAACACAGTCATCCCTCAGAAACTGATTGGAAAGCTGAGCCTACTGGGCCTGAACACCTCCCTCTGCAACTGGATCCTAGACTTCCTGACTGGGAGACCTCAGTCAGTCCGGATCGGGAGCAGCATCTCCAACACCATCACACTGAGCACAGGGGGCACCCCAGGACTGTGTGCTCAGTCCACTGCTGTTCACTCTGCTGACCCACGACTGTGCTGCAATACACAGCTCGAACCATATCATCAAGTTCGCTGATGACACGACTGTGGTGGGTCTCATCAGCAAGAACGATTAGTCAGCTTACAGAGAGGAGGTGCAGCGGCTAACGGACTGCTGCAGAGCCAACAACCTGTCTCTTAATGTGAACAAAATAAAAGAGATGGTTTTTGACTTCAGGAGGGCACGGAGTGACCACTCCCCGCTGAACATCGACGGCTCTTCGGTACAGATCGTAAAGAGCACCAAATTTCTTGGTGTTCACCTGACGGAGAATATCACCTGGTCCCTCAACACCAGCTCCATAGCAAAGAAAGCCCAGCAGCGTTTCTACTTTTTGCGAAGGCTGAGGAAAGTCCATCTCCCACTCCCCATCCTCATCACATTCTACAGGGGTTGTATTGAGAGCATCCTGAGCAGCTGCATCACTGCCTGGTTCGGAAATTGCACCACCTCGGATCGCAAGACCCTGCAGCAGATAGTGAGGTCAGCTGAGAAGATCATCGGGGTCTCTCTTCCTGCCATCACGGACATTTACACTACACGCTGCATCCGCAAAGGAAACAGCATTATGAAGGACTCCACGCACCCCTCATACAAACTCTTCTCCCTCCTGCCATATGCAAAAAGGTACCGTAGCATTCGGGCTCTCACGACCAGACTATGTAACAGTTTCTTCCCCCAAGCTATCAGACTCCTCAATACCCGAAGCCTGGACTGACACCTTGCCCTACTGTCCTGTTTATTATTTATTGTAATGCCTGCACTGTTTTTGTGCACTTTATGCAGTCCAGTGTAGGTCTGTAGTCTAGAGTAGCTTTCTCTGTGTTGTGTTTATTGTATTACGTAGTTCAGTCTAGCTTTTTGTACTGTGTCATGTAACACCATGGTCCTGAAAAACGTTGTCTCATTTTTACTATGCACTGTACCAGCAGTTATGGTCGAAATGACAATAAAAGTTGACTTGACTTGAATTGATATTGGGAATGACAAGGGTGGAGCAGTGCAGGGGGATGAGGGTCAGATGATAGAGAAGGAGTCCCAGGCCAGGGTTGGTGTACGTAGACACACCCAGCCATGAGACACAAGGCAAGACCATTTGATTCCAAACAATTGGTTTATTGATCATTACATAATGTCTCTCTAGTGCCTCCCACTCTCTCCCCCCTTCCTTCCCAACCATGATTCCACTCTCCCTGCTCCCTTCCCACTCTCAGTACACAATAGAATCAGGTTTATTATCACTCACATGAAACATGAAATTTGAATTTTTTTTGCTGCAGCAACAGTACAGAGCAATACATAAAATTACTACAGTGCTGTGCCTAAGACTTTTGCACAGTACAATACTGCAGTGTACTGCCGCCACAAACAATATATTTCATGACATGACATATGCCAGTGATATTAAACCTAACTCTGATTCTGTTACAAGGCCAAGGTTTAGGATTTGTGGACTGGAATACTGGAAGTGTGGAAGGAATTGAATAGGCACATCGAGTTAATGTGCAATGAGATAGTGGAGATGAAGGAAAGGCCAATGGATTATTTTAAGGAACTGGCCATGGCAGGTGTGGCTTCCCACAATGCAGCACGTCAGAGAAAACATAAAGTGTGACAAAGGAGAGAATGAGGTATGACTGCCAACCCATTCAAAGTGGTGACATATCTTACTGACCAAGTAATTAAAAATTAAACTTGACAACATCTGTTGTTTCTTTTGCATCCTGCATTTATTTTTTTCTCCCACCTAAATTCCGTAACAACAAATTCTATTCCCTATCTCACTTATTTGGGTAGTGATTTGTGATTTCTGAAAAGACAGACTTGAATTTACATTCAAACCTTAAAGGGTCTCCTGAATGAAGATCATTATTTCTCATATTGGTTTTACCCACAGACTATGTCATTAAGAACCAAGTATCTCAAAGGTCATGCTTCTCAATCTTGGTGACAGACCTTTAGAACTCCAACATCCTGTGCACTTCGCATCTTTGCACTTCTGTAGCATTCAACATGCTGGGATATTGATTCATTAGCAAGGTAGAAGGCTCCTTTGTCTGTGTTTACTAAATGCCAAAAGACTTGTACAAGCCGTAATACTTCAAATGTTGGACTACTGGGTAACTAAGTTATACAGGATAGAAACATAAAAAATCAACAGCACAATACAGGCCCTTTGGCTGTGCCAAACATGTCCTTACCTGAGAAATTATTGAGGGTTACCCATAGCCCTCTATTGCTCTGAGCTCCATATACCTGTCCAGGAGTCTCTTAAAAGACCCTATCATATCCACCTCCACCACCGTCACCCGCAGCCTATTCCATACACTCACCACTCTCTGCGTAAAAAACTCACCCCTGACACCTCTTCTGTACCTGCTTCCAAGCATCTTAAAACTGTACCCTCTCATGCTAGCCATTTCAGCCCTGGGAAAAAGCCTCTGACTATCCGCACAATCAATGCCTCTCATCATCTTATACACCTTGATCAGGTCACCTCTCATCCTCCGTCATTCCAAGGAGAAAAGGCCAAGTTCACTCAACGTGCCTTAATGATTACAGCCCGGCAGTTTGAACATCTACCACCGTTAAATGCTTCGAGAATCTGGTCATGGCACATATCAACTCCAGCTTTTGAAACAACCTCAAGCCACTACAATTTGCCTACTACTGAAACCGGAAATCATCTCCCTGGCCCCATACTCATCCCTGGAGCATTTGGACCAGGGGTTCCCAACCTTTTTTATGCTACAGACCAGTACCATTAAGCAAAGGGTCTGTAGATCCCACGTTGGGAACCTTCTCCTCAACGTCAGCAAAACAAAAGAGTTGATCATTGACTTCAGAAAGAGGGGAGTGCATATCCTGTATAAATCAATGGTGTTGAGGTTGAGAGGGCTGAGAGCTTCAAGTTTCAACATGTAAACTTCACCAATAGTCTGTCCTTGTCCAACCAAGTTGATACCACGGCCAAGAGAGTTCACCAACACCTCTACTTCCTCAGGAGGCTGAAGAAATTCAGTATATCCATATCAACTCTTACCAGTTTTTATTGATATACCATAGAAAGTGTGCTGTCTGGATGCATGGCAAAAAAATTAGTATGGCAACTGCCCTGCACATAACCTCAAGAAACTGCAGAGTTGCAGACAAATCTCTGCACATCACAGGAACCAGCCTCTCCCCTATGGATTCTATCTCAATTCAAAGTAAAGTTTATTATCCAAGTACGTATAAGTTATCATACATTGGCATTAATTTTCTTGCAGGCATTTATTGGGAAATAAAAAAGTACAATAGAATTTACGGAAAACTATAAACAAAGACTGACAAACAACCAACGTGCACAAGGCAAATTGTGTAACTAAAACAAAGATTGCTGAGAGCATAGGTTGTAAAATGCCTTTGGAAGCCTATACTTCTTGCTGCCTCAGTAAACCAGACAGCATAATCAAAGATCCCACTCACCCTGTACATTCTCTGAAGATACAAAACCTTGAAAGCACATACCACCAAGTTGAAGAACAACTTCTATCCCACTGTTATCAGACTCTTGGACAGATCTTTTATACAATAAGATGGACCCTTAGCCTCATTATGATCTTGCATGCTATCGTTTACTTTCACTACACTTTTTCGGTGGCTTTCCCATTTTATTCTGCATCTCATTAGAAACATAGAAAACCTACAGCACAATACAGGCCCTTTGGCCCGCAATGCTGTGCCGAACATGTACTTACTTTAGAAATTACCTAGGGTTACCCATGGCCCTCTATTTTTCTAAGTTCCATGTACCTATCCAGGAGTCTCTTAAAAGACCCTATCATATCGGTCTCCGCCACCGTTGCTGGCAGCCCATTCCACACACTCACCACTCTGCGTAAAAAACTTACCCCTGACATCTCCTCTGTGCCTGTTTCCAAGCACCTTAAAACTGTGCCCTCTCGTGATAGCCATTGCAGCCCTGGGAAAAAGCCTCTGACTATTCACACGATCAATGCCTCTCATCATCTTATACACAATATATTAAATGTGCACAGTTCAAAGTACATTTACTATTATGTATACGTTACCTTATACTAACTTAAGATTCATTTTCTTGCATGCATTTACAAGAAAAATAAACACAATAATAGTTATGAAAAACTACACATAAACAAAGACTGACAAGCCTTAATGTACAAAATAAAAATAATACCACTGAGAACATACTTGTAAGTTGTAAAGAGTCCTTGAAAGTGAGTCTGTAGATCATAGAACGGTTCAGAATAGTGGTGAGTAAAGATATCTATGCCAATCACACTTTCCAGAACCTAATGGTATGGGACCTAAGGCTCCTGATGTACTGATGGAAGTAGCAAGAAGTGGGTATGCCCTGGATGGTGCGGGTCTTTGATAATAGATACTACTTTCTTCTGGCAATGCACCATGTAAACGTACTCAATGGTGGCGAGGACTGCCTCTTCATGGACTCTTCATCTTCTGCCACTTTTTGTAGCCAGCACCTATGTTACCACCTATGATTCTGCCACCAACTGTGATGCTGTCAGTAAACTTAAATACTCCGTTGGATCTGTATTTAGCCACACAACCATAAGTATAAAGTGAGTAGAGCAGACTGCTAAGCATACAGTTTGCAAAGCACCTGTGATGACGGTGAATGTGGAGAAGATGTAGTTGCCAATCCATATTATCTGGGGTCTGCCAGTGAGGAAATAGAGAATCTAGCTGAACGAAGAGGTACCAAAGACCAGGTTTTGTACCTTCGTGATGAATTTTGAGAAGATAGTGCTGAATATTAAGCTGCAGTCAATGAGGAGCATCCTGACACACACGCTTTCATTGTCCAGGTGCTCTTAGTGCTAAATGAGGAGATAATGAAATCTGATGATCAGGAAATTACAGCAAATCCAGGTCATTCCTCAGGCAGGAGATGATATATTTCATGACCAAACACTTAAAGCACTTAAGCACTGTGGATGTAACTGCTACTAGACAAAAATCATTGAGGCAGGCTACCACATCCTTCGTGGGTACCTGTATGATTGATGCCTATTGAAACAAATGAATACCTCAGATTGCCGAAGAGGGAGGTTGAAGATGTCTGTAAACATTCCAGCCAGTTGATTAGCACAGGACTTAAGTACAGGTGCCCAGTCTGGGCCAGATACCTTCCGTGGATTCACCTTCCTGAAGAATGCTCTCAAAGGATGGCTAATATCTCCCATAATATGCAGAGAAAACTGTTTCCTGAGGTGCAGATGAAAATGTCATTTTTCTTAAAATATTCAGAAGTTGGTGTTTAAAGAAAAGATTTCTCCACCTTGCAAACTCTTGTACCAGTTAAAATCCACATATGGTCGGAAAACAAAATTCAAAATGAAATTCCTTGGAAGAGCTTGAAAGTTAGGGATTACAGGTATATGGAGCTTTGAATGAGGAAGAACACATGGTAAAAACACAAAATGCTGGCAGAACTCAGCATGCCAGACAGCATCTATGGGAGGAGGTAGTGACGACGTTTCGGGCCGAAATCCTTCATCAGGAGTGCCGGCATGAACATCCAACTCACAGACCTCCGTTGATACCCCTGCCCCCCCTTACCCCCATCCCTATCTATTATTTTAGTCTGGTTCTCTTTCTCTCTCTTTTTCCCCCCTCACTATAATCTCCCCCTAGCCCTACCTTTCTTTCTCTTTTATTTCCCATAATTCTCCACCTCCCCCTAGCCCATTTCCCTCCAGCCTATCACTTCCCAGCTCTCTACTTCATCCCTCCCCCCACTTCTTATCCCCTCTCCACCATCCCATGTTACTTCACTCCAGATGAAGGGTTTCAGCCCGAAATGTCGTCACTACCTCCTCCCATAGATGCTGTCTGGCCTGCTGAGTTCTGCCAGCATTTTGTGTTTTTATTTATTTCCAGTATCTGCAGATTCACTTGTGTGCCTTTGAAGAACACATGATATCTAGGTTTTAAGCAAGCAATATTTTTGAGTAAAGGCACACAGCAGAATAGATTGCATTGGAGGCATCAGCTTAAAATTATCAGCAGCAATGGAGTAAAGGTCAATGTTAACACAATGAAAATAAACAGTATTTGTCATAGAAAGTATGTGGGTTCTGAAATCAGCTTAAAATGATAGATTACTCAAGTTTTAACCTAACCTGATTTATTAATTCAGCAATCAAAAAAGTGGCTCTCTATGTTCTCTATTTGAAGAGGTTCAATCTCCATACACCTAAGGCATGAGCTGAAGGCTACTTGTTACAGATTTTATAGGGCATGTCATCTCTGAAGTATTAATCCTATCAATTTTTTTTCATTTTCTCAGTGCTATCTTAAATAATTAATCTAGATATCAGCAACAATTAGCAAAAAAACATACAGTGCCTTGAGAAAGTATTCAGCCCCACAACTATTTTCACATTCTACTGTCCAATTTTCTAAACTTAAAATATACTAAAGTAGGATATTTTGAGCTTGTCTACAAAACATTGAAAGAAATATCAAAAGAATATTTCCAAAATCAGTTAACAATTTACTAAAAACTAAAACCCCAAAATTTAACCCCTTTGTAATTACTGTGCCAACTTTACTCAAGTGCAATACATTACTTAACCAACTCACCCAATTTGTTGATGAAAAAATTGGACGATCACCTGTTTTCAATGAATTCATAAGAATAAATATCCCCTCTAGGTAAGATCCAACATTTTGGTATATTTTCAACAGACTAAACCAAAGACAAAAGAGTATTCAAGGAAAGTTAGGGTAATGATAATAGAGAAGCTTAAATCTGGGGAAGGGTTCAAGACCACATCAAAGGCACTGAACATCCCTCAGAGCTCAGTTCAGTCCATTGTAAAAAAAAGTGATAAAAAAGTGATAACAGCTACAGTGCCTAGGTCAGACCGTGCCTCTATACTAGTCTCCAAACAAGAATGGCACTTGTAAGAGAGGCTACTGTGATGCAAACAGTCACTCTGAATGAGCTGCAGAAGTCAGTGGCTACAACTGGAGATGAAGTTCAAAAAGTATATACTTGCCCATAAAGACTTTGCAAATTGTCACTCAGAAGATACTGTAAAGATGTGGAAGAAGGTCTTGTGGCCGTATGAGACCAAAGTGGAACTTTTTTGGCCTCAAGACGAAGCGGTACATGTGGTGTAAATCTAATACTGCGCATCAGCCAGGTAACACCACCGATACTGGTATGGCAATGGAAATCTGGTCAGGATTGATGGGAAGACGAATGCTGCTAAATACAGAGAAAACCTACTAGCCTTTGGCAGAAAGAAAATGAGGAGGAAGTTTGTCTTTCAGCAGGAGAACCCAAGACACACTGCCAGAGCAACCATGGAGTGACCAGAGAAGAAGAAATTTGACATCCTTGAATGGGCCAATCAGAGTCCTGACCTTAACCCGATCAAACAACTCTGCCAAGTCCTCAAGACTGCTGTAACTGCTGCTCCACGCTCCAGGACGAAAGGTCTCAGCCCAAAACGCCGACAGTGCTTCTCCCTATAGATGCTGCCTGGCCTGCTGGGTTCCACCAGCATTTTGTGTGTGCTGCTTGAATTTCCAGCATCTGCAGATTTCATCGTGTTTGCTAAAACTGAACGAGTTGGCTGCAATTGGTTAGGAAACAAAAGTAAAGGTGGGACAATAGACAGACAATAGTTAGATCAGGAGTTCTTAACATAGACCTCTTGGGGGTCTGTGAACTTAGAAGGGATAAAGTTTACATCTTTATTTTCACTAACCTCTAAATTAAATTTAGCATTTCCTTCAATGATGAATGTAGGCAATAAAGCACAGTAATATTATCAGTACCTATGACTTTATTACCAATGGAAATCACAGATATTTTCGTATCACATTACAGTTGTTACTAATATCTCCAAATATAGTTTATGGCACGTTCATGACTACTTTGAAATTATGGTAGTTATTAGATCCGCCATAATTGCAGTTTTCCTGTCTGCAGAAGTTTGTGCAATGTAGCTGGCCAAATATCGGGCAACCCTGCAGCTAACAGTCATTCTGCCACCAAATGGTGAAGTTGCTTGTTCTCACATTTGTGACCCAGACATCTACGTTGTTCTCCATTATTCCCTATCTACAATTGCTTGTTGATCAAGCATAGAAGGATTTATTGTTTGTTGAAGTTTTGTAAAACTGGTCAGTTCAAATGAGAATATTTAACTCTCCGTAAGGCTACAAGCCCTTTCATAGTACCCCTTGACTCCATGCATAACAATAGCCAAATTTCAGAAAGGACACGACGCCTGAGCTACTGCCATAATCCTTGTGTCTACCGAGTATCTAAAACCCATAAAAATGTTAAAACTTTGAATAAATTGTAAAACTTGCCTTACTTTACTTACTTGGCATACAAATTTCTTGCATATCTTACACTTCACTTAATTAACACGTAGATTACTTATCAAATTACTTAAAAACCACACAAAAATATTGAGTTTCAAAAATGTCAATTGAATCAAATATTTTATTTTAGCTTTATTTTATATATTTTTACAGACCCAATTTAAGTTGAAATGTCAAAGAAAAGGAAATACAATGAAAACTACGTATGTATTAATGGATGTGACAGAACACAAAAGGCACAGTGCTTTTTGTTTGGAAAATTCTTGTAAACAGAAGTATGAAGCCAGCGAAACTGAAAGAGCACCTCACGTCTATTCATCCTGAAAATGCCTCTAAAGATGTTACTGTTAGCAAAGAAAACTCAATTCAAAAAAGCTAGGACACTTCCAAAACTCGGATTTGCCATTTCACAAAAACATTTTCCTGAAACACCGTTAAGTTGCTTACCAGATTATGAACCAAAAGAAACCTCACACTATTGGAGAGACTTTAGGAAAGCCATGTGCACTGGAAATGGTCAAGCTGGTTTGTGGACTGGAACAGAGAAAAAAAAACTTCTAACATTATCAAATGATGTGGTATATTCTAGAAAACTTTAACATTTTGAAGCAGGTCATTGAGGAATTGGCAGCCTTGCAATTCCCATTCAATGTGCAACTGGATAAAACTACATACATCTCTCAATGCAGACAGCTCCTTGTTTTTGTTTGTCATGCGAATGCTGATGCCATCAAAGAAGAATTCTTATTTCGTGAATCTCTTTAGGAAACTACAAAGGGCGTTGACTTTTTGGAAATGTGAAGTGTGTTTTTTTTTGCTAAACAGAACTCTGACTGGAAAGAAAATTTTCATACTCTGAACAGATGGAGCTCCTGCGATGCTTGGCAATACATTTGTTTTGCTACCTTAATGAAAAAGGAAGGCCCTCATGTCATCATCACTCATTGTTTTTTTACACAGACATGCAATGGCAACAAAGGCTCTTCCAACTACCCTGAAAGAAGTTTTGTCAACAGTCATAAAAGTCATTAACTTTATTAAGAAGCAGGTCTCTGAATAATCACATTTCAAAAGACTTTGTCAAGAAATGGGTAGAGAATATAAAGTGTTCATCTACCACACAGAAGTTCACTGGGTTTCAAGAGGACAAGTCTTGAAGCACTTGTTCAAACTAAGGACAAAAGTTTCACTTTTTCTAAAACCCACTCTTGGAACAGTTCGAAAAAAGGATTGTATCCATGGGTTGGCTTACCTGGCAGGTATTTTTAACCATATGAATGAAAGAAATCTTTCAAATCAAGGCCCTGAAGTTACCATTATGTATGCTGCTGAAAAATTACAAGCTTTCTTGGCTAAGCTGCCAATTTGGAAGAAGAGAGTAGGGGCCAACATCTTTGCAAACTTTCAAATGCTGGAGTAAGTGTTTTACCTAGGTAGAGTTGAGATACAAAATTCTCTGTCAATTTCTAGGAAGGGAGTCATCTGCATACATCTGTAATTACTTCAGAACTCTTTCAAAAGTTATTTCCACCTTGATGACATTAAAGTTGAACTATGGATCTACAATCCTTTTTCTTTCTGATATAAATTGTACTGAAAATGTTGATCTAGCCAAAGATGAACTCATTTTGATCTCAGGACAAAAAACTTACTACAATTGGAGTTTAACTCAAAAAGCCTTGGCAAATTCTGGTGTCCCCTGAGAGAAGCCAGCCTCACCTTGTAGAGCTAGCTATGGAAGCTTAATTCCACTTCCAACAACATATCTTTGTGAACAAGGATTTTCAACAATTGTAACTATTAAAACAAAAAATCAAAATCAATTTGATGTCCAACATGACATGAACATTGTGCTGGTTCCCAGATACTGTTCATCGCTAGTGCAGTTTGTGACCGTTAGATGCAGACCATTTTATTTACCACAGGAATTCACCTCTGTCATTATAGTCGGTGTCTACATTCCCCCCCCCCCCCCCAGAGCTAATGCTAAGGAGGCACTCTATGAACTGTACGGGGCTATTAGCGAACTGCAGAATACACACCCTGATGGACTGTTTATTGTCGCCGGAGATTCTAACCACACGAACCTCAAGTCAGTGCTACCCAAATTCCATCAGTATGTGGACTTTGCAATGAGAGGGAGAACGCATTGGAACTTGTTTACACAAACATCCCCGACGCATACCAGGCAGAGCCCCGCCCCCACCTCAGTTACTCAGACCACATCTCTATTATGCTAATCCCAGCATACAGACCGCTCGTCAGACACCCCAGACCAGTTCAGAAACAGGTGAAAGCCTGGCCAGCAGGAGCCATCTCTGCTCTTCAAGACTGCTTTGAGCACACTGACTGGCACATGTTCAGGGAGGCTGCAACCGATGGCGACTCTACCAACTTACAGGAGTACACGGTATCAGTGACTAGCTACATCGGACAAGTGCATCGATGATGTCACAGTGTCCAAGACCATCACTACACATGCTAACTAGAAGCCATGGATGACCGCGGAGGTGCGTGTGCTGCTGGAGACCCATGACTCCGCCTTCAGAGCAGGTGACAAGGCAGCCCTAAGAACAGCAAGGGCCAAACTATCCCAGGCCATCAGAGAGGCAAAGCGTGCACACGCCCAGCGAATCCACAGTCACTTCCAGAACAGCGGTACCACGCGGCGCATCTGGAAGGAAGGGCATTCAGAACATCACCAACTACAGGACAACATCACCTGACTGTGTGGGTGATGCCTCCCTCCCAGATGTGCTGAACAACTTCTATGCTCGTTTTGAGGCGGAAAATGACATGGCAGCGAGGAAGTCCACCCCTCCTACAAATGACCAGGTGCTGTGCCTCACTGTGGCCAATGTGAGGAGAACCCTGTGCAGGGTCAACCCATGGAAGGCTGCTGGACCAGACAATATTTCTGGCAGAGTGCTTAGAGGATGTGCAGACCAGCTAGCAGATGTTCTCGCTGACATCTTCAACAGCGCCACCGTTCCAACATGCTTCAAGGCCGCCACCATCGTCCCCGTGCCGAAGAAGTCTTCAGTGCCCTGCCTCAATGACTACTGTCCCGTTGCACTCACATCCATCATCATGAAGTGTTTCGAGAGGCTCGTCATGAGGCACACCAAGACCCTGCTGCCCCCTTCACTGGACCCCCTGCAGTTTGCACACCGTCCCAACCGTTCAACAGACGGCGCCATTGCCACCACCCTCCACCTGGTCCCTAACCCACCTGGACAAAAAAGACAGATATGTTCGAATGCTGTTCATAGACTTCAGTTCAGCATTCAACACAATCATTCCTCAGAAACTGATTGGAAAGCTGAGCCTATTGGGCCTGAACACCTCCCTCTGCAACTGGATCCTAGACTTCCTGACCGGGAGACCTCAGTCAGTCCAGATCGGAAGCAGCATCTCCAACACCATCACATTGAGCACGGGGGGTCCCCCAGGGCTATATGCTCAGCCCACTGCTGCTCACTCTGCTGACCCACGACTGTGCTGCAACACACAGCTCGAACCATATCATCAAGTTCGCCAATGACACGATTGTGGTAGGTCTCATCAGCAAGAACGATGAGTCAGCACACAGAGAGGAGGTGCAGCGGCTAACGGACTGGTGCAGAGTCAACAACCTGTCTCTGAATGTGAACAAAACAAAAAAGATGGTTGTTGACTTCAGGAGGGCACGGAGCGACCACTCTCCGCTGAACATCGATGGCTCCTTGGTAGAGATCGTTAAGAGCACCAAATTTCTTGGTATTCACCTGGCGGAGAATCTCAACTGGTCCCTCAACACTAGCTCCATAGCAAAGAAAGCTCAGCACTGTCTCTACTTCCTGCAAAGGCTGAGGAAAGTCCATTTCCCACCCCCTATCCTCACCACATTCTACAGAGGTTGTATTGAGAGCATCCTGAGCAGCTGCATCACTGCCTGGTTCAGAAATTGCAGCATCTCAGATCGCAAGACCCTGCAGCAATCAGTGAGTTCAGCTGAGAAGATCATTGGGGTCTCTCTTCCCACCATTACAGACATCTACACCACACGCTGCATCCGCAAAGCGAACAGCATTATGAAGGATCCCACGTACCCCTCATACAAACTCTTCTCCTCCTGCCATCTGGGAAAAGGCACCAAAGCATTCGGACTCTCACAACCAGACTTTGTAAAAGTTTCTTCCCCCAAGCCATCAGACTCCTCAATACCCAGAGACTGGACTGACACCAACTTACTGCCCTCTACTGTGCCTATTGTCTTGTTTATTATTTATTGTAATGCCTGCACTGTTTTGTGCACTTTATGCAGTCCTGAGTAGGTCTATAGTCTAATGTAGTTTTTAGAAACATAGAAACATAGAAAATAGGTGCAGGAGTAGGCCATTCGGCCCTTTGAGCCTGCACCGCCATTCAGTATAATCATGGCTGATCATCCAACTCAGAACCCTGTACCTGCTTTCTCTCCATACACCCTGATCCCTTTAGCCACAAGGGCCTTATCTAACTTCCTCTTAAATATAGCCAATGAACCGGCCTCAACTATTCCCTGTGGCAGGGAATTCCACAGATTCACCACTCTCTGTGTGAAGAAGTTTTTCCTCATCTCGGTCCTAAAAGGCTTCCCCTTTATCCTTAAACTGTGACCCCTCGTTCTGGACTTCCCCAACATTGGAAACAATCTTCCTGCATCTAGCCTGTCCAATCCCTTTAGAATTTTATACATTTCAATAAGATCCCCCCTCAATCTTCTAAATTCCAGTGAGTATAAGCCTAGTCGATCCAGTCTTTCTTCATATGAAAGTCCTGCCATCTCAGGAATCAATCTGATAAACCTTCTTTGTACTCCCTCTATGGCAAGAATGTCTTTCCTCAGATTAGGGGACCAAAACTGCACACAATACTCTAGGTGCGGTCTCACCAAGGCCTTATACAACTGCAGTAGAACCTCCCTGCTCCTGTACTCAAATCCTTTTGCTATGAATGCCAACATACCATTTGCCTTTTTCACCGCCTGCTGTACCTGCATGCCCACCTTCAATGACTGGTGTACAATGACACCCAGGTCTCGTTGCACCTCCCCTTTTCCTAATCGGCCACCGTTCAGATAATAATCTGTTTTCCTGTTCTTGCAACCAAAGTGGATAACCTCACATTTATCCACATTAAATTGCATCTGCCATGAATTTGCCCACTCACCTAACCTATCCAAGTCACCCTGCATCCTCTTAGCATCCTCCTCACAGCTAACACCGCCGCCCAGCTTCCTGTCATCCGCAAACTTGGAGATGCTGTATTTAATTCCCTCGTCTAAATCATTAATATATATTGTAAACAACTGGGGTCCCAGCACTAGTCACTGCCTGCCATTCTGAAAAGGTCCCATTTACTCCCACTTTTTGCTTCCTGTCTGCCAACCAATTCTCTATCCACATCCACATTTTGTATTGTTTCATGTAGCACCACGGTCCTGAAAAACGTTGTCTCATTTTTACTGTGTACTGTACCAGCAGTTATGGTCGAAATGACAATAAAAGTGACTTGACTTGGCTTGACTTGACATGCATATTGCTTTATCAAAGACCACACCAGTTTAAGCTAAGAAACAACAGCCTTGAAAAAATGTCCTTAAAAAATAAAAATCTGTACTTAACTTGCCTATATTTTAAATGTATAGTTGTGTTACTTAATGCATTAATAACAAAGGACATGTATCACGATAATCACAACACACACAAAATGCTAGTGGAACACAGCAGGCCAGGCAGCATCTATAGGAAGAAGCACTATCGACGTCTCAGGCCGAGACCCTTCGTCAGGACTAACTTAAAGAAAAGATAATAAGAGATTTGAAAGTGGGAGGGGGAGGGGGAGGACAGGAGTGGGAGGGATGAAGCTAAGAGCTGGAAAGTTGATTGGCAAAAGGGATACACAGCTGGAGAGGGAGAGGATCATGGGACGGGAGGCCTAGGGAGAAAGAAAGGGGGAGGGGAGCAGCAGAGGAAGATGGAGAGTAGGCAAGGAGTGATTGTGAGAGGGACAGAGAGATAAAAAAGAGAAAAGAGAAAAAAAGGGAATAAATAAATAAACAAATAAATAAATAGATAGATAGATAGATAGATAGATAGATAGATAGATAGATAGATAGATAGATAGATAAATAAATAAATGGATAGATAAATAAATAAATGATGGGGTAAGAAGGGGAGAGGGGCATTAACGGAAGTTAGAGAAATCAATGTTCATGCCATCAGGTTGGAAGCTACCTAGATGGAATATAAGGTATTGTTCCTCCAACTTGAGTGTGGCTTCATCTTGACAGTAGAGGAGGCCATGAATAGACATATCAGAACGGGAATGGGACGTGGAATTAAAATGTGTGGCCACTGGGAGATCCTGCTTTCTCTGGTGGACCGAGCGTAGGTGTTCAGCGAAACGGTCTCCCAGTCTGCGCCGGGTCTCACCAATATATAGAAGGTTGCACTGGAAGCACCAGACGCAGTATATCACACCAGCCAACTCACAGGTGAAGTGTCACCTCACCTGGAAGGACTGTCTGGGACCCCGAATGGTGGTGAGGGAGGGTGAAAGGGCAGGTGTAGCATCTGCAGATTTCCTCGTGTTTACGATAATCACAGTTTTGCTTTTTTAAATTATTTAGATAATTCTCCTCTTTCTCTTTCCTCTGAGATCCACTCTCCTCTCCTATTAGATTCTTTTTTCTCTAGCCTTTTACTCTTCCTACATATCACCTCCTAGCTCCTTACTTCATGCCTCCTCCCCACCATTCTAACTTTATCAGACACCTCTAGTTTGTACTCCTTCCTCTCCCCGCACCTTCTATTTCTGGCTTCTTTTTCTTCCTTTCCAGTCCTGATGAAGAGTCTCTGCCCAAAATGTCGACCGTTGATTAATTTCCATAGATGCTGCCTGACTTCTTGAGTTCCTTCAGCTTTTTGTATGTGTTGCTCTGGATCTCTCCTGTGCCTCCTCTGTGATGGTAGCAATGAGGCCATGCCCTGGGTGGTAGGCTCCTTAATGATGAATACAGACATTTTAAGGTATCACCTGTTGAAGATGTCCTCAATGTGGGGAGGCTTGTGTCCATGATGGTGCTAACCCTCGTTAGCTTTTTCCTGACTCTGTGCCGTGGTCCTGCTATACCAGATGGCAAGGCAATCAGTTAGAGTGCTCTCCATGATACATCTGTCTTTAGTGATCTCAAGCTCCTAATTAAAGCCACTGGTGTGCCCTTTTATTAATTGCATTAATATGTTGCGCCCAGGATAGATCTTCTGTGATATTGTCACCCAGGTACTTGAAACTACTCACGCTTTCCACTGCAGACCTATGGACAAGGACTGGTAAGTGTTCCCTCAACTTTCCCTTCCTCAAGTCCACAATCAAATCTTTGGTATTACTTACTTTGAGTACAAGGTTGTTGTTGCAACCAGTTTATTTCACTCTTGTACTCCTCCTCATCACCATCTGAGATTCTACCAACAACAGTTGTGTCATCAACAAACTTACAGATGGTATTTCCAAAGCAGCGGACTAAGCACGCATCCTTCAGGTGCATCATTGCTGATTGTCCACAAGGAGGAAATGTTATTCCCAATCTGCACTAACTGCAGTTTACAATGAGAAAATCCAGGATCCATTTGCAGAAGGAGGTACAGAGGCCCAGGTTTTGAAGCTTATTGATTGGCACTGAAGAGATTAATATGTTGAACGCTGAGCTATAATCAACTAACACACACATATTGCTATTGTTCAGGTGTCAACTGACAGCCACTGAGACGGCACTCATTATAGATCTATTTTAGCAGTAAGCAAATTGCAGTGGGTTGAGGTCCTTAATTAGACAGGAGTTAATTCTAGCCACGATCAACCTCTCAAAGCACTTCATCACAGTTGATGTGAGTGCAACTGGGTGATTGTCTTTAAGACAGCTCATCCTGCTCTTCTTGGGCACTGGTATGGCTGATGCCTTTTTAAAAGTAGGTGGGAACCTCCAACTGCAGCAGTGAGAGATCAAAGGTCTCTTTGAACATTCCATCCAGTTGGATGGCACAAGATTAGTGTGCCCTACAAGGTACACCATTGGGGCCTGATGCCTTGAGAAGGTTCACCCTCATGAAAGATGTTCTTAAGTCAACCTCTGATGCAGTTATCAAAGGCTCGCCAGTTACTGCTAAGATTCATACAGGCGTAGTTTTATTCACCCTATCAAAGTGTGCATAAAGGTATTCAACTCATCTGGGCAAGAAGCATCACAGCCACTTATCATATTTGGTTTTGCCCTGTAGGGAGTGAAGGCCTGAAAACCCTACCAGAGCTGATGTGTATCTGATTCCATCTCTAATTTCACTTAGAATGGCTCTTTCACTCTGTAGAAAGCCTTCTGTAAATTGTACCTAAACTTCCTTTAGAGTTCTGGGTCTCCAGCTTTGAACGCCACAGATCCAGTCCTCAGCAGACTGCGAATCTCACAGTTCATCCAAGGCTTCTGATTGGACTAAGTTATGACCAATCAATCAGATTTTCAACCTAATACTTGGTGTCTTCTGCAAACCAATTCCACTTACTTTTATAGAACCTGGACTGTAGGTTCTATTATCATCCCTCTCCAAGATTACACATTCCTGAAAAAGAACTCAAACACCATATTCTACAAGAATAGTTAAAGCATTAGTCCATCTGTCTAATGACAGCCAACTTCAGACCTAAGCTTCAAACCTCACATGGATAATTATCAAGAAACTGCAGTGTAACAGTAGAAAAATTACTCCCTTTTCCTACTATACATGAAGAATCTGAAGACAGACTGGGCAAGGTTCATTGCAGGAATTACATTCATCAAACTTTGTAACAGGGAGGATTTATTCAAAGTTCAAAGTACATTTATTATTAAAATCTGTAAACTATACACAACCTTGTCTCCTTACAAGCAGCCATGAAAAAAGAAACCTAATAGAACACATTAAAAAAGACCATCAAACACCTAATGCACAAAAAAAAAGAACAAATCATGCAAATAACATTCAGAGGTAAAGCAACATTCACAAAACACTGGAGGAACTCAGCAGGTCAGGAAGCATCTATGAAAAAGAGTAGACGGTCGACGTTTCTGGCTGAGACCTTTCTCAGGACTAAAGTTCATGCAAGTGAGTTCACTGCTAGGAAGCAGGTAGTTATCACTGTAGCACGTCCAGGAGGCTGGTAGTTGCAGGCCACAGCCTCATTTCAGAGCAGAGACAAGTAAACCCCGCAGAGCAGTGAGTTGAACACTGGACCATCCCTCAGCTCCAATCCCTACAACCTGGCCTGGTACTTAAATCAGCAAAACCTCAGCTTGTTCCTCACTCTCGGACCCGGCCCTGCTGCTTCCGTTCCGTATTTGACCTTTCCAATCTAGCCCAGCACTTAAATCGGAGAAACAACATCTTGTTCCTCACTCTCGGGCCCAGGCGCTGCCATCTCGACTCTGCTTCACCTCTAACCTGCCATTCCTCACTCTCAGGCCTGCCTTGATTAGCCTCAGATTAAAGGGGCATCCTTTTAGAAAAGAGATGAGGAGAAATTTCTATAGCTAGAGGGCGGTGAATCTGTGGAATTCTTTGCACAGGCAGCTGTGGAGGCCAAAGCTTTATGTATATTTAAGGCAGAGGTGGATAGATTATTGATTCGTCAGGCATGAAGGGATACGGGAAGAAGGCAGGAGATTGGTGCTGAGAGAAAAGCTGGATCAGCCATGATGAAGTGGCAGAGCAGACTTGATGGGCCAAATGGCCTCATTCTGATGCTATGTCTTATGACTTGTACACGCCACGCAGCAACCATCCTGCACATTCGAGACTTCAGTTCATACTGCAAAAATGCCAGGTTGTACAGATGGCTCAAAAGCCCAACTCTGAAAGGGAAGTTACAGGCTATTCATTGCAATGATCCTTTTCCATAAAAAGTATGATTAATAGAGTAGTTAGTATGCCACGAGCCTACAGATTGTTGTAGCTATAAACAAAATACTTATATAAAAATTGTACAATTCGTCATTTCTGCAATTTTTTGTTGGATTAGCATTCTTGGCTGGCACCTTATTTATTATGAATAGAAATTTAAATACGGAGTTATCCCTGAATATTGAAATAGGTTATTAGCAATTCATGACTTTTTCATTGGTGCAACTGTGTAATTCTGTAAAATCGGCACAAAAACCTGAAAATGTTTCTACAAAAGGAAAAGGGCTCATTGTACAAATCATAAGCCATCTGTAAGAGTAGACTGCCCAAAGTATTTAGCCTCTCAATCACAGGAAATCAAGATCAACCTGTGGGAACAGGTAAACATACACACCACATACTCCCCTCAGTTTCATTTTCATGCAGACATTCTCAGCAGAATAAAAACATACAACAGAATCAATGAAAGACTATATGCAAAAACAATCAATGTGCAAAAGATAAAGTGTGCAAATATATAAATAACTAACTAGATAAGTAGGGAACATGAGATGTAGACTCTGCAAAAATGAATTCATACATTGTGGAATCAGTTCAGTGCTGAGGTGAATGACTTTATTCCACATTGGTTCAGGAGCCTGACAGTTAAAGGGCAAACCTATTCATAAGCCTAGTGGTGTGAGACCCAAGGCTCCTGTACCTCCTTTCCGATAGCAGCAGCAAGAATAGAGCATGCTCTGGATATGGGGGTGGGGAAGGCTGCTGCTTTCTTATGGCAACCCTCCTTGTAGATGTGCTCAATGGTGGGGAAGACACTTCCTGTGATGGACTGGGCTGTATCCATTACTTTTGTAGGCTTTTCCATTCTTGGAAATTGGTGCTTCCTAGTAGGCCGTGATGCAGTCAGTCAGGATACTCTCCACTATGCATCTATACAAGTCTATCAAAGTTTTAGATGACAACAAAACTGCGCAAACTTTAAGAAAATGGAAGTGCTGTCATGCCTTCTTTGTGATGGCAGTTACGTACTGGTCCCAGGACAGATCCCCTATTATGATAACACTGACCCTCTCCAGCTGCAATCCCCTATGAGGACTGCTCATGGACTTCCAGTTTCTTCCTCCTGCAGTCAATAAGGTCTCACCCTGAAACATCGACTATTAATACCTCTCTTTAGATGTTGCCTGACCTGCCAAGTTCCTCCAGCGTGTTTGTCAATAACTAGCTCTTTGGTTTTGCTGACATTGAGTAAGTTGTTCTTGTAGCACCATATAACCAGATTTTCAATCTCTCTCATATATGCAGATTCATTGCCACCTTTGATTTGTCCAACAACCGCAGTAATACCAACAGCATTTGAGGCACAAATCATAGGCATAAAACTAGTAGAGCAGGCAGCTAAACACATAAACACATAGCCTTGTGGGGCACTCATTCTGCAGCCATTCCTGCTCTTGTGATAGCCAAACATAACTTTGTTCCTCAAATTTACATCGGGCCTCATTATAACAATGCAAAAGAACCACAAAAGCGGTATGTCAGCGTGCAAGTGAGATATAGAAATAAAGAACTGCAAGACTTCACAGACTGAATCCAGATGTTTCACAGATCACACACTTTGCTTTTGTTTTATCAAATTTATTTCCCTCAGCTTTTCTCTCACACCCTCTCCTCCAAAACAGGTCAAGGCTAGAACTCCACTGCTCTTTACACTCCACCCCTCAACCTTCAGATTTAACAGATTATCCTCTGTGCTTTCTACCATCTTTGTCTCTTCTCCCCTTTAAACATTACACTCTATCTTCCATGTACTTGTCCTTTCACTGGTCTGTCTAAATCATCTTGAAGCCTCTCTACAACTTACTCAAAACTCACTGTGCCGCCTAGTTTTACATCAGCTGGTTCCCTCAGACCCTGTGGGAGGGTAGTGCAGAAACTGTAGCAGCCCTTGCAGAGATATTTAAAACATCCTTAGCCACAGGGAAGTGCTAGAGGATTAGAATATAGCGAATACTCTCCCATTGTTTAAGAAAGACTTCATAAATTAGCCAGGAAATTATAGGTCGGTGAGCCTGACATCAGTAGAATGTAAGTTATTGGAAGATATTCTAAGGGACCTGAGGTATAAGTATTGTATAAGTATTTGGATAGACAGGAACTGATTGGGAATAGTCAACATGGCTTTGTACATGATAGGTCTGTCCAACCAATCTTATAGAATTTTTTGAGGAAGTTATCAGGAAAGTTGATGAAGGCAAGACAATGGATGTTGTCTGCATGGACGTTAGCAAGGCATATGAAAAGGTCCCACATGGGAGGTTAATCAAAATGAAGTAGTAAATTGGATTAGACATTGGCTTTGTGGGAGAAGCCAGAGAATGGCAGTAGATGGTTGGGGGTACAGTGAACAGCAAGGACGACTATCAAGACTTGCAACTGGAAAAATGGACTGAAAAATGGCAGGTGGAATTTAATGCAGACAGACATGAGGTGTTGCATTTGGGAGGACAAACATGGTAGGACTTACAGGGTGAGCAGTAGGGCACTATGGAGTGTGGTAGGACAGAAGTATCCTGGAATACAGATCCATATTTCCTTGAAAGTGGCATCAGAGGTAGAGAGGGTATGTAAAGAAAGCTTTTGGCACATTGGCCTTCACAAATTGAAGTATTGAGAACAACAGTTGGGATGTTATTTGAGGCTGTATAAAAAATTGCTGAAGCATAATTTGGAGTATTCTGTGTAGTATTGGTCACCTATGTACAGGAAAGTTGTCAAAAATTTAAGAGCACAGAGCAAATTTACAAGGATGTTGCCAGGACATGATGATCTGAGTTATAGGGAAAAGTTGAATAGGTTGGGACTTCATTCCCTACAACCTAGAAGAATGAGGGGAGTCTTGATAGAGGTATACAAAATTATGTAAGGTGTAGATAGGGTAAATGCAAGCAGGCTAATTCCACTGAGGTTGGGTGAGTCTAGAATCATAGGTTAAGTGTAAAAATGGAAATTTTTAAGAGGAACATGAGGGGAACTTCTTCACTCAGAAAGTGGTGAGAGTGGAAATGGCGGATGCAGTTTCGATTTCAAAATTTAAGAGAAATATGGATAGGTACATGGATGGGAGGGGTATGGAGGGTTATGAACCAAATGCGGGTCAATGGACAAGGCAAACTAATAGTTCACATGGACTAGATGGGCCAAAAGGCCTATTTCTGTTCTATGTCTCTATGGCTCCATAACCGCATTCCTGAATATATTACACTTAGAACTCAGAACAGTATAGCCCACAATGTTGTGTCATATTAAAGTAACAATCAATGCCTAACTAGACTAATCCTTCATCTACACAATATACATAGCCATCCATTCTCTGCACATTATGTAGCCACCTAAGAGCCTTTTAAAATTCTCTATCATATTTGCCTCCAATATCAGTCATAGCAACATATTCCCAAACACCCACCATTCTCTGCTTAACAATCTGTCCCACACATCTCCTTTGAACTTGCTTTCAATTATTCCTGGGCTACCAGACATGTAAACTGTAAACCTGTCTCACAATATACAAGTGACACACACAAAATGCTGGAGGAACTCAGCAGGCCAGGCAGCATCCATGGAAGAGAGTAAACAGTTGATGTTTTGGGCCAAGACTCATCAGGACTAGTAAAAAAGCCAGAGTAAGAGATGAAGGAGGGGAGGAAAAAATACAAAGTAGTAGGTGATAAGTAAACCAGGAGAGGGGGAGGGGTGAAGTAAAGAGCTTGGTAAAAGACCATGGAAAAAAAGGGAAGTGGGAGGAGCACCAGAGGGGGTGATAGGCAGGTAAGGAGGTGCTATTTCTCTCTTCTCTTTCTTCCATGGTCTTCTACCCTCTCCTGTCAGACTCCCTCTTCTCCAGCCCTTTTATCTCTTTCACCAACCAACTTCCCAGCTCTTTACTTCACCCTTCCCTGTCTACTGGTTTCACCTACTACGTACCGATTTGTACTTCTCCCTCCCCTCCCCCCCCACCTTTTTACTCTGACCTCTTTTTTTTCCAGTCCTGATAAAGGGTCTTGGCCCAAAGCGTCAACTGTACTTTTCCATAGATGCTGCCTGCCATGCTGAGTTCTTTCAGCATTTTGTGTATGTTGCTTGGATTTCCAGCATCTACAGATTTTCCTGTGTTTGTCACAGTATACAGGGCCCTTTTTCAGATAGATGAGGATTATTTGGTATCATAATATAAAGAGAAAAACATGACACTGGAACGTTGCATTTCTGAATCATCGTTGAAAATGAATTTATCAAGATTAGCAAAAAGGAGCAAAAAGCGAGCTGCTGAAGATCTCAGCGGGTCTGTGGAGGAAAATGGTCAGTTGGCATTTCTGGTCAAGGCTTTTCATCCGGATCTGCTTTACCAGAAAGGAGATGACAGAAAGCACAAGTGTCACAACAGAGGCTCCAGCTAAATTCTTGAAATGGACAAGATAAGACAACACCATCAGAGTATACTGAGTGATTTGGCAAGCAAAGGGCTAGAAAAATAGTAGGGTGAGGCAAAACTAAAATCACTGTGAGCAAGCATGGGACACAAGCTAGATGCTCAAAAGAATCAAAAAAGACTGAGAAAATAATTAAAGGTCAATAATTTGACCTTTACCACATATTGATTAAATGGAATTGAAGAGTACATTTAATTCTATATGCCTCTGTTTCTTATTCCCTAACAATCTACTTCATCTCATCCAATCAATGTCCTCTCTCTCTCTCCTTCTTCCTCTGATTCTTACTTAGGTTTCCCTACCCTGAATGTTAATCTGCTTTCCCTTAAAATTTCCTATGCTATTCCACACAGACTACAGTAATATGCTCTACAGTCTAACAACACTAAACAATTTTTGCTGAATTGCTAATTGGATTTATCAACAGTCATTTTATAACCTTGATTGGAGGAATAGGATGGATAAGGCACCAAACCAGACTTGATATGAAGTGCTAGAACAGAAGAGATAATATCAATTGGATGGATTAGGCTCAGGAATTGATCTGACCTTGGCTTCAAACCCTTTTCTCTGCCTATCTCAAAGCCTTATACTCTATACAAGTCCAAGGCTCTATTCATCATATTCAAATATTCAGTGATTCAGCCTCCATGGCTGTCTGGGGTTGAGAACTCAAAAGATTCACGATTTGGTAGAGAAGATACTCAAGTATTGAATTAGTTAAGTGACTAAAACCATATACCCGCCTTTAGAAGTCAATCACCAAGTCATCGATCTTTATACTCGTAATGAGCAAAACAAAGTCCTCCACTAGCAACACACAATCTACTGGAAAAACTCAGTGGGCCAAGTCATTTTGCTGGGAGGAAAGATATTGTCAATGTTTTGGGTTGCATCAGAACTGAGCCAGAATCCAGATCAATCGAGAGCCCATGTCATGGTCTGGATTGGGTTCCCTTTAAATTTATCTAGTTTGTGTTACGATCCGGACCGTTGACTTCTTGTTTCCTTTTAAATCCTTGTTTTCCTATGTCCCTCGGGCTTGGTCACTGTTATGGAGCGTTAACGAAGTCACCAAAGCCAGTGCGAGCCCAAGTCATCTAGCAGGAGCCTTGCCTTGCCCTGCCTCTGCCTGGACCCTTGCCTCACCTTGCCTGTGTCTGAAGTCTCGTCCTGTTTGCAACAGCCTCTCCGTGTCCACGCCTTCGCTAGGTAGGTCCGGCTGTTTTGCCGCTACCTAGTGTTAGGATCTGTCTCATCGTGTTCAGCGTTCTGTGTAATGAGTCCCGGCCCTATGTCCTGTACCCAAGGAGGGGTCCCAGCTTGGTGTTCCACGTATCAAGTTCTGGCTCCGGTGTCCCACGTATCCAGTCCTGGCCCTGGTGTTCCACTTATCCAGTCCTTGCCCTGGTGTTCCACTTATCCAGTCCTGGCTCCGGTGTCCCACGTATCCAGTCTTGGCCCTGGTGTTCCACTTATCCAGTCCTGGCCCTGGTGTTCCATGTATCAAGTCCTGGCTCTGGTGTTCCACTTATCCAGTCCCGGCCCTGGTGTTCCACGTATCCAGTCTTGGCCCTGGTGTTCCACTTATCCAGTCCTGGCCCTGGTGTTCCACGTATCAAGTTCTGGCTCCGGTGTCCCATGTATCAAGTCCTGGCCCTTTATGTTCCACGTATTCAGTCTTGACCCTGGTGTTCCACGTATCCAGTCTTGGCCCTGGTGTTCCACTTATTCAGTCCTGGCCCTGGTGTTCCACGTATCCAGTCTTGACCCTGGTGTTCCACGTATCCAGTCCTGGCCCTGGTGTTCCACTTAACCAGTCCTATCCAGTCTTGGCCCTGGTGTTCCACTTATCCAGTCTTGGCCCTGGTGTTCCACGTATCCAGTCCTGGCCCTGGTGTTCCACTTATCCAGTCCTGGCCCTGGTGTTCCACGTATCCAGTCTTGGCCCTGGTGTTCCACGTATCCAGTCCTGGCCCTGGTGTTCCACTTATCCAGTCCTGGCCCTGGTGTTCCACGTATCCAGTCCTGGCCCTGGTGTTCCATGTATCAAGTCCTGGCCCTGGTGTTCCACTTATCCAGTCTTGGCCCTGGTGTTCCACGTATCAAGTCTTGGCCCTGGTGTTCCACGTATCCAGTCTTGGCCCTGGTGTTCCACTTATCCAGTCCTGGCCCTGGTGTCCCACGTATCCAGTCCTGGCCCTGGTGTTCCACTTATCCAGTCTTGGCCCTGGTGTTCCACTTATCCAGTCCTGGCCCTGGTGTTCTACTTATCCAGTCCTGGCCCTGGTTTTCCACTTATCCAGTCCTGGCCCTGGTGTTCCACTTATCCAGTCCTGGCCTTGGTGTTCCACGTATCCAGTCCTGGCCCTGGTGTTCCACTTATCCAGTCCTGGCCCTGGTGTTCCACGTATCAAGTCCTGGCCCTGGTGTTCCACTTATCCAGTCCTGGCCCTGGTGTTCCACTTATCCAGTCCTGGCCCTGGTGTTCCACTTATCCAGTCCTGTCCCTGGTGTTCCACTTAACCAGTCCTGGCCCTGGTGTTCCACTTATCCAGTCCTGGCCCTGGTGTTCCACGTATCAAGTCCTGGCCCTGGTGTTCCACTTATCCAGTCCTGGCCCTGGTGTTCCACGTATCAAGTCCTGGCCCTGGTGTTCCACGTATCCAGTCTTGGCCCTGGTGTTCCACTTATCTAGTCCTGGCCTTGGTGTTCCACGTATCAAGTCCTGGCCCTGGTGTTCCACGTTTCCAGTCCTGGCCCTGGTGTTCCACTTATCCAGTCCTATCCAGTCTTGGCCCTGGTGTTCCACTTATCCAGTCCTGGCCCTGGTGTTCCACGTATCACGTTCTGGCTCCGGTGTCCCAAGTATCAAGTCCTGGCCCTGGTGTTCCACGTATCCAGTCCTGGCACTGGTGTTCCATGTATCCAGTCTTGGCCCTGGTGTTACACTTATCCAGTCCTGGCCCTGGTGTTCCACGTATCCAGTCCTATCTAGTCCTATCCAGTCTTGGCCCTGGTGTTCCACTTATCCAGTCCTGGCCCTGGTGTTCCACTTATCCAGTCCTATCTAGTCCTATCCAGTCTTGGCCCTGGTGTTCCACTTATCCAGTCCTGGCCCTGGTGTTCCACATATCAAGTTCTGGCTCCGGTGTCCCAAGTATCAAGTCTTGGCCCTGGTGTTCCACGTATCCAGTCCTGGCCCTGGTGTTCCACGTATCCAGTCCTATCTAGTCCTATCAAGTCTTGGCCCTGGTGTTCCACGTATCCAGTCCTGGCCCTGGTGTTCCACGTATCCAGTCCTATCTAGTCCTATCCAGTCTTGACCCTGGTGTTCCACGTATCCAGTCTTGGTCCTAGTGTTCCACGTATCCAGTCCTGGCCCTGGTGTTCCACGTATCCAGTCCTGGCCCTGGTGTTCCACTTATCCAGTCCTGGCCCTGGTGTTCCACTTATCCAGTCCTGGCCCTGGTGTTCCACGTATCCAGTCCTGGCCCTGGTGTTCCACGTATTCAGTCCTAGCCCTGGTGTTCCACTTATCCAGTCCTGGCCCTGGTGTTCCACTTATCCAGTCCTGGCCCTGGTGTTCCACTTAACCAGTCCTGGCACTGGTGTTCCACTTATCCAGTCCTGGCCCTGGTGTTCCACTTATCCAGTCCTGGCCCTGGTGTTCCACTTAACCAGTCCTGGCCCTGGTGTTCCACTTATCCAGTCCTGGCCCTGGTGTTCCACTTATCCAGTCTTGGCCCTGGTGTTCCACTTATCCAGTCCTATCTAGTCCTATCAAGTCTTGGCCCTGGTGTTCCACGTATCCAGTCCTGGCCCTGGTGTTCCACTTATCCAGTCCTATCTAGTCCTATCCAGTCTTGACCCTGGTGTTCCACGTATCCAGTCTTGGACCTAGTGTTCCACGTATCCAGTCCTGGCCCTGGTGTCCCACGTATCCAGTCCTGGCCCTGGTGTTCCACTTATCCAGTCTTGGCCCTGGTGTTCCACTTATCCAGTCCTGGCCCTGGTGTTCCACTTATCCAGTCCTATCTAGTCCTATCAAGTCTTGGCCCTGGTGTTCCACGTATCCAGTCCTGGCCCTGGTGTTCCACTTATCCAGTCCTATCTAGTCCTATCCAGTCTTGACCCTGGTGTTCCACGTATCCAGTCTTGGACCTAGTGTTCCACGTATCCAGTCCTGGCCCTGGTGTCCCACGTATCCAGTCCTGGCCCTGGTGTTCCACTTATCCAGTCCTGGCCCTGGTGTTCCACTTATCCAGTCCTGGCCCTGGTGTTCCACTTATCCAGTCCTGGCCCTGGTGTTCCACTTAACCAGTCCTGGCCCTGGTGTTCCACTTATCCAGTCCTGGCCCTGGTGTTCCACTTATCCAGTCCTGGCCCTGGTGTTCCACTTAACCAGTCCTGGCCCTGGTGTTCCACTTATCCAGTCCTGGCCCTGGTGTTCCACTTAACCAGTCCTGGCCCTGGTGTTCCACTTAACCAGTCCTGGCCCTGGTGTTCCACTTATCCAGTCCTGGCCCTGGTGTTCCACTTAACCAGTCCTGGCCCTGGTGTTCCACTTAACCAGTCCTGGCCCTGGTGTTCCACTTATCCAGTCCTGGCCCTGGTGTTCCACTTAACCAGTCCTGGCCCTGGTGTTCCACTTAACCAGTCCTGGCCCTGGTGTTCCACTTATCCAGTCCTGGCCCTGGTGTTCCACTTATCCAGTCCTGGCCCTGGTGTTCCACTTATCCAGTCCTGTCCCTGGTGTTCCACTTATCCAGTCTTGGCCCTGGTGCTCCACGTATCCAGTCCTGTCCCTGGTGTTCCACGTATCAAGTCCTGGCCCTGGTGTTCCACTTATCCAGTCCTGGCCCTGGTGTTCCACTTATCCAGTCCTGTCCCTGGTGTTCCACTTATCCAGTCCTGGCCCTGGTGCTCCACTTATCCAGTCCTGGCCCTGGTGTTCCACGTATTCAGTCCTGGCCCTGGTGTTCCACTTATCCAGTCCTGGCCCTGGTGTTCCACTTATCCAGTCCTGGCCCTGGTATTCCACTTATCCAGTCCTGGCCCTGGTGTTCCACGTATCAAGTCCTGGCCCTGGTGTTCCACGTATCAAGTCCTGGCCCTGGTGTTCCACGTATCAAGTCTTGGTCCTGGTGTTCCACGTAACAAGTCCTGGCCCTGGTGTGCCACGTATCAAGTCCTGGCTCTGGTGTTCCACGTATCAAGTCTCAAGTCCTGGCTCCAAGGTTCCAGTATCAAGTTCAAGCTCCGAGGTCCATGTTCCGATCCCTGGCTCTGATCCCCGAGCTCCAAGTCCTAGCCCCCAGACCCTGAGTCCCAGGCCTGAGTCCTCGTCCATTACGCCTATTCCCGCTTCCTCTTTGCTCTCCTTGATTTCTCTCTGTTCTATCCTTGCCGTCATGGCTCTCCTTGTAAATAGTAATAAACTCTATTTAGTTAACTTTACAAAACGTGTTTGTGTCCTGCATTTGGGTCCTCCTCCAGCACCCTCACCCCTCCACATGTGACACCCCAACATCAGTAGGTTTTTTTTGTGTCTCCAAAGTCCTCCACCATCCTGCCACCACTGTACAACTCATTTCCATAATAAAGTCTAAAAAGTCCCTGGAAAAGATACGACAGCCAGCTCTCAGCAAAGTCAGATATTAGTGATAAAATTCACCACTGCTTTTAGTGTATCAGTACTGTCTCTGATTGTTTGAGGGATAAAGGGTATTAGTTTCACAAAAATACCTCAATATCTAGTAAGTGGCAATAATGTCCACTCTCCATTTAAAGTACTTCAGAGAAGTGATATTCAGTTTCACTTCCAATTCATTTTCAAGCGATGCTAGAGATTTTGATATCATTAATTTGTTCAGAAAATCCAGGTGTTTACCAATATATATTAAAAAACTGATATTCCAAACTTTCTTCTCCAAGTACCCATGTTACTCACCCTCGGATATTCATGACAAAAGATTTGGAAAAGAGCACATAAAAATAGAAGCACACATATCCTCATATAGGTATAGAAGCACACAATCCCTCTCCTCATAATTAGCAATGGCTTTTTGACCACTTAAGACTTTTCAGTAATTTAAAAGACTGCAAACAAATTTACTAAAACACAATTTACACCCTCAGAGTTAATTGTTCTTTTGCTAATTAACGAAGATATTTCTAGGGAAACAGTGGTTTACAATACATCTTCTACACATGGTTTTAAAGCTCCTTTGATATCTTTCCCATTACTGAGGACCAAGATTGTGTCACAATGAGCTTATGGCGCCACCTACAGCACATAGGCACTGAAAACATCCCCAAAAATCCTGCTCTATTGATTTTGATTTAAAACTACATTCACATGAAAGAAACTCCTCCAAAACTTGAGTGCAAAGTAAATTCAATAGAGAGAGAGACTTGTTAAAGAGAATTTCTAATCCTCTTCTAGAGAGACAATGAACCTATCCTATAGCCAATTACCAATATGAAGCAATAACAGATAACTTCTGCCCTCAACAATAATCTTTATTGCGCATTTGCGCATGACAACATTGATAGAACTGACCACAATTTAGGTCTGTTATCACACCAGTGATTCTATTGTATAACACAGCAAACAGACTAAAGTGGATATCTTGAGAACAGACAATGGCAGCTCAAAAGTAGGCACCCATGAAGCACAATGGATCATTAGAAGGAACAAAAATATGCACCACTAGAACCTGTAACCTTATGGGTCAGTATATTCTCCACTCAACCATTATAATCAAGCCATGAGATCAACCTTAATTCGATGACAATTGCAGAAGGAATTTCCAGGAAATGTACCTAACAATGAAGTAAGTGTCAGCCTCAAGGAGCTGCAGTACAGGATCATGTACGTGCAAAACAAAAAAAAAAGGCAAAAAAACAGAGCAAAGAAATCTTACAACTAACAGAGCACATCAAAGCACTACAATCCTACCTCATCAAATTCATGAAGGGGAGGAAATGAGTCCAAGAACATTGCCATCCTCCAAAAAGGCAGGGACAAGACCGAAGCAGTTGTAGCATGTTGAGCCATAAATAATAGAAACCATCTATCCTTGACATTCACTGTCATTACCATCACCAGATCCCTTATCAAGTTACCTATGAATAAACACTGTGGCTCCAAGAGCAGTTCAGGGCTAGGTATCGAAGTAGATGTCTCTACTCTATCATCTGCAAAGCATAAATCAGAAGTGTGCTTACTAAAATGAATGCAGTACCAACAACTTTCAAAATGGTCAACATTATCAAGAATGTACATCCTCCTTGATCAGTACCCTTTAAACACCAGCTCAGCTTACACTAATAGCACACCTCCCAAACACAAGACCTTTATCACTAAGGAGAAAGGTAGCAGCAGGCACAAGAACAACAAAAGTTACAAGTGCCTCACCACGTTACGCTGCATCCTGACTTGGAAATGTATCACTGGTTCTTCATTGCTGTTGGTCAAAATCTAACACCCTCAACCAAGAGTGCTGTGAGAGTATCTTCAGGAGAAGATTACCACAGATCAAGGCAATGGCTACCCACTGCCTCCTCAGGGGCAACTGAGGATGGGCAATAAATGCAGGCAATGTCCTGATCTTGAAAATCAAATCATCATTTATGGGTGCTGTAATCATGAGTATAAAAGATGCAAATCATCAACAATCTTTTGAGAGCTTAAATTCTGGAAAACATGGATAATTGGCACTTGACAAAAGGTCAGAAAGTAAAATTCATAACAATATTAGATAAAAACAATCATGCAGTTACTTACGAATTGATTACGGATTTTCAAGAGTTTCCAGTTTGATTCGTTATTACTTAAATTGATTAAATTAATTAGGAAGTGTTGCATTCACAAGATTTTAAATGGGTACACCAAAATTAATAAGTGGCTAATCTTTTAATAAAAGTTGAATTATCTGGTGAGAAATTTCAAAAAGATCAGCATGAATCCATTTCTTACTGAAGTTACATCAGTATCTTTTTATCAGGATGCATTCTGTCAACCAATCACGAGTAGAGGATTTCTTTGGCGGTAAGAAAATTATTTATCAATTGGGTAAACAAATATAGATTTTGAATATCTGCCATACTGAACTCCATTATCTATCTAAAGCAATTCATATCGAATCCAAAATGCTGTGTACATTTCAAAACTTTTTGAAAGTTAACTTTGTTAACTTTTTTCAAAACTTAACAAAGATAAAGAGACCACAAATACCAATTGCCCTTTAGTAACACACTGATAAGAGAAACCTCTCAAAACAATTTTATTGAGGCTTAAGAAGTTACATCAAGGAAGAGGAAATCTGGGAGGATTATGGCAAAAAAAAGGATAGGTAAAAAAATAAAAGATTCATAGTAGATGTGAAGAGGTGACACAAACTGAGAAGTACAGAAGAGCTAGAACAGAGGCAAAGGTCCCCATCAACTTCATTAGAAATTGATTTGTAATATTCTGATTTGATTACTGAAGAACACAATACTGTAAGTATAGAGAGTATAGGACGCAATACAGACTTGCAAAGATAACAGTAGTGGAACACTTCATGGGAATTGAAATCTGGTTTGGCAGGTCAGATCTGATTCAGCAGATCCAGAATCCTGCAATCTCTGTCATCATGGAAACAGCTCACTGGCATGATTCCCCATCACTGAACAAGTCTCATTTCCTTCAAATGAGTCTTACATCTTTGTAGAGAAATTTCTTAGCCAAAGATTCATCTTGTAAGTAAACATCTGAACACAAAAGAAATGCACTAGTATTTCTTCTCTAGGTTTATTCAACAATGTATGTGCAACAAAACATATTATTATCCTATTTTACCACATTAAAGGGTCAATAGTTAACACATAACATCTGTAAAATGTGGACAATTACCCTGCCCACAACCACACCAAAGCAGTTTACAAATACATGAGATATACAAAGCAGTAGAACACAATTTCCTTCTGAGGTTTGCTTTTATATTGAATCAGTATTTAAAAATTTCTGGAATTAGGCATTCATGCATCTTTTTTAAAGGTGGCTATGCTCAGCACAGATGCCACATTATCCACAAGATTTTATCACATTATCCAACTTCAAAAGATTTTCATGAGAATCAATCTCAAATTATTTGATTTGATGCTCATCAGAAAGTGTTCACATATATATTTATAATAACTGATTTAGTGTGACAGAGCTAGGAATTTATGACATTATTCCTGACATGACAAAACATTTTAAGATAATTCCTAAGCAAAAGCTGAGTATACTATTGATTGACTGCTGTGTAGAATAATGCAAGTTCATAATTTTGTTAAAGCAATGCAGAATATAATAGTCCAAGATAATAGTCCAAGAAAGCCAACAGTCCAACTGCTGGTTTTCTGATCTGTGACAGAATTTCCCAATTATCTTTTGCGACCACCCAGCAAAGAGCTGGCTGATCCAAAGCATCAAATTAGGCCAGAGTATGCCTGACCCGATAAAACCTTCTCTATTGACAATTCAGATAGACGACATTTCCCTTGAATGAGGTGTTGAGAACTCAGGATCACAACCTCAAATTTAAGAGTTGCTCATGTAGGACAGAATTGGATTTTCTTCATTCAAAGTGATGCAGATCTTGGAGAGGTTTGGAGGTTCTGTCACCAAGCATATTCACATTAGTGATCAACAGATTCTTGGGCATTAAGAGAATCAAAAGCTGTGGTATTAGTGTCGGAAAATGGCAGTGAAGTAAAAAGATCTGTCATAATCTCACCCATGAAGGACTATAGGGAGCTTGATAAGCTGGTCGATAGTCTACACTCAGCCAGGCAGAGATGCATCGTTTCTCCTCCTTTCCCTCTCTCAATAAGCCCTGTCAGCAGGGCCTCCAGCAGACTAATGCACTTGGTTCTGAACCAGATGGTACTCTGTAGAAAGTTGCTAGAATAGGGGCAGGGAGTCTTGTACTCCTCAATCTCCTCAGAAAGTATAGGTACTGCTGTGCCTTCTTGACCAATGAGGAAGTGTTATCATCTGTAGATTAGATTTTCTGTTGTTATGTGCTCTTCACTCTCTCCATGGCAGAGCCATTGATGTGCAATGGAGAGTGGTTCACCTGTGCCTTACTGAAGTCCACAATTATCTCTGTTGTCTTGTCCAAGTTGTGGCTCAGGTTATTGTTCTCACACCTTTTGACAAGCCTCACTACGTCCTCACTGTATGCTGATACATTATTGTTGGTGATGAGGTCAGCCACCATTCTATCAGTGAACTTGATGATGTGATTTAAGCTGAATCTGGCAGTACAGTTGTGAGTCAGCAGCATGAACAGCAGTGGACTGAGTACACAGCCCTGGGGTCACCAATGCTTAGCTTGATGGAGCTTGAGATGTTGCTGCCAACTTTGACACACTGGGGTCTTTCCATCAAGCAGTCCAAGATCCAATTACAGTGAGGGATGTTGAGCCCCAATGAGGACAGTTTATCCACTGGCCTCTGAGGGATGATCATGTTAAACACCAAACTGAAGTCAATGAACAACATCTTGGCATTGTTTTCCAGGTGGAATAAAATGGAATGGAAGGTAGAGGTTATGGCATCATTTGGTGAAACAGTCTGAGAGGTAAGCAAACTGCAAAGGGTCCAATGTCCCTGGAAGATGGGATTTTATACAATCCATTACCAGCCACTAAAAGCCACATGATTGCTGAGGTCAGTGCCAATGAGCAGTAATCGGCCACTGCAACCGTGCGCACTACCATCTTGTGACATCACCAATGTTGATGTACCTTTTATTTCTTCCAGCAATTCTCGCATTTACTTCATACCATACTTCATTTTGCTGAAATAATACTTTTGAGTGATGCAACAGTCAATCTGGTTTAGAATATTTCAAAAATTTCTCAAAGTTAGATACAAATTTTAAACGGAGATAATAAAGATTCAGACATTGCAAGGTGGTCTTTGTAGCAAGTTGGGTTAAACACTCTCTTCCACCTTCACACAAACACTATACCCACTCCAAAGCCCACGCGGAGTCTCACCCTCTTAGCCATGAGGACATATTCAGTATTAGTCAAAAACTAAAATTTACATCAATGCCTATAGCAGAAATATGGAAGAGGAGTGAAAGCATTTACTGCTGTTATGAATGTGAAGCAACTCTGAGGGGCCGAAGGGTACAAAGTTGCCCCCTCCTTTTTGAGAATCGCAAGATCGCTATTAATTCGGGTCTGGGACCCAGGAAATGAGACAGAGACACGCAGAATACACAGGGTTTGGAATGTGTCCTGGCCTCAGCGAAACGGAACCACTGATAACGGCTATTGTCTCTTGGAGACGGAATTGTGTATTGAGTACTGTACTATTCATTGAAAACCCTCAGGAGACAACCAGAGTGGTCTGGTTGAGGGATTGCATCATCCCAACCTGATTGACATCTGAGACCCCGTGAGTAAGGATAAAAGAGGGTCTGGGGAACAACCCCTTTAGACGCACCAGGAGAAACGCTGGAAATCCAGTGACAGCGTTTATAGCAAAAGCCGGTGGGGGCTCGTGTGCGTCCTCCCTTGTCAGGGTGGTGGGCTCATCACAGAAGAACGGTTTAGCTAAAGGAGAGGCCACAAGTGAAAGGCCACACCAACAGGACTCCTGACGGTTCGAAATCATAAAAGGAAAGCCGGCAAGTTTTTCTCCAAATCTCTCTCTCTCTCCAACCATTGCAACACAGCGGTCCCCAAAGGCTGCAGCCTGCATGAACTGAGTGAACTTCATATTTCCATCGGACAATACATTATCCCCTAGACAATGATAGAGCTTATTTCTTATTGATTATTATTATACCCGCACTTTTAGACTTAGTATTGACGACGTATATTATCTGTATATTTGCATTGATATTATTTTTGTGTATTTTTACTAATAAATACTGTTAAAAATAGTATCATCAGACTTCAACGGACGTCTCCATCTTTGCTGGTAAGTGACCCAGTTATGGGGTTCGTAACACTGCAAAAACAAATTTCTTGGAATGCTAAAAATTTTGTATTAAGCCCTATTAAAATATCACACAACTAAAATACCAATCCGAAGTATGAAATCTTGTGATACACATTGTGTGGCCTACAGGGTACTAATTACTCAGTCTTCTTAAAATGCCAAAACATGCTGATATTTTGCATGTAGAAAGAAAGAAAAATCATCCAGCTAACAATGCAATGTCAAGTACTGCACATCTTTTGGCTTTTAAAATATGATCAATGTCTGTACATACTAAACTCTGCAACTTTTCAGAAAACATAATGTCACTGAACACACAAGAGCTTATAGTTTACATACAGAGCCAGTGTCAATTTATCGCTGGGACAATTTGAAAACAGTCATTATTACAATCTTAATAAGAGACTTTTCAAATACATGGTAAATCAAGAGAAAACACTTACAGATCTGTTTTCCTACGCTTCAGTGGTACTTTGGTATCAAAATAAGTACCAATAATGCTAAAATTACAACTTGCAAACTCAATTATTCAAATGGTCAATAATTATTAATACTGAGATTGTATATAATTGCTCCAAATTATATTTCAGTTGATACTATATTTTTTTCAAAAGCAGACATCATAAGTGATCCATAAATGCTTACTTTCTTTCAAACCTTCCAACTTCTTTTATTTCCACCACAATTCACTTGGTATAAATTGAAGGATATTTTCAAATCAAAATTTGCAAACAACATAAAACATAAACCTTCTCATACGAACACCCTGAGGACTGGGTGTCATAGAAAGCTACAATATGAAACAAGCAATTCAGCACATCAAATCCACACCAACTATGCAGGCCAGCATTTTGTGTGCGTTCCTCCAGCATTTTTGTGTGTGTTGTCTTGGATTTTTTCATGTTTGTGACCCATTTCACTATCCTGTATTTAATCACACTTTATTATTCTCTGTACATTTTAATCAGGTTCTAACACTCACCTACACACAAGGAGCAATTTACACTGATCAATTATCCCACCAACCAAAAGGTCTTTGTAATGTGGAACAAAAATAGATTACCTGGGGTAAACCCGCATGATGTACATAAAACCCCACACAGGCAAGACTCAAAGTCGGGACTGAACTAAGTCTCGTGCTGTGAGGCAGCAGCTCCACTAGCTGAGCCAACGTGCTCCCCTATTACTCCTATTATCATTCCAACACACAAGCAACACACACAAAATGCTGGAGAAACTCAGCAAACTGGGTAACATCTATGAAAAAGAGTGAACAGTTGGTGTTTAGGGTCAAGACTTCATCGGGACTGGAAAAAAGATTTTCTCGTCTTTGTGCTACACTTACAATTTACCTATTTTTAAATCTATGTAACTCAGGTGATTTTAAAGGGAACATGTAATAGGTTTAAAGACAGTGCCAGAAATGGGACAGGGAGTGTAAAAACGCAAAAAAAAAAATCAGTGAGCCGGATGCCGAACCATCAGGATTTCCCAAAAAAAACAGACAATGGATTTAACAATAGTTTGAATGGCTAGCATCAAAATAACTGTATTAACCTGTTTGTATATGCTGAATCAACACCAACTTGTCTAATCATCCTTCTAACGATTAGAAAGCACAGAATACAAAGGAATCATACAGAAATAAAAACATGATAGAAAATAAGCACCTTAGAAAATGGAACAAGAGTAAGTCATATGGAAGTCTGAACATCAACTCCCTTTTCTACTTAATGTCCATTCTCAACACCTTGAGCCAAAATTTAAAGAAAAGTTGTGTGGTATTTAAAAGTGATGGGATCTATCAAAGTACTTTTAAGAAATTTCTGTGTGAGCAAAAAAATGCTCTTTTTGACAATTACCCTCAGTATTACCTTTCTGCATCCAAAAAAGCAGTTCCATTCCCTTCTAACATATAACTGAGGCAAACTTACTCAGTGCAGAACTACAAAGTCTACAAAGAAGTTAAGCTTAGATTTTGGTGTAGGACATCACAAACTTCTAGTGAAAAGGCCAACAACTGGGACAGAGCAGTCTCGTTATTAAGGTCTAATATGATTTTAGACAACACAGGCTTTAAAGAGTAAATACAAACATGTATACTGCTGGGCCATGAGATAGTACTCTGAACAATGGTTGCAACAATTGTTATTGCACCTGCAATTTTTTGGGATTTTCATCTCTTGTGAAAGAAGAAAGATATTTCCTGTAATTTGCAATGGGTGCAAAAAGAAAAGTATGAAGCAAGAATTATTGGAGAGGATCAAACATTGAGATGGGACAGCAATCTTTTAATTTCTCATAATTTTTATCTGTGAAGGAAAGCTATGAAGGTAAGCAAGCAAGGTTTCAAAGAATGAAGAAATTAGCCTCACCAGCTGTTAAGTACAAAGTAAAAGCCACAACCAAAGAATGTACCAAGGTCATGCACACCAAATTTAATTTAAGATAATAATAAATCCAGAGGGATTTGGATGCTGGCAGAAACTAAGAAATATTGTTTTGATTTTGCTTGTAATCGTATTTAATATCAGATAGATCTAAAAATGTGTTCAGTTGTCAAGATATCAAGTGGTCTTAGATTATTTGTTTATTATACTCATTAGTGAACCTTCATTTCTTACTAATACTTCCATTCACCATTTATGTAAATTTGTTTTTCTCTGAATTTACATTCATAATCTGCAGCTGTATACCTCAATACCACAGCTCAAATACTTCAAAATATGCACCTAATGAAATTATCTACTGGTTTCATCAGGAAGATTTGAAGTCAAATGAATTATATGCAGATTCAAACTGCTATTTTCTTCTCTGCAATCTGTCAAGATTCTCAGATATGTAGCGAAAAATGCATTCAACAGATGATTACAATGGCCATTTTAAACATGCTCTTTTACTATAAATGCTCTATATTCCATTATCATTTGCAGTACAAAAAAAGAAACCAAAGATGAATACTACACAACAACTTGAATAACATATGAAGGATATACAAGAGAAATATTGTTTAAAATCTGAGGTTAAAATCAATTTAAAATAGTATACTGTAATTTAAGAAATGGAACAGAACTGCTGGTTTCTTTGTGAATGACATCTTTTACCCTGAGAAGGAAACGTTTTTCCTCTTAGTCAACTCAAAAAGCTTTAAACACGTAATAAATATTCAGCAGATATAATAAACTTTATCCATAAGTTATTTTGTATTTTTCAAATATAAAATTTGATATTGGTGAGATATTGAAACTCTGACTTGCGAATGAAATAATCAACCCTCACCCATTCCTGAAGAAACTCAACACTAAATCTCAATAGGAAGTGCAATTGCACATTTAATGGCCGTGGTAGAAGTCCCAATGACAAGCAATTACAATTTCTACTTTATCACTTCATCAAATATTACAGATACCCTTTTAGAATGCATGCTAGTTAACAAAGCAAAAGTATCACAAAAATATATCTACAATGGAAATATATACAAATTACTTCAATGATGCATCAATACCAAATTCAATTACTGTGTTTTGCCTGAAAATCTGTGCACACTTTTCCAATTATGAGGAATTCTTTAATTTGGGGAAAGAAAAATACTTATTCTCCCTAATCTTGATGACATGACCAAAGAAAAGAAAATGGTGACAACTTTGAATTGCCTCATTAGAATTCAACTGCTCTACCTTAATTTCCAAGTTACTCACTCATAATAATCACTATTCATTTAGGAACGATGAAATGGGGCTAGATTTAAATCAAATCCTAATATAACAAAGTCAATGGATGCCAATATTCCAAATGCATCAAAATAGATTAAGCATGTTGCAATAAGCTACTCTTATCAGAATAAACAGAATTTTGTTACTGATGTTACTAAATTTGCTATAATGTTTGCAAGTTCTAAGACGTGCATGCAGGGTACTAAGAGAAAATAATATTTGAAAATCTTTAAAAACAATCAATTCCTAAACGTCAAACATAGCACACTCAATAAAGTCAGAGTCTTCTTTGGTCTTGTCATTTAAAATTTGTCTTTTCAGAATATTGAGAGCCCCAGAAGACTGCTGCTACTGAAGGCCAAATCAATCTTTCAGCAATAAATAAAAATCTTTTAGTTTATTTATTTGCTGTCTTCTACGTCAAAATGCAAGACAATATGCCCAAGAATTGATTGGCTCAATCAGCTAACCAATTTATGTTTAGGTGATGGTTGAGGAGGGAAGGATGGTGTCAATTTCAATTTCTTCCTGTGGGTCAGATGTGCACCACCACTACAGTATATACTTCAACAAAAGATCTCACACTAAATTTCAATATTGCACAACAAATAATAATGGCAGGCTGGATTCCATTGTTGGCTTATTTAAGCTTCCAACAGGTCTTGAAAAGATATTGCTTTGGCAATTCTCAGACAAGTATTTGGATCTCATGAGCAAATAAAATGCAAAGTACACTTTTTTTTTCTATGAAGATGTTAGAAGACCATGTAAATGTAGTTAATCGCCAGAATAATTCCCTGTTCACCAAAACTTTGGTAAGGTTTTAGAAATAAAGTTGGCTGCCTGCCCTGGACCTCTACCCACCTGCTGCTGACAGAAGAGTTCTGTTGCTTGAGTACAAGTTCACGTTGCTGCAAAAGAATTATCTCCCGTGATAGATCTTCAGGACTCCTTAAAAAAATACAAACAGAGAAAAGGTCAAACAAACTCTTTTTTATTTAGTTTTCAATAAAAAACAGTGCTGAAAACACTCAACACATCCTGGAGATTCTATGGAGATGGGGACAGAATTTCTTTCTCAGGCTAATGAGCGTTCATCAGAAGCCTTAATGGATTCTGCAGAAGATTCACTGGCATAAAATATTAACTATTTCTCTCTATACAGGTGTTGCCCAACCTACTGAATGTTCCCAAGGCAATGTTCTGAATTTCAGATTTCAATCTTCAGTTTTGATTTTCTATTAAAATTTGCATATTTTCATGCAACACACACACACACACAAAATGCTGGTGGAACTCAGCAAATCAGGCAGCATCTATGCAGAGAAATAAACAGTCGATGAGCCCTCCCCCACCTTATTCTGGTTTCTTTTCCAGTCTGGATGAAGGATTGTCAATAATCCCCTGAAATTTCACCCTCAACAATCGTTCATTCCGTTGCTCAAATGACTTATTTTGCTCTCAATTTCACCCAGATAAAATAGGAAATATTTACAGAATGAAAATTGAGCTTTAAAAATAAATTTCTTCAGAAATGCAAATGACAAAAACAATAATACTGGAAAAACTTGCACAATTATGGGTTCAAAGAACTTTCTTCAAATGGGAAATTCAGAGACAGAATTATTTCGCATCCAATAGTGACCCCTTATATTACCACGATATAAAATAAAACATAGTTGGACAATATTTTCAACTATATCAACACAAACATTTAAAATATTTCCAAATGAAAAAGCTCACTTGTTCCTTCAAAATAACAGATCACAAGTTATAAAAATTATTATGTGTCTCAGCTTCCCTTGAAAATTTCTTAGGGACTGAACCATTGACTCCTTATCTGCGACTTTTATCTATCCACTCTTTTTCAGTCATTGACAGACTAAAAACATTTTGCACAAATATTGAACATACAATGGAAGGCAAGTCAGTTCAAAGACATCAAGTCACTTTCTTCTATAACATGCTAATAATAAACTTACTTGAATTATAACATATTGTGCATGTAAATGAAAATTGGTCTTTCAATGTTCATTTAAAAACTGTAAGATCTCTCAAAATATCTCATTATCAATCAAAATTCTTTGAAAATAACACCGAATCAGTTTGTGAAGACTTTAAGATTAGTGAATCTTGGTTCATATTTCAGACTTTCAGTTTATTCAGATGTTATTGGAGTAATTCTTATTCAAAAGCTCAATTAATATAACTTATAACACAGACTTTTCCTCTGTAATACAAAACTTACAAACTTTAGCTCATTAACAGTATTAACAAAGTCAGCAGTACATCGTGTAATATAAATTTAATCAAGTGGGGTTGTCAATTTTAAGATAACTTGCTAAGGATCCAACAGGGAGATGAGAAAAAAACAAGTGAAACTCTGCAGATGCTGGAAATCCAAGCAACATACACAAAATGCTGGACTCTATGAAAAAAAGTACAGCTGACATTTCAAGCCCAGATCCACCAGCAGGACTGGAGTAGACTTAAAAGGTGGGGGAAAGAGACGGAGAAACACAAGGTGATCGGTGAAACCAGAAGGGGTGGGGGGAAGTAAAGAGCTGAGAAGTTGATTGGTGAAAGAGATGCAGGGCTGGAGAAGGGGAATTCTAGTAGGAGAGGACAGAAGGCCATGGAGGGGCAGGAGCACCAGAGGGAGGCGATGAGCAGGGAAGGAGATAAGGTGAGAGGGAAAAGGGGATAGGGAATGGTAGGGGGGGTATTACCAGAAGTTCAAGAAATCTATATTCATGTCATCAGGTTGGAGGCTACCCAGAAGGAATATAAGGTGGTGTTCCTCCAGCCTGAGTGTGGCCTCATCAAGATAGTAGAGGAGGCCATGGATGTATTGGAATGGGAATGGGAAGTGGAATTAAAATGGGTGGCCACTGGGAGATCCCATTTCTTCTGGTGGATGGAGCACAGGTGCTCAGCGAAGCAGAATCCCAATCTATGTCGGGTCTCACTGATATACATCGATATACCGGGAGCACCAGACATAGTATATGACCCCAACAGACTCACAGGTGAAGTGTCACCTCACCTGGAAGGACTGACTGGGGCCCTGAATGGCAGTGAGGGAGGAGCTGCTGGGGTAAGTGTAGCACCTGTTCCACTTGCAACAAAAAGTGCCAGGAGGGAGGACCAGTAGGGAGGGACGAATTTACAAGGGAGTCGCATGAGGAGCGATCCCTGCGGAAAGCAGAAAGCGTGGGGGGAGGGGGGAGGGAGAAGTGCTTAGTGGTGAGATCCCATTGGAGATAGCAGTAGTTCCAGAGAATTATGTGCTGGACACGGAAACTGGTACGCGCGAACAAAAAGAACTCTATCCATGTTAGCGTAGTGGGAGAATGGAGTGAGAGCACATGTGCATGAAATAGAAGAGATGCAGTTGAGGGCAGCATAGATGGTGCAGGAAGGGAAGCTGCTTTCTTTGAAAAAGGAAGGCATCTTCATTCTGGAATGAAAATCCTCATCCTAAGATCAGATGCAGCAGAGACGGAGGAACTGAGGAAAGGGGATGGCATTTTTACAAGTAACAGAATGTGAAGCAGTATAGTCCAGGTAGCTGTGAGAGGCTACGGGTTTATAATATAATATAATAGGGGAGGGAGGTGTTTGAAATGGTCCAGGTAAATTTAAGAGCAGAATGGAAGCTGGAGGCAAAGTTGGTGAAGTCAACAAGCTCCGCATGGGTGCAGGAAGCAGCATCAACAGAGTCATCAACGTAGCGAAGGGAAAGTGGGGGATGGACATCAGTGTAGGCTTGGAACATAGATTGTTCCATGTAACTGACAAAAAGGCAGGCATAGCTGGGACCCATGCAAATGTCCAATGGCTACACCTTTTGTTTGAAGGAAGTGGGAAGAGCCAAAGGAAGAAATTATTAAAAGTGAGGACAAATTCTGCTAGACAGAATCTGCTAGTGGTGGTGGGGGGGAACTGATTGGGGCTGGTGTCCAGAAAGAAACAGAGAGCTTTGGGGCCTTCCTGGTGGGTGATCAAGGTTTAGAGGAACTGGACATCCATAGTGAAAATAAGATGATGGGTGCCAAGGGAACCTGAAATCCTTGAAAAGATCAAGAGCATGTGAGGAGTCACAGATGTAGGTAAGAAGGGACTGAACCGGGGTGGGGGGGGTGGGGGGGGAATAAAACAGACTTGAGGTATGCAGATACAAGTTCAGTGGGGCAGAAACAAGCTGAAACAATGGATCTACCTGGACAAACAGGCTTGTGGATCATGGATAGGAGGTAGAAACGAGAGGTGCGGGGTGCGGGAACTATAAGGTGGCAGTGGATGGGAGATCCTCAGAGTCAATAAGGTTGGTGATGGTGTGGAAGATATTGGCCTAGTGCTCCTTAGTGGGATCCTGTTTGAGACCCATTTTCACCATTACCCATTTATTGACCTGGATGGGTAGTGGAAGGGGGTCAGCAACAACTCACAATATGAAATAGTAAGTATATCTTAATATAGGGCAATAAAACAAACTGCTGGAATAATTCAGCGGGTGAGGTAACATCTGTGAAGGCAAGGGGACGGTGGAGTTTCAGGTCAAGATCTTTCATCACACCTAAATTAATACATCGGTTATCCCTCTGCCTTCATGAATGCTATCTCACACACTGAGTCCCTACAGCTGTTCACTTCTTTCCCCAGATCATAGCATGTGCAGATTCTTAATTCTCCATATCTCAATATATTTGCAGCACTCTGAAGAAAGAGGGAAATGGATATAACTGGATGGCCTATGAAGAAACCTGGGGCTTCTCTTCAATGGGTCAATGATGGTACCGGTAATCATTGGCAACATACTGTGGGCTGCAGACATAAATTCTATATATAAGCAGCATACACAAAATGCTGGAGGAACTCAGCAGGCCAGGCAGCATCTATGGAAAAAAAGTACAGACCTTTCACCAGTCCTGCCGAAGAGTATCGGCCCGAAACTCTGACTGTACTTTTTCTATAGATGTTGCCTAGCCTGCTGAGTTCCTCCAGCATTTTGTGTGTACTGCTTAGATTTCCAGCATCTGCAGATTTTCTCGTTTGTGAGTTCTAAATAAACCTCTTTTGAAATAACTCTCACTGCAATCTGCAGCATGTAACTTCTCTCTAGGCAATGTACTTTTAAATCAATTTAATGATCTATACATCTCACAATCATCTGAAGAACTCGGCGGACCAGGCAGGTATGGCGAGACGGGGGAGGATGATTACAAGCCAGGCTAAAATGTAGAAGGATGAGGCCTCCTCTACCCAGCATCTTGTTGGCAAATGTGCAATCACTGGAGAACAAAATTGATGATCTGGGGGCATGTTTGGTGTAACGGAGAGAAGTGAGAGCCTGTTGTACTCTATGTCTGACCAAGGTGTGGCTTTCTCCCAGCACAGCAGATACAGCAATTAGATCCAAAACCTTCTTGATTTACATAATGGACCAAACAACTTGATTTAGAGGAGGGAAAAGGAGGAGGTATGTGCTTCTTGATAAAGTCTCAGTGGTGCTCCGGTGTGAAGGTTTTGTCAAACTCGTGCTCCCCCAACTTGGAACACCTAACAGTCAAATGCTGTCCATAATATTTACCAAGGAAGTTATCATCCATGATCCTAATCACAGTTTACATGCTCACAATACCGCATGATGCCAACTCCAAACAAGAAGCAGTCCATCCCAATACATTTCAAATCATAATTGGGGACTTCAACCATACTTGTTTGAAGAAAACATTACCCAATTACCATCAGCATATAACCTGTAGCACCAGAGGTCCCAACACAATACACCACTGTTATACCTAGAAAAGGAATGCCGAGCATTCCATGCCCAGCCCACATTTCAATCTGATAATTTGGGGGTCCTTCTCATAATTGCATATAGGCAAATCTCTAGAGATTAGGGCAACAGAGAGGCAGCTGCGGGAGGCAAAGGAACAGTTGTAGGATTGCTTCGAGACAGCTTACTGGGCCGTGACTGGAGATCTGAATGAATACAGATTTAACATACTTTACTAAAATGTAGACATTATGCCCTCACAAAATCATTCAGAGTTTTCCCCAGCCAGTAGCCATGGATGAACCATGAAATCCAAAATCTGCTGAATCAAACTTGAATCAATGAAGGATGCCCGACAGTTGCAGCAGAGATTGAATACAATCACCTCTTATTAATTTAAATCAAGCAACATAGAAGACAGCAGGGCTTTGCTTCCAGATGAGTTCAATGGCTTCTATGCTCACTTTGACCATCAAAATATCCAAGATGGCGGCACGACGCAGCTTGCAGCAGCCACTCCGGAACTGATTATCTGTTATTTGTGAAGTGGGGTGCCATGCGCAATCATAATCGATTGAAAATGGACGTGGGAGCACGGAGGAACATCGGGAAATTCCAGGAAGACTTTCTTCGTTGCTGCTGCTGCTGCTGTGAGGTCCGGGACTCTGCTGGGAAGAACAGGCACCCAGTCCTCGGGGTCGCGTTGCCGATGGCCATTGGCGGGGCCATCTTAATACGCTCGGCAGAGGATGGTGCTTGGAGAAGCTGTGCCGAAGGGGATGGTCGTCAGCTCGAAGGTTCGACAGACTCGGAGTCCGCTGCGGTCAGGTCGCTTTCGGTGTGTGCTGCGTCTGCGAGGCTGAGTCGGGCGGTGCCTTTTAAGTCCATAGCAGGGGTATTCCCTTCTGCCGCCGGCGTGGGATGGCGAGTCTGTCAGGACCCTGGAGACTTGTGGAAACTGTGTGGTGATTTCTTTTGAACTTATAGTCCTTTAACATCTTTGGACTATTTTTACTGTGCCCATGATCTGTTTTTTTTATCAATTATGCTATTGTTTGCACTGTTGTAACTATATGTTGTAATTATGTGGTTTTGTGCAGGTCTTGTAGCTTTAGTTTTTGGTCTTGTTTTTGTCTGGTGGATTTGGAGCTCCTTTCTGGGGAACACGCTAAGACGGTAGCACGATATTAATATGCAGCAGCCTCTCCAGACTCTGGACTGGGGATTGCCAAACGTTATGTGAATTTTCTGGTGTAGTCTGTTTTGTCATATGCTTTTGTGATATCATTCTGGGGGAACGTTGTCTCATTTTTTAACTGCATTGCATTTGTGGTTTCTAAATGACAATAAACTGAATCTGAATCTGAAAATGTACAGGAATCGTTACAAATTTCCACAACCTCCAATGATCTGATGATTTCAGTGCCTGAAGCTGACATGCAAGCAGCATTCAGGAGGGTGAACCCACGAAAAGGAACTGGCCCAGATGAGGTCCTGGCCAAGTACTAAAGACCTGTGCTGATCAACTGACTGGTGTGGTCAGTGAAATCTTCAACTTCTCGCTTCGGCATTGTGTAGTAACTACCTGCTTCAAGCAAGCTTCAATAATACCGGTGCCCAATAACAGCATAATAACCTGCATAATAACAGCATAGTAACTGCCCAGTAGCACTTACATCAAAGTGTTTTGAAAGGTTGGTGATAAAACATATCAGCTCCTGCCTGAGAAGTGACTTAGATCTGCTCCAATTTGCTCACTGGTGCAATAGGTCCACAGCAGATGCTATCTCATTGGCTCTTCACTCAACCCTAGAACATCTGAACAGCAAAGATGCATACATCAGGATGTTCTTTATCGACTACAGTTCAGCATTCAATACCATCATCCCCTCAAAATTAATAAATAAGCTCCAAGACTTTGGCTTCAATATCTCCTTATGCAATTGGATTCTCGGTTTCCTTACTCGCAGATGCCAGCCAGTTCAGATGGGCAACAAAATCTTCTCGACAACCTATTGGCCCACTTTCACAGACTCTTCATATCTCGATATTTATTGTTTATTTATTTATAATTATTTCTTCTTTTTGTATTTGCACAGCTTGTTGTCTTTTGCCCTCTGGTTGAACACCGTAGTAAGATGGTCTTTCATTGATTCTGGTGTGGTTATCATTCTATAGATTGAGTATGCCCGCAAGAAATTAAATCTCAGAGTTATATATAGTGACATATATGTACTTTGATAATAAAATTTACTTTGAACTTTAACTGGTGAGAAAAAGTTACTTTGATCAAGTAGCAAACACAAGGCCAGGTTCAGATCAGTCATCTAAATGAATGGAAAAGCAAGTTCAACAGGCCATATGGCTTGTTTCTGGTTCCTACTTTTTAATTGCTTTATTTCCCAGCAACCATGTATGTTTCTTATCATGTTGAGTAAATGAGTATACTAAAACTACATTTCATTGTTTTTAATAAATGTCCAGTTGGTAAAATTATTAAAAACACTCATACCTTGGTTTGGGTACGTCCTACAGTAAAGATTTCATTTGAACAAAGTAGATGAGCTTAGGTTTGCACTTTTTGATATCCTTCATTGAAATTTCAATTGTTTTGCAAATTGGTACCATTCACTACACTCCCTCACAAATCTAAAGATTTATTGATGACAGCAAAACTAAATTTGAGCTAAAATGGAGGATTCTTTCCTGGTAATTTTTAGTCAAAAATTGAATTAAACTTCTATCTAGTTTGCAGCTTCCCTATAAGCATATCTGAAAATAGGTGGCAATTAGCTGGCAATTCAAAACTTAGATTGAAGTGTACTTGAAGAAACCTTTGTAGAATGAGTAGAAAACCTATCCTAACATGTGATCATTCCTTAAATATCTGTAAATAAAAGTTGCATGTGTAACGCTTCATTTTTGTCTACACATCAAGCATGTCAAAGAATTCTAATGGAATACAAGCATTCTTAATTTTTAAACTCATTGCTGTAAATTATTCTCAACTAGAAGCTAACACAAAACCATTATTCATTCATAATATAATTGATTTTCTCAAAAAGAAGTTGAAATTATAAGATGCTTCCTCAGTAAAAATTCAGAATATGTTGCCTAGGCAACCTATTTTACTTGACGCATTCTGTCAGCAATTGTTGATTGCAAGGGGTATATGATAATAATTATCTTTGTGTTTACTACATCAAAACAGATTTTTAAATTGTTCTGTTTAGAGATACAGCACACAACAGGACCTTCCAGCCCAACAAGTCACACCATCCGGCAACCCATCTATTTAACACAAGACAATTTATAATGGCCAATTAATTTACTAACTGTTTCGCCTTTGGACTGTAGGAGGAAGCCCACACAGTCACAGGGGGAACATCCAAACTCTTTACAGACAGCACCAGAATCTAACCCCAAACTCCAATATCCCAAGTCGCAATAGCATCATGTCAATCGCTGTGCTATCGTGACGTCCCAGCCATCAAATATCAGATGTACTCTGGTATATCTGTGGAAAATGCATTGTTTCACAATGTTATGTAATGACTCGATAGAATTTTATAAATACAGCACAGAGATACCTTTTTACATAATCAGTCCAGGCAGGAATTTTTGCTCCATTTTAGTCTTCTTACATATTTATCTAGTTCTGAAAATGCAATCCTCTATTCAAAACATACAGTAAAACTGATGAAACCACTATCCCACCTTTTGGAAATCCATATGGTCAGCATCTCACTCAACAAGTTATGTTTGACTCACTTCTGACTCATTTGCACCTAGATCCTGTACTCCTTTCCCACTCACTTGGCCCCAGTTCCCACATACACTCATCACCAATATTCTGTTCTTGTACTCTTTACATTCACTGATTGTAGAGTTTCTGTTCTGCCTTTAAAATATAGGAGCCCCAGTTCCATACTTCGTTGCAAATTACTGAGGTTCTGGCTCCCATGCTCCCTTCCAACTCACCAGACCCAGATTCCCTCTAACCTTACCTAGTTTAGTTACCCACACTCCCTTGAAACTTGACAGGACCTTGTTTCCTGCACTCTTGAAGTTTACCAGTTTCACTGGAAGACATATATAGAAAATTAATTCAAATTGTGTTGAATCACTAGATTAACAATATCCAATAGTCTGGAAAATAGCTTTGAAGTCTTTAAATTATCCATCTATTCATTCTGACAATTACTTACTTAAAACTCCATTGCATTATTATGGGAGTGCATCAAGACAATGATGCCACTCTTTAAAGGGAGCTTCAATCCCTGCTCAAGCGTAAAAAAAAATTATAATGCTTATTTCAAATGCAAGCTCTCCCTTTACATAAAAGTGCGATAGAGAACTTCAGACTACACAACATCCCTCAAATTCATTACTTGGTTTTATAAATTAAATTTTAAGGAGGAAATTAGACAAATTAGAAAATTTGCCGAGCCAAGGAGAAAAATCAATAAATGAGTCAATGATTACCTGGAGCTTGGTTTCAAAATACGTTCTGACATTGAAGAATACATTGTGACAGCTGAAGGTTGGTCACATTTAGGTTGTAGTAGGCTGGGAAAACATGGATGGTTTTCTCTGGAGCCATGGAGGCTGAAGGGAGACCTGACAGAAGCTTATAGTTTTATGAAAGGCATCGGTCAGGTAGAGAGCCTCATACTAGATAGCAAGCATGTAAGGTGGAGGGGCTGCAAGTTCAAAAGAAATGTGCAGGGCAAGTCTTTTACACAGAGTGGTGGCTGCCCAGAATGTTCTGTCAGGAATGGTGGTGTTGGCAAATACAACAGAGATGCTTAAAGCCTCTTATATAGGCCAAAAAATGTGGAAAGAATAGAGGGATTAGTTTAATTAGATGTTTAATTAACTTGGCATCACATCATGGGCTGAAGGTCCTGTTCCAATTTTGTACTGTTCTATGATTTATGTTCTATGTAAATATGCAAGCATTGTCTGTGTACCAAAATCCTCTTCCTGAAGATGGGAAGATGTTGGTTCAGCTGTGGAGATAACAGCTTCCTATTTCTCCTGAATATTAGCTCTGCTTCAGAAGGACCCTTGTTGTGGAAGCATATTATTGTGGGAAACAAGACTGAGCCGGGCATGGTTACATGGTCCCTGTTGATGTGCCAACAGACCTGTGAGTACTGGGTGGTGGGGTGATGCAAGGAGCAAATTGTAGACCCTTTCCAGTTTGCCTTCTGCTCGATCCAGTCCACTGATGATGCTATAGCCTTGGCCCTCCACTCCACCCTATCCCACCTAGAAAATGATGCCTCACACACCAAATTGTTGTTCATCAACTTCAGCTTGGCATTTAACACAATCATCCCTGGTGGGCAAACTGTCCAAGTTGGCAGCAACATCTCAAGCTCCATCACACTGAGCACTCCCCCCCCCCCACTCACCCCCACCTCCTCCCAGGGCTGTGTGCTCAGCCCACTTTTGTTCACATTGATGACTGCACTACCAGATCCAGCTCAAATCAAGTTTGCTGATGATACAATGGTGGTTGGCCTCAATGGCAACAATAATGAGTCAGCATACAGACAGGAGGTAGAGAGGCTTATCAATTAGTGTGAGAACAATAACCTGAGTTTTGACATAGACAGTAAGGCGTGCAGGTCAACAACTCTCCATTGCACATCAATGGCACTGCCAAGGAGAGAGTGAAAAGCTCAAAGTTCCTTGGTGTGTACATAACAGGCAATTTAACCTGGACCTACACCACCACCTCATTAATCAAGAAGGCACAGCAGTATCTACATTTTCTGAGGACAGTGAGGCAGTTAAGACTCCCCGCCCCTATTCTAACTGCTTTCTATAGGAGCACCATCAAAAGTGTCCTTTCTGGCTGCATCATTGTGTGGTATGAAAGCTGCAAGGCATCAAACTGCAGGATCTTACAGAGGATACAAAAATCACCATGGTCTCCCTCTCCCCTATTTGTGACACTTACCAGGAGTGTTGCATATGAAGGGCCCAAAGTATTGTCAAGGATCTCTACCACTGATCCCACAATCCCTTTGACCCACTATCATCAGGACTAAGACTGTCAGACTTGGTAACAGCTTTCTCCCCCAGCCTGGGAGACTAATGAATACCCTGCCATCACTAGGACAGCAAGCTGTTTACTGCACTGTTTACCTGTACTGCACATTTCACATGCATCTTGAGTTATACTTTATTAACTTATTTGTGGTAATGTTTTGTTTTATGTGCTGTGTATGATAGATGTATCGTGGGTGCACCATGCTCCAGAACAACGTTGTTTCTTTTGGTTGTGCATATGTACAGATGACAATGAACTTGAACTTGACAAATGTGGTATCATATTTGACTGCTCATGTCCATACAGCAGAACGTGGTCTCAGAATTAGAGATGTAACACACAGAAACATGCCCTGTACCTGCATCCCATGTCACCTATCCACATTCCCCATTTTCCAGCATTCAGCCTTCTGTCTGCCACATCATTTCAAGTACTTATCTAAACACTCTCAAGTGTCCTGAATGCCTTTGCCTCCATCAACCACTCTGGAATTATGTCCACTCTCTAAGTGAGAAAAAATACCTTCTTTATATAGCTTCCAAATATGGTGTGGCTCATCACCAACAACGTTGAGACAGCCTACAGAGAAGAGGTGGAAGATCTTGGGACATGGTACCAAGCAAATGAATTCTTCCACAATGTCAAAAGACAAAGGAGATGGTTATACACTTTAGGAAAATTCACACGACTCATGCCCCTCTTTACATCAATGGCACAGCAGTAGAGTCTCCGAGTAGTTTCAAACACCTGGGAGTGCACATCTTGCACAATCTCTCATGGTCCCATAGCACAACCTACACAATCAAGAAAACTCACCAATGCCTCTACTTTTTGAGTGCTGGACTATGCAGATCAATACTGATAACCTTCTACAGATGCGTAGTAGAAAGCATCCAAACGTGTTGTATCACTGCATGGTACTGAAACTACACTGTGGCGGAGAGGAGGGCTCTACAATGGGTAGCTAAAATTGTCCAACATACCACAGCACCACCCTAACTGCCATCAAGGACATGCAAACAGAAAGGTCCCAAAAAAAAGCCATCAATATCATGAAAGATCCCACCCACCCTGCTCATGGGTTGTTTGTCCCACTCCCATCAGGAAAGAGCTGTGTCATATCCACACCAGTAGTTCCAAGCTCAAAATGTATCTCCCCCTCCCCTACCACAATATTAAACATTTCTGTTATGAGGAAAGTTTCACACTAATCAACAGAGTCTGAATGGAGTAGTAGTAGACTGGAAACCAAGAACATTTGTCAAATTGATCTGAAATTAGCTTCTATCCTATCTCTACCCATCATCTCGTCCCCTTGACCTTCTTTAATCCAAACAAAATACAGGTGGTCCCCGTTTTTCAAACGTTCGCTTTACGACACCTTGCTGTTACAAAAGACCTACATTAGTTACCTGTTTTCGCTAACAGAAGGTGTTTTCACTATTATGAAAAAAGGCAGCACATGCCCCAAGCAGTCAAGCTCCTTCCCCGAAACTGTATTCTACCCGCCATTGCTTAAACACGTGCCTGTGAACATCTGTGCTTTATGTCGATTTACTTCGTGCATCCGTTAGCAAGGTGAGTTCTAAAGTATCGGAAAAGCCTATAAGAGCTCGTAAGGGTGTTACACTTAGTGTAAAACTAGACATAATTAAGCGCTTCGATCATAGTGAGTTTGGCTAAGGAGGCCGAGTTTGTGGAAGTTGACGAAGATGACGTAAAAAGAGGTTTTGACATCCCATGACAAAGAACTGACAGGTGAAGAGCTGATGCAATTGCAGGAGGAAAGGGTAACAATCAAAATCGAACGCAGTAGCTAACAGCCCAAAACTGAGGCTGTCCAGGAACTGAATGCGAAGCAATTGTGTGAGATTTTCGCTGCGATTGACAACGCTGCAATGACTGCAGGAAAGTATGACTTTAATTTTGAAAGGGCACATAGGTTTAGGGCATATTTGCAGGACGGTTTGAGTGCTTACAAAGAACTGTATGATAGAAAAATGCACCAAGCTAAGCAGTCAAGCATACTGTTGTTTTTCTTTTTTTTGTAATTTATTTTTTTATTGAAATTCATCAAACAAACATTTCCATAAGGTGTATTTCAGACATTGTACATATATATCATATATATCACAAATCTCCACAAAGTATTTATCTGAGGTATACACTTATAGAAAAGAGTGGAAAGAAAAAACAAGCAAAAGGAAAGAACTATGTACAAGTAGGGAGTGATCTTTTTTTTAACAACAGATTCATTGATTTGTGAGAATAAAATCAGGCCTATGAGGCATTATGTAGTTAAACCATTTTCCCCAGTATGAATCAAATTGTTCCAGCTTATGGTTAACAGATGTTGTTATCTTCTCCATTTTGTAAATGTTCATTGTAATTTCCATCCATTCTATTCAAAGTCGGGCTCTCCTGTGATAACCACTTCCTAGTAAGAGTCTTTTTACCAGCCACCAACAGAATATTCATTAAATATTTATCTCTTTTCAACCATTCTTGAGGTATATAACCAAAATATATGGTCTTACTCTCTAAGGGTATTTCACATTTAAAGATGTCTTGTAGGGCATTGTGTATCCCCCTCCAATAGTTTTTGATAACAGGGCAGTCCCAAAAAAAATTATAATGATTTGCATTTTGATTTCCACAATTTCTCCAGCAAACAGGGAGGTTACTATCATAATGAGATTTCTGAGCGGGTGTAATAAAATATCTTATCAAGTTTTTCCACCCAAACTTCCTCCATTTCTGTGAACTGGTACACTTCCATTGATATCTCCATATTGTTGTCCATTCTTCCTCAGATATAATTATCCCTCCTTCCTTCTCCCATTTTGTTTTAATGCATGAAGTCGAATGTGTTTTAAAATTTGACAACCCCTTATACATGCTTGAAATGATTCTACTACTATTATCTGAATTATATACTTTTCTAAAGAGCTCTATCAAGCATTATTTGCCTTGGTTACATTTTTAAGCGTCTTATTAACATACTGTCGCAACTGTAAATACCGATAAAAATCTTGTTTTTCTAATAAGTGTTTCTCTTTAAGCATTTCAAAACTGAACAATGTTCCTTCTTTCATTATGTTGCAAAGAACTGTTATTCCTTTAGCTGTCCAGTCCTTAAATCTAGCATCCAGTTTATTTGGTGTAACATCTGAGTCATATACACACCATTTAAGAATTGCAATATCTCCTTCTAGATTATATTCTTTTATAGTAGTTTTCCATATTTTAAGAGTCAATTTCACCCATGGATTATCAATAGTATTTATGTACCTTTGCAGGTTGTTATCAGCCAAAATTCCTTGTATGGGGATAGGAAGTACCCGCTCCTCAATGTTTTTCCATTGAGCGTCATATGATGGGTTGCACCAACATATCACAGCTCTCAACCATGCTGCAAAATAATAATCTCTAAGAGAAGGCAAGCCCCATTCCCACTTTTCCTTTGCTAATTGCAAAGTTTTGAGACGAACTCTAAGCCTTTTACCCTGCCAAATATACCTTGATAGCATCTTGTTGCATTCATTGAATTGATTTTGATTCATCTCTATTGGTAGGGTCTGAAAGAGATATAACAGTCTGGGCAGTATATTCATTTTAATAGACTCAATCCTTGAACTGAGACTGAAAAAAGGAATCAGGTTCCATCTTGCCACATTTTCCATAATTTTTTTATATAACGGCTGATAATTACATTCTGATAATTTTGCCAAATCTTTTGGCATAATGATGCCCAAATATTTGAAAAATTCTGTGTACCATGCCCAGGGGTATCGACTTTCAATTTCTCTTGGTGGGCTATAGTAATATGAAAGTAATTGGGTTTTATCTATGTTGATCTTGTATCCTGAGAATTGACCATATTGTTCAAAGGATTGCATCAATTTAGGTAAAGAGTATGTTGGTTGCCCTAGATAGATCAAAATGTCATCCACATAACAAGCCGATTTATCCTCTGTCCCTTTAATAGTAATTTCCCTGATATCTACATTTTGTCTGATGTATTGAGCTAATGGTTCCAGATATAACGTGAAGAGTAGTGGTGACCATGCACAACCCTGTGTCTCATGCCCCTTTCTAGGGTAAGACTATTTGATAAATATCCATTGATTTTAATCCTAGCAGTAGGATTATCATATAGTGTCTGTATAGTTTTAATAATTGTGTCTTGGAAACCAAATCTATGCAAAACTCTGTAAAGAAAATTCCAATTAACCAAATCAAATGCTTTTTCAGCGTCTATGCTTATCACTATTACTTCAATTTTATTTTTTTGTATATGATCCATAATGTGAAGTGTCCTTCGTATATCGTCTTGAGTCTGGTGTTGTCGTATTAAACCTGTCTGATCGTTACGAATCAGTATGGGTAGAAACTCCTCTAATCGTTTGGCCATGATGGAGGTAAATAATCTATAATCTACATTAAGAACGGATATTGGTCTAAATGATCCGCATTCCATTTTATCCTTTGCCTTCTTTCGGTATAGCTGAGATTGTCGCTTCCATCCAACTGGGTGGCATTTGTGCCTTTTTTAGAGCCCAGTTCAGTGTGGGGAGTAAAACAGGAATTAATTCATTTTTAAATTCTTTGTACCACTCTGCCGTATACCCATCTGATCCTGGTGACTTGCTTAATTTAAGCCTACTAATTGCAGCTTTTAATTCAACTTCATTTATATCAGCAGTCATCATTCTATTTTGTTCTTCGCTTAAAGCGGGTAACTCTAGAGAATTCAAGAAGGTGTCAATTTGGGTTATGCTTCCCCCTGGAACTTTGGAATATAGAGTTTTGTAAAACACTTCAAAAACTTCTTGAATTTCACTTAGCTTATTTTTGATCATTTTCGTTCTTGGGTCCCTAATTCTATGAATTGTACTTTGTATTTTCTGCTATCTCTTTTTTTCAGTTTCCATGCCAGTATTTTCATAGATTTCAATCCACTTTCATAATGTCTCTGTTCCAGAAACATTAAGTTTTTCCTGATTTCTTGCACAGCCAAATTATTTATTTCATTCCTAATTCTTTTAATTTCCCCTAATGTATCCTGTGCCAAATTCAATTTGTGTTTTTCTCTAGTTCCTTCAGCCTATTTTGAAATTCCTCTGATGCTTTATTCCTTATTTTTTCTTATATGAAGATATTGCTATAGTTTTCCCTCTTAAGACAGCCTTCAGATTATCCCATAAAATGGGAGGTGAAACCTCTGCATTATCATTAAATTCTAAGTAGAGAACAATTTCTTTTTTAATTTGTTCCTTAAAGTACGGATCATTGAGTAGACTTGAATTTAGTTTCCAAATAGTATTCTTTGGTTGTAGGTCAAAATCAACAGATAAATATATAGGTGCATGGTCACTTACATCTATTGTCCTAATTCCACAGGTGTTTATTTTGTCTTTGTCTTTTCCAAATGTTATGAAATAGTCTATTCTTGTATATACAGAATGTGGAGCAGAATAATGAGTGTTATCCCTTCTGTCAGAGAAAAGGTTCCTCAATATATCAATTAAACCAACATCCTCAAAAAGTGTATTAACTTTCTTATGTAAAGATTTTGTTTCATAGGTTTTTCTATTTAAGAGTCTAAGTTTGGTTGGAATTGTAAATTTAAGTCTCCCCCACATATCAAGAGACCTTCTGTTTCCGTTACCATAATATCAGTAATTTTCTGAAAGAAACCAATATCACTTCCCGGGTGTGCGTATATATTCAATAGAGTAACTGAACTGCTGTCTATATTCCCCCTTACCTGAATATGTCTGCCCTCTTTATCTCCCATTTCGAATACTTTTTCAAAATTTAGCTTACTTGAGATAAGAATAGCAGCTCCTCTCCCATGTCCTGATTTATATGAGGAGAAAAACAGATTAGTGAAGCCCATTCTCTTTAGTTTTTTATGCTCATTATCACTTAAATGAGTTTCCTGTAAATATACCACATGGGCTTGTTCTTTTTTTCATTTTGGATAAAATTCTCTTATGTTTGATTGGATTTAATAGCCCATTGACATAAAAGAAATGAATTTTACCTTGTCCTTAGCTATCTGTATTTATCTGTCAATGTATCATTGAAATTAGAATAAAACTTAATTGATCTACTCCCTGAACAAATAAGAAACAAGAAACGCAAATAATAACAAAAATGGCAACGAACATGTGATTCCAAGGCTGAGGTCTCTAGTAGATGACCCTGCGTTGAGCTAAAGGAAATGTCTAGCTGTGGGGGATAACCCCTCCTACTTGTGAGTTGAAGGCCCCCTTTGCAGTATTCATAAAAGTCAGTGAACAAATCCGTTACACAGAAAAGACTTCCCTGTGTTCTCCTCCTATATATATATATATATATACACACACACATAACACAAATACACATATATGCACATATATATTCTCATTTTGGTGGGGGAAAAAGGAGTAAGTGAGCAAATAAAGAATAACAACTAAGTAATATAAAATCCACATTATATTAAGTATTTCTCGAGATAGGTATATCACCGTGTACTTTTGCATTCATTTAACTTCTCAACATTTTTAAAGTTAGCCAAACCTTATGGCTCTTCTGAAGGGGGTGAGGACTGTCTTTAGGAAACACCTGGTCTCTTCCTGATATATTTCTCTCGGCCTCCTCCCATCTCCTGCCTTATCGATTCTCGCATTATTTCCCAAGCAGAGCGGGATAATTCCTCAGTCAGGCTTTCCCTCGTTTTGGTAATGCTGATGGGCAACCCTCTGGCCTTCATGTCTGTAGTCGCCTCTTCCACTGTCTGGTACAACCATGTCCTGTTGTCATAACACACTCGAAGTTTAGCAGGGTACAAAGTTTGAAATCTAATCTTATTTTGCTTTAGTACTCACTTTACTTCAGAGTATTCTTTGCGTTTCTGGAGGACCGCGGGGGGGGGGGGGTAATCTTGGTCGAAATATATTAATTTATCTTCTAAAAACACTCTCTTCTTACCCCAGGTCCTTCGTAGAATCCACCTTGGTGCTGTACCGAAGGAATTTTATTATTATTGAGCGTGGTTTTCTATCCTGGGTAGGTTTCGGGACGAGCACGCAGTGGGCTCTTTCGACTTCCAGCTCCATAGCCGGGGGAAGATCCAGCGCGTCCCGCAGTAACTTTCCGACAAACTTTGTCATGGACAAGCCCTCCACTCCTTCGGGAACGTTGTAGATTCTGATATTTTTCCGCCGTGATCTTCCCTCCAGGTCAAGCAGTTTACCTTCTTGGTGATGTATTATTTTTATTGTCTTACTCAGTATCTGTTCCACGTTTTGAACGCGATCTTCCACCTTCTCAATTCAAGTCGCTGCCACTGCTATTTTTTGATTGACGCTGGCAAGCTCTGACTTAATATCATGGAGCTGCTGCTCTATTTCTTTCCAGAACTCCCTTATTTCTTTCACGATTTCGAAAATATTCGCCGCTTCGTCTGAACAAGGCCCAGCATCTGCCTCACTAGCACGCGGTCGGGTAGGAGAGCCGCTCGCTGCACTCCTCTCGGACGCAGGTTCCGCAGTGTTGCTTTTTCTATTTCCATTCCTTTTCCCCATTCTTGCCCCACTTTTCAGTTCAAATATTTTTCGAAAAATATTATATTTGATGGGTTAACAGGGCTTAATACATGTGTTTCCAGAGAAGCTAGTGACTTAAGCTGCCATTCCCGACAATGACGTCACCGAAAAAAACATACTGTCATTTTTCAAGCCTTCCACATCAGCCACAGCAGATGACGAACCTCGACCTTCGACATCGAGGCAGGCAGACATAGAAGAAGGTGACCTGCCTGCCCTGATGGAAACAGACGACGATGAGATGACACCCTAGTCTCCTCTACCTCCCACCACCCCAACCTTCGACGACTCAGCCTAACACACCATCGTCAGTGTGCTCACTGTCTTCCTGATTCCAGTAAGTGAAACTACTGTACATACATTATTTCTACTTTATATAGGCTGTGTATTTTAATGTGTTATTTGGTATGATTTGGCAGCTTCATAGCTTAAAGGTTACTGGAGAGAGTGCTTCTGCCGATAGCGCTTGCGTGAGATTTTCGCTACACTAGACAGTGCTGCAATGATTGCAGAAAAGTATTTCTACTTTATATAGGCTATGTATTTATCATATCATTCCTCCTTTTACTATATGTTACTGTTATTTGGAAAGATTTGGTAGGTTATTTTTTGGGCCTGCGAACATTCACAAACTTTTCCCGAATGAATAAATAAATGCTTCTTCACTTTACGACATTCCAGCTTATGAACAGCTTCATAGGAATGCTGTAGTTTCAGATAGCAGGGGAAACCTGTAAATCCAATTTCAACATTCCTTTCCAAGAGACATTTTGGTGTACCTCCTCCGCACTGTCTCCAGTGCAACCACTCAAAAAGAACAGCACTCAGTGGTACAGCAGTGTCTGAACATTTTTGCTCCAAGCCAAAAAAGTCAAGAATCACATATACCTTCTTAACCTCCTCATTTGTTCGTTGCTACCTCGGGAATCCTCAGACACATACACCAAGATCTGTTTCTTAGTGCTTTCTAAAGCCTAAACATTAATTTTATAGGTTTTATTTTTATTACCATTCATCTTTGAGTCATCTGCAAATTTACCAATCATGGTAAACATTCACATTCAGGTCATTAAAGTGTACATCAAACAATACCAAAAGAACCAACACCAATCTCTGCCATACACTACAGGTCACAAGTTTCCTATTGCAAAAACAAACATCAATCATCACCACCTGTGTCTCATTATTAAACTAATTTCAGATGAATTTGTTGAACTGTCCTAATCTCTAATGTTCTCAGACTCTCTTGCCACTACTTCAAGCCTCACCCTGCCAAGTCTGTGTAGAAACTGGTGCACATAGATAGCCCTGCCTAGGCACAGTGGCCAGTTTTCTTAGTTTAATGATATCACCTGGTGAAAGGAGTATGCAAGGTTAGTCAACCATGTCTCTACTTTACATGAGTGCTCTCAACTCCATTGCCAGAAGATAGTTTCCCTGCTGAATTTCTAAAACCTGGTCAAGATTAACCTTGGTCACAAATTCCCAATCTCATCTCCTCTAGGCAGATGACTCAAAGTGGTGTTGATAGAATGATGTCGGTAAAATGGACAGGAATGTGGCAGATGTAATTTAACCCCAAAACATGAGAGGTGACAGATTTTGTGAGGAGTATTAAACCTGTTTATGACAACTACAGCAAGGTTTCATCTGTCAATGGTTAAAATCGTGGGCCCTTTTCAGCTGCTTCCACCCAAAGGCCAAAGACAACTTCACAGTTCACAGGGTAGATTTCATTCATCTCGAGGCACAATATTCATCATCTTCACTGCTCATCAATTCTAACAGAAACCCAGGCAACAGAAACAACCACGATACAAAGCCTTTTCTGACTTCTCAAAAGCCTTTGACTCCAACAGTTGAGAGGCAGTGTGTAGTATCCTTTTCTACTTGGCTGCCAGCAGAAATTTATCATTATCATACAGGTGTGCAGCATTATCATGTGGCATCAAACTACACTGGCCGATAATTATCACAGATCAACCTGACAATATCTGAACAGTCTTTTGCACCAAGTTCGTGCTTATCCCATGATTTCTCAAGGTCAACATGCTGGATGAAGCCAGTTCAATCTACGTTGGCAAAGACTTCCTTATGCACAATTCCTTTCATTTCAGACAAGAAAAAATAAACCCTATTCACAGAAATGCTAAATGGTTAAACCAGGCCCCTGGCTCAACAGCTGCTAAAGCTTATATAAATGAACATTTACGTAAACTAAACTAATTCAAGAAAATGTTAAACAATCAAAATTTCCCTTAATCACTCACACTTACTCCTTTTTCTTCAAATGAATGGAGACTCTTGTAAAGCTTACGCGATCGGCTGGTGTATGTCTGGGGGAAAATTCGTCCACCCGCCAAACCGCACCTCCTGTATACGTGGATGCTGTGAAATGCACACTAATACAAACTCGCACACACAATATCAAACCGCACACCATGTACGTTTACAGAATACACTTTATAAATCTTACTAGAACTAAGTGATTAATAGTGATACACTATATAGGAAAGAAAAGGCATGACTCAACCACAAAAGCTTGACTCCCAACGTTAGCTGAACAATATTAACTAATATTGCTCCCAGTTTTCTCACTTTCAAATCTGCCAATATTAACTCAAACTTTAATCCCTGAAAACAACTGTCACCAATGCTAAACAAAACATAAAATGCTGGAAACACATAACAGGTCTGTAGAAAGACAACCAGAGTTGGTATTTCAGATCAAAGATCCTTTGTCAGAACTGGAAAAGAGAAAGCAAGTTAGATTTACACTCTAGAGAAGATGGAGAGAAAATTACTGGACAAAGGGCTGAAATGGCTAACACGAGGGCACAGTTTTAAGGTGCTTGGAAGTAGGTACAGAGGAGATGTCGGGGTAAGTTTTTTACACAGAGAGTGGTGAGTGCATGGATGGGCTGCCAGTGACGGTGGTGGAGGCGGATACAATAGGGTCTTTTATGAAACTCCTGGATAGGTACATGGAGCTTATAAAAATAGTGGGATGTGGGTAACCCGAGGTAATTTCTAAAGTAAGTACATGTTTGGCACAGCATTGTGAGCCGAAGGGCTTGTATTGTGCTATAGGTTTTCTATGATTCTAAAAGGAATAAATGGGAGAGGAAATAAATGGCAAGTCAATTTTTATTGGGTTAATGAGGCCAATTACTGAATGATAATATAAGCTACATACTTTAAAACTTTCCATAATGCTGGACTACAGAACTTATCTGGTAGATCAGGCTGTGCTTTTGAAGAGAAATCTGGGCCAACAATGCAGATGGACGACCTATAGAAGAAAAGGCTAATTCTGTTGCAGGCAGAAAAAACAAGTTACCCAAGACATAGAATATCTGTAGTATTCTATAAAGGAGACAACATTATAAACATTTAATGCAGTACAATGGAAATGCAACTTAATAACTACTTCACTTCAAAGAGCCGTTTGCATCCTTGGTTAGCATAAAAAGAGAGAGCTGAAACGATAGGAGTTGCATTCCTATGGTTTCTGGGAAAATGCCATAGAGTGGTTAGTAGAGATGGAAGATCAGGTAGACTTAAAATGAATAATCCCTTTGAAATAATGACAAGGGAGTAAAATGGATGATGGGTCAGTTATGGAAGGGCTTACATACCATAAAGGTTTACAAAACGAAGCTGGGCAGCATCGCCAACAGCACATCCCTTCCTGATGAGCCTAACACATTCTATGCACATTTTGAACAGAAGGGACCAGGTATGTCATCTGGGAAGGCTCCAGTACACCTGAATCGCAGATGCAAAATCAATCTTTCAGAAATAAATGTCCCTGGCTGTGTCATTAGATCTCCTGTGAATCAGGAGGCAAAGATACTTGCAGGCATTTTTAACTTCTCCCTGTTTCCTCTTGCTTTAGCAAGACCACACCCTGAAGCACTCAAGAGAAACAAAATAACATGCCTTAATGATGACTACCCAGTGGCTCTAACATCTACCATCATGAAGTGCTCTGAGAGGCTGATCTGGCATGTATTAACTCAGAGCTTTCCAGACAACCTCTACCCAGGGCAATTTACCTAATGCCAAAGCAGGTCTATCTTCAGCCAATACTCATTGAACCACAGAACATTACAGCACAGAAACAGGCTTTTTGGCACCTCTTGGCTGTGCTGAACCATTTTTCTGCCTAGTCCCACTGACCAGCACCTGGACCATATCCCTCCATACACCTCTCATCCATGTACCTGTCCAAGTTTTTCTTAAATGTTAAAAGTGAGCCCACATTAATCACTTCATCTGGCAGCTCATTCCACACTCCCACCACTCTCTGTGTGAAGATGCCCCCCCTAATGTTCCCTTCAAACTTTTCCCCCCTTCACCTTTAACCCATGTCCTCTGGTTTCTTTCTCCCCTAGCCTCAGTGGAAAAAGCCTGCTTGTATTCACTCTATCAACGCCCATCATAATTTTATACACCTCTATCAAATCTCCCCTCATTCTTCTACACTCCAGGGAAAAAAGTCCTAACCTATTCAACCTTTCTCTGTAACTCAGTTTCTCAAGTCCCGGCAACATCTTCGTAAACCTTCTCTGCACTCTTTCAACCTTATTAATATCCCTCCTGTAATTCGGTGACCAAAACTGTACACAGTACTCCAAATTCGGTCTCACCAATGCCTTATACAACCTCACCATAACATTCCAACTCTTATATTCAATACTTTGATTTATAAAGGCCAATGTACCAAAAGCTCTCTTTACGACCCTATCTACCTGTGACGCCACTTTTAGGGTATTTTGTATCTGTATTCCCAGATCCCTCTGTTCTACTGCACTCCTCAGTGCCCACCTTGTATGTTCTACCTCGGCTTTTCCTTCCAAAGTGCAATACCTCACACTTGTCTGTATTAAACTCCATCTGCCATTTTTCGGCCAATTTTTCCAGCTGGTCCAGATTCCTCTGCAAGCTTTGAAAACCTTCCTCACTGTCCACTACACCTCCAGTCTTTGTATCATCAGCAAATTTGCTGATCCAATTTGCCACATTATCATCCAGATCATTGCTATAGATGACAAATAACAATGCACCCAGCACTGATCCCTGTGGCACACCACTAGTCACAGGCCTCCACTCAGAGAAGCAATCCTCCACTACCACTCTCTGGCTTCTCCCAATGAGCCAATATCTAATCCAATTTACTACCTCACCATGTACACCTAGCGACTGAATCTTCCTAACTAACCTCCCATGCGGGACCTTGTCAAAGGCCTTGCTGAAATCCATGTAAACAACATCCGCTGTCTTCCCTTCATCCACTTTCCTGGTAACCTCCTCGAAAAACTAATAGATTTGTTAAACATGACCTACCACGCACAAAGCCATGCTGACTCTCCCTAATAAGTCTCTGTCTATCCAAATACTTGTAGATCCTATCTCTTAGTACTCCTTCCAATAATTTACCTACTACCGATGTCAAACTTCCCAGCCTATAATTTCCCAGATTACTTTTAGAGCATTTTTTAAACAATGGAACAACATGAGCTATCCTCCAATCCTCCGGCACCACACCCATAGATACTGACATTTTAAATATATCTGCCAGGGCCCAGCAATTTCAACACTAGTCTCCTTCAAGGTCCGAGGGAATACCCTGTCAGGTCCTGGGGATTTATCTACTCTGATTTGCCTCAAGATAGCAAGCACCTCCTCCTCTTCAATCTGTATAGGCTCCATAATCTCACTACTTGTTTGCCTTATTTCCATTGACTCCATACCAGTTTCCTTAGTAAATACAGATGCAAAAAAAAACATTTAAGATCTCCCCCATTTCTTTTGGTTCCATACATAGCCATACATACATACTCATCTCTGGAGAACCTGGACAGTAAAGACACCTATTATTTGTTGACGACAGTTCTGCCTTCAATAAATTATTCCAAGCAAACTCATCACCAAAGTCCAAGCCCTGAGAGTTAATGCCTCCCTCTGCAACAGAATCCATGACTGCAATCAGTAAGGATAGGCAGCAACATGTCTGTCACTATTATTCTAAACACTGGTGCTCTGCAGGGAAAAATTAAAGAGCATATCACTGACATCAGAAAGAGGTGTGGTGAAAATATTCCTGTCTACATCAACGGTTGAGAGCTTCATGTTCCTAGATATGAATACCACCATTAGCCTGTCCTGGTCATACTGATGTCATGGCCAAAAAAGCTCACCAACTCCTCTACTTCCTCAGGACGCTAAAGAAATTTGGCATGTTCTTGTTGACTACTACCAATTTTTATCAGTGTATCATCTGTGGATGAACCAGGAGGTACGCTGTCTGCTGAAGGCTAGATCTGACAACCCAGGTCTGTACCGGGAAAAAAGATATGATTTGCAGAGGGCTATTTCAAGGACGAAGAGAAAATTTCGAATAAGGTTGGAGGTGACATCGGATGAACGATGGCAGGGTTTGCAAGACATTACTTCGTACAAAGCGAAATCTAATAGCATGAATAGCAGCGATGCTCCACTACCAGTTAAACTCAACGCCTTCTAGGCCCACTTTGAAAGGGAGAATTTAACTACAGCTGTGAAGATCCCTGTTGCACCTGGTGACCCTGTGATCTCTGTCTCAGAGGCCAATGTTAGGCTGTTTTTAAAGAGGGTGGACCTTCTCATGGTGGAAGGTCCTGATGGAGTACCTGGTAAGGCTCTGAAAATCTGTGCCAACCAACTGGCGGGAGTATCTAAGGACATTTTCAACCTCTCACTGCTACGGGCGGAAAGGCAACAATTATACCAGTGCCTAAGAAGAATAATGTGAATTGCCTTACCCGGAAGTACTCACATCTATAGTGATGAAATGCTTTGAGAGGTTGGTCATGACTAGACTAAAGTCCTGCCTCCACAAGGACCTGGGCCCATTGCAACATGCCTCTCACAATAGGTCAACAGCAGATGCAATCTCAATGGCTCTTCACACGGCCTTAGACCACCTGGATAATACAAACACCTCTGCTGTTCATTGACTATAGCTCAGCATTTAACACCATCATTCCCAATCCTGATTGAGAAGTTACAGAGCCTGGGCCTCTGTACCTCCCTCTGCAATTGGATCCAGGTAGGAGGTACAGAAGCCTGAAGGCACACACTCAGCGATTCAGAAACAGCTTCTTCCCCTCTGCCATACGATTCCTAAATGGGCAGTGAACCCGTGAACACTACCTCACTTTTTAAATATATATTATTTCTATTTTTGCATGATTTTTATCATATTCAATATACGAATACTGTAATTTATTTACTTATTTATTCTCCTTTTCTTCTTCTATATTATGTATTGCATTAAACTGCTGCAGCGAAGTTAACAAATTTCACGACACATGCCGGGTGATAATAAACCTGATTCTGAAGAAAGCATTCTATCTGAATGCCTAACAGCTTGGTATGGCAACTCTTCTGCACATAACCACAACTAACTGCAGAGGATAGTGGACATAGCTCAACTTATCATAGGAACCAGCCTCCTCTATATATATTTTGTCTATACCTCTCTCTGCCTGAGTAAAGCAGCCAGCACAATCAAAGACCCCACCTACACCGGACATTCTCTCTTCTCCCACTGGGCATAAGACACAAAATCCTGAAAGTTTGTACTACCAGACTCAAGTGCAGCTTCGATCCCACTGTCAACAGATTATTGATTGGACCTCTATACAATACATTGGACTCTTGGCCTCACAATCTACCTCATTATGACCTTGCACTTTTTCATTTACCTGTACTGCACTTTTTCACCACCTTTTACACTTCATTCTGCATTTTTACTGTTTTGCCTTATTCTAGCTTAATACACTGTGTAATGATTTGATCTGAATAAACAGCATGCAAAACAAGCTTTTCATTGTGTCTTGATACATGAGACAGTATTAAGTCACTACATCTGGAAATAGAATCTTGATACTCATAGAAATTGCAGAGAATGATTAATTGAATGTAGAAGCTGGCGGGGTGGAATTGACAATCAGAGAAATCCTCACTTTGTACAAAAGGGATGAGATCAGACATGCAGGAAATAGATGAGATGTGGTCAAAAGCTTTGTCAGCTATTGGAGAAAATAAGTTGTGGTTCAGAAATAAGGAATACCTGAGACACCTATGTGGTGTTTTATTACTGCAACATATACAGAAGAGGAAATGCATAAATAGACCCCTTACAGGAGGTAGGAAAGGGACAAGTATAATTGTAGGAATTGGCGGGTTTGTAATGGATACCTGCCCCATGTCTATCTCCTGAGATGGAAATGCAGAGAAGCACAAAGGGATGGGAAGAGTCAGAGATGAACCACATGAATATGATAGCAGGATAGAAATTGACAAAAAAGGAATGAGATTTTTGCAATCTATATGACTGCAGGAGGCAGTATCAGTGCAGTTATCAGTGTACTGGAAAGTATTTGAGGGAGCAGGCCAAAATAAGACAGAAACAAAATTGTTTCACATATCCCAGAACAAGACAAGCAGATGTTGGACCCATGCAAGTTTCTATAACCACACCTGGAATCTGGTGAAAGTGCGTGGAACTGATGTAGTTCTCCAATGTGACTATAAAACGTAATTCTGACATATGGGTTTAATGAAAATGGGGTGATGGATGCTGTCTATATGGACTTTAACAAGGCCTTTGACAAGTCCCAACATAATCAGCTAGTCTGGAAGGCTAGAATATATGGGATCAAGGGTGAGTTAGCAAATTGGATACAAAATTGGCTCAGTAGCAGATGGTAGAGGGTGGTAGTGATTGGTTGTTTTACCGATAAGACACCATTGCCTAAAAGTAGGCAATAGAGATTGATGTCGAGTCTTCAGGGGATTTGGATCAGAATATAAGCAGCATAATTAATATGTATATAGATTACACTAAATTGGTAGTATTGTGGATAGTGATGGTGGTCATCAAAGACCATAATAGGATCTGTAATATTGAACAGTACAGGCCCCCTTGGCCCATGATGTCGTGGCAAATTTATTAAACTATTGACAACTAATTTGTTTTACCTGCACATGATCTATATCCCTCCGTTCTCTGCATAAAAATTGCATATACATTCATGTGCTTTTCTCTTAAACACCTCTACTGTATCTACCTCTGCCATTACCCCTAGTGCCACATGCCAAGCACTCATTGTAAAAGACTCATCCTACACATCTCCTTTCAACTTACCCTTCTCAGCTTAAATGCATGTCCTCTGGTGTTCGACATTTCAATCCTGGGGTCAAAGATATCAGAACTCTCCCTACCTATGCCTCTCATAAATTTCCATCGTCTCCCCTCAACAGTCCACTGCTCAAAATTTAACTTATCTAACCTCTCCTTATCACGCATGCCCTCTAATCCAGGTAGCATTGCAGTAAACTTCTGAACCTTCTCCATACCTTCCACATCCTTCCGATAATGGGGTGATATACTGTACATCAACTGGAAAAGTGGTCAAGGGAATGGCAGATGGAGTTTAATTCAGATAAGTGTAAAGAGATGCATTTTTGGAAATTGTTCTGGATATAAACAGTCTGGCACATAGAGAAACCCATAAAGTCTTGCTCAACAGAGATACATCAGAGAATTTTAAAACTAACCTGTTTTTATTCTTTCACTGTCTGACAAAGGGTCTTTGACCTAAAGTATTAACTCTTTCTCCTTCTGAATATGTTGCTTGACCTGCTGAGTGCATTCAGCATTTTCTATTTTTACCCAGAACCTGTTATAATCTCTCCATTCAGGTCATGTCACGGTAACAAATGGATCTTAAAATTATTAATGACGTCCTTACTAAGTAAAAACAAGAGAAAATCTGCAGGTGCTGGAAATCCGAGCAACACACACAAAATGCTGGAGGAACTCAGCAGGCCAGGCAGCATTTAGAAAAAGAATACCGTCGAGGTTTCAACCTGAAATGTCAACAGCCAAAACATTGTCTGCTCCTCCAGCATTTTTTGTGTGTTGCTCCATACTAAGTAACAAAGGCAATCTATTCCTCATAATTCTCCTTGAGCTACCTGCAGCCTCTGACACTGTTATCCATAAATGTTTCTAGAATGCCTTATGCCTTTGTTACCCATACTAGTTCTCTCTACATACAAGTGTAAGACAGCGCACACTAGTTCCCATTTTTACTTAACTGAACACAAGCAAAGTATCAGCTTTTTTTCTCATTGGTAAACTGACACTGCAGTATCCCGAATAACATCCTTAGCCTTCTGTCAATTTCTATTTGCATGTTTCCCCTAGAAACTTCATCTGAAAACACAGCATCAGTTTGCACATGAGCACTAGCACACAGCATTATCTCACTTACTTCAGGAATGAGGGACCTATATTGTCCTTTATTCCTGAATGGCTCTTTCATTCTATTTTATTCAGGCTGCTTGACCAATATCCAGTACTGGATCAATGAGAAGAAATTTCCTCAAATTCAATACTGAATTTCTTAATCTAATGTAGAAATCTTTCACCCATGTGTAACCTTGCTCTATCTTGTTCAAACATCTCCTAAGTCAGGTTGTTCAACACTGGCTGTTAGTCAAGCACACTTCAGATTTGAAATATTCACCTTTGCTTTCAAATCTCTCCTTGGCACTATAACTACAACCAGTAACTCAGGCCCATCAAGATCCATATTTGACTATTCATGCTCAATTTTAGCTCCATACCATTAGTAATCACACCTTCAGTTGCCAATTTTAAAATGATCTAGTAAAATTCTCAGCACTTTCATCATTACAAACTATTTCTATGAACAAGCTTCTGCTCAGTTGCCCCAAAACTTGCATAACATGCCATGTGAAATTTTATTTGATATTGTTTTTTGTTCCAGTGTAGTGCCTTAGGCTGTTCTGTTGCATTGAAGAAACAATATAATTGCAAGTTGTTGCTCTAGGTGTTGACATAACCTACAGTGGTTCTGAAGTACACTGAAGTTCTTATTTCAGTGGTTGGTAAGTTGATGGAAAAGATCCTGACAGGCAGGATTTATGAACATTTGGAGAGGCATAATATGATTAAGAATAGTCAGCATGGCTTTGTCAAAGGCAGGTCGTGCCGTAAGAGCCTGATTGAATACTTTGAGGATGTGACTAACACATTGATGAAGGCAGAACAGTAGATGTAGTGTATATGGATTTCAGCAAGGCATTTGATAAGGTACCCCATGCAAGGCTTATTGAGAAAGTAAGGAGGCATGGGATCCAAGGGGACCTTGCTTTGTGGATCCAGAACTGGCTTGCCCGCAGAAGGCAAAGAGTGGTTGAAGATGAGTAATATTCTGCATGGAGGTCGGTTACCAGTGATGCGCCTCAGGGATCTGTTCTAGGACCCCTTCTCTTTGCAATTTTTATAAATGACCTGGATGAGGAAGATGAGGGATGGGTTAGTAAATTTGCTGATGACACAAAGGTTGGTGGTGTTGTGGATGGTGTGGAGGGCTGTCAGAGGTTACAGCGGGACATTGATAGGATGCAAAATCGGGCTGAGAAGTGACAGATGGAGTTCAGCCCAGATAAGTGTGAGATGGTTAATTTTGGTAGGTCAAATATGATGGCAGAATATAGTATTAATGGTAAAACTGTTGGCAGTGTGGAAGATCAGAGGGATCTTGGGGTCCGAGTCTATAGGACACTCAAAGCTGCGGCGCAGGTTGACTCTGTGGTTAAGAAGGCATATGGCATATTAGCCTTCATCAATCATGGAATTGAATTTAGGAGCCGAGAGGTAATGTTACAGCTATATAGGACCCTGGTCAGACCCCATTTGGAGTACAGGTATCCCCCCCCCCCGCAATCCGAAGGTATAGCGTTCCTATGAAACCGTTTGTAATCCGAAATGTCGTAAAGCAAAGAAGCAATTACCATTAATTTATATGGGGAAATTTTTTGAGCGTTCCCAGACCCAAAAAAATAACCTACCAAATCAAAGCAAATAACACATAAAACCTAAAATAATACTAACACTAATAACACTAATAAAAGCAGGAATGATATGACAAATTTTCACCCTATATGAAGTAGAAATATTGTAGGTACGGTGTAGTTACACTTATCGAACTCGGGAAGGCAGCGAGCCAAAATCAATTTGGAGAAAAAAAATCGGCACATACACACATACATACATACACGCATGCGCAAACAACTGCCCGCACAAGGCTTCACGGTCATTGTAGTCTTTCTCAGAGTAAACACACGTATAAAGTGGGCGTCTTTTCTTCGTAAAAGCAAAAATCCTCTTTGGTTAGCGAAAACAGGTACTAATGTAAGTCTTTCGTAACAGCGAGTTGTCGTAAATTGAACGTTCAAAAAGCGGGGGCCGGGGGGGACGTCACGTGATGACGTAGGATCGAGACGCTGGAACCCAGCTCTCCCGTAAAAAGTTAATAAATTAATGTCTAAATGAAGAAAAGTTAGTCAGTACCTTCTAAAAGTTACTTATAAACTACTCCGGATTGTGTCAAGCTATGTCTCAAGGAAGGAAGATGAAGAAAACTAATACCGGGAAGACTACGCAAGTTGGAACAAGAACAAGGCCCACGTCTACCAAGGAACCAAGGTCTCAGGTACATTATATCACCGGCGATACGGAACAGGAGACTGCGGCAACATTGGCCATTCCTAAAGGAAAAGGCCATCGTGAATTGCGCAAACGCGAAGGATGGAGCATGCGCAAACGGAAGCAACAAAAACTACAAAGCCCAGCTACCACTGCAACTGAAAGTGATAGCGAATCGGAGGGAGAGTCAAATGTCTCGGAAGGATCAGATGAAGGAGTTAAAAGTCCTTCTAGAAATATAGAAAAGACTTTGAGGCAAATAATGCGTAAATTAGACACATTAAAAGTAATTAAAAATAATCAAAAAACACTCGAAAAAAAATGACTAATATGGAGATTATGCTTGATAAAATGACAAAGAGACAGGAAAAAATGGAAAAAAGAATTACGGACTTGGAAACTACAACGGAGGACATGTTTGAAAGAATGGACAAAATAGAAAATGAAAATACTGCTTGGGCATCAGAAAGAAAACAATTTATGGAAAAAATTGATAAGCTTGAAAATTTCAGTAGACGAAATAATATTAAAATTGTTGGACTTAAAGATATAGAAGGAGAAGATCCAATAAATTTTTTTCAAAAATGGATCCCTGAAAAATTGGAAATGGAAGGAGAAACTCCAATTAAGATCGAAAGGGCTCATAGATCCTTAAGGTCAAGACCTCGAGCTAATCAAAACCCACGATCAATTTTGATAAAATGCTTACGATACCAAGACAAAGAAAAGATCCTGAAGGCCGTTGCCCAAAGTGCCAAAAATAGAAACGGGCCATTGATGATAGCAGGGAAACCAGTTCTTTTTTATCCTGATATAAGTTACAACCTGTTGAAGAGAAAGAAGGAATTTAACCCAGTGAAAAAAGCCTTATGGGTAAAGGGTTATAAATTTACAATGCGTCATCCAGCAACACTGATAATTTTTTTGGAGGAGGGAAAAAAAATTTTTCCCGATTATCGAAAAGCGGAGGAGTTTGTACAAGAACTTCCATCTATTTGCTAATTACACATAGAGGCTTCCAAACATAATGGATTAAAGATGAAGATAGACCCAACGAACGGAAGTGATGGACATTTATGGATATTATAGAAGAGAAAAGCAAAATTTTAGAAATACTAAATGAGAATAGTATTTTTTTCTCTCTTCTTATACATATACTTTTTTGTGTTACGGGGGGGGGGGCTGGGGAGCTTTGGATCGGTTACTGCGGGATTCACGTGTGTAATCATGGCGGTTGCCATGACCCGTACAGCAGAGGGGGGTAATGTTGTGTTTTTTTTCCACAACATTAGTAGGGGGGTATTTTGTTTTTTTCTTTATATTTTAATTTTCTTCTATCTTTTTGCCTGGATGATTGGTGGGGACACACATAGCAACATGGAGATTTTTATAAAGATTTCCCAGGATACCACGAAAGTTGAAAGATTAGGTATTATTATAGATTGGAGCAATATAATAAAAAAAATAATGACTAATCTACTAAATTTTTTAAGTTTTAATGTTAATGGGCTTAATGGGCCAGTAAAAAGAAAAAGAATTTTAACATATATTAAAAAAATGAAAACAGATATAGCTTTTTTACAAGAAACTCATTTAACAGACATAGAACATCAGAAATTAAAAAGAGACTGGGTTGGAAATGTTATTGCAGCTTCATTTAATTCAAAGGCGAGAGGAGTTGCAATTTTGGTTAACAAAAATCTACCAATTAAAATACAAAACGTATTAATTGATTCGGCGGGGAGATATCTAATTATACACTGTCAAATTTTTTCAGAACTATGGACCCTTATGAACATTTATGCACCAAATGAAAATGATGTAAAATTCATACAGGAGGTCTTTTTGAATTTGGCTAACGCACATGATAAAATATTAATAGGTGGAGATTTTAATTTTTGTCTAGATCCAGTTTTAGATAGATCAACAAAGGTTGTTACAAAATCAAAAGCAGTAAAATTAACTCTATCATTGATGAAAGACTTAAATCTGATTGATATATGGAGAAGAATTAATCCAAAAGAAAGAGATTATTCATTTTATTCAAATAGACATAAAACATATTGAAGGATAGATTTTTTCCTATTATCAACGAATATTCAAGATAGAGTGAAAAATGTGGAATATAAAGCAAGAATATTGTCAGATCATTCTCCTTTAATAATGACAATGATAATGATAGATAAAGAGGAATCAGTTTATAGGTGGAGATTTAATTCAATATTATTAAAACGTCAAGACTTTTGTGATTTTATGAAAAAACAGATTCAGTTCTTTTTAGATATAAATTCACATTCAGTTGATGATAAATTTATAGTGTGGGAAGCAAAGAAGGCATACTTGAGAGGTCAGATAATAAGTTATACTTCTAAAATTAAGAAGGAATATATGATAGAAATAGATCAATTGGAAAAAGAGATTACAAAATTAGAAAAAGAATCCCAAAGAAATATGACAGAAGAAAAACGAAGACAACTTATTAACAAGAAGTTACAATATAATACGCTCCAAACATATCGAACAGAAAAAGCAATTATGAGAACTAAACAAAGATATTATGAACTAGGTGAAAGATCACATAAAGTTCTTGCATGGCAGCTAAAAACAGATCAGACTTCTAAAACAATAAATGCAATTCGAACAAGAGTAAATAAAATTACTTATAAACCTTTAGAAATTAATGAAGCTTTTAAGAATTTTTACTCTGAGTTGTACAAATCAGAATCACAAAATGACAATGTCAAGATAGAAAGGTTTCTATCACAAACAACTCTTCCAAAATTAAATATGGAAGAACAGAAGGGATTAGATATGCCTTTTACATTGAAAGAGGTCGAAGAAGCCCTAGGATCATTTCAAAGTAATAAATCTCCAGGAGAAGATGGTTTTCCGCCTGAATTCTATAAAAAGTTTAAAGATTTATTAATTCCTCCTCTTATGGAGTTAATACACCAAGCGGAAAGAACGCATAAACTTCCAGAATCTTTTTCGACAGCCATTTTAATAGTATTGCCAAAAAAAAGATAGAGATCCTTTAAAGCCATCATCATATAGACTGATTTCTTTATTAAATACTGATTATAAAATAATAGCAAAAATCTTATCTAATAGATTATCTAAATGCTTACCAAAATTAGTACATATGGATCAAACAGGACTTATTAAAAATAGACAATCAGCAGATAATGTAACTCGCTTATTTAGTATAATTCATTTAGCACAGAAGAGGGAGGAAATGAGCGTGGCAGTTGCTTTAGATGCAGAAAAAGCATTTGATAGATTGGAGTGGGATTTTTTATTTAAGGTATTGGAAAAATACGGATTAGGAGTATCTTTTATAAAATGGATTAAAACCTTAAATACTAATCCCAAAGCTAAAGTAGTGACAAATGGTCAAATTTCAACACCATTTCAGTTAACAAGGTCAACTAGGCAAGGTTGTCCATTATCACCTGCTTTATTTGTGTTGGCGATAGAGCCATTAGCTGAATTGATTAGAATGGACCCAGATATTAAGGGTTTTAGAGTTAACCAGGAAGAATACAAGATTAACTTATTTGCTGATGATGTTCTGCTTTATCTAACAAACCCATTGCAATCGTTGCGTAAATTATCCTATAGATTAGAAGAATATGGGAAAGTATCAGGTTACAAAATAAATTGGGATAAAAGTGAAATTTTACCTCTTACTAAAGGAGACTATAATCAATGTTGATCAATAACCCAATTTAGATGGCCGGCAAATGGTATAAAATATTTAGGTATAAGAGTTGATAATGATATAAAGAACATATACAAATTAAATTATTTACCACTATTGAAAAAAATTCAAGAAGATCTTGATAAATGGATGGTATTACCAATAACATTAGTAGGTAGAGTAAATACCATAAAAATGAATATATTCCCTAGATTACAATACTTATTTCAATCACTAACAATACAATTACCCCAGAAGTTTTTTCAAGAGCTGAATAAATATGTGAGGAAGTTTCTTTGGAAAGGTAAGATGTCAAGAATATCGTTGGAAAAATTGACATGGAAATTTGAGCTAGGAGGGTTACAACTTCCAAATTTTAAGAATTATTATAAAGCAAATCAACTTAGATTTATTGCATCTTTTTTTGAGAAAGATAAACCGGCATGGATCAGAATAGAACTAGATAAAATAGGAGAAAACATACCAGAAGACTTTATATATAAATGGGAATCTAAATGGATACGGGAAAAGAAAGAATCTCCTATATTAAAACATTTGATTGATTTATGGAATAAGATAAATGTTGACGATGAGACAAAGAAATCCTTATTAGCAAAGAGATCTTTAATTCAAAATAGACTTATTCCTTTTACAATGGATAATCAACTTTTATATAATTGGTTTCAAAATGGGATTAGATATATAGGAGATTGTTTTGAAGGAGGTATATTAACGTCATTTGATCAATTAAAGAATAAATATAAAGTATCAAACAACACTCTTTTTTGTTACTTTCAACTAAGGGCTTATTTAAGAGAAAAGTTAGGTCAAACAATGTTACTACCGAAACCCAATGAAATAGAAACTTTAGATAGATAGATAGATACTTTATTCATCCCCATGGGGAAATTCAACTTTTTTTCCAATGTCCCATACACTTGTTGTAGCAAAACTAATTACATACAATACTTAACTCAGTAAAAAAATATGATATGCATCTAAATCACTATCTCAAAAAGCATTAATAATAGCTTTTAAAAAGTTCTTAAGTCCTGGCGGTTGAATTGTAATGCCTAATGGCATTGGGGAGTATTGACCTCTTCATCCTGTCTGAGGAGCATTGCATCGATAGTAACCTGTCGCTGAAACTGCTTCTCTGTCTCTGGATGGTGCTATGTAGAGGATGTTCAGAGTTATCCATAATTGACCGTAGCCTACTCAGCGCCCTTCGCTCAGCTACCGATGTTAAACTCTCCAGCACTTTGCCCACGACAGAGCCCGCCTTCCTTACCAGCTTATTAAGACGTGAGGCGTCCCTCTTCTTAATGCTTCCTCTCCAACACGCCACCACAAAGAAGAGGGCGCTCTCCACAACTGACCTATAGAACATCTTCAGCATCTCACTACAGACATTGAATGACGCCAACCTTCTTAGGAAGTACAGTCGACTCTGTGCCTTCCTGCACAAGGCATCTGTGTTGGAAGTCCAGTCTAGCTTCTCGTCTAACTGTACTCCCAGATACTTGTAGGTCTTAATCTGCTCCACACATTCTCCATTAATGATCACTGGCTCCATATGAGGCCTAGATCTCCTAAAGTCCACCACCATCTCCTTGGTCTTGGTGATATTGAGACTCAGGTAGTTTGAGTTGCACCATATCACAAAGTCCTGTATCAGTTTCCTATACTCCTCCTCCTGTCCATTCCTGACACACCCCACTATGGCCGTGTCATCAGCGAACTTCTGCACATGGCAGGACTCCGAGTTATATTGGAAGTCTGATGTGTACAGGGTGAACAGGACCGGAGAGAGTACGGTTCCCTGCAGCGCTCCTGTGCAGCTGACCACCGTGTCAGACCTACAGTCTCCCAACCGCACATACTGAATTCAAAAAGGAAAGATTAAAAAATTTATCTCTTGTATGTATAATTTGATTCAAAAACAGGCAATTAAACAAGGAGTCCATAAGTCAAGACAAAAATGGGAAAGTGATTTGAATATCAAAATTGAAGAAAAAAACTGGTCAAGACTATGTCTTGAGAGTATTACAAATACAAAAAAGTTCGATTAAGATTAGTGCAATACAATTTTTTACATCAACTATATATTACACCACAAAAAATAAATTAAACCCAAATTTATCTGATCAGTGTTTCCGATGTAACCAAGAAATTGGTACTTTTTTACATTCTACTTGCTCTTGCTCTAAAATTCAACCTTTTTGGACAAATTTAAGAGTTTTACTGGAACAAATTATTGGAATACAACTTCCACACAACCCAATATTACTTTTACTAGGTAATATTGAAGGGATAAAACCGATATCCAAATTGAATAAATATCAGAAAGAATTTATAAAAATTGCATTGGCAGTAGCCAAAAAAGCTATTGCAGTGACTTGGAAATCGGATACATATCTAAGTATAGATCGTTGGAAGAACGAAATTTATGGCTGTATTCCACTTGAAAAAATTACTTATAATTTAAGAGATAAATATGAAACATTTTTGAAAATTTGGCGCCCTTATTTACAAAAGACAGGATTAAATATATAGGTGCTCCGAAGATGAAATAATTGGTTACTTGGGGAAAGAAATAAATATATATACTAAAGTTATTACGAATTCCATGGAGCATGTGGGGATCCTGCAATATCCAGGCATTCCTTTTTTTTTCTTTCTTATTTTTTTAATAGGGATGTTAGGGGGGAGGGGTTAAGGGGAGGGGGGCTGGGTGACATTTTTTTTTCATACACATTTATTCTGTAACTATTTGAAAACAATAAAAAAAAAGTTAATTAAAAAAAAAAGCGGGGGCCACCTGTACTGTGCTCAGTTGTGGTCACCTCACTACAGGAAGGATATGGAAACAATAGAAAAGATGCAGAGGAGATTTACAAGGATGTTGCCTGGATTGGGGAGCATGCCTTAGGAGAATAGGTTGAGTGAACTCAGCCTTTTCTCCTTGGAGTGACAGAGGATGAGAGGTGACCTGATAGAGGTGTATAAGTTGATGAGAGGCATTGATCGTGTGGATAGTCAGAGGCTTTATCCCAGGTACCTGAAATTGCTAACACAAGAGGGCATAGTTTTAAGGTGCTTGGAAATAGGTACAGAGGAGATGTCAGGGGTAAGTTTTTTTATGCAGTCAATGGTGAGTGCGTGGAATGGGCTACCGGCAACAGTGGCAGAGGTGGATATGATAGCGGCTTTCAAAAGACTCCTGGATAGGTACATGGAGCTTAGAAAAACAGAGGGCTATGGGTAACCCTAGGTAATTTGTAAAGTACATACATATTCGGCACAACATTTTGGGCTGAAGGGCCTGTATTGTGCTGTATGTTTCTATGTTTCTACAAAAAGGCAGCACATTTTTCCTGTAACTTTCATACTGTAGCTAATAAAATTAACATGCTTTAACTGCAACAATAATCAGTGTTGCACATTAACATACCTTAATGCAATGTCATATCAATGCAAAGGATTGACACTCTATTTAATGATATTGTCAGACTCACATTAGAAACTGCAACAAACTCATGCAAAAATAATTAACACAGACAGCTTCTTTTGCAGCGGATATCATATCAGAGTTACAAGCTTACAGTGAGCCAAGAACTAAAGTATGCACATTTCAGATAGATTTTTGATAGTTTTAGAATATAGATAACTTCAGATAATCCCTTAAATCATTTATTTCAAAATGAAGTTTCACAGATAGGGTTATATGAATCTATTAATTTTCCCTATTTCAAGTTTACTCCCTATTTTCAAGATTGTTCAATGCCATTTCCAGCACACAAGTGTAAAGAAGAACTAAATAATTGTTACTCCAGATCCGATGCAGTGCAAAAAAACCCCACAATAAATATGAACACATAAGATAGCTTACATACATAGATTGATTATATGTGATGCTAGGCACAGGAGTGCCTGTACATTAAGGTGATTGACAGGAAATGATAAAGTAGTGGTGGTAGAGGTGTTAATCAGTCTTACTGCTTGAATTAAGTAACTGCTTTTGTGCCTGGAGGTCCTGGCGTGGATGGTGTGTAGCCTCTCCTCTAATGGGAGTGAGGCAAACATTAATTAGTTGAAAAAGCAGAGTTAAACAGCATTCTTGCTCGATCTTCCATAAAGAAGCACAAATGATATCTTCACAATGAATCAGATGTTGATTGTGTTAGGAGTGGATAGCACTCCACATTAACCTATCCACATCTGTCAGCAATCCACACAGGTGGCTTCAATCATATTAGTGAACCTTTGTCAAATTAAGATATACGAATGTATTTGCCCCAGTATAATCAATTACACACACTTCTCACAAGTACAAATAGAACAAGTTTTCTACAAATTACAAAAAGACTGTGCAATCACAAGGATTAAATAAAGGCTTGAAATATGCCTTTGCATCAATTTAATGAGAAGAAAGTGCCATGGGACACAAAATATTCTTTTTACTTTATCTGCATACTGCACAAGATACTTAAGCATCACTGAATTAAGTAAGAATGCATCAACAAGTCAAAAGAAGCACTATCGTTCCTAGAGATGCAATTCCAAATATAGAAGTACATTCTTCAAAAGTGTATTTTTCAAATTTATAAACTACCTGCTCCAATTTTTCTTTATCAGTGAAACAAGTTATTTAAGTGCTGATGACAGAGCTGGATTTGATACTTTGGAAGCCAGCAAGTAAGAGTCGAGTTCCAGACACTACAGCATAGAAACAGGCCCTCAGCCTTTTTATTCGAGCTGGCCTTATTTTCTGCCTGGACCCATCTACTTGCACATAGGCCAGAGCCCTCCATCTTTCATGTACCAACAATTTCAACAAAGCACCCCATCTCCTATACTCAATTTATAAAGGCCAAATGAAACTGAACCTCCCTGAGAAATGCCAAAAGCTCCATGTACCTAGAACCTCAAGATACATGAATTTGAAGAAAAATGCAGAATTCTTGACCTTTCTCAAGGCTGGTCAACGGAACTTCCCTGTACGTGTTCCATGTTGAACTCTTCAAGATCAACAAATTCCCGTCAACACAAAAAACTGGAGGAACTCAGCAGGCCAGGCAGCATCAATGGAAAAAAAAGTACAGTTGACATTTTGGGCCAAAATCCTTTGGCAGGCCTGAAGAAAAACAGCTGAAGAGTAGATCTGAAAGGTGGGGGAGAGGAGAGAGAGAAGCCTGGAGGGGGAGGTATGAAGTAAAGAGCTGGGAAGTTGATTGGTGAAAGAGACAGAAGACCATGGAAGAAAGAAAAAGAGGAAGGAGCACCAGAGGGAGGCTCTGATTCAGAAACCCATGTTAAGGAGAAGGTGCATTGGCAGCAAAGATCAAACGAGGTGCTTGAGGAGCATAAGAAATGCAAGAGAATACTTAAGAGGGAGATCGGGAAAGTTACAAGAAGGCATAAGGTTGCTCTGGCAGACAAAATGAAGGACAATCCAAAGCAGGATTTGGTCATAGGCATTGCTAAAGTACATGTTCATAATATCCACTGACTTTCTTTCATCAACTTTCCTGGTAACCATCTTGAAAAGCTCTATAAAACTGATTAGACACAAGCTACCACACACAAAGTCATATTGACTATCCCTAATCGGGCCCTGTTTATCCAAATACTTACATATCCCGTTCCTTAGAATACATTCCTATAATTTACCCATTACACTGTCTGATAATTTTGTGGCTTAATCTTCGAGACTTTCTTGAAGAACAAAACAACATACACGATCCTTCAATCCTCTGGTACTTCAACCATGGTTAAGGATGTTTTAAATACTTCTGCAATTTCTGCACTAGGTCTGAGGGGACACCTTGTCAGGCCCTGAAGATTTATCTACCCTAATTTGCCTCGAGACAGCAAACACCTCCTCTTCTGCAATCCTGATATGATCCATTGCCTCACTACTATTTTGCCTCAAGCTATAGATTCTGTGTCCATCTCTTGAATAAATAGATACAAAAAATTGATTTAAGATCTCCACCATCTCTTTTGTCTCCTTGCAAAGATTAGAACGCTGATCTTCAAGTGAACCAATTTTGCCCCTTGCTATTCTTTTGCTCTTAAGATTTCCGTAAGAGGCTATCTTCCCTGAAAAATCTATTGGAATTCTTTAAGGAAATAATAACCGGCAGAATATACAAAGGAAAGTTAGTGGATGTTGTTTACTCAGATTTTCAGTACACATTTGACAAGATTCTGTACATGAGGCTGCTCAACAAGGTAATACAAGAAACAAAAGCCCATTGTAATACAAGAAAGATGGACAGAAGAGTTGAAACTTAAACTTTGAAAGGCCTGGATAGAGTGGACATGGAGCAGATGTTTTCTATACTGGGTGAGCTTCAAACCAGAGGGCAAGAAAAAGCAGAATACAAGAAGACCCCTTTGGAATAGAGATGAAGAGGAATTTCTTTAACCAGATGGTTGTGAATCTGTGGAATTTATTGCCACTGACGGTAGTGGAGGCAAGTCATTGGGTATATTTGAAGTGGAGATTGATAGGTTCCTGACTAATAAGGGTGTCAAAGGCTATGGGGAGAAGGCAGAAGAATGGAATTGAAGAAAATAAATCAGCAGCGATCATATGACGGAGCAGACTCGAAGGACCAAATGGTCTAATTCTGCTATGATGTCTTATAATCTCACTGTCTCTTTTTGCACTATTTTTCTATATTTCTTATTGTAACTTATAATTTTTTAATGCGCTGGACTCTACTGCTGCCGCAACAAAAACAAATTTCACAATATATGTTGGTGATAAGTAATATATGGCATGAAATGTCAATGATACATCAAGTGATATGTCAAGTGATCAGCCTCCTGGATAACTACATCTGTGCCAGGTGCACCTAGCTACAGTTTCTCAGAGTATGCATTAAGGAACTGGAGCTGCAGCTTGATGACCTTCACATACAAGAAAATGAGGAGGTGATAGATAGGAGCTACCTGAAGTCACCCCCAAGTTGCAGGAGACGGGTAGCTGGGTGACCATCAGAAGAAGAAAAGTGCAGTTTAACCTCCTTGGCCCTTCCTCTCAGTAATAAGTTCAATGGTTTTGATATTGTTTGGGGGGCGGGCGGAATAATCTACCAGAGGGAAACTACAGCGAGTAGATCTCCAGGATGGAGTCTGACACTGGCTCAGAAGGGAAGGTGGGAAGAAGAGGACTACAACAGCGATAGGGGATTCCATAGGGGAGTAAACACAAGAATCTGTGGATGTGATAGGGACACCCAGATGGTACGTTGCCCCATAGGTGCCAAGGTCAGGAACATTTCGGACCTTGTCCATGGTATTCTAAAGGGGGAGGGGTGAGCATTCAGAAGTCTTGTTACATATTGGCACTAATGACATATGTATGTAGGATAAGGGAGGAGGAGATGAATAGAGAATTTAGTGAGTGAGGTAGAAAGCTGAAAGCAGGACCTCCAAGGAAGTAATCTCTGGATTGCTGCCTGTGTCGCATGCCAGAGAGGTTAATAGGATGATATGACAGATGAATGCATGGCTGAGAAACTGGTTCAAGGCGCAGGCTTTCAAATTTCTATATCATTGGGATCTTTTCTGGGGAAGGAATGACCTGTACAAAAGAGACAGTTTACACCCAAATATGAGGGGGACCAATATACTTGCAGACTAGGTGTCTAGAACTGCTGAAAAGGATTTAAACTAATTTAGCAAAGGGATGGGAAACTGAGTGATAGGGCTGAGGATGGGGCAGTTGGTACACAAGCAGAGGCAGTGTTTAGTGAGACTATGAAAAAGGACAGGCAGATATGATAGGGCAAAATTGAAGTCAGCAAAATGAGTTGCAAAAAAATCAAAAAGGGTGATGAATACATGACCGAAGATATTATATTTGAATGCACCCAGTAGAAGGATTAAGGTAGATGACCATGTAGTGCAGTTAGAGATTGGCAGGTAAAACATTATGGACTGAAAGCAGATTATAGCTGAGACCTTAGCATCAAGGATATACATTGTATCAAAGGTACAGGCAGGTAGCCAGAGAGAGTTTGGTGTCTCAGTTGGAAAAAATGAAATCAAATCCTTAGAAAGAGGTGATGTAGGATCAGAAGATGTAGAATTGTTGTAGGCAGAATTAAGGAAATACAAGAGTAAAAAGACCCTGATGGGAGTTATATAGAGGCCTCCAAACAGTGCCCGGGATATGGGCTACAATTTACAATGGGAGATAGAAAATGCATGTCAAGAGGGCATTACAATGGTCATGGAGGATTTCAATATGCAGGCAGATGGAGAAAATCAAGTTGTTGCTGATTTTGGATACCATGAGAAACTGTAGAATGCTTTTCCAATATTTTTATTAGTTTCTACATAGAGCAGGGGTATCAAACTCATTTTAGGTCACGGGCCGGATTGAGCAAAATGCAGCTTCATGCGGGCCGGATCAGTCGGACGCGTGCGAACGCAGCTTTCGTTGCCTCCGTTTTTTCAGCCTGCTCTCATGTGTCTCAGTCTCTGTTATAACTACAAAGTGTTTCACTTTACAAATTCCATTTCTTATGAAGAAGACTGCCGAGCAAGACTGCCGAATAAACACTAAAAACCCTGAAAACCTGGTACCTGAATAAACTCAGCATTAGCCATATCATACGCCATTGGCGCTTCGATTACTGGGGCCAGCTTTAATAATAATTAGATATTATCTCGCAGGCCAAAGATAATTCCACCGCGGGCCGGATTTGGCCCACGGGCCTTGAGTTTGACATATATGACATAGAGGAATACAGTGTACAAGAAAGTGTACATAAGAGGTCAGAAATGATTTAAAAAAAACACCAGTTACATTATATCTGTTCATAACAATTACATTACCCTGTATTCATATAAATTAATCAATAGTTATATTAAACTACACTAATTTATTACGAAAGAAAAATAATCTAACCCCTACCAAGACCGAAACTGTTCATTAAGAAAAGGTAAATACCTTCTTATATAATAAAAATTAATAATTGCCAACATCTGAGTTTAAATAACGAATTGAAGGTTTTGAAAATAATTCAGAAAAGGTCCCCACAATGTTTGAAAGTCTTGATGAGATTCAGAAATTGAACAACGAATCTTCTCTAAATCTAAACATGACATAACATCGCATTACCATTGAGCATGAGTAGGAGTTAAAACATCTTTCCATTTAAACAAAAGCATCCGCCTAGCTCTAACAGAGCTAAAAGCCAAAATATGTAAATCAGATGCCTTCAACGTCATATCTTATCCTACAACAATACCAAAAAGGGCCGTCAGAGGGCTAGGCTTAAAATTGACTTTAAAAAGTAAGGAAAAAGTTTGAAAAACTTCCTTCCAGTATTTTTCAAGATTCGGACAGGACCAAACCATATGAATTAATGAGGCTTCTCCATTATGACATTTATCACAGTAGGGAGATATATCTGAATAAAAACGAGATAGCTTATCCTTAGTCATATGAGCTCTATGTACCACCTTAAATTGTATGAGGGAATGACGAGCACATAGCAATGAAGTATTAACCAGTTTAAAAATTTCATTCCAAGTTTCCTCAGATATCAATGTCTGTAAATCATGTTCCCAAAGATTCTTAATTTTGTCTGAAGGAACATCCCTCGTCTCCAGTAACATACCATAAATCTTAGATATTGAACCATTATGAAAAGGTGTCAAACTAAAAATTATGTCTAGTAAGTTCTTATCTGAGCTTATAGGGAATGTACATAATTGAGATCTTAAGAAGTCTCTAATTTGTAAATATCTAAAAAAGTGAGTTTTGGGTAAACTATATTTAGCCGACAATTGCTCAAATGAACAAAGGTTTCCTCCGACAAACAGATCCCAAAAACATTTAATACCCAACCTGTCCCATTCCTTAAAAACTAAATCAATCATAGAGGGCTTAAAAAATTAAAATAAATGGGGCTTGAAAGGGAGAACCTCAATAAACCAAAGTGTTTTCTAAATTGTATCCAGATCCTCAGAGTATGTTTAAATATTAAATTATCAGTTACTTTACTTACAGATAAAGGAAGTGACGATCCAAAAAGAGAAATAATAGAAAATTTATTAACAGAGTTAGCTTCTAAAGAAACCCATACTGGACAATCGACACAATTAATATAGTATAGCCAAATCGTAAGATATCGTATATTAACTGCCCAGTAATAAAACCTAAAATTAGATAAGGCTAAACCTCCAGACTTTTTAGATTTTTGAAGATGAACTTCATTTAAACGAGGATGTTTATTTTTCCAAATATAAGAGGATAAAGTAGAATCAAAAGAGTCAAAAAAGGATTTAGGAATAAAAATGGGTAAAGCCTGAAAAAGATATATAAATTTGGGTAGAATATTCATTTTAATAGAATTAATTTGTCCAATCAGCGATATTGAAAGAGGTGACCAATTTAATGATATCCTTTTTACATGAATCAATAAAGTAAGAAAGTTTTCTTTAAACAGGTGTTTGTAATTCTTAGTAATTGTTACACCCAAGTAAGTAAATTGATTTCTTACAACATTAAAAGGGATATTAGTATTAATTGATACCAAATTATTTAAAGGAAATAATTCACTCCTATGTAGGTTCAATTTATATCCTGAAAACTGGCTAAAACGGGAGAGTAAAGAAAGTGTGCAAGGTAATGAGGTCTCAACATTAGAGATAAACAGCAATATATCATCTGCGTAAAGCAAGATTTTGTGAGTAATACCTCTTCTTAAAATACCACAAATATCATTAGATTCTCGAAAAGCAATGACAAGAGGTTCTAAAGCTAGATCAAAGAGCTAAGGGCTCAACGGACAGCCTTGTCTAGTTCCGCGATGAAGTTTAAATGGTTTGGAATTTTGAAAATTAGTAACAAGCCGGGCAGAAGGAGATAAATAAAGTAATTTAATCCAATGAATAAAATCTGGTCCAAAATTAAATTTTTCTAAGGATTTAAATAAACAATTCCATTCAGTCCGATCAAAGGCCTTCTCAGCATCTAAAGATATCACATATTCCGATATCTCCTGGGATGGAGAGTAAATAACATTTAATACACAGCGTATATTAAAATGGGAATGTCGGTTTTTAATAAAACCAGTCTGGTCATCAGAAATAATGGAAGGTAGAATATTTTCAATCCTACAAGCCAGGATTTTAGAAAGGATTTTAGTATCAACAATGAGTAATGAAATTGGCCTATATGAAAAGCATTCAGTTGGGTCCTTGTTCTTCTTTAGGATAAGCGAAACAGATGCTTCATAGAAAGATTGAGGCAAGCTACCAAATTTGAAAGAATCCAAAAAGACTAAGTGTAACTGCGGTATAATTAATGAAGCAAAAGCCTTATAAAATTCTCCAGAAAATCCATCTGGGCCCAGAGCTCTCCCCGAGTATAATGAATGTATAGCCTCGGCAATTTCCTCATAAGAAATGGGTTGATCCATCTGTTTACAGTTATCTGCAGAAAGTGCAGGAACATTTATTTGATTTGATCTAGAAAACTGTTCATTACAGTATTATCTTTAGGGGAATCAGAACTATAAAGTTTAGAATAGAATTCTCTAAAGGTATCATTTATTTCAGAGTGAACAGTTGTCCTATCACCATTAGTTTTGTAAATTTCTTTAATTCATTAAACTACATTTAAATTCATTTAACTATAGAAGTTTTTAATTGGTTGGCCAATACTTTACCTGATTTATCTCCGTGAATGTAATATTGAGATTTATCTTTAAGAAGTTGAGTTTCAATTGGATATGTTAACAGAAGATCATATTTAGTTTTAACTTCAACACATCTTTTATATAAAACAGGATCTAGAGCTATAGCATATTTTTGATCTAATTGTTTCAGTTGATTGGCTAGTTCAATTCTTTATTAGCTTTATTCTTGACACTCGCAGTATAAGAGATAATTTGTCCTCTAATAAAGGCCTTGAAAGTGTCCCATACAATAAGATTAGAAGTTTCTTCCTTTCTATTCTCTTCAAAAAATAAAACAATATGCCTCTGTAGAAATCTTTAAAATTCCTTATCAGATAACAAAGTTGTATTAAAATGCCAGATTCTGTTTGTTTGAGGAAAACCAGGAAGATTTAAAGATAGAAATACAGGAGCATGATCTGAAAGAACAATTTCTTTACAATCACAAGAACGAACTGATGAAACCATTTGACTATTAATAAAAAAATAATCAATCCAGGAATATGTGTGATGAACATGAGGGAAAAACAAGTACTCCCGATCTAAAGGATGCAAGAAACACCAAACATCAACAATACCACATTTCAATAAAAAAGATTGAATAAACAAATTAATTTGTTAAGAGACGCTGGTTTAGAAGATAATCGGTCTAAGACTGGGTCCAACCAGCAGTTAAAATCTCCTCCCATCACCAAAGAATAAAGACTCACATCTGGTAGAAATGAAAAAAAAAAGCTCAAAGAATTCTCGATCATCTACATTGGGGGCATACACATTGGCAAATACTATTAATTTATTATCTAGTTTTCCTGAAACTATAACAAAAAGTCCATTAATATCAGAGACTACTTTATGTTGGACAAAGAAAAATGTATTATCTATAACAATCAAAACTCCTCTAGATTTGGCCTGAAAAGACAAATGAAAACAAAGTCCATTCCAACAGCAAAAAAAAACATAGAGTATCACATTTGCGTATGTGAGTTTCTTGTAAAGGAAAAATAATAGGGACCTTAAATTTCCTGATATAAGCAAAAATTTTATTTCATTTGACAGGGTGATTTAACCCTTTCACGTTAAAACTGAGTAGATTAATAGTTTGGTCCATTTTTAGAATAATTTAAAGAAAGGGTTAAAATGTAAGTTAAAACCGATCCATAAACATTGAGAAATGGTAAGCAAGCAACAAGTTGGCTAAAAAAAAATTCGAAAACAGCTTCTGACAAAAAAAACCAAAGAAAGAAAGTCGACCAATAGAAAGTCAACATCTACAACTACGGACAACCCCCCAAAAAACCTGGTGATCGCTCCAAATAGTTTCAGGTTGTTTATATTCCAACCTAGTCTAAACAACTTCCATACAAGAGATTCAATTCTCATATTTCAAAAATACAGTAATAAAAAAATATAAAAGGAAATTGGTTACAAAGGTTTGCCAAAAGTAAAAATTACCATTATTCATACTGAAAGATATTAAACATTTAATCTTATATCTTCATGAAAAAAAACAGGATAAGCAGTTAGCTTTCAATTTTTAAAAAAATCTTTAAGCTTCAGCATTCCAACGAAACCGTTGGAAGGGTCTATCTTTGATAAGGTTCTCAGACAAACAAGATAGCCAAGGGACGAGTTAGCCCTTAATAAAAAAAATTCCAACTTAGCACAATCCTGCATAACCTCAAGCAAATAGTCTTCGAGAATCTTAATATTCCACTTCATAACAAATTTAGACGTGACTTGCGAATCAAAAGTTTCTTATTTAATCTTGTGTTTTCATGTAAGGACAGACTAAGCAGCTAGCCTTCGGATTTTAAAAACCTTTGTACTTCAACAGTCAACCGAAAACATTCAAAACATTCGCTTTTAAATGTGATTCTGAGATGGGCCGGGTAGCGAAGGGAGGGTTTAAATCCCATATTAAAAAATTCAGCCATAACTTCTTTGAACTTAGCACGTTACTGCATAACCTCCAACGGATAGTCTTCCATGATTCTAATCTTGCCGCCACGATAGGGAATCATGCCTCTTGGACGAGATTCGCGTATTAACAGATCCTTTTTTTTAAATTCATGAAAGCAAATGATTACAGATCTTGGTCTATCTCTGATAGGAGAACAAAATACGGGGGACCTGTGAACTCAGTCAATCATTGGCAAAGACGCCAATATTTCCGGAAATAATTCTTGCAGAAAGTTTTCAAAGAATTCCATATGATGATTACCTTTGATTAATTCTTCGAGACCCAGAACCCGTGGGTTGTTCCTTCTACTTCTATTTTCTATGTTGATAATCTTCTGTCTTAGCTTTTTGTTGGACCTCGATTGTTTTTCACAAAGTTTTTGCAGTTCATCCACTTCCGTTTCCAGAGACAACATGGCTTCATTATTTTTTATACATTTATCGTGTTCATTAAGAGTTTGCTGAATAGAGTCCAATTTACCCTCTATTTGTTTAAATTTCTCAGAGGCTTCTCGTGTATGACTTTGCAGCAAATCCATAATAGAATCCAAAGAAGCAGGGGGATCATCCTTATTGGTACCTCTGCCACTTCTTGATGTAGCCATAATGGACAAAATAGCACACTTAAAAAGGAAGTTTCAAGACAGGTTGGAAATAGTAAGATAATTAGAGTTGGAGCAACAGAAGATTGCTGTTACTCCATCAGCCACCACCAGGAAATCTGTAGAATGCTACAAGATAGCTTTTTAGAGCTGCCTGTGATTGAGCTCACTAGGGGATCAGCTATTCTAAATTGGGTGTTGTATAATGAACCAAATTTAATTAATGAGGAACCCATTGGAGAGTATGATCATAATATAAGATTCACCCTGCAATTGAGAGGGAGAAGCTAAAGTTAATTTTTTTTTAGTATTTCAGTGGAGTAAAGGGAATTACAGAGGAATCAGAAAGGAGCTGGCCAATGTTGATTGGAAGAAAACACTAGCAGGGATGACAGCACAGCAGCAATGGCTGGAGTTCCTGGGAGCAATCTGGAAGGTGCAGGATAGATACATCCTGAAGAAGTATTCTAAAGGTAGGATGGTGCAACTGTAGCTCACAAAGAAAGTCAAGGCCAACATAAAAGCAAAAGAGGTGGCCTATAATCGAGCACAAATTAGTGGGAAATTAGAGAAGTAGGAAACTTGTAAAAAAAAACAACAGAAGGCAACTAAAAAAGCCAGGAAGGAAAAGATCAAATATGATGCTAAGCTGGCCAATAATATCAAAGAGGGTAACAAAAGTTTTTTCATATATATAACATGTAAAGGAGAGGCAAGTGTAGACATCAGACTGCTGGGAAATTATGCTACAGAGTTAGTAATGGGGGACAAGGAAATGACGGACAAACTAAGTTTTTTGCATCAGTCTTCATTGTGGACACAAGCAGTAAGCCAGATGTTCAAGAGTGTCGGGGTGGAAGTGAGGGCAGTTGCTATTGTTGAACAGAAGGTGCTTGGAAAGAAGCTGAAATATCTGAAGGTAGATAAGTCAGCTGGACGAGAAGGACAACATCCCTGGATTCTGAAAGACGTTGCTGAAGAGATTGTGCAGACATCACCTTTCAAGAATCACTAGATTCTGGCATGGTTCTGGAGGACTGGAAAATTGTAAATATCACCCCACTCTTCAAGAAGGGAGAGAGGCAGAAGAAAGGAAATTATTGTCCAGTTAGCCTGTCTTCAGTGGTTGGGGAGATGTTGGAGTCAACTGTTAAGGATGAGGTCTCAGGGTACTTGGAGGCATATGATAAAATAGGCCAAAGTCAGCATTGTCTCCTTAAGGGAAAATCTCGCCTGTCAAATCTGCTGAAATTCTCTGAAGAAATAACAAGCAAGATAGACAAAGGAGAATCAATGGATGATGTCCACTTGAATTTTCAGAAGGCCTTTGACAAGAAGCTCACATGAGGAGCTTAGCACTATTACAGGAAAGATACTAGCATGGATAGAGCATTGGCTGATTGGTAGGAAGCAAAGTGTGGTAATAAAGGGAGCCTTTTCTGATTTGCTGCCAGTGACTAGTGGTGTACTGTAGGGGTCTGTGTTGTGATCGCTTCTTTTTATATTGTATGTCAATGACTTGCATGATGGAATTAATGGCGTTGTGGCCAAGTCTGTGGGCAGCATGGGGGAGGCAGGGTGGCTACAGAATAACTTAAACAGATTATGAGAATGGTCACAAAAGTGGCAGATAAAATATAGTATCAGGAAGTGTATGGTCATGCACTTTGGTCGAAGGAATAAAAGTGTGACTATTTTCTAAACAAGGAGAAAATACATAAGTGTGAGGCACCAAGGGTCTTGGAATCCTCATGCAGGACTCCCTAAAGATTGACTAGCAGACTGAATCAGTGGTGAGGAAGGCAAATGCAATGTTAGCATTTATTTTGAGAGGACTGGAATATAAAAACATGTTCTCACGGGTGAATAGGTTAGGAATTTATTCCTTGGAGCATAAAAGAATAAGGGGAGATTTGATAGAGGTATATAAAATTATGATGGGTACAGATAGAGTGAATGCAAGCAGGCTTCTTCCACTGAGGCTAGGAGAGAAAAAATCCAGAGGACATGGGTTAAGGGTGAAGGGGGAAAAGTTTAAAGGGAACATTAGGGGCAGGCTTCTTCAGAGAGTGGTGGGAATGTGGAATGAGCTGCCAAATGAGGCAGTAAATGCAGGTTCGCTTATAACATTTAAGAAAAACTTGGTCAGATGAATGGATGAGAGGTGTATGGAGGGATATGGTCCAGATGCAGGTCACTGGGACTAGGTAGAAAAATGGTTCGGCACAGCCGCGAGAACAAAAGGCCTATTTCTGTGCTGTAATGCTCTATGGCTCTATGCTTCTATAAAAAAAAGGATGTAATGCTGAGGCTCTACAGGGCATTGGTGAGGCCTCTTATCGAATATCGTGAGCAGTTTGATGACTCTGCACCTGTACTCACTGGAATTTATAAGAATGAGGGTGGATCTCATTGAAACAAGTCGAACCTATCAAATGAAAGGCCTAGATAGTGTGGATTTGGGGAGGATGCTTCTAATAGTGGGTGAGTCTAAGACCAGAAAGAACAGCCTCAGAATGGAGTAACATCCATTTAGAACAGAGTTGGGGAGGAATTTCTTTAGCCAGAGGGTAGTGAAATTGTGAAAATATAGAAAATGTTAATTTGAAGAAGGGAAAATCAAAGCAGTCTTTTTGTTTTTTTTTTAAATGAATCATCGAAGAATACTCAAAATATTTCCCAACCAAACGCAGACAAAGGATAAAATCTCAATTAATTCTATTGGATAGCTAGAAGATATCACAACAAAACTAAGATAAGCCAATAAGCTCAGCCATATATAGACATCATCCATCAAATTCTAGAATATGCTGGGATATTGTGGCTTATCTATTATACATCAGTCAACATATTCATGCAGAGGCTACCCTGACTCTTGGTAAATCCAATATTGTTTAACTATAACACATTTAGTTTTAAGCTTTAAAGATCAAAAAATTAACCATCAAACATAATATTGTCACATTTATTCATTCTCAGCTCTTGTTCTCCAAAACTCCTGTTCTCTCTCCTCTCTTCTTGCCGCATACTGAGCACAGTAAATAAAAACTAAATAACCACAGACCACAAGGCATACAGTGGTATGCAAAAGTTTGGGCACCCCGGTCAAAATTTTTGTTACTGTGAATAGTTAAGTGAGTAGAAGATGAACTGATCTCCAAAAGACATAAAGTTAAAGATGAAACATTCTTTTCAACATTTTAAGCAAGATTAGTGTATTATTTTTGTTTTGTACAATTTTAGATTGAAAAAAGGAAAGGAGCACCATGCAAAAGTTTGGGCACCCCAAGAAATTTGAGCTCTCAGATAACTTTTACCAAGGTCTCAGACCTTAATTAGCTTGTTAGGGCTATGGCTTGTTCACAGTCATCGTTAGGAAAGGCCAGGTGATGCAAATTTCAAAGCTTTATAAATACCCTGACTCCTCAAACCTTGTCCCAACAATCAGCAGCCATGGGCTCCTCTAAGCAGCTGCCTAGCACTCTGAAAATTAAAATAAATGATGCCCATAAAGCAGGAGAAGGCTCTAAGAAGATAGCAAAGTGTTTTCAGGTAGCTGTTTCCTCAGTTTGTAATGTAATTAAGAAATGGCAGTTAACTGGAACGATGGAGGTCAAGTTGAGGTCTGGAAGACCAAGAAAACTTTCCCAGAGAACTGCTCGTAGGATTGCTAGAAAGGCAAATCAAAACCCCTGTTTGACTGCAAAAGACCTTCAGGAAGATTTAGCAGACTCTGGAGTGGTGGTGCACTGTTCTATTGAGCAGTAACACCTGCACAAATATGACCTTCATGGAAGAGTCATCAGAAGAAAACCTTTCCTGCGTCCTCACCACAAAATTCAGCATCATCAAAGGAACATCTAAACAAGCATTTTGGAAACAAGTCCTGTGGACTGATGAAGTTAAAATAGAACTTCTTGGCCGCAATGAGCAAAGATGTGTTTGGAGAAAAAAGGGTGCAGAATTTCATGAAAAAAGCACCTCTCCAACTGTTAAGCACAGGGGTGGATCGATCACACTATGGGCTTGTGTTGCAGCCAATGGCACGGGGAACATTTCACTGGTAGAGGGAAGAATGAATTCAGTTAAATGCCAGCAAATTCTGGAAGCAAACATCACACCGTCTGTAAGAAAGCTGAAGATGAAAAGAGGATGGCTTCTACAACAGGATAATGATCCTAAACACACCTCAAAACCCACAATGGACTACCTCAAGAGGCGCGAGCTGAAGATTTTGCCATGGCCCTCACAGTCTCCTGACCTAAATATCATTGAAAATCTGTGGATAGACCTCTAAAGAGCAGTGCATGCAAGACGGCCCAATAATCTCACAGAACTAGAAACCTTTTGCTCGAAAGAATGGGCGAAAATCCCCAAACACCCAAACAAGAATTGAAAGACTCTTAGCTGGCTACAGAAAGCATTTACAAGCTGTGATACTTGCCACAGGGGGTGTTACTAAGTTCTGACCATGAAGGGTACCCAAACTTTTGCTTTGGGCCCTTTTCCTTTTTTGTTATTTTGAAACTGTAAAAGACGGAAATAAAAAAGTAATTTTGCTTAAAATATTAAAGAAATGTGTCATCTTTAACTTAATGCCTTTTGGAAATCAGGTCATCTTTTATTCTCTTAGCTAGTCATAGTAATCAAAATTTTGACCAGGGTGCCAAAATTTCTGCATGCAACTGTAGGAGCAGAATTATGCCATTTGCCCCATCAAGTCTGCTCCACTATTCAATTACGGATGATCCTTTTTTCCCCTCCTCAGCCCCACTCCCCAGCCTTCTCCCTGTAACATTTATGTCCAATCAAGACCCTATCAATTGCCACCTTAATAGACCCAATTACCTGGCCTCCACAGATGCCTGTGGTAACAAATTTTAGAAATTCACCACCCTCTGGCGAAAGAAATTTCACTGCATCTGTTTTAAATGGATGCCCCTCTATCCTGAGGCTGTGCCGTCTTCTCCTAGACTCCTCTGCCATGGGAAACATCCTTTCCACATCTACTCTGTCTAAGCCTTTCAACATTCAAAAGGTTTCAATGAGATCTCCCCCCATCCTTCTAAATTCCAGCAAGTATAGGCCCAATGCTATCAAACATTTCTCATATGATAACTATTTCATTCCCAGAATCATCTTTGTGAACCTTCTCTGAACTCTCTCCAATGCCAGCACAATTTTTCTTAGTGATGAGCCCAAAACTGCTCACAACACTCAAGATGAGACCTCACCAGTGTCTTATAAAATTTCAACATCACTTCCCCGTGTTTATATTCTAGACCTCTTGAAATGAATGCTAACATTGTATTTGCATTCCTCACTACCAACTTGACCTGCAAGTTAACCTTTAAGGTGTTCTGCACAAGAACTCCCAAATCCTTTTGCATCTCAGATTTTTGGATATTCTCCCCATTAAGAAAATAGTCTGCACATTTATTTCTTCTACCAAAGCGCAAAAACATTCATTTTGCAACTTTGTATTTCATTTGCCACTTTCTTGCCCATTCTCCTAATATGTCGAAGTCCTTCTGCAGTCTTCTTATTTCCTCAACACTACCTGCTCCTCCACCAAACTCTGTATCATCTGCAAACTTGGCAACAAAGCTATCTATTCCATCATCTAAATCATTGATATACAGCATAGAAAGAAGCGGTCCCAACAACGACTCCTGCAGAACACCACTAGTCACAGACGACCGATCAGAAAAGAACTCTTGTACTTCCACTTGCTGCCTCCTACCATGCCGTAACTATACTGTAATACCATGGGCTCTTAACTTGGTAAGCAGCCTCGTGTGGCACATTGTCAAAGGCCTTCCAAACATACAGCATCCACTGCATCCCCTTTAACTATCCTACTTGTAATCTCCTCAAGGAACTCCAACTGGTTCGTCGGGCAAGATTTGCCCTTTTAAGGAAACCATGCTGACTTTGTCCTATCTTGTCCTGTGTCACCAAGTACTCTAGAACTCCATAACTTCATCAATTGAATCCAACATCTTCCCAACCACTGAGGTCAGGGTAACCGGTCTATAATTTCCTTTCTGCTGCCTTCCTCCGTTCTTAAAGAGTGGAGCAACATTTGCAATTTTCCAGTGCTCCGGGACCATGCCCAAGCCCAATAATTTTTGAAAGATCATTTCTAATGCATCCACTATCTCTACCGCTACCTCTTTCAGAACCCTAGGGTGCAGTTCATCTGGTGTCTGGGTAACTTGCACCTTTTGATCTTTCAGCTTTTTAAGCACCTTCTCCCTTGTAATAGTAATTGCACACACTTCTCTTCTCTCACATCCTTCAACACCCGGCAGACTGCTGGTGTCTTCCACAGTGAAGACACATGCAAAATACTCATTTAGTTCATCTGCCATCTCCTTGTCCCGTTATTTCTCCAGCCTCATTTTCTAGCAGTCTTATATCCACTCTCATCTCTTTTATTTTTTATAGACTCGAAAAAGCTTTTTCTATCCACCTTGATATTGTTTGATAATTTGCCTTCATATTTCATCTTTTCCCTCCTAACTATGCTTTTAGTTGCTTTCTGTAGGTTTTTAAAAGCCTCCCAATCCTTTATTTTCCTGCTAATTTTTGCTTTATTGCAGCCCTCTCTTTTGCTTTCACATTAGCTTTGACTTCCTTTGTCAGCCATGGTTGTGCTATTTTGCTATTTGAATATTTCTTCAATTTTTGGAATATAGCTATCCTGCATCTTCCTCATTTTTCCCAGAAGCTTAAGCCATTGCTTCTCTGTTGTCATCCCTGCCAGCATTTCCTTCCAATTTACTTTGGCCAACTCCTCTCCCACACCACTGTAATTTCCTTTACTCCACTGAAATACTGTTATGTCAGACTACTTTCTCCCCATCAAATTTCAAGTTGATCTCAATCAAATCAGGATCACTGCGTCCTAAGGGTTCCTTTACTTTACCTTAAGTTCCCTAATCGCCTCCAGTTCATTACATAACACCCAATCCAGTATAGCTGATCCCTAGTAGACTCAACAACAAATTGCTCTAAAAAACCATCTCGTAGGCATTCAACAAATTCACTCTCAAGATCCATTATCAACCTGATTTTCCCAATCTACCTGCTTGTTAAAATCTCCCATGACTATCATAATATTGCCCCTTTGATACACCTTTTCTATTTCCAGTTTAATCTGTGATCCACATCCCAGCTACTGTTGGGAAGCCTGTATATAACGCCATCTGGGTCCTTTTACCCTTGCAGATTCTTAACTCAACCCACAAGGATTCAGCATCTTCCAATCCTATGATTTGATGCCATTCTTTACCAGCAGTCACACCACCCCCTCTGTCTACCTTCCTATCCCTCCGATACAATGTATAACCTCGGACATTCAGCTCCCATCTACAACCATCCTTCAGCCACAATTCAGTGGTGGCCACAACATCATACCCGACAATCTATAAAAGCACAACAAGATCATCCACTTTATTTCTTATATTCCATATATTGAGATTAACACTTTAAGTACTATATTCGCTACCCTTCTTTGATTCTGCATCCCTATTACACTGAAACTCATCCTGCTGGCTGCAATTTTGTCCTATCCTTCCTGCCCTTCCTGACAGTCTAACTGAATACCATCTTTGCTTTTTTCAATCCATCCCATCCTGAGTCACTTCACCCCAGTTCCTATCCCCCTGCCAAATTAGTTTAAACCATCTCCAAAAGCTCTAACAAATCTGCCTACTAGAATATTGACCTCTCTCAGGTTCAAGTGCAACCTTTCTCTTTTGTACAGGTCATTTCTCGCCCAGAAGTGATCCTAATGATCCAACATGCTGAAGCCCTGCCCAGTACATCAGCTTTTCATCCTTTTCTACCCTCACTGATCTGTGGCACAGGTAGCAACCCAGAAATGACTACCCCGGAGGTCCTGCTTCTCAGCTTTCTGCCTCTCTAAATTCTCTCTTGTACAAAACATTTTACAAGATTACAAAGGAACTTTGGACCAAAACACTTGCAAATGTCACTGGCTCTCAATTTGTAGCTCTCACATAGTTGGCTAGAACATAAGAGTAAAAGTCCCAAACTTTCCATGGAAAGTAACTGAAAAAGGACCTCCACCCAGACCGAAACTTCCCCCAAGATACAATCAAATGGGCAAGACATGTCTATTTAGAGCAAATACGACTTGATCCTACAGAAGATGAATGGCCTCCACTGCTGAAAATGCAAATGATTTCTGACAGTAATCATAACCACGTAAATGTCCCAAAAGTTCCCAGGTTCTCCCAATTTAACATAGTCAGTAGTTTTTATTTTATCTACAGCATAGTAACAGGCCCTTCTGGCCCAAAGTTTCTGCGTCACACAAGTACACCCATGTAATGGTTTAACCTCCTACATCTTTGGAATGTGGGAGGAGACCCATGCAGCCAAGGGGAGAACAGACAAACTCATTACAGGCAGCAGCGGAATTGAACACAGGCCACTGGTATTCTAATAACGTTATACTAGCCTCTACGCCACTGTACCACCCTAGTAATAGATGTAATATAAAACTTTGATTAATTTAAATGTATGACAATTACACTACATATGCTTTCTATTACAGTTAGGCAATAAACAGAAATATTGTATAAATTAAAAGCTTTGGTTGTGAGCTTGTCAACAAAATACTTTTTATCAACCCAAACAAGGCTGCAGGAACACACATTCTGCTACAATACCAATACTGCCCTCTGCTGCAGCAAATGAACACTACAATTTAATGCCATGCTCTTTCTTAAATTTCTGTAACACAGTCTGCTGAATATTGACAATTACCTTCAATTTTCAGTTTATCATGATAGGTCTTTGGTTATTTCATGATCAGTACACCAATAAGCTGTATATGTTGACTCCAATGCTGACAGCAACTCTTTCAAAACACGATCAAGATCTTCATTTTTCGCTTTAAGCAGAGTTTTTCTGTTTCTCATTAACTTCTATTCACTACATATGTGAAATCAAGTCCCAGAACTGTCTGACATGTGCAGACACCTGCACCATCATCTGGGAACCTTCTCAGCCTTGTGGAATTCTCCATTTGTGAAGTAGTATTGGTCATCCACTACAACCAAGGAAGAGCCCAATTCATGACGACTACTCGACCCAGCCAGATTTCCAAGATCAAAAGAGTGGAACTGCCCCAGTACAACAGCTTTTCCACTTCAAAAAACACTCCAGCACAGATTTCCTGTCGTTGTCAGATAGCTTTCTAATTTGTTCTGTATTTCATTTAATTACATAATAAGTTATTCAATTAAATGGCAGTTTGTTCTTTTTTAATACCCTGTTAACTATTTCCATGAAATTTCAGCTAAACGGTACAGCCACTTAATTTGGCCAACAAGTATTGGTCATGTGTCCCAATTAACTGAAATCCACTGTATTTCAAAATCCTGCATTCTGAATCCATCATTCCCATTCTCCCCCCAGTATCAAACCCTGTATTGCATAAAACAGATTTTAAGAATGATTCACAAACTCACTCCATTCCCCTAGAATCAGTCTCATTGCAATGACATATCTAAACGACTGGCTTCCTATCGCACTCACATCAATAATAAGCAAGTGCTTAGAGAGGCTGGTCAAGGACTACATCTGCAGCATGCTCCCACCCACTCTGGACCCCCTCCAAATCACCTACTGACACAACCAGTCGATCAATGACGCAATACCCACAGCTCTACACACCTTTCCTACACACTTGGAGAGTAGGGATGCTTATGTGAGGAAGATGTTCTTGGACTACAGTTCAACACCACAATTCCCTCCAGGTTTGACAAGAAGCTCAGAGCCCTTGGCCTTCACCCTGCTTTGTGCAGCTGGATCCTGGACTCCCTGTCAGATCACCAGCAGGTGGTAAGAGTGGGCTCCCTCACCTCTGCCCCTCAACACAGAAGCCCCCCAGGGCTGTGTCCTAAGCTCCTCCTTTACTCTCTCTACACCCATGACTGTGTCGCCACCCACAACTCCAATCTGTTAATTAAATTTGCAGATGATACTACATTGATGGGCCTTATCTCAAGTAATAACAAGGCAGCCTACAGAGAAGAAGTCATCACGCTGACACAAGGCCGTCAAGAAGACAACCTCTCCCTCAATGTCGTAAAAACAAAGGAGCTGGTTGTGGACTACAGGAGGTATGGAGACAGGCTCACCCCTATTGACATCAATGGATCCGGGGTTGAGATGGTGAACAGCTTCAAGTTCCTCAGTATACACTTGGTCTGTACATACCAGCTGTGTGGTGAAAGAAGCACAACAGCGCCTCTTTCACCTCAGACGGTTGAAGAGGTTCGGCACAAGTTACCAAATCCTAAGGGCTTTCTACAGGGGCACAATTGAGAGCATCCTGACTGGCTGTATCATTGCCTGGTATGAGAACTGTACTTCCCTCAATCGCAGGACTCTGCAGAGAGTGGTGTGGACAGCCCAGCGCATCTCTAGATGTGAACTTGCCACCATTCAAGACATTTACAGCAACAGGTATGTAAAAAGGGCCCACAGAATCATCGGAGACCCAAGTCACCCCAACCACAAACTTTTCCAGCTGCTACCATCCGGGAAACAGTACCACAGCATTAAAGCCAGGACAGATGAGTTCCAGGACAGCTTCCTCCACCAGGCCTTCAGACTGATGAATTCATGCTGACACAATTGTATTTCTAAGCTATATTGACTGTTCTGTTGTATATCTTACTGTACATACTATTTATTACAAATTACTATAATTTGCACATTGCACATTCAAATGAAGACGTAAAGATTTTTACTCAAGTATGTGAAAGATGTAAGAAATAAAGTCAATTCAATTCAATTATGGGGTCTTCACAAGCTTGCTTCCAACATCATACAATCAACATTGCAAAAGTACTTCAACAAAGGAATTGAAGGCGGAGGCAAAGCAAAGTTAAGATGGCGCTAAATGATGACTCCTTTGCTTGCCTCTTTGGAAACAGCTTTATTTCCATCTTTAATATCTTTATTTTTGCCTTCAGGGTTCTTTTGAAGATGCTCACCTGGAGTTAACTGCTGACTTCGGCTCTTTGCGGATATGGGACCTGTTCTCGGGGTTTCCAGAGAACATTGTTCAGCACGCCAAGGGTTCAACCTGAGAGTCCGGTTTGGATTTGGAAGCTTAAGATCTCAGGGCTCTGGAGACGGGTGGATCAAGGGTTGGTTTCACAGCAGGAAACCCGTGTGTCATCAGGGGAGTCAAAAAATCTACTGCTATGTGCCCAAAGACCCAAGATCTTGGCGATCTTTGGGAACAGAGCTCAGAAAAAGCAACACAATGAACTTTTAACATCGTAAACCAGCGAGTTGTTTGTACGTCTCCCCGCTCACTGGGAAAAAATGGAGATATTGTGGCGACCCACTTCCCAGCGCACTCGAACCAGCTCACAAATCGGCGCGCGCCGGCATTGAGGCCAGTCCCAAAAGGGGCACCAAGTCTGCTTCACCAGCAAGGGGAAAAGCCCGCGCGCAGGACGGGACTGTGAATACGCGCCCCCTACAGCATTCCCGCCCGGGGAGGGCGGGATCAGGAAGGCTTTAAAGTGAGGCCGCGAAGTTCGAATAAATCTCTTTTGCAACTGCAGCTCATCGACTACGTGTCGTTATTTCAGCGCTGCGTGTAGCACACCGCTACAATTGGTGACCCCAAATATCGTTTGGGCCGAAGATGAACAACGACGCATCTGTTCATGCAGTTTCATTAAAAATGCCAAACTTCTGGACGCTGCGACCTCACCTATGGTTCCAGCAAGCAGAAGCCCAATTCCACATTCGGCAGATAACCTTGGAGGACACACGTTACTACTACGTGGTGAGCTCCCTCGACCAGGAAACAGCGGCCCAGGTTGAGGAGTTCATACAGTCTCCCCCAGTAGACGGCAAATACACGGAATTCAAAGCCCTGCTCATAAGGACTTTCGGACTCTCACGGCACGAGCGAGTTGCCCACTTACTGCACCTGGATGGCTTGGGAGACAGACCGCCATCGGCTTTGATGAACGAGATGCTGTCCCTGGCCGAAGGACACAAGCCCTGCCTCATGTTTGAGCAGGCATTCCTAGAGCAGCTGCCCGAGGACATACGCCTGCTGCTGTCCGACGCGGATTTCAGCGACCCCCGGAAGGTGGTGGACATGCTGTGGAAAGCCAAGAAGGAGAGTGGGGCGTCCGTCGCACAGATCACCAGGCCACGCTCCCAGCAGCAGACCAGACCAGGCCCAGCAGCAGAGCCCACTAGCCCCAGAGGGAGGGGTGAGGAGACCAATGAACAATGATGCTTCTACCACCAGCGGTGGGGCGCAGAAGCCCACCACTGTCGCCCGCCCTGCAAGTTCCCGGGAAACGCCAAGGCCAGCCACCCCTGATGGCTACGGCAGCTGGCCATCGGGATAGCCTCCTGTATGTGTGGGACAAGCGGTCGGGACGCCATTTTTTGGTCGACACCGGAGCCGAGATCAGCGTCTTACCTCCGACGAGTTACGACACCCGCAACAGGGCACCGGGTCCTACCCTGAGGGCCACGAAAGGCAGCACAGTAAGGACCTACGGCACCCGTACGGTTCGGATACAGTTCAGCTCCAGCCAGTTCACGTGGGACTTCACACTGGCCGCCGTAGCCCAACCGCTCCTGGGCGCAGATTTTTTGCGGGCTCACAGCCTACTGGTCGACCTGCCCAGGAAGAGACTGGTCCATGCCGAGACCTTTCAAACGTTCTCCCTGGGTGAAGCCCAGTTGCCAGCTCCACACCTAGACTCCATCACCCTGTCCGACAACGACTTCACCAGAGTCCTGGCGGATTTCCCATCGGTTCTGGCATCGCAGTTCACGGCAACCATGCCCAGACACGGCGTACAGCACCACATCCCGACACAGGGACCACCCCTCCACGCCAGTGCTCGAAGGCTTCCCCCGGACAAGCTCCGACTGGCGAAGGAGGAGTTCAAGAGGATGCAGGAATTGGGGATCATACGGCGGTCTGACAGCCCATGGGCCTCCCCCCTGCACATGGTGCCCAAAGCATCAGGGGGTTGGAGACCATGCGGCGACTACCGCAGGCTGAACGAGGCTACAACACCGGACCGCTACCCTGTGCCGCACATACAGGATTTTGCAGCAAACCTGCACGGCGCACGCATCTTCTCCAAGGTGGACCTCGTCCGGGGATACCATCAAATCCCGATGCATCCGGACGACGTCCCCAAAACGGCACTCATCACCCCTTTCGGCCTTTTCGAGTTCCTCCACATGCCGTTTGGCCTAAAGAATGCCACAGAGACATTTCAGCAGTTAATGGACGCGGTGGGACGCAACCTGGACTTCGCTTTCATCTATTTGGACGACATCCTCACAGCCAGCAGCAGTCGTCAGGAGCATCTGTCCCACCTCCGTCAACTCTACGCCCAACTGAGTGAATACAGCCTGACAATCAACCCGGCCAAATGCCAGTTCGGGCTCGACACCATCGACTTCCTGGGCCACAGGATTACTAAAGACGGGGCAACCCCTCTGCCCGCTAAGGTAGACATAGTCCGCCATTTCCCCCGACCCAACACAATCAAAGGCCTTCAGGAATTCGTGGGTATGGTAAATTTCTACCAGCGCTTCCTCCCTTCAGTTGCCCGGATCATGCGCCCCCTGTTCGCCCTGATGTCGGGTAAGGGCAAGGACATTACCTGGGACGAGGAGTCCACCGCCGCTTTCATTAAAACGAAAGAAGCCTTGGCAAACGCCGCGATGCTAGTGCACCCCAGAATGGACGTCCCTACCACCCTCACAGTGGACGCATCTAACACGGCAGTCGGTGGGGTGCTGGAACAACTCATCAAGGGTCGCTGGCAACCCCTGGCGTTTTTCAGCAAACACCTGCGACCACCCGAGCTCAAATACAGTGCTTTCGACCGGGAACTGTTGGCACTATACCTGGCAATCCGGCATTTCAGGCACTTCTTGGAAGGTAGGCCCTTCACCTCGTTCACGGACCACAAACCGCTTACCTTTGCGTTCACGAAGGTGTCTGATCCCTGGTCGTCCTGCCAGCAGCGACATCTGTCCTACATCTGTGAATACACTACGGATGTCCGGCATGTCTCGGGAAAGGACAATGTCGTGGCGAACGCTCTCTCTCGCCCTACCATTCAAGCCCTGTCCCAAGGGGTAGACTATGAAGCTTTGGCGGAGGCGCAGCAGGCAGACGAGGAGATCCCAAGTTACAGAACCGCAGTCTCCGGTTTGCAGCTCCAGGACCTCCCCATAGGCCCAGGTGAGAGGACCCTACTCTGTGACGTCACCACCGGCCAACCCCGTCCCGTCGTCCCGGCAGCCTGGCAGCGGCGCATTTTCAACTCCATTCATAACTTAGTGCACCCCTCCATCAGGACAATCGTCCGGATGGTCTCCAACAGGTTCGTTTGGCACGGACTCCACAAGCAGGTCAGTGAATGGGCCAAAACGTGCATGCACTGCCAAACTGCCAAGGTGCAGCGGCACACCAAAGCTCTGCCGCAGCAGTTCCACCCCACCCACTGGCGTTTCGACCACATTCATGTGGATATCGTGGGCCCCCTGCCAGTGTCGCGCGGAGCGCGGCACCTCCTCACTATCATGGACCGGTTCACAAGATGGCCAGAGGCGGTCCCGCTCACCGACACCACCTCCGAATCTTGTGCCCGGGCACTGATCGCCACCTGGGTATCTCGCTTTGGTGTACCGGCCCACATTACCTCCGACAGGAGCGCCCAGTTCACCTCCAGCCTGTGGTCAGCTATGGCCAGCCTTTTAGGGACACAGCTGCACCATACAACTGCCTACCACCCACTGGTGGAGCGTTTCCACCATCACCTGAAGTTGGCTCTCATGGCCCGCCTGCGCGGAGCTAACTGGGTGGACGAGCTTCCCTGGGTCCTGCTCGGAATCCGCACGGCGCCCAAAGAAGATCTGCACACCTCGTCGGCCGAGTTGGTGTACGGCACACCCCTGGTCGTCCCCGGGCAGTTCATACCAGCCCCAAGGGGGCAAGAGGAAGAACCCGCAGCAGTCCTGGGCAGACTACGCGAGAGGCTCGGTAACCTGGCCCCCATACCCACTTCACAGCATGGGCAGAACCCGACCTGTGTACCCAAAGACCTGCTAAACTGTAAGTTTGTTTTTGTACGACGGGGCGGACATCAGGCACCGCTACAGCGGCCCTACGAAGGGCCGTTTACAGTGATCAGAAACAACGGGTCCATATTCATGCTGGACATTGGGGGGAGAGAGGAGGTTTTCACGGTGGACCAACTCAAACCAGCCCATGTGGACTTGGCGCAGCCGGTCGAGATTCCGGCACTGCGGCGCAGAGGCAGACCTCCCAAACAGAGTCCGGCCCAGACTGTGGACATTGGGGGGTGTATTGCCGGTTCTGGGGGGGGGGGGGGGTTATGTGGCGACCCACTTCCCAGCGCACTTGAACCGGCTCACAAATCGGCGCGCGCCAGCATTGAGGCCAGTCCCAAAAAGGGCGCCAAGTCTGCTTCACCAGCAAGGGGAAAAGCCCGCATGTGGGAGGGGACTGTGAATACACGCCCCCCCTACAGTATTCCTGCCCGGGGAGGGTGGGATCAGGAAGGCTTTAAAGCGAGGCCGCGAAGTTCGAATAAATCTCTTTTGCAACTGCAGCTCATCGACTACGTGTCATTATTTCAGTGCTGCGTGTAGCACACCGCTACAACATCTCCTTCTCCCTTATTAGGGAGAGACAGAGCCTGAGGTATATCGAATGCCGGGTGAAATGCAAAGTCTTTGGGATAACTGCAAGTCTGTGTCTTTGCTGTTGCTTTGCTCACGCTTGAGTGCTTGGTGGTGGGTGCTGATGCTTTTTTATGCTGGTAGGGGGAGGGGGGATTGTTGCTTACTGCCACTTAGGCACAGTAGCTGGGGGGGACTTTGGGGTTCTTATGTTTAACTCATTCATTCTTTGGGGCACTCCTCTTTTCATGGATGTTTACAAAGAAAAAGCATTTTAGGATGTATATTGTATACACTTCTCTGTCATTAAACTGAACCTTTGAACCTTCAAAGATAGACTAAGACTGTTCATTTTACACTACAAAAAATTTTTTTAAACCCACTGCAACTTACAAAAAAAACTGATCAAACCTCAGACATTAACATTTCTTCAATTACCAAACCCCTTCAGATCTTTCTTAGTAAGTTCCTCTTCTCCTGCACTCTGACACATCAGTGTTTTGTACACATCAGTGTCTTACCTACTGAATGTTGAAAGGACTAGATGGGGTAGATGTGAAGAGGATGTTTCCTATAGTGGGAGTATCTAGAACTAGAGGGCACAGCCTCAAAATTGAGAGGTGCCTCTTTAGGACAGAGGTAAGAAGGGATTTTTTTTTAAGTCAGAGAGTAGTAAATCTGTGGAATGCTCTGCCACAGACTGCGGTGGAGGCCAAGTCCGTGGGTATATTTAGTTTTCCGATCAGTCAGGGCATCAAAGGATATGGCAAGAAGCCAGGTGTAAGGGGTTGAGTGGGATCCAGGATCAGCCATGATGGAATGATGGAGAAGACTTGATGGGTTGAATCGCCTAATTCTGCTCCTATGCCTTATGGTCTTATGGACTAAATGTAGGAAACACTTGATTCTCCAAAAAGCTAAGGCAGTCCAGCTGTATCCTAAGGTATACTTTGCTATCAATAATGTTTGGTAAACCTTTACAAGGACATGCTGAAAATTTTTTAACCTTGTCTGCTTGAAGCAAGTACAGCAAGCTTACAATAACAGTTATTTTAAAAAAAACACTGCATTATTCAATAGTAGGACCAGACACAGCATGCAAGCATCAATCACAACACATCCAATCCTAAACCCCCAAGAGGTTACCCCAATCCCAACATAAGGATGCATTCTCGCTCTCCCATACTGTCAGGAAGGCACAGCTTGAGTATGCTTTGCCCATCATTGCAATGAGACAGAAGCTAGGGGAAGGGGTTGAGTCTGTGGATCAATCTTAAAATTAATTTAGTGCAATACAGGGTTTAGTACTGTGGGGAGAATAGGAATGAAGGATTCAAAATATTCACAGGAACCTCTGTGATACCAAGGACGTAGCACATGTGACAAAGTATGCAAAATATAACCAATTACAAGTCCACATTGCATGCCAATGACAGCGATGCCTCCCTTCCTGATCGGCTAAATGCTTTCAGTGCACGACTTGACCAATTGAATGATGTGAATTCGACAAAAGCCCCTTCTCTCCCTGAGGAACAGGCACACTGTCTGGCCGTAGCCAAGGTGAGGAGGACTCTAGCTAAGGTTAACCCAAGCAGAGCTGCAGGGCTGGACAACATACCTGGTCAGGTGTGACACAGGGAAAAGTTGTCTTAACAAACATCTCTAATACCTCTCTGAAACAGTCCACTGTTACTGCAGGCTTCAAGACGGTCATTATCAGTCCAGCGCCCAAGATATCATCGATATCTGGCCTAAGTGATTACTGCCCAGCGACACTGACTTTTCTAGTTTGTCTACTGCTCAAATCAGTCTACTGACGATGCCACAGCCTTGACTCTCCAATCTATCCTGCCCCACCTAGAAAACAATACCTGCAATGCCAGGATGTTGTTCATCTACTTTAGCTCTGCGTTTTGACACTATCATCCCTCAGAGGCTGGTAATCTTTTTGTTGGGACTCAACACCCCTCTCTTTAACTGGATCTTGGAATGCTTGATGGAAAGACCCCAGTCAGCCCGAGTCTCAAGCTCCATCACATTGAGCATTGGTGCTCCTCAAGGTAGTGGCTCAGCCCACTACTGTTCACATTGCTGACTCATGACTGCTCTGCAGATCCAGTTCAAAGTACATCAATTTCACTGATGACACTACAATGGTTGGGCTCATTGTTGCTGATGTTAATGTAAGCATCCAAGTTGCTCATTTGAAAACTGTAAATGTCTTCTCTTCCAAAATCTTCCCTCTTCTTAACAAGTGTAATTCTAGGGAGCTAACAGTTCTTCAAAATCTTACACACATGGACACTTTTCAGGTACGAGGCAAGAGAACAAACATCAACAAGATATTCAGCCTTTGGTAAAGTGAAATAGCAGTGACACCAATGCATCCTCAACTGATAACCACAAACCATTAGGAGCAGATATGCTGATCCATTTTACTTTTCTCAGGATACTATCCATCATAGAAGGTAGAGCATTCTACAAGTCCTCAAGATGTTGACAATTTCATAAGATTTTTCTGAAGTGATATCATTTAAAAGCTAATTTTTGAGATGGCAGTATGTCTACCCCACAACATTCTAGCCAAAATCTAACCCACTTCATAATTCCCTTCCTAAGCCTCTATACCTCCTTCTCTGTCTTGCATTCTTATTGACCTAGCTGCTTGATCAGTAGCCCTCATGGAGCCCTGTATGGCTCAGTATCAACATCTCACTATGTGCAATCTTGCTGTAGCATTCTGATCTTTTTTCTGCATTAGAGATACTACATGAGCTGCTGGTCCATGGATTTTGAGCTCACGTTTTCAAAAAGCCAGCAGGGCTAGTGGGTCATTTGGCTACCTTGCAATCATTGGGTAATTAGGGACTTGGCAAGAGCCAATTTTTAAAAATTAGGTTTAAGCAGAGCAGCCAATGTTAGAGTGGATTCAAGCTTCGACTCAAGAGGCTCCAGCAAGGAAAGTCAGAGGCTAAGGTAGACCTGGTAAGTTTCCTTCTTTCTTTGATATCTGTTGATTACTATCTAGAAGTATAGCGAGAATGGATCCAGGGTCAGGGCTGTGTTCATGTCAGATGTGGAGTTGTGAGAGACCTCCAGTCTCCCTAGTAACTACATCTGCATGAAGTGCATCCAGCTGCAGTTCCTTACAGACCATGTAAGGGAACTGCAGCTAGATGATCTTCATCTTATACAGGAGAATGGGATGATAGACAGGAGCTACAGGGAAGTAGCCACCCCTAAGTTATAGGGTGACTGTAGGGTAAGGGAATATACAAACAGTGCAGAATACCCCTGTGGCCATTTCCCTCAATAACAGATAAACTGCTTAGGATACTGTTAGGGGAGAGGGACCTATCAGGAGAAAATCATGGTGACCAGGTATCTGACACTGAGTCTGGCTCTGTGGCTCAGAATGGAAGGTAGGGGATGAGGGAGAAGAGAAATGCAGTGGTGACAAGGGAATTCAATAGTTAGGAGAGCAGACAAGGCGATTCTGTGGATGTGAAAGAGAGACTGGATAGTATCTTGTCTCCCAGGTGCCAGGGTCAGGGATGTCTCTGGTTGGGTCTACAGTATTCTGAAGAGGAGAGTAGACAGCCATGAGTCCTTGTACATATCAGTACCAATGACATAAGTAGTAAAGGAATGGAGGTCCTGAAGAGAGAATATAGGAAGTTAAGAGAGAAGTTTGAAATCCAAGACCTCAAGGGGTAGTAATCTCTAGAATCCTGCCTGTGCCACATGCCATTGTGGGTAATAGGATGATCTGGCACATGAAATATGCGGCTCAAGAATTGGTGCAGGAGCAGGCTCTCAGATTTGTGGATCACTGAGATCTCTTCTGGGGAAGGTATAACCTGTACAAGAAGGACAGGTTGCACCCTTGTGGGCGTGTTTGCTAGAAATGGTAAAGATCTAAACTAGTTTGGCAGGGGGGTGGGAACCAGAGTAGTAGGACAGAGGTTAGGGCAGTTGGTCCATAGATGCAGCATGTAGTGAAACTGTAAGGAAAGATAGGCAGTTGATAGGGCAAAATTACAGTCAGTGGGATGGGTTGAAGTGTGTTTATTTTAATGTAAATATCAGGAACAAGGGTGATGAACTTTGAACACGGCTCAGCACATTGTTATGTATCCGTGGGTATCTTGTACCTGTCACATGATCATGATGTGATTGAGGCTATGCTGGGCATGAGGTAATGGTCTTGTGATGGTGTAGTGACGTCATTTTCCCACCAGTGAGAGGTCATGTGATAGTTTTTTCAACAGGGTATAAAAGGGGTGGGGGCAGTCCGTGGTTGAATTTGCCAGACACTCCCGTTCTGCTGCGTATTTCGATGTTAAGATGCAGTTTCGTTTAAAAGTGGAGTTTTACTTTCTGTCTTAGATTTGCTACAATACTACCAGTTCAGCAGTGGAGAGTGAAGATTCATCGAAGTTCGGAAATCCCGAAGGATCAGGAAAGTTGGTGTTGACAGTGAAACCAGTACGACCTTATTTAATCTTCGTACAAGGAATTAGTAACCTGCAAGCTGAGATAACTCCTGATAAAAGGGGCAGAAAGAGTTGGATGCAGAGTTTCGCCAAGGAAAGGTCAGTGCCTTTAAGCTGTTTCATTTTCTTCATCGTAAATCCTTTGATCAAAGCATACTTCGACTGGGATCAGCAGTAACGCCGCAAAGGAGAACTTAAATTATTTCAAGGAAAGTCTCTCCCAAGCGACTGCGTAAACTTTGGACTTTTGCATTACTACTTCTAAGAACTGTTTTTGCATTATCGCTTTAAGAGCTGTTTTCGCATTCTCACTTTAAGAACTGTTCAAGCTGCCACACAGCAGCCAACTTCCGGTTAAGTTAGTCGTTTGCTGACTTTTGGGGTTTTTTTAGCAGTGTTTAATAAGTGTTTTATTTGTTATAAAAAAAACCTGTCTCAATCATATATTCATTGTTGCTGGATCATAACATGAAACAACAATACTGTGGCCATTACAGAGACAGGCTATCACAAGGGTAGAGATGACTACCAAATGTTCCAGGGTTTTGAGGTTTCAAAAGGGATAGGGAAAGAGGTAAAAGAGGTGGAGGAGTGGCATTGCTCATCAGTGATAGTCTCATAGGTGCAGGAAGAGAGAACATTGTAGAGGGATTTTCTACTGAGTTAGTATAGACGTAAGTCAAAAACAAGTGGGGAGCAATCATGCGTTTGAAGCTATTCAATAAACTCTTCCCCCAATAGTAACAGAGACACTGAAAAACACATCAGGAGGCAGATTTTGGAAAGGTGCGAAAAGAACAGGGCTGATGTCGCGGGTGACTTCAACTTACCTAATATTGATTGGCACATCCTTAGTGCAAAAGGTTTAGATGGGGTGGAATTTGTTAGGTGTGTCCAAGAAAGATTCCTAAGACAGGCTGACTAGAGAGGAGGCCATACTAGATCTGGTGCCAGGCAATGAATCAAGTCAGGTGTCAGATTTCAGTGGGTGAGCATTTTGACAAACAGTGACCCATATCTCCATGACCTTTACCATAACCTTAGACAGATAGTATGGGAAAGTATTTAATTGGGTGAAGGCAAATTATGATGCTATTAGGCAGGAACATGGGAACATAAATTAGGAACAGATGTCCTCAGGAAAATGCATAATGGAAATGTGGATATTGTTTAGGGTACATTCACATGAATTCTGAATAGGTTTGTCTTACTGAAACAGGGAAAGGATGGCAGGGTGAAGGAAGTATGGTCGACAACAGATGTGGGTCATCTTGTCAAGAGGAAGAAGGAAGCGTACTTCAGGTTTAGCAAGCAACAATCAGACAGGGCTCTAGAGAGGTAACTAAGAAAGATGAAGAATGGACGTGAGAGATAGAAGGGGGCATGAGAAGGCCTTGGTGAATCAGATCAAGGAAAACCCCAAGGTGTTCCACATGACCAAGATGGCGGCGCGATGCAGTTTGCAGCGGCCACTCCGGAGCTGATATCTGTTATTTGTTAAGTGGGGTGCAGTGCACAATCCTAATCTGATGAAAAACAGACATGGGAGCATGGAGGAACATCTGAAAATCTCCAGGAAGGCCTTCTTCGTTGCTGATGCTGTTGTAAGGTCCGGGTCTCTGCTGAGAACAGGCCCCCAGTCCTTGGGGTCGCATTGTCGGTGGCCGTTGGCAGGGGCGTCGTAGTGCGCTCGGCAGAGGATAGTGCTCAGAGAGGGTGTGCCGGAGGAGAGGTCGGAGGCTTGGAGGTTCGACGGACTCGGAGTCCGCTGCGGTCGGGGCACTTTCACTGTGTGCTGCGTCTGCGAGGCTGAGTCCGGCGCCATGGAAGTCCATAGCGGAGGTACTCCCTTCTGCTGCCTGCGTGGGATGACGAGTCTATCAGGACCCTGAGGACTTGTGGAAACTGTGTGGTGGTATCTTTCAAACTTATAGTCTTATAACATCTTTGGACTATTTTTACTGTGCCCATGGTCTGTTTTTTTTTAATCAATTATGGTATTGTCTGCACTGTTGTAACTATATGTTAACTATATGTAACTATGTGGTTTTGTGTAGGTCTTGTAGCTTTAGTTTTTGGTTTGTTGGGTGGTAGAGTTGGTCTCTTGACTTAGTGTGTCTGGGTAGTCTTGTTTTGTCTGGTGGGTTTGGAGCTCCTTTCTGGGGAATGCACTAAGATGGTGGTGCGATATTAATACGCAGCAGCCTCTCTGGACTCTAGATTTGAGGATTACCGAACGTTATGTGGATTTTCTGGTGTAGTCTGTTTTGGCATGTGCTTTTGTGATATAATTATGGAGAACATTGTCTCATTTTTTAACTGCATTGCATTTGTGATTTCTAAATGACAGTAAACTGAAACTGAACTGAAATGTACGTGAAGAACAGGATGACTAAAATGAGTATAGGACTGATGAGGGATAGAAAAGAAAACATATACCCTGGAGTCAGAGGAGGTAGAGGGAGTCATTAATAAATACTCTGATTCAATAGTCATCAGTGAGATAATTGTGAGGGCAGCGTAAAACTAGCTGACATGATAGAACACGTCAACACTAAGAAAGAGGAAGTGCTGGAATATCTGAAGAACATTACAATAGGTAAGTCTCCATAGCCAGATGAGATGTACCTTAGGTTACTTAGATAAGTGAAGGAGGAGATTGTTGTGGCTTTGACAATGACCTTTGTGCCCTCACTGGCCACAGTAGTAATACCAGTTGATTTGAAGATGATTAAACGTTATTGCTTCATTCAAGAAAGAGAGTAGGAATAACCATAGGAATCACAGGACAGTGAGTCTTACTTTAGTGGTGGACAAATTACTGGAGAAGATTCTTAGAGACAGGATTTACGAGCATTTGGAGAAGCATAGACTGATTAAAGATAGTCTGAATTTGTGAGGGGCAGGTCATACCTCGCAAGCCTGACTGAATTCTTTGACAATGTGACAGAGCACATTGATGACGGTACAGCAGTGTATATGGATTTTAGTAAGATGTTTCATAATGATCCCCATGGAAGGCTTACTCAGAAAGTCAGAAAGCATGGGATCCAGGGAAACAGGGCTGTGTGGATTCAGAATTGGCTTTTGCCCATTAAAGGCAAAAAGGCATTAAAGGAGATGAAGGAGATAAAACCCTTCGGCCCGAAACGTCGTTATTACCTCCTCCCATAGATGCTGTCTGGCCTGCTGAGTTCTGCCAGCATTTCGTGTTTTTTTATTTATTTCCAGCATCTGCAGATTCACTCGTGTTGCCCGTGTCAGAGGTAAGTTCTTTACACAGAGAATGGTGAGTGTATGGAACACACTGCCAGGAGTGGTTTTAAGGGCAGATATATATAGGAAATTTAAGAAACTCTCAGATAGGCACATAGATAGAAAAATGAAGGCCCATGTGAGAGGAAAGGATTAGATTGATCTTAGGGTAGGTTAAAATATTGGCCAAAGGGTGCTATTGCCACAGTGTCTTGAAAAAAGTATTCAGCCCCAAACCCTTTGTTCACTAAATGATTATTACAAACAGGGATGTTGATGAATTTAACTGAGAAATTTTTTTTGGAATTTATTTTTTATTGAAGTTCTTCATCAAACAAACATTTCCACAAGATGTATTTCAGATATTGTACATATATATCATATAGTCATATATGCAACAAATCTCCACATAATATTTATCTGAGGTGTGCACTTATAGAAAAGAGAGGAAAGAAAAAACAAGCGAAAGGAGAAAACTATGTACAAGTAGGGAGTGATCATTTTTTTACAACATATTAATTGGTTTGTGAGGATAAAATCAGGCCTATGAAGTGTTATGTAGTTAAACCATTTTTCCCAGTATGAATCAAATTGTTCCAACTTATGATTAACAGATGCCTTTATCTTCTCCATTTTATAAATGTCCATTGTAATTTCCATCCATGCACTTAAGGTTGGGCTCTCCTGTGATAACCATTTCCTAGTAAGAGTCTTTTTACCAGCCACCAGCAGTATATTCATTAAATATTTATCTCTTTTCAACAATTCTTGAGGTATAAACCCAAAATACTTTCTAAGGGTATTTCACATTTAAACCCTTATACACGCTTGAAATTATTCTGCTACCATTATCTGAATTATATGCTTTTCTAAATAGCTCTTTTCTTGCCTTAGTTACATTTTTAACCATCTTATTAACATATTGTCACATCTGTAATTACCGATAAAAGTCTTGTTTTTCTAAAAAGGGTTTCTCTGTAAGCATTTTAAAACTGAACAGTGTTCCTACTTTCATTATATTGCAAAGAACTGTTATTCCTTTAGCTGTCCAGTGCTTAAATCTAACATCCAGTTTATTCGGTGTAAAATCCGAGTCATATCCACACCATTTAAGAAATGCAATATCTCCCTCTAGTTTAGATTAAATGTGAGTACTGACGAAGGGTCTCGGCCCAAAACGTCGACAGCGCTTCTCCCTATAGATGCTGCCTGGCCTGTTGTGTTCCACCAGCATTTTGTGTGTGTTGTTGTTCCCTCTAGTTTATATTATTTTATAATAGCTTTCCATATTTTAAGAGTGTATTTCACCCATGGGTTATCAATAGTATTTATGTACCTTTGCAGGTTGTTATCAGCCAAAATTGCTTGTATGGGGATGGGAAGTATCCCCTCCTCAATGTTTTTCCATTGAGCGTCATATGATGGGTTGCACCAACATATCACAGCTCTCAACTGTGCTGCGAAATAATAATCTCTAAGAGAAGGTAGGCCCCATTCCCCCCCTTCCTTTGGTTAATTGCAAAGCTTTGAGACTAACTCTGGGCCTTTTACCTTGCCAAATATATCTTGATAACATTTTGTTCCATTCATTGAATTGATTATGATTCATCTCTATTGGTAGGGTCTAAAAGAGATATTACAGTCTGGGCAGTATATTCATTTTAATAGATTCAATCCTTGAGCTGAGACTAAAAAAAAGGAATCAGGTTCCATCTTGTTACATCTTCCTTAATTTTTTTATATATAGGCTGATAATTGCATTCTGATAATTTTGCCAAATCTTTTGGCATAATGATGCCCAAATATTTGAAAGACTCTGTGTGCCATGCCCAGGGATATCTACTTTCAATGTCTCTTGGTGGGCTACAGTTATATGAAAGTAATTCGGTTTTATCTATGTTGATCTTGTATCCTGATAATGGACCATGTTGTTCAAAGGATTGCATCAATCTAGGTAAAGAGTATGTTGGTTGAGTCCTGATGAAGGGTCTCGGCCCGAAACGTTGACTACTCATTTCCACGGATTCTGCCCAACCTGCTGAGTTCCTCCAGGTTGTTGTACGCGTTGGTTGCCCTAGATAGATCAAAATGTCATCTGCATAACAGGCCAATTTATGCTCTTTCCCTTTAATAGTAATTCCCCTGATATCTTCACAAGATCACAAGACAAAGGAGCAGAAGTAGGCCATTCTGCCCATCGAGTCTGCTCCGCCACTCCATCATGAGCTAAACTATTCTCCCATCTAGATCCAATTTCTGGCGTTTTCCCCACATCCCTTGACTCCCTGACTAATTAGATACCTATCAATCTCCTCCTTAAACACCCTCAATGATCGGGCCTCCACAGCTGTATGTGGCAACGAATTCCACAAATGCACAACCCTCTGGCTAAAAAAATTTCTCCTCATCTGTTTTAGATGGGTACCCTCTAATTCTAAGACTGTGGCCTCTTATCCTCGACTCACCCACCAAGGGAAACATCTTCATTTTGTCTGATGTATTGAGCTAATGGTACCAGATATAATGAGAAGAGCAGCGGTGACCATGCACAACCCTATCTCGTGCCCCTTTCTAGGGTAAAACTATTTGATAAATATGCATTGATTTTAATCCTAGCAGTAGGATTGTCATATAGTGCCTGTATAGTTTTAAGAATTGTGTCATGGAAACCAAATCTATGTAAAACTCTGTAAAGAAAATTCCAATTAACTGAATCAAATGCCTTTTCAGCGTCCACACTTATCACTATTGCTTCGATTTTATTTTTTTGTATATGATCCTTAATGTGAAGAGTCCTTCGTATATTGTGTTTCGCATTGTTGTGTAAAACCTGCCTGAGCATTATGTATCAGTATGGGTAGAAACTCTTCTAGTCGTTTGGCCATGATGGAGGTAAATAATCTATAATCTACATTAAGAACGGATATTGGTCTAAATGACCCACATTCCATTTTATCCTTCCCTTCTTTCAGTATAGCTGAGATTATCGCTTCCTTCCAGCTGGGTGGCATTTATACCTTTTTTAGAGCCCAGTTCAGTGTGGGGAGTAAGACAGGAATTAACTCATTTTTAAATTCTTTGTACCACTCTGCCGTATACCCATCTGATCCTGGTGACTTGCTTAATTTAAGCCTATTAATTGCAGATTTTAATTCAACTTCAGTTACATCAGCAGTCATCGTTCAATTTTGTTCTTTGCTTAAAGTGGGTAACTCTAGAGAATTCAGGAAGGTGTCACTTTGGGTTATGCTTCGCCCTGGAACTTTGGAATATAGAGTTCTGTAAAACACTTCAAAAACTTCTTGAATTGCACTTAGCTTACTTTTTAACATTTTGTTCTTAGATCCCTAATTCTATGAATTGTATTTCTGCTATCTTTCTTTTCAGTTTTCACGCCAGCATTTTCATAGACTTAGATCCACTTTCATAATGTCTGTTTCAGAAACATTAAATTTTTCCTGATTTCTTGCGTAGCCAAACTACTAATTTCATTCCTAATCTTTTTAATTTCCTCTAATGTATCCTGTGCCAAATTCAATTTGTGTTTTTTTCTAGTTCCTTCAGCCTGTTTTGTAATTCCTCTAATGTTTTATTCCTTTTTTTTTCTTCTATGAAGATGTCACTATAACTTTCCCTCTTAAAACAGCCTTCAGAGTATCCCATAGAATGGGAGGTGAAACCTCTCCATTATCATTGAATTCTAAGTAGAATTCCCTGCTTTCTCGATTCCCTCACTATTTCCCAAGCAGAGCGGGATAACTGCTCAGCCAGGCTTTCCCTCGGTTTGATCACGGTGACAAGCAACCCTCTGGCCCTCATGTCTGTAGTCGCCTCTTTCACTGTCTGATATAGTTGCATCCCATTTTCATAGAACACTCACAGTTTAGCAGGGTACGGAGTTTGGAATCTAATCTTTCCTTTCTTTAATATTCGCTTTACTGCAGAGCATTCCTTACGTTTCTGCAGGACAACCGGGGGTAATCGTGATCGAAATAAATTAATTTCCCATCCAAAAACACCCTCTCCTTACCCCAGGCCCTTAGTAGAATCTCCGCCTTGGAACTGTATCGAAGGAATCTAAGTACTATTGAGCGTGGCTTATTTTCTCTGTCTCCAGTAGGCCGCGGGATGAGTGCACAATGTGCCCTCTCAATTTCAAGCTCCATAGTCGAAGGTATCTCTAGCATGTCCCACAGCAACTTTCCTACAAACTCCATCATAGACAAACCCTCCTCTCCTTCAGGAACATTGTATATCCTGATATTTTTCCGCCATGATCTTCCCTCCTGGTCAAGCAGTTTACTTTCTTGTTGATTTAATATTTTTATTGTCTTATTTAGTATCTGTTCCATGTTTTGCATTCTATCTTCCACCTTCTCAATTCGTGTCTCTGCCACCTCTATTTTTTGACTGACGTTGGCAAGCTCTGACTTGATATCATTTAGTTGCTGTTTTATATGTTTTTGGAACTCTCGTATCTCTTCCAGAATTTCTATCATATTTGCCGCTTCGCCTGAACGAAGCCCATCGTCAGCCTTGCCACCATGCACACGTGTAGGCGAGTAGGTACGTGTAGGTACGTGTTGTACCTCTCTCTTCCATAGGCTCCACAGTGAAGCTTTTTTTATCTCCATTCTTGCCCCCCTTATCAATTCAGATATTTTCAAAAGATGGATTTTGATGGATTAATGGGGGCAAAATATGCATTTTTCCAGAGGAGCTATTGACTTAAGCCGCCATTCTGGACAATGACATCACCGGAACCTTAACTGAGAATTTTTATTGATGAGTCACGTTCTATTTTTTTTTACAATCGAGCCCAAAAACAGGGAAAATTGTAAAGCATGAAAATTTTAAAATTCAAAAACTGAAATGTCAGCAGTTCAAAAGTATTCATTCCTCTTTGCTCAGTTGAATTACTCACAGTTATTACATCCAATAGTCTTTTTTTAAGCACAGGCTTAAAAAAAAGCATATCCTTGCTCTAAAGATTTTACACATCACTTAGAAGATACTATAAAGATGTGGAAGAAGGTCTTGGGGTCGGATGAAACTGAAGTAGAACATTTTGGATCTTGCAGAGAGAGGGGGGTACTTAAAGTATTCTTGTGAATTCATTGAAAACTGGTAATGCTCCAAATTTCTACATCAACAATTTGGGTGAGTTGGTAAGGTAATATATTGCTATTGCTATTGGAAAGTTAGCATAGTAATTACAAATGAGATGAACACTTTTTCAGCCTCACAATTATGGTTGTTAATTTAGTAAATTCTTGATAGGTTTTGGAATTTTTCTTTTGATTTGACACGATGAACAATATTTCATAGATTAGCTCAAAATATCCTACTTTATTTTATATTTAGAAAATAAGACAGTAAAATGTGAAAATTATTGTGGGAGCTGAATACTTTCTCAAGGCATGAATACATTCTGAATATTACAAAATCAGCACTGAGGTAAAAAGATAAGTTATGATCTTTACTGAATGACAAGAGGAGGTGATCAGCAAATTCATAATTCTAATTCTTATGCTTAATCATTAAGGTTCTTCAGAAGAAAGTTTGGAATGACCACCGCTAAGTTATGTATCTTGTTTCAACATCAGATACAGGTCACGTCCAAGTTTAAAAGAGAAAAATCAGAATATGGGAGTTTTAGGAGTTGCACAAATGGATAAGATCTCAATCTAGAAAATACCTGAATGCTCTATGAAGAATCACATTCAAATACTAATTGCTTAGACAATTTAGATTCACCTCAAAATACACGTATCTTAACTTTAATGTCAAATGACATAATTTTGATGCTTTATCATATACACAAATATTATTTTCATATTGGTCAATTAATTTGTAGAATTTCACACATACTCAAAGTTGTATTGACACAGAAAATATACTGATGCACTTATTGATCAGGTGGTACTCTAAGATTAGAATAAAAGGATTACTCCCACTTTCAACTTCACCCTGTCACATTAAAGTATCTGACCAATCCCTTTTCAAGATGCTGCAATAAAACTGCAGCTAAGTTCCTTTCTCATATTGCCTCATTCTCTTCCCATGTCCTTCATGAGATGCTCATTTAAATAATTCACAAATTACTGAGTTTTCTCTCTCTTACTCTCTTTTCAACCTTTCTGCCAAACTGCTGAATGGCTATTGGCTCTACTTATAGAATTTGCAATTAGATGATTTATACAGCTTCCTAAGAACACATAATACTTTCCAACTCTTGTTTGTAGGAGGACTATTTATAAAGATAACCATCACTCACAAGAAACAAAACTTCCTTCATCACCAAAAAATTCTGCCACTGGGTTCCGGTGACGTCATCGTCGAGAATGGCAGCTTAAGTCACTAGCTCCTCCGGAAAAACGCGTATTAAGCCCCGTTAACCCATCAAATATAATATTTTTCAAAAAATATTTGAACTGAAAAGAGGGGCAAGAATGGGGAAAAGGAATGGAAATTAAAAAAGCGACACTGTGGAGCCTGCAGGCGAGAGGAGTGCAGCGAGCAGCTCTCCTACACGACCGCGTGCTAGCGAGGCGGACGCTGGGCCTCATTCAGGCGAAGCGGCGAATATGTTCGAAATCCTGAAAGAGATAATGGAGTTTCAGAAAGAAATAAAGCAGCAGCTCCGTGATATTAAGGCAGAGCTTGCCAGCATCAATCAAAAAATAGCGGTGGCAGAGACTCGAATTGAGAAGGTGGAAAATCGCGTTCAAAACGTGGAATGGATACTGAGTAAGACAATAAAAATATTAAATCACCAAGAAGGTAAACTGCTTGACCTGGAGGGAAGATCACAGCGGAGAAATATCAGAATCTACAACGTTCCCAAACGAGCGGAGGGCTCGTCTATGAGGGAGTTTGTCGGAAAGTTACTGCGGGACGCGCTGGATCTTCCCTCGGCTATGAAGCTGGAAGTTGAAAGAGCCCATCGTGCACTCGTCCCGAAACCTACCCAAGATAGAAAGCCACGCTCAATAATAATTAAATTCCTTTGGTACAGCACCAAGGCGGAGATTCTTCAAAGGGCCTGGGGTAAGAAGAGTGTTTTTCAACGATAAATTAATCTATTTCGACCAAGATTACCCCCCCTCCCACAGTCCTGCAGAAACGCAAAGAATACTCTGAAGTAAAGAGAGTACTAAAGCAAAAAAAGATTAGATTTCAAACTCCATACCCTGCTAAACTTTGAGTGTTTTATGGCAACGGGACGCGGTTGTACCAGACAGTGGAAGAGGCGACTACAGACATGAAGGCCAGAGGGTTGCCCGTCAGTGTGACCAAAATGAGGGAAAGCCTGACTGAGGAATTATCCCGCTCTGCTTGGGAAATAGTGTGAGAATTGAGAAGGCAGGAGACGGGAGGAGGCCGAGAGAAATATATCAGGAAGAGACTGGGAGTTTCCCAAAGACAGTCCTCACCCCCTTCAGAAGAGCCATAAGGCTTGGCTAACTTTAAAAATGTTGAGAAGCTAAACGGAAGCAAAAGTACACGGTGATATACCTATCTCGAGAAATATTTATTATAATGTGGATTTTATATTACTTTATTATTCTTTATTCGGTTACTCCTTTTTCCCCACCAAAATGAGAATATATATATATATATATATATATGTATGTAATATGCATATATGTGTGTGTGTGTGTGTGTGTGTGTGTGTGTGTGTGTGTGTGTGTGTGTGTGTGTGTGTGTGTGTGTGTGTGTGTGTGTGTGTGTGTGTGTGTGTGTGTGTTTGTGTGTGTGTATAGGAGTACACAGGGAAATCTTTTCTGTGTAATGGTTTTGTTCACTGACTTTTATGAATACTGCAATGGAGGCCCTCAACTCACAAGTAGGAGGGGTTATCCCCCACAGCTAGACATTTCCTCTAGCTCAACGCAGGGTCATCTACTAGAGACCTCAGCCTTAGAATCACATGTTCGTTGCCATTTTTGTTATTATTTGCGTTTCTTGATTCTTATTTGTTCAGGGAGTAGATCGATTAAGTTTTATTCTAATTTCAATGATACATTGACAGATAAATACAGATGGCTAAGGACAAGGTAAAATTCATTTCTTTTAATGTAAATGGGCTATTAAATCCAATCAAACATAAGAGAATTTTATCCAATTTGGAACAATTTGATTCATACTGGAAAAAATGGTTTAACTACATAATGCCTCATAGGCCTGATTTTATTCTCACAAATCAATGAATCTGTTGTAAAAAAAATCACTCCCAACTTGCACATAGTTCTTTCCTTTTGCTTGCTTTTTTCTTTCCACTCTTTTCTATAAGTATGTACCTCAGATAAATACTTTGTGGAGATTTGTGACATATATGATATATATGTACAATGTCTGAAATACATCTTATGGAAATGTTTGTTTAATGATGAACTTCAATTAAAAAAATTACAAAAAAAATTCTGCCATCATTGAATGTTTTGCAATTTAAATCACTTGCTTCAATACTTCAATATAACTTGCAACAAAATGAACAGAGAAAGATGGGGTGGATCTTCAAGAAACCAGTTGATAAATCAACATTGTTAGAGGTTAAAAGGGTAAACAAATAATGGAGCTTGGATGAGAAAATATTAAAAAACAAGCCCATAGTATATCTGACAACACACAAAAAAATTTGATCCACCTAAAGCAATATCATTGCCAAGACTAATGGAATAAGCCACCTGGAACACCACTGTCCCTCTTTCAGAGGCTGACGTTGTTTATTCCCAGCATTTTTTATTGCTATTTTGTTTCTTTCTTGGTTCAGAACTCACTAAGAGCACTTGTGAGTTGCTATAGTTGAAGTGCAACAAAATCAGCACAACAGTTAGTGTATTAGATTTTCCTAATCTTCTGCCTGCTCTGCACTGCAACAGCAAAATCCAAGCAAAACAGAGTCAATCATGAACAAATAATGAGCACTGCAACATGGAATTCATCCAGCTTCACTTAACCAAGTACAAAGCATAGAGGTGAATATTCAGATGGGAGAAACACAACAAAGGAAACACAAAATAAAATGGGGACCAAATTACAAATGCTGTTGGCTGTCATTTATCAAAAAATACATCTTTTGATAACATCTTACCGGATATTTAATCCTGAAGTTTGTTCCACATTTTCCCAACTTTGCAATTTTGACAACAATTTCTAAAATTTAGAAAAATAGGTAAAGTTAGCTAAAAATATATATTTGTTAAAATATCTTTAAATTAAAAGAAATAAAGCACAAATATTCACCAGCTTGGGAAACCAGTTCAGATATTCTTTCCATTTTCCATTACAATAATCCTCAAAATCTACATTTGAAACTTATAAAATCAGTGTCTACAAAGTATCACTGCAAATGGTCAAGTATAGAATCATAGAGCACAGTAAAGGGCCCTTTCAGCCCAACTCTTCCATGTCAATCATAACGTCCACCTATGCTAATCCAACATTTGGCCTCCATCCTTGTCTTTCCTATCCAAGTGCCTATTAATCATTGTAATTTTCCCACTTTCACCACCTCTTCTGGCAGCTCTTTCCAAATGACCATCACCCCTTAGATCTCCGATTGCCTATTTGATAATATAACTGTTAACTGCTATAAGATGCTATATTGCATTGAAGGTATAAGATGCTACTGATTGCAATTTTAGTTGAATACTCGTTACAGCACTCTAACGTATTAAAATAGAGACCAATTATTTGTTGTTTTAAATTGGATTCCTTGTCTTACCATACACTCAAACTTACCAGTGGCATGAGTAAACCCTTAAAAGAACTGGACAACATTTTATGCAGGACATAAGTAAAGCATAAGCCTTAAGTTTACAAAATAAAAACAAACCTCTTTCTCTAACTCCAAAGTAACATTCTCTTCCCTTAACTTCTCAAGACGTTCAAGTTTTTTACGAAGGCTTTCCATTTCTTCTTTAAGAAGTGCATTGTTATCTTCCATTTCCCTGTTTAAAGAATAAACAAACAGTTCATATTCAGCATGTTTCATACAATAATAGAACTTGGAAACAGGCCTCTCAATCCATTGAGTCCAGGGCGACTATAAAGATTTCATTCCCACCAATACCAAACTTCCCCTAGATTATAGTACTTACCAACACAATAATATAGTAGCCAATTAACCTATCAACCCACATGCCTTTGAGGTGAGAGGGGAAAACAGACCAATTTGAGGAAATCTACACAGTCATGTGGAGAAAATGCAAACTCCACACAGAAGCACTCAAAGTCAGGATTGAACCTGGGTCAATCGGGTTATGGGTATTTGTTATGTCTGTGAATGATCTGGATGTAAATGCAAGTAGCACTATCAGTAAGTCTGCAGAAGAACTGAAAATCAGTGGAGGGTAGTGTTAGGCTACAGGGTCATAGTGACTTGCTGATGAAACAAACTAAGAAATGGCAGATGGAACTTAATCCTGACAGATGTGAGAAAAGATATTTTGGGAGTGGTATTGAGGATTGGATATACACCATGAATGTTAAGGTCCTGGGGAATACTGAAGAACATAGGGATGCTAGTGTGCAAGTCCAAAGATTCTCTAAGGTGGCAGTGCAGGTACATGATTAATAAGTCATTTGGGATAATGGCTGTCATTAGTCAGGGCACTCGAGTACAAGATCACAAAGGTTATACACCAATATTATAAAACAAAGGTCAGACCTCAGCTGGAGTACTGCATGCAGTTCAGCTCACCACAGTATAGCATCCCACAAGGATAACAGTGTTTTAGCTATGAGGAGAAACTACAGAGCTTGTTTCTGCTTTGTCTGAATTGAAGGAAGTTAAAAAAGCAGAAAGGATATAAATTTAGGCCGAAGGGCAAGAGATTTGGTGAGGATATGAGGGAGAGCTTCTTTGCCTAGAGAAAGGTAAGCTCTGTTCCCTCTCAGCTGTACAGATGTGCAGCCACACAACAAGTGAAATGCTCCCATGTACATAGCCTTTGTTACCGCACAGCTGTAAATTTCTTCACATTTAAACATTTAAAGTGCCATGTAGTCTTCCGGCCATATATTCTGGCTCGGAGCAATAGTTGGTCCATGCAGCTGTAACAATAATTAGAGGGGTCATTGGTGATAATTGACTGAGAGTGTAGAGGAAGCAGAATGACTGACAGTACTTAAGAGGTATCACTTGAATTTCCTGGTTATCAATGGTGATGGGCCAATTGTCGGAAAAGGAATTGACACAGATCTGTGCCAATTGGGTAGGTACGGACATGGTAGACTGAATGACTTGTTTCCAAGCTGTATAACACTAACTACTTTTAAAGGTCACTATAGTTTTAATTGTACCATATTTTACAAATAAATAATGCCCATCTTACGGATTAGGTTCACAAGATTATATTAACATAATATAATAATCCTACCTGTAATAGTCATTTTTCTCCTTCAGCTGTCGGATTTCTTTCTCCAGCTCAGGGACACGAGCCAGATCTGACCGCATATTCTTCACTATTACAGAATCCTGTTCTTGTTGGATTATTGTATTCTCTAATTCCTAAACAAAACAAAATGATTCTAAGTATTTATTTCTTGCTCTTGGTCTCTATATTTCCCTCCTTCTCTCCTACTGTTAGTGAATACCATTTTATGGAATCCAGCAACCATCATTTGGTTCAAGTAGTCAGTCTTTACATATAATCACTCTAGTGAACAATGTGACAATCTACATGACTGCAAGGGCCCAGAAGCAAAGTTTAAGCTTTCTTTTGATAAAATCAATACACAAATCTTACAATTAAAAATAACAGGGCTTTCATAAAATCACTCCTGGAAAACTTGCACAGTTTTGATCTCGATACCCAACACAAGATAGCACAGATACTGTGTTGCCCTTAAGGCATTTGTTTAGTTTATTATATTTTTGCTTTAATAATTCATTTGTAATCATTTTCTAGTTAAAGTTAAGGATGTTGAAAGTAAATTCGTTGTCTGTGATATATCGCAGCATGCGATGACGTCACACCCGGTTTCGCTGCGTCCTGTGGGAAAATACCGGTTTGGAGAAACGGGAAGGAGGGGGCTTGTGTGTGCAGGATCAGCGTGAGAAAAGATTTCTTTCTATGTACTAGAAACATCATAGAAGCAACGCCATAAGTTCATAAGATAATGGATATGTTGAAGTAAAAATGTTTACGCTGATTCTGTTAAAAGTAATGACGGTTGATAAAGTTTATGTTCTTTGTTATTTAAAGAATTGCGGATAGCTTGTGTTGAAGTATTTAAAGCAGTTGATGGCGTAGTTAGATTCTGACTGTATGTTGTACTTTAATGTAATATAGTTTGTTGTAGTTTTATTTTTGCAAGTATTTATGATGTAAATGTGATGCCAAGGAAACAAATACTGTATATATTTTGTATTGTTTTATCAACAGTTTTCACCATTACAGTAAACGGTTAATCTTACTGGGATTGCGCCTCATTGACTCCGGTTTATACTTCGTGTTTAGTTCAGAGTTTTTACACCTGTGCGAGAACACTACAGATACAATAGGTTGACTCTTAATAAATTATTCTAGAAGGTTATGCCTGTACTCACTAGAGTTCAGAAAGATGAGATGAAGCTTCATTGAAATGCACAAGACTTTGAGAAGTTGTTTCCTCTGCCTGTACTACCTGCCTTGGTCATTTAGATTGAAAAGAATTGTGACTCTTTGAGATTCATTGCCTAAGAGAGCTTTAAATGCTTAGTCATTGAATACATTCAAGCTCATGAACAATGGATTCTTATACACGGAAGGAATCAAGGTACGTAGAAATAGTCTGGAGAGACAGATCCACCCAATGAATGGTAGAACATGATATAGTTTGTAATTTATATATTATTGCTAATAAATTAAGCAAATTGCATGCCTTAGAAATTAAATTTGTTTTAAAATTAAGTGAGAATGATTACTGCATCAATTTGCAAATCTTAATTGTAACTCAATTTTGCATTCCTATCTAAATTATTTTCAATATTCGTTAGCATATGACAACGATTTTCCTTTTTGCCAATCTATGGCACTGAGCCAACTGGCAGGGATTCCAAATCAATGAAAATGAATAGGAACTCAAAAAATTGGTATTTTTGCTAATGTTTTAACAAGTCATGCTCAAGGGACAATAACTCTATCTGAAATCTCCACAAAGTACAGAACTCCTCTGCCACCTTGCCTTTCAGGTGATGATACCTAGTCCTCATCCTTTGCAATGAAGTATGTGATAAACTGTTTACTATGCTGAACAGGCTCTGAGAAAAACACAGCTCACCTTCAATCTCCGTTCATTCTCAGCACTGGCCACTTGAGCTGCCTCTAATGCCTGAATTTGGTGTACAGCCTCTTGCCACTTCCTGTTAATGAAAACAAAAACAATTAGCCCCATCAAAATATATTGCAATTACAAAAAACTGGGAGGAAAACACAGACACAATGTCAAAGGACCAAATAATGCCCCATGAAAAAAATTCCTTTCCTCGTAACCTTATAGAATTTTTCTCATTAAACCCATAAATATTTCTGACTTTACATTGTCAATAGAGGAGCAAGGAAAATATTCATTTCACAGCAAACTAGACAAACAAAATTTCAGGTAAATTTCCTTTTCAAATGTATCTTAGTGCACTAGGCCAAAAAAGTGATGAGTTGAAGAAATATCAGAGTTCCATTCCCAGTTGTTACAACTCCAAAGAAAATAAACCAGATTTTCTTGTGAACCCCTTGCTTTCTTGATGCTTGTCAACTTGGCTCAATTGTGAAGAATTGATACCTGAATGAGGCAACTAACAACTATACTTATGATTCCAGACCCAAGTGATGAGTCAATAACTTTAGCTCTTACAGTATACACCTAAAGTAAACCACGGAAATATGGATTGTGGTTCAGCCTAATGGCTAACTGAAGTAAACGCATAGTATCTGGATTTGTCATGCAGTTTACTGTCTTGGGAAAAATATTCAAGAGCTGTTATTTTTAAAACAATAGTTCACACTATCAAATAGCATGAGGAGAAAGTCGATACTGGAAGATTAAAAATTATTATTTTTATAAAGAAACTAATATGGTTGTCTTTAAAAATTCTATTTCCATCAAGAAATCTAAACAGTGACAGGTGAAAAGTGATGGGGATGAAAGCAACCACTACAAAGGTGGACATCCAATGATCTCCAAAATTTGATTTTTGCCATACTTGCGCTGCACTTCTAGTTGCTCAAGCAGCTCTTGACGCTCTGTGGTCAATGTCGACAGCTGCATCTCCTGTGCCATTTGTTTCCGTTGTTGCTCTGATATCTTGGCCTTCAAGACTTCGATTGTCTGCATGACAATAAAGAAAGCACTATTATCAGAAATGTTAAAATATTAAAGATGCTTTAAAATTTTTTAGATTGCATTCATATCTTCTATTTCCTTAACAGCATTGATAGATAGATAGATAGATAGATACTTTATTCATCCCCATGGGGAAATTCAACATTTTTCCAATGTCCCATACACTTATTGTACTGTACATTTTCAAGAGGCATAATTTTGAACTGTAATTTCAAATAATACACGTTCCATCATATGATTGATAAATGATTTACAATTGCTGATATTCAAGTAAAATAAGAAATAAATAAAAGATTTACTTTCTGTTAGCACTGTTGAATTACGGTAAATGTCACACAAGCAGCATAAAATTAGCAAACAGGCTACCTGACAGCAGGACCTACCATATACAAAATCACATCAGAAGAAATACAACTTAACTAAAATAAATACAATTTAAATTATTTTTATAGGAAGACATTAAACAGAACAAACCCAATTTGGTACATTAGTTAACATTTTGGTCCTTTAGCATGGGCAGTTGTAAAAGGAGGGATGATAGATAGAAATTAGTAACTACTCCCTATAGAGCATGTCCAGTGACTCAAATAGAAATTATACTTATAAAAATTATAAAATTATAATTATAAAAGTCATGCTTGATTGTACATTCTTACTTGTTCTAGTAACTCACCAGCAACAAACAATCCTCAACAGAAATGCCTCTAAGAGAGAGAGCAGCTGCTGCTCATCTCTGCAACAAAAGTCAATGCTCTGAATAAAAGTACAAAAGTAGAGAAAAAACTGGAAGCAATAGTCATAACACCAGTTCCAAGAATAGAACTATACATTCAATATTGAGAGTTTGTTCAAAGTTCTAACTTTTGACAGAATGATAGTATCCATGGTATTATTTGGATTACACATGGAGGCATTTTTGGCTAATTCAATTATGTTATGTCAAAATAAAAATTCACTATCGTTCAGTATTACAAAATTATTTAAATGGCAAATTAAAGTTTAAGGACTGAATATTTACAGATAATTGTTTATTTCATCAATGCAGAAAAATAAATACAGGTAAGCGTTCTCTTCCAGTAAAAATGGCAAGACTGGGAGATCGTAATGTTTCTTGTATTAAACTCCAGTTCTAGGCTTCTACCATTGGAGCTCTTCAATATGCAGGTGAAGAGTTCATATGTACACTGTACTAGAAAATTACTCTACCTTCTAGGCTGGGAAAAATATTCTAGCTACAAATCCCACAAGTCATTGTCAATGTTTCAGGTGCAATATTAATCTGAGATGGCCAGGAACAACATGGAGAAAGCTATGGCTGAAAACCAAAGGTAAAGCATAACTCTCTGACCAATCCCAAGGGTCCACCCAATGCTGGGCCTCTCTCTATAAGACAATGCAGAACATTGCAACCTACTATTAATAGATATAAGTTTGCTTTGGTGAAATCAATAATGGCATGTAGTGAGAATTTAAATATCTGTATGTTTTAACAGAATACATTGTCACTAGGAATCTGAATAACCAAATTAGGTGTTATGCAGCCTGAAAGACCATACCATTTCACCTTTGTTGCCTAATGAATTTACCTGATTGGCTTCTGCAAGTTTTTCTTCTCTTTCTTGCAGCTTCTTATCCTGGAGCGCAAGATCCTCTTTCAATGAATTAGTCGCATTAATCTGACTCTTCAATTTTGCCTCAGCCTCTGCTTCCTTTTCCTGAAGTTGTTTCAATTGGGTAACTAGCTCCTGGTTTCGATCAGCCTCTCGCTACATTGGGAGAAAGTATTAAAAAAGGACAAATCACAGTAAAAATAGTCATAGAAAATAATAAAAACCACAAGTTGAAAATCTGCAATAGTCTGTCGTCAATTACCTTCGTGTTTACAAGCAGAATCACAGAAATTAAAAAAATAAAAACTGAGAAAGAGCATTCAGGCCACTAATGGCCGTGTCAGGTTAAAAAAAGGTATTTCAGACTTTTCCAATATCCAAGGCCACAACCTTACTCTTAGTTCTATACCATCATCACAATGTGGGTGAAGCTGCATTTTATCAAGTTCTATCACATCCTTTTACTTTAAATCTACATCCCTCCAAATATTGTCTACCTTGGTATTGGGCCTATGCCTCACATAATGTTATATACAAATAAAAGCCATCTTTGTTTTAAAAGTCACATTAAGACAAAGGAAAATTTACACAATCTCAAAAAGCGTTCATAAACAAGAAGGAATTACAGCCTACGACTGTCATTATTTTCACATCTTTTTCAATTTCCTTGTTGGCTATAGATAAAGTGCTGATAAATGGGATTAATATTGATAGCATAAACAGAATGGGCTGAAGGGTCTGTTTCTATGCTGTGTGAATCTATAAAAAGGAAGTATTAAGAATCTGCGATTTAATTGAGTCTGACAGGTTGCAGATTGACTATTCTTCCCTTGATGTAGTTATTATGCTGCTGGCTTGTATTTAGAGGGTCTAAATTAATAATCCAGAGAAATTCATAAATCTTCCAACTAATTACTCTTCAGTTCTATCAAAAGGAGACTGACAAGCAGCACAAAACAACTAAGTACAAAGAATGCTTTGTGCCAGAAAAATTTATTGCCTGTTCAAACATACAAACCTCATGGTTCCAGGAGCTGGACTGTGCTGCCTTCTCCAGCTCAATCCTAGCACGTTTATGACTAACTTCCATTTTCTGCTTTTCTCTTTCCGCCTCTAGAGTGCGGGAGTGGGAAAGAATACATTCAGCCTGTTCTTCAACCTAGAAAATATATGTCAAGCAATTTTTAAACTCTAGTATTTTTTAAGGAATTATGAGGGGTTGGGGTAGTTTGGGAGAAGGATTAAGAAGAATGAGAGACAGAAAACAATATCAGCACAAAAAAAATTAGATGAGCAATGTTTATATCCATGTGATAGCATATTTTGATTAAATACACAAACCCCATTTCCAGAAAAGTTGGGATAGTTTCCAAAATGCAATAAAAACAAAAATCTGTGATTTGTTAATTCAGGTGAACCTTTATTTAACTGACAAAAGTACAAAGAAAAGATTTTCAATAGTTTTACTGACTAACTTAATTGTATTTTGTAAATATACACAAATTTAGAATTTGATGGCTGCAACACACTCTACAAAAGTTGGGACAGATTTAAAATAAGATTGAAAAGTGCACAGAATATTCAAGTAACACCAGTTTGGAAGACTCCACATTAAGCAGGCTAATTGGTAGCAGGTGAGGTATCATGACTGGGTATAAAAGTAGCGTCCATCAAAGGCTCAGTCTTTACAAGGATGGGTCGTGTCTCACCCCTTTGTGCCAAAATTCGTGAGAGAATTGTTAGTCAGTTCAAAAGGAACATTTCCTAACGCAAGATTACAGAGAATTTAGGTCTTTCAACATCTACAGTACAGTACAGTCCTCTGACAGGATGAAGAGGTCAATACTCCCCAATGCCATTAGGCTTTACAATTCAACCGCCAGGACTTAAGAACTTTTTAAAAGCTATTATTAATGCTGTTTGAGATAGTGATTTAGATGCATATCATATTTTTTTACTGAGTTAAGTATTTGTATGTTATTAGTTTTGCTACAACAAGTGTATGGGACATTGGAAAAAAAGTTGAATTTCCCCATGGGGATGAATAAAGTATCTATCTATCTATCTATCTAATATTGTGAAAAGATTCAGAGAATTCAGAGACATCTCAGTGCGTAAAGGGCAAGGTCGGAAACCACTGTTGAATGCGCGTGATCTTTGAGCCCTCAGGCAGCACTGTCTAAGAAACCGTCATGCTACTGTGACAATTATAGCCACCTGGGCTCGGGAGTACTTCAGAAAACCATTGTCACTTAACACAGTCCATCGCTGCATCCAGAAATGCAACTTGAAACTGTATTAAGCAAGGAGGAAGACATACATCAACTCTATGCAGAAACGCCGGTGAGTTCTCTGGGCCCAAGCCCATCTCAAATGGACCGAAAGACTGTGAAACCCTGTGCTGTGGTCAGATAAGTGCACATTTCAGCTAGTTTTCGGAAAAAACGGGCGTCGAGTTCTCCGTGCCAAGGATGAAAACGACCATCCTGACTGTTATCAGCAAAAGGTGCAAAAGTCAGCATCTGTGATGGTATGGGGGTGCATCAGTGCCCACGGCATGGGTGAGTTGCATGTATGTGAAGGTACCATTGACTCTGAGGCGTATATTAGGATTTTAGAGAGACATATGTTGCCATCAAGGCGACATCTCTTCCCGGGACGTCCATGCTTATTTCAGCAGGACAATGCCAGACCACATTCTGCACGGGCTACAACAGCGTGGCTTTGTAGACACAGAGTGCATGTGCTTGACTGGTCTACTACCAGTCCAGATCTATCTCCTATTGAAAATGTATGGCGCATCATGATGAGGAGAATCAGACAACGGAGACCACGGACTGTTGAGCAGCTGAAGTCTTATATCAAGCAAGAATGGACAAAATTTTCAATTGCAAATCTACTACAATTAGTATCCTCAATTCCAAAACGATTAAAAAGTGTTATTAAAAGGAAAGGTGATGTAACACAATGGTAAACATGCCTCTGTCCCAACTTTTGTTGAGTGTGTTGCAGCCATGAAATTCTAAATTTGTGTATATTTACAAAATACAATTAAGTTGGTCAGTAAAACTATTGAAAATCTTTTTGTACTTTTGTCAGTTAAATAAAGATTCATGTGAATTAACATATCACAGATTTTTGTTTTTATTGCATTTTGGAAAATAGCCCAACTTTTCTGGAAATGGGGTTTGTACATTAATGATATAAATATTCTTTAATTTTGGACAATACATGATCTCTTCAATTTCATGAAATACAGACCTATGTCATGACCTAAAAGAGTCATGACCACAAAAACAAAAGATTTGGTTTCAAAGCCATTCCACAAAAAAGTAATTAGTATTCTCAGTGAAATGGTTTTCTGCTGGTGGATTCCCTCAACAACCTAAATTACTAAACTGTACCAACTAAGTTTAGAAAATCAACACGTATGCATACAGTATATCCAAACCCTTACAGGCACAAAAATAGGTTGTACATTCACAACAACTATTTTGTCAATAAATAAAAATTGAAGGGGAAGTCAAAGGAACACAACTCCAGTCCTAAATGAGAGGTCAGCAGTGGAAAGAGAAAGCAATTTCAAATTCCTAGGCATCAACATCTTTGAAAATCTATCTATCCTGGGTCCAACATACTGATGCAATTACAAGGAGATCACACTAGCAGCTATATTTCATTCGGAGTTTGAGGAGATTCAGTACAGATACACCACGGCGAGCATTCTAACTGGCGAGCATCACCATCTGGTAGAGAGCAGATGGTTGTAAAACTCAGCCTCCCCACCATTGATGACATCTTCAAAAGGGAGTGTCCATCAGTAAGGATCCCCACCCTTACCCAGGATACATCCGCTTCTCATTACCATCCCTCAGAGAGGAAGTACAGAAGACAAACGTTCGATGTTTGAGGAACAATTCCAGATAATTGGGACACATTAGGACCAGTACAATTTGGTCCAATTAAGAGGAGGCTGACAAAATTAGCTGAAGTTCCATGGAAATAGTTAAAAAGATTATTTTAAAAGAGGACGAACTATCATTTAACTGAATAACAAATTATGCATTTAAATGAAATACAGAACAAATTAGAACACTATCAATATTACTATAGTACTGAAAAACTGTATTAGTTCCTAATAGTTATCAGAGGAATTCATCCAGTGTATACGTTCTTTTGAATCATTGAAATGAACAAAATCAGCGCAGGTGACTAGTGTAAATAATGGACTGCCTTCATACAATGCTATCAACGAATGCATCCTACAAACCTTCATTTTCATTGTAACATTCAAGATGATTGTCGATACCCTGGTGATTGTAGTGATGACTTGCAGCAGACTGAAAAGCTTGAGCATGTAGATATTAAGAAAGAGGACGTGCAGGAGCTTTGAGAAAGCATCAAGTTGGATAAGTCGCCAGGACCGGATAAGATGTACCCCAGGCTACTGTGCGAGGTGAGGGAGGTGATTGCTGAGCCTCTGGCAATGATCTTTGCATCATCAATGGGGACAGGAGAGGTTCCAGAGGATTGGAGGGTTGCAGATGTTGTTCTTTTATTCAAGAAAAGAAGTAGAGATAGCCCAGGAATTTATAGACCAGTGAGTCTTACCTCAGTGGTTGGTAAGTTAATGGAGAAGATCCTGAGAGGCAGGGTTTATGAACACTTGGAGAGTTCATAAATATGATTAGGAATAGTCAGCATGGCTTTGTCAAAGGCAGGTTCGTGCCTTACAAGACTGATTGAATTTTTTGAGGATGTGACTAAATACATTGATGAAGGAAGAGCAGCAGATGTGGTGTATATGGATTTCAGCAAGGCATTTGATAAGGTACCCCATGCAAGGCTTATTGAGAAAATAAGGACGTATGGGATCCAAGGGGACATTGCTTTGTGGATCCAGAACTGCCTTGCCCACAGAAGGCAAAGAGTGGTTGTAGACGGGTCATATTCTGCATGGAGGTCAGTCACCAGTGGGGTGCCTCAGGGATCAGTTCTGAGACCCTTACTCTTTGTGATTTTTATAAATGGATGAGGAAGTGGAGGGATGGGTTAGTAAGCTTGCTGATGCCACAAAGGTTGGAGGTGTTGGGGATAGTGTGGAGGGCTGTCAGAGGTTACAGCTGGACATTGATAGGATGCAAAACTGGGCTGAGAAGTGGGACATGTTCAACCCAGCTGACCTCACTATCTGCTGCAGGGTCTTGCAATCCGAGATGGTGCAATTTCCAAACCAGGCAGTGATGCAGCTGCTCAGGATGCTCTCAATACAACCCCTGTAGAATGTGATGAGGATGGGGAGTGGGAGATGGGCTTTCCTCAGCCTTCGCAGAAAGTAGAGACACTGCTGGGCTTTCTTTACTATGGAGCTGGTGTTGAGGGACCAGGTGAGATTCTCCACCAGGTGAACACCAAGAAATTTGGTGCTGTTAACGATCTCTACCAAGGAGCTGTCGATGATCAGCTGAGAGTGGTCGCTCCATGCCCTCCTGAAGTCAACAACCATCTCTTTTGTTTTGTTCACTTTCAGAGACAGGTTGTTGGCTCTGAACCAGTCCGTTAGCCACTTCACCTCCTCTGTATGCTGACTCGTCATTCTTGCTGATGAGACCCACCACGGTCATGTCATCGGCAAACTTGATGATGTGGTTCGAGCTGTGTGTTGCAGCACAGACGTGGGTCAGCAGAGTGAACAGCAGTGGGCTGAGCACATAGCCCTGGGGGAACCCCCCCCCCCCCGTGCTCAGTGTGATGGTGTTGGAGATGCTGTTCCCGATCCAGACTGACTGAGGTCTCCCAGTCAGGAAGTCTAGTAACCAGTTTCAGAGGGAGGTGTTCAGGCCCAGTAGGCTCAGCTTTCCAATCAGTTTCTGAGGAATGATTGTGTTGAATGCTGAACTGAAGTCTATGAACACCATTCAAACGTATGTGTCTTTTTTGTCCAGGTGGAGGGTGATGGCAATGGCATCGTCTGCTGAACGGTTGGGACGGTACGTGAATTGCAGGGGGTCCAGTGAGGGGGGCAGCAGTGTCTTGCTGTGCCTCATGACAAGCCTCTCAAAACAATTCATGATGATGGATGTGAGTGCAATGGGACTGTAGTCATTGAGGCAGGTCACTGAAGACTTCTTCGGCACAGGGACGATGGTGGTGACCTTGAAGCACGTTGAAACAGTGGCGCTGCTCAGGGAGATGTTGAAGATTCTGAACACATTTGACAAACTTTAATCCACTTAGTTCTCTTACAGTTTAGGGTTCCCAATCAAAATGTGTAATCATTTCATTTTCGCTCTCAGCCATTTCTAACATCACCAAGCCTGAATGACAGTCAGCAAAGTTTTGAATTGTTTTACTGTTTTTTCACTTGCCCACTATCACTGCTTTCTGAACACAAGTGCCCACAACTGACACTATTTAAAATCTGTTCACTCTAAGCATGGTGCAGCTGGATCCTCAATTTCCTCATTTGCTGACCCCAGTCACTTCAAATTGGCAGCATCTTATCCACAATCACAATCAGCATAGATGCAGCACAAGGTTGTGTGCTTAGTCCCTTGCTCTACTCGCTTTACGCTAATGACTGTGAAGATAAGTACAGATCCAATTACATATTTAAGTTAGCTGACAACACCACTGTCACTGGCCAGATCAATGCTGGTGACGATTCAGATATAGAAAGAAGACTGAAAATCTGTCTGATGGTGCCACAACAACTTCCCACTCAATATCAGCAAAACCAAAGGGATGATTATTGACTACAGAAAGAGGGTCAGTGAAGGGATCAGCAACTTTAATTCCTTGGCATTATCATTTCAGATGATCTGTCATGGATCCAGCATGTAATTGCCATTACAAAGAAGGTACTGGGGTGCTTCTTCTTTCTTAGAAGTTTGCATGAATTGGGCATGTTATCTAAAATTTTTACAAACTTCTATAGATGCATAGTGGAAGATATCCTGACTAATTGTATCAGGGGCTAGTATGCGAACACCAATGCCTTGAATGGAAAACTCTACAAAAAGTAGTGCATACAGCCCAGTCCATCACGGGTAAAGCCCTCCCCACCAGTCAGCGCATTTACAAGAAGTGCTGTCTTTGGAAAGCAGTCTCCATCATCAAGGATGTCCACCATCCACGCCATGCTCTCTTCTAGCTGCTGCTATCAGCAAGAAGGCATACGAACTTTAGATCCCACACCACCAGGTTCAAGCACAATTATTAAACCTCAACCATAAGGCTCTTGAAGCAGAGGCAATAACTTCACTCACCCCAACACTGAACTGACTCTACAATCTATGGACTCACTATTAAGGATTCTACAACTTGTACTCGCAATACTTATTGCTTATTTATTTATATTTTAATTTTTGCATTTGCACAGTTTGTTGTCTTCTGCACAGTGGTTGTCTATCTTTATCTTTGTTGTGTGTGCTTTTTCCATTGATTCAATTGTGTTTCTTTTTAAGGTTTCCTTAAGGGGAAATCATGCTTGGCAAATTTCTTGGAATTCTTTGAGGAAATAACAAGCAGGATAGACAAAGGATGTTGGGCATTCGACAAGGTGCTGCATATGAGGCTGCTTAACAAGATGAGTCCATGGTATTACAGGGAATATACTAACATGGATAGAAGATTGGCTAATTGACAGGAGACAAAGCGTGGAAATAGAGGGGGCCTTTTCTAATTGGCTGCCAGTGAAAAACGGTGTTCGACAGGCATTGGTGTTGGGACCGCTTCCTTTCATGTTATATGTCAATAATTTGAATGAGGGAATTGATGACTTTGTGGTAAAAGTTGCGGATGATATGAAGACAGGTGGCATTGAGGAAGCAGGGCAGCTGAAGGAGGATATTGGAATAATCCTACCAACAACCACAACAGTAAGCAGGATGATCATTACAGAGTTTAATAACTCAGAACAATCATAGACAAATTGGAATTTTTAGTCACAACAAAAGAAGGTGCCATTGTAGTGTAGCAGTTAGCACAACATTATTACAGCTCGGGGCATCAGAGTTCAATTCCCATGTTCTCTGTAAGGAACCCGTCTCATGGAATGTGTGGGCTTTCTCCAGGTCCTATGCATCCAACACATCATCCTCTACAACTTTCAACACCTTCAATGGGATCCTACCACATCCTTACCCACCCTCCCCCACTAACTGCTTTCCACAGGTATCGCACCCACCATAATTCCATTGTCCATTCATCCCACCATACTAACCTCCTTCCTGGCACTTATCCCTTCAAGTGACAGAAGTGCTACACCTGCCCATTCACCGCCCCCCTCATTTCCATTCAGAGAACCAGACAGTCCTTCCAGGAAAGGCAACACTTCACCTGCAAATCTGTTGGGGTTGTTTACTGTATCTGGCGCTCCCAATGCAGCCTCCTATATATTGATGATTATCGATGTAAATTAGGGGAATGCATTGTCAAGCACCATCAGCAAAAAGCAGAATTTCCCAGTGGCCAACAATTTTAATTCATATCCTCATTCTTGTTCTGACATGCCAGTTCATGGCCTCCTCTTCTGCCATGATGAGCCCACTCTCAGGATGGAGAAGCAACACCTCATTTTCTGTCTCCAAACTGATGGCAACATTGGTTCTCTTTCTAGTAATTTTTGCCCCTCCCCCTTCCCTCTTCTATTCTCCCCTCTGGCCTCTTACCTCTTCTCCTCGCCTGCCTATCACCTTCCCCCTGGTGTCCCTCCTTTCCATCATGGTCCACTCTCCTTTCCTATCAGATTCCTTCATCTCCAGCCATTTGCCTTTTCCACCCATCAGCTCCCAGCTTCTTTCTTCATTCCCCCACCCACCTGGCCTCACTTTTCACCTCTAGCTTGTCCTCCTTCCCCTCACACCCCAACATTTTTATTCCAGCCATCTTCCCCCTTTCTTTCTAGTCCTGATGAAGAGTCTTAGTCCAAAACATCGACTCTTTATTCCTCTCCATGGATGCTGTCGAGTTCCTCTAGCATTTTGTGTGTGTTGCTCTGGACTTCCAGCATCTGCAATATCTCTTGTGCTTCCAATTCTACATGCTTCAATTTTGTTTGCAAATCTCATGTGCGAATCTTATCAGAAGCCCAAATAAATCATATCCACTGATTGTCTTTCATATTTTCTTCCAGATACATCCTCAAAAAACTTTCTACCAGTGAGTCATAAAATGATCCTTTTAATAAATCTGCAAACATCTATAGACAATCTGGATAATCATATTATTTTCTCAGAGTCTTGATAGCAACTGTATGAAAAAAGCCATTGTCAAAACCAGTTCTCAACTCAAGCAATTCTCCAGTTACATCAAAGAGTCCTTTTTTAGGCAGCCTTGCTTATTTTTCTCCAATTTATGTTTTTATCCAGGTCCCTCTTAAAGGCGATGCAACCTGCTTACACTTATGGGTATAAATTCCAGATTCTAAATAAATATATTCTTCAAGTCACTCTTAATTCTCTTCCATACTTTTATTCCTTTTGTCCTCAACACTTCAATCAAAAACTAGTCAACGATTCCATCATTTTGTAAATTTCTACCAAAGCCCTGCCAGCTTTCTCTTTATCAAAGAAAATGGTCCCAAATTCTCAAACCTATCCTTGTGGCTGTAATCCATATCCCAGAACCAGTCTTGTGAAAGGTTCCTTTCTAATGTTTTCACGTAATTTCCCATAATGAGGTAATCTGAAATTAATGCAATATTCTATTTGAGGCCAGACTAGTGTTGTATGGTTTCAACATCACTTCCTTATTTTTATACCCTAGCCTCTATTGATAAAACTGAGAATCATGTATTTCTTATAAACTGCTTTCCAATCCTGCCTCCTCTGAAGACATCTATAAACACACCCATATGGCCCCTTTGCTCCTGCACCCCATTTAGAGAAGTAATCTTTTTGCTATGTTACCCTCTCCTCTTTTCTCCTATCAAAATGCATCTCATAATTGTTCCACACCTCTGCTTTTCAACTGTGTCCTGGTATAATCTAACACTGTTTTCTGCATAATTTACAACATTGCCAAATATTATGTCATCTACAAATTTAGAAACTGGCTTGCATCCCGAAGTCTTGGGAATAAATATAGATCTAAAAAAAGACATCGATCCCCAAAACCAATCATGGGAAATCACCACTAATCACCTCCTTCTATCCATAAAACCCTGACCCTCTCTTTATTACTTAATTAAATTTGTATCCATGCCATGAATGACCCCCTTATATCATTTTCAGCTTAACCCTGTTTCCCTGCTCTTTATCAAAACCATTCTGGAAATTCGTGTATACCACAATGAAGGCAAAAAAGAACATTGTATTTGTTAAATACAATTTGCCCTTAGCAAATTCTTGCTGGTTTACTTTAAGTTACCTTAAGGTGGCAATTAATCCCATCCTAAATCTATGTTTCCAAAAGCCTTCTCACCACTGAGATTAAGCTATTGGCTTGTGGTTATTGGGCACATCCTTGCTTTTTTGTTTGAAAGGTGAAAGGTTTCTAAATTTGTGAAAGGTGTATCAACCTCCATCTCTTTAACATTACTCCAGTATCCAAAAGTATTGGAAGATCAGTTTTCTCACACACTTCTCTCAAATTCTTTGACTATTTTAAGTTTAGTCAACAGTGCTATCAATTATTAACATTTTCAGTGTCTCCAAAATGTCAGCAGTTCCTTGTCTTTCTCCCTCCTTTCTTAAATATCAAAGTCACATCTGCTGTCCTCCAGTCTACTGGAACTATTCAGGAACTTTAGAATTTTGAAAGATAACTCGAACATCAATTATCACCACAGCATACACTTGTTCTCATTTCTTATGGTCTATATTCTAACATTACCACCTGCAGATCCTCCTCTATGTCACATAACATCCTGACTTGGGAATACATTGTAGTTCGTTCTTAAAAGCACCCTCAAATTCAGTACTCAAAAGGCTGTGGAGGCACCTTCACTGAAAGATTTAAAACGTGGATTCATTGTGTTAACAAAAAATTAAGCATGATCAACAATTGCTGGCTTCAGTTGCTGAAGTTCCTGCAGGCCAAGGATTATTTCACTAACTGAATGTTTACTCAAGACAACTCATGCCAAATTAGTCATTTCTTTTAACAAAAGTCTTAAAGCAACAAAGCAACTCTGCATAGGAGAAGCAAGACAAAAATCAAAGATGGCTCAATTTTCAGATCAAGTTTCTCTCTGACTGTCACTCCTATTGTCAGATGTCTGCTCAGTTCAAAAGCAACAGTGGAGAACTAGTTCACTGAGATAACACTACTCTAAAAAGGACAACATAAATAGTCTGGAATACTGCCTGCAAAGAGATTCCTCAGTTAAACCCCAAGGTCCATTATTGCACTCTCTTCATAAAGTATTTATTATTTGAAGAGAAAAAGAAATTCAACACCATGGGGTAATAAAAATGGTAAAGCAATAGGTTAGCTCAAAGTCAGCAAAGTCATGTTGGCCTGAATAACCTCCTTATATGCTTTTCCCATCAATAATCTTGTGGTTCATCCACTCCACTCAAAGAACACTCACCTCTGGACCAACACATTAAACACTTAAATATCATTGCTTTAACTGAACGTGACCATGAATGCAACTTTGGTTTCATGTGCTTTTGCAAGACTGGCATCATGGTGCTACAGTTAGTGCAGCTGCTGTACAGGTCAAGAGGACTGATCTCCAATGCTTTCAAAGGTTTCAAAGGTACATTTAATGTCAGAGAAATGTATACAATATACATCCTGAAATGCTTTTTCTTTGCAACCATCCACGAAAATGTAAGAGTGCCCCCAAACAATGAATGGCAGTTAAATGTTAAAACCCCAAAGTCTCCCCCAGCTTCCCTGCCTCCCGCACATAAATAGCAGCAAAGCAACGACCCACTCCTCCCCCCACCTATTGCTAGTGTGACAAAATGTAACTTACAGCATATCTCAAAGTGGCAAAAAAATAAAATGTTTGGGGTAAGACAATAAATTAATCAAGGCTTGAAAAAAAGACATTACCAGCAACCTCAAAGGGAAAATAAGCTCAATAATCCTCCAGAAAAATAGATGAGGGCCTTAGATTTTTTTTCAACTTTCTCCTCTTTCCACCCCACAAATTCTTGCTACTTTTATTTCCTCCCCCAAAGCATCATTGTACATACGTTACAAAACACATAACTCTCAGTAATCAGAAATAAACCATCTTAGCTGTCGGATTCTGTGGAAATCTATAGCATTGAACTACCCACTGAATTAATTTCCTGAATGAGCATTATTTGAGCCATAATACAACTGAAATGTCCACACTGCACTGGATTGCAGAAGTCTTTAATTCAAAGAGAAAACTAAAATACAAAGTAATGTTTACTACCATCAGTACCACAGTGACACTGCAGAACAATGTACTAACCTCAAGCCTCTGCTGGTATTGCAGTAGCAAAAGCCGTGAAGTTGAGCTTGGCTCGCCTGTGCTGTGCACAGGTGCCGAACTTAGTGACAAGAAGTTGTTGAAGGAACGCAAGGTGGAGACAACAGTGGTATTCTCTCCTGGATCATCCATTCTAACTTTGCCCTGTATATCAAAGAAAACAATTCAGAGAAAAAAAGTTTATTCAAAGGTACACTGTACATCATCCAAAACTGATAAAAATACACAAAAGAAGAAAATTTTGGGGGGAAAAACCCTGCAGGTCAGACAGGATCTGTGGTACGAAAAACAGTTACAATTTCAGATCGAGGACACTTCATTGGAGCTGAGAAAGAGAGAAACAAGCCTCTAGGTGGTAAAGAAGGTGGAGAGGCCAATGAGTGCAGCAAAGAGCATTTCTCTGATCAGGTGATATAAATTGTTAACAAAATATTGCTAAAGAATAGTTTGCATGGGGGGGGGGGGGGGAATCAGAATTGTACAGCACAGAAACATGCTCTTCAGCCCAAGTCATCCATGGTGACTGTGATGTCCACCTACATTAGTACAAATTGGCTGCATTAGGTCCATATCACCCTAATCCGCTCTTATCCAAGTACCTGTTCAAGTGCCCTTTAAACACTATCATTGTATCTGCCTCTATCACTTCATGGCAACTCATTCCTGCCTGCATGAAAAACATGAGTCTCAGACCCCTTTAAGTTTTAAATCCCACATCTAAGGAAAAAGATTTTATCTTTGCACCTCATAATTTTATAAACCTCAGTAAGGGCACACCTCAGCTTCCTAAATAAGAAACACAGCTTATCTAATCGTGCTTTTAAGTGCTCTGTTCCAGACAACATCGTGGTAAAGTGCTTCTGCATTCTCTCTGTTACCACCATGTCCTTCCTGCAGTGCAAAAGACAGAACAAGCACCCTGATGTTTTACACACCTACAAAATGACATTGGAACTGTTATACTCAGTGCCTCAGCTGATGAGGACAAGTATGCCAAATGTCTTCTTCATTATCTTTTTGTCAGGAAGCTCTGAACTTGCACTCCAAGGTTTCTCTGCACATCAACTCTCCTTAGATTATTTCCATTTATTTTTTATGTTCTGGTAGGATATGACACACTAAATCCTTTGCTTCAGTGGGCTGGATTAAATTCTGTCACTGCCCAACACAACCATTCATATCCCCCTTCCTTCCTTTCACAACCTTCTTCACAATCTACTACTCCATCAGATTTCCAGGCAGGGAAATCTTTGACTACTATCCTCTAACTCCCATTGCCAAGCCCTAACCTCCAAGACCAGCTTTTGTTAAAACCTTACAGAAGTTCATGTACACTACCATATCTTCATCAATTTTCTTAGTAACCTCTCAAAAATCTCCATCAGATTGTGAAATAGGATTTCTTCAAAAATCATATTGATTCCTAATCAGTCTCTGGCTTCCCAAATGAACATCAATCCTAGACCTTAGGAAAATTTCTAATAATTTCCCTCAGGTTCACCAGTATATAGCTTCTCAGCTTTACCCTTTTTGTAATAGAACAAAATTAGCTATACGCCAGTTTTTGGTAACTCACTTGTGGCCGACAAAGATGCTTAAATCTCCAATCTGATCTTTTGTTTCCCAGAAATCTTGGAACAGATCCCATTAGGTCTTAGGGACTCATGCATGTTAATGTGTACCAATATTTCTAACATTCATCCTACCTGACACAGACATGTTCCAAAACATCAGCATACCCGTCCCCTCACTCTCTATTTGCACTTCCCTCTACCTGGCAATTACCAATGGAAGTGCTCATTTCAGATTCCACTAAAATCTTCTGGTTCCACACTTAAGAATTTCCTTTTAGTCTCTGAAGGGAACTATTCATTCCAAAATTACCCATTTACTTCTAATCTACTTTGAAAAGTTTTTGGTGTTTCTCCTTATTCCTACTTGCCAAGATTATTAAAAGTCCTCTTTTTGCACTCCAAATTTCTCACCATTCCCTATTAACCTCAAAGGGTTCCCTCAGTATCAAATGCCTAGGAACAGACAAGTTATGAAAGTGTTTAATTGGAGCAAGGGGAAATATGAAGCTATCAGGCAAGAACTTGGAAGCATAAATTGGGAGCAAATGTTCTCAGAGAATTGTATGGCAGAAATGTGGTAAATATTCAGGGGATATTTGTGTGGCGTTCTGCATAGATACATTCCAATGAGACAGGGAAAAGATGGTAGGGTAGAGGAACTATGGTGTACAAAGGCTGTTGAAAATCTAGTCAAGAGGAAAAGAAAAGCTTACGAAAGGTTCAAAAAACTAGGTAATCATAGAGATCTAGAAAATTATAAGGCAAGCAGGAAGAAGCTTAAAAATGAAATTAGGAGAGACAGAAGGGGCCATGAGAAGGCCTTGGTGGACAGGATTAAGGAAAACCCCAAGGCATTCTACAAGTACATGTGGAGCAAGAGGATAAGATGTGAGAGAATAGGACCAATCAAGTGTGACAGTGGAGAAGTGTGTATGGAACCGGAGGAGATAGCAGAGATACTTAATGAATACTTTGCTTCAGTATTCACTACAGAAAAGGACCTTGGCGACTGTAGGGATGACTTACAACAGACTGAAAAGCTTGAGCATTGCAGACATTAAGAAAGAGGATGTGCTGGAGCTTTTGAAAAGTATCAAGTTGGATAAGTCTCTGGGACCGGATGAGATATACCCCAGGCTACTGTGGAAAGAGAGGGAGGAGATTGCTGAGCCACCGGCAACGATCTTTGCACCTTCAATGCAAACAGGAGAGGTTCCGGAGAATTGGAGGGTTGCAAATGTTCCCTTATTCAAGAAAGGGAGCAGAGATAGCCCAGGAAATTATAGATGTGAGTCTTACTTCAGTGGTTGGTAAGTTGATAGAGAAGATCCTGAGAGGCAGGATTTATGAATATTTGGAGAGGCATAATATGATTAGGAATAGTCAGCATGGCTTTGGGAAGGGCAGGTCATGCCTTACGAGCCTGACTGAATTTTTTGAAGAGGTAACTAAACATATTGATGAAGGTAGAGCAGTAGATGTAGTGTATATGGATTTCAGCAAGGCATTTGACAAGGTACCCCATGCAAGGCTTATTGAAAAAGTAAGGAAGCATAAGATCCAAGGGGACTTTGCTTTGTGGATCCAGAACTGGCTTGCCCACAGAAGACAAAGTGTGATTGTAGACAGGTCATATTCTGCACGGAGATCGGTGACCAGTGGTGTGCCTCAGAGATCTGTTCTGGCACCCCTTCTCTTTGTGATTTTTATAAATGACCTGGATGGGGAAGTGGAGGGATGGGTTAGTAAATTTGCTGATGACACAAAGGTTCGGAGTGTTGTGGATAGTGTGGAGGGCTGTCAGAGGTTACAGTGGGACATCGATAGGATGCAAATCTGGGCTGAGAAGTGGGAGATGGAGTTCAACCCAGGTAAATGTGAGGTGGTTCATTTTGGTCGGTCAAATATAATGGCAGAATATAGTATTAATGGCAAGAGTCTTGGCAGTGTAGAGGATCCGAGGGATCTTGGGGTCCATGTCCATAGGACACTCAAAAGTTGCTGCGCAAGTTGACTGTGTCGTTAAGAAGGCATACAGTGTATTGGCCTTCATCAACCGTGGGACTGAGTTCAAGAGCTGGGAGGTAATGTTACAACTATATAGGACCCTGGTCAGACCCCACTTGTGCTCAGTTCTGGTCACCTCACTACATACAGAAAGGATATGGAAACTATAGAAAGGGTGCAGAGGAGATTTACAAGGATGTTGCCTGGATTGGGGAGCTCGTCTTATGAGAATAGGTTGAGTGAACTTGGCCTTTTGTCCTTGGAGCGACAGAGGATAAGAGTTGACCTGATAGAGGTGTTCAAGATAATGAGAGGCATTGATCGTGTAGATAGTCAGAGGCTTTTTCCCAGGGCTGAAATGGCTAACACGAGAGGGCACAGTGTTAAGGTGCTTGGAAGTAGGTACAGAGGGGATGTCAGGAGTAAGTTCTTTTAGAGAGTGGTGAGTACATGGATTTGTCTTCCGGCAACAGTGGTGGAGGCGGATATGACAGGGTCTTGTAAGAAATTCTTGGATAGGTACATGGAGCTTAGAAAAATAGAGGCCTATGGGTAACCCTAGGTAATTTCTAAAGTAAGTACATGTTTAGCACAGCATTATGAGCTGACGGTCCTATATTGTGCTGAAGGTTTTCTATGTTTCTATTGTTTCTGTGTCTATGTCTATATCTGACACAAGCGGCCTTGTTATTTCCAATAAAATTGTCAACTTCTTTCATTAGTCCAGGTTCCCTAATGTTGCCATCGTGCCTCTTACTCTTACAAAGACATGCCAACCCTGAGCTCTTACTATTTCACCTTTAAACAAGTCACTCTTTATTTTATCATTACCTGGTTTGACACAAATATGAGAGTAACAGTATCTGCGTTTTTCTCAACAATCACTAATGTATTTTAAACAGGGCCAAGGCAGGGTACATGAACAGTTATACAATCCATAGCAAAATGATGATAATTTAATGAATCATGGACAGAACTGAATTCAGGTGCCTCCTTTAGGACTAAAATATCCAGCATCTATTTCACAAACAGATTATTTCTAGAATTTCTGATTATCCATAAAGTAAGGTATGCACCTTGGTAGGAAACTGTTTAATGTCATAAAATATCAATGAAGTATTTAATGAAGTGTCAAAATGCAGATAACATAGCAGCTAACTTGCATGCAGCATGATTCCAACAGCACAATGTGATAATAACTAAATATCTATTTATGTTAGAGGATAAATATTACTCGTACCCTAGAACACTACTTACATTTTTCATAATAACGGTTAGCATGTGGTAGCAGTTTAACATGTTATCCAAAGACCAACACTGCTAATATTGCAGCATTCCCATACAATCAAAAACAGAGTACAAGGTCAAGACTCCAAGGAAAAATGGTGACTTAAGGGAATACTACAAGGGTACTTCAAGCATAAATGCAATAAAAGTGTATCATACCAAAGAAGCTGTTTATCCAATTGTTACCTTTAATCTCTCTCTCACACACACACACACACACACACACACACAAGGTCAAGATTCCATGGAGAAACAGTGATAAGGGGATTCTACAAGACTATTGAAAACATTATTGCATATATAGTTTTTCATTCCAGAGCCACTATTTATCCGATAGCTGCCTTTTAAAATGAACTGATTCATTTAAGAGGCTAAGACAATCCAAGGGTTGGGGAAGAGACTGGAGATTCTATAGCCACAACAGATGTAGGCAGGATGATGTTTTGCCTCTAGGGTGCCAGGATCAACAATATCTCAAAGTGGCTACAGAACATTCTCAAGAAAAAGGTTGAGGAGCCAGAGGTCATGGTGCAAATTGGACCCATGACAAAGGTAGGAAGGGGGAAGAGGTCCTGCACAGTGTGTATAAGGAGTTAGGAAAGATGTTCACTAGTGCAACTTAGGAGAGATTAAACTAGTTTGGCAAGGGGAGGAAACCAGAGCACCATGTCAAAAAGTGTAAGGATTGAGGGGAAGATACAGTACTTTGCAAAAGTCTTAGGTACATATAGGATGAGCACCGTGGGAGGGATGTCGGATAGGTAGCAGAGGAGAAGAGCCAGGGGCAGGTTGTGGCACGGGTGTAGACACACCCAGCCCTGAGACACCATTATTGATTGTTATAGAATGTCTCTGTGATGCTTCCCACTCCCTCCCCTCTCCCTTCCCCTTTTTCCAACCATGATTCCCCTATCCCTACCCCCTTCCCACTCTCAATCCACGAGAGACCCATATCACAATCAGGTTTATCATCACTCCAACATCATGAAATTTGTTTTTTCTGTGTGGCAGCAGTACAGTGCAATACATAAAATTACTACAGTACTGTGCAGAAGTCTTTGGCAACCGAGCTATATGAGCCTAAGACTTTTGCACAGTACTGTAAGATGTCATGACCAGTAAAAATAGTTGGAAGGAAGGTAAAAAGCACAATGAGACAAATGGGCTTTAAGGGCGGATTTTAATATTAGAAAATATTATTGAAAATGTAAACTTAGAGCATGGATTAGTACATGGAACTATGATGTTGTGACCATAACATATACTTGGTTGAGAGGAAAACAGGACTGGATACTTAATTTTCCAGAATTTCAATGCTTTAAAAGACAGAGAATGAAGTGGTGGGGGAAGTTGTGCTATTAATCAGGGAGATGCTGTCAGAGGGGTCGCAATGGGGGGAGGGCTTATCCACTGCTTCAATATGGGTAGAGATCAAGCACAAGAAAGATGCACTCTGATGGAATTCCCCATAGCCACCAGGATATTGAGAAACAGATAGGCAGGCAGATTAGGGAAAGGTGGAAATACAACACAGTTAGTGTAGTGGGGTGTCCTGACAAAGGGTCTCAGCCCAAAACATCGACAGTGATGCTGATGCTGCCTGGCCTGCTGTGTTCCACCAGCATTTTGTATGTAGTGTAGTGGGGGGTGGTAACATGTCCTAAGGTGTTAAGGGAAATGGAAGTCATTGCGGGAAGCGTTCAAGATTTCTGGGGGGGAGGGGTGCAAGGAGAGGGGTGGTAAGCAGCACCCTAACTTAAGGCACAAGACCTGCCTGATTGTCAGCAAAGCAGGCACTTCCAAAACAAAGGATGAGGTACTGGAACACAGGAAGAACCATGGCTCTGCAGGCAGTGAGCATTCATCATCTAAAACTTGGCAATCTCATCTGATTTTACCAACCAAACTGACATTATCGGGGATACATAAATAGTAACCAGAGTGCCCAACAGTATCCCTTGACTCGCGGCATGGAATGAGTTCATGCAATTTAACAGTTGGTAAGTCAAGTACACCCTCTCAATTTTCTCTACAGATCTACAGAAAACAGGTTGCGCAACAATACAGCGCTGGCTGGAACCAAACGGTGAAATCAAGCCAATCAGTGAACCTGCTGAACTGAAGATTCCTCGAGGTGCTCAAAGTAACCTCAGCTTCATGAGTGGTCAAGAACCATCTTGGGGATTATGAGACCTTACGTGATTGGTCAATCATGCTAACTGGATTAGTATAAAGGTAGCTTGCCAAACACCAGCTCTATCCCCGACTAACATTCAGATTCCAATAAGCAAAACACTGGGAGAAGAATGCTCTCACAATTTTCCTGCATAGAAAGTATGGCATTCTCTTTCACAGACAGTGATTTGCAAGAACACTGCAAATTTGCAGTCACCGAAGGATTTTCAGAATCAATTCAAGGATTTGAATGATCTGGAAATACTCGAATGGGTAATTAACCAATTTCTTTGCAAGGTGGAAGAACAGGAAGAGAACTTCCAAGAAGAAATAATCAAAATTCAGAATGACGAAGAAATAAAACTGCTTTACAAAATTAAAGAGCAAACACGAGAAAATCTGCAGATGCTGGAAATTCAAACAACAACACACACAAAATGCTGGTAGAACACAGCAGGCTAGGCAGCATCTATAGGGAGAAGCGCTGTCGACGTTTCAGGCCAAGACCCTTCGTGACCCTTTACAAAATTATCGGCTTTTATGATATGTGACTACTCAGTCATACCAAGTTTCCCGGTCTTTGGAGAAGAGCCAAACTGCTCTTCATTTCATTTCCATCCTCCTACCTTGCATTTTGCATCAGTATTTACCAAACAGAAGGATGTGGAGGATAAGGACATCAGTGTGGAGTGTGGTGATTTGTTAAGGCATTTCAATACGAAGGAGGAAGTAGTGTTGGGTCTCTTAAGGAACATTAAAGGTGAATAAGTGCCCAGGGCCTGATGGGATACACCCAGGTTAAAAAGATTAATTAGCTTTTCTTCTCACACGTACATCAAAACATACAGAATAATTTGCATCACCAACTATCATGGTCCAAGAATGACGCCATGCTTCTTGTGCCAAGGTAGTATGCAAACAACTTACTAACTTACTACAAGTAAATTGTGGGAGGAAACTGCAGCACCCAGAAGAAACCCTGCAGTCACAAGGAAAAATACAAATTCCTTACAGACAGCAGTGGGAATTAAACCCCAATCACCGACAGTGAAAAACATTACGCTCGCCACTACTCTACCATCCTGCCCTATTGAGACAGGCAAGAGATGAAACTGTTGGGTATCACACCAATATCTTTGTGTCCTCTGTAGCCACGGGTGAGGTCCTGGAGGACTAGAGAATAGCTAATGTTGTTCCACTATTCAAGTGGAAAAACAGGACAATTCTGAAAACCATAGAGGTAGGGAAGTCTCACATCAGACATAGGGAAGTTACTGGAAAGAATTAAGGATAGGATTTATAAGCATTTACAAAATTATAGATTAACTAGACTCAGTCAGCATAGCTTTGTGTAGGGAAAGTCATGTCTTATGAACTTGATTTAGTTTTTTGAGGAAGCGATGAAGGGAGAGCTGCAGATGTTTAAATGGATTTTAGTAAGGCATTTGACAACTTCCTTCGTGAAAGGCTCATTTAGAAGCTTAAGATGCATGGGATCTATGGTGAATTGGATGTTTCACCATGGAAATGGAAGGATATGAGCATTGTGTAGGCAAAAGGGATTAGTCTAGTTGGGTATTTGATTACTAATTGAATTAGTTCTGCACAAGTTTATGGGCTGAAGAGCCCATTCCTGCACAGTACAATTCTGTGTTCTATGCTCAGACTGTCCTCAGGCCACTATTGATCATTTGTTCACCACCTTCTATTCTGAGAGCAGGAAAGTTAATTTACATGCTAAATGTAAATACAAGCTTCAAGCTCTAACTAATCAATGCAGCTGGCACTAAAACAACCTACAGTGAATAATTTAAGAAGATTCAATACCATATCATGCAGCAGCTCGAGAGGGACTGGCAACCTGAACATCGATGTAAGCATCTATTTTTCTAACTTCTGGTAATTTCTCCATCACCCTCCTCTCTTTTTCCATTCCTCACTCTGGTTCCGCTCTCACCCCTTCTCTTCTCACTTGTCCTCCACCTCACTCCTTCCCTTTCTAACACGGTCCACTGCCCTCTCCTATCAGATTCCTCTTCCACCTATCACTTTCAGGCTTCTTACTTCATCTCCCAACCCCTATCCACCCCACTATCTCCTCAGCTAGTTTCACTTACTGTATCACCTGCCAGTGTGTACTCCTTCCTCACTCCCCGCCTCTTTATTCTGGCTTCTTCCCCCTTCCTGTCCAGTCCTGATGATGGGTCTCAACCTAAAATGTTGACTCTGTATTCCCCTTGATAGATCCTTCCTGTCTTACTGTTGTTGTAAACTGTGATAGTTGATCAGGGCATAATTATCAGCCAACTTGAAAACACATCACCAATGCTCTGAAGTAGGATGCAATGAAAGATACATATGCAAAAACAGCAATTGAAAGCAACAAAAAGGAAATCTCAACATTCAGGACAAGATGACGATCTGGCTGCACAAATAAAATTAAATGGATATGATCCAAAAATCTTCAGAGACATAGCTACAAGGCGACAAAGGCTAGGTACAGAATGCTCAGGATCTCTAACATTTGAGAAGGTCAGGCGAGAAAGGAAAGCCAGCTCCATTAATACATCACAAAACCATTAAGGTGAAGAATAATTCCAGCTTAAAAACTCAAGATGTAGAATTAGATTGTGTGGAGATAAGAAATAATAAACATAGGTGGTCACTACAGATGCAGAATGCAGGCCTCCTTAACACTAGAGTTTCTGACAGAGTATCAATTAAGAACAAGAAAGACTTGCAAAATGAATAAGGCAAAGATCACGGGTGCTTTTAATAATTGTATAATTTGTACAAATCACATTAGTATGGATAATCTCAAGTACGAACTCAAGAGTATATTTAATGGATATACAGCAATGCACTGAGGAACCAATCAGCGAGCAAGCTGCTCTGGATCATATATTACATAACGAATAATGACATGGTAAGTGATCCACTGGGAAAGAACGATCATAGCATGATAGAATTTTTAATTCAGTTTAAGGTGAGAAAGCTGAATCTGAATCTAGTGTTCTAAATTTAAATAAAGATAATTATGTAAGAAGAGGTAACTAGAATTGCAAAATAAATTTAAAGGTAAAATAGTACATCAGCAGCAGCTGACATTGAAAGAGATATTTCATAACTTTCAGAAAAGGTATACTCTAGTGACAGGACATTTTCTATCATCTGTGTCACCATAATCACATTAATTGAGATACTCAAACAGTTCCAGCAACTGAAAATTGGAAACCCGTGACCAATACCAACATACTGCACCACAGGCTATAATCACATGACCCCACAGCTCTTTTATCTACTATTACGATTGAGCCACTGGATCAAATCTGGTTCAATGTGAAAGTGCAAAGGGCACCAGGTATACCCAAAAGCAAAATGTGAATCTGCTGATGCAGTAATACAGAAATTACATGCATGTTTAAAAGTGGAAACATAGAGAAAGCTAAATAATCCGACAAATAACAGACTATAACTAAACTTTGTCATCCTGTCACATCTAATTATGAATGGTGGTGGGTAATAAAATAGTTAATAGGAGCAGGAGACTAAAGAACATGCCGATCCTCAAGAGTTAGTGTCCATATGTCCACTGTGCATATCAGAATAAAAGGCAAAAATAACAGGTGTAGGGAACCTTGGTTTTCAAGAAATATTGAGGCTTAAGAAAAAATGAGGTGCTTATGGAGTATAAGAAATGCAAGAGAACACTTAAGAAAGAAATCAGGAGGGCTAAAAGAAGGCATAAGGTTGTCCTAGCACACAAGGTGAAGGAATCCTAAGGGATTCTACAGATATGTTAAGAGCACATGGATTGCAAGGGACAAAATTACTATTCTGAAAGATCAGAATAGTAATCCATGCATGAAGCCAAAGAGATGGGGGAGATCTAAATGCATACATATTGCATCTGTATTTACTCAGGATACAGACACTAAGATTATCAGCAAAATGGCATCAACTTTATGAACCCTTACACAGATTACAGAGGAGGGGTTTGCCGTCTTGAAGCAAATTAGGGTGGATAAATCCCTAGGGCCTAACAAGGTGTTCATCTCAGATTCTGCGGGAGGCAAGTGCAGAAATTGCCAGAGCCCTAGTCTCAGAGACAAGAGAGGGACCAGAGGATTGGAGGATAGCCAAAGTTGTTCCACTGTTTAAGAAAGGCTCTAAGAATAAACCAGGAAATGTAGGGAAGTTACTGGAAGGTGTTCTAAGGTATTAGATATATGAGTATTTGGATAGACATGGAATGATTAAGGATAGTCTGCATGGCTTTGTGAGTGGTAGATCGTGTCAAACAAATCTTAGGAGTTTTTCGAGGAAGTTACCAAGAAAGTTGATGAAGGCAAGGCAGTGGATGTTGTCTATGTGGATGTTAGCAAGGCACATGACAGGAACCTGCAAGGGAGGTTGGTCAAGAAGGTTCAGTCACTCGGCTGAGGTAGTAAATTGGATTAAATGTTGACTTTGTGGGAGAAGCCGAATGTGCCAGTAGTGGTTGCCTCTCTGAGTGGAGGCCTGTGACTGGTGGAGTGCCGCAGGGATCGGTGCTGGGTCCGTTGATGGTTGCCATCTATATCAATGATAATGTGGTTAACTGGATCAGTAAATTTGTGAATGACACCAGACTGAGGGTGTAGTGGTCAGTGAGAAAGAGCATCAAAGCTTACAATGGATCCGGACCAGCTGGTAAAATGGGCTGAAAAGTGGTGGATGGAATTTAATGCAGAGAAGTGTGAGGTTTTGCACTTCAGAAGGACCAACCAGGGTAAATCTGTTAATGTAACCTTTAAGTGACCCCAATAAGGTGCCACACATCAAAACTAGAGCACACAATATTAAATATAACTTAGTTATAAGGGTTGAGGAGTGATTAAAAGACAAAAAATAGCATGGAATAAAAATGTAATTTTGGTGTCAAAGAAATCAGTATTGTGGCCCCAGTTGCTCAATTATATCTGCATTAATGGGATCAAGAGTAATATATCCAAATGTGCTGATAGTCTTTTGGGCCCTCTTCTACCAAGCTTCTCTCCTCATATTCCCAAGTACTCAGGGAACCATTTATAGAGGGTATGCTTTAGCATTGTTACCTTCAACTGCCTAGTTAAATCTGCTACTGAGATGGGGAGTCATAATACATCTGATACTTATTGAATATTTTGTATTTCAAGTACTTTCTGACATCTCTAATTTTGATTGCTCATGTATTAGTGAATGCAGGTATAGCTTGTGCATACTAAATCACAGTATTCTCAAGCTGCTATATATGAATACTATTTCAATCAGACATATTTAATAAAACTTTGGAAAGTGAATGTAATTCATTACGTAATTAAAATAATATTCTAACCACTGCACTTGAGAAGGGAAATGAGTTTATGCAGCCATTAACTACCTCAGTGAAATCAAGATGTTCCCAAATTTTCAGTTGGGATGGGTCAAGGTGCAACGGGTTTTCTTTAGATTTATTTCTTAACTCCTCCAAATCATTATACAACTACGCCTGCAATGCTTAAAACACTGGTTACAAAGCGGGAATCTAAAAGCAGGTCACAGTCACAAAATAAGGAGAAAGCTCTTCATCCAAAGAATGGTGAATCTGGAATTCTCTACTCTGGAGGACAGTGGAGGCTCAGTCACTGAGTGTATTCAAAATAGAGTTCAACGAAGATGCCTGGCTAGTTGAGGAAAGGAGGGCTGCGGTACTGTCACTGAGTGCTGTCACTGACCTTCTACTGATGTTTGAAGAAGACTGTGGTCCAGAGAGTAAAGAGGCTAGTGCACTAACTGCTCTGTACAGGGCAAAGGAGCAGGCACAACTACCAGACTGCAGAATGCTGCCTGGGCTGGGGAGAAGCGTCTGGCGCTGCCCCGGTGCTCCAGCGCCCGCCGGTTGGGGCGGAGGGCCGGGAGGCTCTGGAGTTTCACGGAAGATTGTACACCTCACTAATGCCTTGCCTGATGGGGTCGTGCGGTCACTCTAAGCTGGGTACCCCGGGACTTCGTTCACCTGCCGAGCCGACCGCCGTCTTGCTCCACAACACCCGCCGCTCTCTCGTTGGCCCTACGTTCGCGCTTGGATCTCCCTCCTCAGCGGCGCCCTCCTCTCCCAAGCCTCGCGAGATTTCCGGGCGAGAGCTCAGCCAACCCCTTACCGCGCGGCGCTCGACTCGCTGCCGAAGTACTGATTCCTGTAGTTACCATGAACCGCTTCAGCCCTGGTCAAGAATGAAACAATCGCGTTATGGTTTATTCTTTTTATTTATTCCAATCCATTTATCGTTAAATTCTGGTGCCTTCACGACCTTTCAGAAAGCGCTTGGCAGCACCACTTCTACGCTGAAATATCTTTTGATTCCCATTATATCTAGAAAGATATTATCCTCAGTCTTAAATATAGTCAATGAATGACCTCCCTATCCTCTTCTTCAAATTTAGGGGAGGAAATTGGGAAGATTCACTGACCTCAAGTTGAAAAAAAATCTTTTCATTTCAGTCCTGAAAATGCAGTTTCTTTTTCCGAGAGCACAAACCCTAATTCAGAACATCATCTCCACATCTACTCTTTCACACCATATAAGAATTTCAAACATTTCACAGGATTTCTTCTGAAATAAGTTACATGTTAAAGTTAAGGATGATCTGCTGAATTACACAGAAACCCTACAGCACAATACAGGCCCTTTGTCCCACAATGCTGTGCCAAACACATACTTACTTTACCCATGGCCCTCTTTTTTAAGCTCCATGTGCCTATCCAGGAATCTCTTAAAAGACTCTATCGTATCTCCCTCCACCACTGTCACCGACAGCCCATTCCATGCAATCATTACTCTCTGCGTAAAAAACATACCCCTGACATCTCCTCTGTACCTACTTCCAAGCACCTTAAAACTGTGCCCTCTCATGTTAGCCATTTCAGCCCTGGGAAAGAGCCTCTGACTATCTACACGATCAATGCCTCTCATCATCTTATACACCTTGATCAGGTCACCTCTCATCCTCCGCCACTCCAAGGAGTAAAGGCCAAGTTCACTTGACCTATTCTCATAAGGCATGCTCCCCAATCCAGGCAACATCATTGTAAATCTCCTCTGCACCCTTTCTATGGTTTCCATATCCTTCCTGTAGTGAGGTGACCAAAACTGAGCACAGTACTTCAAGTGGAGTCTGGCCAGGGTCCTATATAGCTGTAACATTACCTCTTGGCTCTTAAACTGAATCCATATAACCATATAACAATTACAGCATGGAAACAGGCCATCTCGGCCTTTCTAGTCCGTGCCGAACGCTTACTCTCACCTAGTCCCACTGACCCGCACTCAGCCCATAACCCTCCATTCCTTTCCTATCCATATAGCTATCCAATTTTACTTTAAATGACAATACCGAACCTGCCTCTACCACTTCTACTGGAAGCTCATTCCACACAGCTACCACTCTCTGAGTAAAGAAATACCCCCTCGTGTTACCCTTAAACTTTTGCCCCTTAACTCTCAACTCATGTCCTCTTGTTTGAATCTCCCCTACTCTCAATGGAAAAAGCCTATCCACGACAACTCTATCTATCCCCCTCATAATTTTAAATACCTCTATCAAGTCCCCCCTTAAACTTCTATGCTCCAAAGAATAAAGACCTAACTTGTTCAACCTTTTCCTGTAACCTAGCTGCTGAAACCCAGGTAACATTCTAGTAAATCTTCTCTGTACTCTATTTTGTTGACATCTTTCCTATAATTTGGTGACCAGAACTGTACACAATACTCCAAATTCGGCCTTACCAATGCCTTGTACAATTTTAACATTACATCCCAACTCCTGTACTCAATGCTCTGATTTATAAAGGCCAACATACCAAAAACTTTCTTCACCACCCTATCCACATGAGATTCCACCTTCAGGAAACTATGCACCATTATTCCTAGATCACTCTGTTCTACTGCATTCTTCAATGCCCTACCATTTACCATGTATGTCCTATTTGGATTATTCCTACCAAAATGTAGCACCTCACATTTATCAGCATTAAACTCCATCTGCCATCGTTCAGCCCACTCTTCTAACTGGCCTAAATCTCTCTGCAAGCTTTGAAAACCTACTTCATTATCCACAACGCCATCCACCTTAGTATCATCTGCATATTTACTAATCCAATTTACCACCCCATCATCCAGATCATTAATGTATATGACAAACAACATTGGACCCAGTACAGATCCCTGAGGCACACTGCTAGTCACTGGCTGCCAACCTGACAAACAGTTATCCACCACTACTCTCTGGCATCTCCCATCCAGCCACTGTTGAATCCATTTTACTACTTCAATATTAATACCTAATGATTGAACCTTCCTAACTAACCTTCCGTGCGGAACCTTGTCAAAGGCCTTACTGGAGTCCATATAGACATCCACTCCTTTACCCTCGTCAACTTTCCTAGTAACCTTTTCAAAAAGTTCAATAAGATTTGTCAAACATAACCTGCCACGCACAAATCCATGTTGACTGTTCCTAATCAGACCCTGTCTATCCAGATAATTATATATACCATCTCTAAGAATACTTTCCATTAATTTACCCACCACTGACGTCAAACTGACAGGCCAATAATTGCTAGGTTTACTCTTAGAACCCTTTTTAAACAATGGAACCACATGAGCAATACACCAATCCTCTGGCACCATCCCCGTTTCTAATGACATTTGAAATATTTCTGTCAGAGCCCCTGCTATTTCTACACTAACTTCCCTAAAGGTCCTAGGGAATATCCTGTCAGAACCCAGAGATTTATCCACTTTTATATTCCTTAAAAGCACCAGTACTTTCTTCTGTTTAATCATCATAGTTTCCATAACTTTGCTATTTGTTTCCCTTATCTTACACAATTCAATATCCTTCTCCTTAGTGAATACCAAAGAAAAGAAATTGTTCAAAATCTCCCCCATCTCTTTCCGCTCCACACATAGCTGTCCACTCTGATTCTCTAAGGAACCAATTTTATCCCTCACTATCCTTTTGCTATTAATATAACTGTAGAAACCCTTTGGATTTATTTTCACCTTACTTGCCAAAGCAACCTCATATCTTCTTTTAGCTTTTCTAATTTCTTTCTTAAGATTCTTCTTACATTCTTTATATTCCTCGAGCACCTCATTTACTCCATGCTGCCTATATTTATTGTAGGTATCTCTCTTTTTCCGAACCAAGTTTCCAATGTCCCTTGAAAACCATGGCTCTCTCAAACTTTTAACCTTTCCTCTCAACCTAACAGGAACATAAAGATTCTGTACCCTCACAATTTCCCCTTTAAATGACCTCCATTTCTCTATTACATCCTTCCCATCAAACAAATTGTCCCAATCCACTCCTTCTAAATCCTTTCGCATCTCCTCAAAGTTAGCCTTTCTCCAATCAAAAATCTCAACCCTGGGTCCAGTCCTATCCTTCTCCATAATTATATTGAAACTAATGGCATTGTGATCACCGGACCCGAAGTGCTCCCCAAGACATACCACTATCACCTGACCTATTTCATTCCCTAACAGAAGATCCAACACTGCCCCTTCTCTACTCAGTACCTCTATGTATTGCTGCAAAAAACTAACCTGCACACATTTTACAAACACCTAACCATCCAGCCCTTTTTACAGAATGGGCTTCCCAATCTATGTGTGGAAAATTAAAATCTCCCACAATCACAACCCTGTGCTTACTACAAATACCTGCTATCTCCTTGCAAATTTGCTCTTCCAATTCTCGCTCCCCATTAGGTGGTCTATAATACACCCCTATAAGTGTTATTATACCTTTCCCATTCCTCAATTCCATCTAATTAGCCTCCCTAGATGAGCCCTCTAATCTATCCTGCCAGAGCACTGCTGTAATATTTTCTCTGAGAAGTAACGCAACACCTCCCCCTCTTGTCCCTCCAATTCTCTCACACCTGAAGCAACGAAATCCAGGAATATTTAGTTGCCAATCACACACCTCCTACAACCATGTTTCACTAATAGCTACAACATCATATTTCCAAGTATCAATCTATGCTCTAAGCTCGTCCACCTTTCTTACAATGCTCCTAGCATTAAAATAAATGCATTTAAGAAATTCTCCACCTCTTCCTCTCTGTTTATCTCTAACTGTACAAAGAACTTTACTGTCTGTCTTCTTTTTCTTCCTTCTCCCACACATCTGTTCCTACACTCTGGGTCCCCTCCCCCCTTGTATCTAGTTTAAATCCACTGGAGCCTCTCTAGCAAACCTACCTGCAAGAATATTTGACCCCTCCAGTTCAGATGTAAACCATCCTGCCGGAACAGGTCCCACCTTCCCTGGAAAACTCCCAATTATCTATAAATCTGAAGCCCTCCCTCCTGCACCATGTCTTCAGCCACGTGTTGATCTGCACTATCTTACTATTTCTAAATCCACCTGCACGTGGCACTGGTAGCAATCCTGAGATTGCTATCCTGGAGGTCCTGTCCTTTAACTTGGCACCTAGCTCCCTAAACTCACCTTTCAGAACCTCCTCACTCTTCCTACCCACATCATTGGTCCCTACATGGACCACGACATCCGGCTGCTCACCCTCCCTCTTGAGAATACTGAGAACTCGATCCAAGATATTGCGGACCGTGGCACCAGGGAGGCAACAGACCATGCAGGATTCTCGATCTCTTCCACTGAACCTCCTATCTATCCCCCTAACTATCGAATCCTCTATCATTACTGCTCTCCTCTTTTCCCTCCTTCTCTTCTTTGCTGAGGGTCCAGTCTCAGTGCCAGAGACGCAACCACTGCAACTTGTCCCTGGTAGGTCGTCCCCACCAACAGTATCCAAAACGATATACTTATTGTTGATGGGAATGGCCACAGGGGTGCTCTGCTCTTCCTGTCTATTCCCCTTCCCTCTTCTGACAGTCACCCAACTACCCGTCTCCTGACTCCTCGGGGTGACTATCTCCTTGAAACTCCTGTCTATTTCTGCCTCTGCCTCCCGAATGATCCAAAGTTCATCCAGCTCCAGCTCCGGTTCCCTAACACGGTTTGTCAGGAGCTGCAACTGGATGCACCTTTCGCAGGTGTGGTCATCAGGGACAGCTGTGCTCGCCCTGACTTCCCACATACTGCAAACGGAGCACTCAACTGCCCTAACTGCTGCCTCCATTACCTACTCCTAATCTAATTAGATTAATTAAAGGAGTTTACCCGGCCATACCTCACCTGGAGTGAAGCTCATACTCAGCCTCTGCTCACTTTTTAAATTCTCCCGCTGATCTCAGAGGCCGACTTTCACGCGCTTGCGCAGTCGTGCCCCGTTCAAAGCTTGCCTCTGCCTGTTCTTGCCGAAGCCTGATTGAGCCAAAGCCAACCCACTCTGCCTCAGTCCACTCCGACGATGGCTGCTACGACGATGGCCGCTGCATATGGCGGTCTTTCTTTTTAAACCTTTGGTGCACTACGTCACGCACCTGTGCAGTCTAGCCTCTTTGCCACGATCAGTTAAAAAAAAACAGATTCTCTCCGAGCTTCTTTTACCTCTTCCCTCTCTGCCTCTTGCTGCGATTTTCAATGAAAGCCATTGCTCCGTATGCCTTCTTAACCACTGAGTCAACCTGCACAGCAGCTTGAGTGACCAAAGTTAAAAAAACAGGAGCTACAAAAGGTTCATTAGATTGATCCCTGGGATGGGGTATATGACCTATGAAGAAAAAGTAAGCAGTCTTGATCTCCAGAGTTTTGAAGAACACAAGCGATCTCATTGAAGCAAATAAAATTCTTAAATGCTCTGACAGAATAGATGCAAGGATCATGTTTCCCATAAGTGGATGCCTAGAATCAGAAGCCAGTCATTCAGGACAAAAATAATTTATTTGCTCAATCCCAAACTCAAGACCATTTTCCTCAATTCTCTTCTTCTTGTTATCAGACTGTTTATGTGATTTTCAGCTTTGGACAAACCATAAATCTTTTCAATTACAAGCTTTCATGAACTGGGGTTACCACCACCAATCATACCAAAAGCTGAATTTCTTCCATTTACTGTATTCTTTGCAAATTCTTGATTCTATTTAACCTGACCTGAATATATGCAAATAACACCCTCATCTGCTATGGTTTTTACTTCAATTTGACTATACCAATAGATCTTTTCCTGCTGGCTCCAAGACTCAGCTCGTAATGTTACGAACCCCGTAACTGGGTCACTTACCAGCAAAGATAGAGAGGTCCGTTGAAGTCTGATGGGACTATTTTTAACAGTATTTATTAGTAAAAATACATAAAAATAATATCAATGCAAACATACAGATAATATACGTCGTCAATACTAAATCTAAAAGTGCGGGTATAATAATAATCAATAAGAAATAGCTCTATCGTTGTCTAGGGGATAATGTATTGTCCGATGGAAATATAAAAGTCACTCAGTTCATTCAGTTCATACAGGCTTCAGCCTTTGGGGACCGCTGGGTTTTCAATTGTTGGAGAGAGAGAGAGATTTTGAGAATAGAAACTTGCCAGCTTTCCTTTATCCGCTCTTGATCCGTATTCGTCCTTTAGCGAGGCCGTTCCATGGAGGACTTGTCATCCGGGCAAGGATGACACACACACAAGCCCCCACCGGTCTCATACGTTTCTCCTGGTGTGTCTCTTGTTTAGCTAAGCCGTTCTTCCATGGCGATCCCACCAATTCCCCAGGCAGAGGGAAAAGGATGCACACGAGCCCCATCGGCTGTTGCTATTAAACGCTGTCACGGGATTTCTAGCGTTTCTCCTGCTGCATCTAAAGGGGTTGTTCCCCAGACCCTCTTTTATCCTTACTCATGGGGTCTCAGATGTCAATCAGGTTGGGATGATGCAATCCCTCAACCAGTCCACTCAGGTCACCCCCTGAGGGCTTCAATGAATAGTACAGTACTCAATACACAATTCTGTCTCCAAGAGACAATAGCCGTTATCAATGGTTCTGCCTGGCGGAGCCCAGGACACATTCCAAAACCTGTGTATTCTGGACGTCTCTCTCTCATTTCCTGGGTCCCAGACCCGAATTAATAGCGATCTTGCGATTCTCAAAAAGGAGGGGGCTACTTTGTACCCTTCGGCCCCTCAGAGTTGTGGCACATTCGTAACAGTAAAAATTCTGTAGCATTGTCCCCTCAAATTAGTATTCATTACCTTGCCGACCTGCATTCTACCTCAATCCCTTCCTGCCCTGCCTAAATCTGTCTCTAAGAATACTGTACCACTATTCTCACCAAGTTAGTTTTGACCCCACATTCTGGCAAACGGTCCTTAATCCCCTCCACCTCTTCTTCCTTTTAAGAAAATCCTCAAAGAAAATCTCATTCAACCAAGTTCTTTTTTATCCATCCTAACTATTTCCTCAGCATTTGTTTTAATTCTCAATCACAGGAACCAATCTGCTGAACCTTTGTGGTACATCCTCTGCTGCATATGTCAAAGATCAAAATTTAATATCAAAGTACATATATGCCACCACATACTGTAAGGAAAAAGTAAATTGTGATTCCACCTTGGTATATGCCGAAATAAAATAGAAGTTTGAAGACAAATTAGTGTCACCTTGGAATGCTGTGATAGTCTTCAGATGTGCACCAGTGCACATCCCTGAGATTAGACAATGAATAATGTTTTCCTCCTTACAGACCTGTTGTCTCTGTTTTCCTAAATTATGTGTCTGGACTGAAGGTCATAAGAGATAAAGGGGTGCAGCTGGTACAACCATGGAAAGGAAATGTACTCCGGCAATATTATGTGATGCTTTGAAGGAATTTTAAAGGGTACTTTCTTTGTGCAGGAGGAGAGTTTTGTCTTAGGCTAGGCCATGACTGGTGCTGGTGCTCAGAGTTGGAGAAGGTAAGTCAAGAGGGTTAGAGTATGTTGAGTGTGTGTGTGAGCGGGGGGTGGGGGGGGGGAGAGAGAGAGGGAGAGGGAGAGAGAGAGAAAGATGAAAGGCCACAAGAAAGTTTGTCATCATTCTACACCTCAGCTCATTTAGCTGATGATATATCTTGTTTTCTATACTACTGCTACTGTAGTTGTTTATTTTTCTTTTTGTATTGCATTAATGCTATTTCAAATGAAGATTTCTTGTGTCCTGCAACACGTGCAGTGCCTCCCTTTGTGTGCAAATGCATTTCCGAATGCCCTAAGCTGAAAAAGAACAGAGAATAAATTTTAAAATAATTTTTTTTGCAACTATTATAAGATTCAGTTTCTTGTGAGCATTCACAGTAGAACAAAGAAATACAATAGAATAAATGAAGAACTACAAAGACTAACAAACAACCAATATGCTAAAAGAAAACAACTGTGCAAATATAGAAATAAATAAATAATGCTGAGCAAAGTCAGTCCATAAGTTATGCAACTAGTTCAGTGTTGAGATAAGTGAACCAATCAACATTGGTTCAGGTTGAATAACTGTTTCTGAAGCTGGTGCTGTGGGACTTGAGGCTCCTGCACCGCCTTCCCAATGGCAGCAGCGAGAAGAGATCATGGATTGGATTCCTTGACGATGGGTGCTGCTTCCTTGTGGCAGTGCTCCTCGTAGATGTGCTCAGTGGTGGGGAGGGCTTTTCTTGTGACGGGTTGAACTGTGTCCACTTCTTTTTGTCGACATTTCCATTCTTGATATTTCTATATCAAGTGCTGATGCAACCTATCAGATTGCTCTCCTCTGCACATCTACAGAAGTTTTAGATGATGCGCCAAATCTGCACAAACTTAGAAGAGGCACTGCCACTTACATGCTGGTCCCTGGGCAAATCTTTTGAAGTGATAATGCCAAGGAATTTAAAGTTACTGTCCCTCTCCATTTCTGATACTCTAATGAGAACTGATTCATGACCCTCTGAATTCCTTCATTAGTCAATAATCTGCTCTTTAGTTTTGGTATTATTCCTTAGATGAGTTAAATAATCATTGGTATCCTTCTTAACTAGGGTAAATAACCCTTAGAGAAAGGTGTAGTTTCACCAGGAACCTAAACATCTTCATAAGGCAAAACCTTGTATATATTTGTATCTTCCCCTAAAATACTAATTTGTCAGATCCTTGTCATAGCAAATATGCATATTTCATATCTGCAAATATGCATATTTCTATTGAATAACATCCTCCTGTCTGAAATGCAGTCATTTTTAGGATGTCCATTTAGAACAGAGATGCGAAGAAATTACTTTAGTCAGAGGGTGGTAAATCTGTGGAATTTGTTACCACAAGTGGCTGTGGAGGCCAAGTCATTGGGTGCATTTAAGACAGAGGTAGATAGCTTCTTGATTAGCCAGGGCATCAAAGAGTATGGGGAAAATGCAGGGGAGTGGGGATGACTGGAAGCATTGGATCAGCTGATGATTGAATGGCGGGGCAGACTCAATGGCTGAATGGCCTAATTCTGCTCCTACATCTTATGGTCTTATTTATCCTCACAGAGACACAAAAGATGCTGCAGATGCTGAAAATCTTCAGCAACACACACACACAAAATGCTGGAAGAACTCTGCTGTTCATCTATCAGCTATGACTAGCGGTGGGCTATTTCAAGGGCAAAGAGACAATTTCTAACAAGGCTGAAGGTGGCATCAGATGTACAACAATTCTGGCAAGATTTGCAAGATATTACTTCCTACAAAGCCAAACCCAATAGCATGAATGGCAGTGATTAACACCTTCTATACCTGCTTTGAGAGGGATAATATAACTACAGCTGTGAAGATCCCTGCTGCACCTGGTGACCCTATGATCTCTGTCTGAGAGGCTGATGTTAGTTAGGCTGTAGAGAGTTGTAAATGCAGTTGGTTCCATCTTGTGTACTCGTCTACAAAGTACCCAGGACATTTTCAAGGAGCGGTGCCTCAGATAGACATTGTCCATTATTAAGGACCCCCAGGGTTTTCCGGTGACGTCATTGTCGAGAATGGCAGCTTAAGTCACTAGCTCCTCCGGAAAAACGTGTATTAAACCCCATTAACCCGTCAAATATAATATTTTTCGAAAAATATTTAAACTGAAAAGTGGGGCAAGAATGGGGAGAAGAAATGGAAATTAAAAAAGCGACACTGCGGAGCCTGCGCCCAAGAGGAGTGCAGCGAGCGGCTCTCCGACTCGACCGCGTGCGAGCGAGGCGGCCGCCGGGCCTCGTTCAGTCGAAGCAGTGAATGTCTTCAAAATCCTGAAAGAAATAATGGAGATCCAGAAAGATAAAAAACAGCAGCTCCGTGATATTAAGGCAGAGCTCACCAGCGCCAATCAAAAAATAGCGGTGGCAGAGACTCGCATTGAGAAGGTGGAAGATCGTGTTCAAAATGTGGAGCGGATACTGAGCAAGACAATAAAAATAATACATCACCAAGAAGGTAAACTGCTTGACCTGGAGGGAAGATCACGGCGGAAAAATATCAGAATCTACAACGTTCCCGAAGGAGCAAAGGCCTGTCTATGAGGGAGTTTGTCAGAAAGTTCCTGCGGGAAATTGAGCTGGAGCTTCCCCCGGCTATGGAGCTGGAAGTCGAAACAGCGCACCACGCGTTCGTTCCAAAACCTACCCAGGATAGAAAGCCACGCTCAATAATAATTAAATTCCTTCGGTACAGCACCAAGGCAGAGATTCTACGAAGGGCCTGGGGTAAGAAGAGTGTTTTTAGAGGATAAATGAATATATTTCGACCAAGATTACCCCCCCCCCCCCCCGCGGTCCTCCAGAAATGCAAAGAATACTCCGAAGTAAAGCATGTATTAAAGCAAAATAAGATTAGATTTCAAACTCCGTACCCTGCTAAACTTCGAGTGTTTTATGACAATGGGACGCGGTTGTACCAGACAGTGGAAGAGGCGACTACAGTCATGAAGGCCAGAGGGTTACCTGTCAGCATGATGAAAATGAAAGAAAGCCTGGCTGATGAATTGTCCCGCTCGACTTGGGAAATAGTGCGAGAATCGAGAAGGCAGGAGATGGGAGGAAGCCGAGAGAAATATATCAGGAAGAGACCAGGAGTTTCCCAAAGACAGTCCTCACCCCCTTCGGAAAAGCCATAAGGTTTGGCTAACTTTAAAAATGTTGAGAAGCTAAACAGAAGCAAAAGTAGATGGTGATATACCTATCTCGAGAAATAATTATTATAATGTGGATTTTATATTACTTAGTTGTTATTCTTTATTCGCTCACTTACTCCTTTTTCCCCCACCAAAATTGGAATATATATATATGTGCATATATGTGTATGTGTGTAATGTGTGTGTGTGTGTGTGTGTGTATATATATATATATATATATATATATTTGTGTGTGTGTGCGCATATATATGTATATATATGAGTACACAGGGAAATCTTTTCTGTGTAATGGATTTGTTCACTGACTTTTATGAATACTGCAATGGGGGCCCTCAACTCACAAGTAGGAGGAGTTATCCCCCACAGCTAGACATTTCCTCTAGCTCAACGCAGGGTCATCTACTAGAGATCTCAGCCTTGGAATCACACGCTCGTTGCCATTTTTGTTATTATTTGAGTTTCTTGGTTCTTATTTGTTCAGGGAGTAGATCGATTAAGTTTTATTCTAATTTCAATGATACATTGACAGATAAATACAGATGGCTAAGGACAAGGTAAAATTCATTTCTTTTAATGTAAATGGGCTATTAAATCCAATCAAACGTAAGAGAATTTTATCCAAAATGAAAAAAGAACAAACACATGTAGTATATTTACAGGAAACTCATTTAAGTGATAATGAGCATAAAAAACTAAAGAGAATGGACTTCACTAATCTGTTTTTCTCCTCATATTAATCAGGGCATAGGAGAGGAGTTGCTATTCTTATCTCCAGTAAGCTAAATTTTGAAAAAAATATTCAAAATTGGAGATAAAGAAGGCTGATATATTCTGGTAAGGGGGAATATAGACAGCAATTCAGTTACTCTATTGAATATATACGCACACCCAGGAAGTGATTTGGTTTCTTTCAGAAAATTACTGATATTATGGTAACGGAAACAGAAGGTCTCTTGATATGTGGGGGAGACTTAAGTTTACAATTACAACCAAACTTAGACTCTTCCAATAGAAAAACCTATGAAACAAAATCTTTACATAAGAAAGTTAATACACTTTTTGAGGATATTGGTTTAATTGATATATGGAGGGACCTTTTCCCTGACAGAAGGGATTACACTCATTATTCTGCTCCACATTCTGTATATACAAGAATAGACTATTTTATAACATTTGGAAAAGACAAAGGCAAAATAAACACCTGTGGAATTGAGACAATAGATGTAAGTGACCATGCACCTATATATTTATCTGCTGATTTTGACCTACAACCAAAGAATACTATTTGGAAACTAAATTCAAGTCTACTCAATGATCCGTACTTTAAGGAACAAATTAAAAAAGAAATTGGTCTCTACTTAGAATTTAATGATAATGGAGAGGTTTCACCTCCCATTTTATGGGATACTCTGAAGGCTGTCTTAAGAGGGAAAATTATAGCGATATCTTCATATAAGAAAAAAAAGGAATAAAATAATAGAGGAATTACAAAATAGGCTGAAGGAACTAGAGAAAAAACACAAATTGAATTTGGCACAGGATACATTAGGGGAAATTAAAAGAATTAGGGATGAAATAAATAATTTGGCTACGCAAGAAATCAGGAAAAACTTAATGTTTCTGAAACAGAGACATTATGAAAGTGGATTGAAATCTATGAAAGTACTGGCGTGGAAACTGAAAGAAAAGATAGCAGAAAATACAAAGTACAATTCATAGAATTAGGGACCCAAGAACGAAAATGATAAAAAATAAGCTAAGTGAAATTCAAGAAGCTTTTGAAGTGTTTTACAAAACTCTATATTCCAAAGTTCCAGGGGGAAGCATAACCCAAATTGACACCTTCTTGAATTCTCTAGAGTTACCCACTTTAAGTGAAGAACAAAATAGAAGGATGATTGCTGACATAACTGAAGTTGAATTAAAAGCTGCAATTAGTAGGGTTAAATTAAGCAAGTCACCAGGATCAGATGGGTATACAGCAGCGTGGTATAAAGAATTTAAAAATGAGTTAATTCCTGTTTTACTCCCCACACTGAACTGGGCTCTAAAAAAGGCACAAATGCCACCCAGTTGGATGGAAGCGATAATCTCAGCTATACCGAAAGAAGGCAAAGGACAAAATGGAATGCGGGTCATTTAGACCAATATCCGTTCTTAATGTAGATTATAGGTTATTTACCTCCATCATGGCCAAACGATTAGAGGAGTTTCTACCCATACTGATAGGTAACGATCAGACAGGTTTAATACGACAACACCAGACTCAAGACGATATACGAAGGACACTTCACATTATGGATCATACACAAAAAAATAAAATTGAAGTAATAATGATAAGCATGGACGCTGAAAAAGCATTTGATTTGGTTAATTGGAATTTTCTTTACAGAGTTTTACATAGATTTGGTTTCCAAGACACAATTATTAAAACTATACAGACACTATATGACAATCCTACTGCTAGGATTAAAATCAATGGATATTTATCAAATAGTCTTACCCTAGAAAGGGGCACGAGACAGGGTTGTGCATGGTCACCATTACTCTTTGCGTTATATCTGGAACCATTAGCTCAATACATCAGACAAAAGGAAGATATCAGGGGAAATACTATTAAAGGGACAAAGCATAAATTGGCTTGTTATGCAGATGACATTTTGATCTATCTAGGGCAACCAACATACTCTTTACCTAAATTGATGCAATCCTTTGAACAATATGGTCAATTATCAGGATACAAGATCAACATAGATAAGACCCAATTACTTTCATATTACTATAGCCCACCAAGAGAAATTGAAAGTCGATACCCCTGGGCATGGCACACAGAGTCTCAAATATTTGGGCATCATTATGCCAAAAGATTTGGCAAAATTATCAGCCTTTATATAAAAAAATTAAGGAAGATGTGGCAAGATGGAGCCTGATTCCTTTTTTCAGTCTCAGTTCAAGGATTGAGTCTATTAAAATGAATATACTGCCCAGACTGTTATATCTCTTTCAGACCCTACCAATAGAGATTAATCAAAATCAATTCAATGAATGGAACAAGATGCTATCAAGGTATATTTGGCAGGGTAAAAGGCTTAGCGTTCGTCTCAAAACTTAGCAATTAGCAAAGGAAAAGGGGGGATGGGGCTTACCTTCTCTTAGAGATTATTATTTTGCAGCACAGTTGAGAGCTGTGATATGTTGGTGCAACCCATCATATGACACTCAATGGAAAAACATTGAGGAGCGGGTACTTCCCATCCCCATACAAGCAATTTTGACTGATAACAACCTGCAAAGGTACATAAATACTATTGATAACCCATGGGTGAAATTGACTCTTAAAATATGGAAAATTACTATAAAAGAATATAATCTAGAGGGAGATATTGCAATTCTTAAATGGTGTGTATATGACTCTGATTTTACACCAAATAAATTGGATGCTAGATTTAAGGACTGGACAGCTAAAGGAATATCAGTTCTTTGCAACATAATGAAAGAAGAAACACTGTTCAGTTTTGAAATGCTTAAAGAGGAACACTTATTAGATAAACAAGATTTTTATCGGTATTTACAGATGTGACAATATGTTAATAAGACACTTAAAAATGTAACCAAAGCAAATACATGCTTGATAGAGCTCTTTAGAAAAGCATATAATTCAGATAATGGTAGTAGAATCATTTCAAGCATGTATAAGGGGTTGTCAAATCTTAAAACACATTCGACTTCATACATTAAAACAAAATGGGAGAAGGAAGGAGGGATAATTATATCTGAGGAAGAATGGACAACAATATGGAGATAGCAATGGAAGTGTACCAATTCACAGAAATGGAGGGAGTTTGGATGAAAAAACTTGAAAAGATATTTTATTACACCCTCTCAGAAATCCCATTATGATGGTAACCTCCTTGTTTGCCGGAGAAATTGTGGAAATCAAAATGCAAATCATTATCATATTTTTTGGGACTGCCCTGTTATCAAAAACTATTGGAGGGGGATACACAATGCCCTACAAGACATCTTTAAATGTGAAATACCCTTGAAGAGTAAGACCATATATTTTGGATATATACCTCAAGAATGGTTGAAAAGAGATAAATATTTAATGAATATACTGTTGGTGGCTGGTAAAAAGACTCTTACCAGGAAATGGTTATCACAGGAGAGCCCAACTTTAAATGCATGGATGGAAATTATAATGGACATTTACAAAATGGAGAAGATAACAACATCTGTTATCTGTTATAAGCTGGAACAATTTGATTCATACTGGGAAAAATGGTTTAACTACATAATGCCTGATAGGCCTGATTTTATTCTCACAAATCAATGAATCTGTTGTAAAAAAAGGATCACTCCCTACTTGTACATAGTTCTTTCCTTTTGCTTGTTTTTTCTTTCCACTCTTTTCTATAAGTGTATACCCCAGATAAATACTTTTTGGAGATTTTATGATATATATGATATATATGTACAATGTCTGAAATACATCTTATGGAAATGTTTGTTTGATGAACTTCAATAAAAAAATAAATTAAAATTAAGGACCCCCAGCACCCAGGGCATGCCCTTTTCTCATTGTTATCATCAGGTAGGAGGTACAGAAGCCTGAAGGCACACACTCAGTGATTCAGGAACAGATTCTTCCCCTCTGCCATCCAATTCCTAAATGGTCCTAAATACTGTCCTTTGAACACTACCTCACCTTTTAAATATATATTATTTCTGGTTTTGTACATCTTTTAATCTATTCAATGTACACATTACTTTAATTTATATACTTATTTATTCTCTTCTTCTATATTATGTATTGCATAGAACTGCTGCTAAGTTAACTAATTTCATGACACAGGCTGGTGATAATAAACCTGATTCTGAGTTGACATTTCAGGCCAAGATCCTTCTTGAGTCCTGCTGATGGGTCACAGCAAGAAATATCCACACTACATTTCCCTCCTTCCAGTATTGTGTGTGAGTTTCATTTAGCCTACAATCTGCTTTTAGCAGATCAGTGGTCTTGTGAATTTATCTACCTGGGCAGAAAGTGAAGAGTCAAATTGGCTTGCCCATATAAGACAAAAGTTCAATATGACATGCTGAAGTTCTGTAAATACTAGGATCTATACTGGACCTCTGCTGTTTATGATTTATATATATATATAAATGATTTGGATGAATACATAGATGGGTGTGTTAGTAAGTTTACATATGATACAAAGATTGGTAGCATTATTGAAAAATTGCCAAATGATACAGAAGGATGGAGATCATTTACACTTATGGGCAAAGAAATGAGAGATGCAGTTTAATCCAGCCAAGTGTGAGATGTGGCACTGTGGGACATCAAAAATGAAGGGACAAAACATAGCTGATGGTAGTGTCCTTAAGATGACTGAGGGATCTTGAGCTCCAAGTCCATAGCTCTATGAAAGTGGTTGCTGGGGTGGAAAAGGTGACATATGGCATGCTTGCATTCAGTAATCAAATCATTGAGTTCATGATGTGGAAAGATGCAGCTCTTTATAAAACTCTGCTTAAGATGCTTCTGGAGAATGCTTTCCTTTCTGGTTGCCCCACTATATGAAGGATGTGGAGGCTTTGGAAAGGGTCCAGAAGAGGTTTATCAGGATGCTTCTTGGATTAGTGGACATGTGCTACTAGGAAATGTTGGACATACCTGGGTTGTTTTCCCTGGAGCAGCAGACGTTGAATTTATAAAATTATCAAAGCCATAGAAAAGGAAGACAGTTGGCATCTTCTCCCCAGGGTTGAAACTAGAAGGTATGCATTTGAAGTGAGAGGGGGCAATTTCAAAGGGGATGTGTGGTGCATTTTTTTGTATATTACAGAGTCACGGGTTGCAGTGAAGGCAAATACATAGAGGTATTTAAAAGGCTCTTGGATAAACAAATGGATGTGCAGAGAATGGAGGAAGATGGGCATTGTTTAGGCAATAGGGAATTCTAGTTTGGTGTTCAATTAGTTCCTCACAACATGCTGGACCAAAGGGCCTGTTTCTCTTCCTGTCTTCTACAGTCCGGAATGGTGGGTTGGCAGAAGAGAAAAACTTGATTATTGTGGCTTTTTTTTAGTGCTATAAACTATGTTCCACTTGCTGTAGTAATAGCATCAAACTTAAGATTTAGTTCATTTTACATCAACTGTTATTAACTGTCATATTTCACTGCAGCTCATCTGACAAGTATAACAAAAATCTTTGTGCCGATTTCCAACACAATCTCCTGTCAACACATTCAACCTTTTGACTCAAAGGCAAAAGTTGCTGTCTACTTAGCCATTGTTTACAGCCAACAGATGGGAATTAGGAAGAAGGAGCTCAAGAAAATGACAATCATCAGCAAAATGGTACTACGCAAATATTTGGAGCAGCAAGCTAAGTGTCTAGGTCCTGAGAACTTTATCCTAGTGTCTTAGAAGAAAGGGCTGATGAGACGGTTGATTTTAATTTTCCAAGTCTTAAAATTAAGCAAAGGCTTAAGGGAAAAAAAATCATTTAAAAAAAAAGAAACTACAAACCAGTTAGTTTAACATCTAATATAGGGCTAATGTTAGAAGCTATTACTAAAATCATATATTAAGCACTTGGATAAAGATAAGAATAGTGTAAGGAAAATGTGAAAAATATAGCAGCATATAAATTAAGCTATGAGAGACTGCCTAACCCTGAAATGCAGAGGGATATAGATGCACCAATACATGACTTGCAAAAGGATAGCAATTGGGCACAGCAAATAATTTCAAAAGATCACAGTATGTTATCAGTTTTTGTTCTTAAACTTGAATACCAAAATAAGAGGTAAACTTCAAGCATTGTTAAGACCATATCTGCAGTGTTGACCACCTTATTTAACAATGTACTAAACTAATACCTGGACTGGGTAGGGAATCTTTTAGAAATAGGCTTGTACACAGCAGAATTGAAAACTGTGATATCCAAATCCTAAAAAAACTTAATGGGATAGATGTAAAGAGGACTTTCCTTTTGTTTGTAGAGAATACAGCAAAGGAGTGCCCATGTTTCTTTTTCTATTAAAAAACATTCACTCCATTTTCAGCAGAAAAGGTCACCAATTTAAGACAGAAATGAGATGACATTATTTCCCTTAGAGAGGCACAAGATTTTGGAACCCTTCTTTAAAGCAAAGTTTTAAAGGGCTTTAATGATGAGGTGCGAGATATTACCCGAGCAATCAACTGCCAGGGACTGTTTCAGAAAAGTTGAGAATTGAGAAGAAAATTTCCTCACTCAAATCAGAATTAGAGACACGAGAAATCAGAATCAGGTTTAATATTACTGGCATACTATATGTCGTGAAATTTATTGCTTTGTGACAGCAGTACATTGCAATACACAATAAAAACTATACAAGAATATACTGTACATATAACTATTTTAAATTTTAAAAAGTTGTGCAAAAAATAGTAAAAATAGTGAGATATTGTTCAAGGATTCATAGTCCATTCAGAAATCTGATGCTAGACAGATTTAGCAAAACTATAAATGGGTGATAAATCCTACAAACTGTTACAATGCAATCAAAATTACCTGGAGCATTACTCTGGACAAAGATTTTGTCTTCTCAATACTTCTGGGTGTATCTTATGGATTTTGGGCTGCTGATAATGAAAATCACCATCAAATTTCCCTATCACAAACAAGTGAAGATCTGCAGATGCTGGAAATCCAAGCAACACACACAAAATGCTGGAAGAACTCAACAAGCCAGGTAGCATCTATGGAAAAGAGTATAGTTGACGTTTTGGGCCAAGACACTTTCGGCAGGACACTGAACTTTGACTGTACTCTTTTTCATAAATGCTGCCTGGATTACCGAGTTCCTTCAGCATTTTGTGTGTGTTGCATGAAACTTCCCTATCACACTATTTTTTTGAAATCACCTATATTTGTTATTTCAATTCATAATTCAAGTCAGATTAACTGATGCCAAGATTAAGTAACACACACACACACATGAGGAACTCAGCAGGCAGAGATGTCTACCCTTTTCCATAAATACTGCCTGACCTGCTGAGCTCATCCAGTGTTCTGTTTGTGTTGCTTTGGACTTCCACCATCTCGTGTTTAAGATTAACAAAGGCATTTTTGTTTGTCCAATAATCAAACAGGTCATCAATGACAGGTAATTCCAAGAACTTCCAGTGGGACAGGAGAAAATCACATGGAAAGCATTCAAGGATGCTGTTGAAAATCTTATTGGTAACTACAGAGCACCAAATCACGAGCAGCTAGTTGATAACATGCTTCAAGCATACAAAACCATGCAACATGTCACTGAAGGTTCATTTTCTGCATTCCCATTTAGACTTCTTCCTTGCAAATCTTGGCACTGTCAGCAATAGGCATGGTGAAAGCTGTCACCAGGACATTATGGTCATGGAGAAATTATATCAGGGCAATCGGAATCTACCAATGCTGGCTGATTATTGTTGGACACTTACAGCAAGTGGATAGCCTTAGACACTGAGTACAAATGAAAATCATCAACAAAACATTTTTAGCTTAGTTGAGCGATTGCAAAGCATCAGCACCATTATGAAATTAAATGCATTATATTCAATAGAAGTTAATTTCCTATTTCTCCAAATTCCTACATGATACAAGTAGTCTGAAATTATATTTGTTTCCAGTTTCAAGCAGTCTATCATAAACAAAAAAAATTCTGAAGGAAGCAACACTTTCTGAAAAAACAATTGTTATCCAGTATACATGAGGAAATCTGCAGATGCTGGAAATTCAAGCAACACACACAAAACGCTGGTGGAACACAGCAGGCCAGGCAGCATCTATAGGAAGAAGCGCTGTCGATGTTACGGGCTGAGACTTGATGAAGGGCCTCAGCCCGAAATGTCGACAGTGCTTCTTCCTATAGATGCTGCCTGGCCTGCTGTGTTCCACCAGCATTTTGTATGTGTTATCCGGTATTATCAGTTGGTTCTGAATCTTCAAGATATACATTTGCCCTTGGGTAACCTCAGGGTTTATTAGACTGAGTTAACCACCCAAGGACCAGAGGTCAAACAATGGGACTACAGTCAGTTCAGATTTGGAGTAAATCCTACAGTTTAGCTTTCTGCTTTGAATGCAAGAAGAATCCACAATTATATGTTAAATACCTGCCACGTGTTGGATTAATGCCTTATCTTTTTGGGCAACAGAAACCATGCAGCAATGCCCATCCTAGAAGGTCAGTGTTTTGCTATTATTTTACTCTCCAGCATCTTGGCCACTACTTCACTATTGGCCAACACTTGAAGCAGACCACACATCCACTGATTGCATTGCTGAAAAACCCCGAATTCAATAAAAAAATTCTATGATCAATAGCTCAACCAGATAGGCAACAATTACTAAATTCTATACAATTTGTACCATATTTTCTGCTTTCCATCATGCTTGTCTTTTTACTTAATATGGGAGCTTCAAAATTGTTAATTACTTTCACTTTGAAATGATGTATGTTAATATGTTTAAATTGACTGGAACTCTCCAACTGTATAACATTTTTCATTACTTCATTTTTCCACGGTATCTCAGTACATGTGACAATATTAAGCCAATACTAAAAACACTTCATTGTTACGAGATGAGGAAGATTTGTGCAAACATCTTTCTTTCAGTAACTTAGATTTTATTCGACTGACTGACTAAATATTAATTTTTATTCTTGATAAAACAAAACATTGTAGATTTTTGCACAGCACCTCAGAACAGATTACTGTCAATTGTGCTTGAGAAGTGGATATTTGCCATCCACCTGGGTATGAGTGCTGGACAGACCTAGAGAAATAACAAATAGGTGATAAAACCTACAAATTGTTACATTGCAATCAAAACTCCCTGGAGCATTATCAGTTGGTAACATCAACTTCTGAATCTTCTTGCTAAAAAGTAGATTTCTGATGACTCCTTTCTGCTTGCAGATGGTTTTAAAATCTTCACCTCTCCAAACAATTTGGTAAGTTGCTTTTGGAGGAGGAATGTGTTTGCTCCATCCCAGAACTTACAAAGCAAAGTACCACCAGGACTCAGCACCCTTTCAGCCAGGCCAAAGATACAAAGGAACAGTTTGACAAATTGTTGCTGGTCCAGCTCACGGATACCACTTGCATTCGGTGCCACGTCACTGAGAATAACCTGAGCCTCTCCCCCTGGTAGGGTCTCCTGTATTCTGGCTTTAACTTTAGGATCCAGGAGATCACAATGAGACAGGAATACTGCACCCTCCAGCAAAGGGATGTGTAGAAGATCAACGCCCACCACTGAACCTACTGCAGCCTTCAGATCTGCAAAGAAATAAAATTAAATGAAAATTACCAAAAGCCAGAATGAATAAGAGACATTTTATATTTTGAGAGAAGGCTCCCCACACCTTCACTGTTAACTTCATCATATGATATGCAACTTATTTCCTTTATTTAAACCACTTCAAGTCTAAGACAAATCAATATTGATTCAAAATCAAAGAAAGTAGTATAACAAATCTTCTGACTGATACTTGACCCCAGAGACAGTCCAGTGAGGCACCTTCATGAGGTAGGAATAAGTGAATACTGCACTGTAAGAGTACCAGTTTCCATTACAATACATTAGGTGAATGTTAAGTTTCCATAGCAGCAATAGTTGAACAATATGGTTGTTCTCCCCACATTCCTTATCAGTGAAGAACATGTGACGTAGCCAATATCATATTTCTTTGTGGCAGCTTGCAATGAATAATTTGTCTGTTTCAGTTCATCCATCACCGATACACAGTGGGTGCAATGTGTACATCTACAAAATGCATCGCAATTACTCACTCAGTAACACATCCCCAAACCACAATCTCTACTCCCAAGGACAAGGATAGCAGGTTTCTCTCTAAGTTACATGCCATCCTGACCTGGAAATACACAATTTCTTCATGAATCCAAATCCTGGAACTTCAAACTAACTGCACTGTGGAAGTGCCTTCACCAGGAGGACTACAGCGATTCAAGAAAGCAGCTCACCACCTTATGAAGGTCAGTTAGGATTGGGTAATAAATAATGACAACATGGGGCAACATTTTGCGGGCAACTCACAAAACTACTAGCTATTCCACAAACATACTTCTTTTGGACTATGATCACTACCATCTGCAGCCTCTAATTTCCCTTTGAGAAATGTACTTTTGAACCATCTAAGCAAACTAGCAATTGTGATGTCCTGAAGGTTTCAGTGAACCTGACTCTCAAGGACACAGGTATGGCCATCACTGGAGAAGATTTAAAGGCCAGATTAAAGGGTCAAGACCCGAGGGCAGAAAATGAACCAATGGTGCGACTCACCACTCTGTGCCAGTTAAAGTGAAGAACCATATTAAAGTGGAAAACAAACTAGTGTTCAAATCACTCCTTTGTGTCAGCCAAGATCCCCCAACTAAGCCTGTCCTGTCTCGCTCTTTTCTCATACTTGCAGGAGTTTTGGGTCCTGCGTCGCCAGGTTTGGCAGCAGTTACTGCCCTCATCTCAGCACTGAACTGACGACCCAGCCTGTGGACTCACTCTCAGGGTCTCAGCAGCCATTGAGCTCCTGGACCAGGTTCACTCACCTCAGCACTGAACTGACGACCCAGCCTGTGGACTCACTTTTGGAGACTCTGCAGTCCATGTTTTATGTGTTATTAGTTTACTTTTTCATTGTTTGCACAATTTATTCTCTTTTCAAAGATTGGAAGTTTGTCAGAAGTTTGTAGGTGGTTTTTCATGGATTCTATTGTGTTTCTCTGTTTTGTGGGTGCCTGCAAGAAGATGAACCACAGGATTGTATATGGTGCATACACTTTGATAATAAATTTACTTTGAACTTCGAATGCCCTTGTCAAGGGCACCCAGATTTCAATTATTTTTAATTCTTGAGTTTATTGGCTCCACTGGGGCCAGTGTGCTGTGGCATCCAGGCTGACGACAGAGCATCCCCTCCCCCGGGGTTCACTCGGCAGAAGACAGTGTATTGTGGTTGACTGCAGGTTTCTGCAGCAGTTGTGGCTTGAGACTAAACTTTATTTATTGTGTGGCTGTATATTACTGATACCTTTCTGTACTTGCTATCTTGGAAGTGTTCTGTGTGCTGTGTGCAATGTGACTATTGGTACCATGTTTAGCACCTTGGCCTCAAAGTAACACTGTCTTGTTTGGCTGTTTTCATGGGTATTCATGTATGGTTGAATGACAATTGAACTCAAATTGAATTGAATTATTTAGGATGTCCCGCGAGTACGAAATACTGACAAACTCCTGGAAGTACTGATATAATCAATAGGATTCAGACAGACTTGACGCTCCTGGGCACGTGAGTACAGAGAGACCAGATGCTCCCGGGCACATTAACACAGAGAGACCGGACACTCCAGGGAAACTGAATAGAGAGTCAGCTCTGAGAGCCCTTTGACCTACATTTCAAAAATATTGCCTGCTACATTGTTAAAATATTTATTTTTCTGCACCAAAAATAAATTATTATGTTTACAACAAAATGTGCATGGTGCCAAACAGAGAGGGTTATGATCAGTTCATGGAATCTCAAGCTTACGCCCTTTACACCCTTAAGGGTTTAAAAGGCACAGCGGTTACATTACTGAATTAGAAAAACAGAGCTGGAGTAATGATGCGGAGACACTTCAAATACTAACTCAGCAGCTGGAATATTTAAATTCAAGTAATTAAACTGAAATAAAAAGCTACCATCAGTATTCCAGTGACCATTAAAGTACTGTGTTGTTGTAAAATCCTATAACATTCATTAATGTTAAGGAAACAAAATTCAGTTTTCTGGTCTGACTTGTACGCAGCCAGACCTATCAAAGAGGGCATTGTAGCTCCCTATTACTCCCTAAAATGAGCCACCCAAGCCATTCAGTTTTATAATAATTAGAAAAGGGAAATAAAAATTCATCTTGGGAATGACACCTACATCCTAAAAATGAACGAAACATCTAGTATTGGTCACTCACCAGAACCAGTGGCGTTAACCCGGTTAACTGCAACTTGACTCCAGGCACCTGGTGCTGCACCACAGTCGAGCACACTGATCCCGGGCTGCAGGATACCATGCTTGGCATCAATCTCCAGCAGCTTAAATGCACTCCGGCAGCGATAGTTTTGTTGCTGAGCAGATTTCACAAATGGATCCTGCAGCTGTCTTGACAACCACCTCTGCTCAGCTGGAGTCTTTTTCAGCAGTGGTACTGCTGTATGAAATAAACGACACTGGACACGAGAGATCATATCACCCTATAAACACTGGGGAGATGAACAAACAATGCTTTCAGAAGAGACAAAATAAACTGAAGATGCTGGAAAATGGATAGGAGAAGTATTCTTGACATTTTAGGTTGAAACTCATAATGCAGGTCCCAATGCAAGATTTTGTCCTGAAACATCAACAATTCCTGTCCCCTCACAGATGCTGCTCAAGTTTTTCTAGTAAATTGTTTATTGTCCCATACTTCTAGGTTTTTTAAAAATCAAACAGATTTTCCCCTTTAACTTCAGATAGATTCTACTCATCAAGTGGGCCTGGTTCCTGTATTTGAATTTGAATTTATTTAAATCTTACATCCATCCCACAATGTGAGGGAGTAAAAATCTTTGCATTACAACTCCATTGTAATGTGCAGACATGTGAATTTAAAGGTGTAATGGCTTGTCCCGTAGTCTGTTGGTCATAGCTTTAATACTGCAGTACCGTTTGCCACACAGAAGCAGCTGAAACAGTTTACGGTTGGGGTGTCTGGAGTCCCCGATGATCTTCCAGGCCTTCTTTCTGCACCCACTGCTATAAATGTCCTCGATGGAGGGAAGTTCACATGTTGGGCTATCCATACCACTCTGCAGTACTCAGTGGTCAAGGTTGGTGCAGTTCCCATACCAGGCGGTGATACTCTCAATGGCACCCCTGTAGAAGGTCTGGAGGCTCATGTTGTACAATTCTATGTTGTGAAGTCAAATCCACAAATTTATAAGAGTCAAAGACAGATATGATCAGGAATCAGAGAAGCATTCTTTTGACACATGTAGGTATTACTCAGATATGAAGAGGGTGCATGGAACAGAGATTTCTATAACTGTAGAAAGTGGAATGTGAATGGCCAGCAAAGGCTGGGAATCAGAAGTAACGAATGGAGATTATAAGGAAGTAGAAAGGGGATCAGATCATTAGCAGAGTCATGAAAGTCAGCATGCCTTCCTTTAGGGAAAATCCTGCCTGACAAATCTGTCAGAATTCTTTGAGGAAATAACAAGCAGGATGGACAAAGGAGAATCGGTGGATGTTGTATGCTTGGATTTTCAGAAGGCCTTTGACAAGGTGCCACACATGAGGGTGCTTAACAGCTCAGGGCTGTGTGCTTAGCCCACTGCTCTACTCTCTCAATACCCATGACCATGTGGCTAGGCATAGCTCAAATGGCATCTATAAATTCGCTGATGATACAGCCATTGTTGGCAGAATCTCAGGTGTTGATGAGAAGGCGTATAGGAGTGAGATATACCACCTAGTTGAGTGCAGCAAACTTGCACTCAACATCTGTAAGACCAAAGAGATGATTGTGGACTTCATAAAGGGTAAGACAAAGGAACACATACCAGTCAATAGACAATAGGTGCAGAAGTAGACCATTCGGCCCTTCGAGCCTGCACCGCCATTTTGAGATCATGGCTGATCATCTACTATCAATACCCGGTTCCTGCCTTGTCCCCATATCCCTTGATTCCCCTATCCATAAGATACCTATCTAGCGCCTTCTTGAAAGCATCCAGAGAATTGGCCTCCACTACCATCCGAGGCAGTGCATTCCAGACCCCCCACAACTCTCTGGGAGAAGAAGTTTTTCCTTAACTCTGTCCTAAATGACCTACCCCTTATTCTCAAACCATGCCCTCTGGTACTGGACTCTCTCAGCATCTGGAACATATTTCCTGCCTCTATCTTGTCCAATCCCTTAATAATCTTATATGTTTCAATCAGATCCCCTCTCAATCTCCTTAATTCCAGCGTGTACAAGCCCAGTCTCTCTAACCTCTCTGCGTAAGACAGTCCAGACATCCCAGGAATTAACCTCGTGAATCTACGCTGCACTTCCTCTATAGCCAGGATGTCCTTCCTTAACCCTGGAGACCAAAACTGTACACAATAATCCAGGTGTGGTCTCACCAGGGTCCTGTACAATTGCAAGGAGATTTCCTTGTTCTTGTACTCAATTCCCTTTGTAATAAAGGCCAACATTCCATTTGCCTTCTTCACTGCCTGCTGCACTTGCTCATTCATCTTCAGTGACTGATGAACAAGGACTCCTAGATCTCTTTGTATTTCTCCCTTACCTAACTCTACACTGTTCAGATAATAATCTGCCTTCCCGTTCTTACTCCCAAAGTGGATAACCTCGCACTTATAAAGGGATCAAAAGCAGAGACAGTGAGCAATTTCAAGTTCCGGGTGTTAATATCTCTGAGGACCTAACCTGGTCCCAACATATTGATGCAGCCATAAAGAATGCAAGACAGTGGCAATATTTCATTAGGAGTTTCAGAATTGATATGCCATCTAAAACATTCGCAAATCTCTACAGATGTACCATGGAGACCCTTCTAACTAACTGCATCACAATTTGGTGTTTTGGGGGTGGGAGTTGTGGTGTCTACTGAACAGGATCAAAGTAAGCTGCAGACAGTTGTAGAATTAGTCAGCTTCATCATAAGCACCAGTATCGAAAACATCTTCAAGGAAAGGTGCATCAAAAAGGCAGCATCCATCATTAAGGATCCCAGCTACCCAAGACATGCCCTCTTCTCATTACAACCATCAGGGAGGAGGCACAGAAACCTGAAGGCAAACAGTCAACAATTAAGGAAGAGATTTTTTTTCCCCTCCCTTCTGCCTTCTGATTTGTGAATGGACATTGAACTCATGAACACTACCTCAATACTTTTAGGTTTCTATTTTTGCATGACTAAACTTTACTTAACTATTTATATACGTGCACACATATACGTACACACACGCGCACAAGCATTTACACACACATATTTACTGTAATTCACTTTCTATATGATCTTGTACTGCATTGTGCTGCTGCGCAAAATTAACAACCTTCACAACATATGCCGGTGATATTAAACCTGATTCTGATTAACAAGAGCTCATGATATTACAGGAAAGATACTGGCATGGATAGAGCATTGGCTGATTGGCAGGAGGCAGAAAGTGGGAATAAAGGAAGCCTTTTCTGATTGGCTGCAGAATTTGGCATTGCTTTTTGTGTTGACAGAACTGATGGCTTTGTGGCCAAATTTGTGGACAATATGAAGATAGCTACAGGAGCAGGGAGATTGCAGGAGTTGGACAGATTAGGAGAACAGGCAAGAAGTGGCAGAGGGCACATAGTGTTGGGAAGTGTATCATCATGCACTTTGGTAGAAGGAATACAAGCATAGGTTACTTTTTAAAATGGGGAGAAAATTTAAGAATCCAATGTAAAAAGGGACGGGAGTTCTTGTGCAGGTTGAGTAGGTGGTGAGGAAGGCAAATGCAATGTTAGCATTCATTTTGAGAGGACTAGAATATAAAAACAAGGATGTAACACTGAGGTTTTATAAGACTCAGGTGATGCTTCACTTGGAGTATTGTGAGCAGTTTTGGGCCCCTTACTTAAGAAAGGTTGAGCTGACATTAGAGAGGGTGTCAGAAGATGATCACAGAATGATTCCAGCTTATCATGTGATGAGCGATTGATGGCTCTGGACTTGAACTTGCTGGAATTTAGAAGAATGAGGGGGAATCTTATTGAAACCTAACAAATGTTGAAAGGCCTAGACAGAGCAGATGTTTCCTATATTGGGGGAGTCTAGGACAAGAGGAGAGAGCCTCAGAATAGAGGGACTTGCATTTAGAACACAGATGAGGATGAATTTCTTTATCCAGACAGTGAATCTGTGGAATTCATTGCCAGAGGCAGATGTAAAGACTAGGTCATTGGGTGCATTTAAGGAGGAGGTTCTTAATTAGTCAGAGCATAAAAGGTTATAGGGAGAAGGCAAGACAATGGGGTTGAGAGGGAGCATGCATCAGCCATGATGAAATGGCAGAGCACACTCAATGGGTCTATTGCTGTTCCAAAGTCTTACAGGTCTTATGAAGGAGATTATAAGCAGCAGGGAAATGTGAGGAGTGGGCAGTCTTGTTTAATGTAGACACGGAGACTGGCATATACAGTACAACGTGCTCAAGGAACTCAGTGGGGCAGTAGACATCTCTGAAAGAAAATGTACATTTCAGTCCAGATGAAGGGTTTCGACCCGAAACGTCAACAGTCCATTTCCCTGACCTGGTCCTCCAGTATTCTGTGATGTTAGGCCTTTGGCAATCTATGTCATCATAAGTGCGCAACTCACAGTCCCCTTGAAATCACCCACTCTTACCTCTTAGTGACACTCCGCAGAATCACTATAGGTCCTCCATCAACATTGAACACGCTATCCTATCTTTTTTGAAAGCCTCCCCATCGTCTCAATCACACGGTTGGGAAGAGTCTTGAACTTTTTAGGTACATCACCAATGTCACATAGGAGCCTGCCGAGACGATGTGGCGAGGAGCACCGCCTATCGGAATGGGGATCGGAGAACGCCGGACAGGAAGACAAACATTTGTTCAGCACACAGCGGAAGAAGGTCCCACCTTCAGAAAAATCTGGCCGGAAACACTTTTCGGTCCGGCCCCGCCCCCTCCTCCGAGGGGACGGAGCGGAAGCGGTGTCACGTGGGGGAAGGATTGGAGAGCCGCGTGGAGCACCAGTGGCGGGAAGCGAGCTGTCAATCAACCAGGTATCTCTCAAAAGTTCAAGATGCTTTATTTCTCATGAACCATTTTAAATCAGCGACGATGTGGCGTGGGAAGCCTGTAAGTGTCGACCCGTTTTGGGCGCCAAGGCTGTTTGCGATGCGGGAGGAAGGCGGAGCACGCGGGAAAACCGCAGAGACGCGACGGCGGGATTGAGCTGTGAGATAGCGTTATACTAACCGCTATGTCCACACAACTTCAACGTAACAGCACAGAAAAGCACATGGTCACAGGAAGAAAATGCGCAATCCACACAGACATCAGAGTCCGTCTCATTGTAACCTTTCATTTAGCAGAAGCCCGGCTTTTCACCGGAATCTCTGTTCCCAGTGTAGGGGAAATTGACCCATTCATGTAACTTAAATCGTAGCTTAAGGTCAGGTCGCGCCAAAGTGCCTTACAGCCAGCCTGTAAGCAAGAGCAGTAAGTTATTCCTACCCAATCATGTTTTATTTTAATGTCTGGTCTGTGTTGTAGGAAATACTGCAGTCTTGTTACTTAAACTAACAACGTGATAACCCCCAAGACTTCTTCTTGTTTTAGTAATTCTGGATATAGAGCAAATATTGTGCAGAAACCAGCAAACACTAAATCAAGAGCCTTAGTTTAAAATTGCATCCAAAAAGATAACTGTCTCAAATCCTCCTACATTTCTAAGTCATGTCTCTGGACTAGCCTCGTAGAATGTCCTATAGTCTTGAAAGATGGGAATATTAGGACTGTTTTGTATCTTTCCCTCCTGCTTCCGGGATGTCTGTGAGAAGGGTTCTTTTTTTTGCACTGAGCGCCGGTGTTCGGCGAAACGGTCTCCCAGTCTGCGGCGGCGCTCAGTCCTCCAGCAGTGGCGAGATCTCCCTATGGCCACACACTTCAATTCCATAGACCACTCCCACTCCGATATGTCTGTCCATGGCCTCCTCTACCATCAAGATGAGGCCACACGCAGGTCGATGGAGCAATACCTTATCTCCTGCCTAGGTAGCCTCCTACCTGCCAGCATGAACATTCAACTCACAGACCTCCATTGATACCCCTACCCCACCCCACCCCTATTATTTTAGTCTGGTTCTCTTCCCCCCCCCCACTATAATTTCCCCCCAGCCCTCTTTCTTTCTCTTTTATTTCCCATAATTCTCCACCTTCCCCCAGCCCACTTCCCTCTGGCCTATCACTTCCCAGCTCTCTACTTCATCTCTCCCCCCACTTATCTCCCCTCGACCATCCCATGTTACTTAACTCCTGATGAAGGGTTTCGGCCCGAAATGTCGTCACTACCTCCTCCCATAGATGCTGTCTGGCCTGCTGAGTTCTGCCAACATTTTGTGTTTTTATTTATTTCCAGCATCTGCAGATTCACTCGTGTGCATGTGAATGCATGTCTTTATTAGTCAAGGAACTGAAGTCGAAACAGGAATTTATGTTGCAGGTTTATACATCTCTAGTTAGCCTCCATCTGGAGTATTGCATTCAATTCTGGATACCTGTTACAAGAAGGATATGAAGCTTTTGGAGAAGTTGTTTACTGCGATGCTGTCTGGACTAGAGAGAGCAGGTGCTATGAGGAGAGGTTGGGGAAACCTTGAGTTTTCTCTGAAGCAGCAGAGACTGAGGAGAGAGACAGTGACGACAATATCTTTTGAAATGTCTTAATACCAGAGGGCATGCATTTCAGGTGAGAGGTGCAAGTTCAAAAGAGATGTATGGGGCAAGTCTTATAATGGGCTACGCTTCCTGACTTGGTTATGGAGGCAAGTAAGGGCTCATGAATATAGGGCTATTGTGTTGCAGAAGGGGTTAATTTAGTTAGACATTTTATTACTAATTGAATTATAAAGGAATGGTATTTTAGGCAGAAGGGCCTTTTCCTGTGCTTTATTATTCTACGTTTGTAAAAACCTGTCTTTGATTAAGCTTTGTTGTTATTTTACTGCATTAAATGCGCTGTGGAAATGCAAGTCGTTGGATATTTGCATACGAAAGCTGTTTTCTACCCATTTCTTCCAGGTTGTTGAACAGCCATTGACGTGAAAGATGGTCACGGTGAAGCTGTTGACTCTTGTGATGGTGGTAAAACAGCAGCAGGTCCTTCTAGGGATGAAGAAGCGGGGATTTGGGGCCGGACGATGGAATGGGTTTGGGGGGAAAGTGATGCCTGGAGAAACCATAGAGGAAGGAGCAAAGAGGTAAATTTTTGAGGTTTTTCCATGAATTATTTCACATCTGCAACCCAGGGAACTTGACTCTGGTTGAGGTAAAATTCCTCAAATAAGCATTCGTTCACTTTGTCTCCAAGACCAACGGCGATTTTTATTTACTGTTTAATGACCGTCATAGACATTTACACTACACGCTGCATCCGCAAAGGAAACAGCATTATGAAGGACCCCATGCACCCCTCATACAATCTCTTCTCCCTCCTGCCATCTGGGAAAAGGCTCCAAAGCATTTGGGCTGTCACGACCAGACTATGTAACAGTTTCCCCCAAGCCATCAGACTTAATACCTGAAGCCTGGACTGACACCTTGCCCTATTGTCCTGTTTATTTATTGTAATGCCTGCACTGATTTTGTGCACTTTATGCAGTCCTGTGTAGGTCTGTAGTGTAGCTTTCTCTGTGTTTTTTTTTTACGTAGTTCAGTCTAGTTTTTGTACTGTCATGTTACACCATGGTCCTGTAAAACATTCTCATTTTTACTGTGTACTGTACCAGCAGTTATGGTCAAAATGACAATAAAAGTGACGACTTGAATCTCCAGACAGCAATTAATAGTGACTATCCTAACTGATATCTCACTCCAAGTATAAATGTAACAAGGGTATTTATTAAAAGCCCTGCTCAGATCACAGAATCATAAAGAACTTAAGAAATAAGAGCAGGAGTAGGCCATCCAGCCCATTAAGCCTGCTCTGCCATTCAATAAGATCATGGCTGATCTGGCCATGGACTCATCTCCACCTAGCTCCCTTTTCCCCATAACGCTTAATTACCCTGCAGTGCAAGAACCCATCCAACCTTGTCTTAAATATCTTTACTGAGGTAGTCTCCACTGCTTTCTCAGTAGGAGGAATCAAGTCTGTGCTGCCTTTTTAAAAGATCTAAAGATTAGACTCACTTGCACTAATCTTTCTCCATGTTTATTTGTCCAGGTGAATCTGCTTCTGTCAGATCATAACACCACATTGTATATTTTTTTAATTGTCAAAATCACTCTCTGGTCTTTATCCCAGTATTCTGAAACCTGAGTCCTCTTACTGGCAGACAATTATTTATTCACTCAAATGAGATGCTGTTATTGTATGGTGCACATTCCCCAAATTCTCTTTGTCTTCTTTAGGGAATTATTTGAAGAGAGCAGTCTGACTGTACAAAGCTTGGAAAAGATTGGGTATATCCGCTTTGAATTTGTCGGTGAGGCTGAACTCCTGGATGTTCACATATTCCGTACAGACAGTTACCAAGGGGAACCAGTTGAATCAGAAGGTAATAATTGCTTCAAGAATAGTTCATTGATCATGTTTTTTAAAAAAGACACAATGAACACATCCTCAGTTACTTCCTTTGCCTAATCTCACATGTTGATAAGGACTCCCCATTGATGTACCCCTTCGCACATCTCCAAACTTCCTTCTGTTCTTGGATTTCCACACCCCCCCCCCCCCCCCCCAACATGCCCATCACCTCCCTTTGGTTCTCCTCCTTCCCTTTATTCCATAATGTAAAGAAAGTTATTGATTCCTGCGTGGTATATGCTAAAATGTGTAACACAAAATGGATGTTTGTAAGACAAAATGTGTTAATGGGAAGTGTGAGAATGTTTTGAAAAAGTAAAAAGGGACAAGTCCACAGCAATGTTTTGAGAATTTCGTATGAGGACTAGTCTACAGACCTGAGAGTTGATAATGGTGGAAAATATGTTTGTCTGAGAAAGGGAGTATGATTCTGCAGGCGCCCATCACTGCCCCATGGGAAATATTAGGAAAAGAAGTTCTGAAGGGTAATTTGTGCTACTGGGTATCTTCTCTTCAGCAGCGTTGTGACTCTAGCAAGAAATAGAGACAAGGACAGAGAGACTGTCAGCACCCTGGTTCTTTCTGACAGTATATTTGTAGCACGGATTAGAGATTGGTTGTTAGGTATTACTTTGTCTCTTTTACTACTTCATTAACCATTTTTCTTTCTGTATTTATTCTCTATATTCAAATGAAGTAATTATAATCTTGAATGTGTGTACAATGCCAGCTTTGTTTGCAAATATCTCTTGCTGCTCATCAGAATTCAAGGGGCAAATTTAAAAATATTTTCATTATAAATGTTCCTTATTCCTGTCCTTTCAGATTATTTCTTCTTCAGCCCTTTACCACCTCAATCTATCACCTCCCAACTTCTCATATCATAATTCCTCCCCCACCTTCTTATTCTAGCTTCAAGACTGGAAAGGAAGTGGGCAGAAACCAGAATAAGAAGGTTGGGAAGGGGAATGTCAACTGTTTATTTCCCTCCATAGATGCTGCCTAGCCTGCTGAGTCCTTCCAGCATTTTCTGTGTTCCCACATTCTCTCTCCAACTTTCTCAACTCCAGTCCTCCAAGATTTGCACTGCTGCATTTCTGGCCTCTTGGATTCTTGATTTTCTCCATCCAACATCATCAGTCATGCCTCCAACATATTAGGATTCTCTTCTTAAATCACTCTTTCTCTTCCTGGAGATGCTACTTAAAATTAATTACTTTGGGAACTGTTCTAACATCTCGTGCTGTTTTTATCTGGTGTCACTTTGTAAATTACACTATATTGTTATGACCCCAGCCCTCTCCTTTGTGAGAATTGCAAGAGCCCTAGTGAAGGGGGGGTCAATGACCCAAGAGAAGAGAGAGATACGTGCGGTGTCCCTCGTTTCACGGCAAGGCAAAAGCTGGCGACTGTGGTCATTGTCTCGTGGAGACACCTTTGTGAATTGGGAACTGTACTACGTGTATACCCTCAGGGCAACGTGGGTGGAGAGACGGAGAGAGATTGCATCATCCCAACCTGATTGACATCTGAGACCCCGTGAGTTCAGATAAAAGAGGGGTTGTAAAGACGGCCCCCCAGACGCACCAGAAGACACGCTAGAAATCCTGTGACAGCGTTTAATAGCGACAGCCGGTGAGGCGGTTTGTGTGCGTCTTTTCCTTGCCTGGGATTGGCGACCTCACCACGAAATAACGGCTTTAGCTACAGGAGAGGCCACGAGTGAACGGCCTCCCCCAACGAGACTCCGACGGATCGAACTCCTAAAGGTTGGAAAAAACACGCCGGGTAACTGTTTCATTCAAGCTCTATCTCTCTCTCTCTAACAAAAGTGCACCACCTAGACCCCCCAAAAGACGGCAGCTGGTGGAACTGCAGTGAACGCAAGAGACTTTTAGATATACAGCGGACAATATATATATTACCCCTAGACAACGATAGAGCTTATTTCTTATTGATTATTACTATACCTGCGCTTTAGATTGAGTATTGATGACGTATGTTATCTGAATGTTTGTATTAACCTTACTTTTGTGTCCCTTTATAAATAAAAACGTTTAAAAATGGTACCATCAGACTTCAGCGGACCTCTCTATCTTTGCTGGTAAGTGATCCAGTTACGGGATACGTAACAACATGGGGCCTCGTCTCGAGATTTAAAACCAAATTGGGAGGGCAGTGAATTGGGTTTGTAAGTCAAAAAAAAAAAATTTGGATCTGGTACGCGGGTAGCCAGACGGGAAACCAGCAAAGATGGACGTGGATGAATTTATGAAAAACCCGACTGTGGAGGTGCTAGAGGCGGCCACCAAATCAGACTTGTTAAATTTGGCGAAGGGATTGGACCTCACAGAAGTGAGGTCGTCCATGAAAAAGCGGAGGTGCGAGGGGCCATAACTCGGTATTACATTGGGGAGAATGTGTTCGAAGCTGAGGTAGTGGAAAATATCCCTGAAAAAGTACCAGCTAGTGGGATGGATCAGCTAGAGTTGGAGAAATTAAGGTTGGAACATGAATTTAAAATAAAGCAGCTGGAAGCGGCTGAGAGAGAGAAAGAAAGGGAGCAGGCGTTCCACATAAAGGGGTTAGAGGTGAAAAAAGAGCAGGACCAAGCTGAAAAGCAAAGACAGCATGAAATTCAGCTAAAAGAGCTAGAAGTAGCCGAGAACGAGAGGGAACGAGTCGAAAAGCAAAGAGAATATGAGGAGAACGAGAACAGAGGGAACATGACTTGGAGATGGAGAAGTTAAAGAAAGAGCGAAGAGATCTAGAGTTAGATCGAGATGAGAGGTTTAATGTTAGTCGGGAGTTGAGGGTAGTACCTCCATTCGAAGAGTCGGATGTTGATAGTTATTTCTTGCTTTTTGAAAAGGTGGCAGTAAATCAAAAGTGGCCCAAAGAGCAGTGTGGGTGGTGTTGTTACAAAGTGTGTTAAAGGGGAAGGCACAACGAGCATATGCGGCATTGGCCGTCGAGGAAGGGGAAGCGGAGAATTATGCCAAAGTAAAGGAGGCCATTCTCCGGAGTTACGAGCTAGTACCTGAAGCTTATAGACAAAGGTTCAGAAATTTACGGAAAGGGTGGAATCAAACGTATACCGAGCTAGCCTATGAAAAGGGTGTGCTCTTGGACCATTGGTGCACCGTGGAACAGGTGGACGGGGATTATGGGCGTATCAGGGAGTTATTTCTGATTGAGGAATTAAAAGGGTGTGTTCCGGAGGAGATCCGGATGTATTTGAATGAGAAGGCGAATAAGTCCATCTCAGAAATTGCTAGGTTCGCAGATGAATATGCCCTAACCCACAGGACAAAGTTTTCCTCGCCAAAAGGTTACCCGAGAGACTGTGGGAACGACCGAGGAAGTCCGCCGGCTAAGGCAGAGGTCCCGCCGGGAGCTAGTGGTAAGGTTGAGGGGGAAAGACCAGGCAGCCCGAGATTTCCGGGCTTGACCTGTTTTAATTGTGGGAAGGGAGGACATATTGCCTCTAGGTGCTTTGCTCCGAGAAAGGAGCTAGAAAAAGGGAAAGCAGCGGTCCCTATCGGGTGTGCCGTGGTAATCAGTAAATCAACGAGAGAGCCCCGGGTAGACAGAGTACGAGAGGGGTCAGAGACTTGGCTGTCACCCGGAACCGTGTCCGTGAAGGGGGGAAGACCCACCCATTCCCGTCCGAATCTGGCGAGACACCGGGGCGGAGCTGTCGTTGATCCGCCGTGAGATACTAGATTTCGGTTGGAGAAGGGGAATGGTCGCCGTGAAGGGGATAGGTACAACAATAGAAATGGTGCCCCTACATCAGGTAATTATGGATTGTGAGCTAGTATCTGGACCAGTCGAAATAGGGGTGCCATCAGAATTCCCGAGAACTGACGCGGACGTCCTCCTCGGAAATGATTTAGCCGGGGGGCAGGTTTGGACAAGGATGACACGGCCCAAACAGCCTGTGAGGATTGCAGCCCCGCCCCTCACATCTCCAGTCTGTACCACAGGCGCGAGCATTCGCAGCCTGTCGAGAAAGGCAGCTGAGAAAGCGAGCAGTTTAAATCTGGCCAGTATTGATTTGGCCGAGACGGTCCTACCGACCCTGTACCACGAGGGTTCTGAGGGTGGTAAACCGAAGAGTAGTAAAGTGAAAAGGGTTAAGGGAGAGGAGCTAGATCTGCCTTTAGCGAAGAGAAAGGTCCTAGAGGTAGGAAATAAAGATGAGAAACGGAAAAAGCTGTTAAAGGGTCCAGAGTTGGACATGGATGATCTGTCAGGGGTGGCAGCCCTGTTTGAAGAAGTTGAGAGTTATCAAGGTGTTCCCGATAATGAGATGAAGGCAGTCCTAGATGAAAAGGATGCCATTACCTTGGAGAGGTCTACTGGGTTGGCAGACGAGATTGTTTCAGCCCGCGGGGTTGAGTTTACTCCGGAAGGGAGTTGCCCAGAGAGGAACTGGGAGGATCAGGGGAATTTAGAATTTGAAAAGGGTACGGGTATTGAAAGCCTGGAAGAGGCAGATGTCCCGTTTGAATGTGTCCAAGATGTGGATGCACGTGGTACTGAACCTAGTAAGGGAGCTCAGAAAAAGTCTGAGGTATTTGATTCAGTTGAAAAGCAATGCAGTCCCTGTGGGTCAGATGGACTGGGTTCAGTGAAGACAGGGTTAACCCTGGTAATTGGGGGAAGGGAGGGTTCCCAGGTGTTGGTACACGAAGGGGTGGTGAACCTTAAAGTGGAACTCGACCCTGGGGGAATAAACATTATTATTGAAGGGAACGGGAAGTTTGTAGTTCCCAAATCGAATGAAGAAAATTTAAAGTTTAGATTGGTGTCCGAAGAAGCAACCAAGCTACAGAAATGAGGGCTTGGTAACGCGGTGCCTGCGCATCGATTACAGGTTGATTTGGACTGTAAAGGTGCCCCACACGCTGTTGTTATTCAAGAGAGCGCTGTGAAAAAGCCGAAATTTAAATGCGGCCTGAGGGAAAGGTTCGAACTGAAACCCATCAGCCTGCATGGTCTTGACAAAAGGGCTAGCTACCTGTGTAACATTAAAGAATTGGGTGGAAATTCACACGATGATTTAAGTTTGGGACACGGTGTTGAGAGAATAACCCTTATGGAACGGAAAGGCGGGAGAGTACCTCGCCAAATTACCCAGGTCCCCCACGTAGGAACTCACCGGAAAAGAGGTGACGGCTAATGGGGGCGCCATTTTTAAATAGAAAAACTGGCTGTACGGGATTTTGACAAAGCATGTGAATAACAAAGACAACCCCCTTGGAACACTGCCTGTTGAAATCTGATGCTACCAGCCTTTAGTCAGGGACAAGATGTTACCATATTAAAGGAAGTGCCACTGTAATCGTTAACTGTTTAGACGCTGAAAAATGTATGACGGTACAGCTCTGTAGTTAAAAGCAAAGCTTTTGTACTATGTTAAATCCTAAAACCCTGTAAGACTCTGTACCACTCCGTTTTAACCGCTGGTAAAAACGTTTTTAAGAGGGGAGGTGTTATGATCCCAGCCCCCTCCTTTGTGAGAATTGCAAGAGCCCTAGTGAAGGGGGGGGGGTCAATGACCCAAGAGAAGAGAGAGATACGTGCGGTGTCCCTCGTTTCACGCCAAGGCAAAAGCTGGCGACTGTGGTCATTGTCTCGTGGAGACACCTTTGTGAATTGGGAACTGTACTACGTGTATACCCTCAGGGCAACGTGGGTGGAGAGATGGAGAGAGATTGCATCATCCCAACCTGATTGACATCTGAGACCCCGTGAGCTCAGATAAAAGAGGGGTTGTAAAGACGGCCCCCCCAGACGCACCAGAAGACACGCTAGAAATCCTGTGACAGCGTTTAATAGCGACAGCCGGTGAGGAGGTTTGTGTGCATCTTTTCCTTGCCTGGGATTGGCGACCACACCACGAAATAACGGCTTTAGCTACAGGAGAGGCCACGAGTGAACGGCCTCCCCCAACGAGACTCCGATGGATCGAACTCCTAAAGGTTGGAAAAAACCCGCCGGGTAACTGTTTCATTCAAGCTCTATCTCTCTCTCTCTCTAACAAAAGTGCACCACCGCGACCCCCCAAAAGACGGCAGCTGGTGGAACTGCAGTGAATGCAAGAGACTTTTAGATATACAGCGGACTATATATTACCCCTAGACAACAATAGAGCTTATTTCTTATTGATTATTACTATACCTGCGCTTTAGATTGAGTATTGACGACATATGTTATCTGAATGTTTGTATTAACCTTACTTTTGTGCCCCTTTATAAATAAAAACGTTTAAAAATGGTACCATCAGACTTCAGCGGACCTCTCTATCTTTGCTGGTAAGTGATCCAGTTACAGGATACGTAACAATATAAAAACTGCTGAACAGTCACTCCGCTTTTTCTTTTGTTTTTGAATCCCTCTTCTGTTTTTTTTTTATTTAATGTGAATTGTTCAGCAATAACCTCCTTCTCATCTTTCCTTTTCAGAGATGCGACCACAGTGGTTTGACCTGGCCAAGCTCCCATTCAGTGAGATGTGGCCCGACGACATCTACTGGTTCCCCCTGATGCTGCAGAGAAAAATGTTCAAAGGCTATTTCAAATTTGAAGGACATAACACCATTCTAGACTACACACTCAAAGAAGTGGATGATTTGTCAGATAAGGGATTCTGATTCTTCCACTCAAAAATATACAAATGGAGATTGGAATTAGTTAATTTATGGTGAAAACCTTAAATTGAATCCAAACATAAAACTGTGTTTGGAAATTTAATCGATGACATTATTTCTAAATCTGTTTGGAGACCCTGAAGGTTTGTCCTCCCAACTTCAAACATCACACTCCAATCGTTTATTCAGAATGTTCATCCTTTCTGGAGCTAATGGAGGATCACAGTTATTAGTTACTTTAAAAAAAAACACCAGTTAAGCAGTTCCTTTTTCAACTCAATAATTTTCCATCCTGGTTGTTTAGAGTTGTAATATCTATACCTTGAACTAAGATACAAGGTGTGATTGATAAGTTTGTGGCCTAAGGTAGGAGTCAATTTTAGAAAACCTAGCACATTTATTTTTTAACATAGTCCCCTCCTACATTTACACACTTAGTCCAGTGGTCGTGGAGCATACGGATCTTGGACCTTCAGCAAGCGTCCACAGCAGGGGTGATTGATAAGTTTGTGGCCTAAGGTAGAAGGAGATGAGTTATTAACTTCAAACTTTGCATAATCATACTGTATTTGCATGTAACGAGAGCTGTATAACTCATCTCCTACCTTAGGCCACGAACTTATCAATCACCTATCTGTGGACACTTACTGGAGGTCCAAGATCCGTATGCTCCACGACCGCTGGATTAAGTGTGTAAATGTAGGAGGGGACTATGTTGAAAAATAAATGCTAGGTTTTCTAAAATTGACTCCTACCTTAGGCCATGAACTTATCAATCACCCCTTGTAACTTTAAAACATATTTTATCCTAGATTTCTGCTCTGTTCTTGAAACTTTAGTTAGCAAATATTGTGCAACTAGGTGGAGGTTGGAACTTCATCGCTACATCCAATTTTGACAATTCTTTTCAACCAAATGATCTGTTAGTCGTGGAAAGACCCAAGAAAATCCACTACCCTCAACAACCTCCACATACAAGTTTGTTGGATAATTGGAAACTTTGGATTAATGGAAACACAATGTCACAATTAAACACTCACATGTCATACTATATAAATGGAGTTTCCTACATGAAAAACATTTATCTCTGTCATCTACAAGGATCCTAAAATGCATATTAATATGCAAAATTGTAACTTTTGATAAAATGGAGAGGTTGTTACTGGATTTCATAAATGTGATGTTCTGATTTAATTGAACAATTCACTAATATAAAACCTTAAAAATGTGGACAGATATGTACATGATAAATCCTAAATAGGAAGGATTTTTTGAAAAGTATTTTGATTTGGCTGTTCCTCCACAACTATCCACTAGGTGGTGTAGAACAGCAAGCTTTTTGTCAACAATCCAAATCTAGAACTGACGGCAGAAAACTTGCTGACATTGTTGAGTCTCAACAAAAAACACAATGATTAAGTCAGCATGTAAAGAAATTCTAAGCTTAAAATCATCGAAGGATCTTGTAGTGCATTAGTTTTTCTTGTGGCTTTTCTTGCATTAAATCCCAATTCTATGGTTCTCTTTCTCATGATGATTTACAATGGAATGGAGGGAAACAAGGCAGCCAAGTACTAGCTGCAAGCACGAGTTAATTTTTGATGTATTCTGTCTCCAAGCAATGATAACAGTTTGATCCAGCTCTCAAATATTAGACTACCGGTATTTTTCAGTTTATGAAATAAAACTTTCTGGTCGAGTTGATTCTCTGCTGTCCAGCCTGCCTGAACAGCTGTAAGCAATAGCTCAACTTTGGCCTATTAGAGTGAGCTGGATAGAGAACATACAGCAAAGGGTACTGGATTACTGTTGTTGACCGTATCTTGTGAAGGATTAAACCTGCAACATTCAGGAAGGAAGCAGTTGATATAGGTTTGTCCCCCTACTGCTTCATGCCTTGTCCCTGACTAGGGATTTTTGTCAAAATGCTGATGGGGCAGTTGGATAAAATTGTATTAGCGTCAACAATGATTTATGAATGAGGTAATCACATATGACTTTTTTGTGATACTGTAATGAGCAGAATAGACAAGGGTGAACTATTTGTTGAATTTCGTCTTTCAGAAATCCTTTGATAAAATGCTACAATAGATTATGAAGCAAAATTGAATGCATGATGGTAGCACTAATATATTGGCATGGATTGAGGGTCAATTAATAGCCAGAAAAATAGTAGGGATAGTCATTTTGAGATTCGTTGGGTTGTGATTGGTGAACCACCACAAGTATTGATGCTGAGACCCTGCTATCCATGATACTTCATTCTCTTCAACACAATTGTAAAATATATCTAATATACCCAATATCTTGTTATTGGGTATAAATTCTTGAAATCCTTAAAACAACTGTCACAGTGCATCAGTTCAAGAAGGCAGTGCATTCCTCTGGGTTTGGACAACAATCGCTGAGACATAATAGAAGCAAGAGTGGGCCATTCAATTCCTCACACTTGCTTTGCCATTCAACTATACCAAATCTATTTTAAAAACATCTGACACTTACTAACTGTAACCCCATACGCTTCAACTCCCTTAATATCTAAAATCCTATTAATATCTTGAACGTACTCAGTGACGATGCCTCCAGAGTTCTCTTAGGTTTATCTCCCCTCTGATAATGTTTCTTTTAAATCAAAAATTCGTTAGATTCATCTTCCCCAAATTATGAAACTCACTTCCGACTGCAAACTAATGTTATTTAGAGAAATGTTGCTTGCATCACAGTCACATTACACGAGCTGGTCTGATGAAGTCGGGTACTGATGGGAACTACTGTCTTTCCACTCTCTTAAGTCCTTCAAAGTGTATATTCAATCCTTGCTCTTTGTGCATCATTGATTTAAATAAAGCTATTTTTAGGAATTGTGCATCAGATGTTTGGGCTTAAAACTCCTGTGTTTCCTCCATAAACCTCAGCTTTCCTCTAAAAAGGCTCATCTTTAACCAAGCTGTTAAACATTTGTACTGATATCTAATGGCCTAGTATCCAACTTTGCTTGGAAATACTTCTCAAAAGTACATTGGAACATTTATATGAATTAAAGGGGTTTTTTTTGGTAACATTTTAAAATCATTTAGTGGAACTTATACGTTAAACCCAAGGTCTCCACAAGCAACAATTCCTCTCTCCACCCCTCCCACAGACCTGCAGGGACAAATCTGAATAAAGTTTACTTCTGTTGTTCTCTGACCCTGAAGTTTGAAACATAGAAAACATACAGCATATTACAGGCCCTTTGGCCCACAAAGCTGTGCCGAACATGTCCCTATCTTAGAACTACCTAGGCTTTACCCATAGCACTCTATTTTTCTAAGCTCCATGTAGCCATCCACAAGTCTCTTAAAAGACCTTATCACTTCCGCCTCCACCACTGCTGTCAGCAGCCCATTCCACGTAGTCACCACTACCTGCATAAAGAACTTACCCCTGACATCTCTGTAGCACCTACTTCCAAGCACCTTAAAATTATGCCCTCTTGTGCTAGCCACTTTAGCCCTGGGGAAAAGCCTCTGACTATCCACACGATCAATGCCTCCGTACACCTCTATCAGGTCACCTCTCATCCTCTGTTGCTCCAAGGAGAAAAGGCTGAGTTCACTCAACCTGTTTTCATATGACAAGCTCCCCAATCTAGGCAACATCCTTGTAAATCTCCTCTGCACCCTTTCAATGGTTTCCACATCCTTCATGTAGTGAAGTGACCAGAATCGAGCACAGTACTCCAAGTGGGGTCTGACCAGGGTCCTATATAGCTACAACATTACCTCTTGGCTCTTAAACTCAATCCCACAATTGATGAAGGCCAATACACCGTGTGCCTTCTTAACCAGAGTCAGCATTTGCAGTGTCTAGTGCCTCCATTAGCACCCAGTCTGAAAGCAATATTAAGTCTTCTGATACCAGCACGTTCCATATAGTGGTGTCTTCTATCAAAACTTTTCAAGTTAGATTTTTTATATTCTGTACTCAGCTCTTAGAACAAACACACTATTTCAAAAGTTTATTTATACAATTTATTGAATATATATTTCTTATACTTAGTAAATATATATAGTAAACCATCAGTTTGCTTAATATTTTGTAATACTTTAAATCTGCAAAGATTTTAACAAATGTTTCTTAATAAAGTGCACCAAATATTAAACACCCCTAACAACTGAATACAGATAGCACGTTTACAAGGCTAATTTTACAATGATTATAAACACTTAATTTTCCAGGTTTTGCAGAATCATTTATACTTAAATGTTTTTTTTCCCTGTAAACAACTCCCAAAAAGTTTCCTGTGTCATCACCTTCTTCCTTCCTCCCCACAACCATACACAAGATATCCATTGCACATAAATGAATAACTGACCGCAAAGCACAGGCAAAACAAGCTACAGTGCCCAAACCAAAGGTCAACCCCAAGTGGTACATGATTTAATTAATGAAAATGTTAGAATATTATTCAGGAAGTATATTGTAGGGCTTTATACTCTTCTACAAACAAGAATCCCAATTGATAAATTTTATTCTGACATCTGAGAATTCTTTAAATCACTATTTTGATAACATCAAAGGAGACCACTACAAGAAGCACTACTGGAAGTTTACAATGTTTCTCTTTTCTAAAATTTCAAGCAAGGTGATCAATTCTTAAAGCTAAATTAAATGTATTTTCTACTATTAACTGGATTAAGGCTACTAAACTAATTTTACATTCAATCCAGTCTAGAAAATGTAATACAAGTTTCATTGGCAAATTGCTACAGATTTCAACCTCAGCCCAAAATCAAAGGGACAATCTCCAAGTAGAAGAAAACATTTGTATTGGAGTGGCTTACTCAGATTAATAAAAACTTCATTAATTGATACCAGAATCACCAATCTGAGTGGAAACAACTGTGGACATCCCCACCCCACTCAAATTATGGTTGGGATTATTTTATGTACAGAATTTAAAAAAGGCAACTGGCCACAATTACTGTAACTTGAAGTAATTCTGCTTTTATCCACAGGTATTGTACTTTTAGTCACAAATTCTATCTGTTGTAGAAACTAAATAAAAACAGAAGAAATGCTCAGCAGATCAGTCAATTTGTGAAGTGAATAGTAAATGTTTTATTTTGATGACCTTTCATTTGAACTTATACTGTTTTCATCAGTTTTCCCCCCTTACTGCTCAGCAGGGTATTTGCAGCCCTTTCTGATGGTTCCTCTCACCACAGATCTACACCATTTTCAGATTTCCAATATTTGCAGTATTTGCTTTCAACCTCTTAAACAGTTGAATCAACTATTTGGCAACTTACTTAAATTGATTGTAAAAATATTGATGAGAACCTGCCTCATTTCAGCAGGCATACTGATTAAATGTTCAAAATAAACTTCCATTTCAGTTGGCATGTGACAGGCATCTGCCCACAACAGGGTTCTGCAAGCAGTTACTTAAAAACACACGACCTCTCAAACTTCCCATTCCTGCCACTTATCAATTTCCTATTTGCTAAGAGCAACCACTGACTTAGTGATGAAAATATCTCTTCACATAATCTCACAGCCATCCTGCCACCACTAAGTAAAAACGTAGGTGGTGAAAGGTTAGAATTGCAGATCCATTTGCAATCAAGAAACAGCAAAACAGAAAATACAATCAACTTTTGCCAATTCCCAAAAGACCCCTCTGTGACTTAATGTTTAGTGTATCAATAATCCTCTCCCCTCACTATTTTTAAACCAGTAACATATTCGCAGTTACACAATACAACTTGGTAATGGTGTTCTGCAAGGCTCACCAGCAGTCTGGGAGACATACATTTGCATTTTTCCACTCTTGCGTAAAAACAGATTACATTTGTAAAACTCATGTTATATACAAGTACATATAATGAAGTACTTGTATTGTTGAATGCAGTCACTGTTACACAGTTTATAGAAACAAAGCTCAGTTAGATACAACATTCTGCCACAATAGCAATATGATTATGACCAGATGTTTGGTTTGCACAGAAGAAAATGTCTAAGCAATAAATACTGGCAAAGAACTCCATTGCTCTTTAAAAAATACCCTAGCATTTCACTTTCATCATAAGTTAGAAACAGAGTTTCAATACTATACAAAGAAATTTTCTGGCAAAAACTGAAAACGCTATTTCTAGGTGGCAGTTTGAAAGTTACATCGGTAGAGTATGGGGAAAGCAAATCAATTTTGACCAACAAATTCCATATGGAATATGGGAATACTACACAATCCCGGTGCTGGCTGCCTGCATCAATAGATGAGTAAATAATCCAACTGTTAATGTGAAAGACGAGGAGAAGCCAATTTGTCTTCCTGCTGCCACCACCCCTCTCAATTTACTGTCATGTGCAAATGGCCACAATTACTAGCTAATGTAAAGGGGTGGGGAGGGAGTTCCCCTACTTCAGGAAGCAAGTAGTGGAACAAGGGAAATGGACTCCAACAGCACCATCTTGGAGAACAGGAAGCACCTATTACTTGCAGTTTGAACCAGGGCAGGTTATATTTTCATTTCACTATATTTTAATTTTAATTTTTGTATAATACCACATAATATCAAGGTACTATCATTCTATGTATTGGAGGCGTTTCAAACCAATAATCACAAGCTTTCTTACAAGCTATATTCAACAGGTACACACACCGAAGCTGAAGGGGTATCGGGCAGGCACCAACAGAACAATGGAAAGTACACACACTCACACAGTCAGGTCGCATTCTAGGCACATTTTGCTGCTCAGTTGTGTTTTCTCCTGCAATTTGAAAAGAAGGATTTACATCGAGATTATGAGTTTCAACCTATTCTAAACAAGAACATGAGGAAATCTGCAGATGCTGGAAATTCAAACAACAACACACACAAAATGCTGGTAGAACACAGCAGGCTAGGCAGCATCTATAGGGAGAAGCACTGTCGATGTTTCGGGCCGAGACCCTTCGTCAGGACAAGAATATGGTTGTGGTTCAGGAGTCAGCATTATAATCCAATCTTCAAGGACCATGCAACTTAATAAACGTCTGGTTCAATACCCAATAGAGCATTTTAATTAGAACAAAGTTATGCTCACATTCTTACAAAAGCCACGGCAAGCATATGCAGTTCTTGATGAACCTTTAAATCCATGTCAGTTCATGGACATGAAAATGCACAAAATTGGGCAGCTTTTAAAAGAAGCAAAATCACTAACCCCATTTTAAAACCATTCTGCTTTGTGGTAAGCTAGATCCAACACTACTTCTGATCAGATACTTCAGTTGAGGTTGATGGTGTAATGAAGAGCCACTGGGGTACTTTAGAAAAATAGCAGTCAAGCTCTGTTTTAACACAATCTCAGAAGATAACAACCACTTGGTTTGAATCCTTCCAACCATATAGATTTATGTACATTAAGACAACCAACTACGATTTACAAGTCAAAGTCACAATGTAAATTATAGCAGTGCAGGATTATTTGTAACCTATCCCCAGTTTGACAGGTGAAGGTCCTCCAGAGTTGATTTCTACCACTCGTCCTCTACTCAACCAGTGCCTCAGGCTTGATGGACACATCAAAATCAAACCAAGAGAATTGGCTACCTGCTTCAACATACTCATCCTCAAAAATTACATCAAACTTTGCTCATAAATCTAAAGCACACAGATTAGAGTGGGATCAAAACAAGTATGCTAAAAGAGTTCAGCCAATCAGGCAGCATCTATAAGAAAGAGAAACTAGTTAATGTTTCAGGTTGAAGAAGCTTCAGAATCATAAAAGCAAGTTAGTTTACTATATATATTATGTGCATAGGAGGGCAATGGGTGGTACAAAGAATGTCAGTAATAGGATGAAATGACGGACACATTGACTAGACAGTTAAATTCCTTTATATCAGAACTGGCCAATTGTACATCCTATTTCCTCACCACTCTTTATCATTTTTGTTACACTCATTGCACTCCTCCACCTTTTCTGTTACTTAGACTAAATTGCTTTCTCAGTTCAAATGAAGGATCTTCAACCCGAAACACAGTTTTCCTTTCTGTTCAACTGGCTGAGCTCATCTAGCATTGCTGTTTGTATTTCAGATTCAAGCAAGTTCAGTTTAGTTTTCCAGATCAGAGGGGGGTAATTGGTTGTTCGGATAGCCCACTATAATGTACACAAATGTACGGCAGTCCCGCACACGTGGATTTATATTTGTTTGTCCCCTTGGTAGGTGCCATTTAGGAATACTTTTTGGAGGAGGAAAAAAATTGCATACAGAATCACAAAAATGATATGTCATTTTGGGAAAAGAGGGAATTGGACCCTATTCATTCACTAGAACCTAAGCAGATGATGGCACTCCATTGGTCAAGAGGCCTCCCAACTTCGGTTTCAAGTCCTTCCACACTTCACTCATCTGGAATTGAAAAAAAAACAACTCAAATTGGAGGCCTTGGCTGACAGTGCAACAATCAATTCACTTATTTTAATGTATCTAACAATCATTAATGGATAGGCAGGGGTCCTCTGAGAAATTAAGACTTATAATTAAGTGTTGAAAGAATTAGAGGAGTGTTGAGAACTTTGGTAATGATCAGCAAGTCACTACCAAAATCTGGAGGCCAAAACACATGGTCACCTTCATGAAGTATAGAGGACCTGATGTGCTGTACCCCAAGACTACTGATTGACAGAGAACCCAGATACGGAATTAGACAGAAAAGTTTTTTTTTGGCTGGCATACACACTCTGAACTGAATGGCCTTTTCTTATCCTATAAATTGATCAGCATCCTGAAAGTGTTCTAACCTATTGCAATGAAACTAGGATGTCCATGATTGCTATCTATTTGGATAGATGGAAACTGTGTACAATTTTAGTTGCCCTGTTATATGAAAGACATCTTTAAACTGGAAAGAGTGCAGAGATTTAGGGTCAGATATATTATCACTGACAATATGACAAGAAATTTGTTGTTTTGCAGTAGTAGTACAGTGCAAAGACAAAAATCTATAGATTACAGAAATAAATATCATAAAGAAAGGAATGAGGTAGTAGTCCTGGACCTTTCAGAAATCTGATAGCAGACCAGAACAGCTGTAACTAATTCAGTGAGTGTGAATGCTATAAAGACTCGAGGTCCTGAGTTTACAGGGAGGGAGAGGTTGAGTAGGCTAACACTCTATTCCATGTAACATAAGAGATTGAGGCATATACACCTTATAGAGGCATATAAACTCATGAGTGGTTTAGATAGGGTGAACAGACATAGCTTTACACCCCACTCCTGCCCTGAGAAAGGGAACTAAATATGAGAGGGCACAAATTTAAATTGAGGTAAAAGATTTAAGGACTTGAGGAGCAACTTCTTCACACAGAAGGCAGTGCATTTAGGGATTGAGCTGCCAGCAAAAGTAGTTGAGGCAGGTACAAAGGTATCATTTAAGAGATACTTGATAAATAATTGATAGGAGTTTGAAGGAATACGGGTAAATAGAACCAGCTTGCTGGATACAATGGATGTATTGTTCTAAAAGGCTTATTTCCATGCTGTATTGTTCAATGACTCTAAAATATCAGAATTGGATATTCAGATGCCACATGTAACCATGGACCAGAACGTAGGAGTGCAGCTTGTCAAAGTGCAATCATGCAAAAAGAGAGAAAGAAGAGTAGTTGCTATTGCTGGGCTGACTGTACCTCATGGTGCCCTTGAATCTGAGAATCGATGAAAGCTGTCAGCACATGGGAAGTGATATGCAGGTAGATGTGGATGAGCTGAGTCTCCTGGTGCAGGCAAAACAAGGAGAAGTAGTTCCGAAGTTCCATGGTCAATATGGTGTTTTCTTGCTAGAAGGCAGATTGCGGACAAAAGGTACATCAATAGGAAAGTGAACATGCCAAATTAACAGTAATACTCCTCTGTTACCACCACCTTGAACTCTGTCCTCCCCCCAATTACAGTAGATGGCATTTAGTGGTCACCAATATTTCGGCAGATCCAATGCTGTTTGAAAGGCCATGAGCAGAGGTTTGAAATGACAGTACAAGGGAGATAATAGACCAGATGAACTACACATTACATCTCCCCCACCTAATTACCCATAGCCTGTTGATTACCAGCATTTTCTAATATTTCTTAAATAGTCAAATCTATCACCAGAATATTTAAATTAAACTTGTTTTCCTGAGATATGAAAACTCATCACCATCTCTTCCTTCATCGAACATAGCCTGAATACAAAATCCACTTGTATTCATTCACAGAACGCGAGTGTCACCAATAAGGGCAAAAATTAACTACCACCCCATTCGTCTTGCATTAAACGAGCAGTTTTTCTCCTCCCCAGAGGGCTGTAAAGGGTCAACTCTATTACTGTGGAGCTACACTCACTTATCGATGGCACTTTTTCCCTTTATAAAGGATTATTTTCAAATCTAATTTAAATGCCCCATTTACTGTAGTGTGATTTCAACTTTCACATTTCAGATTTCTTTTGATCGGCAATTGGCAGTCACATATTCAGCCACCTGCATCCTATTTACTGAGAACAGAAAACTGATAAAGAATTTCAGCGTGGTGTTTGAGCAAGTTTGACAAAGGGTGGAAGTAGTGAACTTGATGAAATTGATGAGTTCTGCACAGGTGCAGGAAGCAGCACCAATGTAGTGGGGAAAGTCTTGAGGACTGGTGTCAGAGTGCATTAGGAACAAGGAATTCTTTGCATGGGTATCAAAAAAAAAAAGCAGGTGCCCATGGCTCCATTCTTGCTTTGTAGAAAATGAGGAATCAAATGAGAAGCGTTCAAGATAAGAACCCACTCAGTTACTCCAGCAATTTTACTTTTGCTCCACAATCTTTAGCCCTTTGCTATCTCCACTTATCACCTCCTGTCCTGTCACCATCTCCACCTTTCTCTTCCCCACCCATTTCTGTTCTTCTGCATTGAAACTACCACCCATTATTGATGTCTGCATCTTGCATGAGAGCATGACAATACTCACTGGTAAGGTACTGAAGAGCTACAGTACATTCAACAAAATTTTCCAGAAATTCCAAGCACCTGTAAGATTCGTGATTCCAGTTGCTCCACAGAAATCTGCTCCTTGCTCTGCACAGTTACACTCATCATCTGCCGTTTCATAGAGGTGTATTTCTGTAATGCTCGCTGGTGCTCGTGAAGGACACCTTTCTCATGCCGCTCACACAAGTCCTGGAAATAAAGGTTGGGGAAAATGGAGGAGGTGCAATGTTCATTACTGACAAGAGATCCAAACAAAGGCAATTCATTTCCAAACTGAAATTAATTTCCTATTTTCAGCAGATTACACATTGGGTGTGCTTCAGTATCACTGACCTTATAGGACTGCAATAAATCCAGAAAGATATTGAGTTTTTCCACCACTTCCTCCTCTTCTCGTTTACCCTGTTTAAGAAATAGAAACTATTTTAAAGGCCTTGGAATATGCTTTTATAACAACTCATTTGTTCTTTCTATTATCTATTTGAAGATGATTTACTCTTATGGACTCAACCATATTATTCTTGATCTGGCAAGATAGTGAAGTGACTAGTCACAGCGGCTTTTACTAGGGTCAACGACAGGTGCCACCGTTATAATTAAACATACGTCTAATGATCACAAGATCCTGCTAAACGTTGAGAACTCAAAGGACTGCAGGTCTACACCATCAGCAAGTTGTTCGCTGGCAGAGATAATGAAGGAGCTGAGCAACGTGCTGCTGCCCGAGTCGATGGAGGCTTACAGGCAAATAGCAAGTGGCCGTCACGGTCACTTTTCTTGTGATTGCAAGACCCCTTTAGACATTGTTAAAACCGGTCTACCGCAAATTTGATTTGCTGATTTATTAGATGCGAGCAGAGGCAGATGGTGGGGCCGAGTCCTCTGTCATAGTGATGTGTAGGCCCGAAACCACGGTGTCGCCCTGTTTGCAGCTGCCCAGAGTGAGGACTGCAGACTCTTTAGCAGCACTCAATGAGCCCAGACCTCAAGCTGTGGGTTTACTTGCTTTTCAGCTGCAGGAGGCATTTGAGCCGTCGCGCACTTCCAGGGCCGGCATAGAAAGTTGTGGTGACTGAAGATTTAAAATGGACTGAGAGGTCTGGACTATATGCAGATATATTTGTCTGGTTGCATTTTGTATATGCGAGGACTGGGCCTAGCAGGCATTAGGGGCCAATCAACAGATGAGATCAGTGGGCCGGGGAGGTCACACAAGTTCTCTCTAAACAGCAATTGCTTGGCACAGGGGCAGTCGATAAGATCAATGGGTCTCCAATCACATTCACCCTGGTAGCTTCCAGAAGTGGATATAATTGACTCTGCAACTTTAATACTAGCTATGGTGCAGTGTACATTCTTTGATATTGAGGATTAGAGGGTCACACTCCACTTCAAAGTCATGAACACATGATCTCAGCCAATACACTTGGTGCAATGAAGAAGAGCCGCCAACAAGATGAGTCAGTCATACAGGTTATAAACAGGCCATGCAGCCCAATTCGTCCATGCTAACAGATTGTCTCATTGCCTGCATTTGCCCCATATCCCTATAAAATCTTATTATCTATGAACCCACCCAAATGTCTTTTAAAACTTGTATTTTTACCTGCCTCTTACCACTTCCTCTGGCAGTATTTTTCATTATTTATTTTCTTGCCCCTCAAATCCCCTTTAATTGTTTTCCCTTCACACTTGAAACTTATACCATCTAGATTTAGACTACCCTCCCCTAGGAAAAAGACTGATCATGCACCATATCCATGTCCCTCAATTTTTTATACCTCTGTAAAATTATCACCCAGCTTCCACTACTCCAGAAAAAAACTGTCTCAGGTTATCTAGTATTTCCTCATAATTCAAGGCCCTCTAGTTCCAGTGACATCCTTGTAAAATGTTTTCCCTCTCTAGTTCAACCACATTACCCCTATAGTACAGCAACCAAAACGGAAAGCAATTTTCTGGTGCTTGCTCACCAACATCTTGCACAATTGTAACATGACATTCCACCTTTTGTACTTAAATGTCCCATCCAGTGAAAGCAGGTACAGTTGGCCCTTCTTATCCACGGGGGATTGGTTCCAGGACCCCCTGCAGATACCAAAATATGCAGATGCTCAAGTCCCTTATTTAATCTGTCTCAGTGCGGGTAGACTTCAGGACCTGGGGGAGCTCCGGACCTTATTTAACCTGTCTCAATGCGGGTGGACTTTAGGACCCGGGGAGCTCTGAACCTTATTTAACCTGTCTCATTTTGGGTGGACTTTAGGACCCGGGGAGCTCTGAACCTTATTTAACCTGTCTCATTTTGGGTGGACTTTAGGACTCGGGGAGCTCTGAACTTTATTTAACCTGTCTCAATCTGAGTGGACTTTAGGACCTGGGGGAGCTCTGAACCTTATTTAACCTGCCTCAATGTGGGTGGACTTTAGGACCCGGGGGAGCTCCGGACCTGCCGCCTGCGGCTGCTGCTGAATCCACAGTGTTTCTGTTCCATTGACGGAAAATAATCACGATTGAACATAAAGTGGAAATAATAAAGCGATTGGAAAGAGGTTAAACGCTGTCAGTCATTGGAAAAGCGTTAGGCTAGTCGGTCAACAATCGGAGTGATTTTAAAGGATAAAGTGAGAACAATGGAGCATGTGAAAAGCCCTGCCCTGATGAAAGCTACAATTATTACCAAGCAACACAGTGATTTAATTATTGAAATACTTACATTTTTAAGTGTTTCATATGCATAGAAAGGTAAAATATACAGTGGCATGCAAAAGTTTGGGCACCCCTGGTGAAAATTTCTGTTACTGTGAATAGCTAAGGGAGTAAAAGATGACCTGATGACCTGAAGTCGACTGTGACCTTGCTTACTTGTGTCACCATTCTGAGGGGATTATGTACTTGTATTCCTAAGTCTCTGTGTCCTACAATATTCCTCAGGGCATTCCTTATTCTGTTTCATTTCCAAACAGCATCGCTTCACACTTGACTGTATTAAACTCCATCTACCATTCCCTTACCCAGTTCCTCAGTTAATCTCGATCCTGTTGAAACCTTAGACAACTTTCTTCACTGTCCACCACACCACCAACTGTGGTGTCATCTGCAAACTGGGGATTTTTATGCATTAAGATCACCAACAAGACCTCTTCAACATTTCTTCATAATATCGACACGTTTAAAGACATCATTGAATTTTCTCTTGCTTCCATAACCACTCATTGTAACTACAGATAAGTATTTATTTGACACCTTTACCATCTCTCGTGGCTCCAAACCTAGGTAACGGCAATGATCCTTAAGGGAACCTATTTTCCCCCAGCTACCGTTTTGTTCTTAATATACAGAATTTCTTAGGATTCTCTTTTACCTGGTCTGTTAATAACACGTCGCTTTTATGCCCTCCCAATTTCCTTTGTACTCCTACATCCCTTCAACCTCAAGAAATCTGTTCAACCCCCAGCTTTCTATACCCAAGAGATGCCTGTCTATTTTGTGACCAGAACCTTAAATTTCCCTCGTCAGCCAGGGTTCCCTAAAGTCTTGCCCATTACTGTATAGGCACATGCTAAATTAAAGCATTACCCAATTCCATTCCAAGTGGATGCAAGGTACACAACATACTACTTCTGAGCCTTCTGGGCCTCTGAAACAAACAAAATCATCTTCTGCTAATTATCTAATTACAGTCTCTGGGATCTTGCTGTGCAAATTGTATTATTACTTGCAAGATAATTAGCAAAGACCTGTGGGGTATAAAGGTTTTTAAAAGAAAATGTCAGACCAATCCTCATGTTAACCAGTGGTGCAAGACAGTAATTAATTATTGGACCTACCTGCCTTGCAGCTTTATCAGCAAGTAAAGCAAACTCCACAGATAAGCTTTTAAGCGTTTGCTTCAAGGTTCCCCACATGCTGCTTGTAGCCAATGCCCACGATGGAACTGGTGTTGTGTCAGAGCCCAGAGTACTGAGGCACAAAGTGAGGAGAGGAAACAAAACTTCAAAAAAAGAAAATACCACCACAATATATGAACATTCCAGCCATCAGAACAAAAATTTTCAACCCAAGAACAATGTGGAAGTAATTTCATCAACCTGGTAATATCAGTTTAAACTGACAGCTCAGCACAACAATTTAGGCAATTAGAGAAAATTACAGATGTTGGCATTGCCAGTGATGCTACTGTTCTGCAACTTTGCTAAGCAGCAAAGTTTCTCCCTGAAAATACTTCTGTGAAATGCCTTGGCATATTTTTGTGACATTAAACGTTATAGCCTACAAATCTGTAGCAAACTGTTTATTTAACAATGGTTACACTTCAGGAGTATTTCAGTGGCTGCAGGATATTGGAATAGCCCAAGCCTGAAGCAGATGTTATACAATTGCAAGTTCATACTTGGAAAGCAAACTGATGTTAAAAACAATTGGACTTTGTTTGCTAAGTGAAAAGTTGCGCATCCAAATTCATTTCACTCAGTTTCAATCAGTTCCCTCAAGTCTGAAGATCTGAGTTCCATTAGCACAAGCATTTCCTTCCTGTGACATGCCAAAACTATTTTCCTGATCACAGAAAGATGCCCCCACCTTCCAAGTTTCTCTCCCCCCCCCATCCTCGAGTATTCCTACTTTCCCCAGGAGGACGGTTGTTACTATTTTAAGCCTTGTTCAGTCACCAACCCAGCAACTTCAAGCTATCCATAAGCCAATCCTGACCCTGTCCAGCAAATAACAGCAAGCTGCAGCTGTTTTCAATCACACTGACTAGTGAGAAACTAACATCTAACTTGTATTCTTTGAGTCTTTGACCTACTCTTTCTAACTGCATTTGTGTTTGAACCCTTGAATCACTAACTTAACTTCTACTCACTCCACTGATGGAAGCTCGAGGACCATTTACACGCTGTACCCTCACAAATAATACTGCGTAGCAAGGAAAATAATAATTATGAACAATCTCTTGCCATGCACACACCATCCACTTCAAATCTTTAAACTTCCTTAAGTCCTGCAAGATCACAACTCCCAGCTTGTTATCACCTATGCAACACACCCCAACCGTTGAGTTCCATTTTCTACTGTTGTTTCCCTTTTCTTGTTGTTTGAGCTGGCTTTGTAACAAAGTATGGGCTGTTCCATGTGGATCTTGGAAGCAATTACCTCAGCTTAACTCAGTTCTTCCACCCACTCTCCCCCAAGCACAGAAACAGTAAGTGCACTTCTCAGCATTGCTAGCGTACACTGAAGCATAAAGGCTCTGTGCCAAAAAGAATTGGTGAAGTCTAGCAAGGGTATAAGATACTTTTCCTATAAACTAGAGGATAGGATTTATTAGCAAAAGTGAGAATAAGTAATTAAGCATTACTTCATTATGCAGGCTATTAAAAGATACAGAAGCTTTTATGTTACTTGCACCCTCTGCAAAAGGGGAAGTTGCTCTGATTTATAAAGGAGTACATATAACATAGTCAGATACAGAGAATCGCTCAATCCTTGCCTCAACTCCTTGCCGAACAGCAGGAGATCAGAAGCGTTTTCAGCAGATCTAAATGCCATCCTCTCTGCCCGGTCCCTTAGCTTATGGAAGCTGCTGTAAATGTTTCGTATCAGTTCCCTACTGGCACCAAATTGAGCCTGGATATCTGGAGGCAGAAGTTCCTGCATTTTGGGTAAAAAGGTAAAATCAAAACAATAAATCATTAGCTTCCTTCAACAAAAAGAAAATTGGCCACTTTTTTCTTGAAGCAAATTAGTTTTAGATAATTCTATGGATGTTTTCCATATTCCCCACAATGTCTCTACCTCTCTTTTCCCTGCAACTTAAAAACACACTCCCTGTTAACTTTTCTAGTTCTGATTGAGTTCTTGGTCCAAAATGTTAACGATTCTTTGTTCACAGATGACTACCTGCTTTGCTAAACACTTCCAGCTTTACATTTCAGTCTCCATTGTACTGAATTAGAACTTAATGGGTTCTAGTTCCAGACACAGACATAAATACAATATTGAGGAGTGCTACATAGTTGGAGGTAGTGACTTTTGAATGAAATGCCCTACCTATTCTTTCTGGTGGACATCAGAGGACCAGTGGAGAGAAATTCTCCTTGGTGCCTATAGTCCTTAACCAACTTGATTATCCAAGAGACTGCAGATGCTGTAATCCACAGCAAAAAAAAAACTACTGGAGGAGCTCAGCAGATCAGGCAGCAACTCTGGATACAGAGAGACAATCAACATTTCAGATCAAGCTCCTCATCAGGAGTCAGATGCCTAAACTGAGCTTCTCCTACAGTTTGCCTTTTGCTCTCTAAATAATCTAATAATTTTACCGCACTACCTTCTCTCCTTCAAAATAAAAAAAAGGTACTTATTTTTCATAAATGATGTACAGGGAGTGTTGGGAAGTACATTAAGGGAAACAGATCAAAATTGTTCAAATGGAACCAAGTTACAGATTAGCCTTAACGGAAGAGCCTTAGTTCCAAAAAGCAGAACAGATTCTTTCATTCATTTAAACTAATTGTGTTAACTTTGATTTGAAAACTTAAAAATTGTTACCAATAGGAGGGTGACCTACACCAGTACGACACCTGATTATAAACTCATGCTGTGAAAAAAGAATCTGTGACATTCTCTGCTTTGTGTGCCCCACAACATCGGTTCCATTACTCTAAACAGGGGTGGCCAACCCTTCACATTCCATGCATCAGTTTTCTCACGCATGAGTTCAGATGTTCCATACATCTCTTGTAACCCCATTCAATTCTTGTAAAAATATGTTAATATAGACATATTTAGTATTTTTACATGATATATTGATTTAATATAAAGCAAGATGAACATTACCTACTTTAATGAGACTTTTAACAAATATATTTTGTCTTTTGATTTCTTCCTTTTTCTTAATCACATATTCTTTCTGTAACTCAGACCAAAGCACTAGCTTCAGTTTTCCTTCTATTTCAGACTGATGTTGTGTTTTATAGTGTCTATTAAGATCATGTCTTCTATTATGTGAAAAAGTGTTTTCACAAATAATGTACAACGGTTTTCCTGATGGGCCCGCTATAAATATGAACTCATTTTCCACTGTTCATTGAATTCACGCTTACTATCACTTTCTGCTTTACTTTTGCACTGTGATGGGTAACTGAATGCAAAAACAAGGCTTAATTTTCGAAAAGGTACGAAACTGGAAATGTCCACAAAGGACGAACAAAGCACAACTCTGTAGTGCACGAGTGTCAATTGTAAACTGACTGGCAAAAACCTGTGACGCACCACTGGTGCAGACGCCTGGCGCCTCAGGTGTGTATTGAACAGTTATGGAACGGCTGAAGAACAAAAATCCTTCTTTCCTAGTTTGACTCACTGAACATTTTTTTTAATTGAAAACAGATTAATGTGAAAGAAGATAACATTCGCCAAAAGGTGTGCACGAAATAATAAAATCGCTAAAATAATTGCTAAGTTTTAGATTTATTCTCAGTAAAACCCATTTCTAGCTCTAAGCTACTTGAATTCCTGTTATAGATTTTTTTTCCTACAAATCGGTTTTCGGTTAATACTTTTTGCACGAGTAGGCTTACTTTTCTATTATTATCACTGGGGTGCAATGCACCACCTCTGATTATCCAATGCGCCACTTTTGGCGCATGCGCCATAGGTTGGCCACCCCTGCTCTAAACAAACACTTCTATTTGCTACATTTCTGCTTTCATCCTCTCTATTCCTCCAAGATACAGTTCACCACATCCCTATCTTCTCCTTCAAATACTCCACATTCAACTTATTACCCTCTATTGTGAATAAGATTCAACCGTCAGACACAGTTCTACCTCCCTTTTCAGCATTCTTAAGAGACATTCTCTGACTTTCTGGTGTATTCTTCCATTTCCAGCAATTACTTCCCTTTTCAGAATTTTCCCATCCAACTGCAGGAGTGTAACATCTGTCCTTTCACCTCATCCTTATAAGACATAGGAGCAGAATCAGGCCATTTGGTCCACTGTGTCTGCTCCACCATTTCATCATGGCTGATCTATTTCCCTCAACCCCACTCTCTTGCCTTCTCCACATAATCTTTCATGCCCTGACTAATCAAGAACCTATCGACCTCCGCCTTAAAATACACCCAGCGACCTGGACTCCACAGCCATCTCTGGCATCAAATTCCAGAGATTCACCATCTTCCGGCTAAAGAAATTCCTCATCTCTATTCTAAAAAGACTTTTTTTTATCTTGAGGCTGTGTCCGCTGGTCCTAGACTCCCCCACCACAGGAAACATCCTCTTCACATCCACTTTATCAAGGTCTTTCAACATTTGATAAGATTCAATGAGATCCCCCCCCTCATTCTTCTAAATTCTAATGAGTGCAAGCCCTGAGCCTTCAATAGCTGCTTGCATGCCATTCCCACAATCATTCTATGAACCTCCTCTGAACCCCCTCCAAAGTCAACACGTCCTTTCTTAAAATAGGGGCTCAAAACTGCTCACAATACCCCAAAATTAGGGCCTCATTAGTGCCTTATACAGCCTCAGCATTACATCTTTGCTTTTATATTCTGGTCTCTTGAAAAGAATGCCAACTTTCTCACCACCAATTCAACCTGCGAATTAACCTTCAGGGAATCCTGTACGAGGACTCCCACATCCCGTTGCACCTCGGATTTTTGAATTTCCTCCCCATTTAGAAAATAGTCTATGCTTTCATTCCTTTTACCAAAGTTCATGATCATACACTTCTCGACATGGTATTCCATCTGCCACCTCTTTGCCCATTCTTCTAATCCAAGCCCTTCTGCAGCCTCTGTTTCCTGAACACTACCCGCCTTGCCACCTATCCTCGAATTGTCTGCAAACTTGGCCATAAAGCCATCAATTTCATCATGCAAATCATTGGAATACAACGTAAAAAGCAGTCCCAACACAGACCCCTGTGGAACACCACTAGACATTGGCAAACAATGTAAAAAGGACCCCATTTCCCCCCCAATCTTTGCCTCCTCCCAATCAGCCAATGCTCTATCCATCCAAGCATCTTTCCTGTCATATCCTGAGCTCTTATCCTGTTCAGCAGCCTCATGTGCAGCACCTTGTCAAAGCCTTCTGGAACTCCAAGTATAAAACATCCAATTTTCATTTGTCTATTCTGCTTGTTATTTCCTTAAAGAATTCCAACAGATTTGTCAGGCAAGATTTTCCCGTAAGGAAACCATGCTGCCTTTGGCCTATTTGGTCATGTGCATCCAAGTATTCCGAAACCACATACTTAATAATTGACTCTAACATCCTCCCAACCACGAATGTCAAGCTAATTTCCTTTCTTCTGCTTCCCTCCCTTCCTGAAAGAGGGGAGCAACATTTGTAATTTTCCAATCCCCTGGAACCATGCCAAAATCTATTGATTCTTGAAAGATCACTACTTGCCCTCCACAATCTCTTCTGCTACTTCTTTTAGAACCCTGGGTGTAGCTGATCAGATCCAAGTGGCTCATCTCCCTTTAGACCTTTCAGTTTCCCCAGCAACATCTCCCTAGTAATAGCAACTACACTCACTTCTGCCATTGACACTCTCAAACTTCCAGCATACTACAAAATTGTCTTCCGCAGTGAACAATGCAAAATACTTTAGTTCGTCTGTCATTTCCTTGTCCCCCATTACTCCAGCGGCATTTTCTAGCGGTCCAGTATCTACTCTCACCCTTTTTCTCTTTGTATATCTGAAAAAAAACTTCTGTTATCTTCTTGATATTATTGGCTAGCTTACCTTCATATTTCATATTTTCCTGTTTATAATTTTAGTTGCCTTCTGTTGGTTTTTAAAAGTTTCCCAATTCTCTAACTTCCCACTCATTTTTGCACTATTATATGCCCTCTTTTGCTTTTATGTTGGCTTTGACTTCCCTTGTCAGCCACAGTTGCATCATCCTACATTTAAAATACTACTACTTCTTTAGGATGCATCTATCCTGCACCTTCCATATTGCCCCCAGAAACTCACCATTGCTGCTCTGCCGTCATTCCTGCTAGCCAGCTTCTCTCTCGTGCCTCTAAAATTCCTTTTATTCCATTGTAATACAGATACATCTGACTTTAGCTTCTCCCTCTCAAATTGCAGGGTGAATTCTATCATGTTATGATCACTATTTCCTAAGGGCTCCTTTACCTCAAGCTCCCTAATCATATCCAGGTTATTACACCCAAACGAGAATCATTGATCCCCTCGTGGGCTCAACCAGAAGCTGCTCCAATAAACCATCTTGGAGGCATTCCACAAATTCTCTCTCTTTGGATCCAACATCTTTCTTTTTCTATCTTTTTTATTGATTTAAAAGAATAAGGATAAATACAAATCAGAGGAGAGGTTACCTCAAATACATATTTCAATAATAGTACAAAGAAAGGAATATACATTGTCAAAATCATATATAGTATTAAGCTAATATAAAGAAAAAAGAACCACATCTCCTCTTAACAGTTCATAGAAAAAAACTCAATTTCTGTTATTGAGAAAAAAACCCCATTAAACTAACCTAAAACAAAAAAAAGGGGACTGGGCAGTTCACTTTGAGGATACAGTTAAAAAAGGAAAAAACCCTTCTGGTCAAATCTAAAACTTCACAGAGAAGAAAAAAAAATTAAATGAAAAAGTAAAAAGAATTAGATAATATGAAAGTATTGAATAAAAGGTCGACAAGTTTGCTCAAATTTAAAAGATGTATCAAACGTCTGACTCCTAATTTTCTCCAAACTTAAACACAACATAATGGAGGATTGGGATCCTTCCAGTACAATAGAATAGCTCTCCTAGCCAATAAAGTTGAGAAAGCTATCATGCGTTGACCTGAAGCAGAAACATTTCCTGCTTCCGTCAGAATAATCCCAAAGACTGCAGTAAATGAATTAGGTTGTAGGTCCAAATCTATGACTTTTGATAACATTCTAAAAACATCTCTTCAAAAATTATTTAACTTTATGCAAGACCAAAACATATGAGTTAAGGTAGCCACCTCAGTGTTGCATCTATCACAGGTGGGATTTTATTAGAAAAAATATGCACTAGTTTATCTATTGACATATGCGCCCTGTGCACTACCTTGAACTGAATCAAGGACTGACAGGTGCAGATAGATAAATTGTTAACTAAATGACAAATTTTATTCCATTGATTATCTGATTCCACTTCCCAAGCACGTTTAACCTTATCATTAGACATCATTCGTAAATTCAATAGCCGTTTATATATAATGGCTATCAATCCTTTTCAAAATGGGTTAAGCTGAAAGATAACATCTATCATATTTGGTAAATGAGCAAATGGATAATTCGGTAACAAATCGCATAAAAAATTCCTGACTTGTAAATATCTAAAAAATTGTGCATTAGATATATCATATTTATCCACTAGATGTGAAAAAAACATTAAACAATCTTCTAAAAACAAATCTAGAAAAGTTTTTATTCCCTTAGTTTTCCATGTTAATAAGGCCTTATCTAAAAATGATGGTTTAAAAAAAGTTAAGTTGGATATTACTAGAGAGAACAAAGTTATTTAAGTCAAAAAATCTGCAAAACTGAAACCAAATTTTTAATGTATGTCTAACAATGGGGCTATGATCTTGTCTACCAATCCTAGAAAACAAAAAGGGAAGAGGAGCTCGCAGTAAAGAAGCCAAAGAGAACCCCTTTACCAAGTTCTCCTCCAAGTCCAACCATGAAGGACAATCCTGGTTACCTATACAGTGAATCCAAAAAGTAATATAACGAATGGTCTTACTGAATATGTTTTATCTATCTCTCTAATTTTATTAGTAATCACTAAAAGTTCTGCTTTGGTTTTCCTTCTTAAGCCTGCTGAATATGAAATTACCTGTCCCCTAAGAAAAGATTTCATTGTATCCCATATAACCAAATTTGACATACCTTCAGTTGCATTGTTCAAAAAAATAAAGAAATTTGCTCCTTGATAAAACTAACAAAAGTTGGATCTTGTAACAATATGGGATTCAATCTCCACTGTGACATTTTCAAAATATTATCAGAGAGCCTCAAAGTTATTTCATAGGTGCGTAATCCAACAGCGCAATGACATCATATGCACAATCGATAACGGAATACAACAATCGTCTATCTGCAAACCCCATTTCCAGAAAAGTTGGGATATTTTCCAAAATGCAATAAAAACAAAAATATGTTAATTCAGGTGAACCTTTATTTAACTGACAAAAGTACAAAGAAAAGATTTTCAATAGTTTTACTGACCATCTTAATTGTATTTTGTAAATATACACTACTTTAGAATTTGATGGCTGCAACACACTCAACAAAAGTTGGGACAGAGGCATGTTTACCATTGTGTTACATCACCTTTCCTTTTAATAACACTTTTTAATCATTTTGGAATTGAGGATACTAATTGTAGTAGATTTGCAATTGGAAATTTTGTCCATTCTTGCTTGATATAAAACTTCAGCTGCTCAACAGTCCGTGGTCTCCGTTGTCTGATTCTCCTCTTCATGATGCGCCATACATTTTCAATAGGAGATAGATCTGGACTGGCAGCAGGCCAGTCAAGCAGATGCACTCTATGTCTACAAAGCCACGTTGTTGTAGCCCGTGCAGAATGTGGTCTGGCATTGTCCTGCTGAAATAAGCATGGATGTCCCGGGAAGAGACGTCGCCTTGATGGCAACATATGTTGCTCTAAAATCCTAATATACGCCTCAGAGTCAATGGTACCTTCACATACATGCAACTCACCCATGCCGTGCGCACTGATGCACCCCCATACCATCACAGATGCTGGCTTTTGCACCTTTCGCTGATAACAATCAGGATGGTCGTTTTCATCTTTAACACAGAGAACTCGACGCCCGTTTTTTCCGAAAACTAGCTGAAATGTGCACTTATCTGACCACAGCACAGGGTTCCACAGTCTTTCGGTCCATCTGAGATGAGCTTGGGCCCAGAGAACTCGCCGGCGTTTCTGCATAGAGTTGATGTATGGCTTCCTCCTTGCGTAATACAATTTCAAGTTCCATTTCTGGATGCAGCGACGGACTGTGTTAAGTGACAATGGTTTTCTGAAGTACTCCCGAGCCCAGGTGGCTATAATTGTCACAGTAGCATTACGGTTTCTTAGGCAGTGCCGCCTGAGGGCTCGAAGATCACGCACATTCAACAGTGGTTTCCGACCTTGCCCTTTACGCACTGAGATATCTCTGAATTCTCTGAATCTTTTCACAATATTATGTACTGCAGATGTTGAAAGACCTAAATTCTCTGCAATCTTGCATTGGGAAATATTCCTTTTGAACTAACAATTCTCTCATGAATTTTGGCACAAAGGGGTGAGCCACAACCCATCCTTGCTTGCAAAGACTGAGCCTTTGATGGACGCTACTTTTATACCCAGTCATGATACCTCTTAGCCTGCTTAATGTGGAGTCTTCCAAACCGGTGTTACTTGAATATTCTGTGCACTTTTCAATCTTATTTTAGCTCTGTCCCAACTTTTGTTGAGTGTGTTGCAGCCATCAAATTCTAAATTAGTGTATATTTACAAAATACAATTAAGTTGGTCAGTAAAACTATTGAAAATCTTTTCTTTGTACTTTTGTCAGTTAAATAAAGGTTCACGTGGATTAACATATTGTGGCAACCAACTTCCCAGCGCACTCGAACCGGCTCGCAAAGTGGCGCGCGCCGGCATTGAGGCCGGTCCCAAAAGGGGCGCCAAGCCTTCTTCACCAGCAAGGGGAAAAGCCTGTGCGCGGGACGGGACTGTGAATAACATTCCCGCCCGGGGAGGGCAGGAAAAGGAAGGCTTTAAAGCGAGGCCGCAAAGTTTGAATAAACCTCTTTTGCAACTGCAGTTCACCGCTACAATATCACAGATTTTTGTTTTTATTGCATTTTGGAAAATATCCCAACTTTTCTGGAAATGGGGTTTGTAGAAAAAAATAATCAATTCTTGAATATTTATGATGTACATGTGGGAAAAAAAAAGAAAAACCTTTGTCATAAGGGTGCTTATATCTCCAGATATCGACCAAGCCATATTTTAATAGAAAAGAATTAATACAAGTCGCTGCTTTATTGGGAAGCAACGGATTGGTTGATGACCTGTCAATCGACGGGTTAAGACAACAGTTAAAGTCACTGCCCATAATCAACTTATATTCATTTAGATTCAAGAGTGCAGAAAGTAGCTTCTTAAAAAATTCAGGACTGTCTGAATTAGGTGCATAAACACACACCAAAGCTACCTTTTGACCATATAACAAACCAGTGACAATTAAATATCTTCCAATCAAATCAGTAACAGTATTAAAATGTACAAAAAGGATTTTAGAGTTAACAAAAACAGATACCCCTCTAACTTTATTTATTGATAAAGAATGATATAAAGGTCCCTTCCAGAATTTAAAAAAGCGATCTTCATCCTGTCTCCGTACAAGTTTCTTGTGCAAAAATAATATCCACATGAAGTGTTTTTAATTTCTTAAAAATCTTTTTACGCTTAATAGGATGATTCATGCTGTTCAAATTCCAAGAAATTATATTAATTTTATTAGCATCCATGTTTAAGTTTTAATTTAAAATTTTATAAAGAAAGTTATTGATCCAAACTAGATCCAAAGGAAAAAAAACAGCACTGACTTAACCAGAAGTAATGACATGAATGATAAAAGATATAACCTCTCAGAACTGCCCAGTCAAGAAAAAAAACTATTCTAATACCCTCTCCCCAAAGCCCGAAAAGCGATCCAATAGAAAGATCACATGCTAACCTATGACCCTAACCCCAATCTCCATTTTGCAGCTTTATTAACAGTTATATGTTTACCCCACCAATTTTAGACATAATAAAAGAGATGAACAGATTTAAAATATTGTAATGTTATGTCTAACAATAGTTAAAACATAACTGGCAATGGCCATCTTAAATTCATTTAAAGTACCGTAGATACCGGACTACAGAGCGCACCTGATTAAAAGCCGCTGGCTCTAATTTTAGAAATAAAATCAATTTTTTACTTGTAAAGGCCGCACCGGATTTTCGGCCGCAGGTGTCCCACGTTGTAATATGAGATATTTACACAGAAAGATATTACACGTGAGGATTTTTTAACTTTTAATTAAATCCATATGGTAACAAAAACAAATACATATTGCAAATGCTTTTTTTCGAACCGTGCCCGTAACGCGGCTACTTTTAAATATACGTTGCGTATACTTCTTTACTGAACAACATTCCAATATCTCCTAACGACTGGTAAAAAATATATATACTGCAGCCTACCAGGAAAAGTTATTGATCGCCTTTAACTTAAAAGCAGCGTTTTCGCTCCGCCGCTCGACCCCCGCCGTCCCGTTTATCGCAAACGGCATTTAAAAGCAGCGTTTCGCTCGGGTCTAATGCCCCCTCCTTCCCGTTTATCGCAAACCGGTATCCCACAAGACGCGGCGAAACCAGGTGTGACGTCATAGCATCCCGCGATGTAGTACAGAAAACAAATATAGTTAAAACTCTTCTAACTTTAACTAGAAAATGAATTACTAAGCGAAAATATTATAAACTAAATAACTGCCATAAAGGCAGCACAATGCTTTTCTTCGAGTGTTTTCCATGTTGATGAGGGTGAGTACAAATGACTGATTTACAATAATTTAATTGTGAAAGTGCGCTTGATTTATCGTACAATTTCATTGGACCTCTGTGAACTACTCATCAATTTTATTGGTCTACTGTTACGAGGCAAAATGTTTACGAGGCGGCATGAAAAAAAACTATGTATTAGCCGCTCTGTATTAAAGGCCGCAGAGTTCAAAGCTGTTCAAAATGTGGGAAAAAAGTAGTGGCTTAAAATCCGGAATCTACGGTATATTAATCACGTATTCAGAAAAGGATAAATCCAAGCAAATAACATATTACGACTGAAATCTTTTAAAAGAATTTACAAATCATACAAAAAAATAAGTAAATATATATCAAACCCAAAGCTATATTAAGGCAAGCAAGAAAAAAAATTAAATCAACCAGGTCCTGTGCAGACATCCATAAAACGTGGAACAGATTTTCTTCAAAGCAACTGTAAATATATACTAATTATTAACAAATAAAAAAAATTAAATCAGCCAAGTCCTGTACAGACATCCATAAAGCATAGAATAGACTTTCCTCAAGGCATCTATAAACATTTCTCAGCTCAGAATTACCTATTAAAGTTACATTCAGCATAGACTTAAACCCCTTAATAAATTCCCAACCTTCATCTAAAGAGTTAATCTTTTGTGGCTGAGAGTCAGGCAGAAAAATTATCAGTCATGCCAGATAACGGAGCGACAGGCGACATTTTCTTTCATATAATTCAACCATCAATTCCCGGTATTTCCATCTTTCAGCAAAAATCTCAGGAGCAAAGTCCTCCACTATATGAATTTCTGTTGCATTGTAGATTAGCTTACCCCTTTGTCTCGTCTCTCGGAGTACAATAGTGCAAGCAAAGTATCAGTGGTCGCGGACGTAATTCGGTCGAGGGCCTAGATCGTGGAATTCGATAAGCTCTATCGAGTACGGGTTTGCTTCAAGAATCTCGCTAAAAAGTGAATATAGCATATCTGAAAAGAACTTTAACAGGTCACTGGTTTCAGTATTTTCAGGCAAGCCCAACATACGTAAATTTCTCCTGCGTGTTCTGCTGTCTAAATCAATCATTTTTTTCTTCATTCTTGATAATTCCAAAGTAACTTCATTAATTTTCTTTTCCATAGATGACATCTTCAATTCTTGCTCATAAATAGTTTGCCTGAATAATTCCTGTTCCCTCTCAATTCGATAAGTAGTCTGTTTGAGCATCTGAAACCAAAAATCCAAATTCTTCAAAGATTCTTGAACAGTAGAGATGGATTTTTCAAGCTTTCCGTTAGCATCCGTCAGTTTATCAATCTTAGTGTTAAGCAAACCAAATTCAAGTTTCATACCTTGTATCGAAGAGAGTATTTTTCCTAAAGTAAAAAGTTCCTCCGATTCCTTTATTTGTTCCGTTTGTTCAGTTTCGGTAAGGGTCTTAACGCCTCTCAATTCAATACTGGATCAACTTCCTGCCATCATAGTTAAGTCATAAATCCTTCAACAAAAATAATGAATCTTCAAACTTAAAATGGATCTATCAGTGGAATGTAAGGTATAAAAAGTAGAGCCACGGTGAAAAAGCGTCTCATTCCATTTGCTGCAAAATGGAGTGTCTGGATCCAGCATCAACTTGATTTTCCCAATCTATCTGCATATTGAAATCTCCCATGACTAATGCAACATTGCCTTTTTGACATGCTTTTTCTATCTCCTGCTGTAATTTGCAGACCACATCCTGGCTACTGTTCAGAGGCATGTAAATTAACTCCCAAAAGGGTCTTCTTACCCCTTCAGTTTCTTAACTCTACCCACAAGGATTCCACACAACATAAAGCAGTACAGCACAGGAATAGCCCTTCTGCCCACAATGTTGTGGCAGCTAATTGAACTATTAATTGAATGTCTAACAAAACTAAACCCTTCTGCTTAAACAAGTTTCATTCCATGCACCCACCATGCTGACTGAAAAAAAACCCAACTCTATCCATATATCTCCTTTGAGTTTTAACCCTACTCACCTTTCAATCCTGGAAAAAGTCTGTCTGCACTCTGTCTCTCAATCTTATAAACTTCGAACAATTCTCCCATCAGCTTCCATTGTTTCAGAGAAAATAACTCAAGTTTGTCCAACCTCTCCTTACAGCACCTGCCTAATCCAGATAGCATCATGGTAAATTCTTCTGCACCCTCTCCAAAGCCTCCACACCCTTCCTACGATGACTCAACCAGAATCAAATCCAATGCTCCAGATGCAGCCTAACTAGAGTTTTATAAGCTGCAACACAACTTCCTGACTCTTGAACAAGCAAATTTCCAGTTGAAGCAGCATGTATTTCCAATCTAGTGAAATGAATTTCATGCTCACTATGTGGCACCTCTGCATTGAAAGGTTGGGTGCAGTCTTACAGAACCCCTCCATTCAGTCCATCAGAATGACCCCAAGTTTCCAAATATCTGTCACTAGTTCATCATCCCAGTCTGACATCCCTTCCTTTGGCCTCCTATAGTATAGCAACAAAGCCCAAAGTAACTTAGAGGAAGAGCACTTTACCTTCAATATTACAGCCCTCAAGACTCAATGCTGAATTCAAAGATTTCAAGTTACCGTAGATGTCGGATTATAAGCCGCTACTTTTTTCCCACATTTTGAACAGCTTTGAACACTGCGGCCTTTACTACGGTGCGGCTAATGCATGATTTTTTTTCATGCCGCCAAAAACATTTTGCCTCGTAACAGTAGACCAATAAAATTGATGAGTAGTTCACAGAGGTCCAATGAAATTGTACGATAAATCAAGCGCACTTTCACAATTAAATTATTGTAAATCAGTCATTTGTACTCACCCTCATCAACATGGAAAACACTCGAAGAAAAGCATTGTGCTGCCTTTATGGCAGTTATTTAGTTTATAATATTTTCGCTTAGTAATTCATTTGTTAGTTAAAGTTAGAAGTGTTTTAACTAAATTTGTTTTCTGTACTACATCGCGGGATGCTATGACGTCACACCCGGTTTCGCCGCGTCTTGTGGGAAAAATACCGGTTTGCGATAAACGGGAAGGAGGGGGGCGAGCGCATTACGCGAGCGGCATTAGATCTGAGCGAACGCTGCTTTTAAGTTAAAGGCGATCAATAACTTTTCCTGGTTGGCTGCAGTATATATATTTTTTACCAGTCGTTAGGAGATATTGGAATGTTGTTCAGTAAAAAAGTATACGCAACGTATATTTAAAAGTAGCCGCGTTACAGGCACGGTTCGAAAAAAAGCATTTGCAATATGTATTTGTTTATGTTACCATATGGATTTAATTAAAAGTTAAAAAATCCTCACGTGTAATATCTTTCTGTGTAAATATCTCATATTACAACGTGGGACACCTGCGGCCGAAAATCCGGTGCGGCTTGTACAAGTACAAAATTGATTTTATTTCTAAAATTAGAGCCAGCGGCTTTTAATCAGGTGCGCTCTGTAGTGCGAAATCTACGGTACTAGTTTTTCCTGGTTTGTAAAAAAAGAGTTTTGAAGCAAGTTCATCCATCTACAATATTTCCTCAGTTTCTCTCCGTATAGTTGAGAAATGATCTAGTATTTTCATTATCCGAGTTTTATTTCAAGTTTCGACTGGTTGCTCTATTTTACGTCTCACATTTCCAGCATTTTTCTTTCTTTTCATTGCCCTCCATTCATCATCTCCTCCAGCCAGATTAGCTGTAAATAACAAGGATGCTTTGTCCTCTCTTACAAGAAACTGAGAGTCTCGTACTCTCAGTCGTTTCACGCCATGGAAATCAGCATAAGCACCAGCCTGATGATAAGGCTAGGGACAGACTTTAACTTTAACTTCTCCCCTTCTCTGCAATCTCAAAAGATGTTTATTTTCTTGCTTTTCTGGTTCTGATAATAGGTCATTGATCAGGAATATTAACCGTTTATCTCTTCACAGGTGCTGCCTGACAATTATTTCTAGCACCTGCAGTACTCTGACTTCCTTATACCTGCTATACACGCAACATAAAGATCATATGTGCATAACCAACAGTGCCCAGCTGAGGAAGTTACAAGTATAACACCAGAGTTCAAAACATTACCTTGGCTGTTGGTGCAATTCCACATGTCAGAAACTCATCACCCATTCCTCGCAATGATTCACGGATTTTATTTTGAACATCCTTTAAAGAAAAAAAACCCACAAAAAACCTTGAAAATCATGTTTCAAAGAGTCAGTTTTAATTAGCATTTTATAAAAAGCAAAGGCAGCACTTATTGCATATTTCTCATTGGTTGAGTGAATGGCACGAAGACAGCACAGCAGTTCTGTGCACCTGATATTTGCTCCATCATTCTGGAAGGCTGTTAAGACAGCTACAATGATGCAGGACTGGGAGTTACACAGATCCAAACCAGACATTTGGCACATCAGAGGTGCAAAGATAGTCAATGCTTTTATTCCAAAAACAAATAAAGAACCCAAATCATATATTCATGGAAATATTATTCTCAGCATGCTGACTGTGGTAAGCAAAGTGGAATGGGACAGGTCAATTCCATTTGTTGCTATGTCAGCTTTTTCACTATAAAGACATCAAAATATTAAAAATAATTTCTATTTGACGGCATCAATTACAGATCCCTCTCACCTCCCCCCTACCCAGCTCTGGGATCCTGTAGCATGGTGTGCATTCAGGTGCATGGTCTTTCTTCACCACAGTAACATTGATGGGATGTACACAGTAAACAGTTCTCATTTTTTCTTCAGTCAGTTTAAACCTCCACGGTGGTGTAGCAGTTAGTGTGACACTACTGAAGCTCAGGGGGTACAAGAGATCACCTTCACGGTAATGTAGCAGTTAGCATGAAGCTATTACAACTCTGGGTGTTCCACAGTTTAGAGTTCAATTCTGGCGCTATTCTCTAAGGAGTTTCTGTATGTCCTCCCCGTGGAATGTGTAGATTTTTCCCTGGTGCTCTGGTTTCCTCCCACAGTCCAAGATGTACATTGTAAATTGTCCTGTGATTAGGTTAGGGTTAACTGGGTTTGTTGGGGTTGGGGGGGGGGGGGGGGTTGTCATGCGTCATGGTTTGAATGACTGGAAGGGCCTACTCCACGGCGTATCACTAAATAAATAAAATATGCGAGAAACGACCCAATTAATGCAGTCATTTTAGTTAATACTCACAGGACCACTGAAACACAGGAAAATCTGCAGAATTTCATCTTTGGAGAAAAATGGATGACGAGCCACCAAGTTAACAAAACGCTTCAGAGCTCGCCGCCGAGATTCAATGAACTCCCTATCAGCTGTGTGTATGAGGGAGAAATTTCAACAACTTAATGCCAACTAGAGTAAACACTAAAAGTCAGATGAAACAAAGATGCTGGAAATTTTAAATAAACAATCTAAAAACATTCAACGGGTCAGGAAGCATCTGTTCAAGGAGAAATGGTGCTAATGCACCTTTACGAGACCAGGGTCTTCAAAAGGTCTTCAATATGAAATATCACCTCAGTGTTGAATGTTTTCAGCTTTTTATTTTATTACTAAAGCTAAAACATAACCAAGTATTTTGTCTTTAAAAACACTCCTCAAAAATCTTAAACATTAAGCATAACCATTGTCACTGTGCTTGACAATCGAGCGATTGTGTCCCAATTCTATCACCAAATGGGAAGAAAAGCTTTCTAACTACAGGAGCAGCAAGATGAGTACCTCATTTCATCAATACAATAAAGTTAGCAATATTTGCTCAATTCCATGAATACTTTTAAGAAACAGACACAGGAATAGACTATACATACCCTAGTGAGCAGAAGTCAACTGTTTAGTATTGGTCTCAATCCAGCTTTCTTGTCTGATCCCCAGAATCCTTACTAACTTTAATTCAAAACAATTTATCTCAGACTTGAATATACTTAATGATGACTAAGCATCCAAGGGCTCTCTGAGATATAGTCACAATGCAGAGAAAAAAAGTCTTGTTACGTTCCCCAGTAACCGGGTAATTTACCTGCAAAGATAGATGGGTCCGCTGAGCCTGGTGCTACTATTTTCAAACGTTTTATTTATAAAGGGGCACAAATGTATGGTTAATACAAAACATTCAGATCATATACATCGTCAAAACTCAATCTAAAGCATAGGTGTAGTAATAATCAATCAAAAATGAGCTCTATCGTTGTCTAGGGGTTGAACGATTTGTCCAATGGAAATATAAAAGTCTCGCCAGTTCATGGATGCTTTTTGCCACTTGAGGGACCGCTCCGTGTTCACGGGTTGGATAGAGAAAATAAACTTGCCAGCCTTCTGGACTCAAAGCGTGAGATCGAGAACGGGAGTTCCTCGTTGTCAGTCCAAAATCCTTTTCGGACTTATTAGCCACTCGATTCCCGAGCTAGGGGATCCAAATCACACGTGGCTTCCGAGCAGCTTCCCGTTATTACGAGAGGAATGAGCGATGGTGTCTGTCTAGTGCGTCGCTGGAGTACCGCCTCCAGCAGTCTCCTTTTTATCATGGCTGGCAAGATTTGTAAATGTCAATCAAGGTAGGGTGAGGCCATCCCCGTACCACATTGCCCGAGGGTGTCCATGTCCCTGATAGCTGGCACGTACTATAGAGTTGCAATTCACACAGGTGCCTCTAAGAACAATGGTCAACTCCGTGGCATTGTCTCTCATTTCCTGGGTCCAAGACCCGAATTAATAGCAATCTTGCGATTCTCTTGAAGGAGGGGGCTGAGGTCATGACACTAACTTTAATTCAAAACAATTTATCTCAGACTTGAATATACTTAATGATGACTAAGCATCCAAGGGCTCTCTGAGATACAATCACAATGCAGAGAAAAAAAGTTCTATGTCAATTACACATTAAATGAGCATCTCTTTATCCCCAAACAAACAAGTGTCCTCTCATTGAGATTGCCCTGCCAGAACTGTCTTCAAAGCACATCACCTTTCATAGATTCTAGAGTAGAGGCCAAACCCATTTAATTTTATGAAGCACAAGAGACTGCAGCTGCTGGAATCAGCAATTTTTCCTCCTTAGACAACCCATTTATTCTAGCAGTCAACCTTCGATCTTTCTGAAATGAAGCAACCAAAACTCCCAAAAGCACTTTGTCTTTATGAAGTCCTGGACAGCTGTAGGAAGATTTTCCAGGTTTATACTCCACTCTTCTTATAATGAATATCAACATTCTTTTTGCTTTCCTAATTACTCACTGTTCCTGGATACGTATCTTTGAAATACATGTTTGGTATTTGGCAAATCTCTCCAAACACCAGTATTTATTGTCACATTTATAACTTCATTTATGCATGCCATACTGCATCTGCTATGTACTTCTCAAAATCATCTTAAAGCTAATTAACTTTCTCCTCAGAAGAGACACTAGGATAGTGTGTTGCTTCCCGGTTGCTAGGGTCCAGGATGTCTCTGAGCAGTTGCAGAATATTCTTGAAGGGGAGGGTGAGCAGCAGGAAATTGTGGTATATGTTGGTACCAATGAGATAAGCAGGAAAGGGGTAGAGATCCTGCACAGCAGGTTTAGGGAGTTAGGAAGGAGGCTGAAGAGCAGGACCTCCAAGGTGGTAATCTCCAGATAACTCCCAGTGTCACAAGCTGATGAAGGTCAGACAGGAAGATAGCACAGATGAATGAGTGGCTGAGGAGATGGTGCAGGGAGCAGGGTTTCAATTTCTTGGATCATTGGAACCTTTTCTGGAAAAGGAGTGACCTGTACAAGTGGGACAGGTTCCACCTGAACTGGAGGAGTACCAATATCCTGGGAGGGAGGTTTGGTGTTGGGGAGGGTTTAAACTAGATTTGCAGGGGGGTGGGAACTGAAGTGAAGAGGCAGAGGGTGGGGTGGTTGGCACACAAGTAGAGACGGGAGTTTGTAGGGAGTTTATGAGGAAGGATAGTCAGATGATAGAGCAAAGAAGCACTTAGCCAGATGGTCTGAGATCTGTCTATTTTAATGCAAGGAGTATCATGAGCAAGGTGGATGAACTTAGGGCGTGGATCAATATATGGAACTATGATGTTGTAGCCATTACAGAGACTTGGATGAATCAGGGACAGGAATGGCCGCTGAGTGTACCAGGCTTTAAATGTTTCAAAAAGGACAGGGAGAGAGATAAGGAGGTGGGGGCATGGCGCTAGTGATTAGGGATAATATCACGGCTGCAGAAAAGGAGGAAATCATGGAGGGATGTCTACTGAGTTGTGGGTGGAAGTCAGAAACAGGAATGGGGCAATAATTCTACTGGATGTTTTTTATCGACCCCCCCCCCCCCCCCAATAGTCCAATAGTAACAAAGACATCAAAGAGCAGATAGGGAGACAGATTCTGGAATGGTGCAATAATAGTAGGGTTGATGTGATGAGCAATTTTAACTTTCCTAATACTGATTGTCATCTCCTGATGCAGTATGTAGATAAGCCAACTAGGGGAGAGGATGTACTTGATATGGTATTGGGAAATGAACCTGGTCAGGTGTCAGATCTCTCAGTGGGAGAGCGTTTTGGAGGTAGTGATGACAACTCTATCTCTTTTACAATGGCACTGGAGAGGGATAGAATAGAAAATTTGGGAAAATATTTAATTGGGGTAGGGGGAAAATATGATACCATTAGGCAGGAACTTGGGAACATAAATTGGGAGCAGATGTTCTCAGGGAAATGCATGGCAGAAATGTGGCAAATGATCAGGAAACACTTGCATGGGGGGACATCACGTGATGACGTAGGATCGAGACGCAGGGACCCAGCTCTCCCGTAAAAAGTTAATAAATTAATGTTTAAATGAAGAAAAGTTAGTCAATACTCTCTAAAAGTTGCTTATAAACGACTCCGGACTGTGTCAAGCTATGCCTCAAGGAAAGAAGATGAAGAAAACTAATACCGGGAAGACTACGCAAGCTGGAACAAGAGCGAGGCCCACGTCTACCGAGGAGCCGCGATCTCAGGTACATTGTATCGCCGGTGATACTGAACAGGAGATGGTGGCAACGCTTGCCACTTCCAAAGGAAAAAACCATCGTGAACTGCGCAAACGCGAAGGATGGACCATGCGCAAACAGGAACAAAAAGAACTACAAAGCCCAGCTACCACTGCAACTGAAAGTGATAGCGAATCGGAGGGAGAGTCAAATCTCTCGGAAGGATCAGCTGAAGGAGGTAAAAGTCCTTCTAGAAATATAGAAAAGACTTTGAGGCAAATAATGCGTAAATTAGACACATTAAAAGTAATTAAAAATAACCAAAAAAAACTCAAAAAAAAAAATGACCAATATGGAGACTATGCTTGATAAAATGACAAAGAGACAGGAAAAAATGGAAAAAAGAATTACGGACTTGGAAACTACAACGGAAGACATGGTTGAAAGAATGGACAAAATGGAAAAGGAAAATACTGCTTGGACATCAGAAAGAAAACAATTTATGGAAAAAATTGATAAGCTTGAAAATCTCAGTAGACGAAATAATATTAAAATTGTTGGACTTAAAGAAGATATAGAAGGAGAAGATCCAATAAATTTTTTTCAAAAATGGATCCCTAAAAAATTGAAAATGGAAAGAGAAACTCCAATTGAGATTGAATGGGCGCATAGATCTTTAAGGTCAAGACCTCGAGCTGACCAAAACCCACGATCAATTTTGATAAAATGCTTACGATACCAAGACAAAGAAAAGATCCTGAAGGCCGCTGCCCAAAGTGCCAAAAATAGAAACGGGCCACTGATGATAGCAGGGAAACCAATTCTTTTTTATCCTGATATAAGTTACAACCTGTTGAAGAGAAGGAAGGAATTTAACCCAGCGAAAAAAGCCTTATGGGAAAAGGGTTATAAATTTACAATGCGTCATCCAGCAACACTGATAATTTTTTTGGAGGACAGAAAATTTTTTTTTTCCGACTATCGAAAAGCGGAGGAGTTTGTACAAGAACTTCCATCTATTCGCTAACTACACATAGAGGCTTCCAAACGTAATGGATTAAAGATGAAGATAGAACCAAGGAACAGAAGTGATGGACATTTATGGATATTACAGAAGAGAAAAGCAAAATTTTAGAAATACTAAATGAGAATAGTATTTTTTTTTTTTTTCTCTTCTTATACATATACTTTTTTATGTTGCGGGGGAGCTGGGAGGCTGTGGATCGGTTACTGCGGGATTCACGTGTGTAATCATGGCGGTTGCCATGACCCGTACAGCAGAGGGGGGTAATGTTGTGTCTTTTTTCCACAACATTAGTAGGGGGGTATTTTTTTTTTCCTTTATATTTTAATTTTTTTCTATCTTTTTGCCTGGATGAATGGTGGGGACACACATAGCAACATGGAGACTTTTATAAAGATTTCCCAGGATACCACGAAAGTGGAAAGATTAGGTATTATTATAGATTGAAAAGAAAAAGAACTTTAACATATATTTTAAAAAAAAAATGAGAACTCCGTGGAGTATGTGGGGATCTTCCAACATCCAGGCATTCCCTTTTTTTTTCTCTTTCTTATTTTTTTAATAGGGATGTTAGGGGGGAGGGGGTTAAGGGGAGGGGGCTGGGTAACACTTTTTTTTCATGCACATTTATTCTGTAACAATTTGAAAACAATAAAAAAAAAGTTTAAAAAAAAAAAAAAAAAAAAGGAAACACTTGCATGGTGTTCTGCATAGGTATATTCCATTGAGGCAGGAAAAGGATGGTAGGGTAAAAGAACCATGGTGTACAAAGGATGTAGAAAATCTAGTTATGAAGAAAAGCATATGAAAGGTTCAAGAAACTAGGTACTGTTAGAGCTCTAGAAAATTACAAGGGTGCCAGGAAGGAGCTCAAGAATGAAACTAGGAGAACTAGAAGAAGCCATGAAAAGGCATGTGTGGAATGCACTGCCAGTGAAGGTGGTAGAGATAGTTTTAAGAGACTCTTAGATATGTACATGGAGCTTAAAAAATAGAAGTCAATATGGTAAGGAGATTCTAGACAGCTTCTAGAGTAGGTTACATGGTCGGTACAACATTGTGGGCTGAAGGGCCTGTAATGTGCTGTAGATTTTCTATGCTCTATGTTCCTAATCCCACCTAGCTTCATGCTGTTATAAATATTGCATTCAAATTCCCTCACCCTTACCCGTTTATATCATGAATAGCTGGGACCGTAACCACTGATCAATATAGTAACCCGCCATTCAGGACCAGCCACCCGAAAGACACATTTTGCTCCTCTGTTTACTGTCTCAGACCGCTTTTCAATCCTTACCAGCATATTACCAACAAGAGAAATTCTGCAGATGCTGAAAATCCAAACAATACACACAAAATGCTGGAGGAACTCAGCAGGCCAGGCAACATCTATGGAAAAGATTAGTCAACATTTTGGGCTAAGACACTTCATCCTTGGAACTGGAGGAAAAAAGGTGAGGTCAGACGAAGAAGATGGGGTGAAGGGAGGAAGAAATATGTTATTTACTTGGATTTCCAGAAGGCATTCAGTAAGGTTCCACATAAAAGACTTATTCATAAGATAGGGATGCCTAGACTTGGGGGTAGAGGACTCATTAAATAATAGAAAGCACAGAATTGGGATACATAAGTATTTCTCTAATTGACAATCAGTGGTGAGCGGTGTGCCACAGAGGTCATTGCTGGGCCCACAACTGTTCACAATATACATTAATGATCTAGAAGAGGGGACCAAGTGTAGTGTATCTAAGTTTGCTGATGATATGAATTTGAGTGGAATAGCAAATTGTGCAGAAGGTACGGACAGTCTGCAAAAAGAGATATAGATAGGTTAAGTTTGTGGGCAAAGGTCTAGAGTACAACATTAGTAAATGTGAGGTCATCCACTTTGAAAGGAAAAATGAAAGAGCTGGTTATTATTTAAATGGTACAAAATTACAGCACGCTACTACGCAGAAGGACATGGGAGTGCTTGTGCATGAATCACAAAAGATTGGTTTGCAGGTGCAGCAGGCTATCAAAAAGGCAAGTGGAATGTTGGCTTTCATTGCTAGAGAGACTGAATTTAAGAGCAGGGAGGTTATGCTACAACTGTACAGGGTACTGGTGAGCCCACACCTGGTCTCATCTCCTTACTTGAGGAAGGATATACTGGCTTTCGAGGCGGTGCAGAGGTTTACCAGGTTGATTCCAGAGATGAGAGGGTTAGACTATGAGAAGAAACTGAGTCGCCTGGGTCTGTACTCACTGGAATTCAGAAGAATGAGAGGAGATCTTATAGAAACATATAAAATTATGAAAGAGATAGATAAGATAGAGGCAAGAAAGTTGTTTCCACTGGTATGCGAAACTAGAACCAGGGAACATAGCCTCAAGATTCAGAGGAGTAGATTTAGGATAGAGATGAGGAGGAACTGCTTTTTCCAGAGAGTGACAAATCTGTGGAAATCTCTGCCTAATGAAGCAGTGGAAGCTACCTCAGTAAATACATTTAAGGAAGGTTGGATAGATTTTTTGCATAGTAAAGGAATTAAGGGCTATGGAGAAAGGCCATGGGGAAAAGCCAAGTAGGTGGAGATGAGTCCATGGCTAGATCAATCATGATCTTATTGAACGGCAGAGCACACTCGATGGGCCAGATGGCCTACTCCTGTTCCTATTTCTTATGTTCTTATATACAAGGTAGTAGGTGATAGGGAAAATGGGAGGGGTGAATTAAAGAGCTGGGAAGTCGATCGGTGAAAGAGATGAAGGGCTGGTGAAGAGGAATCTGATAAGAGAGAAAAGAATGCCATGAAAGAAAGGGAAAGGGGAAGGAGGAGCACCAGGGGGAGGTGATGGGCAGGTAAGGAGATACGTTGAGAGAGGGAAATGGGAATGGGGAATGGTGAGGGAGAGGGTTTGGGGGTGTAGTGCATTACTGGAAGTTCTAGAAATCGATGCTCATGCCATCAGGTTGGATTACAAGGTGTTGCTCCTGAGTGTGACCTCATCACGGTAGTAGAAGAGGCTATGAACTGACATGTTAGAATAGGAATTGGAAGTGGAATTAAATTGGGTAGACACTGGGAGATTCCACCTTTTCTGGTAGGTGTCTCCCAATCTATATCAGATCCCACCAATATACAGAAGGCCCTACCAGGAGCACTGTATATAGTAAATGACTCCAAAAGACTCACAGGTGAAGTGTCACCTCACCTGGAAGGACTGTTTGGGGACCTGAATGATAGTGAGGGAAATGGTGTTGGGGCAGGTGTAGCACTTGCTCCTCTTGGAAGGGTAAGTGCCAGGAGGGAGATCGGTGGGGAAAAATGAATGGATAAGGAAATCGTGTAGGAAACGAGGGAATGATCCCTGTGGAAGCAGAAAGTGGGGGGTGGGGGGTTGGGGAGGGAAGGCACTGGTGTGGGATCCTTTTGGAGACGGTGTAAGTTATAGAGAATTATGTGCTGGATGCAGAGGCTGGCAGAGTGATAGGTGAGACAAGAGGAACACTAACCCTGGTGGTGCAGCACAAGGATGGGGTAAGGGCAGACGTGCATGAAATGGAAGAGAAGTAGTTAAAAGCAGTGTTAAAGGTGGAGGAAGGGAAGCCCTTTTCTTTGAAAGAGGAGGGCATCTCCTTAGTTCTGGAATGAAAATCCTCATCCTGAGAGCAGATGCAGCGGAGATGGAGGAATTGAGAGAAGGGATAGCATTTGTTCAAGTAATCAGGTGGGAACAGAATCCAGATAGCTGTGAGAGTCAGTGGGTTTATAAAACACATCAGTAGATAAGCTGTTTCCAGAAATAAAGACAAAGAGATCCAGAAAGGGGAGGGAGCTGTCAGAAATGGACCAGGTAAAGTTGAGGACAGGGTAGAAGTTGAAGGTAAAGTTGGTGAAGTAAACAAGCTCCACATGGGTGCAAGAAGCAGCACCAATGCAGTCATCGATGTAGCGTCAGAAAAGTTGGGGCGTGATACCAGTGCAGGCTTAGAACATAGACTGTTCTATGTAGCCAACAAAAATGCAGGCATAGCAGAGAACTATGCAAGTGCCCATTGCTACACCTTTTGTTTGAAGGAAGTGGGAGGAAACAGAGAAATTATTGAGAATGAAGACCAGTTCCACCAGATGGAGGACAGTGATGGTGGAGTGGAAACTGTTGGGTCTGGTATCCAGAAAGAAACAGAGAGCTTTGAGGCCTTCATAGTGGGGGATGGAGATGTACAGGGATTGTATTTCCATAGTGAAAATAAGACGCTCAGGGCCAGGATCTTGAAATCATTGATAAGATCAAGAGTGTGTGAAGTGTCATGGATGTAGGTAGGAAGGGACTGAACTTGGGGGGTGGGGGGGGGGGTAAAGCTGAGCCGAGGTATTCAGATACGAGTTCAGTGGGGCAGGAACAAGCGAAAATAATGGGTCTACCTGGACAGGCAGGTTTGTGAATCTTTGGTAGGAGGTAGAATTGGGAGGTGCGGGGAAGGGAACTATGAGGTTGGTCACAGTGGATGAGAGATAACGAGAGTTAAGGTTGGCGATGGTGTGGGAGACGATGGCCTGGTGTTCGTTAGTGTGGTCCTCCTTGAGGGGTAAGTAAGAGGAGCGGTCGACAGCTGTCACCTGGCAGTCTACCAGACTACTACAGCACCCCCCTTATCTACTGGTTTGATGATGATGTTAGGATTAGTGTGGAGAGAGTGGAGAGCAGTGCTTTTGGAAGGAATGAGGTTAGAAATGGAGTCAGAATTGGTGAAGTTACAACAGTTGATGTTTCATCGGCAGTTGGTAATGAAAAGATTCGGAGCAAGCAGAAGATCAGAGTGGGGTGTCCAGGAAGAGGAGGAGGGCTGAAGACAAGGGAAGGGGTCATCGATGCAGGTTGAAGAGTCCTTGCCAAAGAAGTAGGCATGGAGACGGAGGCAGTGGAAGAAGAGCTCAGCGTCATGGTGGGCATGGAACTCACGGAGATGTATTACCCACATCCGCATGTGCTTTAGCAATGCACAATCAGCTGTACAGGAATTACTGATTTGTGGAACTAGTGACCTGTCCTGAAGAAGGGTCTCAGCTCAATACGTCAACTGATTGTTCATTTCAATGGATGCTTCCTAACCCAGAGTTCCTCCAGCATTTTGTGTGTGCTACTCTGAGCTTCCAGCGCCTAATTCATTCTGAAAATTCAAACGCATCACATACACTAGTACTCACTTATTTATTTTGCTTGTTACATTAAAAGAAACTCCAGAAATGTTAGTAAACGATTTATCTTCCACAAATTCTTGTTGACTTTGTCTAATCCTGTCATTTAAAAAAAATGTATTTTTTTTAAAATCACCGTTATCACATCCCTAATGCACATCTCCAGCATCTCCCTCTCATGTTAGGCAATTGGTGTAGAGTTCTCTATTTTCTTTTAACTGGGCTCAGTCCTTTTTTTTGAGAAATATCCTCCAAATCTGCAGCAACCATTCCACAATCTATAAAACTTTACAGGTGACAAAATGCATTTATGATTTCCAAGGCTGTACTTTCCAATAATTTCTAGAATGCAAATGATCAGATGCTAAGAATTTATTGCCTTTTAATAGAAATTCTCCAGTACTTCCTCCACCCTTTTACAAATACTAATTTCCTTTAAGTTCTTCTTTCATATTACATTCTTAATTACCTACCATTTTTGAGAAATTATGTATGTCCTCTTATATGAAGAGAGAGCCAAAGTATATGTTATTACTCTGCCATTGTTTTGCTCTCCAGGATTGTAGGCTTGAAGTAAGTTTTTCTAGGTTAACCAGTTGTCTATGCAAAGGTGAAAACAGTAAAGGGAAAGCAAAAATCAAGCAGATGGAACCAAGTAAGAAGAGTGTGGGAAAAAGAAAAGAGGGAGGTAAAAACAGAGGCTGGAAGGTGATAAGGGAGGGATGATGGGCAGATGGAAGTACGTGGTGGAAGGGATAAGAATAGCCCAGGAGGGACAAAACACATATGATTTGCAAATGGAATCAAATGAAGAAGGATAAAAAGTCTTGGTAAGGGAAAAGACAAACGTGAGGAAAGACACCTTGACAGACCAATAGGAGCAATCAAGAAAACTAGGGGCATGGGAGTGGAATCCTCTATTTCTCAGACGTCAACTCTCACCCATCTCCACCCAACCCAAGACCAGACAACCATTTGGTGGAGCATCTGTACTGCCCATAACAACAACCCATTCGCACTCAATCCATTTGTCCTCATCCTTCTTCATTGCCACAGTGAGACCAAATGCAAGTGAAAAGAACAGTTCACATTTCATTTGGATGGCTGAGAGCCCAATGATATGAACAATGAATTTTCCATTTTCTAGCAACCCATTCCCCTTGTATTCCTTTCTCCAAGAGGTTCTCTTCTACAAATTTCAATTATCTCCCCAACCTGGCTCTATCTACCCGATCCAAATGGATTTCTTCTCACTTAGCGTACAAATTCCAATTATCTCCCCAGCCTGGCTCCATCTACCCATCATTCGCCCTTTATCTGACTCCACTTCACACTTCCCAGCCTCTGCCTTGACCGTTCCACCTCCCCTCACCTACTCAATAAGCCTGATATTTTCCCCATGTTTCAACCTGCCACTCACCAGCCTCCACCCCTAAACCAACTACCCCAACCCCACCTTGCTCCATCTGACAATCACTCCCACCTCACCTGGTTCCACCCATCACCTACCAGCCTTTGTCTGTCCACTCTATGGTGGCTATATTTAACCTACACAATCAATCCTAAAGTGCCAATCGTCTCTTTACCTCCAGTTTATTTTCTGCTCAAGATTTAATCATCTGCAGTCTCATGCAGCTCTACAATGACTACTTGATCACATAAACCCCACCTGCAAATATGTGTTATCAACTCAATTTTGTTCTCAGAACTTCAAACCAGGCAGAGAATTTTTTTTTTTTAAAAGCAGTTTGCCCTACTTTGACTTTATTTGCTGCTATACCTTACCATTATAATTCTGTCCTTTTCTGCACAATTTGCTGAGCAATTACTGTACACCACATAGCAATATAACACTGTCATTTCTCTTTATGTATCGTCTCTTACTTTAATGCCTTTACCTCTTAGCATTCTCTTTGGCGGCAGCGCTGGCACCATCCTATATGGAAATCGCTGGAGCAACACCTCATGGAACACCACAAAATCATTGTATCGTCTATAAACAGAGGACTTGAATCGCTGAAAAGAAAAGAGAGTATGATTGAAGTTTTCTTTGTTTTATGTCATCTTAATTCCAAATTCTTAAGGACATCATGAAGATCCAATTGCCCAACTAGTTGGAAGTAAGCAGACTTCCCATCAATCATTAAATCTATTGTCTCATCTAATGTTGATTGGCAGCTGAAACAAGAGTTCTAGTTCAATCTATTTCAGAGACTTATTTTGGCTGCCTTGATCAATAATAAAGAATTTCATGTATCTTTCCAAATGCATGTGCACAAAATTCCAGTGTAGCACTATCGCGTCTATGTGCATTATTGCAATATTTACCCCTTATTTAACCACTCAGAGAAACAATCTAGTAATTTAATTGTTCCTGTGGTACTAGGAACATAGCAGATACCATATTCCCTCAGTAACTATACTTAAAAAGCACCTCACTGGTGGTAACTGATGTGGAAATGCTCTAGGGGTTTGTATAATGCACAAATAAATTCTTGACTCCTCCCCCCCCCCAAGATACTTAGAAAAGATACAATATATACACCAGAATTACATATTATAACATAGAGGTATGTGCTTGTGAATTAAATATACTGGCAACCATTCACAAAGCAGAAACTGCAAGAGGCTGTGATTCAAAGTCAAAATAAATTTATATTGAAGTACATATATGTCACCATATACAACTGAAATTCATTTTCTTGCGGGCATACTCAATAAATCCAATAACCATAATAGAATCAATGAAAGACCGCACCAACAGGGTGGACAACCAGTGTCCAAAAGACAAAAACTGTGCAAACACAAAAAGAAAAATAATAATAAATAAGCAATAAATTTCAAGAAAATAAGATGAAGAGTCCTTGAAAATTAGTCCATAGGCTGTGATAACAGTTCTGTGACAGAGCAAGTGAAATTAAGTGAAAATTATCCCCACTGGTTCTAGAGCCTGACGTTAGAAGTTGATAATTGCTCCTGAACCTGGTGGTGAGAGTCCTGTATCTTCTCTCTGATGGCCGCAGTGAGAAGAAAACATGACCTCTGTGTTGAGGGTCCCTGATGATGGATGCTGTTTTCCAGTGACAACACTCCTTGTAGATGTGCTCAACAGTGGGAGGGTTTCACCTGTGTTAGACTAGGCCACTTCCTCTACTCTTTGTAGGATTTTCTGTTCAAGGGCACTCTCCACCACACACCTATAGAAGTCACCAAAGTTATACTGTAGATGTCATGCCGAATCTTCACGAATTCCTCAGGAAGTAGAGGCTCTGCTGCACTTTCTTCATAATTTCACTTATGTGCTGGGCTCAGAACAGATTCTCTGAAATGATAACACTGAGGAATTTAAAGTTGCTGACCCTCTCCACCTCTGATCCCCTGATGAGGACTGACTGCCTCATGGACCTCCAGTTTCCTCCTCCTGAACTCAATAATCATCTCCTTGGCCTTGCTGACATTAAATAAAAGGTTGTTGTTGTGGCACCAGTCAGCCAGATGTTCAATCTCTCTCCTACATGTGTTGTTTTGTATCATATTGTATTGGAGAGTTCAGTAATATCAGAATGTCTTTTAAAATAATTCACATTTATATGGCACATTTTTCATTGTTAAGCTTTCAAGACAGTTTCATGGATTAGATTATCAGCAAAAATTTGATGACACTTCAAACAAAAAAGCAGATACTAGAACAGGGACCAAAGTTTGGTCAGTGAAGTAGACTTCAAGCAGTTTTAAAGAGCAAGTAGATTTAGGAAGTGAATTGGTGAGCTCAGAGTCTGGATCAATGAAGTTTGGTCACTGAAGGAACTGAGGATAAAAATTTAAAATACTGAAATATTCAGCAAGTCAAGCAGCATCTGCAGATGGAAAGAAAAAAAAGACAGTTAATCTTTCAAGCTGATGGCTGTTCCCCATCAGGATCAGACTTAGGAAATTACAGAAAGGTCTGAAGAGTGTAGGATCGAAAGGAAATTACAGATAAAGGATGTGTCAAATTTAGAGAGGGATTCGAACAGAATAACTCAAATGTTAAAATGAAGACTTTGGGGGAAAAAAGTGCCAATACAAGTCAGCAAGCACAGGGATTGAAGCTCAGGCATTGTGGAAGACAACACAAAACCAGAGAACACCAATGGCTGGCCACTGATGGATTAAACCCTTGGTTCAAACTTACCTGACTGGAAACCTCATACTCCACGTGTTTTAGGAATAGACCCTTCTTCTCTGGAATTAGTTCCACCTGTACCATGTCGATGTGCAACAGGTCTTGTAGAGTCCATGACAGGAGAATAGGATTCCCCCTATCCTGCATCCGGAGCGACTCCAGCTCACTCACATCACCCAAATGAGGCTTTGGAAACTCTTGGGAAGAAGTAGCTTGTTATAAAGTGATACAAGGAATCTCAGTCACCCTTGGTCTCAATTGCACTGTCAGCTTGCAATTTTCAGTGCATATCTTAACATTCATTTGCAGAAGATACCATGTGCTTGGCAATTATCCATTATAAAACTTTCCTCAAACAACTTTTTTCCTCTAGTTTTATACATATGGGCATATATATAGTACTGTGGAAAAGTCTTGGGTATATATGATGCCTAAGAATTTTGCACGGTACTGTGGTAATTTTAAGTATTGCAAAAAGAAACGAATTTCAATACATGTGTGTTGATGAACCTGATTCTGATATGGGTCTCTATTGTGGACTGAGAATGGGAAGGGGACAGGAAGAGGGAAAATCATTGTTGGGAAAAGAGGAAGAGAGAGGGGAGGAAACAGGACACTAGAGAGACCTTCTGTAATGATCAATAAACCAAATATTTGGAATCAAATGACCTTGTCTGGTGCCTCAGGGCTGGGCTTGTCTGCACCTGTGCCACACTCCCCGCCCTGACATTCCTCCTCTGCCACCTATCCCATGGTGATCCACCTTTGTCAGTTCCAACATCCTTTGCTCTTGCCAAACTTACAAACACACTCTCTGCTCCATGTTGACAAATGCAATACAGTGCAAAAGTCTTTGGCACCCTGGCAATATGCATGTGCCTAATACTTTTGCAAGGTTTTGTACTGTATATAAGCCCAGTGGATGAGTCTCAGGCCACAGAGTAAGATAAAGAGCTCAAGTTCCACTCTGAAGGTAAATTACAAACCAACTATTTCAGTACACTAATGAGCAAGTACTTTATTGCTGGTGATGCAATCCTTTATTGCTGGCATTGGTCAAGAGGTTTGGTAAAGAGAAGTATATTCCAGCACAAGTAAACAAGTTACTTGGACTAATGATCTGAACTCAGAAATTTAAGTCCTTATTTCAGTAACTGGGAAATTTATATTTGATAAATTAACAGTGGTACACAAAAAGTTGGTATTGGTTTAAATGTGAAACCACTAGATTGTTGTAGAAATCCAATTCGTTCTGAGAAGGAAAGATTCAATGACAGAACTCCACATCCATTCTTTCTAGGCCTTTCAATATTCGTTGGGTTTCAATGAGTTCCCTCCTCATTCTTCTGAACTCCAGCAAGAACAGGCACAAAGCCATCAAATGCTCCTCATACGTTAACCCTGTCATTCTCAGAATCATTCTCGTGAACCTCCACTGGACCCTCTCTAATTCAGCACATCCTTTCTTAGATAAGGGACCCAAACCTGCTCACAATCCTCCAAATGCAATCCGAACATTGCTTCATTCAGATTCTTGATTAATAAGGGTATCAAAAATTAGGGGAATAAGGCAGGAAAATGGGGTTGAGAGAGATAATAGATCAGCTATGAGGGAATGGTAGAGCAGGCTCGATGGGCTGAATGCTTAATTCTGCTCCTATGTCTTATGAACATTCTCATCCTAGGTACTTTTCTCTCTCAATGTTACTGAAATGCAGATCAACTATTCATTACAGGTGTCCTCCGCTTTACGAATGTTCGTTTTACACCACTTCGCTTTTACAAAAAACCTATATTAGTAACCTGTTTTTGCACTACAAAGAGGATTTTCGCTTTTACAAAATTATTTCCCATATAAATTAATGGTTCTTCGCTTTACGCCATTTCAGCTTAAGAAAGTTTTCGTAGGAACGCTCTACCTTTGTAGGGGGGGGGGGGGCACCTGTACTTTATTGCTTTTTTAAGATTGTAATGTAACTTACACAAGGACAACACCTCAAAAAGTATTCCATCCGCAGTAAAGAGCAATGTGATATTCCAAGGTCATGGGAAATAAGAGATAAATGTAGGTTGTGGGATATCAGAGATAAATGTAGGTTTGCTCATTTTTATTATTCTCATGGTAATTACTATAGACCGTAAACACAAGCTCCTTGAAACAAAGCAAATAGATAAAACTCAACTCATTTCCATTTATCTTCTGTGATTATTTTACATTTTTTTTATGTGCTCCCCTGCCCGTTTACTCCTAGTGAAAGTTATTCATATATATATTCAACTAGCTGATCCCACCCTGATCTCTTAGGGTGCTTAGGCTAAATGTAGCCACAAACCTCTAAAAGCTAAAGAAACAACTGAGAGCTAAGGCTTTTTAAAAAAAAAATTCCTGAGATGAGCACTAACCAGGATTTATTTCCCATTTCACATGTGTTTAATCCAAGTAATTTCTAAAGATATTTCATAAAATTTATCAAACAAATTACTATGTCTAGAATTAGATATGAATCACACCAGCAAAGGATGGCAGAATTCTTTCCCAACAGGCCTTTACAGAAGCTGATGTACAGCCACCATTACAAGTTATGTTCCTTATTCTAGACTTACTCAACAGAGTTGAAATTCCCCAGCTGCCATTGTCTAGGCCAATAACAAAGCTTCTCTCCTATCCCTGCACTATGTGACTTCCTATAGGAACGGCAAATCCTACACCTTATGGGCTAGGGAAGTGTGTAGTAAAAGTATAAGCTAAATACAGACTAGGATACCGTGTACAGTAAATATCCTGTCTGATTTGTGGAAATTGACAATCCTCTCTATATCCTTAGTACCATGGTGTCCAAATATACAATTGGTGCTTGAAGATGCGCAGAATAGAATCATAAAACAGAATGAATGGATTCTTCCTCTGTTGTACTAATAACCCTATACCAGTTCTTCAAAGGTTAAAAGGATACCCCTTATACTAAACACAAGAAATTCTGTAGATGCTGCAAATCTTGAACAAGACATACAAAATGCTGGAAGAACTCAGCAAGTCAGGCAGCATCTATGGAGGGGTATAATCAGTTGAAGTTTTGGGCAAAGACTCTTCATTAGATGACTGATTATTCCCCTCCACAGACACTGCCTGACTTGCTGAGTTCCTCCAGCATTTTGTGCGTGTGATCCCACACCCCTAGTCTTTTCCTACAGCTCTGCAATTGTATCCTCCTGACAAGCATGAAATAGAGGTGAGATACAAATCTATGTCATAGCCGAGAGGTAATTTCCTGGTAAATTACTACTAAAAGATTACAGAGCCTTCATCAGGATATGCACTCACTTGCCCTCTAGCAGCTAGCAGACTATTGGATATTATCTGGATACCATAAGCCAGTCCTGAACTTTGCAGGACATAATATTTCTAAGATGGAGATCATTTAAAACCTGGGATTAATAGGCTAGGATGAGCATGGCCAGAAAAGTTACCCGTGTATTTTCACTAAATGCAATCTGCACTGTTACTTTGAATCACACCAACACTGCAGGAATGCCTTCATCCCAGGGAGTACAGATATTTAAGAAAGTTGCACATTCTCAGGGGCAGATGGTGATAGCATTAATTGCTGGTTTTTTTTCCTACATCACTATCATTTTGATAGTGAACTTAATTACCAAAATGTTAAAAGTCACATCTTACCATTTACTTCTTTGGAGAGTGAAAGTTCCACATCAGCACTGAATAACATGCCTCCTAAACTTCCTGTTCAAAGGCTGCCTCAGCTCCTAATGTATTAGGAGCGATAAAGGAAGGCCCCTACCTCCTTCCAATCATCACAAAGACTCCATCTACTCATTTTTCAGGACCTTCAGTCGCAGCACTCCTTGCAGATTCTTGAGATCCCAGAGGTCTGGGATCCTCTGCTGCCTTACCTCTGGAAACTGCTAGAATTCAATAGAGTTCCCTGTTCTGCTAATCTTGTATGGTACACAGAACTTCGTGGGAAGTCATGCTGCTGCCACAATACCGGAATCACCCACATATTTCAAAATTACACCTATTTCCTTACTGATACAGGGGTCCAATTTCTGATGCATAAAATGGTCATTTCCAGCTGAGTCACAGTAAGCCACACAGTGAAAGTAACAGTGGCACTTATCCAGTTGCAGTTCTCAACAGAATCTCAATAAATCTCCTGAGGCACTCTCGTAAAAATATTCCAAAATCCTTGATAAGTGGATAATGACTGACTGCCACTTGGAGAGGGTTCAGAGGAGATTCACAAGGACGATTCCAGGAATGAAAAAGGTTATCAATCGAGGAACATTTGATGGCTCCAGGCCTGTACTCGCCGGAAGCAGGGTGGGGGGGGGGGGGGGGGATATCATTGAAACTTTCTTGAATATTGAAAGGTCTAATCAGAGTAAATGTGGAAAGGATGTTTCCCACGGTGGGGGAGTCTAGGACAAGAGGGCACAGCCTCAGGATAGAAGGGCATCCATTTAAAACAGATGCAGAGATATTTCTTTAGCCAGAGGGTGGTGAATTTGTGGAATTTGTTACCACAGACAGCTGTGGAAGCCAGGTCACTGGGTTCATTTAAGGCAGAGATTGATAGGTTCTTGATCAGACACAGCATCCAGGGTTACAGGGAGAAGGCCAGGGAGTGGGGCTGAGGAAGAGAAAAAAGGATCTGCCATGATTGAATGGCAGAGCAGACCAAATGGCCTAATTCTGCTCCTATGCCTTATGATTATAAAGCTTTGCACTGAGGAAGAACTCAACTTACCTTGTGCAATATTCTCCAACAGTTTGGCTGAAGGCTGTTTCCCCTGCTGAGCTAGGGCAATCAACACCAGACCTTTGTACAGAGCAGACTTTGAGAGAGGTTCCTCCTTTGATGATTCTACTAGTTCAGCAATCTGGAACCACAACACACAAAAATAAGTCAAACTAATAAAATGAGCAAAGAAAATCTTCTTCTCTCCAGGTGAGATAAATATGGCTGTTTGAGAGGCTCATGTATGAAACATGATGACTAATACTTAAGCAAAAAGTAGTTACTGGCTATAAAGTGCTTGGAGACTTTATAAGTGAACTCCAGTTACTGTTCCACATTCACAAGCAGCTATTGAAATGGTGCAGCTTGAAGCCTTTACAACGCAGTACCACTGATCAATTGATAGCTTTATATACTAAAGTAAAACTCCACAATAATTCCCTATTCAATCCCATTAGTTCAGCCTCTTACTCAGGTGCTGGTTCCCACAATCCTTTCCCACCAGGCTCTGTTTCTGAATCTTCCTTGGAACTTGTCTGATCCACAGGAAAATACTGTATTCTACTGTGTGTCATTTGTCATTTGAAAAAAGTAAATTACAAGTTTATTGAAGTAGTAATAGAATAATATTAAACAGATTGGAAAATTTACTCATCCAGAAAGTATCTGGATTAATAGTATTTTACTACTCTAACTCAAATGCCAGTCCAAAATATAATCTGCTTAATCCACCTCAGTTATTAACTCTCCAACTTTTAATATTTCCATGTACCTATACACCACTCAAAAAGGCCCTCCAGAAATTTACATCCTCTATCTAAATTTTTACATCATAAGCCTATCAATTCATGCAGAGAGACTGCTATCTTACCTGGTTTTGTATAATGGGTGGCAGCTTCGTTCTATTCAACAGCTTGTGAAAGACACTTCCCTGGACTCGGTCCTCCTGCTTACAGCAAATTGCTTCATATACTTCTCGGTAATAGGGTGGCACATCACCTAGAGTAAAAGATGAAGGTATTGATTGAATAAAAATAGCAAATTCCAAGGGTCACCTCCCTACATCTTTCAGCCAGATGAAGCACCTTGACCCAAAACATCAATTGTCCACTTCCCTCCACAGATGCTGCCCAACCGAATGAGTTCCTCTAGTCTCCAGATTCCAATGTCCTTAGTCTCGTCTCTACCACCTACAAGGTTAAAGTCAACAAAGCACATGGAAACCCACAGATTCCCCAAGTCACAAATTAGCCTGACTTGCAAAATCACCATTTGTTCACTGCCAACAAGCCTAAGCCCTCAAATTCCCTACCCAACCTATGGGAGCCTCATTCTACAGACTAAAGTTGACAGCAGCTTCCTTGGGCAACAAAAGCTGACCTTGCATTTTAAGCCCACAACATTGTCTCCCCATTACCTGTTGTTATTGTACAACTCAACAATATTTTAAGAACTCACCGCTCATCCAATTTCATTTCTGTTTCTGCTCTGTCAAGTTACTTTTATTGTCATTTCGACCATAACTGCTGGTACAGTACATAGTAAAAATGAGACAACGTTTTTCAGGACCATGGTGTTACATGACACAGTACAAAAACTAGACTGAATTATGTAAAAACAAACAACACAGAGAAAGCTACACTAGACTACAGACCTACACAGGACTGTGTAAAGTGCACAAAAACAGTGCAGGCATTACAATAAATAATAAACAGGACAATAGGGCAAGGTGTCAGTCCAGGCTCTGGGTATTGAGGAGTCTGATAGCTTAGGGGAAGAAACTGTTACTTAGTCTGGTCATGAGCGCCCGAATGCTTCGGAGCCTTTTCCCAGACGGCAGGAGGGGGAAGAGATTGTATGAGGGGTAATGAGGTCCTTCATAATGCTGTTTCCTTTGTGGATGCAGCATGTAATGTAAATGTCCGTGATGGCGGGAACAGAGACCCCGATGATCTTCTCAGCTGACCTCACTATCCGCTGCAGGGTCTTGCGATCCGAGATGGTGCAATTTCCGACCAGGCAGTGATGCAGCTGCTCAGGATGCTTTCAATACAACCCATGTAGAATGTGATGAGGATGGGGGGTGGGAGATGGACTTTCCTCAGCCTTCGCAGAAAGTAGAGACGCTGCTGGGCTTTCTTTGCTATGGAGCTGGTGTTGAGGGACCAGGTGAGATTCTCCGTCAGGTGAACACTAAGAAATTTGGTGCTCTTTACGATCTCTACCAAGGAGCCATCGATGTTCAGCGGGGAGTGGTCGCTCTGTGCTCTCCTGAAGTCAACAATCATCTCTTTTGCTTTGTTCACATGAAGAGACAGGTTGTTGTCTCTGCACCAGTCCGTTAGCCGCTGCACTTAACGGCTCGAGATAATTTCCATAATTATTCAAAAATTCCATTGTTAGATCATGATACTACTCAGAAAACAGTGAATTAGGGGGTTCAAAAAAGTGACAAAAGCCTCATCAGTATCAATGTATTTAAGAACAATTTATGCAAAGTCTATGGCTACAAAGCAATGGCGATCAGTAGGTATACAGGAGAGACACAGATTGGCCAGTTGAGTGATGTCACAACAGCTTCACACTCAATGTCACCAGGACCGAGGAATTGATTATGGACGTAGGAAGGAGAATTCAGAACTCACTGAGGGTCTGCGGTGGTTAGGATGATCAGCTTCAGGTCTGCAGACATCAACATTTCAGAGGATCTATCCTGGGGCCCAACACTGATGCAATCATGAAGAAGGCATGCCAGTGGGTTCCACTTCTTTATGAGTTTGATGAAATTTGGTATGTCACCGAAGACTTGCAAATTACTACAGAGAGCAATCTGAAAGGTTGCATTAGCGCCAGATATGGAGGCTCCAGTGTGCAGGTTCAGAGGATTGATGGCGAGGCATAATGCTCAAGAAGGCAGCATTCACATTAAGGTCCCTCACTATCTGGGACATGCACTCATCTCGTTACAAGGATTGGGGAGGAGGCAAAGGAGCCTGAAGCCCTTCACTCAATAATTCAAGAACAGCTTCTTCCCGCCCATCAGATTTTTTTGAACAATCCAAGAACACTACCTTATGATTCATCTTTTGCACTATTTATTTACTGTAACATAGTAATTTTTATGTACAGGCAGTCCCTGGGTTACGTACGAGTTCCGTTCCTGAGTCCGTCTTTAAGTTGGATTTGTACGGAAGTCGGAACAAGTACATCCGGTATTATTTAGCGTCAGTCAGTCAAACGTTTGTCTCAGTATATAGTATATATTTTACCTTTCTATGCATATAAAACACAATAAACATATGTATTCCAATAATTAAACCACTGCATTGCTTAGTAATAATTATAGCTTTCATCGGGGCAGGGCCTTTCACATGCTCCATTATTCTCACTTTATCCATTATCTTTTAAAATTGTTCCGATCGTTGACTGACTGTAGCCTAATGCTTTTCCAATGACCAATGGCATTTCACCTCTTTCCAAATGCTTTATTATTTCCACTTTATTTTCAATCGCGATCGCTTCCCGTCAATGGAACAGAAACACTGTGGGTGGCAGCTCCCGAGCTTTGCCGGCTCCCAAGGTCCGCTGGGTCCTAAGGACCACCACATTGAGACAGGCTAAATGGGACAAGTGGTGGCTGTGCTGGGTTTGGGTATTTGATCCTCCACAATATTCCGCATGGGAATTTAAACTGGAGGTGGCAGTGTTTTTTTTTAAACGAGGTCGAGTTGCGAGCTCGACATCAACCCAGCACGGATGGTACGAGAGTTACTGGATCAACATCAACCCAGCATGGGAACGTTCTATCACTGGATCAAACTCGGGAAACTCCGTTCTCCAGCCCAGCGCTGATCTCACCATGCCACTAGTCGACCGGAACGGGGGGGGGGGGGGGGGGGGGAGGGGTGGGGTCAGGGTGAATCTTACTAAGAAAAATTTAAGCCAAATACAAAGTTAAACACCCAACACAGTGTCAACGGCAACGACTTAAAATGGCGGACAGCGTTCTCCTTCCTCGGTTCATAAGTACGAGTTGTCTGTAAGTCGGACGTTCGTAACTCAGGGACTACCTGTATTCTATTATACTACTGCCATAAAACAACAAATCTCAGGACATATGTCAGTGAACCTGATTCTGAATTTATCTGTGCAAAGTAATATTTCTTGTACATTCAAGGAAATACAAAACTTAAATATCATTTTTTTCATACTCCTATACAATGTTTTCTCACTATCCTTAGGTGCTTAGACTAAAATATATATTTTTTTCAAATCATCAGTCACACCAAAACTGTGTGGGTATGAGAAGAAAGGTCACCTTTGTCTCTCAACAGTAACACCTTGGTAGGATGGTTCGGGATTACAAACCTCACTCACATCTAATTTTTACATAATGCACTTCAGGCAACTGATTTTATTTGTGGACTAAATTTACTAAAAAGTGAACAATTATCATGAAGATCATTGGTTATCATTACAGCACTAGGCAGAGTGACGTTTCATAATCGATATCCTGATGAAATAAGATGACAGAAATTGCAACCACTGCCTTGTAGAACTCTGGGAGAGAAAAAAGCTGAAATGAAAATCCAAAGTGGAAGCTTTGGACAGTGATGAAGCAGGCTTACAATTTACCTCAACTCTACACTACATTAGCTCTACACTTCCTGCAAACAAGTTTGCACAATTGAAAGGACATGTGCAACTATTAATCAGCTAGCAAAGACCTGGGCTTTTGTTCTCAGATCAGTACAGTTTCATTGTGTTATAATAGATGGAAAGTCAAATTATCAGCTGTAAACATGCGTTAATCAGCACAGATGCATCTGTAAGGGGTTGTTACTAACAGCAGGAGAGATCATTACACCTCAAAATGAGACAATTCCAGCCAATAACATTTTCCCATCAAATCCTGTTCCTGATTGCACACCAACTATCAAGAAAATTGCAACCAGCAATATCAACCAAATGAGAAGCTCTCCTATTTGAAGGCATTGTTGGCAGGGATGGTAGTGCTTCACCTCACATAACAAATGTTTCTGTTGATGTGGGGATAACACAAGTTACCAGCAATGTACACAATCTGGCAGCAACAGCACTTGATTGCAACTCACCTACAAACAGATGATTATGTGATCCAATCATAGCATCAGTTGTGACCCTGATCATTCATTGCTTCTTAGAGCTGTAAATAACTTTATGGCAACTAAAAGCTATCAAATTTTCACATCAGACTATCAAAACCTTCAGAGGCTCAATGGGATACAACAAAGAATTGCAATCTTGTAATCCACTGAAATCATAGCATAAAATGATTGGGTTGCTTAAGTACTGAACTAACTCTTTGCACAAAGAGTTATCACTCTTTATCAAAAATAAATAAGATACATCTTTGCCTGTTTGAAAGCAAAATAATTCAAATGAGGAAAATTTGAAATGAAAACAAAAAACTATTGTAAGTACTCAGGTAGGATGCCATTTAAGAGAGAAACCATTTCAAGAGAGCCAGGTACAGTTAAAAAAAAGTTTTAATTTGTAGAGAAGGAGAAATGGAAAGAATCGCTATAATTAAGCAGAGACCAAGAGAGATGAAATGATACAAATACTGGTGGTGACTGGGGAAGGTGATGAAGGCTTGTTAATTGCAGCTGAAGATCTAGATAAGGATTATCAAGAATGCCTGTTCATTTGTAAGCAAAAGGTCAACGCACAAAGGCTAAACACAGCTCCGATGCCATATTCAAGTTTGCTGACACCATTCTCAAGGCCAAATCAAAGGTGGTGATGAATCAGCATATAGCAGGAGGTTGAAAGTAAGTGATGCCACAACAGCGTCTTACTCAATATCTACAAGACCAAGGACCTGCTTATTGACTACAGGAGGAGGAACTAGAGAGCCATGAGCCAGTCCTTATCGAGGTGGGGGAAAATCAGAATTGGAGAGGTTTGCCAACTTCAAGTTACTCAGTGTTAGCATTTCAGAGGACCTGTCCTTTTACAAAGAAAGCACAACAGTGCCTGTACTTCCTTATAAGTTTACGAAAATACAGCAAGACATCTACTGTACAACTTTGACTAACTCCTATCAATGTGTGGTGAGAGCATATTGACATTACAGTCTGGTATGGAATCACCCATGCCCTCAAATAGAAAATCCTATAAAAAGTAGTGGATATGAGTTGAGGACATGAGTTAAGAGTTAGGGGGCAAAAGTTTAGGGGTAACAGAAGGAGAAATTTCTTTACTCAGAGAGTGGTAGCTGTGTGGAACGAGCTTCCAGTAGAAGTGGTAAAGGCAGGCTTGATATTGTCATTTAAAGTAAAATTGGATAGGTATATGGACAGGAAAGGAATGGAGGGTTATGGGCTGAGTGCAGGTCGGTGGGACTTGGTGAGAGTAAGCATTTGGCACGGACTAGAAGGGCCGAGATGGTCTGTTTCCCTGCTGTAATTGTTATATGGTTAATGATATGGCCCAGTCCATCACAGGGAAAGCCCTCCCCGCCACTGGCGCACATCTACATGAAATGTTGTTGCAGGAAAGCAGCATCCATTATCAGGGACCCCTACCACCTAGGTTACGTTCCCTCCCCACTGCTGCCATCAGAAGGGTAGAACAGGAGCCTCAAAACTCATACCACGCAACCCCTCAGCCGTCAGGCTCTTGAACCACAAAGGATAACGTCAATCAAGTTCACTTGCCTCATCACAACCTATGGACTCACTTTCAAGGACTCTTCATCTCATGTTCTCATCATTTATTGTTTAATTTATTTCTTTTGTACTTGCAATTTGTTGTCCTTTGCACTCTGGTTGTATGCCCAACTGGTGTGGTCTTTCATTGATTCTATTAAAAGGTATTGGCTTTATTCAGTATGCCCACAAGAAAAAAGTTATATATCTTGACATATATGTAATTTGATAATAAATTTACTTTAAATATTTAAAATCGGACTGAGATAGTGTACAGTTGTGCAAATGCATGCAAAGGGCTGATCAAGGTGACAAACCACATCTGGGAAGATGTAGGCAATAAGCAGATGGCTCAGTACACTGAATATCACTCAGAATTCTCCTTACACAGCACTATATTAAAATAGGGTCTGTAATGCTGCTCTTTGAACACTAGAAGGCCTCAGAACACTGACAAGATTTGACCATGAACAAAGTAAACAAAAACAAAAATGGACTGAATGGAGTACAGGAGGGATGTTATGTTGTATTTGTATAAGACAATGGTGAGGCCCAATTTGGAGTACTGTGTGCAGTTTTGGTCACCTACCTAACAGGAAAGACGTAAATAAGGTGACAAGGATGTTGCCAAGTCTGGAGGACCTGAGTTATAAAGACTTTATTCCTTGTGTTACGATCCAGCAACAATGAATATAGAATTGAGACAGGTTTTTTATAACAAATAAAACACTTATTAAATACTGCTCAAAAAAACCCAAAAGTAAACAAACGACTAGCTTAACCAGGAATCGGCTGTTATACGGCAGCTCAAACAGTTCTTAAAGCGATAATGCAAAAACAGTTCTTAGAGTGATAATGTAAAAAAAAGTCCAAGTGATTTACACAGTCAGTTAGGAGAGATTTTTCTAGAAGTAACTAATTCCTCGATGTCACAACGTTACTGCTGATCCCAGCCAAAATATGCCTTGCCTGAAGGATTTACAATGAAGGAAATAAAACAGCTTAAAGGCACCGACCTTTCCTTGGCGAAACCTTGCTCCAGTCCTTTTTGCTCTTTAGCAGGGACTATCTTGGATTCAGGTTACTAATTCCTTCCAAATGAAGATTAAATAAGGTCGAACCTGTTTCACCACAGACACCACCAACTTTTCTTGATCCTTCGGATTTTCCGTACTTCAATAAATCATGGTCATGTGACAGTCACAAAATACCCACAGGTACATAACACTTGGAACATAGAAGATTGAGGGGAGATTTGATAGAGGTATATAAAATAATGGGGGGTATAGATAGGGTAAATGCAAGCAGGCTTTTTCCACTGAGGTTGAATGGAACTACAACTAGAGGTTAAGGGTAAAAGGTGAAAAGTTTAAGGGGAACATGAAAGGAAATTTCTTCACTCAGAGTCATGAGAGTGTGGAATGAGCTGACAGCGCAAGTGATGTATGTGAGCCCCATTTCAATGTTTAAGAGAAGTTTAGATAGGTACATGGATGGCAAGGATATGGAGGGCTGTGGTCCTGGCGCAGGTTGATGGGACTAAACTGGATGAGCTGAAGGACCTGTTTCTGGCTGTACTTTTCTATGACTCTATCATCAAGTGTTTGTAGCAAAGCCTCAGATGTAAACTGCTTAACAGGTAGTTTTTGAGTGCAGCAAGCCTAAAAATCTCCAATCTATACAAACTAATTTATAAACTTAAGTGAAAATAAACTTTCTTAAGCCATGAGAGATGTAGGCATAATCCATGTAAAATAAATCATAAATATAAGCAACTGTACTATCTCCTACAGTACATCCCTTTTTGTTATCACTGAAAGGCTGGCATACAAAAGTTTACCCGCCAAGACCAGAGATTCTTATTGACACAGTGTGCCTATAAAGTTTCAATGTTCCCATATTTAAGAAGCTGGTACAAGAAACAAGTTATGAACCAGAAAATCTCTATATAGCTTTTGGTCTTATCAGCTGGGATGATATTTTTCAAAGCTTGAAGATGGACTGATTATCATCAGATCTTTCTATATTATTTTGCATCTGAATCAATCAGCTCAAACAGAGCTGGTCCCAACTCAAATTTTCTGAACAATTCTGCTTAAATATTTATTCAGTAATGCTTCAGAAGGCTATCTTCAGACAAGGTCCAATGGAAAACACTTTAATCTTAAATGAAAATCAAACCCAAGGTGTTCTCGCTTATTAAATCGGCTTTGCCAATGTTGCAACACTTATTAGTCATTCAAAGGAAAGACTGAAATGTTTAATGGATTGTTTCTCTTGTTTCCAATGGTTTCAATCTAAAAATTACAAACAAATCAACAAGTTAATTGTCCTTGTGAAGAGCAAATAAAAAGAGAAATGTTCACTTACCTGGACTCAACCATCTCAGAAATCCTGACTTGGAAACCAAATTCAGTGCTGCTTTGGAAAGGGCAAGACAGCCTTAACACTAATGCTATTGACAAATTGATCCAGCTATAATCTCTGCATACTTGTCTTCCTATAATGGAGGAGTGAAACATCGACCCCTTACTTCAATACTGAAAGTAACATTTACAAGACCAATGTAAATTATCTGCCATGAGCCTGAGATGCTCCTGCAAGTATGCTTCCTCCCCTACCCCCATCTTCTTACTCTGACTGCTCCCCTTCCTGTCCTGAAGAAGGGTCTTGCCCACAAACTAACGGAGATGGGAGTAGACTCTCACATGGTGGATTGGATAGTGGACTACTTGACAGATAGACCTCAGTATGTGCGGTTGGGAGACTGTAGGTCTGACACAGTGGTCAGCAGCACAGGAGCGCCACAGGGAACCGTACTCTCTCCGGTCCTGTACACCCTGTACACATCTGACTTCCAATATAACTCGGAGTCCTGCCATGTGCAGAAGTTCGCTGATGACACGGCCATAGTGGGGTGTGTCAGGAATGGACAGGAGGAGGAGTATAGGAAACTGATACAGGACTTTGTGGTATGGTGCAACTCAAACTACCTGCGTCTCAATGTCACCAAGACCAAGGAGATGGTGGTGGACTTTAGGAGATCTAGGCCTCATATGGAGCCAGTGATCATTAATGGAGAATGTGTGGAGCAGGTTAAGACCTACAAGTATCTGGGAGTACAGTTGGACGAGAAGCTAGACTGGACTGCCAACACAGATGCCTTGTGCAGGAAGGCACAGAGTCGACTGTACTTCCTTAGAAGGTTGGCGTCATTCAATGTCTGCAGTGAGATGCTGATGATGTTCTATAGGTCAGTTGTTGAGAGCGCCCTCTTCTTTGTGGTGGCGTGTTGGGGAGGAAGCATTAAGAAGAAGGACGCCTCACGTCTTAATAAGCTGATAAGGAAGGCGGGCTCTGTCGTGGGCAAAGTACTGGAGAGTTTATCATCGGTAGCTGAGCGAAGGGCGCTGAGTAGGCTACGGTCAATTATGGAAAACCCTGAACATCCTCTACATAGCACCATCCAGAGACAGAGAAGCAGTTTCAGCGACAGGTTACTGTCGATGCAATGCTCCTCAGACAGGATGAAGAGGTCAATACTCCCCAATGCCATTAGGCTTTACAATTCAACTGCCAGGACTTAAGAACTTTTTTTTAAAGCTATTATTAATGCTTTTTGAGTTAGTGATTTAGATGCATATCATATTATTACTGAGTTAAGTATTGTATGTAATGAGTTTTTGCTACAACAAGTGTATGGGACATTGGAAAAAATGTTGAATTTCCCCATGGGGATGAATAAAGTATCTATCTATCTATCTATCTATCTATAAATGTCGACTGTTCACCCTTTTCCATAGATGCTGCCTGGCCTGCTGAGTTCCTCCAGTAAGCGTGTGTGTATGTGGGTGTGTGTTTTAATATCCTAGACATAATAAAGTCTCATCTTTCCAAGATACCCAGCCCTGAAGAAGGGTCTTAGCCCTAAACATCAACTGTTCATTCATTTCCTGAGTTAGTCTAGCAATTTGTGTGCGCTGCTCAAGATACCCAATATGTTTTCCTGATGGAGAGGTAAGAAAATTTACATGTCTTAACCAATGGATGAAAACTGGCTAAACCTTCAAAGACTAAAAGGGACTGGATTTTTTGTTCTAATTGTGTTCTTTGTTGTAAATCTGGTTGCTTTCTATTGCACTTGTGAATGCTGCTTATCTGATGCTATGAACCTGCGATACTGCTGCAAGTAATTTTTCCATTGTACCTGTGCATTTGACAATAAAATCGATTTTGACATATTCACAGTGAGCTTGTCACTGGCAAATGTTGGCCTGAATACCCCAAATTCCATTTGGTCTGCAAGAAAATCCCTTAAAAATCAGTTGCTTTAGACCAGCAAATGGAAGGTCAACACAAAGACAACTAGGAGGGAGTCAACACTGAGACATTTTGGCCTAGCCAGATAAAGTGATACTCATCATCAGTATTGAGTTTACATGCACAAATTGCAAAAAGACCCATTTGTCAAGCAACAAATGACCCAGCCACTCAGAAAACTGCGCTGGTATCTGGCAACTCACCAGAGCTCACTAACAATTTCCTGAGCCTTTAGTTGCCCATAAGTCACAAGAATAACTATATTTAAAACATTGACTGTTGTATTGCATTATGCATTAACAATAGCAACACTACACAGTGACAAGCATCACAATATTCAATAGTACATAGACAACAGAACAATAATACAAATTTAAAACAAGTATACTGTTCAAAATTGGTTGGCACTCCAGTTTTAACTCAAGAATTGCTTTATGAACATAACATTCCTGCTTTTGTACTCCATCTGCCATTCATGAAATACATCTCACAAGCATTACCAATTATTCTCTTATATGTCCAGCCACAGTTGAGGATTTATGCACAAAAGACACCATCTAGGTCCCAGACCCTTCTACAACTTTAGAATTGTGCCATTCAATCCATATTGTCTCTCTTCATTCATCCTATTTTATTGAAAGGTGAAGAAAATGTCTTTACATATTAAAATAGCATAATAGGACACAGACCTAATAACTATTTTAAGAAAGCTGTACATATTTCAGTACATAATTCAAACAGATATTCCATTCTAATACTGAGGAAATACTAGATTGTCAGAGGTAAAGCTTCGGGATGAAACCTTTTACTGGCTCGATGTGCTTACCTGAATAAGAAAGTTTCCACAGCATGATCAGAACACTAGAAAATCCTTCAAATAGCCAGAATTATATTTACCCATACAATCAATATCCTATGTCAGATCACCTTCCCCTTTTTTTTATAATTAGCGACAAGTTGTTACTTTTAACAGCTCAAGGAGTCGATTCTCTGGTTATGTGGCAGTTTTTGGCAATGAGATTCAGAAAATACCAGTTCTTCAATACAACGTGTTACTAACAGGAAATTAAAATATTCGACAACTGAGGGGAGCAAAACAGGCTTGATTTTTCATTCTATTCCAACATCATGATGAAATAGAAGGCAGATTAAAAGAAAATGTTTAACTTGGCTTAGTATTCGATCGAGTATATTATTGTTCTTGCATTCATGAAAAAAGGAACTTGCTACCCACAATTCTACGCAAAGATGTTAACTTTTAAACGTTACAAATAAGTACATTCCACATTACTGAATACCGTCCTGCATGTAAATAAACGTCGAGACGAAGCACGGTGATCGGTTGACAACCCATATTACTAACACAGCATTGCCAAGGTAATAGAAAGTAAATGCAAAAAGCAGCTTAATATTGTCTTAAATTTTAAATCTAATCATATTTAAACAATATAATTTGCACATTTTATATACCGTTATTAACAGCGCACAAAAAAAAACTCCTTGAAGGGCCGTGCACTGTGAAGAACCACGGTATTTGAAGTTGGGTCAATGAAGAGGGCAGAAGGTCTTGATTATCAAGAGGCTTAGAGTAAGAACAAGGCGACCCACGGCGAGGGGCAAGAGGAAGATGGCGAGAGGGGCTGGGGGGTGTCTCCCGTGTGCAGCGCTGCCAACTCCCGGGCATTTCTATCCAACACAGTCCCCAGTAGGGAAAGGACTTGGCTTTAGCCCCTCCGAAGTGAGCACTCGCCCTGCCGCCTGGCGGAAAGTTGTCTTCCCGCTCTCCTACCTTCTGTGATCTCCGTCTCCATGGCCCGATCATGTGAGCCGGACAGCCGCCGACTGATTCCCGCAGTAATAAACACGATGCAGCATTAATCAGTAATGTCATTAAACTCCGCTCCCGTTATTTTAGTTAAACTGCCGTCCTCTCCATATTTTCTCTCTGTTCACCACTCCATTCCGATTGCTTGTCCGAGCTTTGCACCCACTCGCTCCAGTCTGGCCCCTCTCCCCGCGCATGCGCCTCAGTCAGGCACTCCGAGCCCGATCGGGACGGCGGGACGGCGAGACGGTCAGCCTTTCGCCTCGCGGGCCGACCGAAAGCGGCGCCGAGACTCCGTTTTCCCGGTTCACTGTGCCTTAAAATCTCCACAATCTTCCAGAATGCCTTCATCCGACCAAATGCCGATTTCAAATTCAAGTCCTGCTCCTGAAAAATTGACTAATTTTCCGCTGCAGTGCCGAAGCATATTGCTGTCTTGTCCATACTGCACCAACCGCCGCCGCTGGGCATTAAATGTGCAGTCCTTCATGCATGTTGTTGTAGTTTAAATTGCAGCGACTTGAAAGTTTTACTATCAGCGGCAGATGTAATGTGTGGCGGCAGGGAGTTCTAAACTGGAATGGTCCTAGGATACAGTGAGTAGTGGTAGCAGTCCTTGTTGGTGTGGATGGTCTTGTAGTTCAGGGATTGGTTTTGTCGGGTTGCTGGTCTGTTATTCTAATTACACAAAAGGTGACTAATGCTGGATGGAGTTAATGAGTTTCCTTGTAAATTGTAGTAAGCCTGGCTATTGTGCGGCGTCTTTGGAGGGTATCCCATTTGAGGTCGAGAAGCATACTTGTAACACTATGGGTCTTTCTATAATCACGGGTTACAAACCTGGCAGCTCTTCTCTGGATTTTCTCAAGGTTATTGATGTGAATGGTTTGGTAGGGATCCTAAATGGCACTACAGTGTAAGTCTTGGATGGACGAACGTTTTATAAGCAATTTCTTTTGTGGTTTTTGAGCAATTCCAAAAGTTACACCTTAAAAGGCCAAGGATTTTGTTGGAACTTGAAATGGTTTGGTTGATGTGTTTTGCCCAGCTAAGGTTATCTGACAGTTCAATGCCCAAGTAGGGGTGACGTTTTACTTCCTGGAGTGCAGCGTTTCCCATGAAGTAATGATGATGATAAAAAAAATTCTTGTGGGTCATTCTCATAATGTAGCACTTTGAGATGTTAAATTTCATCTGCCAGGAGGACTCACACTTGCACAGTGAATTAATGTCTTGTTGAAGGGTATTGCAGTCATTTGGAGAAGTTATGGGTCTGTGCAGAGTCAGGTCATCTGCGAACAGTTTAACTTCACATGTAACACAAGTTGGAAGGTCATTTATATAGGTTTAAAAAAAGTAGTGGGCCCAAGATAGTGCCCTGTGGTACTCCTGAAAATACTGGACAGCTGGATGAGGATTGCCCGTTGATTAATACCTTCTGGTGCTGTTTAATTAGAAAGCTTTTGATCCAATCCTTGGTAGAGCCTCAGATGCCAAGATGGTCAAGTTTAGCTAACAGGCATTGATGTGGTACAGTATCAAAAGCTTTACTAAAATCCATTATGCAAAGGTCAACTTGACTCTTTGCATCCAGAATCTGGGCTGAACGGAGACTAGTCTCAGAGTAGAATGAAGGCACGAGAGCCTTCAGATGCTGAAACCCGGAGCAAAAAGGATATCCTGGACAAGGTGAAGGGTCTCCACTCAGATTGTCAACTGTCAATTAAACTGCATGACCCACTAAGTTCCTCCAGCAGTTTTTCCGCTCACTAATTGCGGAATGCACAGGACAGAATGTAGACATTTGATTCTGTGTCAGTGGCAGATCCTTTATTATTCTAGTTGGTTATGCACTTAACATTTCTCCCCATTTTATTCTTGCAAATTAGTGCTATTGGAGTATGCCCGGATTACTTTTGAATGTCCTTATGGAATTTCATTCTATCATATCTCCAGTTTGTATATTTACCAGGGTTTGAAGAGCACAGCCTGAAAAGGATAATCTAAAAGACCTATGCTTTAAAACCTTGATACTACAGATTGATTTTGAACTTACTCTTTTCAAATCAGGCCATATCCTCTGAAAAAGTTAAATAGCATTATTATCTTGACCCTTTACATTGTCTGCTGACAATGTAAATAAGAATTCATTTTAGACATAAATTCAAAGAACAACTTGCCATACTACAATAAAATAATATGCTGGAGATATCCAACAAGTCAAGTAAGATCTGTGAAGTCTTTGGTTATCCAAAATGTTGAATTCCATAACTCAGTGTTAAATTCAACAATTTAAAATAACCAGCTTTTCCCATTTGTATTAGCACTGGCCAGTTCCTCCAGGTTCCTCTTCACTAGCATGTTCCTCCACCAATAAATTAACTTAGTTTTTTTCCCCCACAGATGTTGCCTGATAAATCAAGTACCAATTTTTATTTTAGATTTCCCAGATGTTTTCTCTTTCTGCTGCCTTCATTCTATTACCACCACCTGCAGAGACAGCAGCCTCAATTAGCAAGCATTGACCATCCCCTCTTAGTCGTCGTCATCATCATTTATGTCATGCACTCTCTCCATCTCCAACCCATCACAAATATTCTCTCTTGTCCCTGTACCCTATCCATTCCCTGTCATTTAAAACATGTCTGTTTACTCTTCTGATGAGAGGTAATTCATCCAAAGCATTGTTTCTCTCTCCATAGATAATTATTAATCTGTTGAGTATTTCCACCATTTTTTGTTTTAATTTCAGATTTCTAGCATCTGCAGTTGTTAATGCATTCTACAGCTATATTTAAAAGGTTGTGTTAAATACTAAAGCAGCATACTTAAGGAGCAGTTAGATGTGCATAAGATGGGGAAGAGAACAGGAGGATACTGTTGAAAGATGGAGGGAAGAAAATCCTTGTAACATGTAGATATTCTTAGATTGATATTACATCCCATCACATTTTGCTGTAATTCCTATCTAACAGCAGCAACAATAGGATAATAGATGTTTTGTTGGTTGTAAAGTAATGATCAAATGCTGGAGAAACTCAGCAAATGAAGCAGCATTTATGGAGGGAAATGGACAGTCAGCATTTTGGGCAGAGGCCCTTTATCAGAACCTGAAAGAAAGAAGGTAGAAGCCAGAATAAGAAGATGGGGGGGGGGGGGGGGAAGGCTAAGAAGGTGATAGGTGAATCCAGGTAAGAGGGGAACGATAGGTAGGCAGTGGAAGGCTGTAGGGGATGTTGGAATCATGAGAACCTGGGTGATAGGTGGAAGTGGCAGAGAGCTGAAGAAGATAGAGAGGAGAGGGCAGTGGACCATGGGAGAGAGGGAAGAGATGGAACAGGAACAATATCTCATATTCTGTTTTGGTAATTAATCAGATGACATCAACAAGATTTCTCTAACTTCTGGTAACCATTCCCCTCTGTCTCCAACCTCATGCCCTCCCCCACAACCATCCCTGTTTTTCCTTATCTCTCTGGCCCCACTAATCCTTCTCTTTCCCCTCACCCACCCTCATGACCAGCCCTCCACCCAGACCTCCTCCCTCTGGTTCCTCACTTCTCTTGTATTCTAGATCTCTTGAAATGAATGCTAATATGGCATTTGTCTTCCTCACCACCAACTCAACCTGCACAAGGAATCCCAATTCTCTTTGTATCTCAGATTTTTGGATTTTCTCCCCACTTAGAAAATAGTTTGCACATTTATTTCTTCTACCAAAGTGCATGACCGTGCATCTTCCAACATTATATTTCATTTGCCATTTTCTTGCCCATTCTCCTGATCCATCCAAGTCCTTCTGCAGCCTACCTGTTTCCTCACACTACCTGCCCCTCCACCAATCTTTGTATCATCTGCAAACTTGGCAACAAAGCTATCTATTCCATCATCTAAATCATTGATAAACAGCATAAAAAAAGCAGTCCCAAATTTGACCCCTGTGGAACATCACTGGCAGCTAACAGAAAAGGATCCTTTTATTCCCAATCATTGCCTCCTACCAATTAGACAATGCTCTAAACATGCCAGTAACTTTCCCGTAATACCATGGGCCCCAAACTTGGTAAACAGCCTCATGTGAGGCACCTTATCAAAGGCCTTCTGAAAGTCCAAAAATACAATGTCTACTACATCTCCTTTATCCATTCTACTTGTGATCTCCTCAAAGAATTCAAACAGGTTTGTCAGACAGGATTTTCCCTTAAGGAAACCATGCTGACTTTGTCCTACCTTGTCCTGTGTCACCAAGTACTCCATAACCATATCCTTTACAATAGACTCAACATCTTCCTAACCACTGAGGTCAGGCTAACTGGTCTATAATTTTCTTTCTGCTGCCTTCCTCCTTTCTTAAAGAGTGGAGTGACATTTGCAATTTTCCAGTCCTCTGGCATCATGCCAGAGTCCAATGATTTTTGAAAGATCATTACTAATGCCTCCACAATCTCTACCGCTACCTCTTTCAGAGCCAGAGGTACAGTTCATCTCGTCCGGGTGACTTATGTACACTTAGGTCTTTCAACTTTTTAAGTATCTTCTCCCTTTCAATAATAATTCCACTCACTTCTCTTCCCTCACACCCTTCAACATCTGGCACACTGCTAATGTCTTCCACAGTGAAGACTGATGCAAAATACTCATTTAGTTCATCTGCCATCTTCTTGTTACCCATTTTTATTTCTCCACCCTCATTTTCTAGCAGTCGTAGATGCATTCTCATCTCTCACTTATTTTTTACAAACTTGGAAAAGCTTTTACTATCCACTTTGATATAGTTTGCTAGCTTGCTTTCATATTTCATAGTTTCCCTCCTAACGATTCTTTTAGTTACTCTCTGTAGGTTTTTAAAAGTTTCCCAATCTTCTATCTTCCTGCTGTTTTTTACTTTATTGTTTGCCTTCTCTTTTGTTTTTTACATTAGCCTTGACTTCTCTTTTTAGCCACAGTTGTACTATTTTGCCATTTGTGTATTTCTTCATATTTGAAATACATCTATCCTGCATCTTCCTCATTTTTCCCCAGAAACTCACGCCATTGCTGATCTGCTGTCATCCCTGACAGCATCTCTTTCCAATTTACTTTGGCCAACTCCTCTCTCATCCCACTGTAATTTCCTTTACTCCACTGAAATACTTCTATGTCAGACTCTGTATCAAATTTCAAGTTGAACTCAGTCATATTGTGATCACTGCCTCCAAAGGGTTCTTTTACCTTAAGCTCCCTAATCACCTCCAGTTCATTATATAATACCCAATCCAGTATAGCTGATCCCCTAGTAGGCTCAAAGACAAACTGCTCTAAAAAGCCATCTCATAGGCATCCAACAAACTTATTCTCTTGAGATCCATTAACAACCTGATTTTCCCAATTGACCTACATGTTGAAGTCTCCCATGACTATCATAACATTGCCCTTTTGACACACTCTTTCTATTTGCCATTGTAATCTGTGGTCCACATCCCGCCTCTTTTGCCCAAGAAAAGCAGGGTGAGCTTACTTAATGAATATTGTCCTGTAGCACTCACATCTATGGTGAAAAAAGTACTTTGAGTGGTTGGTTATGGCTAGAATCAACTCCTGTCTCAGCAAGGACCAGGATCCACTACAATTTTCCTATCACCACAATAAGTCTACAGTGTACATGATCTCGCTCTTCATGCAGCCTTGGAACACCTGGACAATAGTAGTACTTACGTCAGACTGCTGATTATTGACTACAGCTAAGTGTTCAACACAATTATTCCACAGTTCAGATCAAAAGGCTCCAGAACCTGGGCTTCTATACCTCCCTCTGAAACTGGATCATTGACTTTCTAACCAGAAGACCACAACCTATGCAGTTTGGAAATAACATCTCTACCTTGCTGACGATCAACACTAGCACACCTGTGTGTGATGTGTGTTTAGCCCACTGCTCTGCTCTCTCTACACCCATGACCATGTGCCTAGGCACAGCTCAAATATCATCTATAAATTTGTTGACCATTGCTGGCAGAATTTCAATGGTGATGAAAGGGCGTACAGGAGCAAGGTATATCAGCCAGTTGACTGGTGTCACAGCAGCAACCTTGCACTCAACATCAGTAAGACCAAAAAACTGATTATGGACATCAGGAAGAGTAAGGCGAGGGAAAACGCACCAGCCCTCAGCAAGGGATCAGAAATGGAAAGAGTGAGCAATTTCAAGTATATGGGTGTCAATATCTCTGAGGATCTATCCTGTGCCCAACTTATCAACACAGCTACAAGGAAGGCACAACAGTGGCTATATTTCATTTGGAGTTTGAGGAGATTAGGTCTGTCAATAAAGACACTCACAAATTTCTACAGATGTACCATGGAGAGCATTCTAACTGGCTGGAATACCATTTGGTACTTTGGCTGGGGCACAGGAGCGAAAGAAGCTGCAGAAAGTTGTGAACTTCATCAGCTCCATCATGGGTCCTAGCCCCTGTAGTGTCCAGGACATCTTTAAGGAGCGATGCCTCAAAGGAAGCAGCATCCATCACTAAGACCCTCCATCACACAAGACATGCCCTCTTCTCCATCAGGGAGGAGGCACACACTCGAGGATTCAGGAATAACTTCTCCTCTGGCATCAATTTCTGAATGGACATTGAACACATGAACACCATCTCACTACATTTTTTATTCCTATTTTTACACTACTTATTTAATTTAACTAATATGTATTTACTGTAATTCATGTTTTTCTCTATTATTATGTATTTTTATTGTGCTGCTGCCACAAAGACAGATGCTGGTGATAGTAAACCTGATTCTGGCTGATTTATATAACCATATAACAATTACAGCACGGAAACAGGCCATCTCGGCCTTTCTAGTCCGTGCCGAACGCTTACTCTCACCTAGTCCCACTGGCCCGCACTCAGCCCATAACCCTCCATTCCTTTCCTGTCCATATACCTATACAATTTTACTTTAAATGACAATACCGAACCTGCTTCTACCACTTCTACTGGAAGCTCATTCCACACAGCTACCACTCTCTGAGTAAAGAAGTTCCCCCTTGTGTTACTCCTAAACTTTTGCTCCTTAACTCTCAACTCATGTCCTCTTGTTTGTATCTCCCCTACTTGCAATGGAAAAAGCCTATCCACGTCAACTCTATCTATCCCCCTCATAATTTTAAATACCTCTATCAAGTCCCCCCTCAACCTCCTACGCTCCAAAGAATAAAGACCCAACGTGTTCAACCTTTTCCTGTAACTTAGGTGCTGAAACCCAGGTAACATTCTAGTAAATCTTCTCTGTACTCTATTTTGTTGACATCTTTCCTATAATTTGGTGACCAGAACTGTACACAATACTCCAAATTCGGCCTTACTAATGCCTTGTACAATTTTAACATTACATCCCAACTCCTATACTCAATGCTCTGATTTATAAAGGCCAGCATACCAAAAGCCTTCTTCACCACCCTATCCACATGAGATTCCACCTTCAGGGGGCTATGCACCATTATTCCTAGATCACTCTGTTCTACTGCATTCTTCATAGAAACATAGAAAATACGTGCAGGAGTAGGCCATTTGGCCCTTCGAGCCTGCACCGCCATTCAGTATGATCATGGCTGATCATCCAACTTAGAACCCTGTACCTGCTTTCTCTCCATACCCCCTGATCCCTTTAGCCACAAGGGCTATATCTAACTTTCTCTTAAATATAGCCAATGAACCAGCCTCAACTGTTTCCTGTGGCAGAGAATTCCACAGATTCACCACTCTCTGTGTGAAGAAGTTTTTCCTCATCTCGGTCCTAAAAGGCTTCCCCTTTATCCTTAAATTGTGACCCCTCATTCCGGACTTCCCCAACATTGGAAACAATCTTCCTGCATCTCGCCTGTCCAATCCCTTTAGAATTTTATACGTTTCAATAAGATCTCCCCTCAATATTCTAAATTCCAGTGAGTATAAGCCTAGTTGATCCAGTCTTTCTTCATATGAAAGTCCTGCCATCCCAGGAATCAATCTGGTGAACCTTCTCTGTACTCCCTCTATGGCAAGAATGTCTTTCCTCAGATTAGGGGACCAAAACTGCACACAATATTCAATGCCCTACCATTTACCATGTATGTCCTATTTGGATTATTCCTACCAAAATGTAGCACCTCACACTTATCAGCATTAAACTCCATCTGCCATCGTTCAGTCCACTCTTCTAACTGGCCTAAATCTCTCTGCAAGCTTTGAAAACCTACTTCATTATCCACAACGTCACTTACCTTAGTATCATCTGCATACTTACTAATCCAATTTGCCACCCCATCATCCAGATCATTAATGTATATACAAACAACGTTGGACCCAGTACAGATCCCTGAGGCACACCACTAGTCACTGGCCTCCAACCTGACAAACAGTTATCCACCTCTACCCCCTAGCATCTCCCATCCAGCCATTGTTGAATCCATTTTACTACTTCAATATTAATACCTAACAATTGAACCTTCCTAACTAACCTTCCATGCGGAAGGTTTATTACCCCTCCTAAACCATTCTCCTGCCTTTTCCCTCATAACCTTTGACACCCTTATTAATCAAGAACCTATTAACATCCATTTTAAATACACTCAATGACTTTGCCTCCACAGTTGTCTGTGGCAACGAATCCCATAAGTTCACCACCTTTTGGCTAAAGAAGTTCCTTCTCATCTCTGCATCTATAGGGAGAAGCGCTGTCGACGTTTTGGGCCGAGACCCTTCGTCAGGACTAACTGAAAGGAAAGATAGTAAGAGATTTGAAAGTAGGAGGGGGAAGGGAAATGCGAAGTGATAGGAGAAGACCGGAGGGGGTGGGGTGAAGCTGAGAGCCAGACAGGTGATTGGCAAAAGGGATACGGAGCTAGAGAAGGGAAAGGATCATGGGACGGGAGGCTTACAGAGAAAGAAAGGGGGAGGGGAGCACCAGAGGGAGGGGCTTCCCTTCTTCTCCATCTCCCTCTGGTGCTCCCCTCCCCCTTTCTTTCTCCCTGGGCCTCCCGTCCCATGATCCTTTCCCTTCTCCAGCTCGGTATCCCTTTTGCCAATCACCTTTCTGGCTCTCAGCTTCACCCCACCCCCTCCGGTCTTCTCCTATCACTTCGCATTTCCCTTCCCCCTCCTACTTTCAAATCTCTTACTATCTTTTCTTTCAGTTAGTCCTGACGAAGGGTCTCGGCCCGAAACATCAACAGTGCTTCTGCTTATAGATGCTGCCTGGCCTGCTGCGTTCCACCAGCATTTTGTGTGTGTTGCTTGAATTTCCAGCATCTGCAGATTTCCTCGTGTTTGTCCTTCTCATCTCTGTTCTTGATGCACTATCAATAACTCCAAAAGACTGGAAGTAGAGTAAATACTGAAAGGCTTTCATTAGCAGTAAAACGGAGCAGGTCCATGCCGGATGACTGCCCTGGACTGTGGGAGGAGCAGTGACACAGTCGCCTTTATCCAGGGGTCTGTGGGAGGAGCCACTGGAGCAGTCAGCAGACGGGCGTGTCCAGACCGATATACATGGTTTATCTCAGTTCTAAAGGGACATCTTTCTATTCTGAGGCTATGCTCTCTGGTCCTAGACTCCCCTACTATAATTGAAACCTATTATAATAAACATCCTTTCCACATCCATTCTATCTAGGCCTCTCAATATGCAATAGGTTTCAATGAGATCCCCTTCATTCTTCTCAAATCCAGTGATTACAGGCCCAGAGCCATTAAATGATCCTTTTAATTCCCGGGATAATTCTTGCAAACCTCATCTGGACCCTCTCCAATGCCAATACCTCCTTTCTTAGATAAGGGGTCCAAAACTGCTCACAATACTCCCAGTGCAGCCTCAGCATTACATCCTTGTTTTTATATTCAAGTCCTCTTGAAATGAATGTTTACCCTGACTCATCCTGCAAGGTAACCTTTAGGAAATCCTACAACTCCCTTTGCACCTCTGATTTCTGAATTTTCTGCCCATTTCTTGGCAGGTGGATTAATCCAAGAAATTGATTAATTCACAGAGAGTGATGCTCACCAGTTGTTCAGAATTCTGGCAGCATTTTAATGGTTTCTGGTCACACTTTGATGCCAGTAGTCCCTTTGTGGTTGTTAGGATAGGGCAATTGTTCACAGTCTAGTGGATTACCAGAATTTCTTCTCCACATGTATATTGTGGACAGTCCACCATCATCCAGTTGTGCCTAAGGTAGACTGTCAGTTATCATAATGAAAACCATTACCTCCAAAGGAGAGAGAAGCCAAGGAGTGCTGTCACTAGATCAGTGATAACTTTTTTTAATAACTATTTTTTATTGCAACACCAACAAGTTACATTCAATACAACCAGTTGCTAATTACATTTTGACTGTTTAACCCAGCCACCCCCAACCCTCATCACCATCCCCCCTCCACCCCTCATCCTCACCCCGTCTTCCCCCCATCCCTCTCCCCTCCACCAACCAACTGAATAGTAGTGCATACACAGACAGAGCATTCCTATTTTAACAGATCTTTTAAGTTAGATATCAAATTTGTCCACATTAAGATTGTGTTTGGTCATGCATCATTTATTCTTGCTGATGATAGTTCCAGGTAAGAAATGTCCAAAAAGCTCCAAAGCCAGTGAGTACTTGAAATATCATGGGGAGGTTTCCAACGCTGGACTACAATCTTCTTAGCTGCATTCAGGCCTGCCAGCCAGATTTTGCGGTTTTTTTCCCCATAAGGGAAAGGTGGGAGTCATCATTTAGAAGATGTACAGCGGGGTCCATTGGTAATTGTACCCCCATTAGTTATGTAAGAGTACTGATAGTCTTCCCCAACAAACCAAAAACCCCTGGACATTCCCATACAACATGTATAAAAGAGCCAACAGTTCCATGGGAGCAAAATGAGAAATATGGGTCAGGAACCAGTCCTATTTGATGTCTAATTCTCAGTGTTAAATACACTCTACGACAAAATTTTGAGTTAGTATAGCGATGATTTGGGTTTTTCGAAGCACCGGCAGCATTATCCCAAATCGCGTCCTAGTCTAAGTCTTGTCCCAATTCAGATATGTCCCTATCCCAGGCTTTCATTCCTGATGTGGGCATATAATTCTGGGAGTTTACTTCATCATAGATATATAAAACTATCTGTCTTGGAGCACTCTGTATCCAACTTAAAATGGGATGGTCCTTTAAATCTAACCCCCACAGAACCCCATAGGCTTTACAAGCTGATCTTACTCTAAAGTAGAAGAAAGTGTTTATCAATATTATATCAAGATACTAGTTCTTGAAAGCTAAGGATAGTACTTGCCCCATTAATATCTTGAAGAGTAGTAATACCTTTATCCTCCCAAGTTCTGTTAGTGAATGGTTCCCCCACCCCCTGATAGATGATGATTATTGTTCCATAATGATGTTACAAAGTGGGGGCGCAAGGGTGGTCAAGGAGGACCCAAAAGCAGGACACAAACACATTTTTCTAAGGTTAAATAAAATAGAGTTTATTACTCTTTACAAGGAGAACCGTGACATAAGGATAGAACAGGGAAATCAAGGAGGGCAAAGAGGAAATGGGAATAGGTACAATGAACAAGGGCTCAGGCCCGGGACTAGGCTGGGACTCAGGGTCTGGGGGGCCAGGACCTGGAGATCGGGGATCAGAGCACAGGACACAGACCTTGGACTTGGAACACAGCAGCCAGGACTTGATACTCAAACACAGGACATGAAACACTGAGCCAGGACTCCACCTTAAGACACCAGGCATGGAGCCGGGACTCTTTAACACCGGGTCAGGACCCTTCTAGGGTACAGGGCCGGGACCCCTCTTTAGACAGGACATGGATACGGAGACCACACAACGCCAGTCCATACGAGTAGCGGCAAAAGGCCTGCCTACTGAACTGGATACAAGACGACGAGACAATGGACGGTATTATCACTGGACCCAAGTTTGTTCCAAGCTTGATGCACCATGAATAACTCTTGGAGACGGGAGGCGAACAATATGCTTTTATTAGCAGCAAAACGGAGCACAGCATCTCGGAGACTGAGAGGGGAGCAGTGCCTCCAATCGCCTTTATACAGGGGTCTGTGGGAGGAGCCACAGGAGCAGTCAGCAGAGGGGCGTGTCCAGACAGGTATACATAGTTTACCACAAAGCTGTGGGAGCTCTTAACTCACCCCTGGCGGGTTAACCTTGCCCGGACCCACTCTGGCAAGGGAAGGCGAATTGCTGGCACTTGTTGCTGGAGGAATCTTGGCTTGCTCTGGCTACATGACTTTGGCTCGCAGTAGCTACGGTAACTTTGCTAATGCTCCCACGCTGAACAGCTGAAGCCGGGGGTTTATAAACTGCCGGTTCGGTCGAGAGTAGATTGCCTTACTCACCAAGCTTGAGGGACACAGGAAACAGGGAATTAAAGGGGAACAAAGAGTCAATGGTCCAGATTATAACACAACCTAGATAAATTTAAAGGGAACCTGATCCGGACCATGACAGGAGATGATTTGCACCCTATTGTTTTAAATTTTAGGAATTTTTCTGCTGCTCTAAACACTTGTAGCATATGGGTTAAAATTGGACCATAATACAAATTACATTTTTTGGTAGACATACCTATAAGGAGAAAGTCTTTCAACCTTATTGGTGCTCTTGTTCTATATTTTTCCATGATGAAACTTTATCCTCCTCCATCCAAAAGCTAAGCCTTTTTAATACAAATGCCCAGTGATACAGTTTAAAATTTGGACATGCCAATCCCCCTTCCAACTTTCTGAATTGTAGATATGACCACTTTATATTGGGTCGTTTACTGTTCCAAACATAGCATCATAGTAAGGAGTCCAGTTTTTGCTAATATCCTGCTGGAGGCGCGAGTGGGATCATTGAGCTGATAAAATTAATGCGGGGTAAGATGTTCATTTTAATGACCGATATATGGGCTGGGACTGATGCTGGCAGGTGTTTCCATCTATTAATATCTTCTAATTTTTTCAAAATTAAAGCGTAATTTGTTTTAGCCACAGACGATAGGGAAGTATTAACTTTAATACCCAAGTAGAGGACCTCATTTGTAACATTAACCTGAGGAGGGACAGACACTTTATCTGTATTAATCAGCATCAGTGCTGATTTTGACAGATTAACTTTGTATCCTGAAAGAAATCCAAATCGCTCCAGTGTTTTTAAAACAATGTTTGTTGAACATTTGCCATATAAACTAATGTGTCGTCTGCGTAAAAGTGATATCGTATGTGATGTTGTACCTATTGTAATAGGGGAGATCTGAGGAGAGTTTCTAATTAAATGTGCAAGCAGTTCAATAGATATAGTAAAAATTAAAGGAGACAGAGGGTCCCCTTGTTGTGTGCCCCATCCTATGTCAAACTTCCTCCCACACATACCTGGGCTGAAGGATTAGCATACGGTTTTTGAATCATATTGATAAATTTATCGCCGAACTTAAATTATTTTAGAACTCTCCAAAGATATGGCCATTCAGGGCAATCAAACGCTTTTTCAGCATCTAGAAATAGCAGGCCACAGGCAGGCAGGATTTTATGTGTTGCACTCAGTATGTGTAAGAGCCGGCGAATATTATCAGATGTGAGACGTCCCCAACTACTGTCTCGAGTCTACTGGCTAAGACTTTGGAAAATATCTTGAGGTCGGCACTTATCAAGGAGATTGGATGGTGATTGGCAAACTCCAAGGGGTCCTTACAGGGCTGTATGTCTGTGATCAGGGCTGTGTTTAGATCTCTATGGAAAGCGCCATTTCCAATGGCATAATTTAATGTTACTGTGGTAAACTATGTATACCTGTTTGGACACGCCCCTCTGCTGACTGCTCCTGTGGCTCCTCCCACAGACCCCGGTATAAAGGCGATTGGGGCACTGCTCCTCCCTTAGTCTCCGAGATGTAGTGGGCTCCCTTTTTTGCTGCTAATAAAAGCCTATTGTTCACCTCCTGCCTCCGAGAGTTATTGATGGTGCATCAGTTTCTAACCATACTGGTCCAAGAATATCCCAAAGTGCTAAGTAAAGTTCCACAGGTATGCCATCTGTGCCTGGCGTACAGCCCTTATTTGTAGCTTTGACTGCTCATCCAGTGTAATAGGAGAGTCTAGAGTTTTTGTGTCCTCTAATGACAACGTAGGGAGATCTAATCCACTAAAAAAAATCGATGAAGTCATTCTCAGAAGGAACTGAGCCACTTGTATAAGGTTCTTTAAAGTAATTCTTGAATGATAGATAGATAGATAGATAGATACTTTATTCATCCCCATGGGGAAATTCAACTTGTCTCATTTATTTCCTCTGTTGAAGATACTACTCCATGTTTAGCACATCTAATCGCTGGTATAGACCTTTTAGCTTCCTGTTGTTTGAGTGTTGGTGCCAAAAGATAGCTCAGTCTGCTGCCTTCTGCATAATATGTTTGGTTATATGGATCATATATTCTGCCCTGCTTCTTAATAAATCATTTAATGCTGCTTGTTTTTTTTAAGTTCATTTTCTTTTGTTATGGTGTATCTCTTTTTGAGATCATTCTCCAAAACCTTACATTGTTCTTCTAGGGTGGAAATCTTTTGAATCCGGCTTTTATGTAGATGGGAACTGAACCATATGGCGTTATTTCCTAAGAAACCCTTGATGGAGGCCCAAACCACTGTCACATCTGAGACAATATTTTTATTTAAATTTATAAATTCTGTCAGTTTTGTTTTCAGTTGTGTTAGAAATTCATCGTTTTTTAGAAGGGTGGAGTTAAGCCTCCACCTAGTAGCCTTATTTTTGATTTTGCCATAATTAAAAGTAGATATGACTGGGTTGTTATCAGTGATTACATTTTTGATAAGTACACAACTGTCCAAACCATTGTGTTATCTCTCCTCTAGTTTATTACTCTGCTAGGCTACAAGTTTCAGACAGTAGCTTTTAAGCCACTTCCCATTTAGCTGGAGTAGCTTGAGCATTAGGTGAATAGTCAGGGCACCATAGTAGCTTAGCGGTTAGCACAACACTATTACAGCGTGGGGTGTCAGAGTTTGGAGTTCATTACCAGTGTCCTCTTTAAGAAAGTTTGTACATTCTTTCCATAAGTGTGTGGAGTTCCTCTGGGCGCTCCCGTTTCCTCCCACATTCCAAAGAGCAGTTAGTAGGTCAACTGGTTGTTGTAAATTGTCCTATGATTAGGTTAGGGTTAGATAGGTGGGTTACTGAGCAGAGTGTCTCATAGGTCCAGAAGGACCTGATTCTCTCAGTATCTCTAAGTATAAATGAATGAATGAATGAATAAATAAATAAGCAAGGTAGGATCAAATTTGATGCAAATTTGTTGCTTTTCTAATTAATCTAAAGGAGCTAAAGAATGCGCCAGAGGGTGACCTCTTTGAGTTATCTGTGAAACAGCTTAAATTCATCTCTTTAATATCTCTTCTTTCCTTTTCAAGGTGGCTGGGATCCTGTCAGCATCCATGATTTACAGCTGCATTCAAACTGCTGTGCTTCACTGTGTGTGTGTGTGTGTGTGTGTGTGTGTGTGTGTGTGTGTGTGTGTGTGTGTGTGTGTGTGTGTGTGTGTGTGTGTGTGTGTGTGTGTGTGTGTGTGTGTGTGTGTGAGAGAGAGACTGATTGAGACTGTGGGATGAACAATGGTTTTTAATAGACTCTAGATCTTGTTATCTTTGTGGGCTTTTCTACTGCTTGCATGGTAGGTGGTGGAGGGGTGGGGGCTGATGCTTTCTGCCTCGTGTGCGGGAGGGGGAGGGGGCTTTGGGGTTCTACGTTTTTCTGTTTTGTGGATGTCTGTGAAGAGTAAGAGTTTCAGGTTGTATACTGTATACATTCCCTGATATTAAATAAATCCATAGAATCACATTACCATGCTATTTGTGGGAATAAATTGGGGGAGTGGGAGTGCTGATGCTTTGTTGCTGCTCGTGTGCGGGAGGGGGAGGGGGCTTTGGGGTTCCATGTTTTTCTGTTTCGTGGACGTCTGTGAAGAGTAAGAATTTCAGGTTGTATACTGTATACATTCCCCGATATTAAATGAATCCATAGAATCACATTACCAAGCTATCTGTGGTCAGGTGATGTTTCCAAATATTGATCGCCAAGGAAAGCACCCCTGACACTGATGTCTGTGCATCATTTATCTAGGGGTCAGTTATACTAGTACCACCTGCTGCCCGTGACCCATTCACAATACTAGATTGCTGAGTTTACGATTACCAGTACAGGTGTTGTATTTGCCAGAGCACCACATTTGTAGTCAGTACTAGTTTATTTATTCTGTCATTTAATCGGTTAGGCCACAGCTGGAGTATTGTTTGTAATTCTGGTCTACGCACTACAGAAGAATGTGATTGTATTGTGGGGGGTGCAGAGAAGATCCATCTGGATGTTGCCTGCGACGGAGCATTACAATTATGAGGAGCGACTGGATGAGTTGTGTTCATTTTCCTTGGAGTTACGGAGGCTGAGACAGGAATCAAATAGAGGTAAACAAAATTTAGGAAAGTTTTCAAGATGCTTAATATTAGAGTCAAAGATAAAGAGCTTAGAGGAAATCTAAGGAGGAACTTTTTCACCCAGAGGGTGGCTGGAATCTGGAATGTACTGCATAAATGGTGGTAAAAACAGGTACTCTCACAACATTTAAGGACTTTTGGATGAAGAATTGAATTATCAAGTCGTAAATGACAATGGACCCAGTACTGGCAGTACAGTACAGGTGCACCAGAGGACTGTATGCTTAGTCTCATGTTCTACTCATTTTATACTTGTGGCTAAGTACAGCTCCAAAGCTGCGTTAGAATTTGCTGACGACGCCACTGTTGCTGGCCAAATCAAAAGTGGCGATGAATCAGCATACAGGAGGGAAATTGAAAATCTGGCTGAGTGGTGCCACAACAACAACCTCTCACTCACTGTCAGCAAAACCAAAGAGCTGATTACAGACTACAGGAGGAAGAGGCTGGAGCTAGTCTTTATCCAGGAAAACAGAGGTGGAGAGGGTCAACAAATAGCACTGAGGTCATGGACAGAATCCAGATTACAGAAGAGGAGGAGCTTGAGGCAAGTTAGGGTGGATGGGCCTACAGGGTCTGACAAGGTATCCCCTCAGACCTTGTGGGAGGCCAGTGCAGAAACTGCAGGGGCTCTGGCTAAGTCCTTAGCTGCAGGCGAGGTACTGGAGGACAGCTAATGTCGTTCTGTTGTTCAGAAAGCTCTAAGAATAAGCCAGAACATTATAGGCCAATGAGCCTGATGTTAGTCGTGGGTAAATTCTCGGAAGAGACAGGTATCTCCTCTACCTAATAAAGTTGCCACTGAATGTTTGTTCATGTCTTCTACTTCTGTAGCCCATTCACATCAAGGTTCAATGCTGTGTGCATTCAGAGATGCTCTTTTGTACAACACTGTTGTAATGCATGGTTATTTGAGTTACTGTCACTGGCAGGGTTTAAGGGTTAGCACAACATTGTGGGCCAAAGGGCCTGTACTGTGCTGTACTATTCTATGTTCTGTGTATGTTCCTGTCGGCTTGACACAGTCTGGCCATTCTCCTCCCTGGCCTCTCTCATTAACAAGGCATTTGAACCCACAGAACTGCTGCTCCCTGGATGTGTTTTGTTTTTCACAAAATTCTCTGTAAACTCTAGAGACGTTGTGTGTGAAAATCCCAGGAGATCTGCAGTTACTGAGATAGTCAAATCACCCTGTCTGACACCAACAATCACCCCATGGTCAAAATCACTTAGATCACATTTCTTCCCATTCTGATGTTTGGTCTGAACAACAACTGAATCTCTTGACTATGTCTGCATGCTTTTATGCATTGTGTTGCTGCCACATGATTGGCTGATCAGATATTTACATTAACATGTAGGTATATAAATGTGTAAGTATTTGGAGGGACAGGGATAGTGGATGCTTTGTGCATGGTTGGTCTTGTCTAACCAAACTTACGGAGTTTTTGAGAAGGTTACCAGGAAAGTTGATAAAAGCAACACAGTGGACATTTTCTATGTTGACTTTAACAAGGCTTTTGACAAAGTCCCACATGGGAGCCTGGTCCAGAAAATTCAGTTGATTTGTATTCTGGATAAAGTAGTAAATTGGATTCAACATTGACTTGGCAAGAAGTGCCAGAGAGTGGCAGTAGAAGGTTGCCTCTCTGCCTGCTGAGGGATTGGTGCTGGACCTGTTCTGAACATCTACCTACAGGAAGGATATCAATGATATTAAAAGAGTACAGAGAAAATTTACAAGGATGTTGCTGGGACTTCAGGACCTGAGTTATAGGGAACGTTTGAATAGGTTAGGACTTTATTTCATTGAAGTAGGGGAATGAAGGGAGATTTGAATTATGAGGGGGTATAGATAGGGTAAATGCAAGCAGGCTTCTTCCACTGAAGTTGCGTGAGATTAAAAACTGGAGGTCATGGGTTAAAGGGAAAAGGTGAAATGTTTAGGGGGAACCTGAAAGGGAATTTCTCCACTCAGAAGGTGGTGTAAGTATGGAAAAAGCTGCCATAGAAGTGGTGGACGCGGGTTCAATTGCATTATCTAAGAGAAGTTTGCATATGTACATCAATGGGAAGGGCATGGGCACTATGGTCCAGGTGTGCATTGATGGCACTAAGCAGAATGACAAGTTTGGCATGGACTAGATAAGACAAAGGGTCAGTTTCTGGTGCGCTTTGTGACTCTACAACTCTAGTGTTAGTGGCTTTAAACTCTTTGACATTAACATATTAGAGGATATGTCTTGGGACCAGCACACAGGTATCATCACAAAGTACGCACACAAGTACTTCTAGTTTCTAAGAAGTTTCCCTAGATTCAGCACATCACCAAACATCTTTGACAAACTTCTATAGATCCACAGTGGAGAGCATCCTAACTGTTGCATTGCAGCCCGTATTGGAAACACCAATGCTTAGGAACAGAACAGGTTACAGAAATTGGTCGATACAACTCAGTCAAGCACAGCCAAAGCCCTCTCCACCATTGAGTACATATATTTTCAAGAAGCACAGCCTAGTTTTGTTGGGTTAAGCTTTGGGTGTTATTTGAAAACATTTCCTTCATAATGTGGATAAGTCATTAACCTCTGAGGTCACCATTTTGTAAACACCCAAGCAGTTTTGCTGAACTCTAAGACGTATTCAAAACAAATTTACAAATTAGGAGCAAGCATAGGTTATTCGGGCTGTTCAGCCTGCTCTCCACTATGACTATGCTTGTGGATTGTGAACACAAGTTTTGAAAGACCGAGTGATGTCGGTTGGGATATTCATCCAGCTTGAGATCATGAGTTGTTGACTTGTGCCTTGTGAGCATGAGGTTTTGAAAGAGTGAGCAGGGACACTTGAGACATTCGGTGGGCTTGAGATTGCTGGGTGATTAAGCATTTGGCAAGGTTTTAGGGGAGCAGCCATAGTGTGAGTGGGTCAGTGTTAGAATGGGGAGTTTGAGGCTTTGGCACAAGAGGTTTCGGTAAGCAGAGATGGAGGCTAAGGTGAGATTCTGGAAGTTTTTCTTCTTTCTTATTGTGCAATTAGAGCAGCGGGAATACCAGGCAGGACAATGGAACGCTCCTCTTCCAGGCTATGGGAAGACAGACCTCCAGAATCCCTGATGACTGCACCTGCTCTGAGCATCCAGATGTAGCTTCTTACAGATTGCATTAGGGAACTGGAACTGGATCATTCCAGAGCCAGAAGGTTGAATTACAGGAGGCACAGGGAGGTAGTTACACCTAAGGAGCAGGACAGAGGTAACTGAGTGAGCACCAGGAGTGCAGAGTATGCCTGTGGCTGTTTCCTTCAATTAAATGTATACCACTTTGGATACTGTTGGGAGTAATGACCTAGCAGAGGAAAGCCGCAATAGTCATGTCTCTGGCACTGAGTCTGGCTTTGTGACTCAGAAGAGAAAGAGGGAAAAGAGGTGAGCAGTAATGATGGGGGATTAATTGGTAGAGGAGATCCCTCCCACACAGAGGACTGGAGGATAACTAATGTTGTTCTGTTGTTCAAGAAAGGCTTTAAGATAAGCAGGGAAATTATACACTGGTATGCCTGATGTCTGTAGTGGGTAAGTTATTGGAAGGTATTCTAAGGGACCGGAGATATAAATATTTGGATAGACAAGCCCTGATTAACGATAGTCAACATGGCTATGTGCATGATACATCGTGTCTAACCAGTCTTATAGAGTTTATTGAGGAAGTGATCTGGAAAATTAATGTAGGAAAGGCAGTAGATGTTAGACTTTAGCAAAGCTTTTGACAAGGTCCCGCATAGGAGGCTGGTCAAGATTGGTTTCATGGGAGAAGCCAGAGAGTGATAGTAGATGGTTGCCTCTCTGATGGGAGGCCGGAGATAAGTGCTGTGTTTCAGTGATCAATGCTGGGTCCAATGTTCCTCCTAAGGTGTGCACATGCACATATCTTTTGCTACTAGCACACAGAGTAATTTAAACTGTTTATTTAATTTAAGGTTGTCACCCTCTACCTCGCTGGCATCATACACAATCCTGTTTCTGATGCGAATGGTGTTGACAAAATGGAGTTTGTGATGAGTTGTCAGCAGGTTTTAGGACTGGCTTATTTATACTGTTTTTATTGAAGAAATTATTGCTCAATCTACTGAATTCCAAAGAAGCAAAGGGTGCGAAGCGCAAAAGAACTGCTAGTGCATTTAAAGTGGAATGGCTTAATGAAACAGTAGAAACTGTACATGGAAAGCTCACGAGTTCAAGAACATGAAGCTACAAATAAAAATTATGTACAATTCAAAAACTGGTGTTTCCTGCATGTTTTGTAGCAATGCAAAAGTTGCTGGAAATTCACAAGTGGGAACGTGGAGTGATATTTGGAAACTTGACTTTTTAAAGTGTCATTTAGCAAGCAAATCACATGAGGACGACGTGCAAAAGCTCTGGCAAAAAAATCCTTCATTACTCACTATGTACAGAGTATGAGAGTACAGATGAATGAGAGTAAAAACTGTCAAATCCAGTGGAGGTCAAAGTTCTTATTGACAGTGTTTTGCTAGCTGCTAAAATGAATACCTCTATATATAAAATTCAGTGCACACAGGTTGTAATCACTGGATAAAAAAATGCACAGCTCAAGATTTTTGCACACACTGGTCATTACAAATTAGAGGAAAGATTGGCTGGGTCTGTTGTTGTTTGTCACCTACAGCATATCAACGATCTGTATGATAATGTTGTAAACTGGATGAGCAAATTTGCCAATGACACCAAGATTGGGGGACAGTAAAGAAGTCTTTCAAAACGTGCAATGGGATCTGGACTTACTGGAAAAAATGGCAGATGGAATTTAATGCAGACAACTGTGAGTTGTTGCACTTTGGGAGGATAACCCAAGGTAGGACTTACACAGCGAATGGTAGGGCACTGAGGAGTGCAGTAGAACACAGGGATCTGGGAATATAGATCCATAATTCCTTAAAGATGGTGTCACAGGTAGACAGGGTCATAAAGAGTGATTTTGTGCATTGGACTTCATAAATCAAATTACTGAATAGTGGAATTGGGATGTTGTAGTGAAATTGTATAAGATGTTGGTGAGGCCTAATTTGGAGTATTGTGTGCAGTTCTTGTCACCTGCCTACAGGAAAAATATCGATAAGATTTAAAGAGTACAGAGGAAGCTTACAAGGATGTTGCTGGAAATTGAGGAGCTGAGTTATAGGGAAAGGGTGAACAGGTTAGGACTGTTCCCTGGAGCATAAGAGAACGAGGGGAGATTTGATAGAGATTTGATTGACACCTCTATTCCAAATTTCCATCTAGCATAATAGCCTTTTCATATCAAGAATCTTTCTACCTCAGTAAGCTAGTCAATAATATAAAAAAGGATACCAAAAGTTTCTTTAGATATATAAAGAGTGAAAAAGAGATGAGAGTAGAAAATGGCACTGGAGTGGTAGTAAAAGGGGACAAGGAAATTGTGGATGAATTGAATATGTATTATATATTAGTCTTCTTTGTGGAAGACACTAGTAGTATCCCAGAAGTTCATGAGTGTCAGGGGGCAGAAGTAAGAGCAGTTGTAATTGTAGGGTAACGTAATAGGTGGAACCATATGCACAACCATTGACATTTAGATGGGGCTCACCTTAGGAGGCTGGTCTGATGGCATGACATGATGTAAATTTTTTTTACCACACTTTATGTTTGGCTGACAATAAAGGAGTCATTATGGTTTCACTTAAACACTAAACATCTCTGCCATTTCATTTGTAGAAGCCGAGGCCCAATTTGCACTGTGAAAAATCTCCATGGATGACAACAGCTATTACTATGTGGTAGTGTCACTCAGAACTTCCTCAGCAACTGGATTGGTGAGCCTGGCTTGAACACCCACCTGAACATGAAAAATATAACACGCTGAAAACAAATCTATTACAGACTTTTGGACTGTCAGAGTCTGAGTGCTCTCCTTGCCCAGTCTGTGGGATGCAGGCCTTCAGAGCTAATGAACTACATGCTGTCTTGCCTGGTAAATCCACCATCCCTGTTTTATTTTTAAAGAACTCTTTATGAAGCAAATGCCCGATCAAATTCACGTAGCCCCCCACTAATGCATCTGTGAAGGACTATAATAAGCTTGCTAAAATGGTTGACAGTCTACACTCAGCCAGACAGGGGTGCAAAATTCCTCCTTCTTTCCATGCCTCAATAAGCCCAGTTCGCAGGGCCTCCAACACATACACCCCTACGGCTGTGAAACAGACTGGTTTTCCTGTATCACTGATTCCCAGTGCAGGTGCTGTACTTAATATCAATCTTAAAGCTTGAAAAACTTACATCTGCTCTTCATTAAGAGTCACAGGGTCATCAGAGTGATTGCTGCCTTTCAGCAGACTAGTGATGAGTTGAGAAGTTTTACCCTATGAATCAGCCTATGCTCTATTGTAGTTGAATAAACCCTGAAATAATCGAAGTTGCTGTACTGTTTAAGATGGTTTTGCTGATATAACTGCCTTTGCATGATCTTGTGTGATTTCTTGTTTGCCTTGGGAAATTTTCTGTCTCAAGTAAATCACTTCCTCTTGTTGCAATTGTGCCTTATCCAATTTTGTTTTGTGTTTCTTGAAGGTTAGATAATAGACCAAACAAGTACATCACATTCATTTCCAACTGGTAAATTAACATATTGCTGTGAATTCCAGTTCCACTTGTTCTGTTGGTTAACAGGTGTAGACAGTACTGATCTTGTTTGGACTTCGATATCTCACTCCACTTGTTTGGCAGTTCGCACCAGATCACTGTAAGAAACAAAGTTTCAATTCCAATTTACCTTTATTAGTTTTACCATTTTGGCGACATCTGGTTTCAAACCATCCATGAAGGTCAATTGAGAAAGCCATTGTGATTTCTTCCATATTATCTTCAGTTATTGCTTGAACTCCTGAGCAGCTGATCCAATAGTGGTCTTCATAATAACATAAGAAATAGGAGCAGGAGTAGACTATTTGGCTCATCGAGCCAGCTCCGCCATTCAATAGGATCATGGCTGATCTGGCCATGGACTCATCTCCACTTACCTGCCTTTTCCCCATAACCCTTAATGCCCCTACTATGCAAAAATCTATCCAACCTTGTTTTAAGTATATCTACAAAGGTAGCCTCCACTGCTTCATTGGGCAGAGAACATATTCAAAATTCATATTAATATTCAGAAACATCCTGAAGTATTTTGTTTGTAATCAACCACTTTTCTCCAATCTGTGTTGGGGAATATCATTCCAATCATTTCTTAATTACATTCCAACCACCTGGTAAGTTCTGTTTATCCTCTCCTTTACCATCTTCAGCTCAATGTGCCAACTGTCTTATTTGTTGAGAAGACACCATGGTAGCTAAAATTTGGATGCAATTTATATATATACTTAACTCATTGAAGTTCAGTCCAAGTCTTCAAGCTTCCTTTTTTGGGATGTGAAATGTATTTGAACAAATAGCCCAATTTGTCATTTTTTCCCTGTTTCTGGTAATTGATGGTAAGCCACCTGTCTTCTTACATAATTTCCATTTTCATTCTTGCATGCTTTAGGGAAAGTTGTGACTTGGCTGTCAGCCCAATTACCTCATCACTGCCATCACCACTTAAGCCACCAGATGTCTCTGTTGAGTCAGTTTTATATCTATTTTGCAGTTCATTGGAGTTCCCAAGGCTTCACTGTTTTTGGGGACTAGAGAGTCTTAGCTGCATTCCAACATAAGTGTGGACAGTAACAAGTCTTAACACCGCCAACTGAGTTGTCAGAACCGCCCACTGAAAGTGGCTGCTGCACGGAGCAAATCTGTTTCAGACTGTCTTGTAACTTCAGACAGTCAAGGACATGTACGTATCTTGATAGGGATACATTCAAAGGCCACTCGCTCAGGTAACAAAGAGATTCGTTCACTAGGCATTTTACTTTCTTCACCACACAGTTCCCTCAGCTTTTGATTATTCCTTTTGATTAGTTTTTAACTGGCTCACTGTTCACTTTGCCATGACTCAGCAAGTTTATGGTTAAATTCTTTTGTCTGACACTACAGCTTTTCTCCTAGCTTTGATAAGACTTCTGGATTGCAGCTGGGTTTTTCATTTCTCAGCAGCGCCTTATGACTCTTATTTCTCAACTTCACTCATTATTTTAAGTTTGATCTTAATGAGTACTCTTCACTTGACCCCAACCACAGCCATTCGACAATATAATCATGGAGTTATAACTCAAATGGAGCTTTACAGCCTGAGTTTTTTTAAAAATCATAGCTTACAGACCAGCTGCGCCCTAAAATTAGGGGTTATTAAGTCATGTCTAACTAATCTTATAGGGTATTTTGAGGAAGTTACTGTTATTGATTTATTTATTTATTATTATTTTGTTTTGTTTTTCTTCTATATTATGTATTGCATTGAACTGCTGCTGCTAAGTTAACAAATTTCATGTCACATGCTGGTGATAATAAACCTGATTCTGATTCTGAAAGTTAATGAAGACAAGACAGTGGATGTTGTCTACATGGACTTTAGCAAGGCATATCAGAGGGTCCTGCATGGGAGGTTGGTCAAGAAGTTTCAGTGGCTCAGAATTCAAGATGAGGAAGTAAATTAGATTAGACATTGATTTTGTAGGACCAGCCAGAGAGTTGCCTCTCTGACTAGAGGTCTGTGACTTGTGGAGTACTGTAGGGATTGATGCTGGGTCTGCTGTTGTTTGTCATCTATATCAATGATCTGAATGATAATATAATTAACTGGATTGGCAACTTTACGGATGACACCAAGATTGGGGGATGTAGTGGACAGCAAGGAAGACTATCAGAGCTTGCAGCAGGATCTGAACCAGCTGGAAAAAATATGCTGGAAAATGGCATTCAAAGCAGGCAAGTGCAAGGAGTTTCACTTTGGTAAGACAAACCAGGGTAGGTCTTCCACCCTGAGCAGTAGGGCACAGAGAAGTGTGGTAGAACAAAGGGATCTGGGACTACAGGTCCTTAATTCATTGAAAGTCCTAGATAGGGTAGGTAGCGTCATAAAGCAAGCTTTTGCCATTTTGTATTTTAATAATTCAAAGTACTGAGTACAGGAGATTAGATGTTATGTTGAAATTGTGTAAGATGTTGGTCAGGCCTTATCTGGAGTATTGTGTTCAGGAAATATATACCGTAAATAAGGCTGAAAGAGTACAGAGAAAATTTACAAGAATGTTGCTGGGTCTGGAGGACCTGAGTGAAAGGAAAGATTGATTAGATTAAAACTTTATTCCTTGGAATGTAGAAGAACGTAGAAAGGAGGGGAGATTTGATAGGGGTATATGAAAGTATGAGGGATATAGATTGGGTAAATGCAAGCAGGCATTTTCCACTGAGGCCAGGTGGGACTACAACTAGAGATCATGGGTTGAGGGTGAAAGGTGAAAGATAAAGGGGAAGATGAGGGGACACTTCTTCACCTGGAGGCTTGTGAGTGTGGAATGAGCTGCCAGTGCAAGTGGTGCATGCAAGCTTGATTTCAAGTCAGTGGTGAGGAAGGCAAATACGATGTTAGCATTCATTTCGAGTGGACTAGAATTAGAAATAAAGATGTAATACTGAGGCAGGAGAATGGAGTTGAGAGGGAAATGGATCAGCCATGATGAACTGGCAGAGCAGACTTGTTGGACTGAATGGCCTAATGCTGCTCCTATGGCTTAGGGTCTTATATTAAGGACCGGTCTGACAACCAATTACTCTACTCCAGATAAAACAAATTACATGACATATGCCAGTGATATTAAATCTGATTCTGATAAATTATGTCTTAAAAATACAGTATTCAGACTGCCTTCCCCTACGTTTGAGAAACATAGTTCAAAAGACTCAATTCTCTAAGAGAATGAATTTTACAACAAATTTCATGACATACGTCAGTGATATTAAACCTGATTCTGATTCACCTCATCAGTGGAAAGAGGAAGTTAATATTTTCAGGTCAAACATTGAACCACTCACAGGGAGCCCACATTCCTCCCTACCACTATTGATGGTGAGGATGTGGATGTGGGGTGCACCTGGATGACAAACTTGAGTGTAAGAAGGGCCAAAGTCACCTCTACTTCCTGAGGATACTGAGGTTCTTTGGAGTATGCAGGCCTCTCCTTCACATGTTGGAACAGTCTGTTGTCGCCAGTACAATTTTCTATACAGTGGTGTGCTGGGGCAATGGCATCAATACAGGTGATGCCAACAGGCTTAATAAATTGATTAGAAAGCCTGGCTCTGTTATAGGAGTCAAACTGTTCATACTGGAGGCTGTGGTAGAACAAAGGACCCTATGGAAAATCCTGGCAATGTTTCTCAGCCTCTGCGTGCCACCTTGGCTGAACAGAGGAGCACTTTTAATAACAAACTAAGACAACTGCACTGCTCCAAAGAGCGTTATGTGAGGTCATTCTTACCCTCGGCCATTAGGCTTTATAATGAGCCAACCTACAAGGAGTGATGACTCCCTCCTGAGAGACTGTTATTAACCTCTGTTTACCACACCTTGTTACCACAGACACCCTGTGCAATACTACCATCACTTCTCATCTAGACAATGTGAATAAGTAATTCTTGCTCTACCATCAGTATGAACCTGTAAATCTTGTAATCTTTGATTTGTTGATCTTGTACATCTAATTTTAAGGTAACTTTTAAAAAATTTCTCTTCTGATATTTGTATATCCGCGCAGCTGTAATGTTACGGTGACACTGTAGTTTCCTTTGGGATCTATCAGTCCTTCCTTCCAGTCAGGCAGGCTTCAGAACTCCGGGAAGGTTGTCTGTCGGCCAGAGCACGGCTTCCTCCGGTTGCTATAGTCCCGACGTCAAACACCGAGTTGGGGACAGGCCTGGTCGTGAGCAACGAGAGGCTTCGGAGGACAAAGATGTCGTTGAGTGACGGAACCGAGGAGGATGTGGGGGTAAGAGGTGGCGCGGAACTGGGAAACGGTGGATTGTAAGCGCAGCAAAACGCCATCCCAGCCCGGGTTTGCGCCCTCTCCTCCCTCCCTCCGGCTTTCCCACTCTTCTGTCTCCGCTCTGCCCGCTACCTCTCCCAAGTGTTCCTCGCCCATCTCCTACCCTAAGAGACAGGAACAGAATTAGGCCATTCGTCTGACCGAATCTGCTCCACTATTTCATCATGGCTGCTCTCTTTTCCCTTTGAACCCCAATCTCCTGCCTTCTCCCCGTAACCTTTCAAGAAACTATCAGCCTCCGTTTTAAGCATACCCAGTGACTTGGCCTCCATAGGTGCCTGTGGCAACAATTTCCACAGATGCACCACAGTCTGGCCAAAGAAATTCCTCCTCATCTCCGTTCTAAATGAACGCCCCTCTATTCTGAGGCTGCGCTCTCTGGCCCAAGACTGCCCCACCATAGGAAATACCTTCTCCACATCCATTCTACCTAGGCCTTTCAACATTCGATGGGTTTCAATGAGATCCCCCCTCCCCCATTCTTGTAAATTCCAGTGAGTACAGGTCGAGAGCCATCAAAAGTTCCTCATTCCCAGAATCATTCCCTCGAACCTCCTATAAATCCTCTCCAATGTCAGCATACCCTTTCTTAGGTAAGGGATCCAAACCTGCTCACAATTATCCAAATGAGGCCTCAACAGCGCTTTATAAAACCTCAGCGTCACATACTTACTTTTATATTCTAGTCCTTTCTTCTCTCTGGATTTATTCTCCCCCCCCAACTCCCTGCTGTTCCCTGGCTATTATTGACCCTCAGTTTCCTGCCACATGACAACTTGTGGCCTCTGTTGCTGTTGTGTGCTTCTCTTCGGCTTTTCCCCAATTCCCTTTTCAAGAATCTGTCTGCTGCCGAACTGGATTTAACCCTCTGATTCAAAGGGAATTGTAATAACTGTGATGGAGTGTTATGAGAAGACCTGAGTGAGTTATATTTTAATTGCATGAAGTTAAATCTGAGTTCAGTGACGTGTTTATTACCTTTCTGTTTCAGGGTGAGGATGGATTGTCTATTATTACATGTGATTCTGAGGTAGAAAAGGTAATACAGTATGCAAGTTTTGTGATTTGATAACATTCATTCTTTCTGCTGCTGTTTGATCACCAAAGTTGACACCCAGTCACTGCCGACAGACATTGCCAAACAGCTACTGTCATTAACTCACTCCCAAAAATCACTCTCCAGCATCCTGGCGATCACTCATAAATACATTACGAGAAGTGTACCACCACTTCTTGAAAATGCCTGGAAATATTGCCACATACCTGGGGACCACCAATAAATATTGACACGGTATTGAACAACAACCACAAATACTAACACATAATAGCTCAGCTCTGGGGTTTAACTGCGAATACTCAAAAGTACAGCTAGAAATCCCCTGCTTTGACAATGCTTGCACATGTTTTTGAATTCCAGTTACACAAAAGGAAAATGTTTTTATCATTGCAGATGACAGTTTTTACAAAGTTACAGATCATAAGTAATGTGTTCATGGGTCAACAAATTCAGAATAAAATCTGAAATGCAGGATTCTGAGATGGTGTGCTTATGTCTCATGAACACATGATCAAGATGAAATCTAATGGTATTCTAACACACAAATTCCAAGTGAGATTAGACTAGGGGTAGACCACCTGTCTCTTCTTCAGTTTGATAAGAGCTAATCTGTGCTCAACTACTTTTCTGTATTAATTTCCCATAACTCAATTGCCAGATCTTTCCAAAGTTTATCTGCCTCCTCTTTAAGTAACGTCAGTAATCTGGCACAGCTTCCAAGGCAGAGAGTTCCAGAGATTCGCTATGTTTGTGAGATGGAATAGGATGGAACCTTTTTGTGTTTCTCCCACATCAGGTGATGCATTATGTGATCATGATGAGGGCAGTTGGCTGGTTTCAGGAGCTGGCCGTAAATGTGCTGCAGCAACTTGCTGGAAAATTTTCTGACAGTTTTCTGAAATAATTTACATTTAGTCACCCTTTCTCACAGTTCTCACAAGTTCTCACAGTTGATCAGTGATCAGGTGCTAAGTTTTATTGATTTTTGGTGGTCTATAATTTCAGCGAGGATAATACAAGATAAAAGTCTCAATCTTTGAATATTGCTAAAGGATGATTTTTGCATATATCTTGGAGAACTGATGGGATGTTAGCTTAACATCTCACCCAACACTACAATACTCCTTCAGTGCTGCACCTGAATTTCAGGCCAAGCTTTCAGTCTGGGAGTTATATCTACAGCCTCCTGACTTGGAGTTGAGAATACTATCTTGACCAAATAACAAAGTCATATTTAAAGATTAATGTACTGACGTAACTAATTTTCCTTTTAGAAATCTAGAAAGAAGAAATCAAATAAACCACCCATGCCCTCAAGTAAGTAATATTTTGAGTTCAGCAACACAACTGTGTTTATGTTCAAATTGTGCCTAAATCATTAAGTTTGTTTGTAAATTGTGATGTTGTTGGGGGAGGGAGGAGTGGGGATGTTTTTTTTAACCTACTGATTCAAAAGGATGCTCATGTAATCAGGTTCAATACTCATTTTGAAGATAGATAGATAGATAGATAGATAGATACTTTATTCATCCCCATGGGGAAATTCAACATTTTTTCCAATGTCCCATACACTTGTTGTAGCAAAAACTCCTTACATACAATACTTAACTCAGTAATAATATGATATGCATCTAAATCACTAACTCAAAAAGCATTAATAATAGCTTTAAAAAAAAAAGTTCTTAAGTCCTGGCAGTTGAATTGTAAAGCCTAATGGCATTGGGGAGTATTGACCTCTTCATCCTGTCTGAGGAGCATTGCATCGACAGTAACCTGTCGCTGAAACTGCTTCTCTGTCTCTGGATGGTGCTATGAAGAGGATGTTCAGGGTTTTCCATAATTGACCGTAGCCTACTCAGCGCCCTTCGCTCAGCTACCGATGTTAAACTCTCCAGTACTTTGCCCACGACAGAGCCCGCCTTCCTTATCAGCTTATTAAGACGTGAGGCGTCCTTCTTCTTAATGCTTCCTCCCCAACACGCCACCACAAAGAAGAGGGCGCTCTCAACAACTGACCTATAGAACATCATCAGCATCTCACTGCAGACATCTAACCAACAATACTTTCTATTGACTTCAGTGGAAAATAAAACTGGATATTCTGCAAAATGTTTCTCCATGGATGTATTTGGGCAACAAAACTTATATATGTTTCACAATCTTGGCATCTGCAAAACATAGCCTGAGTTTCCTTGTTTGTGGTTTGTTCTGATTTTAATTGAAATAACATGAAGAGTCACATTTATAACGCACCTTTTACAATTTCAGAGAACCCCAAGGTGTTTTTCAGCACATCAGTATACTAGATACATTGCAACAATTTAATACATCTGGAGGTCCATTTTTACAGAGTGCTATAAACTTCAATCTGATGATTACTAAGTATATTCCCTTTAGTAATGTTAACCAAGAAATACATTTCACCAACATTAAAAAAAACTCCCCAGCTCTTCATTCGTAACATTTAATTCTACTTGATTGAGATGATAGAGTTTCTGTTTAGTTTTCCATCTTCCTCAGTGCTACAAAGGGAGTGCCAGTCTAGACCATTATGTTCAAACTTTTGAAGATTTGAACTACAAATGTCATCCTGAATCAAATGAGATTACCACCCTGACTCGCAGATTATATCTGCAGATGGTTAACCTGCTAAGGTTATTTTTTATCCATATACCTATATTTTTTATCCCGGCATGATGAACAAATCTTATCTCATTGTATTTTCAGAATCTCCATATCTTTCAAACACGTACCTACATCCAAAAAAGTCAGCAGTTTGGAGGTCATTGAAGGGCACTGGAACCATCCATATTGAAAACCCGTCAGTCAAGGTGCCCAGGGAGCTGTGGGTGGCATCACTCAGACAAGGGTTTGGTAAGTGCCTACAGTAAAGATCCATCCAATTTTCTTACTCTTTTCCACTTCTCGTTTTCAACTGGCCTTTCCTATTTTCCATTTAATAAGGCACTTTGTATGTAAAAAGAAATTTAGCAATTTTGTGTAACTTATGTTGGTTGTGCAATCTTTCACATCCAGCCAACAAAAGCAGTGCTTTAGGCCAGCCCACAAACCTTAAAAGGATTGTCCAGTAATTAAATCTCACACTTCTGTGAGGATTGTTACCTTGTCATGGTAGGGAGACTTGTGAGGTCCTGAGAGCAATGGCATCTGGACCCTATCTCCTGATAGGGTCACCCATGACGGTAAGGGCAAAGAAGAGCTTCCAAACAAAAAGCAATCTAACCAATATTTCAACAGTGGAGCTGGCAGAAGATGATGATAACAGCAGTGAATGTGGAAGAAGGCTGCAGCAGTGAAGGGTCCCCTGTCGTCTTGCATTCCATACCACTGGACACTCACCCTGACCTATCAAGGACTGTGGTGGCTGCCTCCCAATGTTAAACAAATTCATGAACAGACATTCCCCTTTGAGGTAATTCACCCTAACATCCCGGATTAAGTCATCCACCAATAGACTTCCCCCTTAGGAAACCATAATACTCGATTCAAGTGATTGCACTACTATAATCTCAGAATTTGCTGACTGAGAAGCCCTCTCCCTGCTTGGTGACCAAGAGTGTTGCAGAAGAAAGCTGGCTGCTGCGAAAGAGCAGAAGTGAAAACTTGGTAGACTGCTCTCAATGTCGGGCATGTCTGAAATTCTAGCACTGAGTCTGCAATCCAGTACCAGATCCAGGGGCGTGGTACTGGTGACATAAGTGTGACAGTGTATAAAATGTTACTGGTGGAGATAGTTGATTTTGTGACAAAGCAATATGATGTTTTGTAGAAAGTGCTTATGTACTGGGTACAAACATGTTGATGTACAACAGAGGGGTTAGCTGTCATTGAAACTAAAATCTTCCTTTCAAAAATAATGTGCAGTCCCATAGGCTAGAAAGCTTCTTCAAATTAGCATCCTTATGCTGGCTTCCTTTCCAGTTTTTACTTTTAACTCTTGTTAGAGAAGGGTATATTGATGCAACATTAAATTCTAAGATCCGGTCCTCGGTACCATCTTGTGCAACTGGATACTGAATTTCCTCACTAGTGGACCCCAGCCAATTTGGATTGGCAATATCTCCTCTATATTCACCATCAGCACAGGTGCACAATAGGGTGGTGTACTTAGCTCTCTGCTCTACACGCTTTATATTTATGAATAGGTATGATTACAATGCAATATTTGTTTGCACTGTTGGTGACTGAATCAAAGGTAGTGATGTATCAACATATAAGAAGGAGATTGAAAGTATGGTTGAGTGGTGGCCACAACAGTAACCTCTCTTCAGTGTCAACAGAACCAAAGAGCTGATTATCGACTACATGAGGTGGAAGTCAGAGGTCATGAGCCAGTCCTCATTAGGAGAATGAAGGTGGAGAGGGTCAGTATCTTTAAGTTCTGTGGTGTTATCACATCAGAGGATCTGTCCTAGAACTAGCACATAGTATTATTACAAAAGGTTACAGAAAGTGGTGGATACAGCCCAGTTCAAGGCAAAACCTCCCCCACAATTGAGTATATTTACATGGAACACTGGTGCAAGAAAACTGCATACACCATCAAAGACCCCTACTATCCAAGCCATGTTCTCTCTCGCTACTATCATTGGGCAGGAGGTACAGAAGCCTCAGGTCCTGCATCACCAGCTGCAGGAACAGTTGCTACTCTACAACCATAGGCTCCTGAACAGGCATGGATAACTACATTCTTCACTACTCTGACCTGCAGATTTACTTTCAAGGACTCTATACAACTCGTTCTCAGTGTTACCTTTATCTGCAGTTTGACTTCTTTTGCACATGGGTTGTTTGTCGGTCTGTCTCTTTATGTTTTTCGTAAATTCCATTGTATTTTTTTCTACAAATGCCTGCAAGAAAATTAATCTCAAGCAACATATATGTAATCTACTTTGAACATTAAAACTGTGAACTTGGGAAGCTCCTAGGTACACTAATTCTTGGAAAAAAATTACAGCCAAGAATAGACAGGAAGCTAAGAGTCCAGCTTTTAGACCTGGGGATTATGGAATTTTTGCACTTTGTAAAACAGATGTAAACAGTTAGTTTTAATATATTTTCAGAAAATCCTGGAGTAATGCCTTTAGACCTTGGTTCTGAATGAATAGTCCATGCTCTGAGGACAACTGTGCTTAAAGAAAAAAATGGCTAAAGATCTCAAGGTGGAAGTAGACCTTTTGGCTAATTGAGTCCCTCTGCCCTTTTCACCATTGCCCTGTAAATGCTTTCCTTTCATATAGTTATCTGCCTTTCATATAGTTAACTGGTTTTATTTTGAATACCACAATTGAATCATTCCAGACTCTAATCATTCATCTTGTCAAACATGAAGGTTTCCTCATAGTTAATTTCTTTCAATGTCCTTTTGTTCTGAAGCCTCTTACCAATGGGAACACCTCCCTGGCTGTATCCTTCATTATTTTAAATATATCTGTCAGATCCCTTGCAATCTCTACTGTTCCAAGAAAAAGAACCCAGCTTCTCCAGGCTGTTCACAGAATTGTGTCCCTCATCTCTGAATTTATTTTTATAAAATTCTCTTTCCTACTGTGAAGCCCAGGACTGGGTGCTACTCATTTGTAGCCAAACCAATGTTTTATGAAGGTTCATCAAGAATTCCATGCTCTTGTACTCTCTGCCTCTATTTATACAGCCTGTTATCTCATCTACTTTAACCATTTTCTCAATCTACTATGTCACTTTCAATAAATAATACACATCTAGCCACAGATCTTAACATTCTTTTGCACGTTTTAGAATTGTCCTCTCTAGCTTGTATTGTCTTTTCTCATTTTTTCATGAAAATGAGATGTTACTTATTTCTTAGTTTTAAATTTAATCTTTTTGCCCATCACATTAACCTATCTATAGCTCTATGATATTTATTACTAACCTCATAGCCATCCATTGTGACTTCAACTTTTGCATTTCCAGCATTTTTGGGAATTGTGCTGTCTATACTTGCACCTAAATTATTAATATGTTTTAAAAATATTAGTAGCGCAAGTACCTAGTGAAGGAACTCCACTGTGTACAGTCGGCCCTCTTTGTCTGTGAATTCTGCATGGGCAAATTCAACCAACTGCGAATCGCGAAAACCCGGAAGTGCTCTTCCAGCACTTGTTGTTTGATCATGTACAGACTTTTTTTTCTTGTCATTATTCCCTAAACAATGCAGTATAACAACCATTTTACTTAGCATTTACATTGTATTGGGTATTATAAGTAATCTAGAGATGATTTAAAGTATACGGGAGGATGTGCATGGGTTATCATGGATCGGGATAGAAAAAAAATCAGAAGTTCTCTTACTAATTAAGTCAGAACAGGTATATCCGGTATTATTTAACGTCAGTTAGTCAAACGTTTGTCTTAGTATATAGTATATATTTTACCTTTCTATGCATGTAAAACACTTAAGAACATATGGTTCAGCGCCGGGCTTGGGAACGGAAGTTCTCGGGACTCGGGACAGACAGCTCCCGAGTGCACTCTCCACCGTGCCGGGTTGATGTGGAGGATCAAAAACCCAAAACCCAATAATTAAGCCACTGTGTTGATTAGTAACAACTGTAGCTTTCATCGGGGCATAGCCTTTTTAACTTTATCCTTTAAAATTGTTGACCGACGTAGCCTAACACTGTTCCAATAACCGATGGCGTTTCACCTCTTTCCGATTTCTTTATTATTTCCACTTTATTTTCAATTGTGTTCGTGGTTATTTTTGCTAACAGAAACACTGCGGTTTCAGATCTCTGCCGCCGGGTCCTAATGTCCACCACACTGAAACAGGTTAAATAAGGTCTGGGGTTCCACTGGGTCCTAAGGTCCACCGCATTGAAACAGGTTGAATAAGGGACTTAAGCATCTGCTAATTTTGGTATCCGCGAAGGGTCCTGGAACCAATCCCCTGCGGATAAGGAGGGACAACTGTATATACCTCTAGTTTAAAAACAACCTTTCACTGTTATCCACTGTTTCCTGTTACTTAGTTACTTTTTTGTTGATAGTGCCCCTTTTATTCCAATTAACTGGGTGTATCCATTGTCTACTTAGACAGATGGAGCTATTACTTACTTAATTGTGTTGCAGATATACACCTTTTGGAAGTCCATTTATACACATCAACTACATTTCATCCATCAGCCTTCTCTGCTACATAATCAAAATACTCAGTTTGCCTTTAACAAATCCATTCTTTCTCTAATCGGTCTGGACTATCCAAGTGATTACTATTTCTGTCCTTGATGCTTGTTTCTGGATCTCTTTCCCTGCCATCAAGGCCAAATTAACTGTTTATAGTCACTGGGCTTATTCCTATACCTTTATTGAACACAGGTATACCATTTTCAACTTTCTAATTCTTAAACACCACCACTTAATCTACAAACATTTGCCAGATTATGGTCAGGGAGTCCACAATTCCCTCCCCTACTTTCTTCATCAACATTGCTTGCATCTTTCTAGGCTAGTGATTGACTTATCGGTGCTGCTGGCCTTTTGAGTGCCTCCTGTACATCAATTTTTAGCACATCCAGAATCTCATCTGGCTCTTTTTTTTTTGCTGATACTCCAGCAGCGTCATCTTCTGTTGTGAAGCTAGATACAAAGTACTCATTTAATACCTCGGCCATATTTTCTTCTCCCCCCTAGATTTCTTTATTGCCTTCTTCTGGGTTGTACCTTTCCTCTTGTAGCACTTTTCCTGTCCATGAACCAGTCCTTTCTCATGCTTTAGTTTGCCTCTCATCTCCTTTAATACTTCTATTCTGAACTTTCTGTAATAATCCCATCTCTCTCTCTTATTTTAACAACCATCTATTACTATGTTCTTTTTGCTCAATTTCACTGTCTATCTGGGAAACCTTGGCTGTAATTTTCCCCATTTTCTCTCTTATGAAAATATGCCTACATTGTAGCTCAAATTTTACCACCTTTAATACCTTGCATTATTCAATGATAGTAGTATATAGAAAGCTTTAATTCACTTTACCAGGTTAGATCTTACTTTCATCCCATTGAAATACATTCAGGGTAGCAGCACCTGCAATTCAATCACTTGGTCTAGATGGATGCAAGCTAGGTTGATGTAAGGTTGTGTCTTTCTGTAGATTAACTTCTGTGTTGTTATGTGTACCTTTGGACATGTGGTTCCAAGGTCTCAGGGTTGAGTGAAGTAAACATGCAATCAGATAATTCTTTCCTTTTCCCCTTTAAAAAATATTAGTACTTTTCCATACCTTAAAATTACAATTGATGTTCCCCCCCGCCCCCCACCCCGAATTGAGTTTGGCTCAATTCCTGGAATGAAGTCCAATGATTCCACTTATTTATTTACTTTGTGATACAGCTCAGCTCAGAGTAGGCTGTTCCAGCTGTTTAAGTCATGGTGTCCCAGCAACCCCACAAACCTAATCACAATGACAATTTGACCTATCCGGTATGTCTTTTGACTGGGAGGAAACTGGAGCGTCAGGGAAAATCCACACATTCCACAGGGAGGATGTACAGAGACTCCTTACAGAATGGCACTGGAATTGAACTCTGATATCCAGAACACCCTGAATGTAATAACTTTGCACCAACCACTACGCTACTGTGACACCCATATAATATTACTTTCTTTGCTGGGCTAGAAGTGTACTGATAAAATTCTTGTCAGCATTCTTCAGAAACTCCTATTTTTCTTTTACCCGTTATGTTATTGCTATCCCGCTTTATATTTTCTTATATTACAGCTTGGGGTGTTCTGGAGTTCAGAGTTCAATTCTGGTGCCATCTGTAAGGAGTTTGTATGCTCTACTTGTGAATCACATGGGTTTCCTCCGGGTACTCTAGTTTCCTCCTGCAATCCAAAGATATACCAGTGAGTAGGTTAATTGGTCATTGGAAGTTGTTCTGTGATTAGGCTAGTGTTAAATGGGTGGGTTGCTGGGTGTTGGGCCGGAAAGGCCTGTAGCTCTAAATTAATAAAAGTATAAATATTTGGATAGTTTAAGTCTTCATTATCACTAGTTCATGGCATTTGCACACCTCTTTTAAGTTACTTGCATATCTGTTCCTCCATATTCTTCCTACTACTTGGCAACCTGTATATAGAATTATAGAATCATAGAATTAGTCTAGTAATGTGCACTTGTAGAAGATTTTTCACTTATTAAAGATCTTATGAGACATTATCGATGGTTACAGGAACTACTTTGGCCCATTGAATAAGTGCAGGTTGCAGGATTTACTATTATGTAGTAGAATTTCTTGTGACCCCATCCACAAGTTTATTCCTTATTGTTGGAGCAGTTTTGGAAACCTTGTTTTCAACCCAGCTTTTCTTCTCACCACTCTCCTCCCATTATTTATCCATCCTCCTTGTTCAATATTGTTTGTTTCTTAATGGGAAGAACAGTGTTTTTCTGATACCTTCATGGTTACGTCTTGAAAGCATTCACAGAAAATGTCAGTTAACTATCTCGCCTTATGAAGCATAGTAGTTGAACTTGCTTGATTTCCCCACACCTAAGGTTACAAAACTGCAATTTAAATATTTTGTCAGGACATTACCAGAAACAGTTTTACGGTTTAATGTAACTCATAGTGGGAAATCTCATTCCATCAAATGCAAATTGTTAAGTTAATCTCTGTTATTACATGTGCCCATGTACATGTGGTGAGTGAAGCGAGCATATGAATAAGGGTAATTCTCACTCTTTTCCCTTTTTGAAAAATATTAGTTCCCACAGCTGTGTCCCAGTCACTGAAATCTGAATATGATTCTGGATGTAGTCGGAGCTCAGAGTGCAGTGGTACACCAGAATATTTGAAAGAGGCCCTGGGTATGAAGAAACCAAAGCATTCACGGTCAGCCAGTAATGGTGAGTTTTTTTGCATGAAACTTTCCCTTGACTTTGGATATAAATAGTGGAAAGTTTATCTTTCCCAATGACCTTTAACTTTAAGTAGATGTTTTGCAATGAATTTTCATGCTGTTGTCCTTCAAGCTCAGATGTGGTGCCTGTAGATTATCTCGCTGAACCATTTGATGCACATCACAACATCCAATCTTATTTCTTAAAAGATTCATTGCATGGCCCAGAACCCTTCCTCTGCACAATGTTTGAGAAGCTCTGTAACTCAGTTCAGTTTAACATTTAATTTCTGTTGTTACTCTTCCAATTGTATCTTCCTCACCTTCATTTCTCTATTTCCCTTTTCATTATCTCTTTTCTCTCAGTCCCTCTTCACCTCTCCTCTCCTGATTGCTCTTTTATTTTCTATCTCTTCTCTTCACTTGTTTTCTTTTTCCTTCATTATTTTTTCTCTCTCCCTCATGCTGCAGGCTATGTCCCTGGCACCCCTGACTACAAGGAGAAAGAAGATATGTATGATGAGATTATTGAACTAAAAAAGGTAAGTGAGGGCATGAGCATGACCTTTTGACAGCCAAAGATTTTCTTTTACTATTAAGAACAAAGCTGGCCAGAATCAGACATGTGAAATTTTATAATTTTAAATGGGGCTGTTACCTACGGACCTTGCGGTGTTGGATGTTGGGCCACCTACCTTCAATTGATGAACTATGGTACTTTTTTTTTGTAGAGCATCTATTGGCAATGTATTGAAAATAAATCACTCAGAGGTGGACTAATAACTGGGAATGCAGCATAGCATCCATTCTACAACAAACCCTGTTATGATGTTTTCGTTTTTCATACAACAAAGTCTTTACACAGAAGCATATATATAAGGAATGAAGGAAGTAGAACATGATCTAAGCTGCAGTAGTTTCTTCCAATAAAAGCAAAATATTCACTGAAATACAAGGAATAGAACACAATTGCAGACAAATTATCTGTGTAGCGTCAATCTCAATTGCTCAGAAAATTATGATCACCAAGCTTTGTTGACGATAATGCTCAGAGTCATAGTCATGCAATATGGAAAGCTATGTTCTCAAATGCAATTTTATTCTCCTCAAGTTCCCATCAACTCCACGCAATTCTACCACTTACTACCCACCAGGGGCAATTGAAAATGGCTGACTTACTTTCCAAGCTGCACATCTTTGTGATGTGGGAAGAAACTGCGGCAGTCACAGGAAAAGCCATGTGGTCACAGATAGTGCTGGTGGTCAGGATTGTAGTCATATTGCTGAGATTATAGGGTAAACTTCAACACCGTGCCACCAGTTGTAATTTTCACTCCATTAATTTACATTTGACTAGGACTAGCATTGTCATGAAATGCATTTTTTTATCTCTCAAAAAGGAATATTAGAAGAAAATGACTTGTATTTTTTCACCACTTTTCACAGTTTGGGAAATGAAAAACAAAACATTTAATAGTTTTTAAATATAATACCTGTTTAATGTAGGAAATTTGCAGGATGGATGGCTGCACAAAGAGCAACATGGTAGGAATCCTGACAATATGTTAATGATTTTGGCTGAGGAATAAATATTGCTCAGAATTTCCCTCCTCCCTTTCAAGGTGCTTTACCTCTTCAAGGTGTTTTACCTGAGAAGGCAGGGGGAAACACAGATACACACACGTATGTCCCTCATTAGTATCTTCTCAAGGTGGGAAGGGTAAGATTAAATGCTAGTTTTACTTTGGTCTCTACTGTGCCAGGAAAGATGTGTGAAATGTAACATGCTTCTCTGTATTTTGCCAACTCTCTGATCTTTTCTTCGTTGTCCATCTCCACTCTGCTTCCTATTGCTCTTACTGTCACTTAAGAATGAGAAATATTTAAAAGGGCCACCAAGGAATAATGTTACCTTTGGCAGAGCATGTCAAGTTTACAAAGAAATGTAATATACTCAGGTCCCTGGAGTAGGGCTTGACCCTTCAATTTCTGCTGTGGATGTGAGAGTTCAGGCCTCTGACCGACAGCTGACACCAATTATAACTTGTATGGTGTTACTGAAATAAGAGCAGCTTTCTTCCCTAGGCAATGCAACTGAGAAAACAAACCCTTGGAAAAGAGTCAAACCTTTCGAAAGCAGGCGCACGAAAGTATCAAATATAAAATAGAAAATTAATGCTATTGTTACAATAAGTATGTCAGACCATACATTGCAAACAGTTAATAACTAATTTCTTTTGGCATTCTCCAAAATGTCTTGGCCCTTTCAGATTATTCAAGCCCAAAAAGCCGATTACGATATCCTGAAAACAAAGTTGAGACGATCAGAGGAAGAGAACAACAGAAAAGAGAAACAGATTGGACAGTTGTTGGATCAGTCAAAGGTGAATAGGATGCATTCAACTGGTCTAATTGGTTTGTGAAGGAGTTCACTGAATGTATGATATAGGCAGGACACCTGAATCCATGCCAGTATTTCTACTTCACACTAACGTATTCACTGTCTTCTCATCCAAACCAACCTCTATTATTTCATACCCTTTTACTTGGGGCTATAACTATTTCCATAAAAGCATAAGTGTATTTGTTTCAACATTTTCATGTAGCAATAAGTTTCACTTTCTATGGACCCTGTTGGAAGAACTTTCTCCTGAGTTCACTAAATTCGTTATTAATTATCTTAAATTTATGGCCTCTGACTTAGATTTCCTCAATAATTAGGACTAGCTTCTCAATATCTACCTTATTTAACCATTTTATTGCTGTTTTATAATTTTAAAGACCTGGTTCAGATTTGTTCTCAATATTCTGTTAGGAAAAGAACCTTCATGCTGAATTTTGCAGTCTTCAGTTTTGGTATCAATCTCCAAATAATTTTTGCACTTTTCTGTGGTGCCTTGAAGCTTTATTTCATAGATAAACTTAAACAGAAGGACCTGGACAGATTGGGAGAATGGACAAAGAAGTGGCAGATGGAATATAGTGTAGGGAAGTATATGGTCATGCATATATTGGTAGAGGGAATAAAGGTGTAGACTATTTTCTAAATGTGAAATTCTTTAAAAAATTTGAGGTACAAAGGGACTTGGGAGTCCTTGTGCAGGATTAACTTGCAGGTTGATCTGGTGGTAAGGCAGGCAAATGCAATGTTAGCATTCATTTCAAGAGGACTAGAATATAAGAGCAAGGCTGATATTTTGTAAGGCATTCCTCTGACCACACTTGGAGTATTCTGAGCAGTTAGAACTGAGATGAGCAGGAATTTATTTAGCCAGTGGGTAGTGTATCTGTGGAGTTCATTACCACAGACAGTAGTGGAGGATCCATTATTGAAGATATTTAAAGCAGAGGTTGATAGGTTCTTGATTAGTCAGGAGATCAAAGGCAGGAGAAAGGAGTTGAGAGTGTTAATAACTCAACCATGATGGAATGGCAGAGCAGACTCGATGGGGCAAGTGTCTAATTCTGCTCTTATGCCTTGTGGTCTAAGAAGCAGTGATTTTCTAAGCCCATGGTGTCTTCCAATTAGCAAGAAATGAGCACATTATTATGTCTTGGACTTAAATAGCATATTTTTATTGTTGGATCTGAATGCTGGATTGCTAATCCTAACAGCACTGTTGGAATTTGTTCACCAGAAGGAATATGGCATCCAAGAAAGTACACACACAAAATGCTGGTGGAACACAGCAGGCCAGGCAGCATCTATAGGGAGAAGCACTGTCGACGTTTCGGGCCGAGACCCTTCGTCAGGACTAACTGAAAGGAAAGTATTGGCAGGCCAGGCAGCATCTATAGGGAGAAGCACTGTCGACGTTTCGGGCCGAGACCCTTCGTCAGGACTAACTGAAAGGAAAGATACTTTCCTTTCAGTTAGTCCTGACGAAGGGTCTCGGCCCGAAACGTCGACAGTGCTTCTCCCTATAGATGCTGCCTGGCCTGCTGTGTTCCACCAGCATTTTGTGTATGTTGTTTGAATTTCTAGCATCTGCAGATTTCCTAGTGTTTATCCAAGAAAGTAGTTTATTTCAAGTCAATCAAGGATGAGAAATAAATGTTATCATTACCAGTGATGCTACATTTTGTAGAACAACACTGATTTACAACTGAAAATGAGGAGCTCATATCTAGAGGCTTCTCAGTAGAATAAAACCTTTAGGCTTAAGAACAGTATTAGGCCAGTAAGTCTGCTCCACCATCCCATCATGACTGATTTATTATCCCTCTCAATCCCATTCTCCTGCTTTTTCCCTGCAACCTTTGATGCCCTAACTAATCAACAACCTCTCCACCTTCACATTAAACATACCCAATGAATTGAGAGAAATATGCCTGTCACCTGTGGCAATGCATTCCACAGATTCATCACCTTCTGGATAAAGAAATTCCTCCTCATCTCTGTTCTAAATGGACATATCTCTATTTTGAGGTTGTGCCCTCTGATCCTCTATAGGAAACATCCTCTCCACATCAACTCTAGGCCTTTCAACATTCAATAGGTTTCAATGGGATCCCCACCTCCCTTCATTCTTCTAAATTCCAGAGAGTACAGGCCCAGAGCCATCAAACGCTCCTCATATAATAAGCCTTTCAATCCTGAAATAATTTCCCATAACCTCGTTAGAACCTTGTCCAATGTCAGTACATCCTTTCTTAGATAAGGGGCTCAAAACTACTCACAATACTCCAAGAGAGGCCTCACCATTGCCTTATAAAGCTCAGCATTACATCCTTGGTTTTATATTCTAGTCCTCTCAAAATGAATGTTGACATTGCATTTGCCTTCAACATCACCAACTCAACCTGCAAGTTAATCTTTAGGTAATTCTGCACAAGGTCTCTGAAGTCACTTTGCACTTCTGAATTTTGTATTTTCTCCCCGTTTAAAAAGTAGTCTATACTGTTATTCCTTCTACCGAAGTGCATGACCATACACTTCCCGATACTGTATTCTATCTGCCACTTCTTTGCCCATTCTCCTAAACTGTCTGTCCTTCTGCAGCCTCCCTGCTTCCCCAACACTGACTACTTCTCCACCTATTTTCCTGTCATTCACAAACATGCCACAAAGCCATCAATTCTGTCATCCAAATCATAGAGATGCTGTATAACATGAATAGAAGCAGTCCCTACACCAACCCCTGCAGAACACCACTAGTCACCAGAAGTCAACCAGAAAAGGCCCCCTTTATTCCCCCTCTTTCTGCCAATCAGCTAATCCTCTATCCATGCTAGTATTTTTCCTGTAACACCATGGGCTCTTATCTTGTTAAACAGCCTAAAGGGTGGCACCTTGACAGTCGTTTTCTGAAAATCCAAATAAACAATAACCACCGACTCTTAGTCTATCCTGCCTGTTATTTCCTCAAAGAATTCCAACAGATTTGTCAAGCAAGATTTCCTGTTAAGGAAACCAGGCTAACTTTGGCTTATTTTATCATGTGCCTCCAAGTACTCCAATGCCTCTTTCTTAATAATGGACTCCCAACATCTTCCCAACCACTGAAGTTGGGCCAACTGGCCTAGATTTTCCTTATGTCTGCCTCCCTCCCTTTTTGAAGAGTGGAACAACATTTGCAATTTTCCATTCCTCTGGAACCATGCCAGAATCCAGTGATTCTTGAAAGATTATTATTTATGTCTCCACAATCTCTTCAGCTACCCTTTTCAGAACCCTGTGGGGTAGTCCATCTGGTCCAGGTGATTTATCTACTTTCAGACCCCATAATTTCTCAAGCACATTCTTCTTAATAATAGTAAATGCTCTTACTTCTGCCCCCTGACACACTCGAGTTTCTGACATACTGCTAGAGTCTTTCATAATGAAGACTGACACAGAATACTTATTCAGTTCTTCTGCCATTTTTTGTCCCCAGTAATACCTCTCCAGTATCATAATCCGGTGGTCCAATATCCACTCTCGTCTCTCTTTTTCTTTTTATGTATCTAAAAAATCTTTTTGTATCCTTTTGTATATTATTGGCTGGCTTACCTTCATATTTCATCTCTTCTCTCCTTATGGCCTTTTTAATTGCCCTCTTTTTTTAAAGTTTCCCTATCCTCTATAAATTCCCACTGCTTTTTGCTATTTTATATGCCTTCTCTTTTCCTTTTATGCTATCTTTGACTTCCCTTGTCAGCCAAAATTGTGTCATCCTTCCTTTAGAATACTTCCTCATCTTTGTGACGGATCTATCCTGCACCTTCTAAGTTGTTCCCAGAAGTTCCAGCCATTGCTGTTCTGCCATCATCCTTGCCAGTCTGCCCTTCCAATCTTTCCTCATGTCACTGATTCCCTTTAATTGACTGTAATACTGATACATCTGACTTCAGCTTCTCCCTCTCAAACTACATGGTGAATTTGATCATATTAAGATCACTGCCTCCTTAGTGATCCTTTACCTTAAGCTCCTTAATAAAATTTGGTTTATTACACAACACCCAATCCAGAATTGCCTTTCCCCAAGTGGACTTAACCATAAGCTGCTCTGAAAAGCTTTCTCATTGGCATTCTACAAATTCCATCTCTTGGAATCCAATGTAATTAAGTGGACAGATTATATCCTTAAATTTCAGGACAGGATCATAAAGCAAAGTACAAAAGTGCATAATCATTTTTGGTAAACCAAGTATTCAATTTATGCACAAGAAATCCAGCAAATAAAAAATAAACATGAAAATAATATTAGTTAAGAGGAGACTCTTAAAGGTACACAACACATTTTTTCCAGAGAATTATTTAATATTTCACAAATGATGTTGTTTGTGTTCACGCTATAATAAACTCTCTTATCTTACAGAGTTCTGAGTATGCCAGGAGCTTGGTTGATAAAAAGAATGATACCAGTGGGGTATGGCCTTACTTAAAATCTTTATCACAGCTTTTTAAAGGCAATGCAGTTGAATATGGTTCTGAATTATATTTATATATCTGGTACGTGAGTGTATAACATATACATTTTTGATTTTTAATTAATTTTCAGTATATGGAAGCTACTGGAATATAACCATATAACAATTACAGCATGGAAACAGGCCATCTTGGCCGTTCTGGTCTGTGCCGAATGCTTACTCTCACCTAGTCCCACCTACCTGCACTCAGCCCATAACCCTCCATTCCTTTCCTGTCCATATACCTATCCAATTTTTTTTAAATGACAAAATCCAACCTGCCTCTACCACTTCTACTGGAAGCTCGTTCCACACAGCTACCACTCTCTGAGTAAAGAAGTTCCCCCTCATGTTACCCCTAAACTTTTGCCCCTTAACTTTCAACTCATGTCTTCTTGTTTGAATCTCCCTTACTCTCATTGGAAAAAGCCCATCTACGTCAACTCTATCTATCCCCCTCATAATTTTAAATACCTCTATCAAGTCCCCCCTCAACCTTCTACGCTCCAAAAAATAAAGACCTAACTTGTTCAACCTCTCTCTGTAACTTAGGTGCTGAAACCCAGGTAACATTCTAGTAAATCTTCTCTGTACTCTCTCTATTTTGTTGACATCTTTCCTAAAATTTGGTGACCAGAACTGTACACAATACTCCAAATTTGGCCTCACCAATGCCTTGTACAATTGTAACATTACATCCCAACTCCTATACTCAATGCTCTGATTTATAAAGGCCAGCATACCAAAAGCTTTCTTCACCACCCTATCCACATGAGATTCCACCTTCAGGGAATTATGCACCATTATTCTGAGATCACTCTGTTCTACTGCATTCCTCAATGCCCTACCATTTACCATGTATGTCCTATTTGGATTATTCCTACCAAAATGTAGCATCTCACACTTATGAACATTAAACTCCATCTGCCATCATTCAGCCCACTCTTCTAACTGGCCTAAATCTCTCTGCAAGCTTTGAAAACCTACTTCATTATCCACAACGCCACCTATCTTAGTATCATCTGCATACTTACTAATCCAACATACCACCCTGTCATCCAGATCATTAATGTATATGACAAACAACATTGGACCCAGTACAGATCCCTGAGGCACACCGGCCTCCAACCTGACAAATAGTTATCCACCACTACTCTCTGGCATCTCCCATCCAGCCACTGTTGAATCCATTTTACTACTTCAATATTAATACCTAACGATTGAACCTTCCTAACTAACCTTCCGTGCGGAACCTTGTCAAAGGCCTTACTGGAGTCCATATAGACATCCACTGCTTTACCCTCATCAACTTTCCTAGTAACCTCTTCAAAAAGTTCAATAAGATTTGTCAAACATAACCTTCCACGCACAAATCCATGTTGACTGTTCCTAATCAGACCCTGTCTATCCAGATAATTATATATACCATCTCTAAGAATACTTTCCATTAATTTACCCACCACTGACTTCAAACTTACAGGCCGATAATTGCTAGGTTTACTCTTAGAACCCTTTTTAAACAATGGAACCATATGAGCAATACGCCAATCCTCCGGCACCATCCCCGTTTCTAATGACATTTGTAATATTTCTGTCAGAGCCCCTGCTATTTCTACACTAACTTCCTGCAAGGTCCTAGTGAATATCCTGTCAGGACCCGGAGATTTATCCACTTTTATATTCCTTAAAAGCTCCAGTACTTCCTCCTCTTTAATCATCATAGTTTCTATAACTTCCCTACTTGTTTCCCTTACCTTACACAATTCAATATCCTTCTCCTTAATGAATACCAAAGAAAAGAATTTGTTCAAAATCTTCCCCATCTCTTTTGGCTCCACACATAGCTGTCCACTATGATTCTCTAAGGGACCAATTTTATCCCTCACTATCCTTTTGCTATTAATATAACTGTAGAAACCCTTTGTATTTATTTTCACTTTACTTGCCAAAGCAACCTTGTATCTTTTAGCTTTTCTAATTTCTTTCTTAAGATTCTTTTTACATTCTTTATATTCCTCAAGCACCTCATTTACTCCATGCTGCCTATATTGATTGTAGATCTCCCTCTTTTTCTGAACCAAGTTTCCAATATCCCTTGAAAACCATGGCTCTTTCAAACTTTTAAACTTTACTTTCAACCTAACAGAAACATAAAGATTCTATACCCTCAAAATTTCACCTTTAAATGACCTCCATTTCTCTATTACATCCTTCCCATAAAACAAATTGTCCTAATCCACTCCTCCTAATTAATTTTGCATCCCCTCAAAGTTAGCCTTTCTCCAATCAAAAATCTCAACCCTGGGTCCAGTCCTATCTTCTCCATCATTATATTGAAACTAATGGCATTGTGATCACTGGACCCAGACTGCTCCCCAACACATACCTCCGTCACCTGACCTATTTCATTCCCTAACAGGAGATCCAACACTGCCCCTTCTCTAGTTGGTACCTCTATGTATTGCTGCACAAAACTATCCTGCAGACATTTTACAAACTCCAAACCATCCAGCCCTTTTACAGAATGGGCTTCCCAGTCTATGTGTGGAAAATTAAAATCTCCCACAATCACAACCCTGTGCTTACTACAAATATCTGCTATCTCCTTACAAATTTGCTCCTCCAATTCTCGCTCCCCATTAGGTGGTCTATAATACACCCCTATAAGTGTTACTACACCTTTCCTATTCCTCAATTCCACCCAAATAGTCTCCCTAGATGAGCCCTCTAATCTATCCTGCCAGAGCACCGCTGTAATATTTTCTCTTGACAAGCAATGCAACACCTCCCCCTCTTGTCCCTCCGATTCTATCACACCTGAAGCAACGAAATCCAGGAATATTTAGTTGCCAATCACATCCCTCCTGCAACCATGTTTCACTAATAGCTACAACATCATATTTCCAGGTATCAATCCATGCTCTAAGCTCATCCATCTTCCTTACAATGCTCCTAGCATTAAAATAGATGCATTTAAGAAACTCTCCACCTCTTACTCTCTGTTTATCCCTAACGGTGCAAACAACTTTATTTTTCTTCCTTATCCCCTATATCATCGGTCTGAGCGCTCCCCTTCTCCATCACCTGCCTATCCTCCCTCACACACTGTCTACTCGCTTTCTCTATTTGTAAACTAACCTCCTCTCTCCTAGTCTCTTCAATTTGATTCCCACCCCCCAACCATCTAGTTTAAAGTCTCCCCAGTAGGATTTGCAAATCTTCCCACCAGGATATTGGTCCCCCTAGGATTCACGTGCAACCTGTCCTTTTTGTACAGGTCACACCAGCCCCAGTGATCCAGAAACTTGAATCCCTGCTCCCTGCTCCAATCCCTCAGCCACTTATCCTCCACCTCATTCCATTCCTACTCTCACTGTTGCGTGGCACAGGCAATAATCCCGAGGTTACTACCTTTGCTGTCCTTGTTCTCAACTCCCTACCTAACTGCCTATATTCTCCTTTCAGGACCTCTTCCCTTTTCCTACCTATGTCATTGGTACCTATATGTACCACGACCTCTGGCTCCTCACCCTCCCACTTCAAGATATCTTGGACACGATCAGAAACATCCCGGACCCTGGCACCAGGGATGTAAACTACCATCCGGGTCTCCTGATCGCATCCACAGAATTGCCTATCTGACCCCCTAACTATCGAGTCCCCTATTACTACTGCCTTCCTCTTCCTTTCCCTACCCTTCTGAGCTACAGGGCCGGACTCTGTGCAGGAGGCACGGCCACTGTTGCTTCCCCCAGGTAGGCTGTCCCTCCCTCAACAATACTCAAACAGGAGTACTTATTGTCAAGGGGTACAGCCAGTGGGGTACTCTCTAGTACCTGACTCTTCCCCTTCCCTCTCCTAACTGTGACACACCTGTCTGCCTCCCGTGGCCCCGGTGTGACCACCTGCCTGTAACTCCTCTCTATCAATTCCTCACTCTCCCTGACCAGACGAAGGTCATCGAGCTGCAGCTCCAGTTCCCTAACATGGTCCCTTAGGAGCTGCAGCTTGGCGCACCTGGCGTAGATGTGGACTTCCGGGAGGCTAAGAGACTCCAGGACCTCCCACATCCGATACCGAGAACAACAAGCTGCCCTCACACTCATACTTCCCCTTTTCCTCAAATAACAGGAAAAATTGAAAACTAAACCTACCCTGCCTCGCCTGTTTCTGCCTAAACCTGTTGAGCCCAAGCCCTTAAGCTTTCACTCTGCTCCCGGCTCATTCTGCTGCTCACAAAGGATGCTGCCCGCTGAAGAAGGCTGTGTTCCTTTTAAATCTTCTGTGCTTCACTGCCCATTGAATTAACTAATTCTCATGGGAATTAGTTGCCCATTCTAGTTACTTTTGAAAGATGGAGGTCAGTCTTGAACCAATACAGCCCAATAGTGAGAAGATACCTCCACATTACTGTTAGGGAGGGAATTCTAGGACGTTGATCCAGTGAAAGTGAAGGAGCAGTTAATATATTTTGAAAGTTGCTAGCTCTAAAGGTGCATGAGGATGTTCCCACTCCCTTGTTTCTCTTGTCTGTCCAGTTGCTGAAAGCAAACAAAGGTTTCATCCATTTCTCCCGAAAATATAGCCCAAAGACCTTCCGTTTGTTCCTTGAATTAAGGCCAACCAAGTTTCCTCAACCACAATCGACTTCCAACTTATTTTGAACAACATCACTAGGATATTCCAATGTGAGATCTTCAGCCTAAAAGTCCAACTTTGTTTCTCTTCCTGTAAAAGATGCCTGTTCTGATGGACATTTCTAGCATTTTCTGCTTTAACTTCAGACTTACAGCATCTGTTGTTTAGTTTTAATTTCCTGAACAACTTCTCCCTTGATTCCAGTCAGTTTCTCCAAATAAAGGTATTTCATTGGGAATGTGCATGGGGTCTAATTATACCTGACGCTTTTTGGAGACAATCTTTGTTCCAGTCCCATTCAATATCGTCCTTTCATCTCATTTTCTTGTATCTTGACTGTTTGAGGCAACTTCATGTTTTTATGCAAACTGGAAAATTCCACGCACTTAGTTGTCAAGTTCTATCTTTTGGTAAAATACATAGGATCTGGCACTGCTATTTTCCTTTTCCTCCCCAACTGCCATTTATTGGGTTGGGCTAGCAACTATAAAGCCCACCAACTCTCATAGCTATTTTAAGCTCACATAACCTCTCATTCAGCTTCTAGTAAAATCGCCATTCTATTCTCCCAGCTTTTTTGGTCCATTGCATAATTCCTGACTCCTTGAGACCAAACTTTCCAGTATTTCCTTATTCTTCAACCAAGGACTTCCCTACACTTGTATTAGGCTATGCATTCCAAAGCTAATATCTTAAATGTATTTTTCAAAAACTCAGATTTTTTTTTTAACATTTTCTCAAGCCACTGGTTGCCTGTTGTTCACTTAAGTACAAGTCTGGTTATTGAGTGTTAGCAGGCTGTTTCATTATGAAGTGTGCCATGTACCCTACCCAGTCACTGATCTTAATGGAATGAAGCTATTCAGCCCAGAGTGTGCAGTGGCCTTCTGTAACAGCAATCTAAGCATTTCCATTCTCAGGTTCTTTCCCCGTACCCCTGAAAATCAAAGGACATAATTTTTTTCCCATTTTAGTGTAATATTTGAATCTGCTTTCATACTCTCCAGCAATGAAATCTAGATTATGACTATTTGCTGTAAGGTGTTGTTCGACATGTATCCCACTCCCTCTTTCACCAGCTGCCTTAAATCTCGATTTTTAAAGATTAGTTTTATTTGTCAAATGTATGTGGAAACATAAAAACATACACCCAGTGGCCACTTTTTAAGGTACACCTGTACACCTGCTCGTTAATGGAACTAACTCATCAGCTAATCACGTGGCAGCAACTCAATATATAAAAGTATACAGACGTGGTTAAGAGGTACGTAAACTTTGACTGTGGAATGATTGTTGGAGTATCCCAGAAATTGACAATTTCATGCACAACAGTCTCTGGACTTAGAGAGAATGGTGTGAAAAACAAAAAACATCTTGTGAGTAGCAGCTCTGTTAATGACAGAGGTCAGAGGAAAGTGGCCAAAATAATTCGAGCTTTCAGGAAGGCAATGTTAACTCAAGTAACTATGTGTTACAACAGTGGTGTGCAGAAGAGCATCTCTGAATGCACAACACTTGGTATAGGAGGTTTCTAATAAAGTGGCCATGGAGTCTACAGTGAAATGCATTGTTTGCATCAATGACCAATACATTCTGAGGATGTGGTGGGGCCAGCCTACAAGTGTCACCATGCTTTTGACCCAGTGTAGCATGCCCAGAAGTTACTAACCCTAACCCATATGCTTTTGGATTGTGTGAGGAAACAGGAGCACCCAAAGGAAACCCACGCGGTCAAGGGGAGAACGTACAAACTCCTGACAGACAGCAGCAGAAATCGAACCCTAACTACTGGCAGTGTAAAACTATGCTACCATAGTTCTCCTGGTTTTCAATCGCTGTCAATGAGAATAGATCTTATACTTTTAATGATTATCATCAATTTTAAATTAATTTGCCTTCCAGTTAGTCTCAAGCTTCTCTATCCATTTAGGTCTCTCATCCCAGAACCCTACTAATCTTTTCTGCAGCTTTGTTGTATAGACTCCAGGTCTTGTGCATTAGTTACAGTCAAACCAGTGCTTTATGGAGATTGAACATAACTGATTTGATTATAGATTTTATGCCTCTATATTAATTGGAGCATCCCGTATGTTTTCTTTTAATTGCTTACTTTCCCAACTATCTACCAAAATTTGTGCATATGTACATTTCAGTCTGTGTTAGAACTTTACCAGTTATATTAAATTTTCTTATTCTTCTCTTTAGAATAAATTTCTTTGCACTTTATTTTCATCTGCATCCTACCAGGCTATATCTGCTTGAAGTCTAAAATTATCTTCCTTGCTGTTTACAACACTTGCAAGTTTTGCGGCATCAGCATTTTTAAAATATTGCCCTGCACATTCAAATCTCGGTCAGTATACAGAATATCGGGACCATGAACCTGATCACTGTATTTCTTCCTCTGGTGTGAAAATCTACCATTCACAGTGAATTTGCGCCTGCCCCAAAGCAATTTTTGTATCTATGCTACCACACCCTTTATTCCAACAAGCTTCAACTTTTTGGACTAGCTTATTTGTGACATTTCGTTAGACATCTTACATAAATCCTTGCACACAACATGAACATTTTGTTATTTCATCAAAAGCTCATTGTTAGTTAAGCAAAATTTTCCTATGATAACCCAACACTTATTTTCCTGTATTATTCCTTCACAAGTAAATTTGTTGCTGGATTGACCATTTCACAATATCTCACAGACCTCTGTTGATACCCCTGCCCCCCCCCCCTTACCCCCATCCCTATCTATTATTTTAGTCTGGTTCTCTTTCTCTCTCTTTTTTCCCCCCTCACTATAATCTCCCCCCAGCCCTATCTTTCTTTCTCTTTTATTTCCCATAATTCTCCACCCCCCTAGCCCATTTCCCTCCAGCCTATCACTTCCTAGCTCTCTACTTTATCCCTCCCCCCACTTCTTATCCCCCCTCGACCATCCCATGTTACTTCACTCCTGATGAAGGGTTTCGGCCCAAAACATCGTCACTACCTCCTCCCATAGATGCTGAGTTCTGCCAGCATTTTGTGTTTTTGTTATTTAGCAATATGATTTTTATACCCTCTCCGGTTGTCACCTGAGATTGAGAAGGTAATCCTTTGGTACTTTTAACCTCAGACTTACATAACTGTAGGCCCAGAATAATGTTAGTAACCATTTCTACACACCCGGGCAGGTTTTACAGTTCAACTGATGAACTTTTTGCCTTGTGTGAGTCAAAATTTTCAGTCTGTATTCCCATATTTGCACTAGAAGAGATTTCTTCTCACCGTACAAACAAGAGAAAAGCTTCAGATGCTGAAAATCCAAGTAACATACACAAAGTGCTGGAGGAGCTCAGCAGGCCAGGCAGCATCAATGGAAAAGAGTGAACAGCTGATGGTTCGAGCCGAGACCCTTTGATGAGAAGTCAGAGTAAGAAGGTGGGGTGAGGGGGAAGAAGAAATACAAGATGATAGGTGAAATCGAGAGGGGGGGGTGAAGTAAAGAGCTGGGAAGTTGATTGGTGAAAGAGATAAAGGGCTGGAGAAGGGAGGAATCTGATAGGAGAGGACAGAAGTCCATGGAGGAAAGGGAAGGGGGAGGATCACTAGTGGGAGGTGATGGGCAGGTAAGGAGATAAGGTGAGAAAGGGAAATCAGTGTCTCTGTTTTTTGTTTTTATCTCCTCAGATTGTTAATGGATTAAAACAGAGGATCTTTAAGTTGGAGCAACAGTGTAAAGAGAAGGACGGCATCATAAAGTAAGATACATTTCAAACCACATCAGTAGTTTATTTAGTATCTGGTTACTTTATTCTTCTTGTGTAGTACTGATTCCCCACATCTTCATTTCCTGCCATTTTAGCAATGAGAACTACAAGCCCTCCAATGACATTCCTGAGATTTTACTCCTGTGTTGGATGCTGATGTTTTTGATTTGAAGTTCTTCAAATCTTATGCCAAGATTAAGGCATAAAACTTATTGCTTTAGATTGTTTATTAAGTGCTAAAATAACAAAGGTAGGAAGATGAAGCACGAGGGGGAGGGAGAGGAAGAGGGAGAAAGACCGAGATAGCCATAGTGGCAGGGAAAGAGAACAAACCAATGTGGTTTGCTAATTCCACTGAATTTCTATAGCTAACAGACACTCCATAAGACAATGGAGCAGAATTAGCCCATTTGGCCCATTGAGTCTGCTCCACCATTTCATCATGGCTGATCTATTTCCATCTCAACTCCATTCTCCTGCCTTCTCCCCGTAACCTTTCACTTATAAAAAAAACTATTATCCTCTACTTTAAATACACTAAATGACCTGGTCTCCACAGCCACTTGTGGCAAAAAATTCCTCAGATTCGCAACCCTCTACTGAAGAAATTCCTCCTCATCTCTGTTCTAAATAGACGGCCCTCTATCCTGAGGTTGTGCCCTCTGGTCATAGATTCCCTACTACATGAAACATCCTCTCCACATCCACTCTATTGAGGCCTTTCAACATTTGATAGGTTTCAATGAGATCCCCCTCATTCTTTTAAATTCCAGTGAGTACAGGCCCTGACCCATCAAATGCTCCTCATATGATAAGCATTTAATCCTTGAATCATTTTTGTGAACCTTCTGTGAACCCTCTCCAGTGTCAGCAAATCTTTTCTTAGATAAAGGGCCTAAAATTGCTCACAATACTCTAAGTCAGGCCTCACCAATGCCTTACAAAGCCCCAGTGTTAAGTCCTTGCTTTTATATTCTAGTCCTCTTGAAATGAATGCTGACATTGCATTTATTTTCCTTACCAGTGACTTAACCTGTAAGTTAACCTTTAGGGAATCCTGGATGAGATCTTCCAAGTCCCCTTGCACCCCAGGTTTTTGAATTTTCTCCCCATTTAAAAAATAGTGTACACTTTTATTCCTTCGACCAAAGTGCATGACCATACACCTCTGGAGACTGTATTCTATCTGCCGTTCCTTTGCTCATTCTTCTAATCTATCTCACTGCTTCCTCAACACTATCTGCCCCTCTACCTATCTTGTATTGTCCGTAGAAATGGCCACAAAGTCATTCAAATCATTGACATATAACATAAAAAGAAATGGTCCCAACACAGACCCTGCAGAACACCACTAGTCACCGGAAGTCAAGCAGAAAAGACCCACTTTAGTCTCCGTCTTTGCTTCCTGCCAGTTAGCCAATCCTCTATTCATGCTACTGTCTTTCCTGTAATTCTTATCTTGCTAAGCAGCCTCGTGTGGCACCTTGTCAAAGGCATTCTGAAAATCCAATTACACAACATCCATTGATCCTCCTTTGTCTATCCTGCTTGTTATTTCCTCAAATTCCATTGCTTGAATCCACGAATAAGATAGCCCCATTCAAATAATGTGATATCTGCAACTGCAATCAAAAGGTTTCCAGAAAAATAGAGGAAACATAGAAAACCTACAGCGCAATACAGGCCCTTCAGCCCACAAAGTTGTGCCGAACATGTCCCTACCTTAGAAATTACTCAGCTTACCTATAGCCCTCTCTCTTACTAAGCTCTATGTACTTATCTAAAAGTTTCTTAAAAGATCCTATCGTATCCACCTCCACCACCATTGCCGGCAGCCCATTCCACGCACTCACCACTCTCTGAGTAAAAAAAAAACTTGCCCCTGACATCTCATCTATACTTACTCCCTAGCACCTTAAACCTGTGTCCTCTTATGGCAACCATTTCAGACCTGGGAAAAAGCCTCTGACTATTCACACGATCAATGCCTCTCATCATCTTATACACCTCTATCAGGTCACCTCTCATCCTCCGTCGCTCCAAGGAGAAAAGGCCGAGTTCACTCAACCTATTCTCATAAGGGATGCTCCCCAATCCAGGCAACATCCTCTGCACCCTTTCTATGGCTTCCATATCCTTCCTGTAGTGAGGCGACCAGAAATGAGCACAGTACTCCCAGCGGGGTCTGACCAGGGTCCTATGTAGCTGCATTATTACCTCTCGGCCCTTAAATTCAATTCCATGATTGATGAAGGCCAATACACCGTACGCCTTTTTAACCACAGAGTCAACCTGTGCAGCTGCTTTGAGCATCCTATGGACTCGGACCCCAAGATCCCTCTGATCCTCCACACTGACAAGAGTCTTACCATTAATACTATATTCTGCCATCATATTTGACCTACCAAAATGAACCACCTCACACTTATCTGGGTTGAACTCCATGTGCCACTTCTCAGCCCAGTTTTGCATCCTATCAATGTCCAGCTGTAACCTCTGACAGCCCTCTACACTATCCACAACACCCCCAACCTTTGTGTCATCAGCAAACTTACTAACCCATCCCTCCACTTCCTCATCCAGGTCATTTATAAAAATCACAAAGAGTAAGGGTCCCAGAACAGATCCTTGAGGCACTCCACTGGTGACTGACCTCCATGCAGAACATGACCCGTCTACAACCACTCTTTGCCTTCTGTGGGCAAGCCAGTTCTGGATCCACAAAGCAATGTCCCCTTGGATCCCATACCTCTTTACTTTCTCAATAAGTCTTGCATGGGGTACCTTATCAAATGCCTTGCTGAAATCCATATACACTACATCTACTGCCCTTCTCTTAAATATTGAAATTGATTCTCCACTTACGCAGGCAGCTTCTTCCACACTCTCACCAAATAAGTTACCCCTCATGTTCCCCTCAAACATTTCACCTTTCACTCTACCCATAATTTCTATTTCTAGTCATTTACCATATCTATACTCCTCATTATTTAGTATACCTCCAGCAAATCTCCCTTCATTCCCCTGCTTTAACAAAATAAAGTCCTAACCTATTCAACCTTTCCCTATAACTCGGGTTATAGGACCCAGTGAACAATTACATATATCTGGGTAATCTTATAAAAACACAAACAAACATGAGAAAGTTATACAAGGGAAATAACAATTGAACAGGATCCTAGCAGAGCTATTCAAAACATCCTTAGCCATGGGTGAAGTACCAGTGGAGTGGAGAATAGTAATTGTGTTCTGTTGCTTAAGAAAGACTAAGAGTATACCAGGAAATTGTAGACCAGAGAGCCTGACATCAGCAGTGTGAAAGTTATTGGAAGGTATTCTAAGAGACTGGATATGTATAAGTATTTGAATAGACAGGGACAGATTAAGGATAGTCAACATGGCCTTGTATGTGGTAAATTGTGTCCAACCAATCATACAGTTTTTTGAGGAAGTTACCAGGAAAGTTGATGAAGGCAAGGCAGTGGATGTTGTCAGCATGGATTTTAGCAGGGCATTTGACAAGGTCCCACATAGGAGATTGGTCAAGAAGTTTCAGTTGCTTGGCATTCAAGATGACATAGTAAATTGGATTAGACATTGGCTTTGCAGGAGAAACTGGAGAGTGGTTAAAGATGGTTGCTTCTCTGGCTGAAGGCCTGTGACTATTGGTGTGCCACAGGGATCAGTGTTGGATCTGGTGTAATGTGTCATCTATATCAATATTCTAGATGACAATGTGGTACACTGGATCAGCAAATTTGCAGATGACTCCAAGATTGGCAGTGTAGTAGACAACAAGGAAGACTATCAGAGCTTGCAGTGGGATCCGGACCAGCTGGAAAAATGGTCTGAGAAATGTCAGGTGGAATTTAAGTCTGAGGTGTTGCACTTTGGGAGGACCAGTCAGGGTAGCTCTTACACAGTGAGTGGCAGGGCACTGTAGAGTGCGGTAGAACAAAGGGATTTGGAAACGTAGATCCATATTTCCTAGGTAGTGACATCATGTGTAGATGTAAAGAAAGTCGTAAAGAAAGCTTTTGGCACATTAGCCCTAATATTAGTATCAGTAGTTGGGATGTTATATTGAAATTGTATAAGATGTTGGTGAGCCCTTATTTGGAGTATTGAGTCCAGTTTTTGTCACTGACCTACAGGAAAGATGTAGGTAAGATTGAAAGGGTGCAGAGAAAATTTATAAGGATGTTGACATGATTTGAGGACCCGAGTTATAGGGAAGGTTGAATAGGTTAGGACTTTATTTTGTTGAAGCAGGGGAATGAAGGGAGATTTGCTGGAGGTATACTAAATAATGAGAAGTATAGATGTGGTAAATGACTAGAAATAGAAATTATGGGTTAAGAGTGAAAGGTGAAATGTTTAAAGGGAATATGAGGGGTAATTTATTTGATGAGAGTGTGGAAGAAGCTGCCTGCGCAAGTGGTGAATGAAGGATCAATTTCGATACTTAAGAGAAATTTGGATAGGTACTTGTATGAGAGAGGTATGGAGGACTTTGGTGTGGGTGCAGGCCGATGGGACTAGGCAAATTTATTGTTCTGCATGGAGTAGAAAGGCCAAAGGGCCTAATTCTGTGCTGTAGTGTTTTATGATGTTATGACGAAACAGCTTAAAGTTTAAAGTGCACACGTCACCATATAAAACCCTGAGATTCATTTTCTTGCAGACATGCACAGTAAATCCAAGTAAGTCCAATCCGACAGTCTCCTCTTTGATTCTAAATCACACATTTAGAATCACTACATCTGAAAATTCAGAGGCAGAAAAACTTGTACCTATGTTAAATATAAAATAATCAATATTTCACCTAGGTTATGGAAATGTTGAAGGGTATTCATAGGATTATGTCATTGCTAGTAGATTGACTTGTAGGCATACATATGTGAGTCTGAACTGCTCTAAGGGTGAGTCTGATCACCCTTTAATAAGTAAAAAATATGTAAATTATGATAAAGCATATCAGGACAAATATTAGACTAGTAATAATGAGTAACCTCAGCTTCCTAGTCTTAATTGAATCCAAGCAAAGAAATTCAATTCATCAGATTTTTAGCTGTTTCTTTATGCATATGATTGGCCAAATTAGTTATGTCTTCAGACTTGTCAGGTATGTAAGAAGCACTCCTTTCCTATAAGTACATGTTTCCCCCTTAACTGCTAAGATCTAATGCCATATGATTTTGAAGTACCATCTTATGTATGGCAATTATCTCAAAGTATGTGGTATATATTGGTATACCCAGTAGCTAGAGGCATTAACAGCATCAGCAAATTCATGTATTACTTGCAAGTATATATCATGTGTCATCTCAATTGGCACATTGTGAGTAGGGAAAATTGGCAGAAATATAACGTCAAGAAATAGTATTAGAATAAACTTCATAATGTCTAGTCACTATCGACTCTGTTCGAAGTCTTCTGGCTGGCTAGTGATTTTCTCACCGTAGCCTTTAAGTACTAAGTCAGAGTTTACCAGCACATAATGGATAGTGGACTACTTGACAGATAGACCTCAGTATGTGCGGTTGGGAGACTGTAGGTCTGACACGGTGGTCAACAGCACAGGAGCGCCGCAGGGAACCGTACTCTCTCCGGTCCTGTTCACCCTGTACACATCAGACTTCCAATATAACTCAGAGTCCTGCCATGTGCAGAAGTTCGCTGATGACACGGCCATAGTGGGGTGTGTCAGGAATGGACAGGAGGAGGAGTATAGGAAACTGATACAGGACTTTGTGATATGGTGCAACTCAAACTACCTGCGTCTCAATATCACCAAGACCAAGGAGATGGTGGTGGACTTTAGGAGATCTAGGCCTCATATGGAGCCAGTGATCATTAATGGAGAATGTGTGGAGCAGGTTAAGACCTACAAGTATCTGGGAGTACAGTTAGACGAGAAGCTAGACTGGACTGCCAACACAGATGCCTTGTGCAGGAAGGCACAGAGTCGACTGTACTTCCTTAGAAGGTTGGCGTCATTCAATGTCTGTAGTGAGATGCTGAAGATGTTCTATAGGTCAGTTGTGGAGAGCGCCCTCTTCTTTGTGGTGGCGTGTTGGGGAGGAAGCATTAAGAAGAGGGACGCCTCACGTCTTAATAAGCTGGTAAGGAAGGCGGGCTCTGTCGTGGGCAAAGTACTGGAGAGTTTAACATCGGTAGCTGAGCGAAGGGCGCTGAGTAGGCTACGGTCAATTATGGATAACTCTGAACATCCTCTACATAGCACCATCCAGAGACAGAGAAGCAGTTTCAGCGACAGGTTACTATCGATGCAATGCTCCTCAGACAGGATGAAGAGGTCAATACTCCCCAATGCCATTAGGCTTTACAATTCTACCGCCAGGACTTAAGAACTTTTTAAAAGCTATTATTAATGCTTTTTGAGATAGTGATTTAGATGCATATCATATTTTTTACTGAGTTAAGTATTGTATGTAATTAGTTTTGCTACAACAAGTGTATGGGACATTGGAAAAAAGTTGAATTTCCCCATGGGGATGAATAAAGTATCTATCTATCTATCTATCATTAACTACAGTGCCTATTGCTCTCGTCGGGAACCACTTTAGCTCACTTGCAGTAGCTAGCATGTATTCACTTTTACCGCCAAGTTAGTAACCAACAGCGCGTGATAAGGACCTTCCCATTGAACTTCCAATGGTTCCTTATGCGGTTTCTTAATCAGGATCTACTCACCAGGCATCAGGGTGTGTCCTCCTCCTGTTGGATCACTCTAATCAGGAGAAACCTGTTGAGAAGCAGACTGTACACTTTGGGTTAGTTTCAAACAATAGTTAACTAAACTGTTTGCCACAATGTGTATATCAGTCTCTCTGAGATCTAGAACTCCCAGCAGTGACACAGGGTGCCCTGTTGCTACTTCGAAAAGACTAAATTTAATTTTCTTGTGTAGGGTTGCTCTGATTCAATATAAGGCCAAAGGAAGAGCTGTAGGTCATGTTCCACCTTCTTCATGATAGTCATTCCTTCATGATTTCATTCATTTGTTTGACTTGTCCTGATGACTCTGGGTGATGTGGATAATGGAAAGACCATTCAAAGTTTATAAGTTAACATAATTCCCAACAACCACTCGCCGTGAAACCCAAACACGAGAAAATGTGAAGATGCTAAAAATCCAAAGTAACACACACAAAATGCTGGAGGAACTCAGCATGCCAGACAGCATCCATGGAAAAGAGTAATCAGTTGACGTCTTAGGCCAAGACCCTTCTTCAGGACTCAAGGTCTTGAAAAACCTTTTTGTCCTGAAGAAGGGTCTTGGCCCAAAACATTGACTGTTTACTTTTACCTAAATGCCGCCTAGTCTGCTGAGTTCCTCCAGCATTTTGTGTGCTTTTCTCCCAGTGAAATGTGTTCTTTGGTCAGAGTTGATGTGACTCAGCTAGGAATGTAGTCCTTGATCAGAGCATTTGCTATGTGTGTGGCAGTGTAGCTTTCACTCATCCTGAAAACTTATCCAATATTACATTCGAATATCTCTGACACTTTGGCAAAGTAATGTAATCCACTTGTAGATGTAAAAGTGAAAAAGATGGGGGCAAGTGCTCTTAATTGTGGTAGCTTTCCAACTCCTCCAGGACTCTTTTTTTTCTGGCATGTTATGCATCTTCAACTGCTTGTTAGCTTGTGCCCTGATCTTTGGGTTCTATTACCATTAGGAGAATCTGCCGATCATCTTTTCCACTCCAACTCCGTAGGGAGTTTACCTGCTGTGCCAGATAAGGAAGCAACATAGTTGAAGCTACTAGTCTATGACTAGCACCATATCTCCATGCTCCATCACTGTTTAACTTCCACTATTTTCCATCTAGAACCACAGTTCCTGATTAGAGCATCAAGCTTGTACCTCTTGAATATCTTGTATGCTTGTCTCTGATACAGAGTTCAACTTTGTTTCCATAATTTCATTTGTCGGGTTCACTGCATATATTCCTGATATTTCTTTTGATTCTTTGACCCTTAATACTTCTTATACTTCAATTTTTTACTCCTTCCTGTGCTGCCTCTTCTACAATTTCCATTGTATTCATTTTGGAGTTGCTTTAACATTTTAATACAGCAACTTCTGACATGTAATTGTATGACATTTATGAGTTCTTGTACTAGTTTGCTATTCTTGGTTAGGGTTCCTACAGCCTGGTGGTGTGGGTCCTAAGGGTTCTGTTCCAGTGAGAAGAGAAGATGGCCATGATGGTGGGGGCCCTTGATGATGGATCCTGGTTCCTGCGTTAGCACTCGTAGATGTACTCAGTGGTGGGGAGGGTTTTACCCGTGATGGACTGGGCTGTATCCTCTTTTTGTAGACATTAATGTTTCTATACCTGGCCGTTATACCACCAGTCACTACATTCTCTAATGCAGATCTATAGAAGTTTGTCACAATTTTAGATGACATGCCAAATCTTCGCAAACTTCCAAGAAAGTAGAGGTGCTGCCTTGTTCTCCTTGCAATGGCACTTACGTGCTGGACACATGACAGATCCACTGAAGTGATAATGCTGAGGAATTTAAAGTTCCTGACCAACGTCCAATGTCCGTCCCATCGTACAAAAATGAACTTACAGTTTTGCAGGTCTTTGGGTACACAGGTCGGGTTCTGTCCATGCAGTGAAGTGGGTATGGGGGCCAGGTTACCAAGCCTTTCGTGTAGCCTGCCCAGGACTGCTGCCGGTTCTTCCTCTTGCCCCCTTGGGGCTGGTATGAACTCTCCTGGGACGGCCAGGGGCACGCCATACACCAACTCGGCCAACGAGGTGTGCAGATCCTCTTTGGGCGCCGTGCGGATTCCGAGCAGGACCCAGGGAAGCTCGTCCACCCAGTTAGGTCCTCTCAGGCGGGCCATGAGAGCCGACTTCAAGTGACGGTGGAAACGCTCCACTAGTCCGTTCGACTGTGGGTGGTAGGCAGTAGTGTGGTGTAGCTGCATTCCCAACAGGCTGGCCACAGCCGACCACAGGCTGGGTGAACTGGGCGCCTCTGTCAGAGGTAATGTGGGCCTGTACCCCGAAGCATGCTACCCAGGTTGCAATCAGTGCTTGGGCGCAGATGTGTTGGTGAGCGGGACCGCCTCTGGCCACTTCGTGAACCGGTCTAGCATAATTAGGAGGTACCACACTCCTCGGGACACTGGTAGGGGGCCCATGATATCCACATGATTGTGGTTGAACCTCCGGTGGGTGGGTTCAAACTGCTGCGGCGGGGCTTTAGTGTGCCGCTGCACCTTGGCTGTCTGGCACTGCGCGCATGTTCTGGCCCATTCACTGACCTGCTTGCGAAGTCCGAGCCATGCGAACTTGCTGGAGACCAGCCGGACGGTTGTCCTGATAGATGGGTGCGCCAAACCGTGTATGGAGTCGAAAACTCGCTGCCTCCAGGCTGCCGGGACGATGGGGCGAGGTTGGCCGGTAGCCACGTCGCACAAGAGGGTCTTCTCACCTGGGCCTACGAGAAAGTCTTGCAGCTGCAAACCCAAGACTGCGGCCCTGTAGCTGGGCATCTCATCGTCTGCCTGCTGCGCCTCCGCCAGTGCTGCATAGTCCACCCCCAGCGACAGGGCCTGGACAGCTGGTCTGGAGAGTGCATCCGCCACGACGTTGTCCTTTCCCGAGACATGCTGGATGTCCGTCGTGTACTCAGAGATGTAGGACAGATGTTGCTGCTGGCAAGCTGACCAGGGATCTGACACCTTCGTGATTGCGAAGGTCAACGGTTTGTGGTCAGTGAACGTGGTGAACGGCCTGCCTTCTAAGAAGTACCTGAAATGCTGGATTGCCAGATACAGTGCCAACAGCTCCCGGTCGAAAGCACTGTACTTGAGTTCGGGTGGTTGTAGGTGCTTGCTGAAGAACGCCAGGGGTTGCCAGCACCCCTCGATGAGCTGCTCCAGCACCCCATCGACTACTGTGTCGGATACGTCCACCGTGAGGGCGGATGGAACATCCATTCTGGAGTGCACCAGCATCGCGGCATCTGCCAAGGCTTCCTTGGCTTTAACGAAAGCGGCCATGGCCTCCTCGTCCCAAGTAATGTCCTTGCCTTTACCCGACATCAGGGTGTACAAAGGGCGCATGATACGGGCTGCTGAGGGGAGGAAACGGTGGTAGAAGTTCACCATACCAATGAACTCCTGCAGGCCTTTGACTGTGTTGGGCCGGGCAAAGTGGCGGATCACGTCTACCTTAGCGGGCAGAGGTGTCGCCCTGTCTTTGGTAATCCTGTGGCCCAGGAAGTCGATGGTATCGAGACCGAACTGGCATTTGGCCGGGTTGATCGTGAGGCCGAAATCACTCAGGCGGGAGTAGAGCTGGCGGAGGTTGGACAGATGCTCCTGACGACTACTGCTGGCTATAAGGATGTCCTCCAAATAGATGAACGCGAAGTCCAGGTCGCGTACCACCGCATCCATTAGCCGCTAGAACGTCTGTGTGGCATTCTTCAGGCTGAACGGCATTCGGAGGAACTCGAACAGGCCGAACGGGGTGATGAATGCTGTTTTGGGGATGTCTTTCAGGGTGCACCGGGATTTGATGGTATCCCCGGAAGAGGTCTACTTTGGAAAAGATTCTTGCCCCGTGCAGGTTTGCTGCAAAGTCCTGTATGTGTGGCACGGGGTAGCGATCTGGAGTGGTAGCCTCGTTCAGTCTGTGGTAGTCGCCGCATGGTCTCCAACCCCCGGCTGCATTGGGCACCATGTGCAGGGGGGAGGCCCATGGGCTGTCGGACCTCCATATGATCCCCAATTCCTCCATCCTCTTGAACTCCTCCTTCGCCAGGCGGAGCTTTTCCGGAGGGAGCCTTCGTGCGTGGGCGTGGAGGGGTGGTCCCTGGGTCGGGATGTGGTGCTGTACCCCGTGTCTGGGTATGGCTGCCGTGAACTGCAGTGCCAGAATTGATGGAAAGTCCGCCAGGATTCTGGTGAATTCGTTGTCTGACTGCGTGATGGAGTCCAGGTGTGCGGCCGGCAACTTGGCTTCACCCAGGGAGAACGTCTGGAAAGTCGGCATGTACCAGTCTTTTCCCTTGCAAGTCGACCAGCAGGCTGTGAGCTCGCAAGAAGTCCGCCCCCAGGAGTGGTTGGGCCACGGCGGCCAGTGTGAAGTCCCACGTGAACCGGCTGGTGCCAAACTGCAGCTGCACTGTGCGGGTGCTGTAGGTCCATATCGTGCTGCTGTTTGCGGCCCTCAGGGTGAGTCCTGGCTTCCTGTTGCGGGTGTCGTACCCCGTCGGAGGCAAGACGCTGATCTCCGCTCCGGTGTCGACCAAGAAGCGGCATCCCGACTGTCCCAGACGTACAAGAGGCTGTCCTGGTGGCCAGCTGCCATAGTCATTAGCGGCAGCTGGCCCTGGCCATTGCAGGGCGGGCGACAACGGCGGGCTTTTATGCCCCACCGCTGGTGGTAGAAACACCACTGTTCACTGGCCTCCTCACTCCTGCCTCTGTGTTGTGTGCGCCCACATGCCGAGCCTGGTCTGGTCCGCTGTTGGGCACATGGCCTGGTAATCTGACTGACGGATGCCACGCTCTCCCTCTTGGCTTTCTACAGCACGTTTGCTCGGGCCGCCATGTTCTGGGGGTCGCTGAAATCTGCGCCGGCCAGCAGCAGATATATGTCCTCGGGCAGTTGCTCGAGGAATGCTTGCTCGAACATGAGGCAGGGCTTGTGTCTGTCAGCCAGGGCCAGCATTCTCGTTCATCAATGCTGACGGCAGTCTGTCTCCCAAACCGTCCAGGTGAAGCAGGCGGGCACCCCGCTCATGCCGTGAGAGGCCAAAGGTCTCAATGAGCAGCACCTTGAATGCTTCATATTTGCCACCTTCTGGAGGCGACTGTATGAAATCCGCAACCTGGGCGGCCGTCTCCTGGTCAAGGGCGCTCACCACGTGGTAGTAACGCGTGGAATCAGAAGATATCTGCCGAATCTGGAACTGGGCTTCTGCTTGGCTAAACCACACACATGGTCGCAGCGTCCAGAAAGTCAACAGTTTTAGCGAAACTGTGTGAACAGATGAAGAGTCGGTCATCTTATGTCCAAATCCTGTTAGGACCGTTGGGGTCACCAATGTAGCGATGTGCTACACACAGCGCTGAAATAACGACATGTAAGTCGTTTCGAGACTAGTTTATTCAAACTTGGCGGCGCGGGCATTTAATCCCTAGCGCCTGCCCTCTCCGGGCGGAAATGACATCAGAGGTGCATTACCAAAGTCTCTCCCCGCGCGCTGGCTATTTGTGAGTCGGTTCGCCTGCGCAGAAAGTGGGTCGCCACAAAATAATAATAATAAGTGAGCAATAAATATCAAAAACATGAGATGAAGAATCCTTGAAAGTGAGTCCATAGGTTGTGGGAACGTTTCAACGATGGGTGAGTGAAGTTATCCTTTTTGGTTCAAGAGCCTGGTGGCTCAGGGATATTAACTGTGCCTGAACCAGGTGGTGTGAGTCCTGAGACACCTTCTTGGTGACTTGGCTCCAATGAAAAGTACCTTCTGAAGGCAGCAGTGAGAAGAGAGCATGTCCTGGGGGTGGGGTCCATGAAAATGGATGCTGCTTTCCTGCTACTGCGTTTCATGTAGATGTGCTCAATGATTGGGTGGGCTTTACCTGTGATGGACTGGGCCATATCCACTACTTTTTGTAGAATTTTCCATTCAAGAGCATTGGTGTTTCCATATCAGGCTGTGATGCAGCCAGTCTCAATATACTTCCCACCACACATCTACAGAAGTTTGTCAGTGTCTTAGATGTCATGCTAAACTTCTGCAAACTCCTAAGAAAGTAGAGATGCTGTTGTGCTTTCTTCGTAATTGCACTTGTGTGCTAGGACCAGGACAGGTCCTCCGGAATAATAACAATGATTAACTTAAAATTGCTAACCCTATCCACCTCTGATCCTCTGATAAGGACTAGTTCACAGACCTCTGGTTTCTTTCTCCTGAAGTCAATAATCCGCACTTGGTCTTGCTGACATTGAGTAAGGTTATTGTTATGACACAATTCAGCCAGATTTTCAGTCTTCCTCCTATATGCTGATTTGTCACCATCTTTGATTTGACATATGACAGTAGCGTCATCAGCAAACTTGAACATGGCATTGGAGCTGTGCGTAGTCACAAAGTCATAGATGTGAAGTGAGTAGAGCAGGGGGCTAAGCACATACCCTTGTGGTGCACCTATGCTGATGGAGATCATGGAGGAGATGTTGTTGCCAATCTGAACTGACTGGAGTCTGCAAGTGAGGAAATCCAGAATCCAATTGCACGAGAGGGTATTGAGGCCAAGGTCTTGGAGCTTATTGATTAGTTTTGAGGAGATGATGGTATAGAATGCTGAGCTATATTTAATAATGTGTATCTTTGCTGACCAGATGTTCCAGGGTTGAGTGAAGAGACAGTGAGGTGGCATTTGCTGCAGACCTGTTGCTCCTGTAGGCAAATTGGAGCAGATCTAAGTTGCTTCTCAGGCAGGAGTTGATATGTTTCATCATCAACCTTTCAATGTACCTCATCACAGTGGATGTAAGTGCCACTGGGCAATAATCATTGAGGCAGGTTACTGCGTCCTTCTTGGGTACAGGTACAATTGAAGCCTGTGTGGATACCACACACTGCCGAAGCGAGGGGTTAAATATCTCAGTAAGCACACCAGCCAGTTGATCAGCACAGGTCTTTATTTCTTGGCTTGGTACCCCATCTGGGTTCACCTTCCTGAGGGTTGCTCACACATCTGCTTCAGAGACTGAGATCATACGTTCCTCCATGTTTTGATAGAAGGCATTCAGCTCATCTGGAAGCAAAGCCCCGCTGTCTCCTATGGCACCTGATTTAATTTTATAAGAAGTGGCAGTTTTTAAGCCATGCCACAACTGTCGAGCATCCTTTGTTGATTTGTTTGGTCCAGAGTTGCCACGTTGCTTGTGAGATGTCTTTCTTGTAACTTGCTTGGTCATCAGACTTGAATGCCTCTGATCTGGCTCTTAGCAGATTTTGGATCTCATGGTTTATCCAGGGCTTCTGATTGGGGAAAACTCTGCAGCAGATACCTGACACTTAGGGTGTTTTCCCCTTTAAATGGTCGCAGACAGGTTTTGTTTACTTAGGTATATCTATCACACTTACTCATCTGCAGCTGTTTTAATAAAGTCAGTTACAACTAAAATGTATTCATTCAGATCCCTAGATAATGAGTCCTCGTACATGGCCCAGTCCACTGATTTGAAGCAATCCCATAGCTCCTCCTCTGCTTCCTGCGACCATCTCTTTGTTATCCTAATCTCTGGAGCTTTGCTCTTTAGCCTCTGCCAAGTGATCCTATTTACCAAAATACAGTCTGGGCATGGAATGGTAGACATTACTTTTTTTTAAAAATTAGTTTTTTTTAATACATTTTCTACATCGCTACAGATTAAAAAAAAACCAGATCGAAATGAAGAACATTAATACAGTGCAAAAATAAACTTACAATAATAATATAATACAAAAGAAGATAATTGAGAAAGCACCCAAATTGAAGATATGTAAAATTAGTATCCTCCCCAAGCCCCGCAACAGAAAAGAACTCCAGACCAACCACAACACAATCTAGAGAGTATACATCAGGACATTCAAACCCCCAAAACTGTAAATACACTTAGCAACAGAAGATATTAATGCCTACTACCAACAAAAAAGGAGCTGAAAGCAAGGGACCGAAAAAAAACCCCTTAGTTAAGAGGAAGGTTATGAAAGTACTCAATAAAAGGTCCCCAGACCTTATGGAACTTTGTATCCGAATTAAGAACTGAATAATGAATTTTTTCAAGGTCTAAGCAGGACATAATATCATTAAGCCATTGAGCATGCGTGGGCGGGGCAATATCCCTCCATCTAAGGAGGATTAAATGTCTAGCCAAGAGAGAAGCAAAAGATAATATTCGACACTTAGTCGAATCACTTAGATAAGACGTATATCTGTCTTACCCAAAAAACCGAACAAAGCAATTAAAGGGTTAGGTTCTACAGAATTCTATCAGAATACAAGATAACGTTATGAAGACGTCTTTCCAAAATTTCTCCAAGCTAGGACAAAACCAGTACATATGAATGAGAGAGGCCTCGCCCCTTTTGCATTTATCACAGAGAGGACTAATGTTAGGGTAAAATCGAGATAGTTTAGATTTAGACATATGGGCTCTGTGAACAATCTTAAACTGTAAAAGGCAATGGCGAGCACAAAGAGAGGTTGAATTAACCGATTTGAGAATCGAATCCCAAGTCTCATCAGATAAGGAGATATTTAAATCATGCTCCCAAGCCATTCTAATTTTATCCACAGGGGCACGCCGTAAGGATGCTAATTTATCACGAATAAATGATATTAAACCTTTACCTAGTGGATTAATAGAAAGAAATAAATCCATAACATTTTTCTCAGGCATTTCAGGGAAGTTAGGAATTAAAGGATTAATAAAGTGTCTAATTTGGAGATATCTAAAAAAATTAGCATTGGGCAGATTGAACTTAGCAGAGAGCTGTTGAAAAGATGCGAAGCGATTATCAATAAAAAGATCTTCAAAATGTCTAATGCCCTTCCTATACCAATCATGGAATGCTGAATCATACGTAGTAGGTAAAAAAAGGTGATTATGTAAGATAGGGCAAGAAAAGGAAAAACCATGGAAACCATAAAACTTCCTAAACTGAGCCCATATACGCAACGTGTGTCTAACAAGAGGATTAACAATTAATCTGGACAAACTACTAAGGAGTACAGAGCCAAGAAGTGCAGAGATAGATAAATCTTTAGTGGAACTCAACTCCATTGCCACCCAATTAGGGCACTCGGGTTGGCCTTGGAAAAAAGACCAAAAGGTAGCACAACGTATATTGGCTGCCCAATAATATAAACGAAAGTTAGGTAAAGCCATGCCACCCTCTTTTTTAGATTTTTGGAGATAAACTTTATTAATTCTAGAACGCTTATTCTTCCACAGATATGACAAAATAATAGAGTCTAAGGAATCAAAAAAAGATTTAGAAATAAAAATTGGGATTGATTGAAATAAATATAAAAGTTTAGGGAGAACATACATTTTAACAACATTGATACGACCTACCAAAGACATAGATAGAGGTGACCATTGTAACAGACTCTGTTTTATAGTACATGAAAGATTGGCAAAATTTTCACGAAAGAGATCTTTAAACTTCCTTGTGACTGTAAGTAAATTGATTATGAACTACTTTAAAAGGGAGATCACGAAATGTTAATTCTTGTGCTTCTTTAATTGGGAAAAGTTCGCTCTTATGTAAATTAAGTTTATATCTAGAGAGCTGGCTAAACTGGTCAAGAAGTGAAAACATTGGAGGTAAGGATGTAGACGGATTTGAAAGAAAAAGTAATAAGTCATCGGCATAAAGAGAAACTTTATGCTCAACACCCCCTCTCCAAATCCCGGTCAGTTCAGGACAATTTCGAAATGCTATCGCCAAAGGTTCTATAGCCAAATCAAAGAGAAAGGGACTTAAAGGGCATCCCTGGCGGGTGCCACGTTTGAGGTTAAATAACTGGGATTTCTGAAAATTAGTCAAAACAGAGGCAGTAGGACACAAATACAGCAATTTGATCCAAGAGATAAAACTTTGACCGAAGTCAAATTTTTCTAAAACTGCAAAAAGGTAGTTCCACTCTATACGATCAAATGCTTTCTCCGCATCGAGGGAAATAACACATTCAGGAATCCCAGTTGGAGGTGAGTATAAGATATTAAATAAACGCCAAATGTTAAAAAAAGGAAGACGGTTTTTAATAAAACCAGTTTGATCATCAGAAATAATAGAGGGGATAACAGTTTCTAATCTATAAGCCAAAACTTTGGCCAAGATTTAACATCAACATTGAGCAAAGAAATCGGCCTATACGAGGAACACTCTGTTGGGTCTTTACCCTTTTTTAATAAACGAATAATAGATGCCTCATTAAAAGAGGGTGGCAATTTACCGTAATTAAACGAGTCAGATAATACTGAGAATAACTGAGGGGAAAGAAGTGAAGAGAATGATTTATAAAATTCTACGGGGAACCCATCAGGTCCAGGAGATTTCCCTGAAGGCAATGCAGAAATTGCAAAAGATATTTCTTCTGATGATATAGGCGCATTAAGTTTGGCTTTAAAATCAGATGAAAGCGAAGGAATATTCAGATTATTTAAAAAGTGATCAACAGAGATATTGTCATTAAAGATTCAGAGGAATAAAGTCGAGAATAGAAATTTTTAAATGCGTCATTGATTTCTAAGTGATCCGATGTAAAGTCTCCATTCTCCTTCCGGATCTTTGTAATATGTTGTTTGGCTTTGGAACGTCTCAGCTGATTGGCTAGAAATTTACCAGATTTGTCACCATGAATATAGAAGCGACTCTTACTTTCAAGAAGTTGACGTTCGACAGGTTGAGTAGACAGAAGATTAAATTTAGTTTGAAGTTCTACACGCTTCTTGTATAATTCAGGATTCTTAGTTTGAGCATACAGTTGATCCAATTCTTTAATCTGATTAATGAGGTCTAATCAATCTGCACAGGACTTTCTATTAAGATTTGCTGTATAGGAGATTATTTGGCCCCTCAAATATGCTTTCATGGCATCCCAGACAATCTGGGATGACATTTCAGATGATGTATTGGTGTTAAAATAAAAGGTTATCTGATCCTTAATAAATTTTAGAAAATCATCATCCGATAATAAAGTCAAGTCAAAACGCCAGTGTTTATTCCTCTGAGGGAGACCAGGAAAATTTAAAGACAAAGTAATTGGGGCATGGTCAGAAATCAGTATACTCTGATAGTCACAAGAATAGACAAATGGAATAAGTTGATTATCGAGTAAAAAGTAGTCAATTCTAGTAAAGGTATGGAGTACATGTGAAAAAAAAGAGTAGTCTCTCTCAGTGGGATGAAGGAAACGCCATATATCAGAGATACCATAATTAGAAAAGAGTGAATAGCTAAGGCAGATTTAGAAAGTAGTCTAGTAACAGAGGACGATCGATCCAAATTAGGATCTAACCAACAATTGAAATCGCCACCCAGTATAAGAGAGTATGAGTTTAAATCTGGTAGCGAGGAGAAAAAACGTTCAAAAAAATTAACATCATCAAAATTGGGAGCATACAGGTTTGCTAGTACAACTTTAGTATTGTATAATTTACCAGAAACAATAATAAAACAGCCATTTGTATCAGATATCTTATTATGGAGTTCAAAAGGAATATTTGAATTAATAAGGATGGAGACCCCCCCCCCCTAGCTTTGGCAGCAAAGGATGAATGAAAATGCTGACCCGCCCACTTTGACAGAAGCCGAGAATGATCAAAACTACGAATATGAGTTTCTTGAAGGAAAGCAATGTCAGCTTTGAGTTGTTTAATATGCGAGAAGACCTTCCTTCTTTTAACAGGATGATTCAATCCCTTTACATTCCAGCTCACAAATTTAAGTGAATTAACCATTATCAATTGTTAGTGCATAGAAGGTAGCAGGCATATAAAAAACCAAGCAGTACAATAACAGTCTGGGAGCAAAAATGTAAACATAGATCCGTAGAATCAAAACAGAGACATGTCCTGAATAACAAAGGAAAACACAAGAAACAGTGAGTAGTGTTGGAACTGGAGAATCCACCACCCCCTCGCAACCCAAAATTAGACGGCTACCTAAAAAAGCAGCTAGCTCTACCAAAAAAATTAACCCAAGTATGACTTCCAGTTCTGTGTCGTTAACAAAAGTTCCGTATAAATGATATAGCAAATAATAACTAATTTATGCACAAGAAAACAGAATTATAAATAGGAACAACTTCAACAGAAGTATAAAACTTAATACAAATAAAATCAGAAGAAAACTAAAACTAACCTACCCGCGAAAAATTATAAAGGATTAAAAGAAAAAAAAAGGGAGGGAGAAAAGGGGGAAATTATAAAATTCAAAGAGAGTCCTTATCAACCATTTACAGAAAAAAAAAGCAAAACTTAAACTATGAATCAACCAACAGGAAGGCCTTCAATAAAAACTCCAAACCTCCAAAACAAGTTAAAGACAATTGTAGTTCTCTATAGATAAGGTTATACAAAAATAAAAAAAAATTACACAGGTAAAATCTAAAAGTTCGCAGGGAAACATTAAACTTAAATTATCTATTTAGAAAAAACGCACCAAGTCCAGGGAGAGATTGACTACAGCCTTTAGAGTTTCAATAGATAATGACTGAATTATTCAAGTAAAGTCTGAGTTCGGAAAAAATAGTTTTACTTTGAGAAGTACTTATCAACCATTTTAGAAGGTCAGGCCGGTTCCGAAGAAGACGAGGTGGCTGGAAGACTTCCAACAAACGCCTCAGCCTCCTTCACTGATTTAAACCACTTATAATCTCCAGTAGTAAGCGTAATTTGAAGATCGGCTGGGTTTCGGAGAGAGGGTCTGAATCCGCGATCAAAAAGCACTTTCATTACACCTTTAAACTCAGCACGCATCTTCAGAACCTGGGGGGCAAAATCCTCCACAAAACGAATGACTGTATTTTGAAAGGCAAAAGTACCTCTGCGGCGTGCCTCCATCATCAAACTGTTTTTCACCTGGTATTGATGAAAGCATAAAATAATCGGCCGTGGGCGGGAACCCAGAATTGCTCGAGGAACATAGATCCTGTGTGCCCTTTCAAGCTCAGGTGGAGTCAGAAAAAATTCTTTCCCAAAAATCTCACAGAGAAACTTGGAAAAAAATTCAATGGGAGAGCCCTTTTTGGTGGCCTCTGGCAAACCAAGAATTCGTAGATTGCAACGTCTGCTCCGATTTTCAAGATCCACCATTTTGGAAAAAAGTTTACTATTCTTCTCCTCTAGGTTGGAGCAGAGAGTTTCAAGATATTGAACACGGCATTTTAAATCTTCAGAAGTTACGTCAATGCGAGATAAATGTTCAGCATGATCAGCCACTCTAGCATTAATCTGATCCAGTTTGACATTCAGCTGGTTGAAAGAAGTTCTAAATTCAGTTCTAAAATCCATTAAAGTATCTTGTCGATGTTGTTCCAGAACAGCGAGAATGTCAGCCGGCAAAGCCATAGAAGTTTCCTTTTTCCCGGTTTTAGTACTTTTGGTAGCCATTATAAGATAGATGTGTTCGCAGGCAGGTAGAAGAGAACTAATAAAATACCTAACTAAGGTTTAAGAAGGGAGACACATAGTGCAAAGGTAAGAAGAATAACGGAGCAAAAGTTCGGAGCACTAAACAATCGCCATCTTACCGGAAGTCCATGGTAGACATTACTTATCTTAATATAACAGTGTCTAGTATGTTGGGACCTCTGGTGCTACAGGTTATATGCTGATGGTAATTGGGCTGCATTTTCCAAAAACAACCCTGGTTAAAGTCTCCAACTATAAAATGTATCGGGATGGACTGTTTCTTGTTTGAAGTTGGCATAATGCAGTATCATGAGCAATTAATTATAGTCGGCTGCTGGTGGTATGTAAACTGAGGTCAGGATCACAGATGAGAACTCTCTAGGTAAAAGAATATACAGCATGTGACCATTAGGTTTTCCAAGTCCCATTGAGGCAGGAAAAGAATGGCAGGGTGAAGGAATCGTGGTCGACAGGAGATGTGGAACATCTAGTCAAGAGGAAGAAAGAAGCATACTTAAGGCTTAGGAAGCAAGGATCAGACAGGACTCAAGAGAGTTACAAGGTAGGCAGGAAGGCACTTAAGAATGGACTTGGGATCGAGCCATTGGCTGAGGCTATTCGGCGAGACCCCAAAATATCTGCTCGAGACATAGGACTAAAGTCACATAAAATCACATTGTATGCGGATGATGTTCTAATTTTCTTATCAAACCCTGCTATATCAGTGCACCTTATACAATGCAACAGTTCATTTAGCACCTTTTCAGGTTATAAAATCAACTTTACTAAATCAGAAGCTATGCCTCTGGGGAATCTGCAGCAGGTACCTGACACTCAGGGTGTTTTCCCCTTTAAATGGTTGCAGACAGGTTTTGTTTACTTAGGCATATCTATCACACTTATGTTTAATCAATTGTTCAAAGCTAACTCTACACAGTTATTTGACAAAATCAAACAGGATCTTGAGCAAATGGAGCACTCTTCCTATTTTTTGGCTTGGCTCAAAATGAACATTCTTCCTCATCTGCTCTACCCAATATGAATGATTCCAGTCATTTTTACCCAACAAATACTTTTAAAAAAATGGCTGGTTTGTTTCTTTCATCTGAAACAAAAAAAGACCCTGTATTAAAATGTCTAAGTTACAGCTTCTCAGTAGTCTAGGGGGTCTGGATTTTCCAGACATCAAAAGGTATCAATTAAGTTCCTTTTTATCTTATGTGGTTGACTGGGTTTGCAGGGACCCCTCCTCAGTTTGGCTAGACATTGAAGCTTCACAAGCAAAATTCCCTCTTATTAATCTGCTTTTCCTCAATAAGATGAACTAGTTAAGGAATATTGTTGCAATCCAATAACAATTAATACGGTCAGGGCTTGGAGGGCGGTGCGATAAATTCAGGGCAACGCAGCGAAAATATCACCCTTCACTCCAATAACCGGCAGTCCAGATTTTCAGCCTGGCATAATGGATTCTGGATTTGAACTTTGGATTTCTAAGGGTATTTTCCATCTAGGAGATTTGTTTGATGAAGAAACGATGATGTCTTTTAGTCAAATAGTACAGAAATTTAACATACCCAACAAGGATCTTTTTTGTTTCTTTCAGGTAAGAGATTATATACAGAAAAAAAAACATCATTGTTAACTGATTTCTATAGTTCTGACATAGAAAAGAGGGTGTTTTGTTCTAAGGGTGAAGTCTCCATTAGTACTTTTTACAGTATCCTGAGGGAATGTTCTTGTGGAGAGGCTGAGCAGCTGGGAAGGGTCTGGGAGGAAGAGCTGAGAGTAGAAATTACAGCTGAAACATGGGAAGACATCTGTGATAATGTAAAGAAAATTTCAGTTTGTAATAGAACAAAAGCATTGCAACTCAAAATTCTGCATAGAGTCCATCTGACTCCAGATTGTCTCTCGAAATTTAACACGGGGGTTTTTCCTAAGTGTTCTAAATGTAAAATAAATACTGGAACTTTCACCCACTGCTTTTGGATTTGTCCCAAACTTCAGGCATACTGGAGTGATATTTTGGGTGAAATGGAAAAGATTCTGAAGATGGAGCTTGAACTGAACCCAGTGTCTTTTCTCTTAGGCTTACCCAGCAGTCGTATTATTAATGCACATCAGAAAAAACTTTTTAGCATTCTGACATTTTGTGCGAGGAAGAACATTTTACTTTGTTGGATATCTAATAAGGCCCCTGGACTTTTTGGTTGGAGTAAATTAATCATGGAATACATTCCTTTGGACTTTTTGACATGTATGGTACACTTAAAAACAAATAGTTTTCATAAAACATGGCAGCCTTTTCTGCAGTATGTAGATGTAAACCTGTCTGCTATACTAATAAGGGCTTTTGTATAGGATGCTGTGGTGACATCTTTATTTTGATGCAAGTGTTCTGATAGCTGATATCTGTGAGGGGAAGAAATGTAAATGTATCTGGAAATTGAAAGTTTTGTTATGCCAAGAAATTTTTTTTTTTAAAAAGAAAGAATGGACTTAGGGAGAGCTAGAAGGGGGCTTGAGAAGGCCTTGGGCTGTAGGATTAAGCACAACTACAAAGCATTCTGCACACATGCGATGAATAGGAGGATGGCTAGAGTGAAGGTAGGACCGATCAGGGATAGAAGAGTAAATATGTGCCTGGAGTCATAGGTGATAGGGGAGGTCCTTAATGAATATTTTGCTTCAGTTTTCATCAGTGACAGGGACCTTGACAAATATGTGGTTAGCATTAAACAGGCTGATATGCTAGAGTATGTCAGCATTAAGAAAGTGGATGTATTGGAACTTAAAAAAATCATTAGGCTAGATAAGTTTCCATGGCTGGAGAAGATATACCCCAGGTTACTATTGGAAGTGAGGGAAGAGATTGCTGCACCTTTGGCGAGGAAAAAGTAGAGTCAGGTACATTAGGGATATTTAAGAGACACTTAGGTAGGCAGATGGATGATAGTAAAATAGAGTGGTGTGTGGGTAGGAAGGGTTTTATAGAAGTTAAAAGGTTGGTTCAACATTGTGAGCTGAAAGGCCTGGTTGGTCCTGCTCTTTCTTTAGTCATCCTCCTGTTCTTCACATGTGTAGAATGCATTAGGGTTTTCCTTGCCAAAGCCTTTTCATGCGCCCTTCTAGTTCTTGTAAGTCCATTCTTACGATCCTTCCTGGATACCTTGTAACTATGAAGAGCCCCGTCTGATCCTTCCTTCGCAAGCCTTAAGTATGCTATTTCTTTCTTTCGATTATACATTCCACTTCTTCTGTCAACCATGGTTCCTTCACCCTACCATCCTAAGATCCTTCCTCAATGGAACAAACCTATCCAGAACCCTATTCAAGTGTTCCTTAAACAAACCCCACATTTCCATTGTGCATTTCTGAGTATATCTGTTCCCAGTTTACACTCCCAAGTTCCTGCCTAATTGCATCATAGTTCGCCCTCCCCCAGAAAAATACTTTATCATACCATCTGTTCCTATCTCTCTTCAAGGCTATGCTAATGGTCAGGGAGTTGTGGTCACTGTCTCTGAAATACTCACACATTGAGAAACCTGTCACCTGACCAAGTTCATTGTTTAGTACTAGATTCATTATGGCACCTCTTTAGTCAGCCTGTCCTCATATTGTGTCAGGAATCCTTCTGCCCCATCTAAATCATTTGCATTAAAGAGGTTCCAGTCAATATTAGGAAAGTTGAAGTAGCCTGTAACAGCAACCTTATTATTTTTGCATCTTTCAAAATTCTGCCTCATGATTTGCTGCTCAGTGTTTCTGTTGCTACTGGAGGGTCTGGAATACTCCCAATACAGTAATGGTTCCTTTCCGATTTCTGACTTTCATCCACACTGACTCAGTAGAAAATTTCTCCAAGATGTCCTCCCTTCACTTCTAAGCCACAAAGTCAAACTTAGTGCCAAGACTTTGTTGCTGTGGCTTTCCTGGTAGGTCGTCCGCCAATAGTATCCAAAACAGTATACTTGTTATTGAGGGGAGTGGCCACAGGTGTACTCTGCATTGTTTGTCTGTTTCCTTTTGCCTCCTGCAACTTAGATGTGATTGCCTCCCTGTAGTTCATATCTGTCACCTCCTCGCTCTCCTGAATGGTCCATAGATCATCTAGCCCCAATTCCCTATTCCTAAGCCTCCTACATCATGCAGGAGGAGCTCACTACTCTGATGGGATCCAGCCTCACTGCAATAATGGAGAAAGAAAGCGAAACTTGACACAAACCTCAACTTTGCTCTGCATCTTCTCAATGAAGATTGATTTTATTAAGTACTAGCATTTCCAGTGTTTGAACATGTGAACTTGAGGTTGTGAAAGACACCCCTTTCAATATTGCATTTTCACCATAACTTAGCAGAACACAGTAAGTCTTGATATTTGTGTATATTCTGGTATCCCTGCACAGTAGGGACCCAGGAGCAGAAGTAGGCCATTTACCTCTTCAGGCCTGCTCTGCCATTCTCTTTAATTCTGATTGACCTGAATCTCAACTACATTAGCCTGCACTTGATTAATGTCTACTGATACCCCTTCTACAACCAAAATCTCAGTGTTGGAGTACTAAGTTCAAAGCACATTTATTATGTATGTATACCATATACAACCTAGAGATTCATCTTCTTACAGGCAATCATAAAATAAAGAAACACAATGGCCTCTAACACTCCAGAGAAAACAACCCAAGTTTACCCAGCCTCTCATGATAGCATGTGCCCTCTAAAACAGGTAGCATCCTGGTAAACCTCTTCTGCACCCTCTCCAAAGCCTCAACATCCTTCCTCTAGTGGGGTAACCAGAACTCTATGCAATGTGACCTAACCAGAATTTTATAAAGTTGGAACAATAACTCAATGCCTCAACTAATAAAAGCAAACATCCCATAAGCCTTCTTAACCACCTTATTGAACTGTGTAGCCATTTTCAAGGAACTATGAACTTGGATCCTAAGATATCTCTGCTCAGCAACACTGTTTAGGACCTTGCCCTTAGCAGTATACTGTTTCCTATTTGCCCTACTGAGGTGCAACATTGTCACATTTATCTAGGTTAAATTCCTTCTGGCATTTTTCAATCCATATTTGCAGCTCGTCTATATTGTGCTATATTCTTTCCCAGCCTACACTATCCACAACTTCATCAATCTTGGTATCATCTGCAAATTTACTAACCCACACATCTACATTTTCATCCGGGTTATTTATTTACAACACAAACAGCAGTGGTCCCACAACAGATCCCTGCATAACTCTACTAATTACAGACCTTCAGCTCGAATAAGTCCCTTCAACCACTATGCTGTCTTCCATGCACAAGCGAGTTCTGAATCCAAATAGCTAATTTGCCATGAATCTCATGCATCTTAATCTTCTTGATTAGCCTCCTATGAGTAACTTCCGAAGCTTTATATACTTCTCCTTTTTCTTCTTGACTAAACTCATCACCTCTCTGGACATTCAAGGTTTTCTTATCTTTTCATCCCTGTTCTTCCTTCTAACAGGAACATACCTTTCCTATGCTCTATGTAATTGATCTTTAAACACTCTTCACACGACTTCTGTGGACTTCCCAGAGAAAAGGTGCTCCCAATTAACGCTTCTTAGTTCCTGCCTAATGCCGTCATAGTTTGCCCTACTCCATTTTAAAACTCTTCCACAAGGACCATACCTATCCTTATGTGCTCCAAATGCAGCTGTGATATTGTTTCTGATTAGTAGTGCAAATCCATCTCCTCTTTTACCTCCTCCTCTATCTTTTCTAAAACTTTGAAAACCTGGAACATTAATCACCTATTCTTGTCACTCTCTCAACTAAGTTTGAGTAATAGCAACAACATTATAGTTCCATGTACTGATCCATGCTCTAAGTTCATCACCCTTACCCATTATACTCCTAGCATTAAAATATACACACTTCAAACTATCTGACCCATCGTACTTGTTATTTCAGTTTTGCCTTTCAGTACTTTTCCTGACATCTACCTTCTGCTCCAATCCTTCACTCACTGACCTGGGGCTCTGGTTCCCAGACCCCAGGGAGCTTTTTAAGATTCAGTTGAAAGTTTGGAATTCTTCATTTTCGAGGGCTGAGAATGGTCAGTTGCTGAGCCGGATTTAGAATGATAAATGTTTGATCATATGTGGCACTCTTAAGTCCCTGCCAGAATGGAGATAATCAGGAAAATTCCCTGTCAATTATGGTTGGTGACTGCACTCTTGTTAACTGGAGTCATTAAAGTTTCCAAGTAATCTCTACTCAGCAATTGCCTTCAATCTGCTGTATTTTGCTACAGAAGTCTCCCTACCATACTAAATCCCTACGTTGTTTCACCTGTACCTACCAAAATGAACTTCTCCGGTCCCATAACCATCAGAGATATCTGAATTCCTCTACTTCTGACAATTGTTAATATACCACTGATCTTACCAATCAGCCTATATCCTATACAGTGTAAAAATAAGAAAAAATCATTCTTAATTAGTTTTCATCATTGATCTTTGGCTGACAAGGTCATAAGCTATGGAATTTTCTTTCTATGCATTTCCACCTCTTGATAGCCTTCTTTAAAGCACACCTCTTCGACCAAATGTTTGAATATCTATCCTAATAGCTCCTTATGATGCTTGCATCAAATTTTCTTTGATAATTTTTTTTGAAGAATCTGGGATGTTTTTCTACGTTAAGAAGTCCTACACAAATCTAAATTACTTATATTCTTGACAGTTGCTGCAGTAATTTAAATCGTAAGTTTGTGCACTGTTTCCTGCTTCACACTCATTGACTAACATATGGTGTCAATGTTCACTCTGTATTTTTGAATGTCCTTCAGCAAATTCCAAACTGATTTGAAGACCACTAATATTGAAGAGATGAAGATTGCCATGGAGACATTCTACGAGGAGGTGAGTGCACAATATGTTTGTGCTTGTTATTTTCACTTCACTGATTATGTCAATAGGGTTCTGCGAGCCGACAATTTTCCCATCTCTGCATATTGTTCCCCTTGAGCAATAATATACAGTCTGCTACACTATATATAGCATTTTAGTTTATTTATTTTCATTTTATTTGGAGATACAATGCGGAAACAGGCCCTTCTGGCCCAACAAGCTACACCACCCATTTATTTTTAACACTTGCCTAATCACAGGATAATTTACAATGACCAATTAACCTAAACTAACCTACTAACCTATGCGCCTTTGAACTGTGGCAAGAAACCCGGGCACCAGGACAAAACCCTTGCAGTTCACTGGGAGAATGTACAAACTCTTTACAGACAGCGACAGAATTGAACTCTGCATTCCAGAATACCCCAAGCTGTAATAGCATTGTGCTATCTGCTGCATCCGTGGCACTCTTTATGTTGAGTTTACAGGCTCTTCCTGGTAATAAAAACAGGTTTTACAATCAACTCTCTGTATTTTACACAGACTTTTTTCTGTTTTTTTTTTAGATTCAAAGACTCCGACTTCTGCTAACCAACAATGATACAGTGGAGAAAAAGTAAGCCAGAACCAGGCTGTTAAATATTGTCACTTAGGGAGTCGATGTCCGGCACACATTGAGTGAACACAGTCTGTGACTATCTGGCATTCTGGCATATCTTGTGATTTCATTCTCGGATTTGTGACCGTAGGTTACAAGACACCCCCCACGTAACTCCCTGTAAATTGTACAGTAACTGTTGTCAGCAAATAGCAGGGTAGACCTTCATACCCTACCCCCTCCCCTGAGGTAGAATAGCCTGCTAATCCTAAATGCTAAGGATGAAATGAAGAATAACTTATTTTGGAAAGGTTGCTGAAAGATGTTCACAGGACAGAAGGCCCAGAAATTGAGTCAAGGTATTGAAAAAAGGGTGGAATTAAAACCGGGTAGTAAACAAAAATGTCAGTGATTAACCTATCCTGATCCTCCCACCCCCCCACCCCCATCCAAGCACAGTAACACAAAATAGTGCCCTTGTCAGAATCTAAACTTTACAACCTCTTTTACTGCCTGCCATGTGTTCAGTGACAGCTCCAGATTATTTTTGCACTCACGTTATTATCAGCATTCATTATTTAAAGAAGTGAAGGAATAAATTTGCATTTTGTATTCTTCATGACCTCTGGATATCCCAGTGCTTTGCAGGCAATGCAGTATTTTGCAGCATACTCACTGTTATAATGCAGGGAAACAAGACTGTTAAAATGTACATGGCATGGTCCCTCAATCAGCCAGTATTAATGATCAGATGTGTTGTGGTGATGCTGAATGGGGTATAATTATTGGGTAAGATATTGTAGAGAATGCGAACCCAGTGAGCAACACACACAAAATGTTGGAGGAACTCAGCAGGCTAGGCAGTGTATATGCAGTAAAATGCACAATCAACATGTTGGGCCAAGACCCTTTATCAAGAGAACCCATTATCTTCTGGAGTAGAGAAAAATAGTGCACTAACAGTTGATGTGCGCAATAGAATTTCCTTGGAAAGCTAAATACAGTCAAATACTTAACGTAATTGTGGTCTGCAGTCTTGCCTCCGAATATGTTATACATTTGGCACACTGATGCACAGGGGTGTACAGTAAAAGGGTCCAGGATCCCTGAGCAAAAGCAGACTTTCAATGATACTGTCAAAAACCTGGACAAATAGCCTAATTGATGAAAACTGGTTGCAATTTACTGTCTGTGCTCTTTCCCAAGTCCCCAAACTCAGGATCACCCTCACCAACACCACGAACACCAGATCACCATCCTGACTCTCCCTCCCACCTCCATCCATACCACCACATAATTGTTCTGATTGTGAATAACCTTACCCCCTCCACAATGTCCCAACATGTGCTTTAAGGTCCTAAATCTTCCTTGCATGATACCTCGAGCCAAGAAAGGGTCTTCATGAACAAGCTTTTCTATGTAGCACCTCAGATGTTGTACAGAGTAAAATTTTGCGGAGGGGTACTTGGTGCAAAATTACTTCCAACCACTGTGAATCAGACATTCAACACTCCTTTAATAAAGAGGTAGAATTTCTAAGTCAGTATCCCCATTGGTGCAGCATACTCTCAGAAAACACTAAGTTTCAGCAGTAGGAGTTAACTCAAAACTAAAAATGCTACTACAGGAATTAGATAATGGGAAGAAAAGATCTTCTATGTGTTCAGTATAGACCATGAATGTAGCATAGTTAATCACTGAATGATTTTTCTCAGTCGAGCAATGTTAATGAATACAACGCTGAGATTCCTCATGACACCAGCAATTACGGATGGAAAATATGCAAAGAGTTAAATATAAATAATCTAAAAAAACTGATTGCATTATTTGAGATTGGATCAATCAAGTTGTGATAATTTGACATAAATAATTTTATAGCTATTACAATGTTTAGAGAATGACTGAGCTGTTGAGTTTGAAAAGGAGAGATGTATGAGAAAGGATTTGGTGGTAGAATGATTCTTCATTTTGGGTGGCCGTATTGAATTCAGTTGCTGGCATTTTGAAGTTCATTGTATTTGACAAAATGCCTAAAGTTTAAACTATGCCAGTCTTACAGAGAAATTACATTTCTACACCACCCTTCACAACCATTGGAAATCCCTAAATAATGTATAACCAGTTAAGTACTTCATAAAGTTTAGTCATTGTTACAAGAAATGTGGCAGCAAATTCCAAGTTGGCAAGATCCCACTTAAAGCAATTTAATAATGGCTATATTATCTGTTTCACTGATACTGACTGTTGGCTAGGATACCAGGAATTTTCTGCTTTTCTTTGCGGTGGTCTCCTGGGATCTATTATATTGCCCGTAAACTATAAACTCAAAGACAGCTCCTGTGGCCTTACGGGATTCTCTTATAATTGTACTGGAGTGTCTGCCTGGTTTAAATGCTGAGATACTTGGGATTGGACATAGTGCTAGTCATGTCACTACAAATCTTTCACCTGGCATATCTGCAAGGAAGCTTTGGGTCTCCTCTCCAAACCAAATGAGAAATGGAGGGCAATAAGAAATAGAAGAAAACATGTAACCATTTAGTAATTCTTCTCCATTTATTCCCACCTTTTGTAGATCAATGATGGAGAGCAGGGAGTTGCAGAAAGAGATCAAAGTGCTCAAGTCAACTATCCTCAGATTATCTAAAAGCCTCAAGCAGTTACAAGAGGAGAATAAAACCCTGAAGGGCAACCTGGAACAAGAATCCCGTAGCTCTTCCATACCCTGTACAGCCCGAGGCAAGCATTGCACAGTGTTTTGTAGTTACTCAACTTTTCTCTTTGTAGTTGCTCAACTTTCCATTTAGTGCTGCAGTTTCTTAGTCCTATCATACTTTAAATACACTGAATTTTGTTTTCAAGGAACTAAAGTTGGCCACTCTGCCCCTCAGGTCTATTCTACAATTCATTTATATCATCCCTGACATATATCTCAAATTCATCTCATTCCATGAATAATCCAGAATTACAAATATCTGACCTATGGACACACTGTATATACATACAGATGAGTATATGAGCAACCAGCAGGATAGATTTGCTGGCTTCTGCAGGGCTGTAGGCATCTTCTTCTGGGTGGGAACATATCATCTCCATATGTCTACTCTACCCTCCTTCCTCCTGATAAACAATCAAGTTATCATGTATAATATCAAAAATGAACATCTTAACATTTTCTATGTATTTCTAGGTCTGCTATTTCATTTCATAAATTTTTGTTATCCATGACACACATCGCTAAGTACTTTTCTCACTGCACTTATTCTTCTCCAGGCTATAATGAGTGGACGAAAAGTAGGCTCCTGCGTAGAGTCCTCGAGCTGGAAAAGGTGAGTATAACATTATGAGTATTTGGGGGAAGGTGAGGCCTCTGTCCACTGATGTTTGCAAAGATTGATATTTTTATTGAGGGAAAACGAACTATCTACCATTTAAACTGCTTCTTTCTTGAACTTAACAGAAAGTCAGCAAACTGGACAATTTCAACTCTAAAGGAGGTAACAGGGATATAGAGGAAAAGCTCCCACAAGCTGAATGTATCACAGGCCAAATACAGCAACAGGAACAACAACAGATCACCCATCAGCAGGAGTATCGTCGCCTCCAGGAATTAACAAAAAAACTGAAGGAGGACCGCAGCAATTTGCAGGCCCAGCTGGCTGAAAAGGAGTAAGTAATTTGGTGAATTTGCAGAATGAGTCTCTGGCTGAACGTACTCCTGTGCCTAACCAGTACATTATGGAGTGGATGGGAGACATTGTCCAAGATGGCATGCAACTTGGACAGCATCCTCTTTTCAGACACCACCGTCAGAGAGTCCAGTTCCACCCCCACAACATCACTGGCCTTACGAATGAGTTTGTTGATTCTGTTGTGTGTCTGCTACACACAAAAGCAAACATGATAGCACTGGCCACCACAGACTCGTAGAACATCCTCAGCATCATCCGGCAGATGTTAAAGGACCTCAGTCTCCTCAGGAAGTAGAGACGGCTCTGACCCTTCTTGTAGACAGCCTCAGTGTTCTTTGACCAGTCCAGTTTATTGTCAATTCGTATCCCCAGCTATTTGTAATCCTCCACCATGTCCACACTGACCCCTTGGATGGAAACAGGGGTCACCGGTGCCTTAACCCTCCTCAGGTCTACCACCAGCTCCTTAGTCTTTTTCACATTAAGCTGCAGATGATTCTGCTCACACCATGTGACAAAGTTTCCCACTGTAGCCCTGTACTCTGCCTCCTCTCCCTTGCTGATGCATCCAACTATGGCAGAGTCATCAGAAAACTTGAGTCATCTTGAGTATTCGTGGCAATCACATCTGACAGGGAAAGGACATGAGCTAATCCGACTGCCATCATTAGGACTCTCAGTGGTTTTATTTTTTTTCTATGTCATTAGGTACCTTTTTAACAGAGGCATGAATCCATAATGGCTTTTCTCTTACCTTGATGGCTATGTTAGTGACCAGCAATATCTGAAATGGTACTTCAAATTGAGGTTTCAAAGAATTCTTTCTTTTAAATGTTCTCACCACAACGTAGTCTCCAGGCTTGATGTCATGGCATTTAAGGTCCACTACAGGTTGTTGGGCTTCTTTTCCCTGTTGATAATATTTAATTATGCTTTTTGTCAAGGCAATATTAAAATTCATCATTCTGTCATGCAGGTTGTGTACCTCCATTTGTTTAATTCACAGTGGTGCATCAGATGGCAGGCACAGGGGCCGTCCTGTTATGATTTCATGTGGGGACAGGCCAAAGGTTCTATTAGTAGTGACTTGAATAGTCATCAGAACCATGGGCAGCACCTGTTTCTGCTGTTGTCCAGTTTCCTCACATTTTGCTGTTTATTTTTAATTGTTCTGCTCATCCTTTCCACTTGGCCTGCTGACTACAACCCTCTATTTTTCTAAGCTCCATGTACCTATCTAAAAGCCTCTTAAGAGACCCTATTTTATCTGCCTCCACCACTGTTGCTGGCAGCCCATTCCATGCATTCACCTCTCTCTGTGTAAAAACTTACCCCTGACATCTCCTCTGTACCTACTCCCCAGCATCTTAAACCTGTGTCCACTTGTGGCAACCATTTCAGCCCCAGGAAAAAGCCTCTGACTATCCACACGATCAATGCCTCTTATCATCTTATACACCTCTATCAGGTCACCTCTCATCCTCCTTCACTCTAAGGAGAAAAGGCCGAGTTCACTCAACCTATTCTCATAAGGCATGCTCCCCAATCCAGGCAACATCCTTGTAAATCTCCTCTGCACCCTTTCTATGGCTTCCACATCCTTCCTGTAGTGAGACGACCAGAACTGAGCACAGTACTCCAAGTGGGGTCTGACCAGGGTCCTATATAACTGTAACATTAGTTCCCAAATTCATTTCCACGATTGATGGCCAATATACTGCACGCCTTCTTAACCACAGTGTCAACCTGCACAGCTGCTTTGAGAGTCCTAGATCCCTCTGATCCTCCACACTGCCAAGAGTTTTACCATTAATGCTATATTCTGCCATCATATTTGACCATCAAAATGAACCACTTCACACTTATCTGGGTTGAACTCCATCTGCCACTTCTCAGCCCAGATTTGCATCCTATCAACGTCATGCTATAACCTCTGACAGCCCCCCCACACTATCCACAACACCTCCAACCTTGTGTCATCAGCAAACTTACTAACCCATCCCTCCACTCACAAAGAATAAGGGTCCCAGAACAGATCCCTGAGGCACCCCACTGGTGACCGACCTCCATGCAGAATATGACCTGACTACAACCATCCTTTGCCTTCTGTGGGCAAGCCAGTTCTGGATCCACAAAGCAATGTCCCCTTGGATCCCATGCCTCCTTACTTTCTCAATAAGCCTTGCATGGGGTACCTTATCAAATGCCTTGCTGAAATCCATATACATCTACTACTCTTCCTTCATCAATGTGTTTAGTCACATCCTCAAAAAATTCAATCAGGCTCGTAAGGCACAATCTGCCCTTGACAAAGCCATGCTGGCTATTCCTAATCATATTATACCTCTCCAAATGTTCATAAATCCTGCCTCTCAGGATCTTCTCCATCAACTTACCAACCACTTGTGGTAAGACTCACTGGTCTATCACTGGGCTATCTCTACTCCCTTTCTTTAATAAAGGAACAATCCTCTGGAACCTCTCCTGTTCCCATTGATGATGCAAAGATCATCACCAGAGGCTCAGCAGTCTCCTCCTTTGCCTCCCACAGTAGCCTGGGGTACATTTTGTCTGGTCCCGATGATTTATCCAACTTGATGCTTTCCAAAAGCTCCAGCACATCCTCTTTCTTAATATCTACATGTTCAGCGTTTCAGTCTGCTGCAAGTCATTACTACAATCACTAAGATCCTTTTCCATAGTGAATACTGAAGTAAAGTATTTACTAAGTACCTCTGCTATTTCCTTAGTAAGGTCCACACGGGGTTTTATTACTTCTTGTGTTTCACAGCAGTGTGGATCGCTGTCTTCCTCCGTGGGGAGAAGAGGGTCTGAAATAAGAGTTGCACAGCAACTAATTCTAACATTTGGGTTTGTTAATAACTCGATTTTGTACTTAGTTTGTCAGGTGGGGGGTAAGATATGGGACATGGACATGGATAATAGAGTCAGAGACTGCATATGCTGTACAGCAGGGCAAGTGGCTGCCACCATTGGAAGATGACCCAGTAGAACTCTGGCTATTGGTCTAACTGAGCACTGAAATAAGCAATCGGACCTTGTCTTCCCCTGTGGTCCCGAGCCCAAGTGGCCTGAGCAAAGTCATTCTTATGGTGAACAAAAAGGTAAAAGTCCTTACTATAGCCCAGGAGCCCCAAATCTGGGTTGGATATCATTGCCTCTTTCATATGTTCAAATGCCTCCTCAGCTTCCGAAGTCCAGCAAAATGGATCTGGTTGACTGGGAGGAGATAACAGTTGCTGCATAATCTAAAATCAACTGTCTACAATATTCAGTCATCTCCTGGAAATGACTGCTGGGATTTGACTATTGCTTCAATTGAGTCTTAACAAATTACCTTGTATTCTGGAATAAGACTATCCTGGGATATTCCCAGATAAGTAACTTCTGGTTATACAAACTGTAGTTTCTGCTCTTATACTTTATGAGCTTTCTTAGCTATTTTATGTAAAAAAAAATAAAGGGAGTCCTGCTCTCAAGTTTGCTTGCTTGAGGAGGTCATCAGGAGGTCTTCCACATACTGTATTGGAGTAGAGCTGCCTGGGGATCTCCTTACCATCTTCCATGTGCAATTTACATGGCAAAACACTGATTGAATCCAAGAAATGTCAAACTCAAAATCATTATGTCAAAAGTCTCAAGCAACATCTTTTATGTTCTGTAAAAGAAAGCAGTCTTGTTGTAGAGCAACTTCTAGGATTGCTCCCAAAATATTCCAATTGTTCCAGAATTGTTAATTTCAAATTCCCAATTTAACTGACCAGCAGAGATTGATAGGTATCTGAGTAGTCAGGGCATCAAAGGTTATGGTGAGAAGGCGGGGGAGTGGGACTAAAAGGGAGAATGGATCAGCTCATGATTAAATGGCAGAGCAGACTCAATGGGCCGAATGGCCGACTTCTGCTCCTTTGTCTTATGGTCAAAGAGCAGTTTCCCCAAATGCTCATTCCCTCTGAAATGTGGACATCTTATATCCAGAATACAGATGCACAGGTTTCCATTTCCTTAACCTGGATTCCACATGGCCAGTATGGAATCCACATTTCTCTAAAATCAAAAATCATGAAAAATCTCTAAAATCAAAAATCATAAAATCTCAAAAATCATGAAAAATAAAGAAACACAAACCAAAAACACAAATAAAACAAAAAATCCATTCTTTTACTTTTCTTCCTTCAGAATCTTTACAAGTAACTGCAAAACTTACAGTTAATTCTCACCATGAAAAGCCTTCACACATTTTAAAAAGAACCGAGGAGGGGGAAAACTGCTGCATGGGGGCCCCGACACATTAGCACATTTTAAAACGAAAGCAAATTCACTCCAGAGTAAAATATTTTCCTTAATCACCTTGTTTTCTTCTGAGCACAAGGTTAATTCAAACTTCTTCCCAATATTGATTGAACAAGCGCAGAACGGCTCTCTCTCACTCACAGACACACATACACATTCTCAAGTGAACTCACATGTGGCCACACTTCACACAATTAAAAGGTACCAACTATTCACACTTTACTGTAGTTTTTCTATCTGTTTTAAACATTTTGTCTGATCTCCAGTACTGTGTACTGATTTCTGTATCACTTTTATAGCCACCTTTAAATCACTGCACTGTTTCTTCAATCCCTCCACCTCCATCTCAGCTACTTGGGCTATTTCCTCCTGTTCGTTTCTTTAACCGGCTTTTCACATTGTAACTGAAGCTGGTATATCCATAGCTCTTTGCATCTATAAATCAGTAAGTTTCTCTTTCTGGATCAGGGAAAGGCACACCCTATTCCATCATTCACTTACCATTGAGTCCTTAATCAGTGCAGTCTATTCCTGTTCCGCTACAGCGTCCTGTGGGGTTCAAATCTTATGTAATGTTTCCTCAGCTGATACTGTAATTTTTTTAATGTATGTTGATTTAGGGGCAATCAATTACTACTGCTTCTCTTTGACTAACAATAATTTAAAGAAAGAAGAAGAAAGCCCTTAACTGAGTGGAGTCATAATTTTTTAGCAGGCTTTCTTATTTTAACAAGGCTGAGTTGCTAGCTCGATGCTCAACCCAGCACGGATGGAAAGCGTGCAAGGGGGCCGGCTGGATTCAAACTTGGGAGCCTTCGCTCGGAAGTCCGACACTGATGCCACTACGCCACCAGCTGGCTAACAATAATTTAGTGCATCCCAAATGCTAGACCTTCCTTGTGTTCCTGATGCAATCCTTTAACTGTTACTGACTTGACCCCTGTGTCCCAGAGCATCCCTGACACTGAACCATCCAATTTGTTTGCTCACCTCTTTCACATGTACCTTTTTACTGACCCATTCATTTTAGCATTTCTGTCACCATTCCAAATGCGTTGGAGTAACGGTGAAAGAAACCAATCCACGCAAGGCCACAGCATAGACCACAGCAATAGCAAAAGAGAAACCTAAGGTCTGACTCTGAGAGGGAAAATCCATAGGAGTGAAAAGGAACTTTATTTTTGGCGATTGCTATGACTGAGAAATTTCTCTCAGTCACCAGGATTCTCCCACATGGCTACTGTGCCTAGACAAGTGATCTTGGAACCTCCAAATTCTGTTGTGACCTTTTGCTAGGTCTTATAACAAAGCACAATAAACTCAGAGTGGATCTATTAGAAGTGCCTTTTTTATTTGCAAGGGGAGTCCACCTCCATTCCTCCCTTTGGATGACAAGCAGCCTCTGTTTTACAGCTTACAAAATTTATTTTTACATGAGTTTTATTCTTTGGCTGTTATCCATTCTGGGAGTCAGCTCCTCCACTTAGTAGCTGCAGTCTTGTTTCATTTCTATTCAAGGCCACACAATGTACCAATCTCCCCTTAGTTACACAATGAACAATGATCAGAACATTACATGCCTCCTGTCGCGTACACACTTAGCATATAGCAAAGCGCTCTGAGATTATACAGGTTCCATTACGAGATTAAATACATTTTAAAAAAACCTCAACGTTTTGAATATATTTCCACAGCCTCAAAACTATGCCCTTTTACTTTTGATACTTCTGTCATAGGAAAGGTCATACTATCTACCCTATGCCTCTAATATTGTTATATATTCTTATGAGCTCATCCTTAGCCTTTTATCCTCCAGGGAAAATAAGCCCAATGTATCCAATCACTCCCCAGACTAAAGTCCTCCAATCCAGTCAACATCTTGGTAAATCTCTTAACACTCTCTCCAGAGCAATCGTATTCTTCCTACAGTGTGGTGACCAGAACTGCTCACAAAACTCCAAGTGCGGTCTCACCAATGTTTTGTAAAGTTGCAACATGATGTTCTAATTCTAAATTCTGAGCCAATACCGTGAATGTGCATGGATCCATGAATATGTGGGTTTGATGACTGACTACAAAGGAAGGTGCATTGAGGACATTCCTGTGATTAAACACTACACTGCCAGGGAAAACCAGAAACCAGGGGTGACTGCAGAGGTTCATGAACTGCTTAGGGATTGTGACGCTGTCTTCAGATCAGGGGAGAAGATGACTCTAAAGTTAGCAAAATTCATGTTCTCACATTCCATCAGGAAGGCAAAGCAAGAATATGCACAAGAAATCCACGGACACTTTTGCAACACCAGCTATACAAACTGTAACCGATTACAAATCCACCCTGCGCTTCAACGACAAGGACACCTTCCTTCTTGATAGGCTGAATGTTTTCTATACTCAATTTGACCAATTGAATGATGTGACATTGAGGAAAGGCCCCTCTCTTCCTGAGGAATGGACACCCTGTCTGGTTGCAGCCAAAATGAGAAGGACCCTAGTCAGGGTAAACCCATGCAAAGCTACAGTGCCAGTTGACATACCTAATCAGGTGCTGAGGGACTATGTAACCCAGCTAACAGAGGTCTTAATGGTCATCTTTAGTATCTCTCTGAAACAGTCCGCTGTATCTGCAGACTTCAAGGAAGCCATCGTCATTCTGGTACCCAAGAGTCTAACAGTAACTGACCAAAATGATTACTGCCCAGTGGCACTGACTTCAACAATCATGAAGTACTTTGAGCAGTTGGTAATGGATCGTAATAATTCTCATGTTCCAGCAACATTGGCCCCTTCCCATTTTGCCTACTGCTCAAATTGGTCCACTCACAATACCGTAGCCTCAGTCCTCCATTCTATCCTATTCCACCTAGAAAATGATGCCACGTATGCTAGGATGTTGTTCATTGATTTCAGTTTGGTACTTAACATGATCATCCCTCAGAGGCTGGTGGGTAAACTGTTCATTGGGACTCAACACCCCTCTCTGTAACTAGATCTTGGACTTGTTGATGGAAAGGCCCCAGTCAGTCTGTATTGGCAGTAACATCTCAAGCTCCATCACGATTTCTACATGAGCACCATCAAGAGTGCCCTATCTGTCTGCATCGTTGTGTGGTACAGAAGCTGCAAGGTATTGAACCACAAGAACCTACAAAGGACAATAAAAACCACCAAAATGATCTTTGAGGTCTCCCTTCCCCCTATTTGTGTCATTAACCAGACGAGGGGCATTGTCGAGGACACCTACCACCCATCCTACAATCTCTTTGACCCTCCTTTTGTCATGAAGGAGGTACATAAGCATCAGGACTAGGACTGCCAGACTGGGTAAGAGTTTCTTTCCTCAGGTTGTGAGACTAATGAATACCCTGCCACTACCAAGGTCTCATCGCTAGGAGAGTGAGCTGTTTACTGTACTGTTTATTGCTTACTTGTGCTGTGCTTTATTACATGCATTTTGAATTATATTTTATATATATATATATATAATATTTTGGTTTATGTGCAATATATGTTGCGTGGGTGCACTGTGGCCTGGAGGAACATTGTTTTGTTTGTATATATGTACAGTCAGATGACAATAATCTTGAACTTAAAGACAAACATGACATATGCCTTCTTCACCTTCCATTGATCTGTGTTATCACTTTGAGAGAACTGTGGACTTCGACTCCTAGATCTCTCTGTTCATTAACATTACTTGCTGCCTCATCATTCTTGGTATATGTCCTACTCCTTTTTGACTTTCCCAAATGTATTGCACTTGTCAGGAGTAAATTCAATTTGCCAATGCTCTTTCCAACTTCCCAAATGATCCATATCCAGGTGTAGCCTTAGACAGCCTACCTAGCTATCTACAACATCCAATATACTTGTTATCCGCAGACTTAATAATCACAGCTCCTACATTCATGTCCACTTTGTGAAGATAGCAAAAATACCAGTACCAATCCCTGTGGTACAGCAATAATCACAGACTTCCAATCAGAAAAGCAATCTTCCACCAGCACCTCTGCCTCCAATCACCAAGCCAATTTTTGACCATTTAGACAGGTCACTTAACCTGTACATGCCTCCTTAAATCCATTTGGACAACATCTACACCAGTCGTTATCAAGCTCCTTTGTTATCTCCTCAGTAATCACAAATTAATGAGAAATAAATTCCCCCTCTCAAAACCATCCTGACTATAGCTAATTAGTCACGGCCTTTCCAAATGTACATAAATCCTATCTCTTAGTATTTTCTCCAAACTCTTTACTGAGTTTCTAGTTAACAGTGACCCTACATTGTTAATAGTTGGGGACTCGGTAATGTCACTGAATGTCAAGAGTAGGTGGTAAGTCTCTCTTTTGCTAAAGGTAGTCGCTGTCTAGTATTTTTGTGCTTTGATTGTTACTTGTGACATAAGCTCATGTTAGAATGTGGTCTTGCTCTTTCCGCATGCAGACATGAGCTGCTTTATTTGTTGAGTTATGAATGTAATTGAATATTGTACAGTCAATTTAAGAAGTAAATCAATAGTTGTAAACCACTTTGGGATGTCATAAGGTCGTGCATAGTAAAATGCCAGTTAATTTTAGAGTGACCTGTTCCTCATTCCACTCTCCTCGAATGTATTAATTATCTGGTTCCTTAATAACTTCAAGGAGAGAGGGATACTGATAAACATTTGGAGTTGGGGTCTAAAGTCTGTGAGACCAATTCTAGTGTTCAGTCAGCAAGCGCAATGTTTACCTTCAATGGATGTGAAACCAGAAAGATGCTAGATCAGAGGGCAATTTATCTCCAGTCGTAATACCCCTTCAATCTACTGATCTCTGACTGTGTTTGGTCTGCAGTGCTGAAGTAAAACAACAGCTTCAAGAAAAGGCAAAACTGGAAAAAGGCTTGCAGAGATTAAAGGAACCAGATAAATCCAATGGGGAGTACAAGTGAGTGTACACTTTGAAAACATACTGATTTTTTAAAAATAGTACAAGTACCTCTTGGACAACCGTTAATGAACTCTGATTAACTAAATGCAATCAATAAAAAGGCTTTATTGGGAACTGGAATTGCCATCTCAAAAAAGGACGTCCAACTAGTTTGCTTTCTACTATTTAGTAGTAGTATGATTCAATGATAAGGAAACTTATAGAATGGTTCATTGCTATCAACTGATGCTACCTTACAACATTGAAGGAGGCTATTTGGCCCTATGTATCTGTGCCAGCTCTCTGGAACAAATCCAGCTATTCCATTCTCCTATTTATTTCCCTGCAATGCATTCTCTCTCACTCATTCTCATTTTTCCACTACAACTACACTAATTTACAGTAGCCTACCAACCATCATTTGTATGATGTACAACACGCTGAAGGAACTCAGCAGTTCAGGTAGCATCCGTGCAAACGAGCGGATTTCCACGGATGCTGCCCAACCTGCTGAGTTCCTCCAGTGTGTTGTACGTCTTGCTTTGACCCCTGCATCTGCAGTGTACTTTGTGTTTATCATTTGTATGAGATGTGGGATGAGACCAGAGCTCCCAGGGAAAACTTGTTACAGGAAGTCATATTCAAATCAGATTCCTGGAATCATAAGGCACCAGTGTTATCTGCTGAGCCACTGTGGCACCTATGGTGGATTAGTTGGATGCCTTAATATTTATAATAATGGTTGGTTGGCATGGATGTGGTGGCCAAAGGGCATAGTTCTATGCTGTGCAATTATGAAACTATATCCACTTTGGCATGTCACATTGTGTGATAGTTGAATTTTAATGAATCATTAATATCTACTTCTACTGTTACAGCTTCCTCCTATTTTCCTTAAATTAGCTGGTTTCCATTTTCAGAAAACTTGTAGCAATTCAGCACTTGATTTTAGCTGCAATGTAGGTTTGAAAAATTCATTCATAAGAACATAAGGCATAGGAGCAGAATTAAGCCAATTGACCCATTAAGTCTGCTCTGCCATTCAATCATGGCTGGTTTATGCTTCCTCTCAACTCCATTCTCCTGCCTTCTCCCCTTAATTGTTGACGTCCTTGGTAATCAAGATCTTATTAGCATCTGCTTTAAATATACTCAGTGACTTGGCCTCCACAACCATTTTTGGCAATGAATGCCACAGATTCACCATACTCTGGCTAAAACAAATTCCACCTCATCTCTGTTATAAAGAGACATCCTTCAATTCCGATGCTGTACCCTTTGGTCCGATACTCTACCAGTATTTGAAACATCATCTTCATTTCCACTGTATCTAGGCCTTTAAATACTCAGTAGGTTTCAGTGAGATCCCCCCCCCCCCCCAACTTTTTTCTAAATTTCTGCAGGTACAGGCCCAGAGCCATCAAATGTTTCTCATATGTTAATTCTTTCGTTCCTGGATCATTCTTGTAAACCTCCCGGTGCTCTCCAATGCCAGCACATTCTTTCTTGAATATGAGGCTCAAAACTGCTTACAATACTCTAAATGCCTTCTAGCCAATGCCTTATAAAGCCTCAGCATTACATACTTACTTTTATATTCTAGTCCTTGAAATGAATAATAACATTGCATTCCCCTTCCCACCGACTGCAAATTAACCTTTAGGGAATCCTGCACAAGGACTCCAAAGGCCATCTGCACCTTCGATTTCTGAATTTGCTTTATATTTATAAAATAGTCTACCCATTTATTCCATTTAGAAAATAATCTACTCATTTATTCCTTCTACCAAAACGTATGACTATACACGTTCCTGCACAGTAATCTGTTTGCCACTTCTTTGCCCATTTTCCTTATCTGACTCTCTCCTTCTTCAACACACCTTGCCTCTCCACCTAATTTTGAATAATCCACAAACTAGTTCACAAAGCCATGAATTATGTCATCCAGATTCTTAACATATAACATGACAAGTAGCAGAACGAATACCAACTCCTGTGGAACACTACTAGTCAATGATTGCCAGCCAGAGAAAGCCCCCTTTATTCCTCTCTTTGCCTTTTGCCAGTCAGTTAATCCTCTGTCCATCCTAGTATCTTTTCTGTAATACTACAGGCTCCTATCTTATTCAGCAGCCTCATGTATGGCACCTTGTCAAACACCTTCTCAACATCCACAGACTTCTTTGTCTGTCTTGCCTGTTATTTCCTTAAAGAATTCTAACAGATTAGTCAGGCAAGATTTCCCCTGAAAGAAACCATATTGACTTCAGCCTACTTTATTGTGTGCCTCCAAGTACTTGAAACCTCATCTTTAGCAATGGACTCTTAACACTTCTAATTATAGTCAGCCTATAATTTCCTGTCTTTTGCTTTCTTCCCTTCTTAAAGACTAGAGTGGCATTTGCCATTTTCCAGTCCTCTGAAACCATTCCAGAATTCTTGAGAGATGCTTACTGATGCCTCCATGATCTCTTCAGTGACCAATTTCAGAAACCTGGGGTATAGTCCATCTGGTCCAGGTGACTTATCTACCTTTAGACCTTTCAGCTTCCCAAGCACTCTCTTTTACCCCCAACACTGGTGTCTTCTACAGTGAAGAACGACACAAATTACATTCAGTTCCTCCACCATTTCTTTGTTCTCCATTAATACCCCTCCAGTGACATTTTTCAGCGGTTCGATGTCCACTCTTTATAGATCTGAAAACACTCTCAGTATCCTCTTTTATATTATTGGCTAGCTTACTTTTATAGAACATAGAAGATTACAGCACCTTTGACCCACAATGTTGTGCTGACCTTTTAAATTACTCTCAGATCAATCTAACCCTTCCTTTCCACTGAACCTCCATTTTCTATTATCCATCTGAGTTCCTTAAATGCCCCTAATGTATCTGCCTCTACCACCACTGACTCTGTGTTTAAAACATACCTCTGACATTTCCCCTACACTTCCCTCTAATCACCATAAAATTATCCCTCTTTGTATTAGCCATTTCTGTCCTGGGGAAAAGTCTCTGGCTATCCACTCAATCTAGGCCTCTTGTCATCTTGTACACCTCTATCAAGTCACTTGTCATCCTTCTCTCCAAATAGAAGATCACTAGCTCATTCAGCTTTTCCTCATAAGAACCTGCTCTCTAATCCAAGCAATATCCTGGTAAATATCCTCTGTATTGTCTCAAAGCTTCCTTTAATGAGGCTACCAGAACTGGACATAATATTCAAAATTTCATATTTCAGCATTTCTCTCCTAACTGCATTTTTGTTGCATTATACTTTTTGCTATATTGTATGCCTTCTTGTTTGCTGTTTTGACTTCCCTTGTCAGCCATATTTACCTCATCCTCTCTTTAGAATGCTGCTGCTTCTTTGCAATGAACTAATCCTACATTCCACATAACCAGAGCTACATAAGAAGTTCGGGTATGATGTACTGAAGGCTATTTTAAGAAAGAGAAATATTCTGATTGAAGTTAAAGATGAAATCAGGTGCACAACAGTTCTGGCAGGGTTTGTAGTCCATTACTTCCTACCAGGCAAAACGTAACATCATGAATGGCTGTGACGCTTCACCCCCAGATGAATTCAACATCTTTTGTGCATGCTCTTGTTACGTACCCCGTAACTGGGTCACTTACCAGCAAAGATAGAGAGGTCCATTGAAGTCTGATGGTACTATTTTTAACAGTATTTATTGATGAAAATACACAAAAATAATATCAATGCAAACATACATATAATATACGTCGTCAATACTAAATCTAAAAGCGCGGGTATAATAATAATCAATAAGAAATAGCTCTATCGTTGTCTAGGGGATAATGTATTGTCCGATGGAAATATAAAAGTCACTCAAGTTCATTCAAGCTGCAGCTTTTGGTTGGAGAGAGAGACGGAGGTTTAACTTGCCCATTCCTTTTATGATGTCAATCCTTCGAGAGTCGTTGGGGGCTGATTTCCCCTTTGTGGTTAGCTAAAGCCGGGTTTCCGTGGTAAAGGCCCCACCAATTCCGAGGCAAATGGAAAAGGACTCACGTGGGCTTTTCCACCGGCTTTCTCTATTACGCTGTTACAGGAGTTCTAGCATTTCTTCTGGTGCGTCTGAGGGGCTGTTCCCACAGACCCTCTGTTATCCTGACTCACAGGGTCTCAGATGTCAATCAGGTTGAGATGATGCAATCCCTCCACCAACCGCCCTCGGTTCATTGCCTGGGGGGGGGGGGGGGGGGCTTCGATGAGTCGTACAGTATTCAATACACAATTCCGTCTCCAAAAGACAATGACCTGTTCCGTGGCTTTGTATCTCGGAGGCCCAGGACACATTCCAAACATTGAGGAATCTGCGTGTCTCTCTCTCTCATTTCCTGGGCCTCCTGACTCGAATCAATAGCGATCCTGCGATTCCCAAAAAGGAGGGGGCCACAGGCGTAACACTCTGAAGAGGAGAATGAAACTACACCTGTGTGAATCCCTACAGGATCTCGTGACCTAGTGATCTGTCTCAGAGGCCAACGTCAGAACATCTTTCAAGAGGGTGAATGCTTGTAAAATGGTCCTGATGTTATATCTGGTAAGGCACTGAAAATCTGTGCCAACCAACTTGTAGGAGTGTTCAAGTACATCTTCACTCTCTCACTACTCCAGTCGGAGGTTCCCGCCTGTTTTAAGAGGGCGACAATCATACCAGGAAGAATCACAATCACAATCGTACCCAAGAAGAACTCAGTGAACTGCTTCAGTGACTGTTGCCCAGTTACACTTACATCTATTGTGATGAAGTACTTTGAGAGGTTGATCATGGCCAGAATCAACTCCTGCCTAAGCAAGTACCTGAACCCACTGTAATTTGCCAATCGCCACAATAGGTCAACGGCAGAAGCAATCTTACTGGCTCCAAACTTGGCCTTGGATCACTTGGACTATAGCAATACCTACCACATCAGGCTGCTAATTATTGATCACAGCTCAGCGTTCAACACCATCATACCCTCAGTACTAATCAACAGCTCTAAAACCTGAGCCTCTACACCTCCCTCTACAGCTAGAATCATTACAGTCAGTATGGATCAGAAGTAACATCTCCTCATTGGCAATCATCACAGGAGCACCTCAAGGATGCATGCTTAGCCAATTGCTCTACTCTCTCTACATCCACAACTGTGAGGCAAGGCACAACTCAAAACCCATTGGTAAATTTGCCGATGACACAACCATTGTTGGCAGAATTTCAGGTGGTGATAAGGAGGTGTACTGAGTGAGTGGTGTTGCAACAATAATCTTGTACTCAACATCAGTAAGACCAAGGCATTGATTGTGGACTTCATGAAGGGGAAGTAGAAGAAACACACACCAGTCTTCATCAGGAGATCATCATTGAGAAGGGTGAGCAGTTTGAAGCTCCTGGATGACAACATCTCTGAAGATCTATCCTGGGCCCAACATATTGATGCAATTACAAAGAAGAAACAACAGTGGCTTTATTTCATTGGGAGTTTGAGGAGATTTAGTATGCACCAAAGACTAGCAAATTACTACATATTTACCTTGGAGAGTATTCTAACTGGTTGCATCACCATCTGGTGGGGAGGGGCCAATGCACAGGATTGGAAAAAGCTGCAGAAAGTTGTAAACTCAAGCTAGCTTCATTATGGGCATTAGACTCCCCAGCACTGAGGACACCTTCAAAAAGTGGCATCTATCATTAATGACCCCCACCAGCCAGGATATGAACTCTTCTCATTGCTACCATCAAGGAACCTGAAGACACACGCTCAATGTTTTAAGAACAGCTTCTTCCCGTCCACCATCAGTTTGCTGAACAGATAATGAACCCATATGTTACATTTTGTAACTCTAAAACATAAAAAGTAATTTAAGGTAAAAGATGGAGAGTCTGGAATGCGAGTCTAACTTAGTTTTACTTTAAGCGAGATGCTCATGTATCCCATGGTGGCGTGATGACATATGCCAATTATGTACTTTTACAGATAACCCACAATGCATCTTGTAAACAAGAAAGAATACTTTAATCAAGCACTATATTTATAATATTACTCAAATATTACTTAAATATTAAATGCACTACACCTTGTACACTATCTCAGTAATTTTTCCCATTTTGCTCTACTTAGTTAATTTAATTTTTATATATTTCTTATTGTAATTTGTAATTTTTTAAAATTATGTATTGCACTGTACTGCTGCCAGAAAATAGCAAATTTCATGGCAGATGCCAGTGATACTATATCTGATTCTACTCCCAGAAACTTCAGCCATTGCTGCTTGACTGTCAACTCTGCTGGTGTCTTCATCCATTCAACTTTGGCCAGCTTCTCTCTCATGCCTCTGTAGTTATCTTTACTTAACTGTTATACCAATACATTTGATCTTAGCCTTTCTCTCTCAAACTGCAGGGTGAATTCTGTTATATTGTAATCATTGTCTCCTAAGGGTTCCTTCTCCTTAAAACGTATTTACAGGACAGGAACTATTTTGTATCGATTGGTAGCTGCATATCTTACCGAGCAAAAAAGACGTGGAGTGAGTGCCTCAAGGGTCCATACTAGGGCCTCTTCTGTTTAACATATACATGCTCCCTCTAGCTGAAATTATGGTAAGCAACAAAATATATTACCATAATTATGCAGATAACACTCACATTTTTATATCAGTGTCATCAAGTGACTATGGTCCCATTCAATCACTAAAAAAACTATATTGAACAAATCGCTGATTGGATGAGCCAAATTTTCTCCAGCACAACAAAGAGAAAATTGAAATAATTGTTTTTGGTGCCAAAAAAGAACAATTAAAAGTCAGTGCTCATTTAGAATCCATGTTGTTACAGACCACAAACCAAGCCAAAAACTTTGGTGTTGGGATGGACTCCGACTTAAATTTTAACTGCCACATTAAGACAATTACAAAGTCAGCCTACTACCATCTTAAAAATATAGCAAGAGTTAAAGGGCTTGCAAAATCTAGAAAAACTCAACCATGCATTTATTTTTAGTAGGGTTGACTACTGTAATGGCGTTTTCACAGGTCTCTGTAAAAAAAAAATTCCTTCAGGCAGCTGCAGCTCATTCAAAACGCTGCTGCTAGGGTCCTCACTAAGACCAAGAAAGTAGAACACATCACTCCAGTTCTCAGATCATTACACTGGCTTCCTGTCCATCAGAGGACTGACTTTAAAATATCACTACTGGTCTAAAGCACTGAATGGTCTAGCACCAAAATACAGCTCTGATCTCTTGCTGCATTATGAACCTTCCGGATCTCTCAGGCCGTCTGGGGTGGGTCTGCTTACCTTCCCAGGGACAAAAATAAATAAGGTGAAGCAGCTTTTAGTTACTCTGCTCCACATATCTGGAATAATCTTCCAGAGGATCTGAAGTCTGCCCAAACTTTAAACTCTTTTAAATCGAGGCTTAAAACTTTTCACTGTAGAATCAACTGCTCTGTAAATTCTATTTATCATATCTATTTTTGTGTGATTTTTAGTCGCTTATACATAGTCTAAAATTTGATGTTTGATTTTTATATCTTGTTCTATATAAAGCACTTTGAACTGCTTTGTGTTTGAAAAGTGCTGTACAAATAAACTTGCTTGCTCCCTTTTCAGGTCTGGTTCATTATACAACACCCAACTCCAAATTTCCTTTTCCCTAGTCAGCTTGACTACAAGTTGCTGAAAAAGCCATCTTATACACATTCTACAAATTCTTTGAGATCCAGCACCAACCTGATTCAAGGAAAGGATATCATACTACCTTGTGCATTGAGATCCATTATCCATAGGAACCAAAGCCATTTCATACATAAACATGCTGGAGCAAAGTCAGGTAGCTAACTCTGCTGTAAGTAATATTGAAACACCATTAGAGATCTTGTTCTCTTGTGAGTGTGTTGTAGATAAATTAGAAAAAAAATATTGAAGTTCAAAAGGACCTTGATTATAATCACTCAGCGTTTAGTGTTTAATCTCCTAATCTTGAGTGCAGAAAATTGATCTGTGCTTTGCTGCAGGCATGAGGTTAGTACTCTGAAGGAAAGGATAAGACAACTGGAAACAGAACTGGAAGATCATCAGAAAATGAAGAAACGATTTGAAGCAGAGTTGGAAGATCACCGGAGAATGAAGAAACGATTTGAAGCAGAGTTGGAAGATCATCAGAGAATGAAGAAACGATTTGAAGCAGAGTTGGAAGATCATCGGAGAATGAAGGAGAGAAGTGATTTAGCCAAGGTAAAATCGGAGGGGGAGTGGGTTCCTATCTGGATGTACTTAAAAAGAAAGTTTGGCTGTTATGATAATGTGTTGGTTGTTACTGGGTTAGTATTTCAGAAGCTTGAACTTTCCATCCAGAGACCTGAATTGCAATCTCATCATAGCAGTTATGGAATGTAAATTTAGATTAACATGCTGGAATTTGGGGAAAAATTGTCATTTTTAATGATAAATACCAAAGTACAAGATTGTCATAAATACTAAAGGCCTAACCTACTCATGCCTGTATGTAACATGAGACTTATATGTGTGGTTGATTGTTAAAAGCAAATTACACAGTTGCTGCATTACTACCATGTTGGGTGAGAGAAAGAATAGATCTGCACCGACTACCCCAGATTACTAATTTGGACATGGCAAAATTGTCCTTAACTACGTCAGGTCACGCACAAGCATGGAAAGCCCTTCATTTCACCTATGTCAGATAATGTCTCAGTGCTCTCTCGTATTGGAGGAAGCACTGAACGCAGCAAAAGCACAGAATCTACTGCAGAAGGGCTAATGAGCTTGTTACCAAAGAAAAATCTCTGGGCTGGAGAGAACTGTGTAGTAATTCAAGGTCAGCAGGAGATAATAAGAGAGACTATAGGATCCTCATGGTCAGCTGCTGCAGTCCCAAACAATAACTAGCAATCACCTTGAGTGCCAATGAGTCCTGTATTTCAGTGCTTGACACAGCCCACACATTTCAACACTCACAGGCAGCTGCTTCACATTAAGCAGTGGGCAATTCATTGTAGGAGTGTTAATGGAGGGCAGGGACTTGCATCAAGTCCTGGCACCGATTTATGTTATTAACTTCATTTAGAGCAAATTCTGTTCGTACTCTTGCACCTGGAAAGATGAATCCTGACTGCTAAATGAGGTACCAATGCAGTGAGTGATCAAATTGAGGGATAAAGCTACTCTGCTTTCTTGACAATTTGCCTGTAATAGAGACATCTATCCATAATAGCATTGGTCACCACTTCCACAGTGAGATAAAATCCCATTCTTTATAACAAGGACATTCAGCATATTCTAAGGCACTATAATTGTGTTAAGTGGGAAAGACACAAACATTTAACGACTAAGCACTAGGAATTGTGGACCATCAACAGCAAAAATATACGCTGCCACAATTTAAAACCTTGTGGCCCAGCATATCTCTCACTCTACCATTAGAGTCAAGCCAGGAGATTCAAGATTCAAGTACATTTATTATCAAAGAATGTATAAATTATACAATCTTGAGATTTGCGTGCTCACAGGTAGCCCAAAGCAAGAAACCTAAACAAACCCAATTAAAGGAGAAAAAGAATAAAAATAAAAATAAGACCAACACTCAATGCGTAAGAGAAAGTGAAAAAAAAACAATCATGCAAACAATTGAAGCGAGCAACAGCATTCTGGACCAAAATTGAGTCCTCAGATCTGAACCGCAGAGCAACCCAGAGTAGGCTGAAAGCCTCATCAGTTCATCAGTGGGCACAGAGCACAGCAGCTGGGGCAGACTTCATACCTTCAGTGCCATGGAGATGACCATCACAGAGAACGAGCAAAATCGGCTCTTCCCCGGATCTTGACCAATAGATTTTCAGTTTATCTGGGCCAGTGTTTAAATTCACCAAACAACAGAACAGCAAAAGGTTCCAGTGCCCTGGAGAGAGGACTGAAGATCGTGAAGAGCAGACAAATTTGGCTCCTACCTCCAATCTGGGCCAGCATTTAAATTGTCTAAACTGTGAATTATACCTTGCACTAGGACTCAGGCACTGCTGCTGTGAAAGGCTCTGGAGCTTCAGGGAACATTCGAGGACTTGCCAGGAGCTGCACTAAATGTAGCTAAAATGAAGTGCAACTCAGGACATTTTGTGAGCAAAACAGCAAAAGAGCTATGCAATTGGCAGCAATTCCAGAACAATTTTCACAAAATTAGGAAGATGCAATCACTCTGATGGCATTATACTACAGATCCTTCCCCTTCCCTTAACCACCGAGACATTGAGGAACAGATATGCAGGCAGATAAGGCAAAGGTGTCCTAGGGGGAGACTTGGATGTCCCGAACATAGATTGGGAACCCATTAATATAAGAGGTTTAAACAGGGCAGAATTTTGTTAGGTGCATCCAGGAGGGTTTCTTAAATCAACATGTAGATAGTCCAATAAATGGAGGGACCAAACTGGATCTAATCTTGGGTAATAAGCCTGGCCAATTGATTGACTTTTCAGTGGGAGAACAGCTAGGGAATATAAATCACAACTCCTTTCATTTTAAGGTGGCTGTTGATAAGTATGAAACGTGTGAGAGTATTAAATTGGAGCAGGGCAAATTATGGGAATATTAGGCAGGAACTAAGGAGAGACTGTTTTTGGGAAAGCTCACATCTGAAATGTGGAAGGTTTTGATGAGCCTCTACACAGTGTACAGGACAGATATGTTCCAGGAAGAAGGAAACACAAGGATAGCAAGGTAAGGGAATCTTGGAAGTCGAGAGTGAAATGGTGAATTTAATCAAGAAGGAAAATGAAGTGTATGTAAGGTTTAAAAAGTTGAAAGCGAAGAGAGCCCTTAAGAATTATAAAGAAGTCAGAAAAGAACTCAGAAGGGACTGAGGAAAGTAAGGGGATTATGAAAAATTCTTGTCAAGTTGGTTTTAAGCGAATCCTAAGCAGTTCATACATATACCAACTACACTGTTTTATCTTTTTTGTGAATGAGTACAGGTAAAAAAATTATTCATTAAAGACCACCCACATCCTCTGGCTCCACAAACAGATTGCTTGAACGACCCTTAGCGGGCTCTACTCTTTCTCCAATGTAATGTATGTCAGTCTGGATCTCAGAGTTATTCAATACATCCACTTTATTAACTAATTAGGAAATTTTGGAATGGGTGAATTACAAGGTCAGTAATCCAGAGGCTTGAACTATTAGTCTGGAAACTAAATTCAATCCTGCCATAGCAACAGTAGAACTTGAAGTTCAATTAACATTTTAAAATTAACAATGTGTCTCTGAAACAATAGGATTGTCATGATAATCCATTTAGTTCCCTAACATCCTTCAGGAACAAAATGTGCAATCAAAGCTGGCCTTGCAAATGATGCTTATAAGTAATTAAAAAAGAACTCTTCTCTTGTGGACTTCCAAATACAACATAGTTTCCACTAATTCCAAACCTTGTGATTTAGAATAATCATATTATATTGATATTTAATATTTAACAGTAATGTTTATCAGCTAAAGGCTGTATGTATATAAGCACATTATTTTTGTTTATCAAGATGAAAAATGTATTTTTGGGAAATTACAAGCTTTGAAAACAGCTTTATCTACCCATAATTTTAACTATGTTTCAATGATGTGTTTTTTTTTCTCTTTATTACATGTAGAATGAAGACGTAGAGATGGAGGAGGTAGGTTTTTTCTGAGTTCAAAAATATCAATCTCAGCTTTAAAAAATACTCAATAACTAAGCATATTTAGTTCTCCAAGGTAGAAATCTCCGAAGAATAACAATCGTCCTGATGAAGAAATTCTTCGTAATCTCAGTCCTAGATATTGCCCTTTAGAATGTAGTTGACACAGGTTGGTGGAGTTGTGGATAGTGTAGAAGGTTGTTGTAAATTACAATAGAACCTTTACAGGATGCAGAGCTGGGTGAAGAAGTGGCAGATGGAGTTCAACCTGGAAAAGTGTGAAGTGATTCACTTTGGAAGGTTGAATTTGATGCCAGTATACAGGGTTAATGGCAGGTTTCTTAGCAGTGTGGAGGAATAGAGGGATCTTGGGGTCCACATCCATAGATCACTCAAAGTTGCCATGCAAGTTATAACCATATAACAATTACAGCATGGAAACAGGCCATCTCGGCCCTTCTAGTCCGTGCCGAACGCTTACTCTCACCTATTCCCACCGACCTGCATTCAGCCCATAACCCTCCATTCCTTTCCTGTCCATATACCTATCCAATTTTACTTTAAATGACAATATCGAACCTGCCTTTACCACTTCTACTGGAAGCTCGTTCCACACAGCTACCATTCTCTGAGTAAAGAAATTCCCCCTTGTGTTACCCCTAAACTTTTGCCCCTTAACTCTCAACTCATGTCCTCTTGTTTGAATCTCCCCTACTCTCAATGGAAAAAGCCTATCCACGTCAACTCTGTCTATCCCCCTCATAATTTTAAATAACTTTATCAAGTCCCCCCTTAACCTTCTACGCTCCAAAGAATAAAGACCTAACTTGTTCAACCTTTCCCTGTAACTTAGGTGCTGAAACCCAGGTAACATTCTAGTAAATCTTCCCTGTACTCTCTCTATTTTGTTGACATCTTTCCTATATTTCAGTGACCAGAACTGTACACAATACTCCAAATTTGGCCTTACCAATGCCTTGTACAATTTTAATATGACATCCCAACTCCTATACTCAATGCTCTGATTTATAAAGGCCAGCATACCAAAAGCTTTCTTCACCACCCTATCCACATGAGATTCCACCTTCAGGGACCTATGCACCATTATTCCTAGATCACTCTGTTCTACTGCATTCTTCAATGCCCTACCATTTACCATATATGTCCTATTTTGATTATTCCTACCAAAATGTAGGAAGTTGATAGGGTTGTTAAGAAGGCATATGTTATGTTGGTTTTCATTAGTTGGAGGATTGAGTTCAAGAGCTTCAAGGTAATGTTTCAACTCTATAAAACTCGGGTTAGAGCACTCTTGAAATGTTATGTTCAGTTCTGGTCGTCTCAGTACTGGAAGGATATGGAAGCTTTTAGAGAGGGGCAGAGGGAATTTACCAGGATGCAGCCTGGATTGGAGGATATGTTGGTGCTTTTCTCTCTGGAGTGAAGGAGAATGAGACATAACGTGATAGAGGTGTACAAGCTTAATTTAAGTTGATGACCAGAAACTTTTTCCCAGGACAGAAATGGCTAACGTGTGGGGGCATGATTTTAAAGTGATTGGATGAAATGTATGGAGAGGATGTCAGAGGTAAATTTTTTTTTACACAGAGAGTTGTGAGTGTGTGGAACACCCTACCCAGGGTAGTGGTAGAGACAGATACATTAGCAACATTTAAAAAACTCTTAGATAGGCACATGGATGGTAGAAAGATGGTGGGCTGTGTAGGAGGGAAGGGTTAGATTGATCTTAGAATCGTTTAAAAGGTTGGCATTACATCATGGGCCGAAGGGCCTCTACTGTGTGTAATGTTCTGTGTTCTATGTAGAACTAGAATTTTTTGTCAGCATCTGCTCTGCTAAGTGCATCAAACTGTTAAATGCTTCAATGGGGTTACATCTGATTCTAATAACAGTAGAAAATATGAGTCTATTCTACTGAATATTTCGTCACAGGACAACTCTTTCACCACAGGACCTAAACTAGAAAGCCTTTGCTACATTGCCCATAAGGTCATTATCTTCCCTTATCTTGAATGAGAAGATAAGATACGGTCTCACCAAAGCTCTACACAAATATGCCAATAAATACTTCATACTCTTGAATTTTAGCCCCTGTGGAATAAAGATTTGCCTTTAAAATGTCTTCCTATCTCCTTTCTCTACTTGTATATGTATCAACTTTGAAGAGTTGCTCAATCTTTAAAAATATTCAATTTTTACTGTTTTACCTACAGCCTTTTATCTCACTACATAATACTGCATGTGGCACTTCCTTGCCCAATCACTTCACCTCTCTAGTTCTTTCCATCTTTCTCGCAGTGCACTTTCCCACCTGGTTTTATATTACCAAGAAACTTGGATGTGTCTTCATTTAAGTGATTAATGTAGATTCTAAATGACAGAGACTGATCCTACCACCTAAAATGACCTGTTTATTCCCAGTTTTGTTCTCCAGCCATTTACCAGACTTTAGTCCATTATGGACTGTTATCTAGCAGCTCCATGAGTAGCCTACATGCGACATCTTACCAAGTCAAGTCAAGTTTATTGTCATTTAATGACATAAATGTATATAGAAATGAAACAATTCTTCAAGCCAGGGTGTAAGGCACAGTGGTACACATAACACATACTAACTTATGAAGTTACAGATAAAATCTGTAGACTAATCACACATAAATAACAAACTAAAGTGCACTGCACTCATTTTAATATTGTATGGAACAGATAAACCAGTGACACTTTAAATACAATGCGGTTGAGAGTTCAGGAGCCTAAAAAGCCTATTGATTATCCTTTTATCTACCACTGCCTCTAATAAATTTGCCATACATAATCTTCTTTTGTGAAGCCACATTGACACTACCTAAACATGTCTTCTTTTCTAATAGTTCTATTAGTGCTTCCTTACTGATACTGTTACTGCTAGCATTTTTCTGTCAATAGTAGTCAGGCTTTCTGACTTGTTTTCTATTTTATCACTTCCCTCCTTTGTTGAACCTCTTTTATTCAATGTATTTTCCCCCCGGTGTTAAATCATTGTTTTCCCGCTATGTCTAGAATGCTGTAGTGTGATGACAGACACCTATCGTCTCGGCCATTTCCTTATTCTTTGCTTTGGCCATAAGATAACTAACTGATCACTTCCCACCCCTTCTTGATCTCTTTGTCTTCATCTCTGGAGACAAACTGTCAACCAACATCTTTTACAAAGCTACTGATTCCCATGGTTATTTCAACTATACCTCTTCCTACACTATCTTCTGTAAAAATCCTATTCCCTTTTCTCAGTTTCTTCGCCTCTGCTGCATCTGTTCCCAGGACACTGATTTCTATTCCAGGACATCAGCGATGCCCTCCTTCTTTAAAGAATGGGGTTTCCCTCCCCCTGCTATTGATGCTGTCCTCACCCACATCTCCTCTATTTCCCATACATCCGCGCTCACCCCACCTTCTTGCTGCTTAATAGTGATAGTTCCTTACGTACCACTCCGTCAGCTTCTGCATCCATTATTCTCTGCAATTTCTGCGATTTCCAAAGGAACTCTACCACTCAGAATCAAGTTTATTATCACCGGCACGAGATGTGAAATTTGTTAACAGCAGTTCAATGCAGTACATAATCTGGCAGAGAAAAGTAATAATAATAATAAATAATTTTTAAAAAAAATAAACAAACAAGTAAGTCAATTACGTATATTGAATAGATTTTTTATAAAGTGCAAAAACAGAAATACTGTGTATTTTTTAAAAAGTGAGGACGTGTCCAAAGATTCAATGTCCATTTAGGAATCAGATGACAGAGGGGAAGAAGCTGTTCCTGAATTGCTGAGTGTGTACTTCTGTATCTCCTACCTGATGGTAACAGTGAGAAAAGGGCATGCCCTGGATGCTGGAGGCCCTTAATAATGGTCACTGCCTTTCTGAGACACCGCTCCCTAAAGACGTTTTGGGTATTTTGTAGGCTAGTACCCAAGATGGAGCTGACTAGATTTACAACCTTCTGCAGCTTCTTTCGATCCTGTGCCGTAATGCCCCCCCCCCCCCCCATACCAGACAGTGATGCAGCCTGTCAGAATGCTCTCCAAGGTACAACTGTAGAAGTTTTTGAGTGTATTTGTTGATAACGGCATCGATAAGTTGGGAACAAACATGAAGAAATCTGCAGACGCTGGAAATTCAAACAACAACACACACAAAATGCTGGTGGAACACAGCAGGCCAGGCAGCATTTATAGGAGAAGCACTGTCGACGTTTCAGGCCGAGACCCTTCGTCACGACTAACCGAAAGGAAAGATAGTAAGAGATTTGAAAGTAGTGGGGGGAGGGGGAAATGCGAAATGATAGGAGAAGACCGGAGGGGGTGGGATAAAGCTAAGAGCTGGAAAGGTGATTGGCGAAAGTGATACAGCTCTCTCTCCACTTCTGATCCCTCTATGAAGATTGGTATGTGTTCCTTCGTCTTACCCTTCCTGAAGCCCACAATCAGCTATTCCGTCTTACTGACGTTGAGTGCCAGGTTGTTGCTGTGGCACCATTCCACTAGTTGGCATATCTCACCCCTGTACTCCCTCTTGTCGCCACCTGAGATTCTACCAACAATGGTTGTATTGTCAGCAAATTTATAGATGGTATTTGAGCTATGCCTAGCCACACAGTCATGTGTATATAGAGAGTAGAGCAGTGGGCTAAGCATATATCCCTGAGGTTGCGCGAGTGTGATCGTCAGCGGGGAGGATATGTTATCACCAATCCGCACAGATTGTGGTCTTCCGGTTAGGAAGTCGAGGATCCAATTGCAGAGGGATATATAGAGGCCCAGGTTCTGCAACTTCTCAATCAGGATTGTGGGAATGATGGTATTAAATGCTGAGCTATAGTCGATGAACAGCATCCTGACATAGGTGTTTGTGTTGTCCAAGTGGTCTAAAGCCGTGTGAAGAGCCATTGAGATTGCATCTGCTGTTGACCTATTGTGGTGATAGGCAAATTACAGTGGGACTAGCTCCTTGTCTAGGTCCTTGCTGAGGCAGGAGTTCAACCTCTCAAAGCATTTAATCACTGTAAATGTGAGTACTACCTGGCGATAATCATTAAGGCAGCCCACATTATTCTTCTTAGGCACTGGTATAATTGTTGCCTTTTTGAAGCAAGTGGGAACTTCCACCCGAAGCAGTGAGAGGTTGAAAATGTTCTTGAATACTCCCACCAGTTGGCTTGCCACAGGTTTTCAGAGCCTTACCAGGTACTCCATCGGGACCTTGTGCCTTGCGAGGGTTCACTCTCTTTAAAGACAGCCTAACATCGGCCTCTGAGACAGAGATCACAGGGTCATCAGGTGCAGCAAGGATCTTCACAGCTGTAGCTGTGGTCTCCCTTTTAAAGCATGTATAGAAGGCATTGAGTTCATCTGGTAATGAAGCGTCGCTGCCATTCATACTATTGTAGAAAACAATGTATTGCAGACCTTGCCAGAGTTGCCGTGCATCTGGTGTTGCCTCCAACCTTGTTTGAAATTGTCTCTTCGCCCTTGAAATAGCCCTTCGCAAATCATACCTGGTTTTCACTAAACATATCTTTACCTCCACTTTCCAGAGTGATCACTACCTCTGCGATTTCCTTGTCCATTTGTCCCTCCCCACTAATCTTTCTCCAGGCACTTAAACCTGAAAACGGCCTAAATGCTACACCTTCCCATACACCACCTCCTTCACTTCTGTTCGGGGTTCCAAATGGACCTTCCAGGTGAGGCAACACTTCACCTGTAAATCCAGTGGGGTTGTCTATTAGATCCAGTGGTCCCAATGTGGCCTCTCCTCTACATTGGTGAGATCAGTCATAAAGTGGGGACCACTTCATCGAGCACCTATGTACCAACTGCCACAGGCATGATTTCCCAGTAGCCAAACATTTTAATTTCAATTCCCATTCCAAGAAGAATGGGAAGAATGTGCCAAGAAGAGGCCACTGTCAGGGTGGAAGAGCAGCACCTTATATTCCTTCAGGGTACCCTCCAACGTGATGGCATGAATATCAGTTTCTCCTTGTAAACCAATTTCTCTCCCCCCTCCCCACTCTGACCTTTACTTCTCACCTGTCTATTACTTTCCCCTGGGTTCCCTCCTCTTTCCCTTTCTCCTCTGGTCCACTCTCCTCTCCTGTCAGATTCTTTCTTCTCCAGCCCTTGACCTTTTCTATCCACCTGGCTTCACCTATCACCTTTCAGCTAGCCTTTTCCCCCTCCCCCCACCTTTTAATTCTGGCATCTCCCCCTTCTCTGTCCTGATGAAGAAATTTGGCCCAAAATGTCGACTGTTTATTCTTTCAGCTGAGTTCCTCCAGTATTTTGTGTGTGATGCTTACCTTCAATACTGGAGACAGAAGAGAATGTTGGAGCTAAATGCTAAGTGCTAGACAAACTCAATGGGCCAGGCAGTATACGAACAAGGAAATGTCCAGATAGAGGATCTTGACCCAAGACATCAACTGTTTCACTCTATGAATGCTGCCTTGACCCACTGAGTTCCTCATGCAGTTTTTTTTTTACCTTTTTCTTTACTATGCTTTTGTATTGGTTCAGGTGTTTCTTTCCTTACTACACTATTTTTTCTACTTCATTTTGGGTGCCACAGTAGCATAGCAGTTAGTGGAACACTCTTCTAACTTGGGCTGTTCCAGAGTTCGGAGTTCAGTTCTAGTGCCAGTCTGTAAGGAGACTCTAGATCCTCCCTGTGGAATACATGGGTTTCCTCCAGGTCCTCCAGTTTCCTCCCAAAGTCTCAAGACATACTGTTTAGGTTAATTGGTCATTGCAAATTGTCCCGTGATTAGGTTAGGGTTAATCAGGTTTGTCAGGGGTTGCTGGGGCTGGAAGCAACTACTCCACACTGTTTCACTAAATAAATAAATATTTTGTTTTTAATCTCGCTCCCTTTTCAATTTTTGGTCAGGCATTTGTTATTTTAATAAACTATTATAGTTCTTTTAATTTTTTTCCTGCTTTTTTTTTCAAAACAGTCTAAGTAAAGTTTGGGTTTTTAAATATTTTCTTTAGGTTGGGCTTTGTAGTCTTTGGCCAGATTACCTGATTTTGATTACTATAAAACTTTAATGCAACCAACACACAAAATGCTGGTGGAACACAGCAGGCCAGGCAGCATCTATAAAGAGAAGCACTGTCGGCGTTTCAAGCCGAGACCCTTCGCTGTGGCCTGCTGTGTTCCACTAGCATTTTGTGTGTGTTGTTTGAATTTCCAGCATCTGCAGATTTCCTCGTGTTAAAACTTTAATGCACCAACTTTCTATCACTAGCGAATATTCCAGTCCACCTTAGCCAACTTCTCATTTACACTCATGAAGTAAGCTCTCTTTAAGTCTAAGACATTTTTTTCAAGTTCAGAAGTCTTAGAATTTAACTTGATTTCAAATTCTGTCACATTATGTCCATCCATCTTCAGAAAATCCTTTTCTGTGAGATTTATAATTAAACTGCCTTATTTTATGAGATCTAAGTTAGCCTGCCGCTGCCCTCAGATGGTCATGCCATTTATTTTCAATGTTTTTCTCTACATGCATTATTTCTATTTCCTAGTCCTCTGAACTGAGGTCATTCCTGATTACGGCTCATATTATTTTTATTTTTGGGGCCACTCCTCCTTTTATCATGTCTTACCAACTTAAATTCCATTTGCCACTTTTTAGCCCATTTTCTTACCTGATCCAGATCCCACTGCAAGCTTTGGCCTTCCATGCTCTCCACTAAACCCCCAATCTTAGTGTCATCTGCAAAATTGCTGATCCAGTTTACCACATTCTCATCCAAGAAAAGCTTTTCTTTCATCAACTTTTCTGATAACTCCCTCAAAGGACTCTTAAGATTGGTTAGAGACAATGTACCACTCACAAAGCAAAGATGACTATTCCTAATCAGGCACTGTCTATCCAAATACTTATATATCTTTCTTTTTCAATCTTTTTATTAATATCAACATGATAAGATTAGTACATAGATAATGGGATTACAAACTTACAAAATTAAAATGAACATAAAAGGATACATAAGCAATAAGTACAATATAGTTGTCTTCCCAAATCATGAATGATACAAATATCATATAAACGAGACAAAAAAAAATTCATGTTGGAAAAAACAGAAAAGAGAAAAAGAAAAAAAAATTAATACCCTAAGAAAGACTAAACTAACTATTAAGAAAAAAAGGAAGGAGAAAAAAAATATATTAAAAAAATAAATAAATGGGCTGTTTATAGTATCTATTAAAAAAATTACAAAATCATCAGTGTCCCCAACTCCGATCCTCTCAACATATATATAAAATCAAAACCGGAAAAACAAATAGGATTGAAACAGGGTCAAATTACATCATGTGAAAATATTGAATAAATGGCCTTCAAATCTTTTCAAATTTAATAGAAGGGTCATATACGACACTTCTAATTTTCTCCAAATTTAGACATAACATAGTTTGAGAAAACCAATGAAATACGGTAGGGGGATTAATTTCTTTCCAATTCAACAAAATAGATCTTCTAGCCATTAATGTAAGAAATGCAATCATCCGACAAGCAGAAGAAGATAAATGGATTGACCCCATCATTGGTAAACCAAAGATTGCAGTAATAGGATGTGGTTGTAAATCAATGTTCAATACCGTAGAAATAATATCAAAAATGTTTTTCCAATATTTTTTCAAAAGCGGACATGACCAAAAGATATGAGTTAAAGAAGCTATCTCAGAATGACATCTGTCACATATAGGATTTATATGGGAATAAAAACGAGCCAATTTATCCTTGGACATATAAGCCCTGTGCACAACTTTAAACTGTATCAATGAATGTTTAGCACATATAGAGGATAAATTAACTAATTGAAGAATTTTATCCCAATTCTCAATAGGGATAATAAAGTTAAGCTCTCTTTCCCAATCATTTTTAATCTTATAAAAGGCCTCTGAACGTATTTTCATAATTATTTTGTAAACATTTGATATTACACCTTTCTGAAAAGGATTTAGTTCTAACAATTTCTCCAAAATACCCGAAGAATCAAGATTTGGAAAGGTAGGAAGTACAGTGTTTAAGAAATTCCTAATCTGTAAATATCTAAAAAAAATGAGATCTGGGCAAATTATATTTATTAAATAATTGTTCAAAAGACATAAAACAATTATCCAAAAATAGCTCAGAAAATTGTAGTATTCCTTTAGTCTTCCAAGCTGAATAAGCTTGGTCCATAATAGAAAGATGAAAAAAGAAATTGGATACAATAGGAATAGTTAAAACAAATTGATTCAACCCAAAAAATTTCTGAAATTGAAACCATATACATAAAGTGTGTTTGACTATCGGATTGTTAATTCGTTTATGCAATTTAGAAAGAGCAAAGGGAAGAGAAGTCCCTAAAATAGAACCCAATGAAAATCCTTGTACAGATTTAGTTTCCAGATTTACCCAATGAGGGCTAGGAGATAAATCCCAATCCCTTAACCAATATTTCAAATATCGAATATTAATTGCCCAATAATAAAATCTAAAATTAGGCAATGCCAATCCACCTTCCCTCCTTGCCTTCTGTAAATATCTTCTGCCATATCTATGAGGAAAGTTTTGAATCAACTTTGTCAAAAAAAGATTTTGGAATAAAAATTGGTACCGCTTGAAATATATATAAGAACTTGGGTAAAATAATCATCTTAATAGCATTAATCCGACCTATCAGAGATAAAGACAATGGTGACCATTTAGTGAACAAACATTTAATCTGATCAATTAAGGGTAAAAAATTAACCTTGAATAACTCCTTATAATTTTTTGAAATTTTAATCCCTAAGTATATAAAAAAGTCATTAACTAATTTAAAAGGTAAATTTCCATAAATTGGAACCTGTCTATTTAAGGGGAACAATTCACTCATATTAAGATTCAATTTATACCTGGAAAAATTACTAAACCGAGCCAACAATGATATAACTGCAGGAATGGATTTCTCAGGATCAGAAAAATATAATAACAAGTCATCTGCGTATAATGATAACTTATGTATATTCATCCCACGAGTGATGCCAAAAATGTTAGGTGTTTCTCTAATAGCAATTGCCAAAGGTTCTATAGCAATATCAAATAATAATGGATTAAGAGGACAACCTTGCCTGGTACCCCGAAATAAACGAAAAAAGGGAGATCTTTGATTGTTAGTAAAAACCGAGGCTACTGGAGTATGATATATCAATTTAATCCAATTTAATTTAATTTAATAATTATATATCTAGTCCCTTGGAACACCTTTTCATAATTCATCCAATACTGGCATCAGACTCACCAGTCTATAATTCCCCAAATTATTCTTTGTGCATTTCTTGAACAACAGAACAATATTAGCTATTCTCTGGACCTCCAGCTCCCTACCCATGGTTAAGGATGTTTTAAGCGCTTTTACCAGGGCCCTTGCAATTCCTGCACTAGCCTCCCACAAGGTCTGAGGAGACACTTTGTCAGTCCCAGGGGATTTATCCACCTTAATTTGCCTGAGAACAACAAGCACTTCCTCCTCTGTAATCTGTTTATGGTCCATGACCTCACTAATACTTTGCCTCTGTTCTGCAGACTCTGTTCATCTCCTGAATAAATAGATACAAAAAATCCATGTAAGATCTTCCTATCTCTTTCAGCTCCGTGCATAGATGACCATGCTGATCTTTAAGTGGACCAATTGTGTCCTTGCTATCCTTTTGCTCTTAATGTATCTGTAGAAGCCCTGAGGATTCTTCTTCACCTTGTTTGCTAGAGCAACCTCATGCCTTCTTTTAGCCCTCCTAATTTCGCTCTTAAATATTTTCTTGCATTTCTTATACTCTTCAAGTGCCTCATTTGTTCCTTGCTGCCTATACCTGAAATACGCCTCTATCTTTGTCTTAACCGGGGCCTCAATACCCTGCAAAAGGAAAGGTCTCCTAAACCCGTTATCCTTGTGTTTTATTCTAACTGGAAAACACAAACTCTACTCTCAATATGGCACATTTGAATGCCTCCCACTTACCAAGTATCCTTTTGCCAGAAAACAACCTATCCATCACTCATCCATATAGAGTCAGAGTACTACGGCCTATCCTGTCCATGCCAACCCAATCTTCTGCTTTGTTCCATTCACCCGCACTTGGGCCATATCCTACCAAACCCATGTACCTATCTAAACTTCTATTAAATGTTATAATTGAACCCAACCATTTCTGCTGGCAGCTTGTTCCGCACTCATGCCATCTTCTGAATGAAGCCATTTCCACAATATTCCTCTTGAGTATTTCATCTTTCTTCCTAAACCTATGACCTCTAGTTCTAGTCCCACCAAACCTGAGGGGAAAACCCTGTATGTATTCACCCATACAAACTCCTCACATCCCAAATACTCAGTACTTTGATTTATGAAGGTCAATGTGCCAAAAGCTTTCTTTATGATCCTATCTACCTTTGACACCACTTTCAACGAATTATGGACCTGCATTCCCAGATCTCTTTGCTTTACCGCATGCCTCAGTTCCCTACCATTCACTCTGTAAGACTGACCCTGGTTGGACCTACCAAAATACAACAGCTCACACCTGTCTGCATTAAATTCCACCTGCCATTCGTCTGCCCATTTCCCCAGCTGATCCAGATCACTCTGCAAGCCATGATAGCCTTCCTCACTGATCTTGGTGTCATCTGTCTGCAAATTTGCTGATCTAGTTAATCTCATTATCATTCAAATTGTTGATATAGATGACAAAGAACAATAGACCCAGCATCGATTCCTGTGGCACTCCACTAGTCACAGGCCTCCAGTCAGAGAGGCAACCATCTATTACCACTCTCTGGCTTCTCCCACAAAGCCAATGTCCAATCCAATTTACTACCTCATCTGGAATGCCAAGTGACTGAACCTTCTTGACCAACGTCCCACACAGGACCTTGTCTGATACCTTGCTAAAGTCCATGTAGAAAACATCCACTGCTTTGTCTTCATCCATTCTCCTGGGTAATTTCCTTGAAAAACGCTTAAGATTGGTTTGATATGACCTACCACACACAAAGCCATGTTGACTGTCCTTAATCATTCAATGTGTATCCAAATACTTATAGATCTGGTCCCTTAGAACCTTTCTGAAACAGTGGAATAACATTGGCTATCCTCCAGTCCTCTTGTACCTCTCCTGTTGCTAAGGATGATTTAAATATCTCTGCTAGGGCCCCAGCAATTTCTGCATTTGCCACCCATAGGGTCTGAGGGAACACCTTGTCAAACCCTGGGGGTTTATCCCTCAGGACAGCAAACACCTCCTCCCCTGTGATTTGTATAGGGTTCATGAAGTTGAGAACTTTGCCTCACTTCTATAGACTGTGTCCATCTCCTGAATAAATATAGATGCAAACATTTTATTTAAGATCTTCCCCATCTCTTTTGGCTCCGCACATAGATTACCATTCTGATCTTGCTGAGGACCAGTTTTGTCCCTTGCAATCCTGTTGTTCTTAATATATCTGTAGAATTACTTCGGATTTTCCTTCACCTTGTCTGCTAAGTCAACCTGATGCCTTCTTTTAGCCCTCCTGATTTCTTTCTTAAGCATTCTCTTGCGTTTCTTGTACTCCATAAGTAACTCATTTGTTCCTACCTGCCTATACCTGCTCAGCACCTCCATTTTTTTCTTAGTCAGGGCTTCAATATCTCTTGAAAACCAAGGTTCCCTACACTTGTATTCTTTACCTTTTTTTCTGACAGGCAGATACAGGCTTTGTACTCTCAAAATTTCACCTTTGAAGGTCTCCCACTTACCAAATGCAGAAAACAGCCTGTTCCAATCCACACTTGCCAGATCCTTTCTGATACCATCAAAATTGGCTTTTCTCCAATTTAAAATCTCAACCCAAGGATCAGACCTATCTTACTGCATATTTACTTTGAAACTAATGTTACTGTGATCATTAGATGCAAAGTGTTTCTCTACACAAACTTCTGTCACCTGTCCTGTCTCATTCCCCAAAAGCAGATGAGTATGTGTACCCTGCTTTACAAATGTTCACTTTACGCCTCTTCGCTTTTACAAAAGACCTACATTAGTAGCCTATTTTCACATTACAAAGAGGATTTTTGCTTTTACGAAAATTTTTCCCATATAAGTTAATGTTTCTTCACTTTATGCCTTTTCAGCTTAAGAAAGGTTTCATAGGAACGCTCTACCTTTGTAAAGAGGGGGACACCTGTATCATACACTGTCTTGTTAGGACTTCTACATACCAATTAAGGGAACTTTCCTGAATATATTTGACAAACTGTGTAGTCCTTTTATAGTGTGGGAGTCCCAGTCAATATGTGGGAAGTTAAAAACACGTGCTATAACAGCATTGTTCTGACACATCTAAAACAATGGAACTCCGGAATACTGAGCTGCCAGCCCCGCCCTTCCTGCAACTATTGGCTAGAATATCATAATTCCAGGCATTGATCCATGGCCTGAGCTCATCCGCCTTTCCTACAATACTTGCTGCATTGAAATTTATGCAGCTCATCAAAAGCAATACATGAATAAACACTTGATTTCAATGCTTCAGCAAGAAATTGCTTTGGATTTTTAAACAAGAACTGGACTGGTAAAAAAGAAAGTATTTAGTCCTCCCTCAAACATACGCAGTTGATCACAGGTGTGTCATATGGTTAACCTGTATATAGTTGCTCCTGGCTTTTCCTGTAATAAAGAAGGGTGCTAGATGAGGAAATTAGCCAAGTTTTATGTTTTTGATTCAATCTGCAGTACACTCATTCCTTCAAAAGACTAGACTAAACCAAAAAGACCACACAGTCAATCACTTTATAGGAAGGTGTTTGCTGAACTAAAAGCAACAACTTCAACTATATGAAACAAATGATCTGTTGAAGGAACTCAGCACTAACCCATATCTTCCAGATCCTTTCTGATGCCATCAAATTTGTCCAATTGAGAATCTCTACCCTATAACCAGTCCTATCCTTCTCCATAACTATCTTGAAACTAATAGAACTATGATCACAAGATCCAAAGTGTTCTCCTACACACTTCATAGAAGATCTGGTATCTCTAGATGGGACCTCTACATACTGATTAAGGAAATTTTCCTGAGCACATTTGACAATCTCTATCCCATCCAGATCTTTTACAGTATGGGAGTCCCAGTCAATATGTGGAAAGTTAAAATCACTCACTATCACAACCTTATTTTTCTTGCAACTCTTTGTTATATCCTTGTCATCCCTTTTTTAAATCCTCAGTTCCATCCATATAGCTTCAATAGACAGGCCCTCCAGTCTGCCTTGACATTTTCCCCGACTAGTAATACCACCCCTCCCCCTTTAATACCTTCCCTTCTATCATGTCTAAAACAATGGAACCCCATAACATTAAGCTGCCAGTCCTGCCCCTCCTCCAACCAAGTCTCACTGATGGTTATAATTTCATAATTCCACCTCTTTTTCCATGGTGTAAACTCATCTGCCTTACCTAGAATACTCCTTGCATTGAAATAGATGCATGTCAGAATGTTAGTCCCACTTTCCAGTTCCAGCCTTTGTAGGTAAACTTACCAATTTCTTTCCCTACAGCAACTCCACTAGATTGGTTCTAGTCCCCTGCAACTTTAGCTTAAACCTCCCTCACCCACCCCTGGAGCAGTACTAGCAAACCTTCCTTTTTTAAAAAATAAATTTTTTATTAAATTTTTAAGAGAATTACATACAATGAATAGAATAATAGAGTAATGAAAATTAATATTAGCCCTCCCCCTCCCCTTAAACCTTCCCCCCTTAACATCCCTGTCTAAAAAAAAAGAAAAAAGAAAAAAAAAAGAAAGAAAGAAAGAAAGAAAGAAGAATTGCCTGGATATCGGAGGATCCCCACATGCACCATGGAGTTCAAAATAACTTTAGTATATATCTTTATTTTTTTTCCCCAAATAACTAATAATTTTATCTTCAAAGGACCTATATATTTAATCCTATCTTTTGTAGATAGGGGTGCCAAATTTTCAAAAATATATCATATTCATTTTGTAAATTATAAGTAATTTTTTCAAGTGGAATGCAGCTATATAGTTCATTATTCCAACGGTCCATAGTTAAGTATGAATCTGATTTCCAAGTAACTGCAATAGCTTTTTTGGCTACTGCCAATGTAATTTTTATAAATTTTTTCTGATATTTATTCAATTTAGGTTTTGGTATTATGCCTTCAATATCGTCTAATAAAAATAATGTTGGGCTATGTGGAAATTGTATTTCAATAATTTGTTCCAGTAAAAGTCTTAGATTTATCCAAAAAGGTTGAATTTTAAAACAAGACCAAGTAGAGTGTAAAAAAAGAACCAATTTCTTGATTACATCGGAAACATTGGTCAGATAAATTTGGGTTTAATCTATTTATTTTTTGTGGTGTAATATATAATTGATGTAAAAAATTGTATTGTACTAATCTAAGTCGGACATTTATTGTATTTGTCATACTATCAAGACATAGTCTTGACCAATTTTTTTCATCAATTTTAATATTCAAATCAGTTTCCCATTTTTGTCTTGACTTATGAATTCCTGGTTTAATTATCTGTTTTTGAATCAAATTATACATATAAGATGTAAATTTTTTAATTTTTCCTTTTTGGATTAAAGTTTCTATTTCATTAGGTTTTGGCATTAACATTGTTTGATCCAGTTTATCTCTTAAATAGGCCTTTAATTGAAAATAACAGAAAAGAGTGTTATTTGATATTATATATTTATTCTTTAATTGATCAAACGACATCAATATACCTCCTTCAAAACAGTCACCTATATATCTGATCCCTTTTTGAAACCAGTTATATAAATGTTGATTATCCATTGTAAAAGGAATGTCTATTTTGAATTAGGGTTCTCTTTGCTAATAAAGATTTCTTTATCTCATCATCCACATTTACCTTATTCCATAAATCAATCAAATGTTTTAATATAAGAGATTCTTTCTTTTCCCGTATCCATTTGGATTCCCATTTATATATAAAATCTTCTGGTATATTTTCTCCTATCTTATCTAACTCTATTCTAATCCTTGCCAGTTTTTCTTCATCAAAAAAAGATGCAATAAATCTAAGTTGATTTGCTTTATAATAATTCTTAAAATTTGGGAGTTGTAACCCTCTAGCAAACCTTCCTGCAAGAGTATTAACCCCCCCACCCCCACCTTCAATTCAGTTGTAAACCATCCTGTTTGTACAAGCTCCACCTTCTCTGGAAGAGAGCCCAATGGTCCAAAGATCTGAAGCCCTCCCTTCTGCACCATCTCCTTAGCAACGTGTAAAGCTATATTATTGTCTTTATTTCTAGACTCAGTAGCACATGGTACGAGTAGCATTCCTGAAATCACCATCCAGGAGGTCCTGTCCTTTTTACCACCTAACTTCCCAAACTCATTTTGCAGGACCTTGTCACCCTTCCTTCTGCCTACTCACTGGTATCGACGTGGACCACAACCACTAGCTGCTCACCCTCTCCTTAAGAATGCTATGTACTCAATCTGAAACGTCCTTGACCCTGGCTGTTGGGAGGCAACATAGCATCCGAGAATCTCGTTCTAGTACACAGAACCTATTGTCTGTTCCCCTAACCATTGAATCCCAAATCACTACAGGTCACCTTTTGTCCCTCTTCCCTTGAGTCATAAGCAACAGTTTGCTAGGCTTTCATGTGCTAGATTGTCTTCCCCAATGGTAGCAAAAACAATATACTTGTTATTGAAGTGAATGGCCACAGGGGTACCCTGTACTGACTGCCTATCTCCTTTCCCTCTCCTGATGGTCACCCAGTAATCTTTCTTGTGCACCTTAGTTGTAGCTACCTCCCTTTATCTCTTGTCAATAAACCTCTCAGCCTTCCAAATGATATGGAGTTGATCCATCTACAACTCCATTTCCCTGACGTGGTCTGTAAAAAGCTGCAGCTAGATGCACTTCTTGCAGGTGTAGTCATCAGAGATACTGGAGACCTCTCTGTCTTCTTGCATTCTGCAAGAGGAGCATTCTACTGTCTTGATTGTCATTCCCATTGTCCTAATTGTGCAATAAGAAAGAAATAAAGAAATCAGAATCTTGCCTTAACCAAAGCCTCTTCTCATAAAAGCCTCAGCTCCCCACTCTAACACTGGCCCACTCATACAATGGCTGCATTGCTTAAACCTCACTTTCTATTGGCTCTTGCCATATGCCTTATTACCCAACAATCTCAAGCTCCACTGAAAGTCCCGTTTCCTTTTAAAATCTTGTGCTCACTCATCACAAGCAATGTTTCACACGATTTCAAGTTCCTTACTTGAATATTTACAAAGTTGACTTAAACCACACATTAAGGTGAGTTTTACCTTGCCTGGAAGCAATGCTGATCGGTTACAACTATAGGACATTATTGTTGGTTAGAGAACCAAAGTGATGAATGGAGTTAATCAACCAAAGATAATTGAACAACTTTTAGGGGCTTAATGGCTATCTCTGTAGCCCAATATGTTTGCACGCTCAATAAGTTAAACCATTCGTAGGTTGTAAGTGTGAGAATCGTTCTGGGACAGCATTCAAAAAGTTACTCTGTAGTTGACCTGAAATTTACTTGTGATGTAAGGACGAAGCCAAGTGTTTCCAGCATCAAGTATTAAATGTTCCATTTCCAAGCATTAATATCTTAACAAACAAGCTTCTCTCTAGAAAATGTAACATCTGAGATTAAAGAAGTTCATTTACTGTGAATACCTGCTGGGTGGGGAATTCTATAGGCTAATCTTTGAAGTGAACCTGAAGCTTCTTGGGTCTGAACACCTAATCCCTCTGATTGTCTCCAGGCAATTTATATGATTCAGGCCTGTGCACGGAGGCACTTAGCATGGCAGATGTTCAAGGGCCTGCAATCTATAAATCTGAAGCAGATGCCTGGAGCCTCCCCTTAGCAATATAAGGTAGTTAACTCCAGTTGAGAATTTCCATAATCTTCTTATCTTAACCAGCCTCATTAGAGTGACAAGAATGTTACCACGATCATTGTTACAGAAATAAAATATAATCAAAGCTAGAGATCAGAAATATAAGCAAAATATACTTGAAATACTGAGCAGATCAAGAAGCATCCACGAAAAGAATAGCAGAGTTAACATTACAATTCAGTGATAGGTCATTAGAACATCAGTGACTTGTTCTGATGAATGATTATTGCCATGACTTGTTACCTGTTTTTGACATATGTTCCATGATCTATTGAGCATTTTCCAGTATTTCTGTTTGTATCTCATTTTTAAAGATATCATTAGTACCAAGTCTAAAAAATTGCTAAACACCATGTTTCAGTTAAATTCAACGTAATTTGCAAGTTCTATTGTGGAGTAAATTTAAGGTGTGAATGATTTCACATTGTCGAGCAGGGGTTTGCATGTTGGAATAGGTGATATTTCAGGAATAAAAGGCACGAGTTTCATGGTCATACCCCAAGAATTGGATATGGAAAGGCTGTTACTACTTGATAAGGACCATCATAATAAATTACTAATAAATCATATGATGAACTTAGAGGAAATAATTTTACCAAGCATATGGATGATAATGTGAACCTTGTTACCACATGAAAAGACTGGTAATTGGTTTATTATTGTCAAATGTACTATCATACAGTGAAAAACTTTGTTTTGCATGCTATCCATACAGATAATTTCAAAACATAATTATACAGAAAGGAAAAAGCAATAACAGAATGCAGAATATAGTTTTACAGATACAGTCACAGAGCATGTGCAGTGCACATAGACAATAAAGTCCAAGGGCTCCAGTGAGGTACATTATGAGATGAAGAGTTCATCTTTATTGTACATGAGGTCCATTCAAGAATCTCATAACAGAAGCTGCCCTTGAGCCCAGTGGTGCATTTTTTTAAGCTTTTGTATCTTCTGCTCGATTGGGGGTGGGGGGAAACAAGGGATGAAGAAGACAGAGTGATAAGTGGAAGGGGTCCTAGATTATGTTGGCTACTTTCATGAGGCAGCAGGTATGTTGATGGAGGCCATGGAGTGGAGGCTGTATTTCACAATGGACTGATCTGTGTCAACAACTCTTGCAGTTTTGGGCAGAGTAGTTGCTATTCTAAGCTGTGATGTAGCTGGGTAGGTTGAGACAGGAAACACTGAAGCATTTAAGGTAAATTTAGATTATCATGAGGCTACAAGGAGATAGTGAAAATGTTGTTAAATAAAATGCAGGTGGACTCAGGTTGGGGGAAATTCAGGTGAAGATGATGTTAAGCTTTAATCAGTTGTGCCCAAGGCTTCATTATTTTGCATTTCATACAATTGTGATCTGTATTGTGCATTACATCTTGTTTTCAGACACCTCGAGTTTCTTGCAGCAGCACTATTCAAAACCAAGTCCTGACAGGGAACGAAAGAAATGAGGCCATCTCCGTAATCCAGTCCTGCTTCAGAGCTCATCTTACTCGGACACAGTATCTCAAAGGAAGGTAAGACTGGGTAGATTATTGCAGAAGTACCTTTCATTCACTGTGTTATCTTATTTCTATTAGTTTCACTGCTGAGAAGCTCAAGAAAGATTTGTCTGGATTGAAAATGCAAGCTTGTGAGGGACCCCTTGCAGTACACCACACCTCCTACAACCTCCCCACGCCTGCACCCCAACACCCAACCACCCGGCAATCAAGAAAACCACTTTGCAGATTTATTAAACTGCTGCCCATTGGAGATCCTCAAGTCAAGTCAACTTTTATTGTCATTTCGACCATAACTGCTGGTACAGTGCATAGTAAAAATGAGATAATGTTTTTCAGGACCATGGTTTACATGACACAGTACAAAAAACTAGATTGAATTACGTAATAAAAAAAACAGAGAAAGCTATACTAGACTACACTGGACTGCATAAAGTGCACAAAAACAGTGCAGGCATTACAATAAATAATAAACAGGACAGTAGGGCAAGGTGTCAGTCCAGGCTTCGGGTACTGAGGAGTCTGATAGCTTGGGGGAAGGAACTGTTATATAGTCTGGTCGTGAGAGCCCGAATGCTTCAAAGCCTTTTCCCAGATGGCAGGAGGGAGAAAAGATTGTATGAGGGGTGCATGGGGTCCTTCATAATGCTGTTTCCTTTGCGGATGCAGCGTGTAGTGTAAATGTCCGTGATGGCAGGAAGAGAGACCCCGATGATCTTCTCAGCTGACCTCACTATCCGCTGCAGGGTCTTACGATCCGAGGTGGTGCAATTTCCGAACCAGGCAGTGATGCAGCTGCTCAGGATGCTCTCAATACAATTCCTGTAGAATGTGATGAGGATGGGGGGTGGGAGATGGACTTTCCTCAGCCTTTGCAAAAAGTAGAGACGCTGCTGGGCTTTCTTTGCTATGGAGCTGGTGTTGAGGGATCAGGTGAGATTCTCCGTCAGGCGAACACCAAGAAATTTGGTGCTCTTTACGATCTCTACCAAGGAGCCATCGATGTTCAGCGGGGAGTGGTCGCTCCGTGCCCTCCTGAAGTCAACAACCATCTCTTTTGTTTTGTTCACATTAAGAGACAGGTTGTTGGCTCTGCACCAGTCCATTAGCCGCTGCACCTCCTCTCTGTAAGCTGACTCGTCGTCCTTGCTGATGAGCCCCACCACGGTCGTGTCATCGGCGAACTTGATGATATGGTTCGTGCTGTGTGTTGCAGCACAATCGTGGGTCAGCAGAGTGAACAGCAGTGGACTGAGCACGCAACCCTGGGGAGCACCCGTGCTCAGTGTGATGGTGTTGGAGATGCTGTTCCCGATCCGGACTGACTGAGGTCTCCCGGTCAGGAAGTCTAGGATCCATTTGCAGAGGGAGGTGTTCAGGCCCAATAGGCTCAGCTTTCCAATCAGTTTCTGAGGGATGATTGTGTTGAGTGCTGAACTAAAGTCTATGAACAGCATCCGAACATATGTGTCTTTTCTATCCAGGTGGGTTAGGGCCAGGTGGAGGGTGGTGGCAATGGCGTCATCTGTTGAGCGGTTGGGATGGTACGCAAACTGCAGGGGGTCCAGTGAGGGGGGCAGCAGGGTCTTGATATGCCTCATGACGAGCCTCTCGAAACACTTCTTGATGATGGATGTAAGTGCAACGGGATGGTAGTCATTTAGGCAGGACACTGAAGACTTCTTCGGCACGGGGATGATGGTGGCGGCCTTGAAGCACGTTGGAATGGTGGCGCTGTTCAGGGAGATGTTGAAGATGTCAGTGAGAACATCTGCTAGCTGGTCTGCACATCCTCTGAGCACTCTACCAGGGATGTTGTCTGGTCCAGCAGCCTTCCGTGGGTTGACCCTGCACAGGGTTCTTCTCACGTCGGCCACGGAGAGACACAGCACCTGGTCATTCGTAGGAGGGGTGGACTTCCTCGCCGCCACATCATTTTCCGCCTCAAACCGGGCGTAGAAGTTATTCAGCGCATTTTGGAGGGAGGCATCACCTGCACAGTCAGGTGATGTTGTCTTGTAATTGGTGATGTCCTGGATGCCCTTCCACATGTGCTGCATGTCACTGCTGTCCTGGAAGTAACTGTGGATTCTCTGGGCATGTGCACGCTTTGCCCCTCTGATGGCTCTGGACAGTTTGGCCCTTGCTGTTGTTAGAGCTGCCTTGTCACCTGATCTGAAGGCGGAGTCATGGGACTTCAGCAGCACACGCACCTCTGCGGTCATCCATGGCTTCTGGTTGGCACGTATAGTGATGGTCTTAGACAGAGTAACATCACTGATGCTGTGTACTCCTTTAAGTTGGTAGAGTCACCATCGGTTGCAGCCTCCCTGAACATGTGCCAGTCAGTGTTCTCAAAGCAGTCTTGAAGAGCAGAGATGGCTCCTGCTGGCCAGGCTTTCACCTGTTTCTGAACTGGTCTGGGGTGTCTGACGAGCGGTCTGTATGCTGGGATTAGCATAACAGAAATGTGGTCTGAGTATCCGAGGTGGGGGCGGGGCTCTGCCCGGTACGCGTCGGGGATGTTTGTGTAAACCAGGTCCAATGCGTTCTCCCCCCTCGTTGCAAAGTCCACATACTGATGGAATTTGGGGAGCACTGACTTAAGGTTTGCGTGGTTAAAATCACTAGCGACAATAAACAGACCATCAGGGTGTGCGTTCTGCAGTTCGCTAATAGCCCCGTACAGTTCACAGAGCGCCTCCTTAGCATTAGCGCTGGGGGGAATGTAGACACCGAATATAAGGACAGAGGTGAATTCCCGTGGCAAATAAAATGGTCTGCATCGAGCTGCCACAAACTCCACTAACGATGAGCAGTGTCTGGAAACCAGCTCAGAGTTCTTACACCATTCCGTGTCGATGTAAACACAGACACCGCCACCGCGAGTCTTACCGGAGACAGCTGCATCTCTGTCCGAACAATCCTTTAACAGTCTACACACAAACCAGCAATTTTTTTTCAAATACTTTGGAGCCCAAATGGAAAATGGTATTTTTAGGCCTGTACCTGAATATTTCTGTTGTAAAACAGACAAATCTCCAGGACATATTATTGTTAGAAGACTAACAGGAATCAGGCAAATTTGTGAAATATTGTAGATAATTGTGGTGAAGTCATAAACTACTGGAAAGGAACTGGGTGATTCAAATGAAGAAACACAGAAGGCTAGATATAAAGTAGTGTCAAATCCACAACTACAGTCCTACTTCAGCAATGAACCATATAAAGAGTAAGCAATGATTACGATAACCTGATACCCAGCATTTAACATGAGCTTGCAAGGGAAAGATCCTACCTGACCAGCTCTTTTGAGCAATTGGCTGTTCAGAAAGTCCTTTGGTGCTGCATCTTTAGATCCAAAAGGCATTTGGTGAAGCTTTGACCTGTGAAGGTTCAAATAATTTGTAGTAGTGAATAAGGACCTGGCTGAGAGTAGGTGATGGCATTAGGATTTATAAATTTACAATGAATTGGGTACATATCAAAAACATATTTGTTATAATTAAAAGTATCAAGCCAAGAAGGGCAGTAAAGGCAAAACTTAGTTATTTAAAATAAACAAAACAGAAATGTCATTTTAAATTTAATTCAAAACTAAACATTATATTAAAGGAGCTAGAAAAGAGACAATTTCCAATTAGATACACTGGGGTGTATAGCCAAACATATTGATAGCTGCAAGTAAAATCAGTTGATTGAATTCGGCGGTGTCCAACTGAACTTCGAGTCCATTTAAGGCTCAACTGACATTGGAGCTTTGGTGATCATGTTCAAAAGCAGCTGAAACTTTGTTCCAAATGATAGAATAATTGATAAGTTGGTTTATTATTGTCAGTGAGTTAAAGTGAAAATCTTGTCTTACATATTGTTTGTACAGACCAATTCATTACAACAGCGCATTGAGGTAGTACGAGGTAAAACAATTGCAAGAATGCAGAATAAACTGTTATAGAGTTATACAGTGTAATACAGTTACAGAGAAAGCGCAACACAGTTAGACAGTAAGGTGCAGGGTCATAATGAAGTAGTCTGTGAGATCAAGAGTCCATTTTATCATACTTGAGGACTGTTCAATAACTGGGATAGAAGCCGCCCTTGAGCCTGGTGGATTGTGAAGCTAAAGATCCTTGGTCTTTTCGGACATGAGATGGGGCAAAGAACAATGATATCAGAGGTGCAAAAAATACACAGAAAGTTGATCTGTACTAAATTGTGGGAGCAGAACAGGAGATCACTTAAACTTATAAAAAAGATATGTAATTCAGAAATTCTTCTCGGCATTAGTTGATTGATGATTAGTTGATGAAGCTAGAAGTGCACTTAATGTAAGAAATAACTGTAATGAATGAACTTGAGACATTTCTTGGTTCTTACAAACTGAGATGGCTAAATAAAGCCTCATCCATGATTGTTTGGAGAGAGATAAGAACCTTTCTTTCCAATGTATTTGAACTGCAGTAGTAGGACTGATACACTCAGTAGCCACTTTACCTGTACTTAATAAAGTAGCATCTGAGTGTATGTTTGTGGCCTTCTGCTGCTGTGGCCCATACAGGCAATTAGAGTGTTGTGCATTCAGAGATGCTCTTCTGCACACCACTGTTGTGATACATGGTTATTTCAGTTACCGTTGCTTTCCTGTCAGCTTGAACCTGTCTGGCCATTCTCCTCTGGCCTCTCTCATTAACAAGGCATTTTTACCCACTGGATATTTTTTGTTTATTGCACCATTCTCTGTAAACTAGAGACTGTTGTGCATGAAAATCCCAGGGAGACCAGCAGTTTCTGAAATACTCAAATGACCCCGTCTTAGACCAGCAATCTTTACATGGTCAATGTCACTCAGATCACAGTCCTTCCCCATTCTTATGTTTGGTCTGAACAACAAATTAACCTCTTGAATATGCCTGCATGCTTTTATGCATTGAGTTGTTGCCAACTGATTGGCTGATTAGATAGTTGCATTAACAAGCAGGTGTACAGATGTACCTAATAAAGTGGTCACTCAGTGTACTATTGAACCAGTTAAACTTCTTTCTGCTTTTTCATTGCTGATGGACTTTTAGTGCATTGTCAATTGTAACAGATTATTTTTATTAATTGTGGATGGTCTAAAGGTAGTTACCATTAATTTTACCTTTGTCTTTCACAATGTTGTGCAAAGGAAGAACCTGTTTGCTGAAGACATCAGGGATAGCTCAGTTGCTGTGAGGAAATCTAGCGATGCCCAGCACCAGACAAAGTATTCAGGTAGGTATAAAAAAAACTCCTTTGTCAGAGGCTGGCAGACTTTCTTTTCCTAAAGTTAGATAGATTCATTGTGACTTAATAAAGTTACTTACCAGCTTACACTTAAAATAAACATGTTCTACCCCAAGTCCCATTCTTACAAGAGAAATAGATACAACCCCAATGTATACTTCTAGATTTAATTAGCGGATTACCAAGCATTCATTTCAAGATTGTTGAGGATTTGAGAAAATATAGTAACTGAGCAAAAAATAAATAATTATTGAAGTCACAAAGAAAGAACTTGCATCTTTAGCATTGCTCTGCTAATGGTTGCTTTGAGTGTAGTCAGTGCTGTTATTTGGACAAAAACAGCTGGTATTCTGCATAACCCATTGATCAAATACATGTTCTTTTGGGGCACTGGTTGAAAGAGAAGGTTCCAAAAGAACTCCATGTATCTCTTTGAGTAGTGACATCAGTGAAAGAGATAAACCAACGTTTCATCTGAAAGACAGCACCCACCACAAAGCAGCTCTTCTATAGTGTGAGCTTAGTTATTTGCCCAGCTGAGTAGTGTAGCCTGAACCCATGGCTGTCCACTTCCAAGGTGAGATTGCCATCAATTAACTTAAAATGACAATTGAAACCTCTTTATTTCTGTTCCTTTCCATTTTTCAAACCCGCACTGAGTTTCCCTAAGTAAGAGCCAGATAATTATTCACTCACTGAGCTCAATTCCTTGTGGTTGGAAAATTTCAAGAGAACACAATGGATGGAATCCTTCAGAGTCTAGACCACTGTGTATATGTCTGACAAAAAGATTTGGCAGAGTAGAGACAGAGAATGTGTTCTCACATGTGAGAGTTGAAAATTAGAGGCCATAATCAAAAATCCTAAATCCAATAAGGAATTAAAGACAAAAATTCTTTATTCCAAGTATGGTTAGAATTAGGAATACACCATCACAATAGTAATTGTGGTGAACGGCAAAGAGTCATCTAAGAAGGAAGCTAGATTAAGATGGTCGGGGTGTGGGGGTAGATAGGAAATTTGGAACCAGGGATGGATGAAGAGAGATAGGGGTAAGGTAATATACAGCACAAACATGAAGGTTGGCCCATTTGGACCATATGACTGTTCTGCTGTAAATTCTATATATTGTAATATAGGGTTCTGGAGGGATGATGAAAGTAGTGATGAAATAGAAGAGGATGTATTCCAGTATGAAGATCCAGAACATGCAGAATATTTGAAGAAGCTTAAAATCTCACCAAACAGTCCTTCATCAGGTAAGAATACTTGGATTCAGGTCATAGCTTTTTTTTTCCAATTCTTTATAAACTATTTGGTCCTCATTTTTTTGCCTCTTGTTTTGAATTAATTTGCATGCATTAATAAATTGCAACAGGGGTTTTCAAGATGGCAGTGCAGTGAAAGGTCTGCTTTGCTGAGCTCAGCACCACAGCACTGATAATTTCATATATAAGCCTATCCGTTTCAAACTTTTAAAATGCCCAATTGTCGGATTTAATAGCATGAACATTGATGGGGTTTTTTTTGAGCTGCTTCAACACCGTGCCATGGAAAGGTACTAAAAAGGCGGCCAAGCTGGACTGCACAGAGCGCTCGCCGGGGGCTGAGGAGCTCGCTGCTGCTAGCTCGGCTAACAGGTTGGACCCTGCTCTTCGTCAAGTAATTCAGGAAGTTACGGAGAACATGTCCAAAATGATGGACGAGAAGCTGGCTCCACTCTCTCTAACACTCCAAAACCACACATTGGAGCTTAAAAATCTTGTTACAAGAACAACTGAGGCCGACGGCTGAGTCTCCGCAGTTGAGACTGTAGCTGATCAGGCCCAAAGCCATCCGGGCACTGGAAAAGCAAGTTCAAAGCTGGTCTGACTATATTGATGATCTTGAGAACAGAAGTAGGAGGAAGAATATACGGATCATCGGTCTACCTGAAGGTACAGAAGGCAGCCGGCCAGCGAACTTTTTTGAGGGCTGGCTGCATAATTTCCTTGATTTGGAAATGCATTAAAGTGGAAAGAGCTCACCGTACGCTGGCTCTAAAACCGGGCCCAGGCTAACACCCTTGACCTGTCCTTGTCCGGTGCCATAATTTCGGTGATAAGCAAAGAGTGATGGATGCTTCGAGACACTCGGGACTGAAGCCCAGGCTTTAATATATGAGGGATCCAGGCTTATGTTTTTCCAAGATTTTTTGGCAGCCGTTATTCAGAAGCACAAGGAATTCGACCAGGTAAAGAAGCCGCTGAGAGAATCTGGAATCTAATACTTTATGCTATACCCAGCGGCACTGAAAATCACCTACAACGGGATCACCAAGATATTTTCTAACTCCCAAAACACTCCTAGATTTAGTTGTATCCTGCACAATTGGAAATATCGCTATTTCTGCCATGCAGCAGTATATTTAAATATTCAGCCCAAAGATAATTCAGCACGATCTAGACATTGGAGGCGGAACCCTTTTATTCCAAAAGATAATAAATTTATAGACTACTTTACTTCTGAATTCAAAACTTTCCTATCTATTAATTCCCAATCAGCTAGTAGTTCATCAATGTTCTGGGAAACCGCTAAGGCCTATGCAAGGGGATTAATTACCTCCTACTCTGCTAGTAAGAAGCGACAAGCTGCGGAACAGCAGCGCCTAGTGGAAGCAAGGCTTGCGGCAGCTGAAAAGGATTATATTAATAAACCTTCTGCAGCCAAGCTACAGTACATCACAGCCTTACACTGTACATTAAACTCTTTACTTACACAAACAGCCAAAAGAAAATTGACATTTGCTAAACAATGATTGTTTGAACATGGTGAAAAATCAGGTAGGTATTTGGCTTATTTAGCTAGAAAGAAAAATGCCTCTCAGACTATTGCTTCAATTAGGGATAGGACAGGAGCCCTCAATAGTAATTCTAAAATGATTAATGTTGTGTTTAAGAATTTTTATTCTAAACTGTATCAACCTGAGCAATGTAATGATGGACAATCTAGGATTGAGACCTTTTTCAGGAATTTAGATCTCCTAGGCATTTCTTCTGAACAAGAGTCCCTCCTCAATGTTCCATTACCTATCCATGAGATACAGGAAGCTGTGAGACAGCTCCAAAGTGGGAAGGCCCCTGGTCCTAATGGACTCACTAGTGAGTTCTATAACGAATTCACAGGGTTATTATCAGAGCCTGTGCTAAACATGTTCAATCATGCATTTAATTGTGGTCTCCTCCCACCATCATTGAGAGAAGCTAATATCTCCCTAATTCTTAAGAAGGGAAAGAACATTGAAGATTGTGCCTCCTACAGGCCTACTTCATTGTTAAATGTTGACTTTAAAATCTTATCTAAAACCTTAGTGTTGCGATTAGAAACTGTGTTACCTTTTATCATAAAAGAGGGTCAAACGGGTTTTGTAAAAGGCCGTAGATTATCGAACAATATCAGAAGATTACTTAATGTGATTCAGGCCCGTCAGCAACAGGCAGTGGACTTGGTGGTTTCCTTAGATGCAGAAAAGGCCTTTGATCGTGTCGAATGGCCATACCTTTTTTTCCACTTTAGAACAATTTGGTTTGGGCAATGATTTTATTAAGTGGGTGAATGTTCTTTATAATGACCCTTTGGCTGCGATTCTCACTAATGGTATTAGGTCAGATAATTTTAGTATTCTGAGGGGCAGCCAGCAGGGCTGCCCTTTATCAACACTACTTTTCACACTAATGATGTGAAACCCCTGTTTATCTGCTCCAGATATAGGACTAAAGTCACATAAAATCACATTGTATGCGGATGATGTTCTAATTTTGTTATCAAACCCTGCTATATCAGTGCACCACCTTATGCAATGCATCAATTCATTTAGCACCTTTTCAGGTTATAAAATCAACTTTACTAAATCAGAGGCTATGCCTTGAGGGAATCTGCAGCAGGTACCTGACACTCAGTGTTTTCCCCTTTAAATGGTCGCAGACAGGTTTTGTTTACTTAGGCATATCTATCGCACCTACGTTTGATCAATTGTTCAAAGCTAACTTTACACAGTTATTTGACAAAATCAAACAGGATCTTGTGCATTGGAGCACTTTTCCCATTTCTTAGCTTGGCCAAATATCCTTGCTCAAAATGAACATACTTCCTCGTCTGCCCTACCCAATATGAATGATTCCAATCATTTTTACCCAACAAATACTTAAAAAAAATAAATGGCTTGTTTGTTTTTTCATCTGGAACAAAAAATAACCCTGTATTAAAATAACGCACACAAAATGCTGGTGGAACGCAGTAGGCCAGGCAGCATCCATAGGAAGAAGTACAGTCGACATTTCGGCTGAAACGTCGGCTGTACTTCTTCCACCAGCATTTTGTGTGTGTTGCTTGAATTCTCAGTATCTGCAGATTTCCTTGTGTTTGCTCTGTATTAAAATTTCTTAAGTTACAGCTTCCCAGTAGTCTTGTGGAGAGGCTGAGCAGCTGGGAAGGGTCTGGGAGGAAGAGCTGGGAGTAGAAATTAGAGCTGAAACATGGGAAGACATCTGTGATAATGCAAAGAAGATTTCAGTTTGTAATAGAACTAAAGCATTGCAACTCAAAATTCTGCATAGAGCCCATCTGACTCCAGATCGTCTCTCAAAATTTAAAACGGCGGTTTCCCCAATGTGTTCTAGATGTAAAGTAAATACTGTAACTTTCACCCACTGTTTTTGGACTTGTTCCAAACTTCAGGCATACTGGAGTGATATTTTGGGTGAAATGGAAAAGATTCTGAAGATGGAGCTTGAACTGAACCCAGTGTCTTTTCTCTTAGGCTTACCCAGCAGTCATATTATTAATGCACATCAGAAAAAACTTTTTAACATCCTGACTTTTTCTGTGAGGAAGAACATTTTACTTTGTTGGATATCTGATAAGGCCCCTGGACTTTTTGGTTGGCATAAATTAATCATGGAATACATTCCTTTGGACTTATTGACATGTATGGTATACTCAAAAACAAATAGTTTTCATAAAACATGGCAGCCTTTTCTGCAGAATGTAGATATAAACCTGTCTGCTATACTAATAAGGGCTTTTGTATAGGATGTTGTGGTGACATCTTTATTTTGATGGAAATGTTCTAATAGCTGATATCTATGTAAATGAAGAAATGTAAATGTATCTGGAAATTGAAAGTTTTATGCTGAGCAAAAAAAATTAAATTAAAAAATTGCAACAAATTTTAAAATATGTATAAATAAAATTGGTAGGCAGAAAAAATTGTTGTTCCTTCAGACCTGTTTCTCACTAGGAGTCTTCACTCCATCTGCCACTTTCCATCCCCACATCTAAGGTATTTTCCTGGGAAATTAGGGGAAAAGGCCAATAAATTTAAAAGTTCTTAACATTCCCTTGCAATCCCCTACCTCTTCAACATCTAATGCGATTCAAATGCGTCTAGGAGGTCACCTACGGTGGTTATGAACCTAACATTCTGCATTATGGGATCTCAAACCATAGTCAATGTCTCATACAGCTCTAATCTAAAAGGAAAGACGCACCCACAACACCAAGTGGTAAAAATATTCCAAAGAAATCTCTGGGAAAGGAAGAACTGTCCAACATGTATTTTTCCATATTCATATGAATGCTTGGTATTCAGTAACAAAAGCAATTTTATTCTCTTCCAGTGAGATGCAACCAAAGCCTAACTCAGACATCAGGAGCAGTGGAATCCGACAATTCTGATGATGTCATTTTGTTTTAACTTCATCATCGCTGAAATGTCAAGACTACCTTTAAGAGATGGATTGTTCTGCTCCAGGAGTCTGCTAACAAAATGTATAGAGAGTTGATGGGGGAGTAGCCAAGGAACTGAATTTTGTTTGATAGATAATAATACCAAACTCATGGTGCTTAATAGAAAGGGCTAATTGTTAATGGTGCACTTAATACTGCTTTTACAAAAATTTACAATATGTGATAAATTGCTAGATATTCAGGGTCAAAAAGCAATTGCAGACATAGAGGTAAGTTTTCAAAAGATGACTGAGTACTGTCTACAAAATACACTTCAGCATTTCATCAGGCTTTTTCTGTATCTCTCACTTCTTTTACAGTCTAGAAGGAAGAGGGCAGCAGCCCACTATTAGCAAGGTTAAATATGGAAGGGATGTTTTCAATAGTGGAAGTGTCTAGGAACAGAGGGCATAGCCTCAGAATAGAAGGATGTCCCTTTAGAACAAAGATAAGGAAGATTTTCTTTAGCCAGAGGGTGGTGAATATGTGGAATTCATTTGGCAGAGAACTTGATGGGCCAAATTGCCTAATTTTGCTCCTACTTCTGGTTCCCTCCAGGTTCTGCACCATTCCTGCTTAGAAATATGTCAATATTTAATTGATTTTGGGTGAAAGTCCTGGAGCTCCATCTCCAACATCATTATGTTTTACCACAATACCACTTTTACTAGGTATTATTTAGCAGTAGAAGGCAACAGCCCACTACAATTTTTTTAATGGCCAATCAGATTGAAAGTTAATGCCTACAATACATACTGGAACAAAAAATAAAAACGATTCAATCAGAATCTATATAAGGTTTGACAGTAGATTTTTGACTTATTTTCTCTCTCTCCACGGGTGTTGCCAAGCCACTGAGTACTTTCAGAATTTTCTCATTTTACTTCAGATTTCCAACGTGTACATTATGTTGCTTTTTTACTGACCTATCCATCCTGGAAACTGCCTAATGCAATGTGAATTGGTCAGTTTCCTGGGCTTTTCACCCTTAGCATCTTACAGCATTACTTCAGTTTTTGAGGAGGGGCATTTCTGGGGAGCAACACAGCACTAAATGCTGCTGATTGATGCCTTGTACAAGCTCTTAGTGCAGATAGTATGGATTGAGTCAGAGTGGGTCTAACTCTAATGTTGAGGCTGGAGGCTCATGAATTATAATCCCAGTCCTTCTGGAATGATCTTTTGGTCAATAGTCGCTGAATGGATAATGGATTAGTTATAAAGCCATGGTTCAAATCTATCTCATTATCCCTCAATGGAATTTTACTCCATCTTTTACCCCCTAATGCTTAATTAAATTTTATGCTACAGCTTTATTTTTTTCAGCAATAACTCTGTTTAAAGCAAGAGATAGTGAATGAGAACAGCTGACATCTTAAAATTTGAATCATGCCTATGGAGGATGTGTGTCATTTCCACCTTGGGAAGCAATCCCCAGTTCACTGTTACCTATCATTTTAACTCTCCATCACCTTCCACTCTGACTTATCTTCTTGTGGCCTCTCTATTGACTTACTTGACTTACTGAGTTTTAGTAACAGCACATCTGGGCACATTCCAGCTCTTTTTGACTCAATGTTGAATTCTACAAATTCAGGTGACTTACTTTCTCTGTATTAGAATGAGCCAAGCTATTCATCTGTGTTATTGGCTCAGTTTTTTTTCTCTCTTCATCCGCAAAGCCCAGACTGCTAAGCATTTTCACCATTTCACAATTCCTATATTGCTTTGCGTTAGGGGCCACTCCCTAACTGCCCGCATGAATTTATAAGTCAGATTATCTCATTTACAGCATCTGCAGGTCAACTCTGACCTCACCCCATAACAAATATTCCCTTTGACCTCTCTGCAACTTAAAATTCTTATCTTGCCTCCTTCCCAGTTATGATGAGGTGTCTTCAACCTGATACCTTAACTGGTTCTCTTTCCACAGATGCTGCCTCATCTAAGTATTTCAAATATTTTCTGTTTTGATTTGGAAAGCAGTTAGCTGTATATATAAGAAAAGCCTGAGTGATTATTTACACTGTGAACTAGTTGTTTCTATTCTGGCCAACGTGTTATTATTATTTGAATAGTCCCTACAATCAACACCAGACTGAAATCTTTATATTCCGAAAAGTGGAATATGGGGAATGTGCTGAATTGATGTCTGTAATTTACAGCAGTGTATGTTTGTAGTTTCCAGGCACCACAGATTGGTGTATCACTCAATTATCACCATCCTGGCGGAGAACAGTGTTGTCATCACTATGCAGCTTTTCAATAGATCTTGAAGTTTGGTTCAGGATCTGCAATTTGACCAAACCATATAAAGCCAGAACAATATTTGAAAATGTTGCATCTGACTTTAATTATCTTGAGTTATATACCTGTCATCAGGAAAGCCATGCAGCTTTAACACTTAAGGCACAATGCGACCTAACATGTATCTGAATTATATATAAACCATACATTTTAGTTTTCTACATAGGATACAGGAATTTCAACAACAATGCCAGTTGGATTATAAGACTCAACATTCCAAAATGGGCACCTGTATAGTATTTAGAAAACAGTTTATATACTGTACATATTATTACATGGTAAATTGACCAATAACAATATCTGCCACCAAAATTGTTTCTTTAAAACAAAATGGTTACATTCCAGCTCACCATCCATTAACTGGGTCTTTATTGACAGATGTTGCCTGATCTGTTGAGTGTTTCTCTGATACCTTGTTGAGCATCGAATTCCAGACTGTACAATTGTGGGTGAAAGTGTTTTCCTTCTCTCGACCTTCATGGGCATTTTTTAAAAACTACCTGTCATGTGCTATCGTATGAAAAGCTCTCCTAAAATCTATATAAATATTACAAAACACTACTCTGAATAACCCTTCCTAATGTCTTAAATAGATTCTCATATTTGAGATTTTATTTCTTACTTCTGTACTTAAAGGCTTTTTTTTCTTATTCAATATGTCTTTTAAATCATTTATATGATATCAGTGGCTAGACTGGCATTTGGTACCCAGGTGTAATTTCCCATAGGAAAGTAATCTTGGGGTCTGAACTTCACAGTGCTGTCAGATGGAAAGATCCAGTGAAGATGTAAAGCACTTTCTCTCAAGTTGGGATATTGTATGACTTGGTGAAGAACACTGAGCTAGTTTACCCAGGTATCTGCTGCCCTCATCATTTCTAAGCCATGGAGTTTGAGAAATGCTATGAAGAAGTTTTGACAAGTTTCTGTTGTGCATCTTGTAGATGACATAATTCAGCCATATGCTGAACGAGTTTCCAAAAGAAAGGATTGCTTTATCATGGTTTATGCTTAGCTCCTTCAGTTGTAGCTGTAGCCATCTTGGCAAAGTGGACAGAATGTTATCACAATCCTGATTTGTGCCTTTCAACTGGTAGAGATAACGGTATTGTGGAAGAGCTATATATTGGTATTTAAAGTGGAATTTGCAGTGGCAAATTTGTTTTAGGAAACTGACATCATAGCTTTGAATAATGTGACCTATCTGAACATTTTGATAATGACCTCTTGCATTTTACATTGGAAGAAAGAATATTTATGATATTTTCTGAATCTTCTCATTCTTATATTTGTGATATGTTTTTATTATATTTTTGTAATATAAAATATATTTTAATTGATAATGTCAATAGAAATTCAAAATAAAATTTTCATGTTTTATAATTTTTTGTGCTGTTTTTTAAAAAAAATCTAAATATTTAGAACATATATTTAGCATGAACCTGAGTTAATTAACCTTTGACTACAGATATTCTTAAGCCATAGAAAGAGATACGATCCAGACTGGGAGATCTCATCAAGGTAATTAAAACAAAAAGACATACTTGCATTTATAGAGCACTTTTCATTACCTCTGAACATCCCAAAATGTCAGGAATTGCTAAAGCCTAAGAAGTAATTGTAATCACTTTTATTTAGGATTTTTTTTAGGTGTCTTCCTTCAACATTTTATTCAAAAGACATTTCTTTGTATATCAAAGACTATGAACTGGCAATTTGTTGCCGGTTAGAGGGCATGCTAAGCATAGCTAACATCACTTGGAAAATCAGCAGTTCCATTGTTTTTTGGACATTTAAGGTGCTTCGACATGATACACTGACGAACAATTCATATGTTGTACATTGTCAGAAAAAGTATGCTTAAATTATTTATACAGGTTTTTGGAAAAAAAGTCAAACATTTTATCCAGATATGATAAATCCTAGAAGAATCATTACAGACTAGAGTGTGTTTAGTGCAGTGTTTACTTGACAAACAAGCACCTGGCTTTTGAATATCCTAAGAATATAGTGCTTTGTAAAACTTATAATTTCCTATCTCTCCCTAAGACCAAAGAGAATGTTAGAAACAACATGAATTATTATCTGATTCAAATACTTTAGTAGGAAATGATAACTGTAGTTTGTGCAATCAGCCACTGAGCCATCTGCATCCTCATATTTTACATGATAAGGGTGGTGCAATTGGTAAATTGAATGCCTGGGATTATTTATGTGGGGACCATCTCACTGGTCTCCTGCTGATACCAACTGAAATAGGAAAAGGTACCTTTAATACTGATGAATGAGCTTTCCAGGCAGTGGTGGAACAATTGGACATCTTCCCAAAGGATGTCGGCATGTGGAGAGAATATTGATGGAAAGAATTACTTGGATTCACGATCTTATCTTGGTACACTGATACCAACTATATAAGCAGATGGTGAATAAGAAGATATGTAATGTTATTTTCATGAGTATTTGTTTATTAAATAAGTTTTGCTTCTGCAGTCTGTAAGGTATGGATGTTCAAATCTACTGTTACTATAACTTGCTGTGCAAGTTTTTGATTAGCAAATGCAGCACTTATTTCACCAAGTGCAGCTTACCTTGGGGGAGACAGTGTAGATGGTGTGTAATCTGTAACAGTCATTGATGATGAAGTTGAATAATTCTGTTTTGCAGGTCCTCAAATGATTTGGATTCACCCCAGATAGAAAACTTGTGTCTCCTCCATCTGTAACAAACACATATGCCAGTTTGCATTGAGTTTGATGTGACAAAAGGGGTGCAGAGAACTCAGCTTGATATCTCCTGTTCTGTCCTTATAACAGTATAACATGAGCAAGAGAAAAAGCAATGAAGAGGGTAATAAAGATCTGCATGAAACCTAACCTGAATTTGCTTTCTCATCATGTTTTTAATGCATTTAATTAATATGCTGGGTAACCCTTCCTAGCCTGCCCTTCCAAATTTTATTCTCTTGAAGAAAATAAATTTATTCCAACATAAAGAAATAAAGAATAACTAAAATCAATAAACACTGATGGGAAAAAGCAATGTTGTTGGATAAAATATCAATCGAGAAATAATGGAAGTTCATAATGAAGATAACATTAATCATGGGGGACTGTAATCTTAATACAGACTGGGTAGTCCTGATAGCAAGTTCATAGAAAGTACTCAACATATTTTCCCAACAATATTTATGAACCGATCAAGGAGTCAGTCTACATTAGATTCAGCCATGTATAATGAGACAAAATTAATTTAGAAAATGATCCTATACTATATGAAATAGAAACAAAAGAATGATTAGTCCCTCAATAAGATGATGGCTGATCATCTACTTCAGTGATACTTTCTTGTATGAACCCCATGTCCCTTCATTCCCTTAATATTTAATCATCAGAGTCCTGTCTTGAACTACGTTACTCAGCAACAGAGCTTCCAAAGAATCACACGTTCAATTTGAAAATGATAAAGTTATCCAAGATTAATGTCTGAAACTTAAATATAGGCAATTACATATGTATGAAGGGTGAGTTAACTAAGAATATATATTCCATTGAAAAATAATGTTTGCATTAGAAAAGTAATCCATCTGTGTCTAACAAAATACTTTATAAATTATATGAGATTGAAAGAAAATGCTTATAGGGTTGACAAGAATATTGATGGGCCTGACAATTGGGAGAACTTAAGAAACCAGTGGAGCATGACTAAAAATGATAAAGGGGGAATAAATACAATGTGAAGGAAAACAAGAAAGAAAAATGAAAACATTTTGAAAGATTCTTAAAGTACTTAAGTAAGAGGATAGCAAAAGTAAAACTGATAAGTATTTACTCCTTAGTAGCTGAGTCAGATGAATTAATAGTAAATAAAGGAAAGGGCAAAGGAACTACTAAATTATGTCTTCACAGAAGAAGATAATGAAATACCACTAAAATAGTAGGCAAGCGAGAGTGTGAGGAAATCAAAACAATGAATGTCACTAGAGAAAATATATTAGACAAACTAACAGAATTTGCCCTGATGTAGATCACCTGCGTCCTATCATGTTAATTTCCTGACATACTGATAAGTCCCTGGAGATTTAAAATCTGCAGATATTATAATATGCAATGGGGGCATTGGTTTAAGGCAAGGAGTAAGAGGTGTAGAGGGGATCTATGCAAGAATGTTTTCACAGGAGGATAGTTCTAATTAAGAACACACTGCCTGATGTGGAGGAGGAGCCTGGTGCTTTCACAGTATTTAAACATGAGCAGTTGAATTGCTAAGCAGCCTAGTGTGAATAAATTGGATTAGTAGAGTACCTCCTTCCAAGATCCACAAGTACCCTTGTCCAGGTAAACCCATAGTTTCAGCCTCTTCCTGCCCTGCTGAACTCATATCTGCATACGACTCTGTTTTATAACACCCCCACCCCCCCAATTCAGTCCTTTCCTACTTACATCCATGACACTTCACACGCTGTGCATCTTTTCACTGATTTCAAGTTCCCTGGACCCCATCATCATATTTTCACTATGGATGTTCAGTCCCAATACACCACCACCCCCAACCAGGAAGGCCTTAAAGCTCTGTTTCTTTCTGGACATCAGACCCAACCAGTTCCCCTCCACCAGCACTCTCCTCCATCAAGCAGAACTTGTCTTCAATCTTAATAATCACCTTTGGCACCTCCCACTTCCTTCAAACAAAAGGTGCAGCCATGGGCATTCACATGGGTCCCAGCTATGCCTGCATGTTTGTGGCTACGTTCCAAGCCTACACTGATGGTTGCCCCCCACTTTTCCAATGCTACATCAACCACTGCATTGATGCTGCTTTCTGCCCCCATGCTAAACTCGTCAGCATCAACTTTGCCTCGATATTCTACCCAGCCCTCAAATTTACCTGGTCCATTTCCGACACTTCCCTCCCTTTTCTCGATCTCTCTGCCTCTATCTCTGGAGACAGCTTATCTACTGATGTCTATTATAAACCCATGGACTCTCACAGCTACCTGAATTATACCCCTTCCCACCTTGTTAATTGTACACACTCCATCCCCTTCTCTCCAGTTCCTCCGCTTCTGCCACACTTCTCTCAGGATGAGGCTTTTCATTCTAGTGTGGCGACCCACTTTCTGCGCAGGCGAACCGGCTCACAAATAGCCAGCACGCGGGGAGAGACTTTGGTAATGCACCTCTGATGTCATTTCCGCCCGGAGAGGATGGGCGCTAGGGATTGAAATACCAGCGCCGCGAAGTTTGAATAAACTAGTCTCGAAACGACTTACCGACTGCGTGTCGTTATTTCAGCGCTGTGTGTAGCACATCGCTACATTGGTGACCCCGATGGTCCAAACGGGATTTGGACCAAAGATGACCGACTCTTCATCTGTTCATGCAGTTTCACTAAAACTGCCGACTTTCTGGACGCTGCGACCACGCGTGTGGTTTAGCCAAGCAGAAGCCCAGTTCCAGATTTGGCAGATATCTTCTGATTCCACGCGTTACTACCATGTGGTGAGTGCCCTTGACCTGGAGACGGCCGCCCAGGTTGCGGATTTCATACAGTCACCCCCGGAAGAACGCAAATATGAAGCATTCAAAGCGCTGCTCATTGAGACCTTTGGCCTCTCACGGCGTGAGCGGGGTGCCCACCTGCTTCACCTGGATGGTTTGGGAGACAGACTGCCATCAGCATTGATGAACGAGATGCTGTCCCTGGCTGACGGACACAAGCCCTGCTTCATTTTCGAGCAAGCGTTCCTGGAGCAACTGCCCGAGGACATACATCTGCTGCTGGCCGACGCAGATTTCAGCGACCCCCGGAAGGTGGCGGGCCGGGCAGACGTGCTGTGGAAAGCCAAGACGGAGAGCGTGGCGTCCGTCGGTCAGATTACCAGGCCACGCGCCCAACAGCAGACCAGACCAGGCCCGGCAGGGGAGCGCACACAACACAGGGACAGGAGTGAGGAGGCCAGAGAACAGTGGTGTTTCTACTGTTATGATCCCAGCCCCCTCCTTTGTGAGAATCGCAAGAGCCCTAGTGAAGGGGGGGTCAATGACCCAAGAGAAGAGAGAGATACGTGCGGTGTCCCTCGTTTCACGGCGAGGCAAAAGCTGGCGACTGTGGTCATTGTCTCGTGGAGACACCTTTGTGAATTGGAAACTGTACTACGTGTATACCCTCAGGGCAACGTGGGTGGAGAGACAGAGAGAGATTGCATCATCCCAACCTGATTGACATCTGAGACCCCATGAGCTCAGATAAAAGAGGGGTTGTAAAGACGGCCCCCCAGACGCAACAGAAGACACGCTAGAAATCCTGTGACAGCGTTTAATAGCGACAGCCGGTGAGGAGGTTCGTGTGCGTCTTTTCCTTGCCTGGGATTGGCGACCTCACCACGGAAAAACGGCTTAGCTACAGGAGAGGCCACAAGTGAACAGCCACCCCCCAACGAGACTCCGACGGATCGAACTCATAAAAGTTGGAAAAACCCACTGGGTAACTGTCCCATTCAATCTCTATCTCTCTATCTCCAACAAAGTGCACCACCGCGACACCCCAAAAGACGGCAGCTGGTGGAACTGCAGTGACCGCAAGAGACTTTCAGATATACAGCGGACAATATATACATTACCCCTAGACAACGGTAGAGCTTATTTCTTATTGATTATTACTATACCTGCGCTTTAGATTGAGTATTGACGACGTATGTTATCTGAATGTTGGTATTAACCTTACTTTTGTGCCCCTCTATAAATAAAAACGTTTAAAAATGGTACCATCAGACTTCAGTGGACCTCTCTATCTTTGCGGGTAAGTGATCCAGTTACGGGATACGTAACACTACCACCAGCAGTGGGGCACAAAAGCCCGCTGTTGTCGCCCGCCCTGCCAGGGCCAGGGCCAGCTGCCGCTAATGACTATGGTGGCTGGCCACCAGGACAGCCTCTTGTACGTCTGGGACAAACAGTCGGGACGCCGCTTCTTGGTCAACACCAGAGCAGAGATCAGCGTTTTGCCCCCGACGGGGTACGACACCCGCAAAAGGAAGCCAGGACCCACCCTGAGGGCTGCAAATGGCAGCACGATACGGACCTACAGCACCCGCACAGTGCAGCTGCAGTTCGGCGCCAGCCGGTTCACGTGGGACTTCACACTGGCCGCGGTGGCCCAACCACTCCTGGGGGTGGACTTCTTGCGAGCTCACAGCCTGCTGGTCGACTTGCAAGGGAAAAGACTGGTACATGCCGAGACTTTCCAGACATTCTCCCTGGGTGAAGCCAAGTTGCCGGCCCCACACCTGGACTCCATCACGCTGTTGGACAACGAATTCACCAGACTCCTGGTGGGCTTCCCATCGATTCTGACACTGCAGTTCACAGCAGCCCATGCCCAGACACGGGGTACAGCACCACATTCCGACCCAGGGATCACCCCTCCACGCCCGCGCACGAAGGCTCCCCCCGGAAAAGCTCCGCCTGGCGAAGGAGGAATTCAAGTGGATGGAGGAATTGGGGATCATATGGCGGTCCGACAGCCCATGGGCCTCCCCCCTGCACATGGTGCCCAAAGCAACAGGGGGCTGGAGACCATGCGGCAACTACCACATGCTGAACGAGGCTACGACACCGGACTGCTAACCTGTGCCGCACATTCAGGATTTTGCAGCAAACCTGCACGGCACACGGATCTTCTCCAAGGTGGACCTCGTCCGGGGATACGATCAAATCCTGATGCATCCGGACGACGTCCCCAAAACGGCACTCATCACCCGTTTCGGCCTTTTCAAGTTCCTCCGCATGCCGTTCAGCCTAAAGAATGCCGCACAGACGTTTCAGCGGTTAATGGACGCGGTGGGACGTGACCTGGACTTCGCTTTCATCTATTTGGACGACATCCTCATAGCCAGCAGCAGTTGTCAGGAGCATCTGTCCCACCTCCGTCAACTCTACGCCTGACTGAGTGAATACGGCCTGACAATCAACCTGGCCAAATGTCAGTTCGGGCTCGACACCATCGACTTCCTGGGCCACAGGATTACTAAAGACGGGGCAACCCCTCTGCCTGCCAAGGTAGATGCGGTCCGCCATTTCCCCCGATCCAACACAATCAAAGGCCTTCAGGAATTCGTGGGTATGGTAAATTTCTACCACCGTTTCCTCCCTTCAGCTGCCCGAATCATGCACCCCAGTGCACCCCAGAATGGACGTCCCTACCGCCCTCACAGTGGACGCATCTAACACGGCAGTCAATGGGGTGCTGGAACAACTCATCAAGGGTCGCTGGCAACCCCTGGCGTTTTTCAGCAAACACCTGCGACCACCCGAGCTCAAATACAGTGCTTTCGACCGGGAACTGTTGGCGCTATACCTGGCAATCCGGCATTTCAGGTACTTCTTAGAAGACAGGCCGTTTGCCATGTTCACTGACCACAAACCGTTGACCTTCGCATTCACGAAGGTGTCCGATCCCTGGTCAGCTTGCCAGCAGCGACATCTGTCCTACATCTCCGAGTACACGACGGACATCCAGCATGTCTCGGGAAAGGACAACGTCGTGGCGGACGCACTCTCCAGACCAGCTATCCGGGCCCTGTCCCTGGGGGTGGACTATGCAGCACTGGCAGAGGCGCAGCAGGCAGACGACGAGATGCCCAGCTACAGGACCGCAGTCTCGGGTTTGCAGCTACAGGACTTTCTCGTAGGCCCAGGTGAGAGGACCCTCCTGTGCGACGTGGCTACCGGCCAACCTCGCCCCATCATCCCGGCAGCCTGGAGGTGGCGGGTTTTCGACTCCATACATGGTTTGGCACACCCATCTATCAGGACAACCGTCCGGCTGGTCTCCAGCAAGTTCGCGTGGCACGGACTTTGCAAGCAGGTCAGTGAATGGGCCAGAACGTGCACGCAGTGCCAAACAGCCAAGGTACAGCGGCACACTAAAGCCCCGCCACAGCAGTTTGAACCCACCCACCGGAGGTTCGACCACATTCACGTGGATATCGTGGGCCCCCTACCAGTGTCCCGAGGAGCGCGGTACCTCCTAATGGTGGTAGACCAGTTCACGAAGTGGCCAGAGGCGGTCCTGCTCACCGACACATCTGCAGATTCCTGCACCCGAGCACTGATCGCAACCTGGGTAGCACGCTTCGGGGTACCGGCCCACATTACCTCTGACAGAGGCACCCAGTTCACCTCCAGCCTGTGGTAGGCTGTGGCCAGCCTTTTGAGAATGCAGCTGCACCACACAACTGCCTACCACCCACAGTCGAACGGACTGGTGGAACGCTTCCACGGTCACTTGAAGTCGGCTCTCATGGCCCGCCTGAGAGAACCTAACTGGGTGGACGAGCTTCCCTGGGTCCTGCTTGGAATTCGTACAGCGCCCAAAGAGGATCTGCATGCCTCGTCAGCCGAGTTGGTGTACGGCGCACCCCTGGCCGTCCCAGGAGAGTTCATACCAGCCCCAAGGGGACAAGAGGAAGAACCCGCAGCAGTCCTGGACAGGCTACACGAAAGGCTCGGCAACCTGGCCCCCGTACCAGCTTCACAGCACAGACTGACCCCGACCCATGTACCCAAAGAACTGCAAAACTGTACGTTTGTGTTTGTACGAAGGGGCGAACACTGGGCGCCGCTACAGCGGCCGTACGAGGGGCCGTTCAGGGTGATCAACAACAACGGGTCCACGTACGTTCTGGACATTGGGGGGAAAGAGGAGGTTTTCACGGTGGACCGACTCAAACCAGCCCATGTGGATGGTGCAGCCGGTCGAGATTCCGGCACCGCGGCGCAGAGGCAGACCTCCCAAACAGAGGCTGATCCAGACTGAGGACATCGGGGGGTGTATCGCCGGTTCTGGGGGGGGGGGTTATGTGGCGACCCACTTTCTGTGCAGGTGAACCGGCTCACAAATAGCCAGCGTGCGGGGAGAGACTTTGGTAATGCACCTCTGACGTCATTTCCGCCCGGAGAGGGCAGGCGCTAGGGATTAAATGCCAGCGCCGCGAAGTTTGAATAAACTAGTCTCGAAACGACTTACCGACTGCATGTCGTTATTTCAGCGCTGTGTGTAGCACATCGCTACACTAGAACGAAGGAGATGTCCTCCTCCAAAAAAAGGGGCTTCCCTTCCTCCACCATCAACGCTGCCCTCAACCACATCTCTTCCATTTCACGTACGTCTGCTTTCATTCCATCCTCCAGCCACCCTACCAGGGATAGGGTTTGGTCCTGTCCTCAGCTACCACCCCACCAGTCTGAGCGTCCAGCATAAAATTCTCTAGAACTTCCACCACCTCCAACAGGATCCCACCAAGCAAATGGTCCCCCCCGCCACCATCACCACTTTCTGCTTTCCACAGGGATCGCTCCACAAGCAGAACAAGTGCTACATCTGCCCTACACCTCCTCTCTCACCACAATCCAGAGCACTAAACAGTCCTTCCTCAAGGTGAGGTGACACTTCACCTGTGAGTCTGTTGGGGTCATTTACTGTGTACTCCTGGTGTGGTCTCATGTGAGACCTGACATAGATTGGGAGACCACTTCGCCAAGCACCTACGCTCATCTGCCAGAAAAAGCACTTTAATTCCACTTCCCATTCCGATATACTTATCCATGGCCTCCTCTACTGTTGCAATGAGGTCACACTTAGGTTGGAAGAACAACACCTTATATTCTGTCTGAGCAGCATCCAACCTAAAGGCATGAACATCGATTTCTCAAACTAATGATCCCCCCCTCACCATTCCCCATTCCCTTTTACCTCTCTCACATTATCTCCTTACCTGCCCATTGCCTCCCTCTGGTGCTCCTCCCCTCCCCCTTTCTTCCATGGCCTTTGATCCTCTCCTATTGATTCCCCCTTCTCCAACCCTGTATCTCTTTCACCAATCAACTTCCCAGCTCTTTATTTCACCTCTCCCCCTCCCGGTTTCACCGATCATCTGGTGATTCTCCCTCCCCTCCCCTCACCTTTTAAATCTGCTCCTCTGCTTTTTTCCCCAGTCCTGCTGAAGGGTCTCGGCCCGAAATGTCGACTGTACTCTTTTCCATAGATGCTGCCTGGCCTGCTGAGTTCCTCCAGCATTTTGTGTGTGTTGTTTAGTATAGATAAGACTTCTTGATTGTCATGGGCATGTTGGGACAAAGGGCTTGGGTATATGCTGTATGACAAATAAGGGATGTGTCAACTTTGATCTGTCCATAAACAAGTATTGACATATGGAAGACACTGTATTGAGAAATTAAAGGAAGGTTTAATGACTGTGCTGTTATATGCTGAAGTACTAAGCTCTGGTATTTCCTGCTTTAAGCAGGCTTCAATTATGCTGGTGCCCAAGAAGAGCGTGGTAACCTGTCTCAATGACTATCATCCAGCAGCACTTACATCCATGGTGATGAAGTGCTTTGAGAAGTTGGTGATGAAACATCAACTCCTGCCTGAGAAGGGACTTGGATCCGCTCCAATTTGCCTTCTGGAAAAACAGGTCCACAGCAGATACCATCTCAATGGCTCTTCACCCAAACCTTGGAACATTTGGACAGCAGAGATGCATACTTGATTATGCTCTTTATTGACTACAGATTGACATTCAGTACTATCTTCCCCTCAAAACTAATCAATAAGCTCCAAGACCTAGGCCTTAATACCTCCCTGCAGACCCCAGTCAGTTCAGAATCATCTCACAATCTCCATTGGCACAGGCGCACCATGAGGCTGTGTGCTTGGACCTCTGCTCGACTTGTTCTACACTTGTGATTCTAAGGGTAAGCACAGCTCCAATGCCTTATTTAAGTTTGCTGACAACACCACTGTCATAGTTCAAATCACCATATAGGATAGAAACTGACAAATCTGACTGAGTGGTGCCACAACCATAATCTCTCACTCAATGTCAGCAGGACCAATGAATGACTTCAAGAAAGGAAACCGAAGGTCCATGACCAGTCCTCATTAGGACATCAGAGGTGGAGAGGGTCAGCAACTTTAAATTCCTCTCTGTTATCATTTCAGAGGATCATTGCTCTTAAGTGCAATTATGAAGAAAACACAGCAGCATTTCTACTTCCTCAGAAGTCTGTGGAGATACAGCCTGATATCTAAAACTTTGACAAACTTCTAGAGATGTATGGTGGAGAGAATACTGACTGGCTGCATCACAGCTTGGCATGGAAACACCAATGTCCTCAAATGGAGAATCCTATAAAAAGTAGTGGATAAAGCCCAGTACATTGTGGGAAAAGCCCTCCCCACCATCAAACACATTGAAACAGAGTGCTGTCACAGGAAAGCAGCATCCATCATCAAGGACCCAGGCCATGCTTTCTTCTCACTGCTGCCATCAGGAAGAAGGTATGGGAGCCTCAGGACCCACACCACCAGGTTCAATAACCCTCAACCAGCAGACTCTTGAACTAGAGGGGGTAACTTCACTCAACTCATCACTCAACTCATCACTGAACTGTTCCCATGGCCCATGGACTCATTTTCAATGACTCTGCATCTGATGTTCTTGATATTTATTGTTTATTTATTTATCTTTATCATGATCATTTTCTTTTTTCGTATTTGCACAGTTTGTTGTCCTTTGCACACTGGTTGTTTGTCCGTCCTGTTGGGTGTGGCCTCTCTTTGATCTATTATGTTTCTTGGACTTACTGTGAATGCCTGCAAGAAGATGCCTACGGGATGCATTCTTGGAACAGCTTGTATGAGAGCCGACCAGGGATAAGACTATTCTGGATTTAGTGTTATGTAATGAACAGGATTTGATGAGTGATCTTGCAGTAAAGGAGCCATTAGGAGGTAGTGATCACAATATGATAAGCTTTTATCTGCAATTTGAGAAGGATAAGGGCAGCTCAGAGGTGTCAGTGTTGCAGATGAACAGGGGAAACTATGGAGCCATGAGGGAGAACCTGGCCAAAGTTAACTGGACGTATAGCCTAGCAGAAAAGACAGTGGAACAGCAATGGCAGGTATTCTTGGGAATAATGCACAAGGTGCAAAATCAGTTCATCCCCCGGAGAAGGAAGGATTCAAAGGGGGGAAAGGGGCCACAGTGGTTGACAAAGGAAGTCAGAGATTGCATAGCATTAAAAAAAAGGAAATATGACAGAGCTAAGGTGAGTGGGAGGACAGATGATTGGGAAGTTTTTAAGGAACAACAGAACTTAACTAAAAAGACAATATGGGGAGAAAAAATGAGGTACGAACGCAAGCTAGCCAGGAATATAAAGGAAGATAGCAAAAGCTTTTTTAGGTATGTGAAGAGAAAGAAGATAGTTAAGAACAATGTTGGGCCCTTGAAGAATGAATTGGGTGAAATTGTTATGGGAAACAGAGAAATGGCAGAAGAATTTAATGAGTACTTTAGATCTGCTTTCACGAAGGAAGACACAAGCAATCTCCCAGATGTATGGATGGGCCAAGGACATAGGGTAACAGAGGAAATGAAACAGATTGACATTCGGAAGGAAACGGTGATGAGAAGACTGATGGGACTGAAGGCTGACAAATCCCCAGGTCCAGATGGTCTGCACCCTAGGGTACTAAAGAAGGTGGCCCTGGAAATTGTGGATGCATTGGTAATCATTTTCCAATGTTCCTTAGATTCAGGATCAGTTCCTGAGGATTGGAGAATGGCTAATGTTATCCCACTTTTTAAGAAAGGTGGGAGGGAGAAAACAGAGAACTATTGACCTGTCAGCCTGACATCGGTGGTGGGAAAGATGCTAGAGTCCATTATTAAGGATGAAATAGTGGCATAGCTAGATAGCAGTGATAGGATTGGGCTGAGCCAGCATGGATTTACCAAGGGTAAATCATGCTTGACTAATCTGTTGGAGTTTTTTGAGGATGTAACCAGGAAGTTAGATGGGGGAGATCCAGTGGATGTAGTGTACCTCGATTTTCAGAAAGCATTTGATAAGGTCCCACATAGAAGATTGGTGGGTAAAATCAAAGTTCAGGGCATCGGGGGGAAGGCATTGACATGGATAGAAAACTGGTTGGCAGATAGAAAGCAAAGGGTAGCGGTGAATGGGTGTTTCTCGGAATGGCAGGTGGTGACTAGTGGGGTGCCACAGGGCTCGGTATTGGGACCACAGCTGTTTACCATTTACGTTAACGATTTGGATGAAGGCATAGAAAATAACATCAGCAAACTTGCTGATGATACTAAGCTGGGTGGCAGTGTGACATGTGATGAGGATGTTAGGAGAATTCAGGGTGACTTGGATAGGCTGGGTGAGTGGGCAGATACTTGGCAGGTGGCGTTTAATGTGAATAAGTGTGAGGTTATCCACTTTGGGAGTAAGAACAGGAAGGCAGATTATTATCTGAATGGTGTAGAGTTGGGTAAGGGAGAAATACAAAGAGATCTAGGAGTCCTTGTTCATCAGTCACTGAAGGTGAATGAACAAGTGCAGCAGGCAGTGAAGAAGGCTAATGGAATGTTGGCCTTTATTACAAAGGGAATTGAGTACAAGAGCAAGGAAATCCTCTTGCATTTGTACAGAGCCCTGGTGAGACCACACCTGGAGTATTGTGTACAGTTTTGGTCTCCAGGGTTAAGGAAGGACATACTGGCTGTAGAGGAAGTGCAGCGTAGATTCACGAGGTTAATTCCTGGGATGTCTGGACTGTCTTACGCAGAGAGGTTAGAGAGACTGGGCTTGTACACGCTGGAATTAAGGAGATTGAGAGGGGATCTGATTGAAACATATAAGATTATTAAGGGATTGGACAAGATAGAGGCAGGAAATATGTTCCAGATGCTGGGAGAGTCCAGTACCAGAGGGCATGGTTTGAGAATAAGGGGTAGGTCATTTAGGACAGAGTTAAGGAAAAACTTCTTCTCCCAGAGAGTTGTGGGGGTCTGGAATGCACTGCCTCGGAAGGTAGTGGAGGCCAATTCTCTGGATGCTTTCAAGAAGGAGCTAGATAGGTATCTTATGGATAGGGGAATCAAGGGATATGGGGACAAGGCAGGAACCGGGTATTGATAGTAATTGATCAGCCATGATCTCAAAATGGTGGTGCAGGCTCGAAGGGCCGAATGGTCTACTTCTGCACCTATTGTCTATTGTCTAAGATGAATCTCAGGGTTGTATATGGTGATGTACATGTATTTTGATAGTAAATTGACTTTGAACTTTGAACTACCTCCACCCTCCTTCTGTGAGCTCCCCATCACTATTCATGAGTGGATGTGGCAGGATTGCAGAGATTAGATCTAGTCTCTTGGTTAAAACAGCACTGCCAACACTGTACAACACAGGAACAGGCCCTCCAGGTCATAATATTGAGCCAAATTAATAAAATTTGCAATCATATGCCCAACTAAACTAATCCCTTCTGCCTAAACCATATCCATATCCTCCCACTTCCTGCACATGTGTTAAGAGTCTCCTGAACACCTCTATCATATTTGTCTCAACTACCCCTGGCAGTGTATTCCAGGCATGCCCACTCTTCATGTAAAAATATCCCTTCACATCTCTGGTATCAGATATTTCAACCCTTGGATAAAGATATCAGCTATCCATTGATAACTCTCATAATCTTAAGGACCTCTATCAGATCACCCTTTGTCCAACTTCTCCAATCTAGGCAGCATCCTTGGTAAAACTTCTTCTTCATCCCATCCAAAGCCTCCACATCTTTTCTATAATTGAATGCAATACTCCAGATGCAGCCGAATTAGATTTTTATAAAGCTGCTACATAATTTCTCAACTCTTGAACTCAATGCCTCGACTAATAAACACAAGCATGCGATATGCCACCTTTACTTCCCTTCAACCTGTATAATCACTTTAAGAGACCTAAGGACTTGGTCCTCCAAGATCCTCTGCAAATAAACACTGTTAAGGATCCTGCCATTAAAAGTGTACTGCCTCTACATCTTGTCTCACAGTGCAACATTTCACACGGACCAGGTTAAACTCCATTTGTCATTGCCCTTCTCATATCTGCAACTGATCTATATCTCGCAATATCCTTTTGCAATCTTCTAAGCTATACACAGCACCGTCAATCTTTGTATCATCTGCAAACTTACTAGCCCACTCATCTATGTTTTTGTCCAGATCATTTATATACATCACAAATAGCAGAGGTTGCAGTATAGATCCCTGTGGAACACAGTAGTTAAAGATCTCCAGTCAAAGTAAGTCCCATTGCCCACTACCTTGTCTTCTTTGGGCAAGTTCAGAATTGTGCCATAACAAAGAAAGCATGGCAGCAGCTCTACTTTGAACTTTGTGCAGCTTCAGCATGTCATATGAAGCTTCTATAGATGCATAGTGGAGAATATCACAGCCTAGTATAGAAACACTAATGCCCAAGAAGGAAAGGCCCACCAAATGTGGTAGACACAACCCAGTCCATCACAGGCAACGCCTTCCCATCATCTACAAACCACAAGAAAGTAGAATTCATCATCAAGGACCCTCACAACCCAGGCCATGCTCTGTTCTCGCTGTTGCCAATGGCAAGGTAGTACAGGAGCCTTTGGTCCCACACCACCTGATTCAGGAACATTTATTACCAACAGGCTCCTGAACAGGCATGGATAACTTCGCTCACCTTAATGCTGAACTGACTCCACAACCTATGGACTCGCTTTCAAGAACTCTATAGTTCGTGTTTTCGGTATTATTCATGTATTTATTTAATTGCACAGTTTGTCTTCTTGTGCATAATGGTTGTTTGTCAGTCTTAGTTCATTGATTCTATTTTATTTCTCTGTTCTACTGTAAATGCCTGCAAGAAAATTAATCTCTGGATAGTATATAGTGACATATATTTACTTTGATTATAAATTTACTTACAAACTTTTTGTTTTAATCTCAATGACCAATTCACCAAAGGATTCCATGCATTTTCATCTTCTGAATGACCTTGTCAAATGCCATACTAAAATCTATGTAGACAATGTCCACAGCTCTACCTTCATCACCTCCTCAAAAAAATCAATCCAGTTAGTAATACATGACTTGCCCCACTTGAAATCATGCTGACTGTCCTGAATGAAACCATGGCTTTCCAAATGGTCATAAATCTTATCCAGAAACATCCCATCCACTGACATGAGTGTCACCGGTCAAAAGTTTCCAGGATTACCCCTATTTCCCTTCTTGAATAATGGAGCAACATTAACTACTCATCAGTCCTCCAGGAACACAATTGTGGCTAGAGAGGACACAATGATATTGGTCAACACCCCAGCAATCGAAACTCTAGCCTCTCTCAATAACCTGGGGTATACTTCATCAGCCACCTTATCCACGACCATGTGCTTTTGGAGACCCAACACTACCTCATTCTTTATCTTGAAATGCCCTTGCATACTATCACTGTCCTCCCTTCCCTCCTTTATGTTGCATCTCTGCCACAACATACAAGCAATATTAGAAGGGAAATGTGGGAGGATATTGCCCAGACACTAAGAGTGTATACATCATTGTTTTGTATATGTGTATGTACAGTCAGATATGCAATCAGATCAGTATGTGTGTGAAAAATCTGGTGGAAGAAGCTGTCCCAGAGCCTGTTGGTCCAGGCCTTAATGTTGTGGTACCATTTGCTATATAGTAGCCTCTGAAACAGTTTGTGGTTGGGGTGGCCGGAGTCCCTGATGATCCTCCAGGTCCCTTTTACGCACCTGCTGCTGTAAATGTCATGAAACATGGGGAGTTCACATCTACAGATGTGCTGGGCTGTCGACACCACTCTCTGCAGAGCCCTGCGATTGAGGGAAGTAGAGTTCCCATACCAGGCGGAGACACAGCCAGACAAGATGCTCTCTATGGTGCCCCTGTAGAAAGTCCTGAGGATCTGGGGACTCAAGCTGAGGTGAAAGAGGAGCTTTGTGCCTTCTTCACCACACAGCCGCCATGTACAGTCCAGGTGAGATCCTCGGTGATATGTATACTGAGGGACTTGAAACTACTCAGCCTCTCAACCACAGTTCCATCGATGTCAGTAAGGGCTAGCCTGTCTCTGTTCCTGCTGTAATCCATGATGAACTTTGTTTTTCCGACATTGAGGGAGAAGTAGTTTTCTTGGCACCACTGTCGGGGTTGACTTCTCCTCTGTAGGCTGTAGGCATCATTGTTGGAAATAAGGCCTATCAATGTTGTGTCATCTTCCAATTTGATCAGCAGATTGGAGCTGTGGGTGGCGACACAGTCATGGGTGTACAGAGAGTAAAGGAGGGGGCTCAGGACACAGCCCTGGGGGGTTCCTGGGTTGAGGGTCAGAGGGGCAGAGCTAAGGAAGCCCACTCTTACCACCTGCTGGCGATCTGACAGGAAGTCTAGGATCCAGCTGCACAAGGCAGGGTGAAGGCCGAGATTTTTGAGTTTCTTGTCGAGCCTGGAGGAAATTATGGTGTTGAATGCTGAACTGTAGTCCAAGAACAGCATTCTCACATAAGCATCTCTCTTCTCCAGATGAGTGAGGACGGTGTAGAGCTGTGGCTTATTGTGTCACCTGTTGCTCAGTTGTGTCATTAGGCAAGTTGTAGGGGGTCCAGTGTGGTAGCATGCTGCAGATGTAGTCCTTGATCAGCCTCTCAAAGCATTTGCTTATGATTGAGGTGAGTGCAACAGGATGCTAGTCATTCAGACATGTTATCTTGGCCTTTTTTGGTACAGGGACAATGGTGGATTGTTTGAGAACAGAAGGGCAATTCACACTGGGAAAGGAAGAGGTTAAAAATGTCTGTAAACAGACCTGCCAGCTGTGCCCCACACACTTTTGAGTAATGGCCCTTTGGTAAATACTGAAGCAAAGTTTTCTGTTAGAACCTCACCCATATCCTCCTTTATCCTTGAGTGGTCCTACACACTTCCTGTTATCCTTTTGCTCTTGGCGTATGTATAAAATCCTTAGGATTTTCTTTAATCTTAGGATTTTTCATGTTCCCTCCTGGTTCTCCTAATTCCCCTTACTGGGTTCTGTTTTTTTTTGGCTTCTTTATAATCCTCAATGGCTCTTTGATTTTAGCTTTCTAAACCTTACATATGCTTCCTTCTTCTTCTTGGCTAAATTCATCTCCTCTCTTGACATCCAAGGTTCTGTTATTGCCATCCTTGTCCTTCCTTCTGACTGGAACATACCTGCCCTGTACTCTGTGCAGTTGGTCTTTAAACACATTCCACATGTCAGATGTGGACTTGCCACAAACAGATGTTCCCAATTAACTCTCCAAGCTCATCTGGTAATTTGCTCCGCTCCAAATTATTGTCCACTCCCCCCCACCTGTATGTTCATACTTAAGATGTCTTATCAAATTTGAGGAGTTACGATCACTGTTTCCTACCTGTTCTCCCACTGAAAGGGCAGTCACTTAGCCAGGGTCATTACCCAACACTAGGTTCAGTATATTCCTTCTTCTCATATAAAAACATAGAACATAAAAATATAATACTGTACAGGCCATGATGTTGTGCCAATCATTTAGCCTACTCAAAAATCAACCCTCTCTTCTGCATAACCATCCATTTTTCTATCACGCATATGCCTATCTAAAAGTTTCTTAAATGCCCCTAATGTATCTGCTTTTACCACCACCCTTGATAGAGCGTTCCAAGTGGCCACAACTATCCGCAAAAATCTCTGACATTCCCCCCTCCCCCACCCCGTCACCTTAAAATTATGCTCCCTGTATTAGCAGTTTCTGCCCTGGAAAAAAATCTCTGGCTCTCCACTCTATCTGTGCCTCTCATCATCTTGTATACCTCTTTCAAGTCATTCATCCTCTTTTGCTCCAAAGAGAAAAGCCCCCAGCTTGCTCAATTGATCTTCATAAAAGATCCCCTCTTGTCCAAGCAGCATCTTGGTGAATGTCCTCCACACACTCTCTAAAACTTCCTATAATGAGGTGATAAACAACTGGACACAATATTCCAAGTGTGGTTAACCAAGGTTTTATACAGTTGGAACATCACCTTTTGGCTCTTGAACTCAATCCCCTGACTAGTGAAGGCTAACACGCCATAAGGCTTCTTAACAACTCTGTCAACACGCATGGCAGCTTTGAGCAATCTATGGATGTGGAACCCAAGGCCCCTCTGTTTCTCCACACTGTTAAGTATCCCACCATTAACCCTCCATTCTGTCTTCAACTTTGACTTTCCAAAATGAATCACCTCACCCTTTTCTGTGTTAGAACTCCATCTGCCACTTCTCAGACCAACTCTGCGTTGTGTCCAGGTCCTGTGCAACCTACAACAACCCTCCCCACTATCCACCATCTAAGAGTTTCTTAAATGCCCCTAATGTATCTGCTTCTGCCAATACCCTGGGCAGGGAATCCCAAGCTGCCACTAATATCCATATAAAAATCTCCGACACCCCTTTGTGTCATCTGCAAACTTACTAACACAGCCCTCCACTTCCTTATCCATCATTAATAAAAACCACGAAGAGTGGGTGTCCCAGAATAGATCCCCACAGAACACCACTAGTCACCGATATCCAGACAGGTTGCTCACCACACAGCAAGTCTCCCTGGATCCCATGCCGCCTGACTTCCTGAACGAGCCTTCCATATGGGAAGGTTAGTTAGGAAGGTTCAATCATTAGGTATTAATATTGACGTAGTAAGATGGATTCAACAGTGGCTGGATGGGAGATGCCAGAGAGTAGTGGTGGATAACTGTTTGTCAGGTTGGAAGCCAGTGACTAGTGGTGTGCCTCAGGGATCTGTACTGGGTCCAATGTTGTTTGTCATATACATTAATGATCTGGATGATGGGGTGGTAAATTGGATTAGTAAGTATGCAGATGATACTAAGGTAGGTGGCGTTGTGGATAATGAAGGAGGTTTTCAAAGCTTGCAGATAGATTTAGGCCAGTTAGAATAGTGGGCTGAACGATGGCAGATGGAGTTTAATGCTGATAAGTGTGAGGTGCTACATTTTGGTAGGAATAATCCAAATAGGACATAAATGGTAGGGCATTGAAGAATGCAGTAGAACAGAGTGATCTAGGAATAATGGTGCATAGTTCTCTGAAGGTGGAATCTCATGTGGATAGGGTGGCGAAGAAAGCTTTTGGTATGTTGACCTTTATAAATTAGGCATTGAGTATAGGAGTTGGGATGTAATGTTAAAATTGTACAAGGCATTGGTAAGGCCGAATTTGGAGTATTGTGTACAGTTCTGGTCACCTGAATTATAGGAAAGATGTCAACAAAATAGTGAGAGTACAGAGAAGATTTACTAGAAATGTTACCTGGGTTTCAGCACCTAAGTTACAGGGAAAGGTTGAACAAGTTAGGTCTTTATTCTTTGGAGCGTAGAAGGTTAAGGGGGAACTTGATAGAGGTATTTAAAATTATGAGGGGGATAGATAGAGTTGACGTGGATAGGCTTTTTCCATTGAGAATAGGAGAGATTCAAACAAGAGGACATGAGTTGAGAGTTAGGGGGCAAAAGTTTAAGGGTAACACAAGGGGGTATTTCTTTACTCAGAGAGTGGTAGCTGTGTGGAATGAGCTTCCAGTAGAAGTGGTAGAGTCAGGTTCGGTATTGTCATTTAAAGTAAAATTGGACAGGTATATGGACAGGAAAGGAATGGAGGGTTATGGGCTGAGTGCGGGTCAGTGGGACTAGGTGAGAGTAAGCATTCAGCACGGACTAGAAGGACCGAGATGGACTGTTTCCGTGCTGTAATTGTTATATGGTTATATGGGATAAAGCAATCCACTGGCTCCCTAAACCTTGTCCACTTTTCTGTCCCGTATTCCTCTGAGTACAGAGGAATCATCCTCTGAGGGTAGTACTGTCAGGATTGCTGCCTGTGCTATGTGCTAACGAGCGCAAGAATAGCATGATCAGGCATATTAATGTGTGGCTGAGAGACTGGTGTAGGGGGCAGGGCTTTGGGTTCCTGGATCACTGGGGCCTCTTCTGGGGGGGGGGGGTACGTTCAGGACAAAAAGGACAGGTTACACCTGAACCCAAAGGGGTCCAATGTCCTGGCAGGCAGGTTTAACTGTTCGGGAGTGTTTAAATAATTTGGCGGGGGATGGGAACCGGAGTGATAGGGCTGAAGAAAGGGAAAACAGAAATAAATCAAAGATGGTGTGCAACAGAGATGATAGAAAGGACAGGCAGGAGATGAGGCATAGTCACAGCCAGTGGGATGAGTTACAGGGCAATAGAGGCATGGTGCAGTTAAACCAGAAAGCAACAAATACTGGACTGAAAGTGCTGTATTTGAATGCACGCAGCATAAGATCTTGAAATTCAGCTACAGGTTGGCAAGAATGGCGTTGTGGCCATCTCTGAAACTTGGCTAAAGGATGGCTGCCATTGGGAGCTGAACATCCAAGGACATTTGGTGTATCGGAAAGATAGGTTAGTAGGCAGAGGGTGTGGTGTGGCCCTGTGTATAAGAAATAGTATTAAATCATTAGAAAGGGATGACATTGGATTGGAAGGTGTAGAGTCTCTATGGGTTGAGTTAAGAAATGGAAAGAGTAAAAGGACCCTAATGGCAGTTGTATACAGGCCTCCAAACAGCAGCTGGGATGTGGATTACAAATCATAGTAGGAGATAGAAAAGGCATTTCAGAAAGGCAATGTCATGATAATCATTGGGGATTTTAACATGAAAGTGGATTGGGAAAACCAGGCCAGTACTGGACCTCAAGAGAGAGCATTTGTAGAATGTCTAAGGGATGGCTTTTTAGAACAGCTTGTTGAGGAAACTAGGGGATCGGCTGTGCTGGATTGGGTGTTTTGCAATGATCCAAAAATGTTAGAGAGCTTAAGGTTAAGGAGCCTCTAGGGAACAGTGATCACAATATGATTGAGTTCACTTTGAAATTTGAGAAAAAGAAACTAAATTCCAATGTGTCAGTATTTCAGTGGAATAAAGGAAATTACAATGGCATGACAGGGGAACTGGCCCAAGTTGACTTGAAAGGGACACCAGCAGGAAGGACAACAGAGCAGCAATGGCAGAGTTTCTGCAAAAAATGAGGGAAGTGCAAGACAGGTATATTCCAAATAAGAAGAAATTTTCAAAGGGAAGAAGGACACTACCGTGGCTGACAAGTGAAGTCAGAGCCAAAGTAAAAGCAAAAGAGAGGGTATACAATGAAGCCAAAGCTAGTGGCAAGATGGAGGATTGGGAGGCTTTTAAAAACTTGCAGAAGGAAACTAAGAAGGTCATTAGGAAGGAAAAGATAGATTATGAAAGGAAGCTGGCGACTAATATCAAAGAACATACTAAAAGCTTTTTTAAGTACATAAAGGGTAAAAGAAAATCAAGGGTAGATATAGGATCAATACCAGACATCCCACCTCTCCCGGAAGTTCCGGGAGTCTTCCGCATATTGATAGTGGCTCCCTGACACCTGCAAATTATATACAATATCCCAGAAATCTATTTTTTTGAGAGCGAGCGAGTGGGAGGGAGAGAGGGAGAAGGAGAGAGGGAGAGGGAGAGGGAGAGGGAAGGGAGAGGGATAGGGGGTGGGAGGGAGAGAGAGAGAGAGTAACAGATGTAGCAAGAGAGTGACAGAGAGAGCATCCTGATTGGTCTCTCTTTGTGCTAAGTAGACCTATCAGTTTTCTCTGTGGGCGGGCAGATCAAGGCAGATGCAAGAGAACAGTTCCACTTGTCTCAACTAACCTTGAAAGACTGGTGCCAAACGACAAAAGTTTGCCAGTTAATGAGTTCTGGGGGAAGCTGTCGAAAGTAAAATCTGTGAGCACAGGACAGTTAAGATTCAAAGAGCTCTTCCAGTGATGAAGCTGCTTTTGGCGCTGCCAACTTCTGATTCTGATGTAGAAAGGGCATTCAGCATGGCCCATCATATTAAGATAGAATTCAGAGGTCAGCTGTCTCTCAAAACACTTGTGAATCTGATGTCTTGCAAAATTAACAAATTCATTGACACAGATCGCTATGAGGTTGAGACCTCCAGCAAAATGCTCAAATCTGACAAGCAAGCCACATCACAGTACAAGGAAAGTTTGCAAAAGAAATAGAAAAGCTATTTGCATTAGCATTTAGCTATTAGCACTGAGACTGGCAACAAAATACTCAACAAGGAAAAAACAAGGATCGACTAGTCTTATACTCACTGGAATGGATCGACTAGGCTTATACTCACTGGAATGGATCGACTTGGCTTATACTCACTGGAATGGATCGACTAGGCTTATACTCACTGGAATGGATCGACTAGGCTTATACTCACTGGAATGGATCGACTGAGCTTATACTCACTGGAAGGATCGACTAGGCTAATACTCACTGGAATGGATCGACTAGGCTTATACTCACTGGAAGGATCGACTAGGCTTATACTCACTGGAATGGATCGACTAGGCTTATACTCACTGGAATGGATCGACTGGGCTTATACTCACTGGAAGGATCGACTAGGCTTATACTCACGGGAATGGATCGACTAGGCTAATACTCACACGAATGGATCGACTAGGCTTATACTCACTGGAATGGATCGACTAGGCTTATACTCACTGGAATGGATCGTCTGGGCTAATACCCACTGGAATGGATCGACTAGGCTAATACTCACTGGAATGGATCGACTAGGCTTATACTCACTGGAATGGATCGACTCGGCTTATACTCACTGGAATGGATCGACTGGGCTTATACTCACTGGAATGGATCGACTGGGCTTATACTCACTGGAATGGATCGACTAGGCTTATACTCACTGGAATGGATCGACTAGGCTTATACTCACTGGAATGGATCGACTAGGCTTATACTCACTGGAATGGATCGACTAGGCTAATACTCACTGGAATGGATCGACTTGGCTTATACTCACTGGAATGGATCGACTAGGCTTATACTCACTGGAATGGATCGACTGGGCTTATACTCACTGGAATGGATCGACTAGGCTTATACTCACTGGAATGGATCGACTAGGCTTATACTCACTGGAATGGATCGACTAGGCTTATACTCACTGGAATGGATCGACTAGGCTAATACTCACTGGAATGGATCGACTGGGCTTATACTCACTGGAAGGATCGACTAGGCTTATACTCACTGGAATGGATCGACTAGGCTTATACTCACTGGAAGGATCGACTAGGCCTATACTCACTGGAATGGATCGACTAGGCTTATACTCACTGGAAGGATCGACTAGGCCTATACTCATTGGAATGGATCGACTAGGCTTATACTCACTGGAATGGATCGACTAGGCCTATACTCACTGGAATGGATCGACTAGGCTAATACTCACTGGAATGGATCGACTAGGCTTATACTCACTGGAATGGATCGACTAGGCTAATACTCACTGGAATGGATCGACTAGGCTAATACTGGAATGGATCGACTAGGCTAATACTCACTGGAATGGATCGACTAGGCTTATACTCACTGGAATGGATCGACTAGGCTTATACTCACTGGAAGGATCGACTAGGCCTATACTCACTGGAATGGATCGACTAGGCTAATACTCACTGGAATGGATCGACTAGGCTAATACTCACTGGAATGGATCGACTAGGCTTATACTCACTGGAATGGATCGACTAGGCTAATACTCACTGGAATGGATCGACTAGGCTTATACTCACTGGAATGGATCGACTAGGCTTATACTCACTGGAATGGATCGACTAGGCTAATACTCACTGGAATGGATCGACTAGGCTTATACTCACTGGAATGGATCGACTAGGCTAATACTCACTGGAATGGATCGACTAGGCTAATACTCACTGGAATGGATCGACTAGGCTAATACTCACTGGAATGGATCGACTAGGCTTATACTCACTGGAATGGATCGACTAGGCCTATACTCACTGGAAGGATCGACTAGGCCTATACTCACTGGAATGGATCGACTAGGCCTATACTCACTGGAATGGATCGACTAGGCTAATACTCACTGGAATGGATCGACTTGGCTTATACTCACTGGAATGGATCGACTAGGCTTATACTCACTGGAATGGATCGACTAGGCTTATACTCACTGGAATGGATCGACTAGGCTTATACTCACTGGAATGGATCGACTGGGCTTATACTCACTGGAATGGATCGACTAGGCTAATACTCACTGGAATGGATCGACTAGGCTTATACTCACTGGAATGGATTGACTAGGCTTATACTCACTGGAATGGATCGACTAGGCTTATACTCACTGGAAGGATCGACTAGGCTAATACTCACTGGAAGGATCGACTAGGCTAATACTCACTGGAATGGATCGACTAGGCTTATACTCACTGGAATGGATCGACTGGGCTAATACTCACTGGAATGGATCGACTAGGCTTATACTCACTGGAATGGATCGACTAGGCTTATACTCACTGGAATGGATCGACTAGGCTTATACTCACTGGAATGGATCGACTTGGCTTATACTCACTGGAATGGATCGATTAGGCTTATACTCACTGGAATGGATCGACTAGGCTTATACTCACTGGAATGGATCGACTAGGCTTATACTCACTGGAATGGATCGACTAGGCTTATACTCACTGGAATGGATCGACTAGGCTTATACTCACTGGAAGGATCGACTAGGCCTATACTCACTGGAATGGATCGACTAGGCCTATACTCACTGGAATGGATCGACTAGGCTTATACTCACTGTAATGGATCGACTAGGCTAATACTCACTGGAATGGATCGACTAGGCTTATACTCACTGGAATGGATCGACTAGGCTAATACTCACTGGAATGGATCGACTAGGCTAATACTCACTGGAATGGATCGACTAGGCTTATACTCACTGGAATGGATCGACTAGGCTTATACTCACTGGAAGGATCGACTAGGCCTATACTCACTGGAATGGATCGACTAGGCTAATACTCACTGGAATGGATCGACTAGGCTAATACTCACTGGAATGGATCGACTAGGCTTATACTCACTGGAATGGATCGACTAGGCTAATACTCACTGGAATGGATCGACTAGGCTTATACTCACCGGAATGGATCGACTAGTCTTATACTCACTGGAATGGATCGACTAGGCTAATACTCACTGGAATGGATCGACTAGGCTTATACTCACTGGAATGGATCGACTAGGCTAATACTCACTGGAATGGATCGACTATGCTTATACTCACTGGAATGGATCGACTAGGCTAATACTCACTGGAATGGATCGACTAGGCTTATACTCACTGGAATGGATCGACTAGGCCTATACTCACTGGAAGGATCGACTAGGCCTATACTCACTGGAATGGATCGACTAGGCCTATACTCACTGGAATGGATCGACTAGGCTAATACTCACTGGAATGGATCGACTTGGCTTATACTCACTGGAATGGATCGACTAGGCTTATACTCACTGGAATGGATCGACTAGGCTTATACTCACTGGAATGGATCGACTAGGCTTATACTCACTGGAATGGATCGACTGGGCTTATACTCACTGGAATGGATCGACTAGGCTAATACTCACTGGAATGGATCGACTAGGCTTATACTCACTGGAATGGATCGACTAGGCTTATACTCACTGGAATGGATCGACTAGGCTTATACTCACTGGAAGGATCGACTAGGCTAATACTCACTGGAAGGATCGACTAGGCTAATACTCACTGGAATTGATCGACTAGGCTTATACTCACTGGAATGGATCGACTGGGCTAATACTCACTGGAATGGATCGACTAGGCTTATACTCACTGGAATGGATCGACTAGGCTTATACTCACTGGAATGGATCGACTAGGCTTATACTCACTGGAATGGATCGACTTGGCTTATACTCACTGGAATGGATCGATTAGGCTTATACTCACTGGAATGGATCGACTAGGCTAATACTCACTGGAATGGATCGACTAGGCTTATACTCACGGGAATGGATCGACTAGGCTTATACTCACTGGAATGGATCGACTAGGCTTATACTCACTGGAATGGATCGACTAGGCTAATACTCACTGGAATGGATCGACTAGGCTTATACTCACTGGAATGGATCGACTAGGCTTATACTCACTGGAATGGATCGACTAGGCTTATACTCACTGGAATGGATCGACTAGGCTTATACTCACTGGAATGGATCGACTAGGCGAGATGCAGGAAGATTGTTTCCAATGTTGAGGAAGTCCAGAATGAGGGGTCACAGTTTAAGGATAAAGGGGAAGCCTTTTAGGACCGAGATGAGGAAAAACTTCTTCACACAGAGAGTGGTGAATCTGTGGAATTCTCTGCCACAGGAAACAGTTGAGGCCGGTTCATTGGCTATATTTAAGAGGGAGTTAGATATGGCCCTTGTGGCTAAAGGGATCAGGGGGTATGGAGAGAAAGCAGGTACAGGGTTCTGAGTTGGATGATCAGCCATGATCATACTGAATGGTGGTGCAGGCTCAAAGGGCTGAATGGCCTACTCCTACAACTATTTTCTATGTTTCTATGTTTAATATATATATGTATGTGTAAATAGTTTCAATATGTGATCAAATAAATTGTTGTATTCTTTCATAATCAAATGTCCTGTATACATACACCCTTGGTGGTCAACCGGGGGGCGTGGAGGAATATGGGGTTGCGGGGGTCAGGGGTGGTCCCTGAAATAAGTTTTTGCAGGGTGGAATGTCTGCAATACAAAATCACGCTGGAGATATTGTAATGAGAGACGCAGAGATGGCAGAGGAACTGAATGTGTATTTTGCATCAGTCTTCACAGTGGAAGACATCTGCAGTATACCGGAAATTCAAGAGTGTCAGGGAAGTGAAGTGTGTGCAGTGAAAATTCCGACTGAGAAGGTGCTCGGGGTGCTTAATGGTCTGAGGGTGGATAAATCTCCTGGACCTGAAGGAAGTAGCTGAAGAGATTGCAGAGGCATTAACAATGATCTTTCAAGAATTGATAGATTCTGGCATTGTATCAGATGACTAGAAAATTGCAAATGTTACTCTGCTATTTAAGAAGGGTGGGAGGCAGCAGAAAGGAAACTATAGACCTATTAGTCTGACATCAGTGGTTGGGAAGTTGTTGGAATCGATTGTTAGCGATGAGATTACGGAATACCTGGAGGCACATGACAAGATAGGCCAAAGCCAGCATGGTTTCCTGAAAGGAAAATTCTGTCTGACAAATCTACTGCAATATTTTGAGGAAATTACAAGTAGGGTCGACAAAGGAGATGCAGTAGATGTGGCATAGTTGGATTTTCAGAAGGCCTTTGACAAGGTACCCCACATGAGGCTGCTTAGCAAGATAAAAACCCATGGAATTACATGGAAATTACTAGATGGGTGGAGCATTGGCTGATCAACAGAAAACAGAGAGTGGGAATAAAGGGATCCTTTTCTGGCTGGCTGCTGGTTACCTTTACTGGTTGGGACCACTGCTTTTTACAATGTATGTCAATGGTTTGGACTATGGTATTAATGGATTTGTGGCTAAATTTGCTGATGATACAAAGATAGGTGGAGGAGCGAGTTGTGTTGAGGAAACAGTGAGGCTGTAGAGAGACTTAGATAGTTTAGGGGAATGGGTAAAGAAGTGGCAAGTGAAATACAATGTTGGAAAGTGTATGGTCGTGCACTTTGGTGGAAGAAATAAATGGGCAGACTATTATTCAGATGGGGAGAGAATTCAAAATGCAGAGATGCAAGAGGGACTTGGGAGTCCTTGTGCAGGATACCCTAAAGGTTAACCTCCAGGTTTGAGTTGGTGGTGAAGAAGGCAAATGCAAAGCTGGCATTCATTTCTAGAGGTACAGAATATAAGAGCAGGGATGTGATGTTGAGGCTCTATAAGGTACTCGTGAGACCACACGGAGTATTGTGCGCAGTTTTGGGCTCCTTATTTTAGAAAGGATATACTGACATTAGAGAGGGTTCAGAGAAGATTCATGAGAATGATTCCAGGAATGAAAGGGTTACTGTATGAGGAATATCTGGCAACTCTTGGGCTGCATTCCTTGGAGTTCAGGAGAACGAGGGGGGATCTCATAGAAACATTCCAAATGTTAAAAAGCCTGAACAGATTAGATATGGCAAAGTTATATCCCATGGTAGGGGAGTCTAGGACAAGAGGGCACAACTTCAGGATTGAAGGACATCCATTTAGATGCGGAGAAATTTTTTTAGCCAGAGGGTGGTAAATCTGTGGAATTTGTTGCCACGAACAGCTGTGAAGGCCAAGTCATTGGGTGCATTTAAGGCAGAGATAGATAGGTTCTTGATTAGCCTGGGAATCAAAGGGTATGGGGAGAAGGTAGGGGAGTGGGGATGACTGCAAGAATTGGATCAGCCCATGATTGAATGGTAGAGCAGAATCAATGGGCTGAATGGCCTACTTCTGCTCCTACATCTTATGGTCTTATATTTGTTCTTTCTTCCTCTTGACTAGGTAAACCCCTGCCAAGCTAATTTAAACCCTCGCAAATAGCAGCAGCAAATGAGAATATTGGTTCCTCTCCAGTTCTCATGTACAGATCAAAGGAGATTTCAATGATCCAAGAACATGAAATCCTGCACCAGTTTGTCAGTCACACATTCATCTCTTCTATCTTTCTATTTCTGTATTGACTATTATATGGTACCAGCAATAAACCAGCGATTACTACCTACAATGATCTACCTTTCACCCTGTTTTCTAATTCCTCATACTCGGATCTTCCCCCCTTTCAACCTATGTCATTGGTGCCAACATGCACAACAACCTGTCTGCTCACCCCACTGCTTGAGAATGTTCTGTAGTCATTCTGAAACATCCTTCAACCTGGCACCCAGGAAGCAAAGCACCATCCTGGCATCCTTTCGCAACCAGTGGTTCTCCAGTCCGTTTCCCTATCTATCGAGTCTCCTATCAGTATTGTTCTGCATGACTTTACCTTTCCTGCTGAGCCTCAGAGCCAGCCACAGTGCCACCCAAACGGATACTACTGCTGAGCCCTGACAGGTGCTCTCCCCACCCCCAGCAGTTTCCAAACGTGTTGCAGAGAGTGATGCCCACAAAGGGACTCTGTACTGTCCTCGAGGCAGCCCACAGAGAAGTCATCACCCTGACACAGTGGCATCCAGAAAACAACCTCTCCCTCAATATCGCAAAAACAAAAGAGCTGGTTGTGGATTACAGGGGGAATGGAGACAGGCTAACCCCTATTGACATCAATGGATCTGGGTTGGAGAGGATGAACAGTTTCAAGTTCATCACCAAGGACCCCACTTGGTCTGTACACACCAGCCAAGTGGTGGAAAAAGCACAACAGTGCCTCTTTCACCTCAGACGGTTGAAGAAGTTTGGCATGAGTCTCCAAATCCTAAGAACTCTCTAGAGGGACACAATTGAGAGCATCCTGACTGGCTGTATCACTGCCTGGCATCGGAACTGTACTTCCCTTAATCGCAGGACCCTGCAGAGAGTGGTGTGGACGGCCCAGTGCATTTGTGGATGTGAACATCCCACTATTCAGAATATTTACAGAGACAGGTGCATAAAAAGGGCCTGAAGGATCATTGGGGACCCCAGTTACCCCAACCACAAACTGTTCCAGTTGCTACTGTCTGGGAAACGGTACTTCAGCATAAAAGCCAGGATCAACAGGCACCAGGACAGCTTCTTCCACTAGACCATCGGACTGATAAATCACACTGACACAATTGTATTTCTAAGCTATATTGACTGTTCTATTTATTATGAAATACTATAAATTGCACATTGCACATTCAGACATTGTGAAGGATGTAAGAAATAAAGTCAATTCAATTCTTCCCCTTGTCTCGCCTGGTGGCCACCCAACTATCTGCAGCCTGTACCTTAGGTGTAACCTGCTCACTAAAACACTTGTCTATGATGCTCTCAGCATACTGAATTCCAGTTCTGTCAGTCAGGAAAGTTGGGTACAATTCCTACAGGTCATTGGGAACACTGCTGGCTGGCTCCCTGTCTTCCACATCCTGCGGGAAGAGCAGACTATTGCCCTTACTGACATCCCAGCTACTCTAATAAAAACAATAATTCTTACAAAAACCTTGCCTGCTCTAACTTGCTCAGCCTCCTCCTCACTGAAGCCTACTGCTCAAACGTGGACACTCCATTTTGGTAAAGTATCATGGAAGAAATAATGGAACAACTAACAATTGTTGGAAAAATGTCAGAATTCATTGCAAAATAAGTAATAGAGCATAAGAAGAATAGATGGCGGTAGGAGAGCCATGAAATGGTTCGTACTGCAGTGTCATGGCTCCAGACTATCCTGACCTTGTGTGGAGTTTGTATGTTCTGCCTGGTGTCTGTGAGGATTTCTCCCCACAGGCCAAAGATGTGCTGGCTGATATGTTAATTGATCACTGTAAATTGAAGGAAACTCCTGTCACCGGGAGCTATGGTGCAGCACTTTCATTAATAACAGATGCCATTTCCAATTAAAGGGCAGAGAGTCAGTGAGCCTCAATCACTTTACGGAACGTGCAATCAACAAGGAATTCTATGGATTATTGGAAGGATTCCATAATACTCCAGAGAGCTGAGATAAGGATCGTGACTGATATTACAAGACTGATGTGGATGCACATGAAACGGTTAACATGTTGTGAAGTCTCTATTGCTAAAAGCAGGAGATGACAAGTAGCAGTGAAAACTACGTCCTTGGGAGGCTCTGTGGAGCCAGGAGACCGTGACCTTCCTTCTGGAAGCCATAGACACTTCAGCTTTGAGTATCGGTGACAAGTTCATCACACACACCCTGCTGGCTCACGTAACAGCTGTTCTGGAGGCAAAGGAGATCACTAAAAAAAATTGCTGCTTCCATGTCTCACATGTGACTCAGCCTAGAAATCAAGATGCTGCCACATGGGAGCAGCTTGGAAGAATCAGAGATTTATTGACAAGAACAGCATTGCCCATCCCTAGTACATCCCATAAGGTACAGATGAACCACGACAGTGCTCCTAGTGATGGTGCTCCCCCAGTGCAATTAGAGAAGGAGTTCCAGCAAAGATGAAGGACCACCATTGTATTTCCGGGTCTGAATGCTGTGTGGATGGAATCTGCTGCCTTTTCCCTTCTTGATTATCAAGATCATAGGCTAGGGAGGAGCTATCAGGATAGCTTGGGCAAGTAGATAGTATACAGTCAGTGGTGGTGGAGGGAATGAATGTTTAGGGAAGTTAAAAGGGTGCCAATCAAGTGGGCTATTTTATCCTGGAAGGTGTCCTGTTTGTTGAGAATTGCTGAAGCAGTACTCATACAGCAAGTGGAAAGTCTTCCACCACACTCCTGACTTGTGGCATTGCAGATGGTGGAAAGATCTTGGGGTATTAGGAGCTGCAAGATACCCAGCCTCTGACCTGCTCTTCGAAACAGGGTATTTATGTTGCAGTCGGGCTGAGCTTCTTGTGGATTGTGATGCATCAAGTTGTAGGTTAATTGGTCATTGGAAGTTGTCCTGTGATTAGGCTAGGATTAAATCAGAGGATTGCTGGGCAGCTCTCCATGTGGGTGAGCTCAACAATGGGGAGGGCTTTACCTGTGATAGACCTTTTGTAGGCTTTTCCATTCAAGACATTGGTGTTTTCATACCAGGGGGAGGGGGAAATCCAAAATGACAGAAGACAGGAGGGGACTCCCTCCCCCTCCTACTTTCCTTTCAGTTAGTCCTGACGAAGGGTCTCGGCCCAAAACGTCGACAGTGCTTCTTCCTATAGATGCTGCCTGGCCTGCTGCGTTCCACCAGTATTTTGTGTGTGTTGCTTGAATTTCCAGCGTCTGCAGATTTCCTCGTGTTTGCGTCAATAATCAGCTCCTTGGTCTTGCTGACATTGACAGAGAGGTTGTTGCTGTGGCACCACTCAGCCAGATTTTTAACCTCCCTCCTATATGCTGATTTGTCACCACCTTTGATTCGGTCAGTGACAGTGGTGTTGTCAGCAAACTTAAATATCGCATTGGAGCTGTGTTTAGCTACACAGTCATAAGTGTAAAGTAAAGCAGGGGGGAAGCAGACAGCTTTGTGGTGATGGAGATTGTGGGAAGAAGTTGTTGCCAATCCAAACAGACTGGGATCTAAACACATTCAAGGAATTATGGATCTGTATTCCCAAATCCCTTTGTTCTATCACACACTTGTCTGCATTAAATGTGGAGCCACGGTAGCGTAGCAGTTAGCCTGATGCTTGGAGTTTAGAGTTCAATTCTGGTGCCGGCCGTAAGGAGTTTGTACCAGTGCATGTGTTTCCTCCAGCTGCTCCAGTTTCCTCTCACACTCCAAAGACCAGCAGGTTAGTTGCTCATTATAAGTTGTCCTGTGAACAGGCAAGGGTTACGTAGGTGGGCTGCTGGGCAGTGCTGCTCACTTGGGCTGGAAGGGAATGTTCCCGAAATAAATAAATTCCATCTGCCATTTTCCAGCCCCTTTTCCCAGCTGGTCCAGATTCCACCACAAGCTTACACATCTTTCCTTGCTAACCACCATACCCCAATCTGCAAATCTGATGATCATGTAATATATTGAAAGGCACTGAGTTACTGTGAAAATCAATAAATAGTAAAATGTAAAAAGTTGAAAGATTATGGAAAAGTAGAAAGAAAGGCAATAGCTTGGTGACAATCATGAACCTCATTTCCCCATTCCAAAAGGACTTTAATGCCAACATAGTGTTCATGAAATATCATTACTGTTGTAGCATGGGGAAATAGTAAAACGGCAGCCAATTTGTACTCCAACCATTATTAAACCTCAAAATGGATTGTGAACCAATGATTGCCCACCCTCTCAAGCCCAGCTGAATCATTGATGGAAAAGCCAAGAAAGGAAGCAACAGATGTTTTTCTGAAAGATTTGCTGTGTGATTGCCTGAATTGGAACCATAGTACATCAGTTAAGACATGCAGAGTGAAGCAAGCTTTATGGGAATTTAAAAATGAACTTATATTTCTGCAGCCCCACATTATTCCAAAGCACTAGTGACACTGGACTATGGTCTTTAAGTCTGCTCCGAAATTCATTGAGATCACAGTTGATCTTCCACTTCAATAGTATTTAACTCCACTTTTCCCATTCCACTTGAATCCCTATGGAACTATAGAGATCTGCGCGATCAGAGCGACAGGGGCACATAACAGTTTGTGTGAGTCTTCACAGTGGCAGTAATCAGGGTCATACCCAGACACTGACTGTAAGGAGTTGGCAAGATTTCCCCTAGACCACGTGAGTTTCCTCCAGGTGCTTCAATTTCTCCCTACATTTCAAAGATGTTACAAGGATTAGTAAGGTGTGGACATGCTATGTTGGAGTGGGTTAGTAAGGTGTGGACATGCTATATTGGAGAGTGTTAGTAAGGTGTGGACATGCTATATTGGAGAGGGTTAGTATGGTGCGGACATGCTATGTTGGAGAGAGTTAGTAAACTGTGGACATGCTATGTTGGAGAGGGTTAGTAAACTGTGGACATGCTATGTTGGAGAGTGTTAGTAAGGTGTGGACATGCTATATTGGAGAGGGTTAGTAAGAAGTGGACATGCTATATTGGAGAGGGTTAGTAAGAAGTGGACATGCTATATTGGAGAGGGTTAGTAAGAAGTGGACATGCTATGTTGGAGAGGGTTAGTAAACTGTGGACATGCTATGTTGGAGAGTGTTAGTAAGGTGTGGACATGCTATATTGGAGAGGGTTAGTAAGAAGTGGACATGCTATGATGGAGAGGGTTAGTAAACTGTGGACATGCTATATTGGAGAGGGTTAGTAAGGTGTGGACATGCTATATTGGAGAGTGTTAGAAAGGTGTGGACATGCAATATTGGAGAGGGTTAGTAAGAAGTGGACATGCTATGTTGGAGAGGGTTAGTAAGGTGTGGACATGCTATATTGGAGAGTGTTAGTAAGGTGTGGACATGCTATGTTGGAGAGGGTTAGTATGGTGTGGACATGCTATATTGGAGAGTGTTAGTAAGGTGTGGACATGCTATGTTGGAGAGGGTTAGTAAGGTGTGGACATGCTATGTTGGAGAGGGTTAGTAAGAAGTGGACATGCTATGTTGGAGAGGGTTAGTAAGAAGTGGACATGCTATATTGGAGAGGGTTAGTAAGAAGTGGACATGCTATATTGGAGAGGGTTAGTAAACTGTGGACATGCTATGTTGGAGAGGGTTAGTAAACTGTGGACATGCTATGTTGGAGAGTGTTAGTAAGGTGTGGACATGCTATATTGGAGAGGGTTAGTAAGAAGTGGACATGCTATATTGGAGAGGGTTAGTAAGAAGTGGACATGCTATATTGGAGAGGGTTAGTAAGAAGTGGACATGCTATGTTGGAGAGGGTTAGTAAACTGTGGACATGCTATGTTGGAGAGGGTTAGTAAACTGTGGACATGCTATATTGGAGAGGGTTAGTAAGGTGTGGACATGCTATATTGGAGAGTGTTAGAAAGGTGTGGACATGCAATATTGGAGAGGGTTAGTAAGAAGTGGACATGCTATATTGGAGAGGGTTAGTAAGAAGTGGACATGCTATATTGGAGAGGGTTAGTAAGAAGTGGACATGCTATGTTGGAGAGGGTTAGTAAACTGTGGACATGCTATGTTGGAGAGTGTTAGTAAGGTGTGGACATGCTATATTGGAGAGGGTTAGTAAGAAGTGGACATGCTATGATGGAGAGGGTTAGTAAACTGTGGACATGCTATATTGGAGAGGGTTAGTAAGGTGTGGACATGCTATATTGGAGAGTGTTAGAAAGGTGTGGACATGCAATATTGGAGAGGGTTAGTAAGAAGTGGACATGCTATGTTGGAGAGGGTTAGTAAGGTGTAGACATGCTATATTGGCGCGGGTTAGTAAGGTGTGGACATGCTATGTTGGAGAGGGTTAGTATGGTGTGGACATGCTATATTGGAGAGTGTTAGTAAGGTGTGGACATGCTATGTTGGAGAGGGTTAGTAAGGTGTGGACATGCTATGTTGGAGAGGGTTAGTAAGAAGTGGACATGCTATGTTGGAGAGGGTTAGTAAGAAGTGGACATGCTATATTGGAGAGGGTTAGTATGGTGTGGACATGCTATATTGGAGAGTGTTAGTAAGGTGTGGACATGCTATGTTGGAGAGGGTTAGTAAGATGTGGACATGCTATGTTGGAGAGGGTTAGTAAGATGTGGACATGCTATGTTGGAGAGGGTTAGTAAGGTGTGGACATGCTATGTTGGAGAGGGTTAGTAAGAAGTGGACATGCTATGTTGGAGAGGGTTAGTAAGAAGTGGACATGCTATATTGGAGAGGGTTAGTAAGGTGTGGACATGCTATGTTGGAGAGGGTTAGTAAGAAGTGGACATGCTATATTGGAGAGGGTTAGTAAGATGTGGACATGCTATGTTGGAGAGGGTTAGTAAGATGTGGACATGCTATGTTGGAGAGGGTTAGTAAGGTGTGGACATGCTATGTTGGAGAGGGTTAGTAAGAAGTGGACATGCTATGTTGGAGAGGGTTAGTAAGAAGTGGACATGCTATATTGGAGAGGGTTAGTAAGGTGTGGACATGCTATGTTGGAGAGGGTTAGTAAGAAGTGGACATGCTATATTGGAGAGGGTTAGTAAGAAGTGGACATGCTATATTGGAGAGGGTTAGTAAGAAGTGGACATGCTATGTTGGAGAGGGTTAGTAAACTGAAGACATGCTATGTTGGAGAGTGTTAGTAAGGTGTGGACATGCTATATTGGAGAGGGTTAGTAAGAAGTGGACATGCTATGATGGAGAGGGTTAGTAAACTGTGGACATGCTATATTGGAGAGGGTTAGTAAGGTGTGGACATGCTATATTGGAGAGTGTTAGAAAGGTGTGGACATGCAATATTGGAGAGGGTTAGTAAGAAGTGGACATGCTATGTTGGAGAGGGTTAGTAAGAAGTGGACATGCTATGTTGGAGAGGGTTAGTAAGGTGCGGACATGCTATATTGGAGAGGGTTAGTAAGGTGTGGACATGCTATGATGGCGCGGGTTAGTAAGGTGTGGACATGCTATGTTGGCGCGGGTTAGTAAGGTGTGGACATGCTATGTTGGAGAGGGTTAGTAAGGTGTGGACATGCTATGTTGGAGAGTGTTAGTAAGGTGTGGACATGCTATATTGGAGAGGGTTAGTAAGGTGTGGACATGCTATGTTGGAGAGGGTTAGTAAGGTGTGGACATGCTATATTGGAGAGTGTTAGTAAGGTGTGGACATGCTATATTGGAGATGGTTAGTAAGGTGTGGACATGCTATGTTGGAGAGGGTTAGTAAGGTGTGGACATGCTATATTGGAGAGTGTTAGTAAAGTGTGGACATGCTATATTGGAGATGGTTAGTAAGGTGTGGACATGCTATGTTGGAGAGGGTTAGTAAGGTGTGGACATGCTATATTGGAGAGTGTTAGTAAGGTGTGGACATGCTATATTGGAGATGGTTAGTAAGGTGTGGACATGCTATGTTGGAGAGGGTTAGTAAGGTGTGGACATGCTATATTGGAGAGTGTTAGTAAAGTGTGGACATGCTATATTGGAGAGGGTTAGTAAGGTGTGGACATGCTATATTGGAGAGTGTTAGTAAAGTGTGGACATGCTATATTGGAGAGGGTTAGTAAGGTGTGGACATGCTATATTGGAGCGGGTTAGTAAGGTGTGGACATGCTATATTGGAGAGTGTTAGTAAGGTGTGGACATGCTATATTGGAGATGGTTAGTAAGGTGTGGACATGCTATGTTGGAGAGGGTTAGTAAGGTGTGGACATGCTATGTTGGAGAGGGTTAGTAAGGTGTGGACATGCTATATTGGAGAGGGTTGTAAGCTGCGGACATGCTATGTTGGAGAGGGTTAGTAAGCTGCGGACATGCTATTTGGAGAGGGTTAGTAGGGTGTGGACATGCTATATTGGAGATGGTTAGTAAAGTGTGGACATACTATGTTGGAGAGTGTTAGTAAGGTGTGGACATGCTATGTTGGAGAGGGTTAGTAAGGTGTGGACATGCTATGTTGGAGAGGGTTAGTAAGCTGCGGACATGCTATTTGGAGAGGGTTAGTAAGCTGCGGACATGCTATATTGCAGAGGGTTAGTAAGGTGTGGACATGCTATATTTGAGAGGGTTAGTAAGGTGTGGACATGCTATGTTGGAGAGGGTTAGTAAGGTGTGGACATACTATGTTGGAGAGGGTTAGTAAGGTGTGGACATGCTATGTTGGAGAGTGTTAGTAAGGTGTGGACATACTATGTTGGAGAGGGTTAGTAAGGTGTGGACATGCTATGTTGGAGAGTGTTAGTAAGGTGTGGACATGCTATGTTGGAGAGGGTTAGTAAAGTGTGGACATGCTATGTTGGAGAGTGTTAGTAAGGTGTGGACATACTATGTTGGAGAGTTTTAGTAAGGTGTGGACATGCTATATTGGAGATGGTTAGTAAAGTGTGGACATGCTATGTTGGAGAGTGTTAGTAAGGTGTGGACATGCTATATTGGAGATGGTTAGTAAAGTGTGGACATGCTATGTTGGAGAGTGTTAGTAAGGTGTGGACATGCTATATTGGAGATGGTTAGTAAAGTGTGGACATGCTATGTTGGAGAGTGTTAGTAAGGTGTGGACATGCTATATTGGAGATGGTTAGTAAAGTGTGGACATACTATGTTGGAGAGTTTTAGTAAGGAGTGGACATGCTATATTGGAGAGGGTTGGTAAGGTGTGGACATGCTATGTTGGAGAGGGTTAGTAAGGTGTGGACATGCTATGTTGGAAAGGGTTGGTAAGGTGTGGACATGCTATGTTGGAGAGGGTTAGTAAGGTGTGGACATGCTATGTTGGAGAGGGTTAGTATGGTGTGGACATGCTATATTGGAGCGGGTTAGTAAGGTGTGGACATGCTATATTGGAGAGGGTTAGTAAGGTGTGGACATGCTATATTGGAGAGTGTTAGTAAGGTGTGGACATGCTATATTGGAGAGGGTTAGTAAGGTGTGGACATGCTATATTGGAGAGTGTTAGTAAAGTGTGGACATGCTATGTTGGAGTGGGTTAGTAAGGTGTGGACATGCTATATTGGAGAGTGTTAGTAAGGTGTGGACATGCTATGTTGGAGAGGGTTAGTAAGGTGTGGAAATGCTATATTGGAGAGTGTTAGTAAGGTGTGGACATGCTATATTGGAGAGTGTTAGTAAGGTGTGGACATGCTATATTGGAGAGTGTTAGTAAGGTGTGGACATGCTATGTTGGAGAGGGTTAGTAAGGTGTGGAAATGCTATATTGGAGAGTGTTAGTAAGGTGTGGACATGCTATATTGGAGAGTGTTAGTAAGGTGTGGACAAGCTATATTGGAGAGGGTTAGTAAGGTGTGGACATGCTATATTGGAGAGTGTTAGTAAAGTGTGGACATGCTATGTTGGAGTGGGTTAGTAAGGTGTGGACATGCTATATTGGAGAGTGTTAGTAAGGTGTGGACATGCTATATTGGAGAGTGTTAGTAAGGTGTGGACATGCTATATTGGAGAGGGTTAGTAAGGTGTGGACATGCTATATTGGAGAGTGTTAGTAAAGTGTGGACATGCTATGTTGGAGTGGGTTAGTAAGGTGTGGACATGCTATATTGGAGAGGGTTAGTAAGGTGTGGACATGCTATATTGGAGAGTGTTAGTAAGATGTGGACATGCTATATTGGAGAGTGTTAGTAAGGTGTGGACATGCTATGTTGGAGAGGGTTAGTAAGGTGTGGAAATGCTATGTTGGAGAGGGTTAGTAAGAAGTGGACATCCTATGTTGGAGAGGGTTAGTAAGGTCTGGAAATGCTATATTGCCGCGGGTTAGTAAGGTGTGGACATGCTATGTTGGAGAGGGTTAGTAAGGTGTGGACATGCTATATTGGAGAGGGTTAGTAAGGTGTGGACATGCGATATTGGAGAGGGTTAGTAAGGTGTGGACATGCTACATTGGAGAGGGTTAGTAAGGTGTGGACATGCTATATTGGAGAGGGTTAGTAAGGTGTGGACATGCTATATTGGAGAGTGTTAGTAAGGTGTGGACATGCTATATTGGAGAGGGTTAGTAAGAAGTGGACATGCTATGTTGGAGAGGGTTAGTAAGGTGTAGACATGCTATATTGGCGCGGGTTAGTAAGGTGTGGACATGCTATGTTGGAGAGGGTTAGTAAGGTGTGGACATGCTATATTGGAGAGTGTTAGTAATGTGTGGACATGCTATGTTGGAGAGGGTTAGTAAGGTGTGGACATGCTATATTGGAGAGGGTTAGTAAGGTGTGGACATGCTATATTGGAGAGTGTTAGTAAAGTGTGGACATGCTATGTTGGAGTGGGTTAGTAAGGTGTGGACATGCTATGTTGGAGAGGGTTAGTAAGATGTGGACATGCTATGTTGGAGAGGGTTAGTAAGATGTGGACATGCTATGTTGGAGAGGGTTAGTAAGGTGTGGACATGCTATGTTGGAGAGGGTTAGTAAGAAGTGGACATGCTATGTTGGAGAGGGTTAGTAAGAAGTGGACATGCTATATTGGAGAGGGTTAGTAAGGTGTGGACATGCTATGTTGGAGAGGGTTAGTAAGAAGTGGACATGCTATATTGGAGAGGGTTAGTAAGATGTGGACATGCTATGTTGGAGAGGGTTAGTAAGATGTGGACATGCTATGTTGGAGAGGGTTAGTAAGGTGTGGACATGCTATGTTGGAGAGGGTTAGTAAGAAGTGGACATGCTATGTTGGAGAGGGTTAGTAAGAAGTGGACATGCTATATTGGAGAGGGTTAGTAAGGTGTGGACATGCTATGTTGGAGAGGGTTAGTAAGAAGTGGACATGCTATATTGGAGAGGGTTAGTAAGAAGTGGACATGCTATATTGGAGAGGGTTAGTAAGAAGTGGACATGCTATGTTGGAGAGGGTTAGTAAACTGAAGACATGCTATGTTGGAGAGTGTTAGTAAGGTGTGGACATGCTATATTGGAGAGGGTTAGTAAGAAGTGGACATGCTATGATGGAGAGGGTTAGTAATCTGTGGACATGCTATATTGGAGAGGGTTAGTAAGGTGTGGACATGCTATATTGGAGAGTGTTAGAAAGGTGTGGACATGCAATATTGGAGAGGGTTAGTAAGAAGTGGACATGCTATGTTGGAGAGGGTTAGTAAGAAGTGGACATGCTATGTTGGAGAGGGTTAGTAAGGTGCGGACATGCTATATTGGAGAGGGTTAGTAAGGTGTGGACATGCTATGATGGCGCGGGTTAGTAAGGTGTGGACATGCTATGTTGGCGCGGGTTAGTAAGGTGTGGACATGCTATGTTGGAGAGGGTTAGTAAGGTGTGGACATGCTATGTTGGAGAGTGTTAGTAAGGTGTGGACATGCTATATTGGAGAGGGTTAGTAAGGTGTGGACATGCTATGTTGGAGAGGGTTAGTAAGGTGTGGACATGCTATATTGGAGAGTGTTAGTAAGGTGTGGACATGCTATATTGGAGATGGTTAGTAAGGTGTGGACATGCTATGTTGGAGAGGGTTAGTAAGGTGTGGACATGCTATATTGGAGAGTGTTAGTAAAGTGTGGACATGCTATATTGGAGATGGTTAGTAAGGTGTGGACATGCTATGTTGGAGAGGGTTAGTAAGGTGTGGACATGCTATATTGGAGAGTGTTAGTAAGGTGTGGACATGCTATATTGGAGATGGTTAGTAAGGTGTGGACATGCTATGTTGGAGAGGGTTAGTAAGGTGTGGACATGCTATATTGGAGAGTGTTAGTAAAGTGTGGACATGCTATATTGGAGAGGGTTAGTAAGGTGTGGACATGCTATATTGGAGAGTGTTAGTAAAGTGTGGACATGCTATATTGGAGAGGGTTAGTAAGGTGTGGACATGCTATATTGGAGCGGGTTAGTAAGGTGTGGACATGCTATATTGGAGAGTGTTAGTAAGGTGTGGACATGCTATATTGGAGATGGTTAGTAAGGTGTGGACATGCTATGTTGGAGAGGGTTAGTAAGGTGTGGACATGCTATGTTGGAGAGGGTTAGTAAGGTGTGGACATGCTATATTGGAGATGGTTAGTAAGGTGTGGACATGCTATGTTGGAGAGGGTTAGTAAGGTGTGGACATGCTATGTTGGAGAGGGTTAGTAAGGTGTGGACATGCTATGTTGGAGAGGGTTAGTAAGGTGTGGACATGCTATGTTGGAGAGGGTTAGTAAGGTGTGGACATGCTATGTTGGAGAGGGTTAGTAAGGTGTGGACATGCTATGTTGGAGTGGGTTAGAAAGGTGTGGACATGCTATGTTGGAGAGGGTTAGTAAGGTGTGGACATGCTATGTTGGAGAGGGTTAGTAAGGTGTGGACATGCTATGTTGGAGAGGGTTAGTAAGGTGTGGACATGCTATGTTGGAGAGGGTTAGTAAGGTGTGGACATGCTATGTTGGAGAGGGTTAGTAAGGTGTGGACATGCTATGTTGGAGAGTGTTAGTAAGGTGTGGACATGCTATGTTGGAGAGGGTTAGTAAGGTGTGGACATGCTATGTTGGAGAGGGATAGTAAGCTGCGGACATGCTATATTGGAGAGGGTTAGTAAGGTGTGGACATGCTATATTGGAGAGGGTTAGTAAGGTGTGGACATGCTATATTGGAGAGGGTTGTAAGCTGCGGACATGCTATGTTGGAGAGGGTTAGTAAGCTGCGGACATGCTATTTGGAGAGGGTTAGTAGGGTGTGGACATGCTATATTGGAGATGGTTAGTAAAGTGTGGACATACTATGTTGGAGAGTGTTAGTAAGGTGTGGACATGCTATGTTGGAGAGGGTTAGTAAGGTGTGGACATGCTATGTTGGAGAGGGTTAGTAAGCTGCGGACATGCTATTTGGAGAGGGTTAGTAAGCTGCGGACATGCTATATTGCAGAGGGTTAGTAAGGTGTGGACATGCTATATTTGAGAGGGTTAGTAAGGTGTGGACATGCTATGTTGGAGAGGGTTAGTAAGGTGTGGACATACTATGTTGGAGAGGGTTAGTAAGGTGTGGACATGCTATGTTGGAGAGTGTTAGTAAGGTGTGGACATACTATGTTGGAGAGGGTTAGTAAGGTGTGGACATGCTATGTTGGAGAGTGTTAGTAAGGTGTGGACATGCTATGTTGGAGAGGGTTAGTAAAGTGTGGACATGCTATGTTGGAGAGTGTTAGTAAGGTGTGGACATGCTATGTTGGAGATGGTTAGTAAAGTGTGGACATACTATGTTGGAGAGTTTTAGTAAGGTGTGGACATGCTATTTTGGAGATGGTTAGTAAAGTGTGGACATGCTATGTTGGAGAGTGTTAGTAAGGTGTGGACATGCTATATTGGAGATGGTTAGTAAAGTGTGGACATGCTATGTTGGAGAGTGTTAGTAAGGTGTGGACATGCTATATTGGAGATGGTTAGTAAAGTGTGGACATGCTATGTTGGAGAGTGTTAGTAAGGTGTGGACATGCTATATTGGAGATGGTTAGTAAAGTGTGGACATACTATGTTGGAGAGTTTTAGTAAGGAGTGGACATGCTATATTGGAGAGGGTTGGTAAGGTGTGGACATGCTATGTTGGAGAGGGTTAGTAAGGTGTGGACATGCTATGTTGGAAAGGGTTGGTAAGGTGTGGACATGCTATGTTGGAGAGGGTTAGTAAGGTGTGGACATGCTATGTTGGAGAGGGTTAGTATGGTGTGGACATGCTATATTGGAGCGGGTTAGTAAGGTGTGGACATGCTATATTGGAGAGGGTTAGTAAGGTGTGGACATGCTATATTGGAGAGTGTTAGTAAGGTGTGGACATGCTATATTGGAGAGGGTTAGTAAGGTGTGGACATGCTATATTGGAGAGTGTTAGTAAAGTGTGGACATGCTATGTTGGAGTGGGTTAGTAAGGTGTGGACATGCTATATTGGAGAGTGTTAGTAAGGTGTGGACATGCTATGTTGGAGAGGGTTAGTAAGGTGTGGAAATGCTATATTGGAGAGTGTTAGTAAGGTGTGGACATGCTATATTGGAGAGTGTTAGTAAGGTGTGGACATGCTATATTGGAGAGTGTTAGTAAGGTGTGGACATGCTATGTTGGAGAGGGTTAGTAAGGTGTGGAAATGCTATATTGGAGAGTGTTAGTAAGGTGTGGACATGCTATATTGGAGAGTGTTAGTAAGGTGTGGACAAGCTATATTGGAGAGGGTTAGTAAGGTGTGGACATGCTATATTGGAGAGTGTTAGTAAAGTGTGGACATGCTATGTTGGAGTGGGTTAGTAAGGTGTGGACATGCTATATTGGAGAGTGTTAGTAAGGTGTGGACATGCTATATTGGAGAGTGTTAGTAAGGTGTGGACATGCTATATTGGAGAGGGTTAGTAAGGTGTGGACATGCTATATTGGAGAGTGTTAGTAAAGTGTGGACATGCTATGTTGGAGTGGGTTAGTAAGGTGTGGACATGCTATATTGGAGAGGGTTAGTAAGGTGTGGACATGCTATATTGGAGAGTGTTAGTAAGATGTGGACATGCTATATTGGAGAGTGTTAGTAAGGTGTGGACATGCTATGTTGGAGAGGGTTAGTAAGGTGTGGAAATGCTATGTTGGAGAGGGTTAGTAAGAAGTGGACATCCTATGTTGGAGAGGGTTAGTAAGGTGTGGACATGCTATATTGGCGCGGGTTAGTAAGGTGTGGACATGCTATGTTGGAGAGGGTTAGTAAGGTGTGGACATGCTATATTGGAGAGGGTTAGTAAGGTGTGGACATGCGATATTGGAGAGGGTTAGTAAGGTGTGGACATGCTACATTGGAGAGGGTTAGTAAGGTGTGGACATGCTATATTGGAGAGGGTTAGTAAGGTGTGGACATGCTATATTGGAGAGTGTTAGTAAGGTGTGGACATGCTATATTGGAGAGGGTTAGTAAGAAGTGGACATGCTATGTTGGAGAGGGTTAGTAAGGTGTAGACATGCTATATTGGCGCGGGTTAGTAAGGTGTGGACATGCTATGTTGGAGAGGGTTAGTAAGGTGTGGACATGCTATATTGGAGAGTGTTAGTAATGTGTGGACATGCTATGTTGGAGAGGGTTAGTAAGGTGTGGACATGCTATATTGGAGAGGGTTAGTAAGGTGTGGACATGCTATATTGGAGAGTGTTAGTAAAGTGTGGACATGCTATATTGGAGAGGGTTAGTAAGGTGTGGACATGCTATGTTGGAGAGTGTTAGTAAGGTGTGGACATGCTATATTGGAGAGTGTTAGTAAGGTGTGGACATGCTATATTGGAGAGTGTTAGTAAGGTGTGGACATGCTATATTGGAGAGTGTTAGTAAGGTGTGGACATGCTATATTGGAGAGTGTTAGTAAGGTGTGGACATGCTATATTGGAGAGGGTTAGTAAGGTGTGGACATGCTATGTTGGAGAGTGTTAGTAAGGTGTGGACATGCTATATTGGAGAGGGTTAGTAAGGTGTGGACATGCTATGTTGGAGAGTGTTAGTAAGGTGTGGACATGCTATATTGGAGAGTGTTAGTAAGGTGTGGACATGCTATATTGGAGAGTGTTAGTAAGGTGTGGACATGCTATATTGGAGAGTGTTAGTAAGGTGTGGACATGCTATATTGGAGAGTGTTAGTAAGGTGTGGACATGCTATATTGGAGAGTGTTAGTAAGGTGTGGACATGCTATATTGGAGAGTGTTAGTAAGGTGTGGACATGCTATGTTGGAGAGTGTTAGTAAGGTGTGGACATGCTATATTGGAGAGTGTTAGTAAGGTGTGGACATGCTATATTGGAGAGTGTTAGTAAGGTGTGGACATGCTATATTGGAGAGTGTTAGTAAGGTGTGGACATGCTATATTGGAGAGGGTTAGTAAGGTGTGGGCATGCTATATTGGAGAGGGTTAGTAAGGTGTGGACATGCTATGTTGGAGAGGGTTAGTAAGGTGTGGACATGCTATATTGGAGAGTGTTAGTAAGGTGTGGACATGCTATGTTGGAGAGGGTTAGTAAGGTGTGGAAATGCTATGTTGGAGAGGGTTAGTAAGAAGTGGACATCCTATGTTGGAGAGGGTTAGTAAGGTGTGGACATGCTATATTGGCGCGGGTTAGTAAGGTGTGGACATGCTATGTTGGAGAGGGTTAGTAAGGTGTGGACATGCTATATTGGAGAGGGTTAGTAAGGTGTGGACATGCGATATTGGAGAGGGTTAGTAAGGTGTGGACATGCTACATTGGAGAGGGTTAGTAAGGTGTGGACATGCTATGTTGGAGAGGGTTAGTAAGAAGTGGACATGCTATGTTGGAGAGGGTTAGTAAGAAGTGGACATGCTATATTGGAGAGGGTTAGTAAGAAGTGGACAAGCTATATTGGAGAGGGTTAGTAAACTGTGGACATGCTATGTTGGAGAGGGTTAGTAAACTGTGGACATGCTATGTTGGAGAGTGTTAGTAAGGTGTGGACATGCTATATTGGAGAGGGTTAGTAAGAAGTGGACATGCTATATTGGAGAGGGTTAGTAAGAAGTGGACATGCTATATTGGAGAGGGTTAGTAAGAAGTGGACATGCTATGTTGGAGAGGGTTAGTAAACTGTGGACATGCTATGTTGGAGAGTGTTAGTAAGGTGTGGACATGCTATATTGGAGAGGGTTAGTAAGAAGTGGACATGCTATGATGGAGAGGGTTAGTAAACTGTGGACATGCTATATTGGAGAGGGTTAGTAAGGTGTGGACATGCTATATTGGAGAGTGTTAGAAAGGTGTGGACATGCAATATTGGAGAGGGTTAGTAAGAAGTGGACATGCTATATTGGAGAGGGTTAGTAAGAAGTGGACATGCTATATTGGAGAGGGTTAGTAAGAAGTGGACATGCTATGTTGGAGAGGGTTAGTAAACTGTGGACATGCTATGTTGGAGAGTGTTAGTAAGGTGTGGACATGCTATATTGGAGAGGGTTAGTAAGAAGTGGACATGCTATGATGGAGAGGGTTAGTAAACTGTGGACATGCTATATTGGAGAGGGTTAGTAAGGTGTGGACATGCTATACTGGAGAGTGTTAGAAAGGTGTGGACATGCAATATTGGAGAGGGTTAGTAAGAAGTGGACATGCTATGTTGGAGAGGGTTAGTAAGGTGTAGACATGCTATATTGGCGCGGGTTAGTAAGGTGTGGACATGCTATGTTGGAGAGGGTTAGTATGGTGTGGACATGCTATATTGGAGAGTGTTAGTAAGGTGTGGACATGCTATGTTGGAGAGGGTTAGTAAGGTGTGGACATGCTATGTTGGAGAGGGTTAGTAAGAAGTGGACATGCTATGTTGGAGAGGGTTAGTAAGAAGTGGACATGCTATATTGGAGAGGGTTAGTATGGTGTGGACATGCTATGTTGGAGAGGGTTAGTAAACTGTGGACATGCTATTGGAGAGTGTTAGTAAGGTGTGGACATGCTATATTGGAGAGGGTTAGTAAGAAGTGGACATGCTATATTGGAGAGGGTTAGTAAGAAGTGGACATGCTATATTGGAGAGGGTTAGTAAGAAGTGGACATGCTATGTTGGAGAGGGTTAGTAAAATGTGGACATGCTATGTTGGAGAGGGTTAGTAAACTGTGGACATGCTATATTGGAGAGGGTTAGTAAGGTGTGGACATGCTATATTGGAGAGTGTTAGAAAGGTGTGGACATGCAATATTGGAGAGGGTTAGTAAGAAGTGGACATGCTATGTTGGAGAGGGTTAGTAAGGTGTAGACATGCTATATTGGCGCGGGTTAGTAAGGTGTGGACATGCTATGTTGGAGAGGGTTAGTATGGTGTGGACATGCTATATTGGAGAGTGTTAGTAAGGTGTGGACATGCTATGTTGGAGAGGGTTAGTAAGGTGTGGACATGCTATGTTGGAGAGGGTTAGTAAGAAGTGGACATGCTATGTTGGAGAGGGTTAGTAAGAAGTGGACATGCTATATTGGAGAGGGTTAGTATGGTGTGGACATGCTATATTGGAGAGTGTTAGTAAGGTGTGGACATGCTATGTTGGAGAGGGTTAGTAAGATGTGCACATGCTATGTTGGAGAGGGTTAGTAAGATGTGGACATGCTATGTTGGAGAGGGTTAGTAAGGTGTGGACATGCTATGTTGGAGAGGGTTAGTAAGAAGTGGACATGCTATGTTGGAGAGGGTTAGTAAGAAGTGGACATGCTATATTGGAGAGGGTTAGTAAGGTGTGGACATGCTATGTTGGAGAGGGTTAGTAAGAAGTGGACATGCTATATTGGAGAGGGTTAGTAACAAGTGGACATGCTATATTGGAGAGGGTTAGTAAGAAGTGGACATGCTATGTTGGAGAGGGTTAGTAAACTGTGGACATGCTATGTTGGAGAGTGTTAGTAAGGTGTGGACATGCTATATTGGAGAGGGTTAGTAAGAAGTGGACATGCTATGATGGAGAGGGTTAGTAAACTGTGGACATGCTATATTGGAGAGGGTTAGTAAGGTGTGGACATGCTATATTGGAGAGTGTTAGAAAGGTGTGGACATGCAATATTGGAGAGGGTTAGTAAGAAGTGGACATGCTATGTTGGAGAGGGTTAGTAAGAAGTGGACATGCTATGTTGGAGAGGGTTAGTAAGGTGCGGACATGCTATATTGGAGAGGGTTAGTAAGGTGTGGACATGCTATGTTGGCGCGGGTTAGTAAGTTGTGGACATGCTATGTTGGCGCGGGTTAGTAAGGTGTGGACATGCTATGTTGGAGAGGGTTAGTAAGGTGTGGACATGCTATGTTGGAGAGTGTTAGTAAGGTGTGGACATGCTATATTGGAGAGGGTTAGTAAGGTGTGGACATGCTATGTTGGAGAGGGTTAGTAAGGTGTGGACATGCTATATTGGAGAGTGTTAGTAAGGTGTGGACATGCTATATTGGAGATGGTTAGTAAGGTGTGGACATGCTATGTTGGAGAGGGTTAGTAAGAAGTGGACATGCTATGTTGGAGAGGGTTAGTAAACTGTGGACATGCTATGTTGGAGAGTGTTAGTAAGGTGTGGACATGCTATATTGGAGAGGGTTAGTAAGAAGTGGACATGCTATGATGGAGAGGGTTAGTAAACTGTGGACATGCTATATTGGAGAGGGTTAGTAAGGTGTGGACATGCTATATTGGAGAGTGTTAGAAAGGTGTGGACATGCAATATTGGAGAGGGTTAGTAAGAAGTGGACATGCTATGTTGGAGAGGGTTAGTAAGAAGTGGACATGCTATGTTGGAGTGGGTTAGTAAGGTGCGGACATGCTATATTGGAGAGGGTTAGTAAGGTGTGGACATGCTATATTGGAGAGTGTTAGTAAAGTGTGGACATGCTATATTGGAGATGGTTAGTAAGGTGTGGACATGCTATGTTGGAGAGGGTTAGTAAGGTGTGGACATGCTATATTGGAGAGTGTTAGTAAGGTGTGGACATGCTATATTGGAGATGGTTAGTAAGGTGTGGACATGCTATGTTGGAGAGGGTTAGTAAGGTGTGGACATGCTATATTGGAGAGTGTTAGTAAAGTGTGGACATGCTATATTGGAGAGGGTTAGTAAGGTGTGGACATGCTATATTGGAGAGTGTTAGTAAAGTGTGGACATGCTATATTGGAGAGGGTTAGTAAGGTGTGGACATGCTATATTGGAGCGGGTTAGTAAGGTGTGGACATGCTATATTGGAGAGTGTTAGTAAGGTGTGGACATGCTATATTGGAGATGGTTAGTAAGGTGTGGACATGCTATGTTGGAGAGGGTTAGTAAGGTGTGGACATGCTATGTTGGAGAGGGTTAGTAAGGTGTGGACATGCTATATTGGAGATGGTTAGTAAGGTGTGGACATGCTATGTTGGAGAGGGTTAGTAAGGTGTGGACATGCTATGTTGGAGAGGGTTAGTAAGGTGTGGACATGCTATTTTGGAGAGGGTTAGTAAGGTGTGGACATGCTATGTTGGAGAGGGTTAGTAAGGTGTGGACATGCTATGTTGGAGAGGGTTAGTAAGGTGTGGACATGCTATGTTGGAGAGGGTTAGTAAGGTGTGGACATGCTATGTTGGAGAGGGTTAGTAAGGTGTGGACATGCTATGTTGGAGAGGGTTAGTAAGGTGTGGACATGCTATGTTGGAGAGGGTTAGTAAGGTGTGGACATGCTATGTTGGAGAGGGTTAGTAAGGTGTGGACATGCTATGTTGGAGAGGGTTAGTAAGGTGTGGACATGCTATGTTGGAGAGGGTTAGTAAGGTGTGGACATGCTATGTTGGAGAGGGTTAGTAAGGTGTGGACATGCTATGTTGGAGAGGGATAGTAAGCTGCGGACATGCTATATTGGAGAGGGTTAGTAAGGTGTGGACATGCTATATTGGAGAGGGTTAGTAAGGTGTGGACATGCTATATTGGAGAGGGTTGTAAGCTGCGGACATGCTATGTTGGAGAGGGTTAGTAAGCTGCGGACATGCTATTTGGAGAGGGTTAGTAAGGTGTGGACATGCTATATTGGAGATGGTTAGTAAAGTGTGGACATACTATGTTGGAGAGTGTTAGTAAGGTGTGGACATGCTATGTTGGAGAGGGTTAGTAAGGTGTGGACATGCTATGTTGGAGAGGGTTAGTAAGCTGCGGACATGCTATTTGGAGAGGGTTAGTAAGCTGCGGACATGCTATATTGCAGAGGGTTAGTAAGGTGTGGACATGCTATATTTGAGAGGGTTAGTAAGGTGTGGACATGCTATGTTGGAGAGGGTTAGTAAGGTGTGGACATACTATGTTGGAGAGGGTTAGTAAGGTGTGGACATGCTATGTTGGAGAGTGTTAGTAAGGTGTGGACATACTATGTTGGAGAGGGTTAGTAAGGTGTGGACATGCTATGTTGGAGAGTGTTAGTAAGGTGTGGACATGCTATGTTGGAGAGTGTTAGTAAAGTGTGGACATGCTATGTTGGAGAGTGTTAGTAAGGTGTGGACATGCTATGTTGGAGATGGTTAGTAAAGTGTGGACATACTATGTTGGAGAGTTTTAGTAAGGTGTGGACATGCTATATTGGAGATGGTTAGTAAAGTGTGGACATGCTATGTTGGAGAGTGTTAGTAAGGTGTGGACATGCTATATTGGAGATGGTTAGTAAAGTGTGGACATGCTCTGTTGGAGAGTGTTAGTAAGGTGTGGACATGCTATATTGGAGATGGTTAGTAAAGTGTGGACATGCTATGTTGGAGAGTGTTAGTAAGGTGTGGACATGCTATATTGGAGATGGTTAGTAAAGTGTGGACATACTATGTTGGAGAGTTTTAGTAAGGAGTGGACATGCTATATTGGAGAGGGTTGGTAAGGTGTGGACATGCTATGTTGGAGAGGGTTAGTAAGGTGTGGACATGCTATGTTGGAGAGGGTTGGTAAGGTGTGGACATGCTATGTTGGAGAGGGTTAGTAAGGTGTGGACATGCTATGTTGGAGAGGGTTAGTAAGGTGTGGACATGCTATGTTGGAGAGGGTTAGTAAGGTGTGGACATGCTATGTTGGAGAGGGTTAGTAAGGTGTGGACATGCTATGTTGGAGAGGGTTAGTAAGGTGTGGACATGCTATGTTGGAGAGGGTTAGTAAGGTGTGGACATGCTATGTTGGAGAGGGTTAGTAAGGTGTGGACATGCTATGTTGGAGAGGGATAGTAAGCTGCGGACATGCTATATTGGAGAGGGTTAGTAAGGTGTGGACATGCTATATTGGAGAGGGTTAGTAAGGTGTGGACATGCTATATTGGAGAGGGTTGTAAGCTGCGGACATGCTATGTTGGAGAGGGTTAGTAAGCTGCGGACATGCTATTTGGAGAGGGTTAGTAAGGTGTGGACATGCTATATTGGAGATGGTTAGTAAAGTGTGGACATACTATGTTGGAGAGTGTTAGTAAGGTGTGGACATGCTATGTTGGAGAGGGTTAGTAAGGTGTGGACATGCTATGTTGGAGAGGGTTAGTAAGCTGCGGACATGCTATTTGGAGAGGGTTAGTAAGCTGCGGACATGCTATATTGCAGAGGGTTAGTAAGGTGTGGACATGCTATATTTGAGAGGGTTAGTAAGGTGTGGACATGCTATGTTGGAGAGGGTTAGTAAGGTGTGGACATACTATGTTGGAGAGGGTTAGTAAGGTGTGGACATGCTATGTTGGAGAGTGTTAGTAAGGTGTGGACATACTATGTTGGAGAGGGTTAGTAAGGTGTCGACATGCTATGTTGGAGAGTGTTAGTAAGGTGTGGACATGCTATGTTGGAGAGGGTTAGTAAAGTGTGGACATGCTATGTTGGAGAGTGTTAGTAAGGTGTGGACATGCTATGTTGGAGATGGTTAGTAAAGTGTGGACATACTATGTTGGAGAGTTTTAGTAAGGTGTGGACATGCTATATTGGAGATGGTTAGTAAAGTGTGGACATGCTATGTTGGAGAGTGTTAGTAAGGTGTGGACATGCTATATTGGAGATGGTTAGTAAAGTGTGGACATGCTATGTTGGAGAGTGTTAGTAAGGTGTGGACATGCTATATTGGAGATGGATAGTAAAGTGTGGACATGCTATGTTGGAGAGTGTTAGTAAGGTGTGGACATGCTATATTGGAGATGGTTAGTAAAGTGTGGACATACTATGTTGGAGAGTTTTAGTAAGGAGTGGACATGCTATATTGGAGAGGGTTGGTAAGGTGTGGACATGCTATGTTGGAGAGGGTTAGTAAGGTGTGGACATGCTATGTTGGAGAGGGTTGGTAAGGTGTGGACATGCTATGTTGGAGAGGGTTAGTAAGGTGTGGACATGCTATGTTGGAGAGGGTTAGTATGGTGTGGACATGCTATATTGGAGCGGGTTAGTAAGGGGTGGACATGCTATATTGGAGAGGGTTAGTAAGGTGTGGACATGCTATATTGGAGAGTGTTAGTAAGGTGTGGACATGCTATATTGGAGAGGGTTAGTAAAGTGTGGACATGCTATGTTGGAGAGTGTTAGTAAGGTGTGGACATGCTATATTGGAGATGGTTAGTAAAGTGTGGACATGCTATGTTGGAGAGTGTTAGTAAGGTGTGGACATGCTATATTGGAGATGGTTAGTAAAGTGTGGACATACTATGTTGGAGAGTTTTAGTAAGGAGTGGACATGCTATATTGGAGAGGGTTGGTAAGGTGTGGACATGCTATGTTGGAGAGGGTTAGTAAGGTGTGGACATGCTATGTTGGAGAGGGTTAGTAAGGTGTGGACATGCTATGTTGGAGAGGGTTGGTAAGGTGTGGACATGCTATGTTGGAGAGGGTTAGTAAGGTGTGGACATGCTATGTTGGAGAGGGTTAGTATGGTGTGGACATGCTATATTGGAGCGGGTTAGTAAGGGGTGGACATGCTATATTGGAGAGGGTTAGTAAGGTGTGGACATGCTATATTGGAGAGTGTTAGTAAGGTGTGGACATGCTATATTGGAGAGGGTTAGTAAAGTGTGGACATGCTATGTTGGAGAGTGTTAGTAAGGTGTGGACATGCTATATTGGAGATGGTTAGTAAAGTGTGGACATTCTATGTTGGAGAGTGTTAGTAAGGTGTGGACATGCTATATTGGAGATGGTTAGTAAAGTGTGGACATACTATGTTGGAGAGTTTTAGTAAGGAGTGGACATGCTATATTGGAGAGGGTTGGTAAGGTGTGGACATGCTATGTTGGAGAGGGTTAGTAAGGTGTGGACATGCTATGTTGGAGAGGGTTGGTAAGGTGTGGACATGCTATGTTGGAGAGGGTTAGTAAGGTGTGGACATGCTATGTTGGAGAGGGTTAGTAAGGTGTGGACATGCTATGTTGGAGAGGGTTAGTAAGGTGTGGACATGCTATGTTGGAGAGGGTTAGTAAGGTGTGGACATGCTATGTTGGAGAGGGTTAGTAAGGTGTGGACATGCTATGTTGGAGAGGGTTAGTAAGGTGTGGACATGCTATGTTGGAGAGGGTTAGTAAGGTGTGGACATGCTATGTTGGAGAGGGATAGTAAGCTGCGGACATGCTATATTGGAGAGGGTTAGTAAGGTGTGGACATGCTATATTGGAGAGGGTTAGTAAGGTGTGGACATGCTATATTGGAGAGGGTTGTAAGCTGCGGACATGCTATGTTGGAGAGGGTTAGTAAGCTGCGGACATGCTATTTGGAGAGGGTTAGTAAGGTGTGGACATGCTATATTGGAGATGGTTAGTAAAGTGTGGACATACTATGTTGGAGAGTGTTAGTAAGGTGTGGACATGCTATGTTGGAGAGGGTTAGTAAGGTGTGGACATGCTATGTTGGAGAGGGTTAGTAAGCTGCGGACATGCTATTTGGAGAGGGTTAGTAAGCTGCGGACATGCTATATTGCAGAGGGTTAGTAAGGTGTGGACATGCTATATTTGAGAGGGTTAGTAAGGTGTGGACATGCTATGTTGGAGAGGGTTAGTAAGGTGTGGACATACTATGTTGGAGAGGGTTAGTAAGGTGTGGACATGCTATGTTGGAGAGTGTTAGTAAGGTGTGGACATACTATGTTGGAGAGGGTTAGTAAGGTGTGGACATGCTATGTTGGAGAGTGTTAGTAAGGTGTGGACATGCTATGTTGGAGAGGGTTAGTAAAGTGTGGACATGCTATGTTGGAGAGTGTTAGTAAGGTGTGGACATGCTATGTTGGAGATGGTTAGTAAAGTGTGGACATACTATGTTGGAGAGTTTTAGTAAGGTGTGGACATGCTATATTGGAGATGGTTAGTAAAGTGTGGACATGCTATGTTGGAGAGTGTTAGTAAGGTGTGGACATGCTATATTGGAGATGGTTAGTAAAGTGTGGACATGCTATGTTGGAGAGTGTTAGTAAGGTGTGGACATGCTATATTGGAGATGGTTAGTAAAGTGTGGACATGCTATGTTGGAGAGTGTTAGTAAGGTGTGGACATGCTATATTGGAGATGGTTAGTAAAGTGTGGACATACTATGTTGGAGAGTTTTAGTAAGGAGTGGACATGCTATATTGGAGAGGGTTGGTAAGGTGTGGACATGCTATGTTGGAGAGGGTTAGTAAGGTGTGGACATGCTATGTTGGAGAGGGTTGGTAAGGTGTGGACATGCTATGTTGGAGAGGGTTAGTAAGGTGTGGACATGCTATGTTGGAGAGGGTTAGTATGGTGTGGACATGCTATATTGGAGCGGGTTAGTAAGGGGTGGACATGCTATATTGGAGAGGGTTAGTAAGGTGTGGACATGCTATATTGGAGAGTGTTAGTAAGGTGTGGACATGCTATATTGGAGAGGGTTAGTAAGGTGTGGACATGCTATATTGGAGAGTGTTAGTAAAGTGTGGACATGCTATGTTGGAGTGGGTTAGTAAGGTGTGGACATGCTATATTGGAGAGTGTTAGTAAGGTGTGGACATGCTATGTTGGAGAGGGTTAGTAAGGTGTGGAAATGCTATATTGGAGAGTGTTAGTAAGGTGTGGACATGCTATATTGGAGAGTGTTAGTAAGGTGTGGACATGCTATATTGGAGAGTGTTAGTAAGGTGTGGACATGCTATGTTGGAGAGGGTTAGTAAGGTGTGGAAATGCTATATTGGAGAGTGTTAGTAAGGTGTGGACATGCTATATTGGAGAGTGTTAGTAAGGTGTGGACATGCTATATTGGAGAGGGTTAGTAAGGTGTGGACATGCTATATTGGAGAGGGTTAGTAAGGTGTGGACATGCTATGTTGGAGAGGGTTAGTAAGGTGTGGACATGCTATGTTGGAGAGGGATAGTAAGCTGCGGACATGCTATATTGGAGAGGGTTAGTAAGGTGTGGACATGCTATATTGGAGAGGGTTAGTAAGGTGTGGACATGCTATATTGGAGAGGGTTGTAAGCTGCGGACATGCTATGTTGGAGAGGGTTAGTAAGCTGCGGACATGCTATTTGGAGAGGGTTAGTAAGGTGTGGACATGCTATATTGGAGATGGTTAGTAAAGTGTGGACATACTATGTTGGAGAGTGTTAGTAAGGTGTGGACATGCTATGTTGGAGAGGGTTAGTAGGGTGTGGACATGCTATGTTGGAGAGGGTTAGTAAGCTGCGGACATGCTATTTGGAGAGGGTTAGTAAGCTGCGGACATGCTATATTGCAGAGGGTTAGTAAGGTGTGGACATGCTATATTTGAGAGGGTTAGTAAGGTGTGGACATGCTATGTTGGAGAGGGTTAGTAAGGTGTGGACATACTATGTTGGAGAGGGTTAGTAAGGTGTGGACATGCTATGTTGGAGAGTGTTAGTAAGGTGTGGACATACTATGTTGGAGAGGGTTAGTAAGGTGTGGACATGCTATGTTGGAGAGTGTTAGTAAGGTGTGGACATGCTATGTTGGAGAGGGTTAGTAAAGTGTGGACATGCTATGTTGGAGAGTGTTAGTAAGGTGTGGACATGCTATGTTGGAGATGGTTAGTAAAGTGTGGACATACTATGTTGGAGAGTTTTAGTAAGGTGTGGACATGCTATATTGGAGATGGTTAGTAAAGTGTGGACATGCTATGTTGGAGAGTGTTAGTAAGGTGTGGACATGCTATATTGGAGATGGTTAGTAAAGTGTGGACATGCTATGTTGGAGAGTGTTAGTAAGGTGTGGACATGCTATATTGGAGATGGTTAGTAAAGTGTGGACATGCTATGTTGGAGAGTGTTAGTAAGGTGTGGACATGCTATATTGGAGATGGTTAGTAAAGTGTGGACATACTATGTTGGAGAGTATTAGTAAGGAGTGGACATGCTATATTTGAGAGGGTTGGTAAGGTGTGGACATGCTATGTTGGAGAGGGTTAGTAAGGTGTGGACATGCTAAGTTGGAGAGGGTTGGTAAGGTGTGGACATGCTATGTTGGAGAGGGTTAGTAAGGTGTGGACATGCTATATTGGAGAGTGTTAGTAAAGTGTGGACATGCTATGTTGGAGTGGGTTAGTAAGGTGTGGACATGCTATATTGGAGAGGGTTAGTAAGGTGTGGACATGCTATATTGGAGAGTGTTAGTAAGGTGTGGACATGCTATATTGGAGAGTGTTAGTAAGGTGTGGACATGCTATGTTGGAGAGGGTTAGTAAGGTGTGGAAATGCTATGTTGGAGAGGGTTAGTAAGAAGTGGACATCCTATGTTGGAGAGGGTTAGTAAGGTGTGGACATGCTATATTGGCGCGGGTTAGTAAGGTCTGGACATGCTATGTTGGAGAGGGTTAGTAAGGTGTGGACATGCTATATTGGAGAGGGTTAGTAAGGTGTGGACATGCGATATTGGAGAGGGTTAGTAAGGTGTGGACATGCTACATTGGAGAGGGTTAGTAAGGTGTGGACATGCTATATTGGAGAGGGTTAGTAAGGTGTGGACATGCTATATTGGAGAGTGTTAGTAAGGTGTGGACATGCTATATTGGAGAGGGTTAGTAAGAAGTGGACATGCTATGTTGGAGAGGGTTAGTAAGGTGTAGACATGCTATATTGGCGCGGGTTAGTAAGGTGTGGACATGCTATGTTGGAGAGGGTTAGTAAGGTGTGGACATGCTATATTGGAGAGTGTTAGTAATGTGTGGACATGCTATGTTGGAGAGGGTTAGTAAGGTGTGGACATGCTATATTGGAGAGGGTTAGTAAGGTGTGGACATGCTATATTGGAGAGTGTTAGTAAAGTGTGGACATGCTATGTTGGAGTGGGTTAGTAAGGTGTGGACATGCTATATTGGAGAGGGTTAGTAAGGTGTGGACATGCTATGTTGGAGAGTGTTAGTAAGGTGTGGACATGCTATATTGGAGAGTGTTAGTAAGGTGTGGACATGCTATATTGGAGAATGTTAGTAAGGTGTGGACATGCTATATTGGAGAGTGTTAGTAAGGTGTGAACATGCTATATTGGAGAGTGTTAGTAAGGTGTGGACATGCTATATTGGAGAGGGTTAGTAAGGTGTGGACATGCTATGTTGGAGAGTGTTAGTAAGGTGTGGACATGCTATATTGGAGAGGGTTAGTAAGGTGTGGACATGCTATGTTGGAGAGTGTTAGTAAGGTGTGGACATGCTATATTGGAGAGTGTTAGTAAGGTGTGGACATGCTATATTGGAGAGTGTTAGTAAGGTGTGGACATGCTATATTGGAGAGTGTTAGTAAGGTGTGGACATGCTATATTGGAGAGTGTTAGTAAGGTGTGTACATGCTATATTGGAGAGTGTTAGTAAGGTGTGGACATGCTATATTGGAGAGTGTTAGTAAGGTGTGGACATGCTATGTTGGAGAGTGTTAGTAAGGTGTGGACATGCTAAATTGGAGAGTGTTAGTAAGGTGTGGACATGCTATATTGGAGAGTGTTAGTAAGGTGTGGACATGCTATATTGGAGAGTGTTAGTAAGGTGTGGACATGCTATATTGGAGAGGGTTAGTAAGGTGTGGGCATGCTATATTGGAGAGGGTTAGTAAGGTGTGGACATGCTATGTTGGAGAGGGTTAGTAAGGTGTGGACATGCTATATTGGAGAGTGTTAGTAAGGTGTGGACATGCTATGTTGGAGAGGGTTAGTAAGGTGTGGAAATGCTATGTTGGAGAGGGTTAGTAAGAAGTGGACATCCTATGTTGGAGAGGGTTAGTAAGGTGTGGACATGCTATATTGGCGCGCGTTAGTAAGGTGTGGACATGCTATGTTGGAGAGGGTTAGTAAGGTGTGGACATGCTATATTGGAGAGGGTTAGTAAGGTGTGGACATGCGATATTGGAGAGGGTTAGTAAGGTGTGGACATGCTACATTGGAGAGGGTTAGTAAGGTGTGGACATGCTATGTTGGAGAGGGTTAGTAAGAAGTGGACTTGCTATGTTGGAGAGGGTTAGTAAGAAGTGGACATGCTATATTGGAGAGGGTTACTAAGAAGTGGACATGCTATATTGGAGAGGGTTAGTAAACTGTGGACATGCTATGTTGGAGAGGGTTAGTAAACTGTGGACATGCTATGTTGGAGAGTGTTAGTAAGGTGTGGACATGCTATATTGGAGAGAGTTAGTAAGAAGTGGACATGCTATATTGGAGAGGGTTAGTAAGAAGTGGACATGCTATATTGGAGAGGGTTAGTAAGAAGTGGACATGCTATGTTGGAGAGGGTTAGTAAACTGTGGACATGCTATGTTGGAGAGTGTTAGTAAGGTGTGGACATGCTATATTGGAGAGGGTTAGTAAGAAGTGGACATGCTATGATGGAGAGGGTTAGTAAACTGTGGACATGCTATATTGGAGAGGGTTAGTAAGGAGTGGACATGCTATATTGGAGAGTGTTAGAAAGGTGTGGACATGCAATATTGGAGAGGGTTAGTAAGAAGTGGACATGCTATATTGGAGAGGGTTAGTAAGAAGTGGACATGCTATATTGGAGAGGGTTAGTAAGAATTGGACATGCTATGTTGGAGAGGGTTAGTAAACTGTGGACATGCTATGTTGGAGAGTGTTAGTAAGGTGTGGACATGCTATATTGGAGAGGGTTAGTAAGAAGTGGACATGCTATGATGGAGAGGGTTAGTAAACTGTGGACATGCTATATTGGAGAGGGTTAGTAAGGTGTGGACATGCTATACTGGAGAGTGTTAGAAAGGTGTGGACATGCAATATTGGAGAGGGTTAGTAAGAAGTGGACATGCTATGTTGGAGAGGGTTAGTAAGGTGTAGACATGCTATATTGGCGCGGGTTAGTAAGGTGTGGACATGCTATGTTGGAGAGGGTTAGTATGGTGTGGACAGGCTATATTGGAGAGTGTTAGTAAGGTGTGGACATGCTATGTTGGAGAGGGTTAGTAAGGTGTGGACATGCTATGTTGGAGAGGGTTAGTAAGAAGTGGACATGCTATGTTGGAGAGGGTTAGTAAGAAGTGGACATGCTATATTGGAGAGGGTTAGTATGGTGTGGACATGCTATATTGGAGAGTGTTAGTAAGGTGTGGACATGCTATGTTGGAGAGGGTTAGTAAGGTGTGGACATACTATGTTGGAGAGGGTTAGTAAGGTGTGGACATGCTATGTTGGAGAGGGTTAGTAAGGTGTGGACATGCTATGTTGGTGAGGGTTAGTAAGGTGTGGACATGCTATGTTGGAGAGGGTTAGTAAGAAGTGGACATGCTATATTGGAGAGGGTTAGTATGGTGTGGACATGCTATATTGGAGAGTGTTAGTAAGGTGTGGACATGCTATGTTGGAGAGGGTTAGTAAGGTGTGGACATACTATGTTGGAGAGGGTTAGTAAGGTGTGGACATGCTATGTTGGAGAGGGTTAGTAAGGTGTGGACATGCTATGTTGGAGAGTGTTAGTAAGGTGTGGACATGCTACGTTGGAGAGTGTTAGTAAGGTGTGGACATGCTACGTTGGAGAGTGTTAGTATGGTGTGGACATGCTACATTGGAGAGTGTTAGTAAGGTGTGGACATGCTACATTGGAGAGTGTTAGTAAGGTGTGGGAATGCTATATTGGAGTGGGTTAGTAAGGTGTGGACATGCTATGTTGGAGAGGGTTAGTAAGGTGTGGACATGCTATGTTGGAGAGGGTTAGTAAGGTGTGGACATGCTATGTTGGAGAGTGTTAGTAACGTGTGGACATGCTATATTGGAGAGTGTTAGAAAGGTGTGGACATGCTATGTTGGAGAGTGTTAGTAAGGTGTGGACATGCTATATTGGAGATGGTTAGTAAGGTGTGTACATGCTATGTTGGAGAGGGTTAGTAAAGTGTGGACATACTATGTTGGAGAGTGTTAGTAAGGTGTGGACATGCTATATTGTAGATGGTTAGTAAAGTGTGGACATGCTATGTTGGAGAGGGTTAGTATGGTGTAGACATGCTATATTTGAGCGGGTATTTAAGGTGTGGACATGCTATGTTGGTGAGGGTTAGTAAGCTGTGGACATGCTACATTGGAGAGGGTTAGTAAGGTGTGGACATGCTATGTTGGAGAGGGTTAGTATGGTGTGGACATGCTATACTGGAGAGGGTTAGTTAGGTGTGGACATGCTATGTTGGAGTGGGTTAGTAAGGTGTGGACATGCTATACTGGACAGGGTTAGTAAGGTGTGGACATGCTATATTGGAGAGGGTTAGTAAGGTGTGGACATGCTATGTTGGAGAGGGTTAGTAAGGTGTGGACATGCTATATTGGAGATGATTAGTAAGGTGTGGACATGCTATGTTGGAGAGGGTTAGTAAGGTGTGGACATGCTATGTTGGAGAGGGTTAGTAAGGTGTGGACATGCTATGTTGGAGAGGGTTAGTAAGGTGTGGACATGCTATGTTGGAGATGGTTAGTAAGGTGTGGACATGCTATGTTGGAGAGGGTTAGTAAGGTGTGGACATACTATGTTGGAAAGGGTTAGTAAGGTGTGGACATACTATGTTGGAAAGGGTTAGTAAGGTGTGGACATACTATGCTGGAGAGGGTTAGTATAGTGTGGACAAGCTATTTTGGCACGGGTTAGTAAGGTGTGGACATGGTATGTTGGAGATGGTTAGTAAGGTGTGGACATGCTATGTTGGAGAGGGTTAGTAAGGTGTGGACATGCTATGTTGGAGAGGGTTCGTAAAGTGTGGACATACTATGTTGGAGAGTGTTAGTAAGGTGTGGACATGCTATATTGGAGATGGTTAGTAAAGTGTGGACATGCTATATTGGAGAGGGTTAGTAAGGTGTGGACATGCTATGTTGGAGAGGGTTATTATGGTGTAGACATGCTATATTGGCGCGGTTTATTAAGGTGTGGACATGCTATGTTGGGGAGAGTTAGTAAGGTGTGGGCATGCTATATTGGAGAGGGTTAGTAAGGTGTGGACATGCTATATTGGAGATGGTTAGTAAGGTGTGGACATGCTATGTTGGAGAGGGTTAGTAAGGTGTGGACATGCTCTGTTGGAGAGGGTTAGTAAAGTGTGGACATGCTATACTGGAGAGGGTTAGTAAGGTGTGGACATGTTATACTGGAGAGGGTTAGTAAGGTGTGGACATGCTATGTTGGAGAGTGTTAGTGAAGTGTGGACTTGCTATGTTGGAGAGTGTTAGTAAGGTGTGGACATGCTCTGTTGGAGAGGGTTAGTAAGGTGTGGACATGCTATGCTGGAGAGTGTTAGTAAGGTGTGGACATGCCACATTGGAGAGTGTTAGTAATGTGTGGGCATGCTATGTTGGAGTGGGTTAGTAAGGTGTGGACATGCTATATTGGAGAGTGTTAGTAAGGTGTGGACATGCTATGTTGGAGAGTGTTAGTAAGTTGTGGACATGCTATATTGGAGATGGTTAGTAAGGTGTGGACATGCTATATTGGAGATGGTTAGTAAGGTGTGGACATGCTATGTTGGAGAGTGTTAGTAAGGTGTGGACATGCTATGTTGGAGAGTGTTAGTAAGGTGTGGACATGCTATATTGGAGATGGTTAGTAAGGTGTGGACATGCTATGTTGGAGATGGTTAGTAAGGTGTGGACATGCTATGTTGGAGAGTGTTAGTAAGGTGTGGACATGCTATGTTGGAGAGTGTTAGTAAGGTGTGGACATGCTATGTTGGAGAGTGTTAGTAAGGTGTGGACATGCTATATTGGAGAGTGTTAGTAAGGTGTGGACATGCTATGTTGGAGAGGGTTAGTAAGGTGTGGACATGCTATGTTGGAGAGGGTTAGTAAGGTGTGGACATGCTATGTTGGTGAGGGTTAGTAAGGTGTGGACATGCTAGGTTGGAGAGTGTTAGTAAGGTGTGGACATGCTAGGTTGGAGAGTGTTAGTAAGGTGTGGACATGCTACGTTGGAGAGTGTTAGTAAGGTGTGGACATGCTATGTAGGAGAGGGTTAGTAAGGTGTGGACATGCTATGTTGGAGAGGGTTAGTAAGGTGTGGACATGCTATGTTGGAGAGTGTTAGTAACGTGTGGACATGCTATATTGGAGAGTGTTAGTAAGGTGTGGGCATGCTATGTTGGAGAGGGTTAGAAAGGTGTGGACATGCTATGTTGGAGAGTGTTAGTAAGGTGTGGACATGCTATATTGTAGATGGTTAGTAAAGTGTGGACATGCTATATTGGAGAGGGTTAGTAAGGTGTGGACATACTATGTTGGAAAGGGTTAGTAAGGTGTGGACATGCTATGTTGGAGATGGCTAGTAAGGTGTGGACATGCTATGTTGGAGAGGGTTAGTAAGGTGTGGACATACTATGTTGGAAAGGGTTAGTAAGGTGTGGACATGCTATATTGGCAGGGGTTAGTAAGGTGTGGACATGCGATATTGGAGAGGGTTAGTATGGTGTGGACATGCTACGTTGGAGAGGGTTAGTAAGGTGTGGACATGCTACATTGGAGAGAGCTTGTAAGGTGTGGACATGCTATGTTGGAGAGGGTTAGTAAGGTGTGGACATGCTATGTTGGAGATGGTTAGTAAGGTGTGGACATGCGATGTTGGAGAGTGCTGTAAGGTGTGGACATGCTATGTTGGAGAGGGTTAGTAAGGTGTGGACATGCGATGTTGGAGAGTGCTGTAAGGTGTGGACATGCTATGTTGGAGAGGGTAGGTAAGGTGTGGACATACTATGTTGGAGAGGTATAGTAAGGTGTGGGAATGCTATATTGGAGTGGGTTAGTAAGGTGTGGACATGCTATGTTGGAGAGGGTTAGTAAGGTGTGGACATGCTATGTTGGAGAGGGTTAGTAAGGTGTGGACATGCTATGTTGGAGAGTGTTAGTAACGTGTGGACATGCTATATTGGAGAGTGTTAGAAAGGTGTGGACATGCTATGTTGGAGAGTGTTAGTAAGGTGTGGACATGCTATATTGGAGATGGTTAGTAAGGTGTGTACATGCTATGTTGGAGAGGGTTAGTAAAGTGTGGACATACTATGTTGGAGAGTGTTAGTAAGGTGTGGACATGCTATATTGTAGATGGTTAGTAAAGTGTGGACATGCTATGTTGGAGAGGGTTAGTATGGTGTAGACATGCTATATTTGAGCGGGTATTTAAGGTGTGGACATGCTATGTTGGTGAGGGTTAGTAAGCTGTGGACATGCTACATTGGGGAGGGTTAGTAAGGTGTGGACATGCTATGTTGGAGAGGGTTAGTATGGTGTGGACATGCTATACTGGAGAGGGTTAGTTAGGTGTGGACATGCTATGTTGGAGTGGGTTAGTAAGGTGTGGACATGCTATATTGGAGAGGGTTAGTAAGGTGTGGACATGCTATGTTGGAGAGTGTTAGTAAGGTGTGGACATGCTATATTGGAGAGTGTTAGTAAGGTGTGGACATGCTATATTGGAGAATGTTAGTAAGGTGTGGACATGCTATATTGGAGAGTGTTAGTAAGGTGTGGACATGCTATATTGGAGAGTGTTAGTAAGGTGTGGACATGCTATATTGGAGAGGGTTAGTAAGGTGTGGACATGCTATGTTGGAGAGTGTTAGTAAGGTGTGGACATGCTATATTGGAGAGGGTTAGTAAGGTGTGGACATGCTATGTTGGAGAGTGTTAGTAAGGTGTGGACATGCTATATTGGAGAGTGTTAGTAAGGTGTGGACATGCTATATTGGAGAGTGTTAGTAAGGTGTGGACATGCTATAATGGAGAGTGTTAGTAAGGTGTGGACATGCTATATTGGAGAGTGTTAGTAAGGTGTGTACATGCTATATTGGAGAGTGTTAGTAAGGTGTGGACATGCTATATTGGAGAGTGTTAGTAAGGTGTGGACATGCTATGTTGGAGAGTGTTAGTAAGGTGTGGACATGCTAAATTGGAGAGTGTTAGTAAGGTGTGGACATGCTATATTGGAGAGTGTTAGTAAGGTGTGGACATGCTATATTGGAGAGTGTTAGTAAGGTGTGGACACGCTATATTGGAGAGGGTTAGTAAGGTGTGGGCATGCTATATTGGAGAGGGTTAGTAAGGTGTGGACATGCTATGTTGGAGAGGGTTAGTAAGGTGTGGACATGCTATATTGGAGAGTGTTAGTAAGGTGTGGACATGCTATGTTGGAGAGGGTTAGTAAGGTGTGGAAATGCTATGTTGGAGAGGGTTAGTAAGAAGTGGACATCCTATGTTGGAGAGGGTTAGTAAGGTGTGGACATGCTATATTGGCGCGGGTTAGTAAGGTGTGGACATGCTATGTTGGAGAGGGTTAGTAAGGTGTGGACATGCTATATTGGAGAGGGTTAGTAAGGTGTGGACATGCGATATTGGAGAGGGTTAGTAAGGTGTGGACATGCTACATTGGAGAGGGTTAGTAAGGTGTGGACATGCTATGTTGGAGAGGGTTAGTAAGAAGTGGACTTGCTATGTTGGAGAGGGTTAGTAAGAAGTGGACATGCTATATTGGAGAGGGTTACTAAGAAGTGGACATGCTACATTGGAGAGGGTTAGTAAACTGTGGACATGCTATGTTGGAGAGGGTTAGTAAACTGTGGACATGCTATGTTGGAGAGTGTTAGTAAGGTGTGGACATGCTATATTGGAGAGAGTTAGTAAGAAGTGGACATGCTATATTGGAGAGGGTTAGTAAGAAGTGGACATGCTATATTGGAGAGGGTTAGTAACAAGTGGACATGCTATGTTGGAGAGGGTTAGTAAACTGTGGACATGCTATGTTGGAGAGTGTTAGTAAGGTGTGGACATGCTATATTGGAGAGGGTTAGTAAGAAGTGGACATGCTATGATGGAGAGGGTTAGTAAACTGTGGACATGCTATATTGGAGAGGGTTAGTAAGGAGTGGACATGCTATATTGGAGAGTGTTAGAAAGGTGTGGACATGCAATATTGGAGAGGGTTAGTAAGAAGTGGACATGCTATATTGGAGAGGGTTAGTAAGAAGTGGACATGCTATATTGGAGAGGGTTAGTAAGAATTGGACATGCTATGTTGGAGAGGGTTAGTAAACTGTGGACATGCTATGTTGGAGAGTGTTAGTAAGGTGTGGACATGCTATATTGGAGAGGGTTAGTAAGAAGTGGACATGCTATGATGGAGAGGGTTAGTAAACTGTGGACATGCTATATTGGAGAGGGTTAGTAAGGTGTGGACATGCTATACTGGAGAGTGTTAGAAAGGTGTGGACATGCAATATTGGAGAGGGTTAGTAAGAAGTGGACATGCTATGTTGGAGAGGGTTAGTAAGGTGTAGACATGCTATATTGGCGCGGGTTAGTAAGGTGTGGACATGCTATGTTGGAGAGGGTTAGTATGGTGTGGACAGGCTATATTGGAGAGTGTTAGTAAGGTGTGGACATGCTATGTTGGAGAGGGTTAGTAAGGTGTGGACATGCTATGTTGGAGAGGGTTAGTAAGAAGTGGACATGCTATGTTGGAGAGGGTTAGTAAGAAGTGGACATGCTATATTGGAGAGGGTTAGTATGGTGTGGACATGCTATATTGGAGAGTGTTAGTAAGGTGTGGACATGCTATGTTGGAGAGGGTTAGTAAGGTGTGGACATACTATGTTGGAGAGGGTTAGTAAGGTGTGGACATGCTATGTTGGAGAGGGTTAGTAAGGTGTGGACATGCTATGTTGGTGAGGGTTAGTAAGGTGTGGACATGCTATGTTGGAGAGGGTTAGTAAGAAGTGGACATGCTATATTGGAGAGGGTTAGTATGGTGTGGACATGCTATATTGGAGAGTGTTAGTAAGGTGTGGACATGCTATGTTGGAGAGGGTTAGTAAGGTGTGGACATACTATGTTGGAGAGGGTTAGTAAGGTGTGGACATGCTATGTTGGAGAGGGTTAGTAAGGTGTGGACATGCTATGTTGGAGAGTGTTAGTAAGGTGTGGACATGCTACATTGGAGAGTGTTAGTAAGGTGTGGGAATGCTATATTGGAGTGGGTTAGTAAGGTGTGGACATGCTATGTTGGAGAGGGTTAGTAAGGTGTGGACATGCTATGTTGGAGAGGGTTAGTAAGGTGTGGACATGCTATGTTGGAGAGTGTTAGTAACGTGTGGACATGCTATATTGGAGAGTGTTAGAAAGGTGTGGACATGCTATGTTGGAGAGTGTTAGTAAGGTGTGGACATGCTATATTGGAGATGGTTAGTAAGGTGTGTACATGCTATGTTGGAGAGGGTTAGTAAAGTGTGGACATACTATGTTGGAGAGTGTTAGTAAGGTGTGGACATGCTATATTGTAGATGGTTAGTAAAGTGTGGACATGCTATGTTGGAGAGGGTTAGTATGGTGTAGACATGCTATATTTGAGCGGGTATTTAAGGTGTGGACATGCTATGTTGGTGAGGGTTAGTAAGCTGTGGACATGCTACATTGGCGAGGGTTAGTAAGGTGTGGACATGCTATGTTGGAGAGGGTTAGTATGGTGTGGACATGCTATACTGGAGAGGGTTAGTTAGGTGTGGACATGCTATGTTGGAGTGGGTTAGTAAGGTGTGGACATGCTATACTGGACAGGGTTAGTAAGGTGTGGATATGCTATATTGGAGAGGGTTAGTAAGGTGTGGACATGCTATGTTGGAGAGGGTTAGTAAGGTGTGGACATGCTATATTGGAGATGATTAGTAAGGTGTGGACATGCTATGTTGGAGAGGGTTAGTAAGGTGTGGACATGCTATGTTGGAGAGGGTTAGTAAGGTGTGGACATGCTATGTTGGAGAGGGTTAGTAAGGTGTGGACATGCTATGTTGGAGATGGTTAGTAAGGTGTGGACATGCTATGTTGGAGAGGGTTAGTAAGGTGTGGACATACTATGTTGGAAAGGGTTAGTAAGGTGTGGACATACTATGTTGGAAAGGGTTAGTAAGGTGTGGACATACTATGCTGGAGAGGGTTAGTATAGTGTGGACAAGCTATTTTGGCACGGGTTAGTAAGGTGTGGACATGGTATGTTGGAGATGGTTAGTAAGGTGTGGACATGCTATGTTGGAGAGGGTTAGTAAGGTGTGGACATGCTATGTTGGAGAGGGTTCGTAAAGTGTGGACATACTATGTTGCAGAGTGTTAGTAAGGTGTGGACATGCTATATTGGAGATGGTTAGTAAAGTGTGGACATGCTATATTGGAGAGGGTTAGTAAGGTGTGGACATGCTATGTTGGAGAGGGTTATTATGGTGTAGACATGCTATATTGGCGCGGTTTATTAAGGTGTGGACATGCTATGTTGGGGAGAGTTAGTAAGGTGTGGGCATGCTATATTGGAGAGGGTTAGTAAGGTGTGGACATGCTATATTGGAGATGGTTAGTAAGGTGTGGACATGCTATGTTGGAGAGGGTTAGTAAGGTGTGGACATGCTCTGTTGGAGAGGGTTAGTAAAGTGTGGACATGCTATACTGGAGAGGGTTAGTAAGGTGTGGACATGCTATACTGGAGAGGGTTAGTAAGGTGTGGACATGCTATGTTGGAGAGTGTTAGTGAAGTGTGGACTTGCTATGTTGGAGAGTGTTAGTAAGGTGTGGACATGCTCTGTTGGAGAGGGTTAGTAAGGTGTGGACATGCTATGCTGGAGAGTGTTAGTAAGGTGTGGACATGCCACATTGGAGAGTGTTAGTAATGTGTGGGCATGCTATGTTGGAGTGGGTTAGTAAGGTGTGGACATGCTATATTGGAGAGTGTTAGTAAGGTGTGGACATGCTATGTTGGAGAGTGTTAGTAAGTTGTGGACATGCTATATTGGAGATGGTTAGTAAGGTGTGGACATGCTATATTGGAGATGGTTAGTAAGGTGTGGACATGCTATGTTGGAGAGTGTTAGTAAGGTGTGGACATGCTATGTTGGAGAGTGTTAGTAAGGTGTGGACATGCTATATTGGAGATGGTTAGTAAGGTGTGGACATGCTATGTTGGAGATGGTTAGTAAGGTGTGGACATGTTATGTTGGAGAGTGTTAGTAAGGTGTGGACATGCTATGTTGGAGAGTGTTAGTAAGGTGTGGACATGCTATGTTGGAGAGTGTTAGTAAGGTGTGGACATGATATATATTGGAGAGTGTTAGTAAGGTGTGGACATGCTATGTTGGAGAGGGTTAGTAAGGTGTGGACATGCTATGTTGGAGAGGGTTAGTAAGGTGTGGACATGCTATGTTGGTGAGGGTTAGTAAGGTGTGGACATGCTAGGTTGGAGAGTGTTAGTAAGGTGTGGACATGCTACGTTGGAGAGTGTTAGTATGGTGTGGACATGCTACGTTGGAGAGTGTTGGTAAGGTGTGGACATGCTACATTGGAGAGTGTTAGTAAGGTGTGGGAATGCTATATAGGAGTGGGTTAGTAAGGTGTGGACATGCTATGTAGGAGAGGGTTAGTAAGGTGTGGACATGCTATGTTGGAGAGGGTTAGTAAGGTGTGGACATGCTATGTTGGAGAGTGTTAGTAACGTGTGGACATGCTATATTGGAGAGTGTTAGTAAGGTGTGGGCATGCTATGTTGGAGAGGGTTAGAAAGGTGTGGACATGCTATGTTGGAGAGTGTTAGTAAGGTGTGGACATGCTATATTGTAGATGGTTAGTAAAGTGTGGACATGCTATATTGGAGAGGGTTAGTAAGGTGTGGACATACTATGTTGGAAAGGGTTAGTAAGGTGTGGACATGCTATGTTGGAGATGGCTAGTAAGGTGTGGACATGCTATGTTGGAGAGGGTTAGTAAGGTGTGGACATACTATGTTGGAAAGGGTTAGTAAGGTGTGGACATGCTATATTGGCAGGGGTTAGTAAGGTGTGGACATGCGATATTGGAGAGGGTTAGTATGGTGTGGACATGCTACGTTGGAGAGGGTTAGTAAGGTGTGGACATGCTACATTGGAGAGAGCTTGTAAGGTGTGGACATGCTATGTTGGAGAGGGTTAGTAAGGTGTGGACATGCTATGTTGGAGAGGGTTAGTAAGGTGTGGACATGCTATGTTGGAGAGTGTTAGTAACGTGTGGACATGCTATATTGGAGAGTGTTAGAAAGGTGTGGACATGCTATGTTGGAGAGTGTTAGTAAGGTGTGGACATGCTATATTGGAGATGGTTAGTAAGGTGTGTACATGCTATGTTGGAGAGGGTTAGTAAAGTGTGGACATACTATGTTGGAGAGTGTTAGTAAGGTGTGGACATGCTATATTGTAGATGGTTAGTAAAGTGTGGACATGCTATGTTGGAGAGGGTTAGTATGGTGTAGACATGCTATATTTGAGCGGGTATTTAAGGTGTGGACATGCTATGTTGGTGAGGGTTAGTAAGCTGTGGACATGCTACATTGGGGAGGGTTAGTAAGGTGTGGACATGCTATGTTGGAGAGGGTTAGTATGGTGTGGACATGCTATACTGGAGAGGGTTAGTTAGGTGTGGACATGCTATGTTGGAGTGGGTTAGTAAGGTGTGGACATGCTATACTGGACAGGGTTAGTAAGGTGTGGACATGCTATATTGGAGAGGGTTAGTAAGGTGTGGACATGCTATGTTGGAGAGGGTTAGTAAGGTGTGGACATGCTATATTGGAGATGATTAGTAAGGTGTGGACATGCTATGTTGGAGAGGGTTAGTAAGGTGTGGACATGCTATGTTGGAGAGGGTTAGTAAGGTGTGGACATGCTATGTTGGAGAGGGTTAGTAAGGTGTGGACATGCTATGTTGGAGATGGTTAGTAAGGTGTGGACATGCTATGTTGGAGAGGGTTAGTAAGGTGTGGACATACTATGTTGGAAAGGGTTAGTAAGGTGTGGACATACTATGTTGGAAAGGGTTAGTAAGGTGTGGACATACTATGCTGGAGAGGGTTAGTATAGTGTGGACAAGCTATTTTGGCACGGGTTAGTAAGGTGTGGACATGGTATGTTGGAGATGGTTAGTAAGGTGTGGACATGCTATGTTGGAGAGGGTTAGTAAGGTGTGGACATGCTATGTTGGAGAGGGTTCGTAAAGTGTGGACATACTATGTTGGAGAGTGTTAGTAAGGTGTGGACATGCTATATTGGAGATGGTTAGTAAAGTGTGGACATGCTATATTGGAGAGGGTTAGTAAGGTGTGGACATGCTATGTTGCAGAGGGTTATTATGGTGTAGACATGCTATATTGGCGCGGTTTATTAAGGTGTGGACATGCTATGTTGGGGAGAGTTAGTAAGGTGTGGGCATGCTATATTGGAGAGGGTTAGTAAGGTGTGGACATGCTATATTGGAGATGGTTAGTAAGGTGTGGACATGCTATGTTGGAGAGGGTTAGTAAGGTGTGGACATGCTATGTTGGAGAGGGTTAGTAAAGTGTGGACATGCTATACTGGAGAGGGTTAGTAAGGTGTGGACATGCTATACTGGAGCGGGTTAGTAAGGTGTGGACATGCTATGTTGGAGAGTGTTAGTGAAGTGTGGACTTGCTATGTTGGAGAGTGTTAGTAAGGTGTGGACATGCTCTGTTGGAGAGGGTTAGTAAGGTGTGGACATGCTATGCTGGAGAGTGTTAGTAAGGTGTGGACATGCCACATTGGAGAGTGTTAGTAATGTGTGGGCATGCTATGTTGGAGTGGGTTAGTAAGGTGTGGACATGCTATATTGGAGAGTGTTAGTAAGGTGTGGACATGCTATGTTGGAGAGTGTTAGTAAGGTGTGGACATGCTATATTGGAGATGGTTAGTAAGGTGTGGACATGCTATATTGGAGATGGTTAGTAAGGTGTGGACATGCTATGTTGGAGAGTGTTAGTAAGGTGTGGACATGCTATGTTGGAGAGTGTTAGTAAGGTGTGGACATGCTATATTGGAGATGGTTAGTAAGGTGTGGACATGCTATGTTGGAGATGGTTAGTAAGGTGTGGACATGCTATGTTGGAGAGTGTTAGTAAGGTGTGGACATGCTATGTTGGAGAGTGTTAGTAAGGTGTGGACATGCTATGTTGGAGAGTGTTAGTAAGGTGTGGACATGCTATGTTGGAGAGTGTTAGTAAGGTGTGGACATGCTATGTTGGAGAGGGTTAGTAAGGTGTGGACATGCTATGTTGGAGAGGGTTAGTAAGGTGTGGACATGCTATGTTGGTGAGGGTTAGTAAGGTGTGGACATGCTAGGTTGGAGAGTGTTAGTAAGGTGTGGACATGCTACGTTGGAGAGTGTTAGTATGGTGTGGACATGCTACGTTGGAGAGTGTTGGTAAGGTGTGGACATGCTACATTGGAGAGTGTTAGTAAGGTGTGGGAATGCTATATAGGAGTGGGTTAGTAAGGTGTGGACATGCTATGTAGGAGAGGGTTAGTAAGGTGTGGACATGCTATGTTGGAGAGGGTTAGTAAGGTGTGGACATGCTATGTTGGAGAGTGTTAGTAACGTGTGGACATGCTATATTGGAGAGTGTTAGTAAGGTGTGGGCATGCTATGTTGGAGAGGGTTAGAAAGGTGTGGACATGCTATGTTGGAGAGTGTTAGTAAGGTGTGGACATGCTATATTGTAGATGGTTAGTAAAGTGTGGACATGCTATATTGGAGAGGGTTAGTAAGGTGTGGACATGCTATGTGGACATACTATGTTGGAAAGGGTTAGTAAGGTGTGGACATGCTATGTTGGAGATGGCTAGTAAGGTGTGGACATGCTATGTTGGAGAGGGTTAGTAAGGTGTGGACATACTATGTTGGAAAGGGTTAGTAAGGTGTGGACATGCTATATTGGCAGGGGTTAGTAAGGTGTGGACATGCGATATTGGAGAGGGTTAGTATGGTGTGGACATGCTACGTTGGAGAGGGTTAGTAAGGTGTGGACATGCTACATTGGAGAGAGCTTGTAAGGTGTGGACATGATATGTTGGAGAGGGTTAGTAAGGTGTGGACATGCTATGTTGGAGAGGGTTAGTAAGGTGTGGACATGCGATGTTGGAGAGTGCTGTAAGGTGTGGACATGCTGTGTTGGAGAGGGTTAGTAAGGTGTGGACATGCGATGTTGGAGAGTGCTGTAAGGTGTGGACATGCTATGTTGGAGAGGGTTGGTAAGGTGTGGACATACTATGTTGGAGAGGGTTAGTAAGGTGTGGACATGCTATATTGGAGAGGGTTGGTAAGGTGTGGACATGCTATGTTGGAGAGGGTTGGTAAGGTGTGGACATGCTATGTTGGAGAGGGTTAGTATGGTGTGGACATGCTATGTTGGAGAGTGTTGGTAAGGTGTGGACATGCTATGTTGGAGATGGTTAGTAAGGTGTGGACATGCTATATTGGAGAGTGTTAGTAAGGTGTGGACATGCTATGTTGGAGAGTGTTAGTAAGGTGTGGACATGCTATGTTGGAGAGGGTTAGTAAAGTGTGGACATACTATGTTGGAGAGTGTTAGTAAGGTGTGGACATGCTATATTGGAGATGGTTAGTAAAGTGTGGACATGCTATGTTGGAGAGTTTTAGTAAGGTGTGGACATGCTATATTGGAGAGGGTTGGTAAGGTGTGGACATGCTATGTTGGAGAGGGTTAGTAAAGTGTGGACATACTATGTTGGAGAGTGTTAGTAAGGTGTGGACATGCTATGTTGGAGAGTGTTAGTAAGGTGTGGACATGCTATATTGGAGATGGTTAGTAAGGTGTGGACATGCTATGTTGGAGAGGGTTAGTAAAGTGTGGACATACTATGTTGGAGAGTGTTAGTAAGGTGTGGACATGCTATGTTGGAGAGTGTTAGTAAGGTGTGGACATGCTATATTGGAGATGGTTAGTAAGGTGTGGACATGCTATATTGGAGAGGGTTAGTAAAGTGTGGACATGCTATGTTGGAGAGTTTTAGTAAGGTGTGGACATGCTATATTGGAGAGGGTTGGTAAGGTGTGGACATGCTATATTGGAGAGTGTTAGTAAGGTGTGGACATGCTATATTGGAGAGGGTTAGTAAAGTGTGGACATACTATGTTGGAGAGTTTTAGTAAGGTGTGGACATGCTATATTGGAGAGGGTTGGTAAGGTGTGGACATGCTATATTGGAGAGTGTTAGTAAGGTGTGGACATGCTATGTTGGAGAGTGTTAGTAAGGTGTGGACATGCTATATTGGAGAGGGTTAGTAAAGTGTGGATATACTATGTTGGAGAGGGTTAGTAAGGTGTGGACATGCTATATTGGAGATGGTTAGTAAAGTGTGGACATACTATGTTGGAGAGGGTTAGTAAGGTGTGGACATGCTATATTGGAGATGGTTAGTAAAGTGTGGACATACTATGTTGGAGAGGGTTAGTATGGTGTGGACATGCTATATTGGAGAGGGTTAGTAAAGTGTGGACATACTATGTTGGAGAGGGTTAGTAAGGTGTGGACATGCTATATTGGAGATGGTTAGTAAAGTGTGGACATGCTATGTTGGAGAGGGTTAGTAAGGTGTGGACATGCTATGTTGGTGAGGGTTAGTAAGGTGTGGACATGCTAGGTTGGAGAGTGTTAGTAAGGTGTGGACATGCAACGTTGGAGAGTGTTAGTATGGTGTGGACATGCTACGTTGGAGAGTGTTGGTAAGGTGTGGACATGCTACATTGGAGAGTGTTAGTAAGGTGTGGGAATGCTATATAGGAGTGGGTTAGTAAGGTGTGGACATGCTATGTAGGAGAGGGTTAGTAAGGTGTGGACATGCTATGTTGGAGAGGGTTAGTAAGGTGTGGACATGCTATGTTGGAGAGTGTTAGTAACGTGTGGACATGCTATATTGGAGAGTGTTAGTAAGGTGTGGGCATGCTATGTTGGAGAGGGTTAGAAAGGTGTGGACATGCTATGTTGGAGAGTGTTAGTAAGGTGTGGACATGCTATATTGTAGATGGTTAGTAAAGTGTGGACATGCTATATTGGAGAGGGTTAGTAAGGTGTGGACATGCTATGTGGACATACTATGTTGGAAAGGGTTAGTAAGGTGTGGACATGCTATGTTGGAGATGGCTAGTAAGGTGTGGACATGCTATGTTGGAGAGGGTTAGTAAGGTGTGGACATACTATGTTGGAAAGGGTTAGTAAGGTGTGGACATGCTATATTGGCAGGGGTTAGTAAGGTGTGGACATGCGATATTGGAGAGGGTTAGTATGGTGTGGACATGCTACGTTGGAGAGGGTTAGTAAGGTGTGGACATGCTACATTGGAGAGAGCTTGTAAGGTGTGGACATGCTATGTTGGAGAGGGTTAGTAAGGTGTGGACATGCTATGTTGGAGAGGGTTAGTAAGGTGTGGACATGCGATGTTGGAGAGTGCTGTAAGGTGTGGACATGCTATGTTGGAGAGGGTTAGTAAGGTGTGGACATGCGATGTTGGAGAGTGCTGTAAGGTGTGGACATGCTATGTTGGAGAGGGTTGGTAAGGTGTGGACATACTATGTTGGAGAGGGTTAGTAAGGTGTGGACATGCTATATTGGAGAGGGTTGGTAAGGTGTGGACATGCTATGTTGGAGAGGGTTGGTAAGGTGTGGACATGCTATGTTGGAGAGGGTTAGTATGGTGTGGACATGCTATGTTGGAGAGTGTTGGTAAGGTGTGGACATGCTATGTTGGAGATGGTTAGTAAGGTGTGGACATGCTATATTGGAGAGTGTTAGTAAGGTGTGGACATGCTATGTTGGAGAGTGTTAGTAAGGTGTGGACATGCTATGTTGGAGAGGGTTAGTAAAGTGTGGACATACTATGTTGGAGAGTGTTAGTAAGGTGTGGACATGCTATATTGGAGATGGTTAGTAAAGTGTGGACATGCTATGTTGGAGAGTTTTAGTAAGGTGTGGACATGCTATATTGGAGAGGGTTGGTAAGGTGTGGACATGCTATGTTGGAGAGGGTTAGTAAAGTGTGGACATACTATGTTGGAGAGTGTTAGTAAGGTGTGGACATGCTATGTTGGAGAGTGTTAGTAAGGTGTGGACATGCTATATTGGAGATGGTTAGTAAGGTGTGGACATGCTATATTGGAGAGGGTTAGTAAAGTGTGGACATGCTATGTTGGAGAGTTTTAGTAAGGTGTGGACATGCTATATTGGAGAGGGTTGGTAAGGTGTGGACATGCTATGTTGGAGAGGGTTAGTAAGGTGTGGACATGCTATGTTGGAGAGGGTTAGTATGGTGTGCACATGCCATATTGGAGCGGGTTAGTAAGGTGTGGACATGCTATGTTGGTGAGGGTTAGTAAGGTGTGGACATGCTATATTGTAGATGGTTAGTAAAGTGTGGACATGCTATATTGGAGAGGGTTAGTAAGGTGTGGACATGCTATGTTGGTGAGGGTTAGTAAGGTGTGGACATGCTACATTGGAGAGGGTTAGTAAGGTGTGGACATGCTATGTTGGTGAGGGTTAGTAAGGTGTGGACATGCTAGGTTGGAGAGTGTTAGTAAGGTGTGGACATGCTACGTTGGAGAGTGTTAGTATGGTGTGGACATGCTACGTTGGAGAGTGTTGGTAAGGTGTGGACATGCTACATTGGAGAGTGTTAGTAAGGTGTGGGAATGCTATATAGGAGTGGGTTAGTAAGGTGTGGACATGCTATGTAGGAGAGGGTTAGTAAGGTGTGGACATGCTATGTTGGAGAGGGTTAGTAAGGTGTGGACATGCTATGTTGGAGAGTGTTAGTAACGTGTGGACATGCTATATTGGAGAGTGTTAGTAAGGTGTGGGCATGCTATGTTGGAGAGGGTTAGAAAGGTGTGGACATGCTATGTTGGAGAGTGTTAGTAAGGTGTGGACATGCTATATTGTAGATGGTTAGTAAAGTGTGGACATGCTATATTGGAGAGGGTTAGTAAGGTGTGGACATGCTATGTGGACATACTATGTTGGAAAGGGTTAGTAAGGTGTGGACATGCTATGTTGGAGATGGCTAGTAAGGTGTGGACATGCTATGTTGGAGAGGGTTAGTAAGGTGTGGACATGCGATATTGGAGAGGGTTAGTATGGTGTGGACATGCTACGTTGGAGAGGGTTAGTAAGGTGTGGACATGCTACATTGGAGAGAGCTTGTAAGGTGTGGACATGCTATGTTGGAGAGGGTTAGTAAGGTGTGGACATGCTATGTTGGAGAGGGTTAGTAAGGTGTGGACATGCGATGTTGGAGAGTGCTGTAAGGTGTGGACATGCTATGTTGGAGAGGGTTAGTAAGGTGTGGACATGCGATGTTGGAGAGTGCTGTAAGGTGTGGACATGCTATGTTGGAGAGGGTTGGTAAGGTGTGGACATACTATGTTGGAGAGGGTTAGTAAGGTGTGGACATGCTATATTGGAGAGGGTTGGTAAGGTGTGGACATGCTATGTTGGAGAGGGTTGGTAAGGTGTGGACATGCTATGTTGGAGAGGGTTAGTATGGTGTGGACATGCTATGTTGGAGAATGTTGGTAAGGTGTGGACATGCTATGTTGGAGATGGTTAGTAAGGTGTGGACATGCTATATTGGAGAGTGTTAGTAAGGTGTGGACATGCTATGTTGGAGAGTGTTAGTAAGGTGTGGACATGCTATGTTGGAGAGGGTTAGTAAAGTGTGGACATACTATGTTGGAGAGTGTTAGTAAGGTGTGGACATGCTATATTGGAGATGGTTAGTAAAGTGTGGACATGCTATGTTGGAGAGTTTTAGTAAGGTGTGGACATGCTATATTGGAGAGGGTTGGTAAGGTGTGGACATGCTATGTTGGAGAGGGTTAGTAAAGTGTGGACATACTATGTTGGAGAGTGTTAGTAAGGTGTGGACATGCTATGTTGGAGAGTGTTAGTAAGGTGTGGACATGCTATATTGGAGATGGTTAGTAAGGTGTGGACATGCTATGTTGGAGAGGGTTAGTAAAGTGTGGACATACTATGTTGGAGAGTGTTAGTAAGGTGTGGACATGCTATGTTGGAGAGTGTTAGTAAGGTGTGGACATGCTATATTGGAGATGGTTAGTAAGGTGCGGACATGCTATATTGGAGAGGGTTAGTAAAGTGTGGACATGCTATGTTGGAGAGTTTTAGTAAGGTGTGGACATGCTATATTGGAGAGGGTTGGTAAGGTGTGGACATGCTATATTGGAGAGTGTTAGTAAGGTGTGGACATGCTATATTGGAGAGGGTTAGTAAAGTGTGGACATACTATGTTGGAGAGTTTTAGTAAGGTGTGGACATGCTATATTGGAGAGGGTTGGTAAGGTGTGGACATGCTATATTGGAGAGTGTTAGTAAGGTGTGGACATGCTATGTTGGAGAGTGTTAGTAAGGTGTGGACATGCTATATTGGAGAGGGTTAGTAAAGTGTGGACATACTATGTTGGAGAGGGTTAGTAAGGTGTGGACATGCTATATTGGAGATGGTTAGTAAAGTGTGGACATACTATGTTGGAGAGGGTTAGTAAGGTGTGGACATGCTATATTGGAGATGGTTAGTAAAGTGTGGACATACTATGTTGGAGAGGGTTAGTATGGTGTGGACATGCTATATTGGAGAGGGTTAGTAAAGTGTGGACATACTATGTTGGAGAGGGTTAGTAAGGTGTGGACATGCTATATTGGAGATGGTTAGTAAAGTGTGGACATACTATGTTGGAGAGTTTTAGTAAGGTGTGGACATGCTATATTGGAGAGGGTTGGTAAGGTGTGGACATGCTATATTGGAGAGTGTTAGTAAGGTGTGGACATGCTATGTTGGAGAGTGTTAGTAAGGTGTGGACATGCTATGTTGGAGAGGGTTAGTATGGTGTGGACATGCTATATTGGAGCGGGTTAGTAAGGTGTGGACATGCTATATTGGAGATGGTTAGTAAGGTGTGGACATGCTATATTGGAGATGGTTAGTAAGGTGTGGACATGCTATGTTGGAGAGGGTTAGTAAAGTGTGGACATACTATGTTGGACAGTGTTAGTAAGGTGTGGACATGCTATATTGGAGAGGGTTGGTAAGGTGTGGACATGCTATGTTGGAGAGGGTTAGTAAGGTGTGGACATGCTATGTTGGAGAGGGTTAGTATGGTGTGCACATGCCATATTGGAGCATGTTAGTAAGGTGTGGACATGCTAAGTTGGTGAGGGTTAGTAAGGTGTGGACATGCTATGTTGGAGAGGGTTAGTAAGGTGTGGACATGCTAAGTTGGAGAGGGTTAGTAAGGTGTGGACATGCTATGTTGGAGAGGGTTAGTATGGTGTGCACATGCCATATTGGAGCGGGTTAGTAAGGTGTGGACATGCTATGTTGGTGAGGGTTAGTAAGGTGTGGACATGCTATATTGTAGATGGTTAGTAAAGTGTGGACATGCTATATTGGAGAGGGTTAGTAAGGTGTGGACATGCTATGTTGGTGAGGGTTAGTAAGGTGTGGACATGCTACATTGGAGAGGGTTAGTAAGGTGTGGACATGCTATGTTGGTGAGGGTTAGTAAGGTGTGGACATGCTAGGTTGGAGAGTGTTAGTAAGGTGTGGACATGCTACGTTGGAGAGTGTTAGTATGGTGTGGACATGCTACGTTGGAGAGTGTTGGTAAGGTGTGGACATGCTACATTGGAGAGTGTTAGTAAGGTGTGGGAATGCTATATAGGAGTGGGTTAGTAAGGTGTGGACATGCTATGTAGGAGAGGGTTAGTAAGGTGTGGACATGCTATGTTGGAGAGGGTTAGTAAGGTGTGGACATGCTATGTTGGAGAGTGTTAGTAACGTGTGGACATGCTATATTGGAGAGTGTTAGTAAGGTGTGGGCATGCTATGTTGGAGAGGGTTAGAAAGGTGTGGACATGCTATGTTGGAGAGTGTTAGTAAGGTGTGGACATGCTATATTGTAGATGGTTAGTAAAGTGTGGACATGCTATATTGGAGAGGGTTAGTAAGGTGTGGACATGCTATGTGGACATACTATGTTGGAAAGGGTTAGTAAGGTGTGGACATGCTATGTTGGAGATGGCTAGTAAGGTGTGGACATGCTATGTTGGAGAGGGTTAGTAAGGTGTGGACATACTATGTTGGAAAGGGTTAGTAAGGTGTGGACATGCTATATTGGCAGGGGTTAGTAAGGTGTGGACATGCGATATTGGAGAGGGTTAGTATGGTGTGGACATGCTACGTTGGAGAGGGTTAGTAAGGTGTGGACATGCTACATTGGAGAGAGCTTGTAAGGTGTGGACATGCTATGTTGGAGAGGGTTAGTAAGGTGTGGACATGCTATGTTGGAGAGGGTTAGTAAGGTGTGGACATGCGATGTTGGAGAGTGCTGTAAGGTGTGGACATGCTATGTTGGAGAGGGTTAGTAAGGTGTGGACATGCGATGTTGGAGAGTGCTGTAAGGTGTGGACATGCTATGTTGGAGAGGGTTGGTAAGGTGTGGACATACTATGTTGGAGAGGGTTAGTAAGGTGTGGACATGCTATATTGGAGAGGGTTGGTAAGGTGTGGACATGCTATGTTGGAGAGGGTTGGTAAGGTGTGGACATGCTATGTTGGAGAGGGTTAGTATGGTGTGGACATGCTATGTTGGAGAGTGTTGGTAAGGTGTGGACATGCTATGTTGGAGATGGTTAGTAAGGTGTGGACATGCTATATTGGAGAGTGTTAGTAAGGTGTGGACATGCTATGTTGGAGAGTGTTAGTAAGGTGTGGACATGCTATGTTGGAGAGGGTTAGTAAAGTGTGGACATACTATGTTGGAGAGTGTTAGTAAGGTGTGGACATGCTATATTGGAGATGGTTAGTAAAGTGTGGACATGCTATGTTGGAGAGTTTTAGTAAGGTGTGGACATGCTATATTGGAGAGGGTTGGTAAGGTGTGGACATGCTATGTTGGAGAGGGTTAGTAAAGTGTGGACATACTATGTTGGAGAGTGTTAGTAAGGTGTGGACATGCTATGTTGGAGAGTGTTAGTAAGGTGTGGACATGCTATATTGGAGATGGTTAGTAAGGTGTGGACATGCTATATTGGAGAGGGTTAGTAAAGTGTGGACATGCTATGTTGGAGAGTTTTAGTAAGGTGTGGACATGCTATATTGGAGAGGGTTGGTAAGGTGTGGACATGCTATATTGGAGAGTGTTAGTAAGGTGTGGACATGCTATATTGGAGAGGGTTAGTAAAGTGTGGACATACTATGTTGGAGAGTTTTAGTAAGGTGTGGACATGCTATATTGGAGAGGGTTGGTAAGGTGTGGACATGCTATATTGGAGAGTGTTAGTAAGGTGTGGACATGCTATGTTGGAGAGTGTTAGTAAGGTGTGGACATGCTATATTGGAGAGGGTTAGTAAAGTATGGACATACTATGTTGGAGAGGGTTAGTAAGGTGTGGACATGCTATATTGGAGATGGTTAGTAAAGTGTGGACATACTATGTTGGAGAGGGTTAGTAAGGTGTGGACATGCTATATTGGAGATGGTTAGCAAAGTGTGGACATACTATGTTGGAGAGGGTTAGTATGGTGTGGACATGCTATATTGGAGAGGGTTAGTAAAGTGTGGACATACTATGTTGGAGAGGGTTAGTAAGGTGTGGACATGCTATATTGGAGATGGTTAGTAAAGTGTGGACATACTATGTTGGAGAGTTTTAGTAAGGTGTGGACATGCTATATTGGAGAGGGTTGGTAAGGTGTGGTCATGCTATATTGGAGAGTGTTAGTAAGGTGTGGACATGCTATGTTGGAGAGTGTTAGTAAGGTGTGGACATGCTATGTTGGAGAGGGTTAGTATGGTGTGGACATGCTATATTGGAGCGGGTTAGTAAGGTGTGGACATGCTATATTGGAGATGGTTAGTAAGGTGTGGACATGCTATATTGGAGATGGTTAGTAAGGTGTGGACATGCTATGTTGGAGAGGGTTAGTAAAGTGTGGACATACTATGTTGGAGAGTGTTAGTAAGGTGTGGACATGCTATATTGGAGAGGGTTGGTAAGGTGTGGACATGCTATGTTGGAGAGGGTTAGTAAGGTGTGGACATGCTATGTTGGAGAGGGTTAGTATGGTGTGCACATGCCATATTGGAGCGGGTTAGTAAGGTGTGGACATGCTAAGTTGGTGAGGGTTAGTAAGGTGTGGACATGCTATGTTGGAGAGGGTTAGTAAGGTGTGGACATGCTAAGTTGGTGAGGGTTAGTAAGGTGTGGACATGCTATGTTGGAGAGGGTTAGTAAGGTGTGGACATGCTAAGTTGGAGAGGGTTAGTAAGGTGTGGACATGCTATGTTGGAGAGGGTTAGTATGGTGTGCACATGCCATATTGGAGCGGGTTAGTAAGGTGTGGACATGCTATGTTGGTGAGGGTTAGTAAGGTGTGGACATGCTATGTTGGAGAGGGTTATTATGGTGTAGACATGCTATATTGGCGCGGCTTATTAAGGTGTGGACATGCTATGTTGGGGAGAGTTAGTAAGGTGTGGGCATGCTATATTGGAGAGGGTTAGTAAGGTGTGGACATGCTATATTGGAGATGGTTAGTAAGGTGTGGACATGCTATGTTGGAGAGGGTTAGTAAGGTGTGGACATGCTATGTTGGAGAGGGTTAGTAAAGTGTGGACATGCTATACTGGAGAGGGTTAGTAAGGTGTGGACATGCTATACTGGAGAGGGTTAGTAAGGTGTGGACATGCTATGTTGGAGAGTGTTAGTGAAGTGTGGACTTGCTATGTTGGAGAGTGTTAGTAAGGTGTGGACATGCTCTGTTGGAGAGGGTTAGTAAGGTGTGGACATGCTATGCTGGAGAGTGTTAGTAAGGTGTGGACATGCCACATTGGAGAGTGTTAGTAATGTGTGGGCATGCTATGTTGGAGTGGGTTAGTAAGGTGTGGACATGCTATATTGGAGAGTGTTAGTAAGGTGTGGACATGCTATGTTGGAGAGTGTTAGTAAGGTGTGGACATGCTATATTGGAGATGGTTAGTAAGGTGTGGACATGCTATATTGGAGATGGTTAGTAAGGTGTGGACATGCTATGTTGGAGAGTGTTAGTAAGGTGTGGACATGCTATGTTGGAGAGTGTTAGTAAGGTGTGGACATGCTATATTGGAGATGGTTAGTAAGGTGTGGACATGCTATGTTGGAGATGGTTAGTAAGGTGTGGACATGCTATGTTGGAGAGTGTTAGTAAGGTGTGGACATGCTATGTTGGAGAGTGTTAGTAAGGTGTGGACATGCTATGTTGGAGAGTGTTAGTAAGGTGTGGACATGCTATATTGGAGAGTGTTAGTAAGGTGTGGACATGCTATGTTGGAGAGGGTTAGTAAGGTGTGGACATGCTATGTTGGAGAGGGTTAGTAAGGTGTGGACATGCTATGTTGGTGAGGGTTAGTAAGGTGTGGACATGCTAGGTTGGAGAGTGTTAGTAAGGTGTGGACATGCTACGTTGGAGAGTGTTAGTATGGTGTGGACATGCTACGTTGGAGAGTGTTGGTAAGGTGTGGACATGCTACATTGGAGAGTGTTAGTAAGGTGTGGGAATGCTATATAGGAGTGGGTTAGTAAGGTGTGGACATGCTATGTAGGAGAGGGTTAGTAAGGTGTGGACATGCTATGTTGGAGAGGGTTAGTAAGGTGTGGACATGCTATGTTGGAGAGTGTTAGTAACGTGTGGACATGCTATATTGGAGAGTGTTAGTAAGGTGTGGGCATGCTATGTTGGAGAGGGTTAGAAAGGTGTGGACATGCTATGTTGGAGAGTGTTAGTAAGGTGTGGACATGCTATATTGTAGATGGTTAGTAAAGTGTGGACATGCTATATTGGAGAGGGTTAGTAAGGTGTGGACATGCTATGTGGACATACTATGTTGGAAAGGGTTAGTAAGGTGTGGACATGCTATGTTGGAGATGGCTAGTAAGGTGTGGACATGCTATGTTGGAGAGGGTTAGTAAGGTGTGGACATACTATGTTGGAAAGGGTTAGTAAGGTGTGGACATGCTATATTGGCAGGGGTTAGTAAGGTGTGGACATGCGATATTGGAGAGGGTTAGTATGGTGTGGACATGCTACGTTGGAGAGGGTTAGTAAGGTGTGGACATGCTACATTGGAGAGAGCTTGTAAGGTGTGGACATGCTATGTTGGAGAGGGTTAGTAAGGTGTGGACATGCTATGTTGGAGAGGGTTAGTAAGGTGTGGACATGCGATGTTGGAGAGTGCTGTAAGGTGTGGACATGCTATGTTGGAGAGGGTTAGTAAGGTGTGGACATGCGATGTTGGAGAGTGCTGTAAGGTGTGGACATGCTATGTTGGAGAGGGTTGGTAAGGTGTGGACATACTATGTTGGAGAGGGTTAGTAAGGTGTGGACATGCTATATTGGAGAGGGTTGGTAAGGTGTGGACATGCTATGTTGGAGAGGGTTGGTAAGGTGTGGACATGCTATGTTGGAGAGGGTTAGTATGGTGTGGACATGCTATGTTGGAGAATGTTGGTAAGGTGTGGACATGCTATGTTGGAGATGGTTAGTAAGGTGTGGACATGCTATATTGGAGAGTGTTAGTAAGGTGTGGACATGCTATGTTGGAGAGTGTTAGTAAGGTGTGGACATGCTATGTTGGAGAGGGTTAGTAAAGTGTGGACATACTATGTTGGAGAGTGTTAGTAAGGTGTGGACATGCTATATTGGAGATGGTTAGTAAAGTGTGGACATGCTATGTTGGAGAGTTTTAGTAAGGTGTGGACATGCTATATTGGAGAGGGTTGGTAAGGTGTGGACATGCTATGTTGGAGAGGGTTAGTAAAGTGTGGACATACTATGTTGGAGAGTGTTAGTAAGGTGTGGACATGCTATGTTGGAGAGTGTTAGTAAGGTGTGGACATGCTATATTGGAGATGGTTAGTAAGGTGTGGACATGCTATGTTGGAGAGGGTTAGTAAAGTGTGGACATACTATGTTGGAGAGTGTTAGTAAGGTGTGGACATGCTATGTTGGAGAGTGTTAGTAAGGTGTGGACATGCTATATTGGAGATGGTTAGTAAGGTGCGGACATGCTATATTGGAGAGGGTTAGTAAAGTGTGGACATGCTATGTTGGAGAGTTTTAGTAAGGTGTGGACATGCTATATTGGAGAGGGTTGGTAAGGTGTGGACATGCTATATTGGAGAGTGTTAGTAAGGTGTGGACATGCTATATTGGAGAGGGTTAGTAAAGTGTGGACATACTATGTTGGAGAGTTTTAGTAAGGTGTGGACATGCTATATTGGAGAGGGTTGGTAAGGTGTGGACATGCTATATTGGAGAGTGTTAGTAAGGTGTGGACATGCTATGTTGGAGAGTGTTAGTAAGGTGTGGACATGCTATATTGGAGAGGGTTAGTAAAGTGTGGACATACTATGTTGGAGAGGGTTAGTAAGGTGTGGACATGCTATATTGGAGATGGTTAGTAAAGTGTGGACATACTATGTTGGAGAGGGTTAGTAAGGTGTGGACATGCTATATTGGAGATGGTTAGTAAAGTGTGGACATACTATGTTGGAGAGGGTTAGTATGGTGTGGACATGCTATATTGGAGAGGGTTAGTAAAGTGTGGACATACTATGTTGGAGAGGGTTAGTAAGGTGTGGACATGCTATATTGGAGATGGTTAGTAAAGTGTGGACATACTATGTTGGAGAGTTTTAGTAAGGTGTGGACATGCTATATTGGAGAGGGTTGGTAAGGTGTGGACATGCTATATTGGAGAGTGTTAGTAAGGTGTGGACATGCTATGTTGGAGAGTGTTAGTAAGGTGTGGACATGCTATGTTGGAGAGGGTTAGTATGGTGTGGACATGCTATATTGGAGCGGGTTAGTAAGGTGTGGACATGCTATATTGGAGATGGTTAGTAAGGTGTGGACATGCTATATTGGAGATGGTTAGTAAGGTGTGGACATGCTATGTTGGAGAGGGTTAGTAAAGTGTGGACATACTATGTTGGACAGTGTTAGTAAGGTGTGGACATGCTATATTGGAGAGGGTTGGTAAGGTGTGGACATGCTATGTTGGAGAGGGTTAGTAAGGTGTGGACATGCTATGTTGGAGAGGGTTAGTATGGTGTGCACATGCCATATTGGAGCATGTTAGTAAGGTGTGGACATGCTAAGTTGGTGAGGGTTAGTAAGGTGTGGACATGCTATGTTGGAGAGGGTTAGTAAGGTGTGGACATGCTAAGTTGGAGAGGGTTAGTAAGGTGTGGACATGCTATGTTGGAGAGGGTTAGTATGGTGTGCACATGCCATATTGGAGCGGGTTAGTAAGGTGTGGACATGCTATGTTGGTGAGGGTTAGTAAGGTGTGGACATGCTATATTGTAGATGGTTAGTAAAGTGTGGACATGCTATATTGGAGAGGGTTAGTAAGGTGTGGACATGCTATGTTGGTGAGGGTTAGTAAGGTGTGGACATGCTACATTGGAGAGGGTTAGTAAGGTGTGGACATGCTATGTTGGAGAGGGTTAGTATGGTGTGGACATGCTATACTGGAGAGGGTTAGTAAGGTGTGGACATGCTATGTTGGAGAGGGTTAGTAAGGTGTGGACATGCTATACTGGAGAGGGTTAGTAAGGTGTGGACATGCTATGTTGGAGAGGGTTAGTAAGGTGTGGACATGCTATATTGGAGATGATTAGTAAGGTGTGGACATGCTATGTTGGAGAGGGTTAGTAAGGTGTGGACATGCTATGTTGGAGAGGGTTAGTAAGGTGTGGACATGCTATGTTGGAGAGGGTTAGTAAGGTGTGGACATGCTATGTTGGAGAGGGTTAGTAAGGTGTGGACATGCTATGTTGGAGAGGGTTAGTAAGGTGTGGACATGCTATGTTGGATAGGGTTAGTAAGGTGTGGACATGCTATGTTGGAGAGGGTTAGTAAGGTGTGGACATGCTATGTTGGAGAGGGTTAGTAAGGTGTGGACATGCTATGTTGGAGATGTTTAGTAAGGTGTGGACATGCTATGTTGGAGAGGGTTAGTAAGGTGTGGACATGCTATGTTGGAGAGGGTTAGTAAGGTGTGGACATGCTATGTTGGAGAGGGTTAGTAAGGTGTGGACATGGTATGTTGGAGAGGGTTAGTAAGGTGTGGACATGCTATGTTGGAGATGTTTAGTAAGGTGTGGACATGCTATGTTGGATAGGGTTAGTAAGGTGTGGACATGCTATGTTGGAGAGGGTTAGTAAGGTGTGGACATACTATGTTGGAAAGGGTTAGTAAGGTGTGGACATGCTATGCTGGAGAGGGTTAGTAAGGTGTGGACATGCTATATTGGCACGGGTTAGTAAGGTGTGGACATGGTATGTTGGAGATGGTTAGTAAGGTGTAGACATGCTATGTTGGAGAGGGTTAGTAAGGTGTGGACATGCTATGTTGGAGAGTGTTAGTACGGTGTGGACATGCTATATTGGAGATGGTTAGTAAGGTGTGGACATGCTATGTTGGAGAGGGTTCGTAAAGTGTGGACATACTATGTTGGAGAGTGTTAGTAAGGTGTGGACATGCTATATTGGAGATGGTTAGTAAAGTGTGGACATGCTATATTGGAGAGGGTTAGTAAGGTGTGGACATGCTATGTTGGAGAGGGTTATTATGGTGTAGACATGCTATATTGGCGCGGTTTATTAAGGTGTGGACATGCTATGTTGGTGAGGGTTAGTAAGGTGTGGGCATGCTATATTGGAGAGGGTTAGTAAGGTGTGGACATGCTATGTTGGAGAGGGTTAGTAAAGTGTGGACATGCTATACTGGAGAGGGTTAGTAAGGTGTGGGCATGCTATGTTGGAGAGGGTTAGTAAGGAGTGGACATGCTATGTTGGAGAGGGTTAGTAAAGTGTGGACATGCTATACTGGAGAGGGTTAGTAAGGTGTGGACATGCTATACTGGAGAGGGTTAGTAAGGTGTGGACATGCTATGTTGGAGAGTGTTAGTGAAGTGTGGACTTGCTATGTTGGAGAGTGTTAGTAAGGTGTGGACATGCTATGTTGGAGAGGGTTAGTAAGGTGTGGACATGCTATGCTGGAGAGGGTTAGTAAGGTGTGGACATGCTATGTTGGAGATGGCTAGTAAGGTGTGGACATGCTATGTTGGAGAGGGTTAGTAAGGTGTGGACATGCTATGTTGGAGATTGTTAGTAAGGTGTGGACATACTATGTTGGAAAGGGTTAGTAAGGTGTGGACATGCTATGCAGGAGAGGGTTAGTATGGTGTGGACATGCTATATTGGCAGGGGTTAGTAAGGTGTGGACATGCGATATTGGAGAGGGTTAGTATGGTGTGGACATGCTACGTTGGAGAGGGTTAGTAAGGTGTGGACATGCTACATTGGAGAGTGTTAGTAAGGTGTGGACATGCTACATTGGAGAGTGTTAGTAAGGTGTGGACATGCTATGTTGGAGAGTGTTAGTAAGGTGTGGACATGCTATATTGGAGATGATTAGTAAGGTGTGGACATGCTATGTTGGAGAGGGTTAGTAAGGTGTGGACATACTATGTTGGAGAGTGTTAGTAAGGTGTGGACATGCTATGTTGGAGAGTGTTAGTAAGGTGTGGACATGCTATATTGGAGATGATTAGTAAGGTGTGGACATGCTATGTTGGAGAGGGTTAGTAAGGTGTGGACATGCTATATTGGAGATGGTTAGTAAGGTGTGGACATGCTATGTTGGAGAGGGTTAGTAAAGTGTGGACATACTATGTTGGAGAGTGTTAGTAAGGTGTGGACATGCTATATTGGAGATGGTTAGTAAAGTGTGGACATACTATGTTGGAGAGTTTTAGTAAGGTGTGGACATGCTATATTGGAGAGGGTTGGTAAGGTGTGGACATGCAATATTGGAGATGGTTAGTAAGGTGTGGACATGCTATGTTGGAGATGGTTAGTAAGGTGTGGACATGCTATATTGGAGAGTGTTAGTAAGGTGTGGACATGCTATGTTGGAGAGTGTTAGTAAGGTGTGGACATGCTATGTTGGAGAGGGTTAGTAAGGTGTGGACATGCTATGTTGGAGAGGGTTAGTATGGTGTGGACATGCTATATTGGAGCGGGTTAGTAAGGTGTGGACATGCTATATTGGAGATGGTTAGTAAGGTGTGGACATGCTATATTGGAGATGGTTAGTAAGGTGTGGATATGCTATGTTGGAGAGGGTTAGTAAAGTGTGGACATACTATGTTGGAGAGTGTTAGTAAGGTGTGGACATGCTATATTGGAGAGGGTTGGTAAGGTGTGGACATGCTATATTGGAGATGGTTAGTATGGTGTGCACATGCCATATTGGAGCGGGTTAGTAAGGTGTGGACATGCTAAGTTGGTGAGGGTTAGTAAGGTGTGGACATGCTATGCTGGAGAGGGTTAGTAAGGTGTGGACATGCTATGTTGGAGAGGGTTAGTAAGGTGTGGACATGCTATATTGGAGAGGGTTAGTATGGTGTGCACATGCCATATTGGAGCGGGTTAGTAAGGTGTGGACATGCTAAGTTGGTGAGGGTTAGTAAGGTGTGGACATGCTATATTGGAGAGGGTTAGTAAGGTGTGGACATGCTATATTGGAGAGTGTTAGTAAAGTGTGGACATGCTATGTTGGAGAGTGTTAGTAAGGTGTGGACATGCTATATTGGAGAGTGTTTGTAAGGTGTGGACATGCTATGTTGGAGAGGGTTAGTAAGGTGTGGACATAGTATGTTGGAAAGGGTTAGTAAAGTGTGGACATGCTATGTTGGAGAGTGTTAGTAAGGTGTGGACATGCTATGTTGGAGAGTGTTAGTAAGGTGTGGACATGCTATATTGGAGATGGTTAGTAAGGTGTGGACATGGTATGTTGCAGAGGGTTAGTAAGGTGTGGACATGCTATATTGGAGATGGTTAGTAAGGTGTGGACATGCTATGTTGGAGAGGGTTAGTAAAGTGTGGACATACTATGTTGGAGAGTGTTAGTAAGGTGTGGACATGCTATGTTGGAGAGGGTTAGTAAGGTGTGGACATGCTATATTGGAGATGGTTAGTAAGGTGTGGACATACTATGTTGGAGAGTGTTAGTAAGGTGTGGACATGCTATGTTGGAGAGGGTTAGTAAGGTGTGGACATGCTATATTGGAGATGGTTAGTAAGGTGTGGACATACTATGTTGGAGAGTGTTAGTAAGGTGTGGACATGCTATGTTGGAGAGAGTTAGTAAGGTGTGGACATGCTATATTGGAGATGGTTAGTAAGGTGTGGACATGCTATGTTGGAGAGTGTTAGTAAGCTGTGGACATACTATGTTGGAGAGTGTTAGTAAGGTGTGGACATGCTATGTTGGAGAGGGTTAGTAAGGTGTGGACATGCTATGTTGGTGAGGGTTAGTAAGGTGTGGACAAGCTATGTTGGAGAGGGTTAGTAAGGTGTGGACATGCTATGTTGGAGAGGGTTAGTAAGGTGTGGACAAGCTATGTTGGAGAGGGTTAGTAAGGTGTGGACAAGCTATGTTGGAGAGGATTAGTAAGGTGTGGACATGCTATGTTGGAGAGGGTTAGAAAGGTGTGGACATACTATGTTGGAGAGGGTTAGTAAGGTGTGGACATGCTATGTTGGAGAGGGTTAGTAAGGTGTGGACATGCTATGTTGGTGAGGGTTAGTAAGGTGTGGACTTGCTATGTTGGAGAGTGTTAGTGAAGTGTGGACTTGCTATGTTGGAGAGTGTTAGTAAGGTGTGGACATGATATGTTGGAGAGGGTTAGTAAGGTGTGGACATGCTATGCTGGAGAGGGTTAGTAAGGTGTGGACATGCTATGTTGGAGATGGCTAGTAAGGTGTGGACATGCGATGTTGGAGTGGGTTAGTAAGGTGTGGACATGCTATGTTGGAGATGGTTAGTAAGGTGTGGACATGCTATGCAGGAGAGGGTTAGTATGGTGTGGACATGCTATATTGGCAGGGGTTAGTAAGGTGTGGACATGCAATATTGGAGAGGGTTAGTATGGTGTGGACATGCTACGTTGGAGAGGGTTAGTAAGGTGTGGACATGCTACATTGGAGAGTGTTAGTAAGGTGTGGACATGCTACATTGGAGAGAGTTTGTAAGGTGTGGACATGCTATGTTGGAGAGGGTTAGTAAGGTGTGGACATGCTATGTTGGAGAGGGTTAGTAAGGTGTGGACATGCGATGATGGAGAGGGTTGGTAAGGTGTGGACATGTAATGTTGGAGAGGGTTAGTAAGGTGTGGACATGCTATGTTGGAGAGGGTTAGTATGGTGTGGACATGCTATATTGGAGCGGGTTAGTAAGGTGTGGACATGCTATATTGGAGATGGTTAGTAAGGTGTGGACATGCTATGTTGGAGAGTGTTAGTAAGGTGTGGACATGCTATGTTGGAGAGTGTTAGTAAGGTGTGGACATGCTATATTGGAGATGGTTAGTAAGGTGTGGACATGCTATGTTGGAGAGGGTTAGTAAGGTGTGGACATGCTATATTGGAGATGGTTAGTAAGGTGTGGACATGCTATGTTGGAGAGGGTTAGTAAAGTGTGGACATACTATGTTGGAGAGTGTTAGTAAGGTGTGGACATGCTATATTGGAGATGGTTAGTAAAGTGTGGACATACTATGTTGGAGAGTTTTAGTAAGGTGTGGACATGCTATATTGGAGAGGGTTAGTAAGGTGTGGACATGCTATGTTGGAGAGTGTTAGTAAGGTGTGGACATGCTATGTTGGAGAGGGTTAGTAAGGTGTGGACATGCTATGTTGGAGAGGGTTAGTATGGTGTGGACATGCTATATTGGAGCGGGTTAGTAAGGTGTAGACATGCTATATTGGAGATGGTTAGTAAGGTGTGGACATGCTATATTGGAGATGGTTAGTAAGGTGTGGACATGCTATGTTGGAGAGGGTTAGTAAAGTGTGGACATACTATGTTGGAGAGTGTTAGTAAGGTGTGGACATGCTATGTTGGAGAGAGTTAGTAAGGTGTGGACATGCTATATTGGAGAGAGTTAGTAAGGCGTGGACATGCTATATTGGAGAGGGTTGGTAAGGTGTGGACATGCTATATTGGAGAGAGTTAGTAAGGTGTGGACATGCTATATTGGAGAGGGTTGGTAAGGTGTGGACATGCTATGTTGGAGAGGGTTAGTAAGGTGTGGACATGCTATATTGGAGAGGGTTGGTAAGGTGTGGACATGCTATGTTGGAGAGGGTTAGTAAGGTGTGGACATGCTATGTTGGAGAGGGTTAGTATGGTGTGCACATGCCATATTGGAGCGGGTTAGTAAGGTGTGGACATGCTATGTTGGAGAGGGTTAGTAAGGTGTGGACATGCTATATTGGAGAGTGTTGGTAAGGTGTGGACATGCTATGTTGGAGAGTGTTAGTATGGTGTGGACATGCTACGTTGGAGAGTGTTAGTATGGTGTGGACATGCTACGTTGGAGAGTGTTGGTAAGGTGTGGACATGCTACATTGGAGAGTGTTATTAAGGTGTGAGAATGCTATATAGGAGTGGGTTAGTAAGGTGTGGACATGCTATGTTGGAGAGGGTTAGTAAGGTGTGGACATGCTATGTTGGAGAGGGTTAGTAAGGTGTGGACATGCTATGTTGGAGAGTGTTAGTAACGTGTGGACATGCTATATTGGAGAGTGTTAGTAAGGTGTGGACATGCTATGTTGGTGAGGGTTAGTAAGGTGTGGACAAGCTATGTTGGAGAGGGTTAGTAAGGTGTGGACATGCTATGTTGGAGAGGGTTAGTAAGGTGTGGACAAGCTATGTTGGAGAGGGTTAGTAAGGTGTGGACAAGCTATGTTGGAGAGGGTTAGTAAGGTGTGGACATGCTATGTTGGAGAGGGTTAGAAAGGTGTGGACATACTATGTTGGAGAGGGTTAGTAAGGTGTGGACATGCTATGTTGGAGAGGGTTAGTAAGGTGTGGACATGCTATGTTGGTGAGGGTTAGTAAGGTGTGGACTTGCTATGTTGGAGAGTGTTAGTGAAGTGTGGACTTGCTATGTTGGAGAGTGTTAGTAAGGTGTGGACATGCTATGTTGGAGAGGGTTAGTAAGGTGTGGACATGCTATGCTGGAGAGGGTTAGTAAGGTGTGGACATGCTATGTTGGAGATGGCTAGTAAGGTGTGGACATGCGATGTTGGAGTGGGTTAGTAAGGTGTGGACATGCTATGTTGGAGATGGTTAGTAAGGTGTGGACATACTATGTTGGAAAGGGTTAGTAAGGTGTGGACATGCTATGCAGGAGAGGATTAGTATGGTGTGGACATGCTATATTGGCAGGGGTTAGTAAGGTGTGGACATGCAATATTGGAGAGGGTTAGTATGGTGTGGACATGCTACGTTGGAGAGGGTTAGTAAGGTGTGGACATGCTACATTGGAGAGTGTTAGTAAGGTGTGGACATGCTACATTGGAGAGAGTTTGTAAGGTGTGGACATGCTATGTTGGAGAGGGTTAGTAAGGTGTGGACATGCTATGTTGGAGAGGGTTAGTAAGGTGTGGACATGCGATGTTGGAGAGGGTTGGTAAGGTGTTGACATGCAATGTTGGAGAGGGTTAGTAAGGTGTGGACATGCTATGTTGGAGTGGGTTAGTATGGTGTGGACATGCTATATTGGAGCGGTTTAGTAAGGTGTGGACATGCTATATTGGAGATGGTTAGTAAGGTGTGGACATGCTATGTTGGAGAGTGTTAGTAAGGTGTGGACATGCTATGTTGGAGAGTGTTAGTAAGGTGTGGACATGCTATATTGGAGATGGTTAGTATGGTGTGGACATGCTATGTTGTAGAGGGTTAGTAAGGTGTGGACATGCTATATTGGAGATGGTTAGTAAGGTGTGGACATGCTATGTTGGAGAGGGTTAGTAAAGTGTGGACATACTATGTTGGAGAGTGTTAGTAAGGTGTGGACATGCTATATTGGAAATGGTTAGTAAAGTGTGGACATACTATGTTGGAGAGTTTTAGTAAGGTGTGGACATGCTATATTGGAGAGGGTTAGTAAGGTGTGGACATGCTATATTGGAGAGGGTTAGTAAGGTGTGGACATGCTATGTTGGAGAGTGTTAGTATGGTGTGGACATGCTACGTTGGAGAGTGTTAGTATGGTGTGGACATGCTACGTTGGAGAGTGTTGGTAAGGTGTGGACATGCTACATTGGAGAGTGTTATTAAGGTGTGGGAATGCTATATAGGAGTGGGTTAGTAAGGTGTGGACATGCTATGTTGGAGAGGGTTAGTAAGGTGTGGACATGCTATGTTGGAGAGGGTTAGTAAGGTGTGGACATGCTATGTTGGAGAGTGTTAGTAACGTGTGGACATGCTATATTGGAGAGTGTTAGTAAGGTGTGGACATGCTATGTTGGTGAGGGTTAGTAAGGTGTGGACAAGCTATGTTGGAGAGGGTTAGTAAGGTGTGGACATGCTATGTTGGAGAGGGTTAGTAAGGTGTGGACAAGCTATGTTGGAGAGGGTTAGTAAGGTGTGGACAAGCTATGTTGGAGAGGGTTAGTAAGGTGTGGACATGCTATGTTGGAGAGGGTTAGAAAGGTGTGGACATACTATGTTGGAGAGGGTTAGTAAGGTGTGGACATGCTATGTTGGAGAGGGTTAGTAAGGTGTGGACATGCTATGTTGGTGAGGGTTAGTAAGGTGTGGACTTGCTATGTTGGAGAGTGTTAGTGAAGTGTGGACTTGCTATGTTGGAGAGTGTTAGTAAGGTGTGGACATGCTATGTTGGAGAGGGTTAGTAAGGTGTGGACATGCTATGCTGGAGAGGGTTAGTAAGGTGTGGACATGCTATGTTGGAGATGGCTAGTAAGGTGTGGACATGCGATGTTGGAGTGGGTTAGTAAGGTGTGGACATGCTATGTTGGAGATGGTTAGTAAGGTGTGGACATACTATGTTGGAAAGGGTTAGTAAGGTGTGGACATGCTATGCAGGAGAGGATTAGTATGGTGTGGACATGCTATATTGGCAGGGGTTAGTAAGGTGTGGACATGCAATATTGGAGAGGGTTAGTATGGTGTGGACATGCTACGTTGGAGAGGGTTAGTAAGGTGTGGACATGCTACATTGGAGAGTGTTAGTAAGGTGTGGACATGCTACATTGGAGAGAGTTTGTAAGGTGTGGACATGCTATGTTGGAGAGGGTTAGTAAGGTGTGGACATGCTATGTTGGAGAGGGTTAGTAAGGTGTGGACATGCGATGTTGGAGAGGGTTGGTAAGGTGTTGACATGCAATGTTGGAGAGGGTTAGTAAGGTGTGGACATGCTATGTTGGAGTGGGTTAGTATGGTGTGGACATGCTATATTGGAGCGGGTTAGTAAGGTGTGGACATGCTATATTGGAGATGGTTAGTAAGGTGTGGACATGCTATGTTGGAGAGTGTTAGTAAGGTGTGGACATGCTATGTTGGAGAGTGTTAGTAAGGTGTGGACATGCTATATTGGAGATGGTTAGTATGGTGTGGACATGCTATGTTGTAGAGGGTTAGTAAGGTGTGGACATGCTATATTGGAGATGGTTAGTAAGGTGTGGACATGCTATGTTGGAGAGGGTTAGTAAAGTGTGGACATACTATGTTGGAGAGTGTTAGTAAGGTGTGGACATGCTATATTGGAAATGGTTAGTAAAGTGTGGACATACTATGTTGGAGAGTTTTAGTAAGGTGTGGACATGCTATATTGGAGAGGGTTAGTAAGGTGTGGACATGCTATGTTGGAGAGTGTTAGTAAGGTGTGGACATGCTATGTTGGAGAGGGTTAGTAAGGTGTGGACATGCTATGTTGGAGAGGGTTAGTATGGTGTGGACATGCTATATTGGAGCGGGTTAGTAAGGTGTAGACATGCTATATTGGAGATGGTTAGTAAGGTGTGGACATGCTATATTGGAGATGGTTAGTAAGGTGTGGACATGCTATGTTGGAGAGGGTTAGTAAAGTGTGGACATACTATGTTGGAGAGTGTTAGTAAGGTGTGGACATGCTATGTTGGAGAGAGTTAGTAAGGTGTGGACATGCTATATTGGAGAGAGTTAGTAAGGTGTGGACATGCTATATTGGAGAGGGTTGGTAAGGTGTGGACATGCTATATTGGAGAGAGTTAGTAAGGTGTGGACATGCTATATTGGAGAGGGTTGGTAAGGTGTGGACATGCTATGTTGGAGAGGGTTAGTAAGGTGTGGACATGCTATATTGGAGAGGGTTGGTAAGGTGTGGACATGCTATGTTGGAGAGGGTTAGTAAGGTGTGGACATGCTATGTTGGAGAGGGTTAGTATGGTGTGCACATGCCATATTGGAGCGGGTTAGTAAGGTGTGGACATGCTATGTTGGAGAGGGTTAGTAAGGTGTGGACATGCTATATTGGAGAGTGTTGGTAAGGTGTGGACATGCTATGTTGGAGAGTGTTAGTATGGTGTGGACATGCTACGTTGGAGAGTGTTAGTATGGTGTGGACATGCTACGTTGGAGAGTGTTGGTAAGGTGTGGACATGCTACATTGGAGAGTGTTAGTAAGGTGTGGGAATGCTATATAGGAGTGGGTTAGTAAGGTGTGGACATGCTATGTTGGAGAGGGTTAGTAAGGTGTGGACATGCTATGTTGGAGAGGGTTAGTAAGGTGTGGACATGCTATGTTGGAGAGTGTTAGTAACGTGTGGACATGCTATATTGGAGAGTGTTAGTAAGGTGTGGGCATGCTATGTTGGAGAGGGTTAGAAAGGTGTGGACATGCTATGTTGGAGAGTGTTAGTAAGGTGTGGACATGCTATATTGGAAATGGTTAGTAAGGTGTGTACATGCTATGTTGGAGAGGGTTAGTAAAGTGTGGACATACTATGTTGGAGAGTGTTAGTAAGGTGTGGACATGCTATATTGTAGATGGTTAGTAAAGTGTGGACATGCTATATTGGAGAGGGTTAGTAAGGTGTGGACATGCTATGTTGGAGAGGGTTAGTATGGTGTAGACATGCTATGTTGGTGCGGGTATTTAAGGTGTGGACATGCTATGTTGGTGAGGGTTAGTAAGTTGTGGACATGCTACATTGGAGAGGGTTAGTAAGGTGTGGACATGCTATGTTGGAGAGGGTTAGTATGGTGTGGACATGCTATACTGGAGAGGGTTAGTAAGGTGTGGACATGCTATGTTGGAGAGGGTTAGTAAGGTGTGGACATGCTATACTGGAGAGGGTTAGTAAGGTGTGGACATGCTATATTGGAGATGATTAGTAAGGTGTGGACATGCTATATTGGAGAGGGTTAGTAAGGTGTGGACATGCTATGTTGGAGAGGGTTAGTAAGGTGTGGACATGCTATATTGGAGATGATTAGTAAGGTGTGGACATGCTATGTTGGAGAGGGTTAGTAAGGTGTGGACATGCTATGTTGGAGAGGGTTAGTAAGGTGTGGACATGCTATGTTGGAGAGGGTTAGTAAGGTGTGGACATGCTATGTTGGAGATGTTTAGTAAGGTGTGGACATGCTATGTTGGAGAGGGTTAGTAAGGTGTGGACATGCTATGCTGGAGAGGGTTAGTATAGTGTGGACAAGCTATATTGGCACGGGTTAGTAAGGTTTGGACATGGTATGTTGGAGATGGTTAGTAAGGTGTAGACATGCTATGTTGGAGAGGGTTAGTAAGGTGTGGACATGCTATGTTGGAGAGTGTTAGTATGGTGTGGACATGCTATATTGGAGATGGTTAGTAAGGTGTGGACATGCTATGTTGGAGAGGGTTCGTAAAGTGTGGACATACTATGTTGGAGAGTGTTAGTAAGGTGTGGACATGCTATATTGGAGATGGTTAGTAAAGTGTGGACATGCTATATTGGAGAGGGTTAGTAAGGTGTGGACATGCTATGTTGGAGAGGGTTATTATGGTGTAGACATGCTATATTGGCGCGGTTTATTAAGGTGTGGACATGCTATGTTGGTGAGGGTTAGTAAGGTGTGGGCATGCTATATTGGAGAGGGTTAGTAAGGTGTGGACATGCTATGTTGGAGAGGGTTAGTAAGGTGTGGACATGCTATGTTGGAGAGGGTTAGTAAAGTGTGGACATGCTATACTGGAGAGGGTTAGTAAGGTGTGGACATGCTATACTGAAGAGGGTTAGTAAGGTGTGGAAATGCTATGTTGGAGAGTGTTAGTGAAGTGTGGACTTGCTATGTTGGAGAGTGTTAGTAAGGTGTGGACATGCTATGTTGGAGAGGGTTAGTAAGGTGTGGACATGCTATGCTGGAGAGGGTTAGTAAGGTGTGGACATGCTATGTTGGAGATGGCTAGTAAGGTGTGGACATGCTATGTTGGAGAGGGTTAGTAAGGTGTGGACATGCTATGTTGGTGATGGTTAGTAAGGTGTGGACATACTATGTTGGAAAGGGTTAGTAAGGTGTGGACATGCTATGCAGGAGAGGGTTAGTATGGTGTGGACATGCTATATTGGCAGGGGTTAGTAAGGTGTGGACATGCAATATTGGAGAGGGTTAGTATGGTGTGGACATGCTACGTTGGAGAGGGTTAGTAAGGTGTGGACATGCTACATTGGAGAGTGTTAGTAAGGTGTGGACATGCTACATTGGAGAGAGTTTGTAAGGTGTGGACATGCTATGTTGGAGAGGGTTAGTAAGGTGTGGACATGCTATGTTGGAGAGGGTTAGTAAGGTGTGGACATGCGATGTTGGAGAGGGTTGGTAAGGTGTTGACATGCAATGTTGGAGAGGGTTAGTAAGGTGTGGACATGCTATGTTGGAGTGGGTTAGTATGGTGTGGACATGCTATATTGGAGCGGGTTAGTAAGGTGTGGACATGCTATATTGGAGATGGTTAGTAAGGTGTGGACATGCTATGTTGGAGAGTGTTAGTAAGGTGTGGACATGCTATGTTGGAGAGTGTTAGTAAGGTGTGGACATGCTATATTGGAGATGGTTAGTATGGTGTGGACATGCTATGTTGTAGAGGGTTAGTAAGGTGTGGACATGCTATATTGGAGATGGTTAGTAAGGTGTGGACATGCTATGTTGGAGAGTGTTAGTAAAGTGTGGACATACTATGTTGGAGAGTGTTAGTAAGGTGTGGACATGCTATATTGGAAATGGTTAGTAAAGTGTGGACATACTATGTTGGAGAGTTTTAGTAAGGTGTGGACATGCTATATTGGAGAGGGTTAGTAAGGTGTGGACATGCTATGTTGGAGAGTGTTAGTAAGGTGTGGACATGCTATGTTGGAGAGGGTTAGTAAGGTGTGGACATGCTATGTTGGAGAGGGTTAGTATGGTGTGGACATGCTATATTGGAGCGGGTTAGTAAGGTGTAGACATGCTATATTGGAGATGGTTAGTAAGGTGTGGACATGCTATATTGGAGATGGTTAGTAAGGTGTGGACATGCTATGTTGGAGAGGGTTAGTAAAGTGTGGACATACTATGTTGGAGAGTGTTAGTAAGGTGTGGACATGCTATGTTGGAGAGAGTTAGTAAGGTGTGGACATGCTATATTGGAGAGAGTTAGTAAGGTGTGGACATGCTATATTGGAGAGGGTTGGTAAGGTGTGGACATGCTATATTGGAGAGAGTTAGTAAGGTGTGGACATGCTATATTGGAGAGGGTTGGTAAGGTGTGGACATGCTATGTTGGAGAGGGTTAGTAAGGTGTGGACATGCTATATTGGAGAGGGTTGGTAAGGTGTGGACATGCTATGTTGGAGAGGGTTAGTAAGGTGTGGACATGCTATGTTGGAGAGTGTTAGTATGGTGTGCACATGCCATATTGGAGCGGGTTAGTAAGGTGTGGACATGCTATGTTGGAGAGGGTTAGTAAGGTGTGGACATGCTATATTGGAGAGTGTTGGTAAGGTGTGGACATGCTATGTTGGAGAGTGTTAGTATGGTGTGGACATGCTACGTTGGAGAGTGTTAGTATGGTGTGGACATGCTACGTTGGAGAGTGTTGGTAAGGTGTGGACATGCTACATTGGAGAGTGTTAGTAAGGTGTGGGAATGCTATATAGGAGTGGGTTAGTAAGGTGTGGACATGCTATGTTGGAGAGGGTTAGTAAGGTGTGGACATGCTATGTTGGAGAGGGTTAGTAAGGTGTGGACATGCTATGTTGGAGAGTGTTAGTAACGTGTGGACATGCTATATTGGAGAGTGTTAGTAAGGTGTGGGCATGCTATGTTGGAGAGGGTTAGAAAGGTGTGGACATGCTAAGTTGGAGAGTGTTAGTAAGGTGTGGACATGCTATATTGGAAATGGTTAGTAAGGTGTGTACATGCTATGTTGGAGAGGGTTAGTAAAGTGTGGACATACTATGTTGGAGAGTGTTAGTAAGGTGTGGACATGCTATATTGTAGATGGTTAGTAAAGTGTGGACATGCTATATTGGAGAGGGTTAGTAAGGTGTGGACATGCTATGTTGGAGAGGGTTAGTATGGTGTAGACATGCTATGTTGGTGCGGGTATTTAAGGTGTGGACATGCTATGTTGGTGAGGGTTAGTAAGTTGTGGACATGCTACATTGGAGAGGGTTAGTAAGGTGTGGACATGCTATGTTGGAGAGGGTTAGTATGGTGTGGACATGCTATACTGGAGAGGGTTAGTAAGGTGTGGACATGCTATGTTGGAGAGGGTTAGTAAGGTGTGGACATGCTATACTGGAGAGGGTTAGTAAGGTGTGGACATGCTATATTGGAGATGATTAGTAAGGTGTGGACATGCTATATTGGAGAGGGTTAGTAAGGTGTGGACATGCTATGTTGGAGAGGGTTAGTAAGGTGTGGACATGCTATATTGGAGATGATTAGTAAGGTGTGGACATGCTATGTTGGAGAGGGTTAGTAAGGTGTGGACATGCTATGTTGGAGAGGGTTAGTAAGGTGTGGACATGCTATGTTGGAGAGGGTTAGTAAGGTGTGGACATGCTATGTTGGAGATGTTTAGTAAGGTGTGGACATGCTATGTTGGAGAGGGTTAGTAAGGTGTGGACATGCTATGCTGGAGAGGGTTAGTATAGTGTGGACAAGCTATATTGGCACGGGTTAGTAAGGTTTGGACATGGTATGTTGGAGATGGTTAGTAAGGTGTAGACATGCTATGTTGGAGAGGGTTAGTAAGGTGTGGACATGCTATGTTGGAGAGTGTTAGTATGGTGTGGACATGCTATATTGGAGATGGTTAGTAAGGTGTGGACATGCTATGTTGGAGAGGGTTCGTAAAGTGTGGACATACTATGTTGGAGAGTGTTAGTAAGGTGTGGACATGCTATATTGGAGATGGTTAGTAAAGTGTGGACATGCTATATTGGAGAGGGTTAGTAAGGTGTGGACATGCTATGTTGGAGAGGGTTATTATGGTGTAGACATGCTATATTGGCGCGGTTTATTAAGGTGTGGACATGCTATGTTGGTGAGGGTTAGTAAGGTGTGGGCATGCTATATTGGAGAGGGTTAGTAAGGTGTGGACATGCTATGTTGGAGAGGGTTAGTAAGGTGTGGACATGCTATGTTGGAGAGGGTTAGTAAAGTGTGGACATGCTATACTGGAGAGGGTTAGTAAGGTGTGGACATGCTATACTGAAGAGGGTTAGTAAGGTGTGGAAATGCTATGTTGGAGAGTGTTAGTGAAGTGTGGACTTGCTATGTTGGAGAGTGTTAGTAAGGTGTGGACATGCTATGTTGGAGAGGGTTAGTAAGGTGTGGACATGCTATGCTGGAGAGGGTTAGTAAGGTGTGGACATGCTATGTTGGAGATGGCTAGTAAGGTGTGGACATGCTATGTTGGAGAGGGTTAGTAAGGTGTGGACATGCTATGTTGGTGATGGTTAGTAAGGTGTGGACATACTATGTTGGAAAGGGTTAGTAAGGTGTGGACATGCTATGCAGGAGAGGGTTAGTATGGTGTGGACATGCTATATTGGCAGGGGTTAGTAAGGTGTGGACATGCGATATTGGAGAGGTTTAGTATGGTGTGGACATGCTACGTTGGAGAGGGTTAGTAAGGTGTGGACATGCTACATTGGAGAGTGTTAGTAAGGTGTGGACATGCTACATTGGAGAGAGTTTGTAAGGTGTGGACATGCTATGTTGGAGAGGGTTAGTAAGGTGTGGACATGCTATGTTGGAGAGGGTTAGTAAGGTGTGGACATGCGATGTTGGAGAGTGCTGTAAGGTGTGGACATGCTATGTTGGAGAGGGTTAGTAAGGTGTGGACATGCTATATTGGAGAGGGTTGGTAAGGTGTGGACATGCTATGTTGGAGAGGGTTAGTAAGGTGTGGACATGCTATGTTGGAGAGGGTTAGTATGGTGTGGACATGCTATATTGGAGCGGGTTAGTAAGGTGTGGACATGCTATATTGGAGATGGTTAGTAAGGTGTGGACATGCTATATTGGAGATGGTTAGTAAGGTGTGGACATGCTATGTTGGAGAGGGTTAGTAAAGTGTGGACATACTATGTTGGAGAGTGTTAGTAAGGTGTGGACATGCTATATTGGAGAGGGTTGGTAAGGTGTGGACATGCTATGTTGGAGAGGGTTAGTAAGGTGTGGACATGCTATGTTGGAGAGGGTTAGTATGGTGTGCACATGCCATATTGGAGCGGGTTAGTAAGGTGTGGACATGCTAAGTTGGTGAGGGTTAGTAAGGTGTGGACATGCTATGTTGGAGAGGGTTAGTAAGGTGTGGACATGCTAAGTTGGAGAGGGTTAGTAAGGTGTGGACATGCTATGTTGGAGAGGGTTAGTATGGTGTGCACATGCCATATTGGAGCGGGTTAGTAAGGTGTGGACATGCTAAGTTGGTGAGGGTTAGTAAGGTGTGGACATGCTATATTGTAGATGGTTAGTAAAGTGTGGACATGCTATATTGGAGAGGGTTACTAAGGTGTGGACATGCTATGTTGGAGTGGGTTAGTATGGTGTAGACATGCTATATTGGCGCGGGTATTTAAGGTGTGGACATGCTATGTTGGTGAGGGTTAGTAAGGTGTGGACATGCTACATTGGAGAGGGTTAGTAAGGTGTGGACATGCTATACTGGAGAGGGTTAGTAAGGTGTGGACATGCTATGTTGGAGAGGGTTAGTAAGGTGTGGACATGCTATATTGGAGATGATTAGTAAGGTGTGGACATGCTATGTTGGAGAGGGTTAGTAAGGTGTGGACATGCTATGTTGGAGAGGGTTAGTAAGGTGTGGACATGCTATGTTGGAGAGGGTTAGTAAGGTGTGGACATGCTATGTTGGAGATGTTTAGTAAGGTGTGGACATGCTATGTTGGAGAGGGTTAGTAAGGTGTGGACATACTATGTTGGAAAGGGTTAGTAAGGTGTGGACATGCTATGCTGGAGAGGGTTAGTATAGTGTGGACAAGCTATATTGGCACGGGTTAGTAAGGTGTGGACATGGTATGTTGGAGATGGTTAGTAAGGTGTAGACATGCTATGTTGGAGAGGGTTAGTAAGGTGTGGACATGCTATGTTGGAGAGTGTTAGTACGGTGTGGACATGCTATATTGGAGATGGTTAGTAAGGTGTGGACATGCTATGTTGGAGAGGGTTCGTAAGGTGTGGACATGCTATGCTGGAGAGGGTTAGTAAGGTGTGGACATGCTATGTTGGAGATGGCTAGTAAGGTGTGGACATGCTATGTTGGAGAGGGTTAGTAAGGTGTGGACATGCTATGTTGGAGATTGTTAGTAAGGTGTGGACATGCTATGTTGGAAAGGGTTAGTAAGGTGTGGACATGCTATGCAGGAGAGGGTTAGTATGGTGTGGACATGCTATATTGGCAGGGGTTAGTAAGGTGTGGACATGCGATATTGGAGAGGGTTAGTATGGTGTGGACATGCTACGTTGGAGAGGGTTAGTAAGGTGTGGACATGCTACATTGGAGAGTGTTAGTAAGGTGTGGACATGCTACATTGGAGAGTGTTAGTAAGGTGTGGACATGCTATGTTGGAGAGTGTTAGTAAGGTGTGGACATGCTATATTGGAGATGATTAGTAAGGTGTGGACATGCTATGTTGGAGAGGGTTAGTAAGGTGTGGACATACTATGTTGGAGAGTGTTAGTAAGGTGTGGACATGCTATGTTGTAGAGTGTTAGTAAGGTGTGGACATGCTATATTGGAGATGATTAGTAAGGTGTGGACAAGCTATGTTGGAGAGGGTTAGTAAGGTGTGGACATGCTATATTGGAGATGGTTAGTAAGGTGTGGACATGCTATGTTGGAGAGGGTTAGTAAAGTGTGGACATACTATGTTGGAGAGTGTTAGTAAGGTGTGGACATGCTATATTGGAGATGGTTAGTAAAGTGTGGACATACTATGTTGGAGAGTTTTAGTAAGGTGTGGACATGCTATATTGGAGATGGTTAGTAAGGTGTGGACATGCTATGTTGGAGAGGGTTAGTAAGGTGTGGACATGCTATGTTGGAGAGTGTTAGTAAGGTGTGGACATGCTATATTGGAGAGGGTTGGTAAGGTGTGGACATGCTATATTGGAGATGGTTAGTAAGGTGTGGACATGCTATGTTGGAGAGGGTTAGTAAGGTGTGGACATGCTATGTTGGAGAGTGTTAGTAAGGTGTGGACATGCTATGTTGGAGAGTGTTAGTAAGGTGTGGACATGCTATGTTGGAGAGGGTTAGTAAGGTGTGGACATGCTATGTTGGAGAGGGTTAGTATGGTGTGGACATGCTATATTGGAGCGGGTTAGTAAGGTGTGGACATGCTATATTGGAGAGGGTTAGTAAGGTGTGGACATGCTATGTTGGAGAGGGTTAGTATGGTGTGCACATGCCATATTGGAGCGGGTTAGTAAGGTGTGGACATGCTATGTTGGAGAGGGTTAGTAAGGTGTGGACATGCTATGTTGGAGAGGGTTAGTATGGTGTGCACATGCCATATTGGAGCGGGTTAGTAAGGTGTGGACATGCTATGTTGGAGAGGGTTAGTAAGGTGTGGACATGCTATATTGGAGAGGGTTGGTAAGGTGTGGACATGCTATATTGGAGATGGTTAGTAAGGTGTGGACATGCTATGTTGGCGAGGGTTAGTAAAGTGTGGACATACTATGTTGGAGAGTGTTAGTAAGGTGTGGACATGCTATATTGGAGATGGTTAGTAAAGTGTGGACATACTATGTTGGAGAGTTTTAGTAAGGTGTGGACATGCTATATTGGAGAGGGTTGGTAAGGTGTGGACATGCTATATTGGAGAGTGTTAGTAAGGTGTGGACATGCTATGTTGGAGAGTGTTAGTAAGGTGTGGACATGCTATGTTGGAGAGGGTTAGTAAGGTGTGGACATGCTACGTTGGAGAGGGTTAGTATGGTGTGGACATGCTATATTGGAGCGGGTTAGTAAGGTGTGGACATGCTATATTGGAGATGGTTAGTAAGGTGTGGACATGCTATATTGGAGATGGTTAGTAAGGTGTGGACATGCTATGTTGGAGAGGGTTAGTAAAGTGTGGACATACTATGTTGGAGAGTGTTAGTAAGGTGTGGACATGCTATATTGGAGAGGGTTGGTAAGGTGTGGACATGCTATGTTGGAGAGGGTTATTAAGGTGTGGACATGCTATGTTGGAGAGGGTTAGTATGGTGTGCACATGCCATATTGGAGCGGGTTAGTAAGGTGTGGACATGCTAAGTTGGTGAGGGTTAGTAAGGTGTGGACATGCTATGTTGGAGAGGGTTAGTAAAATGTGGACATGCTATGTTGGAGAGGGTTAGTAAGGTGTGGACATGCTATGTTGGAGAGGGTTAGTATGGTGTGCACATGCCATATTGGAGCGGGTTAGTAAGGTGTGGACATGCTAAGTTGGTGATGGTTAGTAAGGTGTGGACATGCTATATTGGAGAGGGTTAGTAAGGTGTGGACATGCTATATTGGAGAGTGTTAGTAAAGTGTGGACATGCTATGTTGGAGAGTGTTAGTAAGGTGTGGACATGCTATATTGGAGAGTGTTTGTAAGGTGTGGACATGCTATGTTGGAGAGGGTTAGTAAGGTGTGGACATAGTATGTTGGAAAGGGTTAGTAAAGTGTGGACATGCTATGTTGGAGAGTGTTAGTAAGGTGTGGACATGCTATGTTGGAGAGTGTTAGTAAGGTGTGGACATGCTATATTGGAGATGGTTAGTAAGGTGTGGACATGCTATGTTGGAGAGGGTTAGTAAGGTGTGGACATGCTATGTTGGAGATGGTTAGTAAGGTGTGGACATGCTATGTTGGAGAGGGTTAGTAAGGTGTGGACATGCTATGTTGGTGAGGGTTAGTAAGGTGTGGACAAGCTATGTTGGAGAGGGTTAGTAAGGTGTGGACATACTATGTTGGAGAGGGTTAGTAAGGTGTGGACATGCTATGTTGGAGAGGGTTAGTAAGGTGTGGACATGCTATGTTGGTGAGGGTTAGTAAGGTGTGGACTTGCTATGTTGGAGAGTGTTAGTGAAGTGTGGACTTGCTATGTTGGAGAGTGTTAGTAAGGTGTGGACATGCTATGTTGGAGAGGGTTAGTAAGGTGTGGACATGCTATGCTGGAGAGGGTTAGTAAGGTGTGGACATGCTATGTTGGAGATGGCTAGTAAGGTGTGGACATGCGATGTTGGAGTGGGTTAGTAAGGTGTGGACATGCTATGTTGGAGATGGTTAGTAAGGTGTGGACATACTATGTTGGAAAGGGTTAGTAAGGTGTGGACATGCTATGCAGGAGAGGGTTAGTATGGTGTGGACATGCTATATTGGCAGGGGTTAGTAAGGTGTGGACATGCGATATTGGAGAGGGTTAGTATGGTGTGGACATGCTACGTTGGAGAGGGTTAGTAAGGTGTGGACATGCTACATTGGAGAGTGTTAGTAAGGTGTGGACATGCTACATTGGAGAGAGTTTGTAAGGTGTGGACATGCTATGTTGGAGAGGGTTAGTAAGGTGTGGACATGCTATGTTGGAGAGGGTTAGTAAGGTGTGGACATGCTATATTGGAGAGGGTTGGTAAGGTGTGGACATGCAATGTTGGAGAGGGTTAGTAAGGTGTGGACATGCTATGTTGGAGAGGGTTAGTATGGTGTGGACATGCTATATTGGAGCGGGTTAGTAAGGTGTGGACATGCTATATTGGAGATGGTTAGTAAGGTGTGGACATGCTATGTTGGAGAGGGTTAGTAAAGTGTGGACATACTATGTTGGAGAGTGTTAGTAAGGTGTGGACATGCTATGTTGGAGAGTGTTAGTAAGGTGTGGACATGCTATATTGGAGATGGTTAGTAAGGTGTGGACATGCTATATTGGAGAGTGTTAGTAAGGTGTGGACATGCTATATTGGAGAGTGTTAGTAAGGTGTGGACATGCTATGTTGGAGAGGGTTAGTAAGGTGTGGACATGCTATATTGGAGATGGTTAGTAAGGTGTGGACATGCTATGTTGGAGAGGGTTAGTAAAGTGTGGACATACTATGTTGGAGAGTGTTAGTAAGGTGTGGACATGCTATGTTGGAGAGTGTTAGTAAGGTGTGGACATGCTATATTGGAGATGGTTAGTAAGGTGTGGACATGCTATGTTGGAGAGGGTTAGTAAAGTGTGGACATACTATGTTGGAGAGTGTTAGTAAGTTGTGGACATGCTGTTTTGGAGAGGGTTAGTAAGGTGTGGACATGCTATGTTGGAGAGTGTTAGTAAGGTGTGGACATGCTATGTTGGAGAGTTTTAGTAAGGTGTGGACATGCTATATTGGAGAGGGTTAGTAAGGTGTGGACATGCTATGTTGGAGAGTGTTAGTAAGGTGTGGACATGCTATGTTGGAGAGGGTTAGTAAGGTGTGGACATGCTATGTTGGAGAGGGTTAGTATGGTGTGGACATGCTATATTGGAGCGGGTTAGTAAGGTGTGGACATGCTATATTGGAGATGGTTAGTAAGGTGTGGACATGCTATATTGGAGATGGTTAGTAAGGTGTGGACATGCTATGTTGGAGAGGGTTAGTAAAGTGTGGACATACTATGTTGGAGAGGGTTAGTAAGGTGTGGACATGCTATATTGGAGATGGTTAGTAAGGTGTGGACATGCTATGTTGGAGAGTGTTAGTAAGGTGTGGACATGCTATGTTGGAGAGGGTTAGTAAGGTGTGGACATGCTATGTTGGAGAGGGTTAGTAAAGTGTGGACATACTATATTGGAGATGGTTAGTAAGGTGTGGACATGCTATATTGGAGATGGTTAGTAAGGTGTGGACATGCTATGTTGGAGAGTGTTAGTAAGGTGTGGACATGCTATGTTGGAGAGGGTTAGTAAGGTGTGGACATGCTATATTGGAGATGGTTAGTAAGGTGTGGACATGCTATATTGGAGATGGTTAGTAAGGTGTGGACATGCTATATTGGCGCGGGTTAGTAAGGTGTGGACATGCTATATTGGCGCGGGTTAGTAAGGTGTGGACATGCTATATTGGAGATGGTTAGTAAGGTGTGGACATGCTATGTTGGAGAGTGTTAGTAAGGTGTGGACATGCTATATTGGAGAGGGTTGGTAAGGTGTGGACATGCTATGTTGGAGAGGGTTAGTAAGGTGTGGACATGCTATGTTGGAGAGGGTTAGTATGGTGTGCACATGCCATATTGGAGCGGGTTAGTAAGGTGTGGACATGCTATGTTGGAGAGGGTTAGTAAGGTGTGGACATGCTATATTGGAGAGGGTTGGTAAGGTGTGGACATGCTATATTGGAGATGGTTAGTAAGGTGTGGACATGCTATGTTGGAGAGTGTTAGTAAGGTGTGGACATGCTATGTTGGAGAGGGTTAGTAAGGTGTGGACATGCTATATTGGAGATGGTTAGTAAGGTGTGGACATGCTATATTGGAGATGGTTAGTAAGGTGTGGACATGCTATATTGGCGCGGGTTAGTAAGGTGTGGACATGCTATATTGGAGATGGTTAGTAAGGTGTGGACATGCTATGTTGGAGAGTGTTAGTAAGGTGTGGACATGCTATATTGGAGAGGGTTGGTAAGGTGTGGACATGCTATGTTGGAGAGGGTTAGTAAGGTGTGGACATGCTATGTTGGAGAGGGTTAGTATGGTGTGCACATGCCATATTGGAGCGGGTTAGTAAGGTGTGGACATGCTATGTTGGAGAGGGTTAGTAAGGTGTGGACATGCTATATTGGAGAGGGTTGGTAAGTTGTGGACATGCTATGTTGGAAAGGGTTAGTAAGGTGTGGACATGCTATGTTGGAGAGGATTAGTATGGTGTGGACATGCTATATTGGAGAGGGTTAGTAAGGTGTGGACATGCTATATTGGAGATGGTTAGTAAGGTGTGGACATGCTATATTGGAGATGGTTAGTAAGGTGTGGACATGCTATGTTGGAGAGGGTTAGTATGGTGTGCACATGCCATATTGGAGCGGGTTAGTAAGGTGTGGACATGCTATATTGGAGATGGTTAGTAAGGTGTGGACATGCTATATTGGAGATGGTTAGTAAGGTGTGGACATGCTATGTTGGAGAGGGTTAGTAAAGTGTGGACATACTATGTTGGAGAGTGTTAGTAAGGTGTGGACATGCTATATTGGAGATGGTTAGTAAGGTGTGGACATGCTATGTTGGAGAGGGTTAGTATGGTGTGCACATGCCATATTGGAGCGGGTTAGTAAGGTGTTGACATGCTATATTGGAGATGGTTAGTAAGGTGTGGACATGCTATATTGGAGATGGTTAGTAAGGTGTGGACATGCTATGTTGGAGAGGGTTAGTAAAGTGTGGACATACTATGTTGGAGAGTGTTAGTAAGGTGTGGACATGCTATGTTGGAGAGTGTTAGTAAGGTGTGGACATGCTATATTGGAGATGGTTAGTAAGGTGTGGACATGCTATGTTGGAGAGGGTTAGTAAGGTGTGGACATGCTATATTGGAGATGGTTAGTAAGGTGTGGACATGCTATGTTGGAGAGGGTTAGTAAAGTGTGGACATGCTATATTGGAGAGGGTTAGTAAGGTGTGGACATGCTATATTGGAGATGGTTAGTAAAGTGTGGACATACTATGTTGGAGAGTTTTAGTAAGGTGTGGACATGCTATATTGGAGAGGGTTGGTAAGGTGTGGACATGCTATATTGGAGAGTGTTAGTAAGGTGTGGACATGCTATGTTGGAGAGTGTTAGTAAGGTGTGGACATGCTATGTTGGAGAGGGTTAGTAAGGTGTGGACATGCTATGTTGGAGAGGGTTAGTAAGGTGTGGACATGCTATATTGGAGCGGGTTAGCAAGGTGTGGACATGCTATATTGGAGATGGTTAGTAAGGTGTGGACATGCTATATTGGAGATGGTTAGTAAGGTGTGGACATGCTATGTTGGAGAGGGTTAGTAAAGTGTGGACATACTATGTTGGAGAGTGTTAGTAAGGTGTGGACATGCTATATTGGAGAGGGTTGGTAAGGTGTGGACATGCTATGTTGGAGAGGGTTAGTAAGGTGTGGACATGCTACATTGGAGAGTGTTAGTAAGGTGTGGACATGCTACATTGGAGAGAGTTTGTAAGGTGTGGACATGCTATGTTGGAGAGGGTTAGTAAGGTGTGGACATGCTATGTTGGAGAGGGTTAGTAAGGTGTGGACATGCTATGTTGGAGAGGGTTAGTAAGGTGTGGACATGCGATGTTGGAGAGTGCTGTAAGGTGTGGACATGCTATGTTGGAGAGGGTTAGTAAGGTGTGGACATGCTATATTGGAGAGGGTTGGTAAGGTGTGGACATGCAATGTTGGAGAGGGTTAGTAAGGTGTGGACATGCTATGTTGGAGAGGGTTAGTATGGTGTGGACATGCTATATTGGAGCGGGTTAGTAAGGTGTGGACATGCTATATTGGAGATGGTTAGTAAGGTGTGGACATGCTATATTGGAGATGGTTAGTAAGGTGTGGACATGCTATGATGGAGAGGGTTAGTAAAGTGTGGACATACTATGTTGCAGAGTGTTAGTAAGGTGTGGACATGCTATGTTGGAGAGTGTTAGTAAGGTGTGGACATGCTATATTGGAGATGGTTAGTAAAGTGTGGACATGCTATGTTGGAGAGGGTTAGTAAGGTGTGGACATACTATATTGGAGATGGTTAGGAAGGTGTGGACATGCTATGTTGGAGATGGTTAGTAAGGTGTGGACATGCTATGATGGAGAGGGTTAGTAAAGTGTGGACATGCTATATTGGAGATGGTTAGTAAGGTGTGGACATGCTATGTTGGAGAGGGTTAGTAAGGTGTGGACATGCTATATTGGAGATGGTTAGTAAGCTGTGGACATGCTATGTTGGAGAGGGTTAGTAAAGTGTGGACATACTATGTTGGAGAGTTTTAGTAAGGTGTGGACATGCTATATTGGAGAGGGTTAGTAAGGTGTGGACATGCTATGTTGGAGAGTGTTAGTAAGGTGTGGACATGCTATGTTGGAGAGGGTTAGTAAGGTGTGGACATGCTATGTTGGAGAGGGTTAGTATGGTGTGGACATGCTATATTGGAGCGGGTTAGTAAGGTGTGGACATGCTATATTGGAGATGGTTAGTAAGGTGTGGACATGCTATATTGGAGATGGTTAGTAAGGTGTGGACATGCTATGTTGGAGAGGGTTAGTAAAGTGTGGACATACTATTTTGGAGAGTGTTAGTAAGGTGTGGACATGCTATATTGGAGAGGGTTGGTAAGGTGTGGACATGCTGTGTTGGAGAGGGTTAGTAAGGTGTGGACATGCTATGTTGGAGAGGGTTAGTATGGTGTGCACATGCCATATTGGAGCGGGTTAGTAAGGTGTGGACATGCTATGTTGGAGATGGTTAGTAAGGTGTGGACATGCTATGTTGGAGAGGGTTAGTAAAGTGTGGACATACTATGTTGGAGAGTGTTAGTAAGGTGTGGACATGCTATGTTGGAGAGTGTTAGTAAGGTGTGGACATGCTATATTGGAGATGGTTAGTAAGGTGTGGACATGCTATGTTGGAGAGGGTTAGTAAGGTGTGGCCATGCTATATTGGAGATGGTTAGTAAGGTGTGGACATGCTATGTTGGAGAGGGTTAGTAAAGTGTGGACATACTATGTTGGAGAGTGTTAGTAAGGTGTGGACATGCTATATTGGAGATGGTTAGTAAAGTGTGGACATACTATGTTGGAGAGTTTTAGTAAGGTGTGGACATGCTATATTGGAGAGGGTTGGTAAGGTGTGGACATGCTATATTGGAGAGTGTTAGTAAGGTGTGGACATGCTATGTTGGAGAGTGTTAGTAAGGTGTGGACATGCTATGTTGGACAGGGTTAGTAAGGTGTGGACATGCTATGTTGGAGAGGGTTAGTATGGTGTGGACATGCTATATTGGAGCGGGTTAGTAAGGTGTGGACATGCTATATTGGGGAGGGTTAGTAAGGTGTGGACATGCTATATTGGAGAGTGTTAGTAAGGTGTGGACATGCTATATTGGAGAGTGTTAGTAAGGTGTGGACGCTATATTGGAGAGGGTTAGTAAGGTGTGGACATGCTATGTTGGAGAGGTTTAGAGATGTGTGGTCATGCTATGTTGGAGAGGGTTAGTAAGGTGTGGACATGCTATGTTGGAGAGGGTTAGTAAGGTGTGGACATGCTACGTTGGAGAATGTTAGTAAGGTGTGGACGCTATATTGGAGAGGGTTAGTAAGGTGTGGACATGCTACGTTGGAGAGTGTTAGTAAGGTGTGGACGCTATATGGGAGAGTGTTAGTAAGGTGTGGACATGCTATATTGGAGAGTGTTAGTAAGGTGTGGACGCTATATTGGAGAGGGTTAGTAAGGTGTGGACATGCTATGTTGGAGAGGGTTAGTAAGGTGTGGACATGCTATATTGGAGATGGTTAGTAAGGTGTGGACATACTATATTGGAGAGTGTTAGTAAGGTGTGGACGCTATATTGGAGAGGGTTAGTAAGGTGTGGACATGCTATGTTGGAGAGGGTTAGTAAGGTGTGGACATGCTATGTTGGAGAGAGTTAGTAAGGTGTGGACATGCTGTACAGGCGCGGGTTAGTATGGTGTGGACATTCTATATTGCAGAAGTTTAGTAAGGTGTGGACATGCTATATTGGAGATGGTTAGTAAGGTGTGGACATGCTATGTTGGAGAGGGTTAGTAAAGTGTGGACATGCTATGTTGGAGAGTGTTAGTAAGGTGTGGACATGCTATGTTGGAGAGGGTTAGTAAGGTGTGGACATGCTATATTGGAGAGGGTTAGTAAGGTGTGAACATTCTATTTTGGAGAGGGTTAGTAAGGTGTGAACATTCTATGTTGGAGAGGGTTAGTAAGGTGTGGACATGCTGTACTGGCGAGGGTTAGTATGGTGTGGACATGCTATGTTGGAGAGTGTTAGTAAGGTGTGGACATGCTATGTTGGAGAGTGTTAGTAAGGTGTGTAGATGCTATGTTGGAGAGGGTTAGTAAGGTGTGGACATGCTATGTTGGAGAGGGTTAGTAAGGTGTGCACATGCTATGTTGGAGAGGGTTAGTAAGGTGTGGACATGCTATGTTGGAGAGGGTTAGTAAGGTGTGGACATGCTATGTTGGAGAGGGTTAGTAAGGTGTGCACATGCTATGTTGGAGAGGGTTAGTAAGGTGTGGACATGCTATGTTGGAGATGGTTAGTAAGGTGTGGACATTCTATGTTGGACAGGGTTAGTAAGGTGTGGACATGCTATATTGGAGAGTGTTCGTAAGGTGTGGACATGCTATATTGAAGAGTGTTATTAAGGTGTGGACATGCTATGTTGGCGAGGGATAGTAAGGTGTGGACATGCTATGTTGGAGAGGGTTAGTAAGGTGTGGACATGCTATGTTGGAGAGGGTTAGTAAGGTGTGGACATGCTATTTTGTCGCGCGTTAATAAGGTGTGGACATGCTATGTTGGAGAGGGTTAGTTAGGGGTGGACATGCTATATTGGAGAGGGTTAGTAAGGTGTGGACATGCTATGTTGGACAGGGTTAGTAACGTGTGGACATGTTATATTGGAGAGGGTTAGTAAGGTGTGGACATGCTATGTTGGAGAGGGTTAGTAAGGTGTGGGCATGCTATGTTGGAGAGGGTTAGTAAGGTGTGGACATTCTATATTGGAGAAGGTTAGTAAGGTGTGGACTTGCTATGTTGGGGAGGGTTAGTAAGGTGTGGACATTCTATATTGGGTAGGGTTAGTAAGGTGTGGACATGCTATATTGGAGAGGGTTAGTAAGGTGTGGACATGCTACATTGGAGAGGGTTTGTAAGGTGTGGACATGCTACATTGGAGAGGGTTAGTAAAGTGTGGACATGCTACGTTGGAGAGGGTTAGTAAAGTGTGGTCATGCTACGTTGGAGAGGGTTAGTAAGGTGTGGACATGCTATGTTGGACAGTGTTAGTAAGGTGTGGACATGCTATGTATAGGAAACTGATACAGGACTTTGTGATATGGTGCAACTCAAACTACCTGCGTCTCAATGTCACCAAGACCAAGGAGATGGTGGTGGACTTTAGGAGATCTAGGCCTCATATGGAGCCAGTGATCATTAATGGAGAATGTGTGGAGCAGGTTAAGACCTACAAGTATCTGGGAGTACAGTTGGACGAGAAGCTAGACTGGACTGCCAACACAGATGCCTTGTGCAGGAAGGCACAGAGTCGACTGTACTTCTTTAGAAGGTTGGCGTCATTCAATGTCTGCAGTGAGATGCTGAAGATGTTCTATAGGTCAGTTGTTGAGAGCGCCCTCTTCTTTGTGGTGGCGTGTTGGGGAGGAAGCATTAAGAAGAAGGACGCCTCACGTCTTAATAAGCTGATAAGGAAGGCGGGCTCTGTCGTGGGCAAAGTACTGGAGAGTTTAACATCGGTAGCTGAGCGAAGGGCGCTGAGTAGGCTACGGTCAATTATGGAAAACCCTGAACATCCTCTACATAGCACCATCCAGAGACAGAGAAGCAGTTTCAGCGACAGGTTACTGTCGATGCAATGCTCCTCAGACAGGATGAAGAGGTCAATACTCCCCAATGCCATTAGGCTTTACAATTCAACTGCCAGGACTTAAGAACTTTTTTTAAAGCTATTATTAATGCTTTTTGAGTTAGTGATTTAGATGCATATCATATTATTACTGAGTTAAGTATTGTATGTAATGAGTTTTTGCTACAACAAGTGTATGGGACATTGGAAAAAATGTTGAATTTCCCCATGGGGATGAATAAAGTATCTATCTATCTATCTATCTATCTATCTATCTATTGGAGAGGGTTAGTAAGGTGTGAACATTCTATATTGGAGAGGGTTAGTAAGGTGTGAACATTCTATGTTGGAGAGGGTTAGTAAGGTGTGGACATGCTATGTTGGAGATGGTTAGTAAGGTTTGGACATGCTATGTTGGAGAGGGTTAGTAAGGTGTGGACATGCTATATTGGAGAGGGTTAGTAAGGTGTGAACATTCTATGTTGGAGAAGGTTAGTAAGTTGTGGACATGCTATATTGGAGAGGGTTAGTAAGGTGTGGACATGCTATATTGGAGAGGGTTAGTAAGGTGTGGACATGCTATATTGGAGAGGGTTAGTAAGGTGTGAACATTCTATGTTGGAGAGGGTTAGTAAGGTGTGGACATGCTATGTTGGAGACGGTTAGTAAGGTGTGGACATGCTGTACTGGCGAGGGTTAGTATGGTGTGGACATTCTATATTGCAGAGGGTTAGTAAAGTGTGGACATGCTATGTTGGAGAGTGTTAGTAAGGTGTGGACATGCTATATTGGAGATGGTTAGTAAGGTGTGGACATGCTATGTTGGAGAGGGTTAGTAAGGTGTCGACATTCTATAGTGCAGAGTGTTAGTAAGGTGTGGACATGCTATATTGGAGAGGGTTAGTAAGCTGTGGATATGCTATATTGGAGAGGGTTAGTAAGGTGTGGACATGCTATATTGGAGAGGGTTAGTAAGGTGTGTACATGCTATATTGGAGAGGGTTATTAAGGTGTGTACATGCTATGTTGGAGAGGGTTAGTAAGGTGTGGACATGCTATGTTGGACAGGGTTAGTAAGGTGTGGACATGCTATATTGGAGAGTGTTCGTAAGGTGTGGACATGCTATATTGGAGAGTGTTATTAAGGTGTGGACATGCTATGTTGGCGAGGGATAGTAAGGTGTGGACATGCTATGTTGGAGAGGGTTAGTAAGGTGTGGACATGCTATATTGGAGAGGGTTAGTAAGGTGTGGACGCTATATTGGAGAGGGTTAGTAAGGTGTGGACTTGCTATGTTGGAGAGGGTTAGTTAGGGGTGGACATGCTATATTGGAGAGGGTTAGTAAGGTGTGGACATGCTATGTTGGACAGGGTTAGTAACGTGTGGACATGTTATATTGGAGAGGGTTAGTAAGGTGTGGACATGCTATGTTGGAGAGGGTTAGTAAGGTGTGGGCATGCTATGTTGGAGAGGGTTAGTAAGGTGTGGACATTCTATATTGGAGAAGGTTAGTAAGGTGTGGACTTGCTATGTTGGGGAGGGTTAGTAAGGTGTGGACATTCTATATTAGGTAGGGTTAGTAAGGTGTGGACATGCTATATTGGAGAGTGTTAGTAAGGTGTGGACATGCTATTTTGGGTAGGGTTAGTAAGGTGTGGACATGCTATATTGGAAAGGGTTTGTAAGGTGTGGACATGCTACATTGGAGAGGGTTAGTAAAGTGTGGACATGCTACGTTGGAGAGGGTTAGTAAAGTGTGGACATGCTACGTTGGAGAGGGTTAGTAAGTTGTGGACATGCTATGTTGGAGAGGGATAGTAAGGTGTGGACATGCTATGTTGGAGAGGGTTAGTAAGGTGTGGACAGGCTATGTTGGAGAGGGTTAGTAAGGTGTGGACATGCTATTTTGTCGCGGGTTAATACGGTGTGGACATGCTATGTTGGAGAGTGTTAGTAAGGTGTGGACATGCTATATTGGAGAGTGTTAGTAAGGGGTGGACATGCTATATTGGAGAGGGTTAGTAAGGTGTGGACATACTATGTTGGACAGGGTTAGTAACGTGTGGACATGTTATATTGGAGAGGGTTAGTAAGGTGTGGACATGCTATGTTGGAGAGGGTTAGTAAGGTGTGGGCATGCTATGTTGGAGAGGGTTAGTAAGGTGTGGACATGATGTACTGGCGAGGGTCAGTAAGGTGTGGACATGCTATATTGGAGAGGGTTAGTAACTTGTGGACATGCTGTACTGGCGAGGGTTAGTAAGGTGTGGATATGCTATATTGGAGAGGGTTAGTAAGGTGTGGACATGCTATGTTGGAGAGGGTTAGTAAGGTGTGGACATGCTATATTGGAGAGGGTTAGTAAGGTGTGGACATGCTATATTGGAGAGGGTTAGTAAAGTGTGGACATGCTACGTTGGAGAGGGTTAGTAAAGTTTGGCATGCTACGTTGGAGAGGGTTAGTAAGGTGTGGACATGCTATGTTGGAGAGGTTTAGAGATGTGTGGACATGCTATGTTGGAGTGGGTTAGTAAGGTGTGGACATGCTGTACTGGCGAGGGTTAGTATGGTGTGGACATTCTATATTGCAGAGGGTTAGTAAGGTGTGGACATGCTATATTGCAGAGGGTTAGTAAGGTGTGGACATGCTATATTGGAGAGGGTTAGTAAGGTGTGGACATGCTATATTGGAGAGGGTTAGTAAAGTGTGGACATGCTACGTTGGAGAGGGTTAGTAAAGTGTGGACATGCTACGTTGGAGAGGGTTAGTAAGGTGTGGACATGCTATGTTGGAGAGGTTTAGAGATGTGTGGACATGCTATGTTGGAGTGGGTTAGTAAGGTGTGGACATGCTGTACTGGCGAGGGTTAGTATGGTGTGGACATTCTATATTGCAGAGTGTTAGTAAGGTGTGGACATGCTACATTGGAGAGGGTTAGTAAGGTGTGGACATGCTATATTGCAGAGGGTTAGTAAGGTGTGGACATGCTATGTTGGAGAGGGTTTGTAAGGTGTGGACATGCTATATTGCAGAGGGTTAGTAAGGTGTGGACATGCTATATTGGAGAGGGTTAGTAAGGTGTGAACATTCTATGTTGGAGAGGGTTAGTAAGGTGTGGACATTCTATATTGCAGAGGGTTAGTAAGGTGTGGACATGCTATATTGGAGAGTGTTAGTAAGGTGTGTACATGCTACATTGGAGAGGGATAGTAAGGTGTGGACATGCTATATTGGAGAGGGTTAGTAAGGTGTGGACTTGCTATGTTGGGGAGGGTTAGTAAGGTGTGGACATGCTACATTGGAGAGGGTTAGTATGATGTGGACATTCTATATTGCAGAGGGTTAGTAAGGTGTGGACATGCTATATTGGAGATGGTTAGTAAGGTGTGGATATGCTATATTGGAGAGGGTTAGTATGGTGTGGACATTCTATATTGCAGAGGGTTAGTAAGGTGTGGACATGCTATATTGGAGAGGGTTAGTAAGGTGTGGACATTCTATATTGCAGATTGTTAGTAAGGTGTGGACATGCTATATTGCAGAGGGTTAGTATGTTGTGGAGATTGTATATTGCAGAGGGTTAGTAAGGTGTGGACATGCTATATTGGAGAGGGTTAGTAAGGTGTGGACATGCTATATTGGAGAGGGTTAGTAAAGTGTGGACATGCTACGTTGGAGAGGGTTAGTAAAGTGTGGACATGCTACGTTGGAGAGGGTTAGTAAGGTGTGGACATGCTATGTTGGAGAGGTTTAGAGATGTGTGGACATGCTATGTTGGAGTGGGTTAGTAAGGTGTGGACATGCTGTACTGGCGAGGGTTAGTATGGTGTGGACATTCTATATTGCAGAGGGTTAGTAAGGTGTGGACATGCTACATTGGAGAGGGTTAGTAAGGTGTGGACATGCTATATTGCAGAGGGTTAGTAAGGTGTGGACATGCTATGTTGGAGAGGGTTTGTAAGGTGTGGACATGCTATATTGCAGAGGGTTAGTAAGGTGTGGACATGCTATATTGGAGAGGGTTAGTAAGGTGTGAACATTCTATGTTGGAGAGGGTTAGTAAGGTGTGGACATTCTATATTGCAGAGGGTTAGTAAGGTGTGGACATGCTATATTGGAGAGTGTTAGTAAGGTGTGTACATGCTACATTGGAGAGGGATAGTAAGGTGTGGACATGCTATATTGGAGAAGGTTAGTAAGGTGTGGACTTGCTATGTTGGGGAGGGTTAGTAAGGTGTGGACATGCTACATTGGAGAGGGTTAGTATGATGTGGACATTCTATATTGCAGAGGGTTAGTAAGGTGTGGACATGCTATATTGGAGATGGTTAGTAAGGTGTGGATATGCTATATTGGAGAGGGTTAGTATGGTGTGGACATTCTATATTGCAGAGGGTTAGTAAGGTGTGGACATGCTATATTGGAGAGGGTTAGTAAGGTGTGGACCTGCTATATTGCAGAGGGTTAGTATGGTGTGGACATTCTATATTGCAGATTGTTAGTAAGGTGTGGACATGCTATATTGCAGAGGGTTAGTATGTTGTGGAGATTGTATATTGCAGAGGGTTAGTAAGGTGTGGACATGCTATATTGGAGAGGGTTAGTAAGGTGTGGGCATGCTATATTGCTTAGGGTTAGTATGGTGTGGACATTCTATATTGCAGAGGGTTAGTAAGGTGTGGACATGCTATATTGCAGAGGGTTAGTAAGGTGTGGGCATGCTATATTGCTTAGGGTTAGTATGATGTGGACATTCTATATTGCAGAGGGTTAGTAAGGTGTGGACATGCTATATTGGAGAGGGTTAGTAAGGTGTGGACATGCTATATTGGAGAGGGTTAGTAAGGTGTGGGCATGCTATATTGGAGAGGGTTAGTAAGGTGTGGACATGCTGTACTGGCGAGGGTTAGTAAGGTGTGGACATGCTATATTGGAGAGGGTTAGTAAGGTGTGGACATGCTATGTTGGAGAGGGTTAGTAAGGTGTGGACATGCTGTACTGGCGAGGTTTAGTAAGGTGTGGACATGCTATATTGGAGAGGGTTAGTAAGGTGTGGACATGCTATGTTGGAGAGGGTTAGTAAGGTGTGGACATGCTATATTGGAGAGGGTTAGTAAGGTGTGTAGATGCTATGTTGGAGAGGGTTAGTAAAGTGTGGACATTCTATATTGCAGAGGGTTAGTAAAGTGTGGACATTCTATATTGCAGAGGGTTAGTAAGGTGTGGAAATGCTATATTGGAGAGGGTTAGTAAGGTGTGGAGATGCTATATTGGAGAGGGTTAGTAAGTTGTGGACATGATGTACTGGCGAGGGTTAGTAAGGTGTGGACATGCTATATTGGAGAGGGTTAGTAACTTGTGGACATGCTGTACTGTCGAGGGTTAGTAAGGTGTGGATAGGCTATATTGGAGAGGGTTAGTAAGGTGTGGACATGCTATGTTGGAGAGGGTTAGTAAGGTGTGGACATGCTATATTGGAGAGGGTTAGTAAGGTGTGGACATGCTATATTGGAGAGGGTTAGTAAAGTGTGGACATGCTATGTTGGAGAGAGTTAGTAAGGTGTGGACATGCTGTACTGGCGAGGGTTTGTATGGTGTGGACATTCTATATTGCAGAGGGTTAGTAAGGTGTGGACATGCTATATTGCAGAGGGTTAGTAAGGTGTGGACATGCTATGTTGGAGAGGGTTTGTAAGGTGTGGACATGCAATGTTGGAGAGGGTTAGTAAGGTGTGAACATTCTATGTTGGAGAGGGTTAGTAAGGTGTGGACATGCTATATTGCAGAGGGTTAGTAAGGTGTGGGCATGCTATGTTGGAGAGGGTTAGTAAGGTGTGGACTTGCTATGTTGGGGAGGGTTAGTAAGGTGTGGACATGCTATATTGGGGAGGGTTAGTAAGGTGTGGACATGCTACATTGGAGAGGGTTAGTAAGGTGTGGACATGCTACATTGGAGAGGGTTAGTAAAGTGTGGACATGCTACGTTGGAGAGGGTTAGTAAAGTGTGGACATGCTACGTTGGAGAGGGTTAGTAAGGTGTGGACATGCTATGTTGGAGAGGGATAGTAAGGTGTGGACAGGCTACATTGGAGAGGGTTAGTAAAGTGTGGACATGCTACGTTGGAGAGGGTTAGTAAGGTGTGGACATGCTATGTTGGAGAGGGTTAGTAAGGTGTGGACATGCTATTTTGTCGCGGGTTAATACGGTGTGGACATGCTATGTTGGAGAGTGTTAGTAAGGTGTGGACATGCTATATTGGAGAGTGTTAGTAAGGGGTGGACATGCTATATTGGAGAGGGTTAGTAAGGTGTGGACATGCTATGTTGGACAGGGTTTGTAACGTGTGGACATGTTATATTGGAGAGGGTTAGTAAGGTGTGGACATGCTATGTTGGAGAGGGTTAGTAAGGTGTGGGCATGCTATATTGGAGATGGTTAGTAAGGTGTGGACATGCTATATTGGAGAGGGTTAGTAAGGTGTGGACTTGCTATGTTGGGGAGGGTTAGTAAGGTGTGGACATGCTATATTGGAGAGGGTTAGTAAGGTGTGGACATGCTACATTGGAGAGGGTTAGTAAAGTGTGGACATGCTACGTTGGAGAGGGTTAGTAAAGTGTGGACATGCTACGTTGGAGAGGATTAGTAAGGTGTGGACATGCTATATTGGAGAGGTTTAGAGATGTGTGGACATGCTATGTTGCAGTGGGTTAGTAAGGTGTGGACATGCTATGTTGGAGAGGGTTAGTAAGGTGTGGACATGCTATGTTGGAGAGAGTTAGTAAGGTGTGGACATGCTGTACTGGCGAGGGTTAGTATGGTGTGGACATTCTATGTTGCAGAGGGTTAGTAAGGTGTGGACATGCTATATTGCAGAGGGTTAGTAAGGTGTGGACATGCTATATTGGAGAGGGTTAGTAAGGTGTGGACATTCTATGTTGGAGAGGGTTAGTAAGGTGTGGACATTCTATATTGGAGAGGGTTAGTAAGGTGTGGACATTCTATGTTGGAGAGGGTTAGTAAGGTTTGGACATTCTATATTGCAGAGTGTTAGTAAGGTGTGGACATGCAATATTGGAGATGGTTAGTAAGGTGTGGATATGCTATATTGGAGAGGGTTAGTAAGTTGTGGACATTCTATGTTGGAGAGGGTTAGTAAGTTGTGGACATGCTATATTGGAGAGGGTTAGTTAGGTGTGGACATGCTATATTGGAGAGGGTTAGTATGGTGTGGACATTCTATATTGCAGAGGGTTAGTAAGGTGTGGACATGCTATATTGGAGATGGTTAGTAAGGTGTGGATATGCTATATTGGAGAGGGTTAGTAAGTTGTGGCATTCTATGTTGGAGAGGGTTAGCAAGTTGTGGACATTCTATATTGCAGAGGGTTAGTAAGGTGTGGACTTGCTATATTGGAGATGGTTAGTAAAGTGTGGACATGCTATATTGGAGAGGGTTAGTAAGGTGTGGACATGCTATATTGGAGAGTGTTAGTATGGTGTGGACATTCTATGTTGGAGAGGGTTAGTAAGGTGTGGACATGCTATATTGGAGAGTGTTAGTATGGTGTGGACATTCTATATTGGAGAGTGTTAGTTAGGTGTGGACATGCTATATTGGAGAGGGTTAGTATGGTGTGGACATTCTATATTGCAGAGGGTTAGTAAGGTGTGGACATGCTATATTGGAGAGGGTTAGTAAGGTGTGGACCTGCTATATTGGAGAGGGTTAGTATGGTGTGGACATTCTATATTGCCGAGGGTTAGTAAGGTGTGGACATTCTATATTGCAGAGGGTTAGTAAGGTGTGGACATGCTATATTGCAGAGGGTTAGTAAGGTGTGGACATGCTATATTGGAGAGGGTTAGTATGGTGTGGACATTCTATATTGCAGAGGGTTAGTAAGGTGTGGACATGCTATATTGGAGAGGGTTAGTATGGTGTGGACATTCTATATTGCAGAGGGTTAGTAAGGTGTGGACATGCTATATTGCAGAGGGTTAGTATGATGTGGACATTCTATATTGCAGAGGGTTAGTAAGGTGTGGACATGCTATATTGGAGAGGGTTAGTAAGGTGTGGACATGCTATATTGGAGAGGGTTAGTAAGGTGTGGGCATGCTATATTGGAGAGGGTTAGTAAGGTGTGGACATGCTGTACTGGCGAGGGTTAGTAAGGTGTGGATATGCTATATTGGAGAGGGTTAGTAAGGTGTGGACATGCTGTACTGGCGAGGGTTAGTAAGGTGTGGACATGCTATATTGGAGAGGGTTAGTAAGGTGTGGACATGCTATGTTGGAGAGGGTTAGTAAGGTGTGTAGATGCTATGTTGGAGAGGGTTAGTAAAGTGTGGACATTCTATATTGCAGAGGGTTAGTAAAGTGTGGACATTCTATATTGCAGAGGGTTAGTAAGGTGTGGACATGCTATATTGGAGAGGGTTAGTAAGGTGTGGACATGCTATATTGGCGAGGGTTAGTAAGGTGTGGACATGCTATGTTGGAGAGGGTTAGTAAGGTGTGTAGATGCTATGTTGGAGAAGGTTAGTAAAGTGTGGACATTCTATATTGCAGAGGGTTAGTAAAGTGTGGACATTCTATATTGCAGAGGGTTAGTAAGGTGTGGACATGCTATATTGGAGAGGGTTAGTAAGGTGTGGACATGCTATATTGGAGAGGGTTAGTAAGGTGTGGACATGCTATATTGGAGAGGGTTAGTAAGGTGTGGACATGATGTACTGGCGAGGGTTAGTAAGGTGTGGACATGCTATATTGGAGAGGGTTAGTAATTTGTGGACATGCTGTACTGGCGAGGGTTAGTAAGGTGTGGATATGCTATATTGGAGAGGGTTAGTAAGGTGTGGACATGCTATGTTGGAGAGGGTTAGTAAGGTGTGTAAATGCTATGTTGGAGAGGGTTAGTAAGGTGTGGACATGCTATGGCGGAGAGGGTTAGTAAGGTGTGGACATGCTATATTGGAGAGGGTTAGTAAGGTGTGGACATGCTATATTGGAGAGGGTTAGTAAGGTGTGGACATGCTATGTTGGAGAGGGTTAGTAAGGTGTGGACATGCTATGTTGGAGAGGGTTAGTAAGGTGTGTACATGCTATATTGTAGAGGGTTAGTAAGGTGTGTACATGCTATGGTGGAGAGGGTTAGTAAGGTGTGGACTTGCTATATTGGAGAGGGTTAGTAAGGTGTGGACATGCTATATTGGAGAGGGTTAGTAAGGTGTGGACATGCTATATTGGAGAGGCTTAGTAAGGTGTGGACATGCTATAACTGGCACGTGAAGCATGGCAACACGAGCACATTCTTGGGCTGTGCTATTTGTTGATGCAAACGATTCATTTTACTGTAACATACATTTGAGAAATAAAGCTAATCTTTTATCTACTAAGATACCATTTCCCTTCCCTCATGCTTACCACACCCACATGTTGACTTACAGGTACTTGAGTAGAAGGATAACTTTGAACATCAATATTAACTAATAACTCACCATTTGAAAAAAGTCTGCCTTTCTGTTTTGTGTATCGAATCACAGTCACAGTTTTCTGTGTATACATTGCATTTCTCATGTTCTACTCACTGATGGTTTGTCTATTTCCCCTTTATATGTCTCTACATCCCTACTCACAATCTTGTCCTGTTTGAAATGATCAAGAAATATGGAAATCATGTTTGATTTCATCAGCCGTAATGATTGTGAATCATTGGGTGCCAAATACCTATTCCTGTAGTACAGTACCCAATTAATTACAGTACAACAACCTGAGAATGATCTGTTTATCCCACTCTTGGCCCTCTGTCCGCGAGCTAATTTTCAATCCATGTACTGTATCTCCAACTCTGTGTGGGCAGCGGAGTTCAGTGTTCAATTACGATGTCACCTGTAAGGAGTTTGTACATCCGCCCTGTGGAATGCATGGGTTTTCTCCGGGTGTTCCTGTATCCTCCCACAGTCTAAAGTGGTTAAGTTAATTGGTCCTTGTAAATCGTACCATGATTAGGCAAAGGTTAAACCAGGAGTTGCTGGGTGGTACGGCTTGAAGGGCTGTAAGAACCTGTTCCTTGTACAAACTCCTGACAGATGACATCTGAATTGAACTCCAAATTCTGGCACCCCGAGCTACAAGAGCGTTGCATTAATCACTAGGCTACTGTGGCGCTCCATAACTTACCAGCAGAGGCTTTTATGCAGATGTGTGACTTGGTGACCCTAACAGAAAGATATTCCACACTGTATCTCTAAGTAAATTATTGATTGCAGGGGACATTATCTACTTACTGCAGAGGTCCCGAACACAAGAAGATTTCTAGACCAGACTTGAAATTTGCAAGAATGATTTATTTTTAAAACCAGACTTAGAATAATATTCTTCAACATTTAAAATTGCTTACTTCACACAAAAACTTGTGAGACTCTGGAACTCCCTCCCTGAAAAGACATGAGGCTTTAGGGTCAAGTTCACACTTTACAAATGAGAACGGAAGATCTTTGTTAATCACTGCCTTATGCAGAGTTGTATCATTTTTCCAATAAAGAGATCAACTATGGACTAATTAAATGGTGAAATAGCTCAGTGGGTTCAATGGCCGGAATGATTAATTCTTAGGCTGATATAGAGAAAAGTAAAATTTTAAAATGCAGGCATGGAGCAGAAGAAGGAGTTTCTAGTTGCCTCAAAACTGTATTCCGAAATGCTCTGAAAGAGATGAGATGAGATAAATGGAACATAAGCATCAGCACAAATCAGATGGGCTTTATGGCCAGCTTTTATGCTGTAAAATAGACTGAAAGGACAAAACATGAAAATACAGCTCTACTGGACAGCAGGCAGAGAAACACAGTTTACACATGAAAAATTTCACCAGTTTCATCTCTGCAGGTGGTAGTGGCTTAGCTTTTAATTAGAAATCTCTAATGTATTGTTAAGCAACTTGTGATCTGCTTGCTGTTGCCTAGTTCTAACCGGAAGTTTCTATGGTAATCTGTAACCTCAGTAAAATGAAAAATGAGGAGCATGCATGAAGAGCAGCAAAGAAACGAGGCTTATATGACAATGCCACATCAGGAATCATTCTTCTAAAGAGAGCTCACTGGAATTCTTATTCCATCATGTCAATTGGACAGTTACATTTTACGTATTCTGTGCTGTTTAAGCATTATCTGAAGGAGGAATGCTGCTGGAAATGATGCTGTTCCTGTGGGGTAGGCAGTTTACTGAAGTGAGGTCATGAAAACAATTCTCTGTCCTATTTGAGAGTGCAGGAGTTTCCTTAGTTAGTAGCACATTTGCTTCAATCAAAATGCCTTTGATTCAAAACCCCACCGTGGAGACGTGAGATAAAATCCATTCTGATATTTACGTGTACATATACATATACAAACATTGTACATGTACTGTACATACATGTACATTTTCTGATATATTTAATGAAATATGAAGGTAAGCAAGCCAATAATATCAAAGTTAGCTACCAAAAGTTGTTTTTCAGATATACAAAGAGAAAAAGAGAGGCAAGAGTAGCTGTCAGATGGCTGGAAAATCATGCTGGAGTATTGGGGGACAAGGAAATGGCAGGCGATCTGAATGCATTTTGCGCCAAGTCTTCACACTAGCAGTATGGTGGAAGTGTGATAGATAGATAGATAGATACTTTATTCATCCCCATGGGGAAATTCAACTTTTTTCCAATGTCCCATACACTTGTTGTAGCAAAACTAATTACATACAATACTTAACTCAGTAAAGAATATGATATGCATCTAAATCACTATCTCAAAAAGCATTAATAATAGCTTTTTAAAAAAGTTCTTAAGTCCTGGCGGTAGAATTGTAAAGCCTAATGGCATTGGGGAGTATTGACCTCTTCATCCTGTCTGAGGAGCATTGCATCGATAGTAACCTGTCGCTGAAACTGCTTCTCTGTCTCTGGATGGTGCTATGTAGAGGATGTTCAGAGTTATCCATAATTGACCGTAGCCTACTCAGCGCCCTTCGCTCAGCTACCGATGTTAAACTCTCCAGTACTTTGCCCACGACAGAGCCCGCCTTCCTTACCAGCTTATTAAGATGTGAGGCGTCCCTCTTCTTAATGCTTCCTCCCCAACACGCCACCACAAAGAAGAGGGCGCTCTCCACAACTGACTTATAGAACATCTTCAGCATCTCACTACAGACATTGAATGACGCCAACCTTCTTAGGAAGTACAGTCGACTCTGTGCCTTCCTGCACAAGGCATCTGTGTTGGCAGTCCAGTCTAGCTTCTCATCTAACTGTACTCCCAGATACTTGTAGGTCTTAACCTGCTCCACACATTCTCCATTAATGATCACTGGCTCCATATGAGGCCTAGATCTCCTAAAGTCCACCACCATCTCCTTGGTCTTGGTGATATTGAGACGCAGGTAGTTTGAGTTGCACCATATCACAAAGTCCTGTATCAGTTTCCTATACTCCTCCTCCTGTCCATTCCTGACACACCCCACTATGGCCGTGTCATCAGCGAACTTCTGCACATGGCAGGACTCCGAGTTATATTGGAAGTCTGATGTGTACAGGGTGAACAGGACCGGAGAGAGTACGGTTCCCTGCGGCGCCCCTGTGCTGCTGACCACCGTGTCAGACCTACAGTCTCCCAACCGCACATACTGAGGCCTATCTGTCAAGTAGTCCACTATCCAATCCACCATGTGAGAGTCTACTCCCATCTCCATTAGTTTGTGCCTTAAGATCTTGGGCTGGATGGTGTTAAAGGCACTAGAGAAGTCAAGGAATGTAATCCTTGATTACAACTGGCCCCATCTAGGTGAGAGAGTGATTTGTGCAGCAAATACATGATAGCATCCTCCACTCCCACCTTCTCCTTATACGCAAACTGAAGAGGATCCTGGGCGTGCGTATGAGAGTGTCAGGGAGCAGAAGTGAATGAAATTGCCATTGCTAGGGAAACTGAAAGGTCTGAAGGTAGATAAGTCACCTGAAGCAGGCAGACTATGCCCCAGGGTTCTGAAAGAGGTGGCTGAAAAGATTGTGGTGGCATTAGTAATGGTCTTTCAAGAATCAATAGATTCTGCCATGGTTCCAGAGGACTAGAAAATTACAAATGTCACGCCACTCTTCAAGAAGGGAGGGAGGCAGAATAAAGGAAATTATAGGTCAGTTAGCCTGACCTCCATGGTTGGGAAGATGTTGGAGTCAATTGTTAAGGATGAGGGTTCAGGATACTTGGATGTACATAATAAAATAGGCCATAGTCAGTATGGTTTCCTCAAGGGAAATTTTTGCCTGACAAATCGTTTGGAATTCTTTAAGAAATAACCACCAGGATAGACAAAGGAGAATCAATGGATTTTGCGTACTTCAAGTTTTAGAAGGCCTTTGACAAGGTGCTGCACATGAGGCTGCTTAGCAAGGTAAGACTCCATGGTATTACAAGAAAGATACTAGCATGGATAAAACAGTGGCTGACTGGAAGGAGGCAAAGAGTGGGGATAAAAGGAGCTTTTCAGATTGGATGCCGATGACTAGTGGTGTTCCACAGGGGTCAGTGTTGGGACTGCTTCTCTTCACATTGTATGTCAATTATTTGGATGACGGAATTGATGGCTTTCCGATCAAGTTTGCGGACAATACAAAAATGGATGGAGGGCTAGGTAGTGTTAAGGAAGCAGGGAGCCTGCAGCAAGACAGATTGAAAACAGTGTTGGGAAGTGTACTTTGGCAGAAGAAATAAATGCATAGACTATTTTCTAAATGTGGAGAAAATTCAAAAATCCGAAGTGAAAAGGGACTTAGGAGTTCCCTTGCAGGATTCCCTAAAGGTTAATTTGCAGTTTGAGTCAATGGTGAGGAAGGCAAATGTGATGTTAGCATTCATTTCAAGAGAACTAGAATATAAAAGCAAAGGCTTTATAAGACACTAGTGAGGCCTCATTTGGATATAGTAAGCAATTTTGGGCCCCTAATCTAAGAAAGGATGTGCTGAAATTGGAGTGGGTTCAGAGGAGGTTCATCAGGATGATTCTGGGATTAAGAGGGTTTGATGGCTCTGGGCCTGTATTTGCTGGAATTTAGAAGAATGGGGGAGCAGGGGAGTCCTTTTAAAACCAATTGAAAGGTGAAAGGTCTTGATAGGTGGATGTGGAGAGGATGTTTCCTATGAAGGGAGGACCTAAGGCCAGAGGGCTCAAGCTCAGAATAGAGGGTCAGCTGCTTAGATTAGAGATGAGGAGGAATTTCTTTAGCCAGAGGGTGGTAAGTCTGTGGAATTCATTGCCAAGGGCAGCTGTGGAGGCCAAGTCGTTGGGTGTACTTAAGGCAGAGGCTGATACGTTCCTGATTAGTCAAAGGTTACGGGGAGAAGGCAGGAGAATGGGGTTTAGGGGGAAATGGATCAGCCTTAGTGAAATGGCGGAGCAGACTTGATGGGCTGAATGGCCTAATTCTGCTCCCATGTCTTATGGTATTACAGGCTGCACTTTTGGAAATAACTGTTTCAGACAAGAAAATAAGATTGGCAGGAAGAACTGTATTGTTTCAAACATGAAGAAATCTGCAGTTGCTGGTAATCCAAACCAACACACACAAAATGCTGGAGGAACTCATCCATGGAAAAGAGTAAACAGTTGACATTTCAGGCTGAGACCCTTCTTCAGGACTAGAAAGAGAGAGGAGACGTCAGAGCAAGAGGGTGGGACAAGGGGAGGAAGAAGTACAAGGTGGTAGGTGATAGGTGAAATGAGGGGGTGGAGTAAAGAGCTGGGAAGTTGATTGGTGAAAGAGATAAAGGGCTGAAGAAAAAGGAATTTGATAGGAGAGGACATTAGAGCATGGAAGAAAGCAAAGGAGAAGGAGCATCAGAGGGAGGTGATGGGCAGGTAAGGAGAGAAGTGAGAGAGAGAAACAGGAATAAGAAATGGTGAGGGGGGGGGGGGTCACAATTACCAGAAGTTCAAGAAATTGATGTTCATGCCAGATTTTAGGCTACCCAGACAGAATATAAGGTATTTTGTTCCTCCAACCTGAGTGTGGCCTCATTGTGACGGTAGAGGAGGTTATGGACTGACATGTCGGAATGGGAATAGGAAGTAGAATTGAAATGGGTGGCCACCAGGAGATCCTGGCAGGTGGAGTGAAGGTGCTCAGTGAAGCGGTCTCCCAGTCTATGTCAGACCTCACTGATGTACGGGAGGCCACACCGGGAGCACAGATACAGTAGGTAATCTCTACAGACTTACAGGTGAATTGTCACCTCACCTGGGCCCTGAACGGTAGTGAGGGAAGAAATATAGGGGCAAGTGTGGCACTTGTTCCACTTGTAACTGTATTGTTGTTGGGATTTTGCTGAGGCATCTTATCTACAACTGATGTACAGCCACCACCTACAAATAGAAAGAAAGATTGTTGTCGGTACCTCTTGCTGCATAATGAGGTTGTAATTCAATAAACTGAGACTGTAGTACTACTTTGGTCAATAATTATCAGTGAGCTGATGTCATTCAGGCAGTTTCCTTAGACATTATTTTAATAGTTATAGGAGTGCAAATCAGCTGCTGTGTTTCTTGATAATGATGATAATGTTTCAAATATATTTCGTTACTGAGGTTTTGAAAATTAAATTAATTTCTTTCAATGTAAAGATCATATAAAAGCACTTGTTTTTATTTAGGACAAGGTTCTGTGTGCAAAGACTGCCCTAAGCCACCACAATGCTCTGCCAGTAATCCTGTATAGCCTTTTACCTCTCTAATTTGTGCCCAGTGGAGAATCCTTCCCTTGCAGACAAGAGACAAGGAATGTAACAGGAAGGTCAAGAGCTTTAAGTACATTGAAATGTCAACACCTACAAGGACCTCTTCCAATCACACAACATTCCAATGTTTCATCATCAATCTCTTATCATTCTTTGATCAACATCAAGAACGTTACCCAACAGCAACCTCATCACAAAGTTGCAAAGAGTTTGAAAGGGTTCTAAAAGAAGTGACATTAAACAACAGTCTCGGTGGTGACATTCATATCATGAATGAAAATTTAAAGCAATATCAAGTGGAAAATTAGAAAGGTTATATGAAAAACTTACACACTTTATCATCTCAGGACTTCTCACAGTGCAGCACTCCGAGAACAATTGAACTGTTTTTTGAAGTGTAGTCATTGTCATAAGAAACAGAATGGCCAATTAATTGCACACCACAAGCTCTCTTTCAAAATAATGTTTTTTTAAAGTTCCTTCTAAGATATACACAATGGGCACTTTATTGGGTACCTCCTGTAGTCCATCCACTTCAAGTTTCGATGTGCATTCTAAGATACTTTTCTTCATACATGGTTATTTGAGTTACTGTAGTCTTCCTATCAGTTTGAAGCAATCTGGCCATTCTCCTCTGACTACGCTCATTATAAAGGCATGTTTGCCCACAGAATTGGCACTCACTGGACAGGTTTTGTTTCGTGCACTCTCTAAACTCTAGAGACTTTTGTCCATGAAATTCCCAAAACATCAGAAGCTTCTCAGATCCTCAAACCACCCCACCTGGCACCAACAATCATTCCACAGTCAAAGTCACTTAGAACACATTTCATCCCCATTGTAATGTTTGGTCTGAACAACAACTGAACCTCTTGACAATGTCCACCTGCTTTTATGCATTGAGTTGCTGCCACATGATTGGCTAATTAGATATTTGCATTATCGAGCAAGTGTACAGATGTCTACAATGAAGTGGCTTCTAAGTGTATTGACTGTATATTGAAAACTGGTATTCAAAATAGTGCCAAATCTTTTATACACACTTGTATAGATAAATTAAATTTGAATTTAATTTCCCAACCAAAATGACAATGTGACACTTCCTCATAATACTTCAGTAAGTCAGTACTGAGTGGTTTATAAATCCCTGACATTTGTGTCTTAGAACCAAGGCTGATCTACTGTTCATGAGTCACTGCTAAGATAACCTCTAAGTCTGAAGCTTGAGCTTATCAATGCATAACATCATGAATATCATGGTAAGGAGCTTCACCCATGTTATCAGAGATCATAAGAATGCAAAAAGACCAATGCACAAAGAACACACACAAAATGCTGGTGGAACTGTGTGTTGTTTGAATTTCCAGCATCTGCAGATTTCCTCGTGTTTGCTCAATGCACAAAGAAATAGGTTCAAATATCTGAAATATAACATCAGATTTTGTCAATGGCATCCAAAGGAAAACTATAAGAATTTGAAGTAAGCATGCTCCCTATGCCTGCTCTCTCACCATTCCTCAATCCTTCTGTATCTGTAAGTACATATAATAACTTATTGAGTCATACAACTTTAAATTTAGCATTAGTTTCAAGTATTTCAAAAATAATAAACAGTATTAAGAAGGTGTGGTTAACTTGTTAAACTGATTAATATTGATTAGGCTAACTGTAATCATATTGCTACTCTTCTAATGTTACATTGGGACCATTGCACCAAGGCACCTTTTCATATTTCAGTTGATGAGCAGCCCCCTCCCTCCACCCCAGGTTTATAGATAGAAAGTGCCAATCAGTGCAAAACCTCTGTTAACATATCAGAAGATAATAATTAGAAGTAGCAATTCTGATTCTGGCCAGAAGGAGCTTACATATTGAAATTCTATGTGACAAGAGAAAGTGAGAATGGATTGACTCATTAGAATTCTGTGGGCTGGAACAGGAAGATGAGCAATAGAAGGTGGAGAGGGTTGGTCCTGTCCATGTGTACGGATGGGTGGGAGGGGATAAAAGCAAAAATACTTGAATTGATATAGCATCTCACATTCTTTTCAAGATATCCCAAAGCATTTAACAATCAATAAAGTAGTTTCAAAATCGTCATTGTTGTAAAATAGGAAATACAGCAGTCAATTTGCATATGACAAATGCAGGTAATAAGAGAGGCAGTGTGAGGGGTAAATATTGGCCAAAACACCAGGAAAATGGCCTTACTATCAAAATGAGTATTGTAGGATCTCTTAATTCTCCTGAGAGCAGCCAGGATCTCAGTATAACATCTCAGTTGAAAGACACCATTATCTGCTTCCTCATTACAACACTGGAATATCATCAGCTTGGTGCTTGGGCTGTATTGCTCTGCTTGAAATATGTAATGTGGGTAAATGGGAGGATAATTCATCCATAACTTCTATATTTTAGGAATAAAATGAAATGCATTGCCCATTTCAAATATGCCTGATAGGAATGAATAGAAAGACACTATAGTCTTCTTTAATTGTACAAGAGTGAATAGGAATGATGTGTTTGATCTAACGGAATCCTGCTTTGGAACAGGAATGTTGCACGTGAGTAACTGGATATGCCTCTAAAACAATCATTAGTTTCCACACTGAACAGAATGTGCCATTTTTAGAAAATGTGACAGGATGATACAAATTTGCCCCTCAAAATAAATCTCCCTTTTCTCTGTGCTTATGGGTACCTATTAGCATTTTAAACAAATGTAGTTATTGTGGATGAACGATGAATTCATCTAACAGGCTTTACACTTCTAATTAAAACATCCATAATTCATTAAGAAAGAGTACTCATTAGGATGGAGAGCTGGTCATCAGCTTCTGGAGCAGGTCCTGACGTGATCTCCTCTTCGCTTCCTATATCCCCAACACAACACGACAACTGCCGGAGTCTACCTGACGAGGGGAAGTACCTCTTCACAAGGACCTCCCTCCCCTGCCCAGCTGCGAGAAACCTAGGATTTAGCCATGTGAAAAAAAAACAATTGTACTGGGTGGACTTCGGAGATGAGTACCCATCCATTTAGATGCCAGTGGTCTTTAATTGTTTTCACTCTCGCTCTCTCTCTCGTGAGTTGGAACAACATGGCTGCTGAGATTGCGCAGAAAGAATGAAGAGTTAATAAAAATTCTGCATTTTTCCCCTCTCTGGATTTCTGAAGGATCTAGATTGTATTTTTTGGAGTCTACCCCACCCCCACCACCCCGCCTCCCCCCCCTCCCTCTCTCACACACATATTCCCCGTGGAGCAGATAAAGAAGACCCGGGAAGCAGAAAATGACTGCAGGTAAATCTTGCAAGCTATTAACAGTACCCGCAACAAAAAAAAATACAAAGCACCTACACGAGGGCAAAGGATTGTTGTGAATTAATGTGTCTGACTTGATCTAGTGAGCGGGAGGAGGCGGAACTGTGGGGGTGGCGAGGGGGTTGTAATGTTGGGGAAGATAGGACTCGATCCTGGTTCAGATCGGCGTCGTATAGCTCAGATCCGAAGTGGCCAGTGGTAGCTGGTTTTCGTGTCTAACGCATGCTTTGGATGTTCGATTTCTTTCTGCAGCAGGGAGACTGGACAGGATCAGCTGAGCATTTTAGTCTCTGATATTTTCAATTGCAAACTCTAATATATTTTAAGAGGAGGAGGGAAAAGTACTGTTGTAGGGAGAAATCTTTTCAGAAACTGAAGAAGCAACATCCTATGTAAGTCGACTTGTCTTTACATTTTTTCCTCTGCATTGCTTTTCTCTCTTATTCCCTCTCTCTCTCCCTCTCTCTCTGGCGTGTCTTGGAAAAGAGGAGAGGCCCTTTGGCTGACTGCTGTTGCAGTCCCTATTACAGAAGGCTCGAACAGGATAGTATCTGGAGCACTGGCAATGCAAATTGTAGCCCCCGGATTTTTTTTAAAAACTGACTTTAAGTGCAAGGCTGCCTGCTTTGAGAGGCATTGGCAGAGATCAGGAGGGAGGATTCAATATAAAGAATCATTATAATTATGTTTGCGTGTACAGTTACATTCGGAACCGAGGTTTTATAATTGCTAACCTGACTGAAATATAAGGGCTACATGTTACCAGCAGGCTACTACACACTCTGGGCTTTATCTGCGTCACTCGGTGTGGGGTCGGGAGGGGGGAATCCCTGTGTCTCTCCTGTTAAATTAGGTGATGGAGTTCAACAGGGTAACAGTTTACTACAGGTTATAAATATGTGGTGTCCTGGCTGCATGTCGACATGAATTTACTTGGTTAGTACTCTGAATAGTAAAGCTCAATGGTTGAAAGGTGGTGATAGCACTACTTTCAGTCAGAAGGTTGGGGGTTCAAGTCCTGCTCCGGGCTTTTAAACAGAACAGTGTGAGTATTGAGGGAATGCAATACTGCTTATCTTTCATGATAGTAAATATAAATGATATTAGCAAATATATTGCAGAAGAATTCTCACGGTGCCCTGGCTGAAATTTATGCTCCAAACTGTATCACTATAACAGATGGCCTGTTTGTCATGTTGTTGTTTATGGGAGCTTAGTGTTGACAGGTTTCTAGTGTCACCACAGTGACCACATTTCCAACAGAAATCTCCATTTGATGATGAATGCTTTGTAAGGTCTGATGTGGTCACAGGTACAAATGATTTTTTTAACCTTTAACCAGGCAAGCGGTGAAGTAATTTGCTAATTCTACGTTCATCAAGTTGGTTCTAAGGTTGAAAACTCAAGCTGTCCAATGCAAGGTGCATGCTCCTTCCATCTAACCATTTGAATTGAATGGCAGGTTGTTTTCTCACTTGCACCATCTGCAATTTATGAAACTCCACCAACTTAAAACAAACCTGGAAAATACTGGAGGTTTCATCTCTGAAAGGTTATTGACCTGAAATGTTAATTCTCTTTCTTTTGCAACAGACTTTCTTTTCTCTGTTTTTCACAAAAAAAGCAAGTCACATTCTATTCTCACATTCCAGTCACAAGTAGGGAAGGACTGGTGATTTGGAGGCAATGACTGGCCATTAATTAAATGTGGTCCAAGCCAGTGAGTGTCCAAGAGACTGTAGAGAGAGAGAGTCAGTGAAGTCCTACTTTCATGTTCCTATTCCTACCCCGAGACAAAGAAGAACCATCCTAACCTCGTTCAAGTTCAGTTTATTGTCATTCGACTGCACATATATACCGCCAAATGAAACCTCCGAAGTTCCTCCTGATGAAGGTACATATAACTCACATGCATAACACAGTAACGTTACCACGAATAAGGTGCCCAAAGGACTCAAGTTAAAAAGTAAACAGTACAATGCTCCTGGCACTCGGGCACTTCATGCATTATGAGACCTGTGTGGTGACAGAGAGTTCAGTAGTCACACAGCTTGGAGGAAAAAGCTGTTTCCCATTCTAACAGTTCTTGTCCAAATGCTGTCTGATGGTAAGGGGTTTGATTATAATGTTAAACCTACATTAAAGTCACAGAACTACAGAAATAATTTGTTAAATGAACTCAAAATAATTCACTTTGAGTTCATTTGGAAATGTGAAAAAATCCTTGTCCTGATAATTCCGTTCCATGGGCATCAGTAGATTCCTCTGAAGTCCGTATTCCACAGTCAAATACAGCGGCCAATTTTCACCTATCCTGCAAATAACAATGTTATAATGATTCTTGTGGACAATTAGATGTTGGTCATGATGCTACAAGTTACTCTGCTGCCCACTTTAATCATATATTCAATATTTCACTTCCACCTGAACAGATAGTGTTTCAGTTTAGCATTTTTTTTAAACTGGGAGATGCCTGCATTGACAGTGTAGTACTTCCTTAACAATAGCACAGAAAGTTGTTTAAATCATGTCCATGTCTGGAATTGTCCTTCTGATAGAGATCAAATAGAGCAGCAACGCATAGCTTAATCCCTTATCCATTTTCATTAAATTCCAGGTCCTAGAAGTACTGCGTGAAAAATTAGCCTGCTTCCATGTTACAATTCTAGGAAAAAACAAAAAGTGAAGAAAATCAAAAGAACAGTCCTGGATGGTCCAATGTGGTTGAATATAGAATATCTTCTGTTTCCCTTAGTATGTGGTTATCTGCCAGGTCCTTGTATCCCTAACCAATCGACACTAGTCTTTAGTAGAAAACCTGCATACCCATAATTGCCCCTTTCTCTGCCTGAATCTATTTGAGATTTCCTTGGAGACATATCACCATGGAGACAGAACAAAATGTATTATGGTTATCTTTGCTATTTTTCTAGAAAATTATTAATGGCTGGATTCTGTTAATGGTGGCTGGGCTTTCTAGTTTTGAACACCCAAGAATTTTCAACTGTATTCTTTAATTGTATATCTTTAATTCAAGAGTTGAGGTGAGTAATGTTGAATATATTTCTGGTGACTGACCATGTGACCCCCAATGTCATTGTCTTTGGTTCCTCACATATCTACAGTTGTGAGCCACAGCTAATGAGAAAGAGAACAGGCACATACCAGAATCAGGAGGAAAAACGGATCGTACAGCATCTGTGGGAGAAAAGGGATTGTCGATGTTTCTTTCATCCTGAAGAGTGGACGGTTCCTTTCCTGCCACGATGCTGCGGAAGTTGTTCTGTTGGATAGAAAGCAGAATCTTTTACCAAACGGGATGATCCTTGATTCTCATGCAGTCATTGTTCTCCATAACTGGTAAACAAGTGTTCAAAGGGGAACAAATCAGTGAATCTCATCTCCCCCCCGCCACCACAGTTTGTGAGCCTTTAAGGTTTTTTTCTGCTAACTTGCATGCAAATGATTCTTCAAATTAAATGTTACAAGTGGATTTGAGATGTGAGCTATCACAAGATCAAATGTAAAACACTTTAGTTCTTTCACTTCTATGGTTCACAATAACTGTTGGAATCTGATTATGTCTATAAAATAATGACTATCAAGACTTTAAAGATGCTGTGGAGACAACGTTTCTACCTACTCTCTCAGTGAAACTAAAAAGTTAAATTATTGCCCACCCCCCCCCCCCCACCGCATGATTAATCAACCTCTGGTGTTATCGGTGACACACATTTAGAAAACCATTCAGAATTTGGAGACACAGAATGCTGGAGGAATTCAGCAGGTCAGGCAGTATCGATGGAAGAGTTAAACAATTGATGTTTCGGGCCAAGACCCTTCATCAGGACTGATTACTCTTTTACATGGATGCTGCCTGGCCTGGTGAGTTCTTCCAGCATTTTGTTTGTGTTGCTTAGATTTCCAGCATCTGCAGATTTTCTTGTCAGAATTTGGAGAGACCAGAGTCGGTCAGATTGTTTTCTGCAAACTATGTGGCTGCGGAACTGTTTCCGTGACCAGAAGTATCTTGAACTAAAATAACACAGATATAACTAATTCACCAAAGAATCAAAGGTGAGAGAATATCATGTGCATAATAATTATGCAGGCCTCCTGCCCACTGAGTCTACCCCAACAATTGATCATCCATTTACATTAATTCTACAATAATCCTTTCTTTACCTCATATTCTCATCAACAACCACCACCAGCTGATTCAATCACCCACCTACATAGTAGGGGCAATTTGTGGTGGCCAAATAACTGGCCGATCTGCAAGTATTTGGAATGGGAGGAAGCCAAAAGTCACATGGTCATAGAAAGAACGTGCAGACTCCACACAGACAGTGTCAGAAGTCAGGATTGAGGCTAGGTTTTCAGTGTTCACAGCTCTACTAGCTCTGCTGATGTGCAGCCTGATACATGGAGAATTTTTGACGTTCATGGGCATTGCAGGGTAGCCCAACCCATTTCCTTGACATCACTCAAACACAGCTTACCATGAGAACCCTCAAAACACTGACTATCCGATCACACTGCGCCACAACGAAGCCCAGTTCTTTCCTCATCCAATACGTGCGTACACAACATGAAGAACGAGAATTTCTTTCCCACAATAATGTGGTGCCAAGCCTAACCTTGTACTCAGCTGTTACCCTGGAAATAATCGGTCAAGATACCTGCAAATCCATAAATTATTATGACTTGCAGTTCATTGTCTTAAAGGATGCTGGAAAAAAAAATCAGTGGTAACTTTCAAAGGAATTTGGAAAGTATTTTGCTCTCAAAATCCAGTGATTAATCATAGGAACAGGCAGAGAGTACTTTGAGCCTCCTGCAGTTCTCCCATTAATGAGACCACGGCCAGTCTGTGACCCGACACCACATACCTGCTTTTATCCTGCCCACTCTTTCAAGCGGTCTCACCTTTTGACAAACATCCTGACCTGCTTAGGACTTTTAAACTACATTTTATCCATCCAATTGATCAATTTAATCCACTCTACTCATGGGTCTGCACTTTGAATATATAAATATACTGAATAACTAAGGCCTTGTGAAACAATTTACACACCACGGTATCATCCCAGTTAGCATGGCACTATTATTAGATTAGATTCAACTTTATTGTCATTGTGCTGAGTACAGATACAAAGCCAATGAAATGCAGTTAGCATCTAACCAGAAATGCAAAGAATAGTGTTATTTACAAAATAACTGTGTATAAAAAGTAAGTACTACAGCATACGGATATAAAAGTACTGAGACAGTACAATATGGGTGCAATACTGCTTAACGCTGTGATGTGAGGGTCAGCAGGGTCACAGCCTCAGGGAAGAAGCTCTTCCTGTGCCTGTTGATGCGGGAGCGGAGGCTCCTGTAGCGCCTACCGGATGGGAGGAGAATAAAAAGTCCATGGTTAGGTTGAGATGCATCCTTGATAATGCTTTTCGCCCTGTCCAGGCAGTGTTTATGGTAGATGTTCTCAATGTTGGGCAATTGGGTGCCGACAGTCCGCTGGGCAGTTTTCACCACACGCTGGAGTGCTTTGCGGTCCGATATGGGACAATTGCTATACCACACTGAGATGCAGTTGGTGAGTGTGCTCTCGATGGTACAGATGTAAAAGTCCGTTAAGTATCCTGGGACAGAGATGAGCTTTCTTTATGCTCCGCAGGAAATAAAGGCGCTGTTGCAGCTTTTTGATCAGGATGGAGGAGCTCAGGGACCAGGTGAGATCCTCGGAAATGCTGACACCAAGGAGTAGCTCAGGCATCACAGTACAGAGTTCGACACTGGAGCTGTCTGCAAGGAGTTTGAATGTGTGGGAGAGCAAATAAACTGCTTCCTCTGGATGCCCTGGTTTCCTCCCGCAGTCCAAAGATGTACTGGTTAGTAGGTTGTAAGCTATCCTGTGATTAGGCTCGGGTTAGAGCAGTGGGTTGCTGGTTTCTGCAAGGACCTGTTCTGCAGTGCATCTCCAAATAGATAAATAATATTCCACATATGACAATACAGTAGGACATCCACAACTTCCTCACCCATTTCCTTCAAAACAGTGGGAAAAATGGGACTTGGCACTCATTAGAGCCATTATTTTCCTAATTATTGTGACTTTATTTCTTTATTTTTGTCCCCATCCCTGATTCAATATTACTTGAGATGCCTAGCATGCTGTCATCTTCCCCTGTTGTAAATACTTAAACAAGTAATTACTTGGCACAACTGTAATTGCTTTGGTTCCATTTCAATGTCAACATGATCCACTTTGAAGATGGTACATTTTGCTCATGACTACCCTTTTCAACAAAATTGTAAGGATATTTTGATTGTAATATCCATTTAATACTCCTTTATTGTTGATGTTATTATCAGTTACACTTTGGAACTGGGATAGATACACAAGAGCAATCATTGCAGCATTTGCATTAATTGTAGATTTTCCTTCAGCTTTATTTTGTTCCTTTTCTCATTAGTTGCCCATGACTGGTTTTTATTTGGAAAATAGAGTTTTTCCTTCTTACCAGTTTTAAGTGTTATATATTTTTTAATACTTCCTGATGATCTTGTAAATTTGCTCATTAACATTTTTTTTCCAGTTTATCAGGGAGTCGTCTTCTCCACAAAGAAATTCTTCCAGAAGTTTAGAAAGATGAGAGTTATTTGTAATTTTTCCCTTTCAAAAGCAATACTGTTTAACTATACTATTAGCCAAATCTCTGGTTTATTACTCCTTAATAAATCCAATGTTCAGTTTCTAGGACTAATTGTTGCTGAATACCCTCGAGAACATGAGTTAGAATGCTTTCAGGAAAAGACCTGAGCTGGTGTATTTGTCTCAATCTGTATGAAAGTTATCACTCGTTTAAACTTTAAACCTTTCTCTTTATGTTTGTCTAATCTCTGCATTTACAGTGCCAACAAAAAGTATTCAACCCCCCTCTCAGAAGTTTTCATGTTTTATAGTTTTACAACATTGAATCACAGTGAATGTAATTTGGCTTTTTTGACACTGATCAACAGAAAATTCTCTTTTGTGTCAAAGTGAAAGCAAATCACTACAAAGTTATCTAAATTAATTGCATAAGTATCACCCCCTTTAATATGACACACCAAATTTGTATTAGAAGTCACATAATTAGTTACATGGAGTTTCAATTGACTGTGGTAAAAATACACCTGTATCTGGAAGGTCCAACTGTTGGAGAGTCAGTATCCTGGCAAAAACTACATCATGAAGACAAAAGAACACTCCAAGCAACTCTGCGAAAAGGATATTGAAAAGCATGTCAGGAGATGGATACAAGAAAATTTCCAAATCACTGAATATCCCTTGGAGTACAGTTAAGTCAATCATCAAAGAATGGAAAGAATATGGCACAGCTGTAAATCTGCCTAGAGTGGGCCGTCCTCAAAAACTGAGTGACCACGTAAGCAGGGGACTAATGAGGGAGCCACCAAGAGACCTATGACAACTCTGGAGGAGTTACAAGCTTCAGATGGGAGAGACTGTGCATACAACAACTGTTGCCCGGGTGCTTCACCAGTCACAGCTTTATGGGAAAGTAGCAAAGAGAAAGCCACTGATGGAAAAAAAACTCACATGAAATCTCGGCTAGAGTTTGCCAGAAGGCATGGGGAGACTCTGAAGTCAGCTTGAAGAAGGTTCTATGGTCTGATGATCAAAATTGAGCTTCTTAGCAGCAAAATACAGGGAAATCCTGGAGGAAAACCTGATGCAGTCTGTAAGAGAACTGTGTATGACTTGGGAGAAGACTTATTTTCTACCAAGACAATGACCCGAAGCATAAAGCCAAATCTACACAAGAATGTCCTAAAAACAACAAAGTTAATGTCCTGGGGTGGCCAAATCAGAGTCCAGACCTCAATCCAATTGAGAATTTGTAGCTGGACTTAAAAAGGGTTGTTCATTCACGACCCCAAGCAATCTGACAGAACTTGAGCAGTTTTGTGGTGAGGTGAGGTGAGGGCCTCTGTCAGTCAAGGTTGACCATGGCTATTGCATCCTAGCTGTCTGGATACACAAGCCTGGACAGTACGATATGGAGAGCAAGCTGTTGCTCGTGTAGCAAGCTCCCCCTTTCTATGCATCTGACGAACCCAATTAAGGGCAGAGACTGATACACCTTGGTACCAACAGCATTACAGGATTTGCCAGTCAGCGTAGGACTGCCTTAGGGACTCCAGCTCTGGGTTTTTCCCTCGGGATTTACTCCTGAAGCCTTCCCCATGAGTGGGTTTGGCACAAGGCAGTGGAGGTTTGAGATCAAGAGTTTTCCTTCTCCTCGATGAGCTACCAACCACAGCCGACAAGCCCCATCTGCCCAAAGTGACTGGTTTCAAGGTGCCTGTAACCCACCTTTGCCCCTTCTATCAGTAAAAACAGTTCTGCCGGGCTTAGTAGCTAAGGCCAGGAGGCGGACTTGGTTGTCAGAGGCTATTTGAGATGCACGCCATTGGGAGCGTTTAATAGATAGTGGGAACTTGTCCCCATTACCACCTTTGGCTATAACAATGTCAAGGAACCTTTATTTGTAAAGAAGAATGGGGAAAAATTCCAGTACAGCTGTACAAAGCTGATAGAGACCTATCCACACAGACTGGAGGATGTAATTGCTGCCAAAGTTGACTTGAAAACTGACTTGAAGGAGGGGAATACTTATGCAATCAATTATTTTGTGTTTTATATTTGTAATTAATTAAAATCACTTTGTAGGGATCTGTTTTTACTTTTGCATGAAAGAATCTTTCCTGTTGATCAATGTCCAAAAAAGCCAAATTAAATCCATTGTGATTCAATGTTGTAAAAATAAAACATGAAAACATCCGGGGGAGGGGGCGCGTGAATACTTTTTATAGGCACCGTATATGTTCCGCCAATCTTGGTATTGGAGCCTTCCAAATCACATCCAATTTTTTAACGACTGGTAAAGTCTCTGTTATCTACTTTCTTCAACCATGCTGTTTCAGAGCTGTGATATTTAATCCTCAGTCATTGCTTTTCTCCATCTATCAGTTTTCCTATCTTTCCACCCAGTTGTGTAGCCTGAATTCAGTTCCCAGTTTTGACTGTGTAGGGGCAGTGCCTCTGCAATACCTGTTATATCATTACCCTGTATCCCATTCAATCCTTTCTTTATACTGCGTGGTCAGTGTCTCACATTTTAACCTATTTTAGTTATTTTAAAGGTGTACTTCTTATTTCTTTCTCCTGGTTCAGTTGATTTGTTTTTCCTCTGATTGATTTATTTATTATTCAGACACAAGAAGGAATAGGCCCTTCCAGCCCCACAAGCCGCGCTGCCCAGCAGTCCCCTAGTCTGATTCTCGCCTGATCATGGGACCGTTTTCAATGACCAATTAACCTACCAACTGGCACGTCTTGACTGCGGAAGGAAACCAGAGGGAACCCACACGGCGAAGATACAAACTCCTTACAAGCCGTGACGGGAATTAACCACATCGCCTGTACTGTAAAGCGTTGTGCAAACCACTACGCTACCATGCTGCCCCTGTGATTTATATACTTTGCTTTGGTTTAGCTATTTATTAGGAAAGCACAGAAGATTCTTGAAAAAATATTCGCAGGTCAAATCTAGGAAAATGCCAAGGTGTTCTTTAAATACGGGAAGGGTTAGTAAAAATTAGGAACTGTGGCCAACCAGAGTCTGGATCAAAGCATATATAGAGTTCTAAAAAGAATACTTTATGCCTGTTTCCATTAAAGAACATTGACACTGAAGAGAATATGAAATATTAGAAATGGTAAACATAGAGAAATAATATTTTAAGGGGGCCAGTTCTTTAAAAAGAAATATGTTGTCAGGCCTGGATGAAATACTCTTAAGGAAAGCAAGATGAAAAGTTGCAGAACTGATCAGCTTGTAGCCCTTCCAGATTAAGGGCTCTGTAACCAGAGCACCAGAAGACTGCTAATATAGTATTGTCATTTTAAAAGAGAGAAATAAATAAACAAGATAGCTAGTGGTGAAAAAATTATTGGAGAACATTGGAAAAAATTCTGAGACCATGTTAATCAAGAGGGGGGGATGGAGGAACAGGGTTAAATGAGGAGGAAATTATCAAGTAACAAGGAGATATATTGAGAGAAAGCAGGCTGTGCAGAGTTTATGGATGGATTTAAGAAACCGGCAAGAATTTAAGACTGCTTTGGGAATTGTTTAAAGGGTCTAGGCAGCAGCTGTGAAGTAGCACAGGTTAATCAGGAATTTTTTTTAAAGGGAAGGTTCTGTCTGATTAATGATTCACCCTCTTTGTTACCTCTTCAGAAATTCAGTGATGGAGGTGCACATGATTGTAATATGGCTTTTGACATTGTGCTACATGGCAGATGATCAGGAAATTAGCCCATGGGATCCAAGGCAAGGTGGTAGGTTGTATTAAAAATGAGCTCAGTGGGTAATGGTCAAAGGGGGGGGGGGCTTACTGATTAGAAATCTGTATTTAATGTGGATCTACAAAATTTTGTTGTAGATCCCTTACTTTCTGTGTACATGTAGCTATCTAAATTTAAATATAATGACTATATTTAACAAGCTTGCTCCATACTGGTAGCTACAAGCTTGGATTAACATTAAAATGATACTGCTTTTTGGGCTGGCCTGGATATGGAAAGCTGATATGTGATTTTTCTATGATTATTCTCTTTATTTGAGCCCTTTACTACTTCATCCTCAGCCCTTCCTTTCAACACAAACCGGAAGCTGAAGGAACACCTGGAAGAAGCTCGTAAGACAATGAGATGCATAGATAGGGTCAGGGTTTTCCCCAGGGTAGATGTAACAAATATCATGAAATACATCTAGGGTGAGAGGGCGAAAGTTTAAAGAAGATACGTACGTGTAGGTGCCCGAAGTCATGATGGAAGCAGATATGGTAGTGGCTTCTAGAGACATGAATATGCAGGGAATGGAGGGATACACATCATGTGCAGAGAGAAATGATTTAACTTAATTTTACATCGTGTTCAGTACGGATATAGTGGGCTGAAAGGCTTGTTCTGTGTGTTGTACTGTTCTGTGCACCTGATGCCAATTTGGTTCACATGGAGACTGTCTTAGCATATTCTGACCCAGTACTGGTGAAAGAGTCGTACAGAAGGAATCCTTTTTTTCACTGTACCACTTCAGCCATGTGCTTGCCTCCTGAATATTCAATTGTCTGTCCAGAGATGATAGATTTTTGCATGTTGCTTTGTTAGTTCCTGCCTCGTGGCACTCTCCAGGCTAGATTTCTTGCCTATTTTCCCCTTATGTTGTTGGTTGTAATATGGATGACATTTGTTTGATCCTAATTCTTCCTCCCAGAACAGGCTAGCCTGAACTGCCCTATGCATGTATTCATGGGATGTTCAGGCTTTTAGTTAGCTGACCCTCTGTGGGCCTGAAGTGGCTTTATGTCAGTTTCAGAGGAGAATCAGGAGTGATCCACATCCTAATGGGTCCAGAATCACATTTAGGCAGACCAGACTGTTAAGTATATTGCGTCAGTCTTCACTGTAAGATACCAGCCATATGCCAGAAATTTGAGAGTGTCAGGGAACAGAAGTGGGTGCAATCACTATTCCTAAGGACAAGGTGCATGGGAAGCTGAAAGGTCTGAAGGTAGATAAGTCACCTGGACCAGATGGACTACACCGCAGAGTTCTGAAAGAGGTAGCTGTGGAAGCATTGGTATTGATTTTTGTACAATCAAATAGATTCTGGAATGGTTCTGCAGTATTTCCAGTCCTGCAGTATTACAAGTGTCACTCCACTCTTTAAGAGTGAGGGAGGCAAAAGACTATAAATTATTGGCCAGTTAGCCTGATGTTGTGGTTGGCAAGATGTTAGGCTCCATCATTAAGGATGATACTTTGGGGTACTTGGTGGCACATGATAAAATAGGCCAAAGTCAGCATGGTTTCCTTAATGGGAAATCTTACTTGACAAATCTTTGAGGAAATAAGCAGCAGGATAGACGAAAGAGAGTCATGGGTGTTGTTTAGTTGGATTTTCATAGGCCTGTGACAAGATGCTGTTCATGAGGCTGCTTAACAAGATAAGGGCCCATGGTGTAACAAGAAAAATATAAATGTGGACTGGTTGACTGGCAGAAGGCAAAGAGTGGGAAGAAAAGGGGTCTTTTTCTGTTTGGCTGCCAGTGACTCATGGTGTTCCACAGAGGTTGGTGTTGGGACTGCTTCTTTTCACATTATATGTCAGTGATTTGGATATGTGGCCAGGTTTGCAGACCAAAGATAGATGGAGGGGCAGGTAGCGTTGAGAAAGCAGGGAGTCTGCAGTTTAGGAGAATGGCCAAAGATGTAGCAGATGAATACAGTGTAGGGAAGTGTATGGTCATGTACTTTGGTGGAAGGAATAAAGGTGTAGACTATTTTCTAAATGGGAAAAGAATTCAGAAATCGGAGGTACAAAGGAACTTGGTACAAAGAGCCCTAAAGGTTAATTGCAGGTTGAGTCCGTCATAAGAAAGGCAAATGCAATGTTAGTATTCATTTTGAGAGGACTAGAGTATAAAAGTAAGGATGTAATGTGCAGGCTTAATAAGGCATTTGGTCAGACTGCACTTACAGTATTGTGACCAGTTTTGGGCTTCTTACCTAAGAAAGGATATGCTGGCGTTGGAAAGGAGGTTAATGAGAATGACACTGGGAACGAAAGGATTTTCACAAGAGGAGCGTTTGTTGGCTTAGGGCCTGTACTCACTTGGAGTTTAGAAGAATGAGAGGGATCTCAGTGAAACCCTTTGAAAATTGAAAGGTCCAGATAGAGTTGACATGGAGAGGATGTTGCCTATAATGGAGGAATCTAGGACTAGAGAGCACATCCTTAAAATGAAAGGACGTTCCTTTTAGAATAGAGATGAGGAATTTCTTTGGCCAGAGGGTGGTGAATCTGTGTAATTTATTGCCACAGATGGCTTTTGAGGCCAAGTCATTGGGTATTTTTAAAACAGAAGTTGATAGGTTCTTGATTAGTCAGGATGTCAAAGGTTAAGGGAGAATGGAGTTGGGGGAGGAAAATAAATCAGCCATGATGGAATGGCGGAGCAGATTTCGTCGGCCAGATGACCTAATTCTGCTGCTGGGTCTTGTGGTCTTATGGATTTTCAATGGTTCAGTTTAATATCAGATATTCAGTATATAACCTGAAATCCTTACTCTTCGCAAACTACAATCCTGTAGTTTCATGGACAGCATTACAGATTTTGCACATTTTTAAAAATCCAATTTTTTTTTAGTTATTTGAATTTCAATTCCAGAACCCATGTAGTAGAATATAAATTTTACGTATTCAGATCAATAATTCTGTGTTTTAACTGCAGTGCTGCTCTACCACAGATAGTTGGGCAACATCCAATATAGTGTTATATGTTCCTTTCAAAAAAATTATCTCCTTCCTAATTATCAAATCCACTTCAATTACAGCATTACATTTCCTCTTTTCATTTCTCTTGCTCCTGAGTGCTACGGTCCACTTTCGAGTTATCCTTCCGACAGATTTAATCTATTTTCTCACAACAGCAAATAGATAGTTGTCTGTTCGATAGGATCATTTCTGAAGTTTTTCACAATGCCCCACATCTGGATTCCTCTATCAGTTACACCAATCCTCCTCTGATCTTGCACCTGTACAAGCTGGCTGAGATGTGGAACCCACAGTACGACGATTCCTGCCTCTCTAATGTACGTTGCAGTGAAATGCAGGATCCCCTTTTGGTGCCTCACTCATGTGCAATTTGCTCACAAGTTTGCTGGCTGTGCTACCATTTCTTCTAGAATTGGAAATGGTTTATTATTATCACATGTACCAAGATGCAGTAAAAAGTGTAAAAGTACTGTTCATGTGTATCAGGTCATTACACAGTGCTGTGACGAAGCACAATGCAGAATAAAGAGTACCAGCTGCAGGTAAGCAATAAGATGCAAGCTGATAACGAGTGGGGTCAACAGTCCGTCTTACTGTACTAGGGAACCATTTAATAGTCTTATCAAACAATAATGTAACATGGAGGTAGAAGCCGGCCTTCGGCTTGGTGATACGTGCTTTCAGATTTTTGTGTCTTCTGCCCGATGGGAGGGGGAAAAGAGAGAGTGTTTCTGGTGGGTGGCTTCTTTATTATGCTGGCTGCTTTACTGAGTCAATGAGAAGCATAGACAGAGCCGAAAGATGGAAGGCAGGTTTTCGTGATGTCCACAAATCTGCAGTTTCTTGCAGAGCATTTGCCACAGCAAGCTATTGTGCATCCAGGTGTTGTATATGTAGATTTCCAGAAGGCATTTGATAAGGTGCTGCATAAAAAACTTATCTGTAAGCTAAGGATGCATAGAGTTGGGGGTGATGTTTTGGCATAGAAAGAGTATTGGTTAACTAATAGAAGGCAGAGAGTTGGGATGAATGGATGTTTCACAAACATGAGAAAATCTGCAGACACTGGAAATCTGAATGAAGGGTCTCGACCTGAAGTTTCGACTGTTTACTTTTTTCCATAGATGTCTGGCCTGATGAGTTCCTCCAGCATTTTGTGTGATGAATGGGCCTGCACCCATGAATAGACCGTAAGACAAAGGAGCAGAATTAGGCCATCTGGCCCAGCGAGTCTCTCCACCGTTCAGTCATGGCTGATCCTTCTTTTTAATCTCCTCCTTCCCGGCCTTCTCCCCATAACCTTTGATGCCAAGTCCACACTTGGAGTATTGTCAACAGTTTTGGGCCCCTTATCTCAGAAAGGGTGTGTTATCATTAGGGAGAGTCCAATGGAGGTTCACAAGGACGATTCTGGGAACGAAAGGATTAATATACGAGGAGCATTTGAAAGCTTTGGGCCTGCACTCACTGGAATTTAGAAGAATGCGTGGGGATCTCATTGAAACCTACTGAATGTTGATAAGGTGGATGAGGAGAGGATGTTTCCTCTGGTGGGGGTGTCCAGAACTAAAGGCACAGCCTCAAAATTCAGGTGTGACTTTTTAGAACAGAGATAAGGGGGAATTTTTAAGCCAGAGAGTGGTGAATCTGTGGAATGCTCTGCCACAGACTGCAGTTGAGGCCAAGTCCGTGGGTATAATTAAAGTGGAAGTTGATAGATTCCTGATTGGTCGGAGCATCGAGGGATATGGTGAGAGGGCAGGTGTGTGGGGTTGGGGATCAGCCATGATGAAATGGCAGAGTGGACTTGATGCACTGAATGGTCTCCTATGTCTTATGGTCTGATGGGTGTTTCTCTAGTTGGCGAGCATGGTGCCGTAGGTATTGGTGTGGGCCGACAACTCTTCAAAACGTGCATTCACGGCTTGGAAGAGGAGGCTGAGTGCAGTTATCAAAATTTGCTGATGACACTAAATTGAGTGAAAAGCAAATTACGCAGAGCAAATGGAGAGTCTGCAGAATGATATAGGTAGATTAAGCGAGTGGGTAAGGATCTGGCATTTAGAGTACAACAAGGAAAAAGAAGATCAGATTAATATTTAAATGGTGCAAGATTGCAACATGTTGTTGTGCGGAGGGACCTGGGAGTGCTTGTGCATGAATCACAGAAGGTTGTTCTGAGGTGCAACAGGTAATCCAAAATGCAAATAAATGTTGGCCTTCATTGCTAGAAGGATTGAATTTAAGAACAGGGGGGTGATGCTTCACCTATACAGAATACTGGTGAGGCCGTATCTGGAGGAATGCAATGCCAGCTTTGGAGGCAATGCAGAGGATGTTCAGCAGATTGATCCTGGAGATGAGGGGCTAACCTGTGAGGAGAGATCGAGTCGCCTGGGACTATACTCACTGAAATGAAGAAGAATGAGAGGGGATCTTATAGAAACATGAAATTAAGGAAGAGATAGATAAGATAGAGGCAGATGCTAGTGGAACTCAGCAGGCCAGGCAGCATCTATGGAGAAAAGTACAGTCGATGTTTCAGGCCAAAACCCTTTGGCAAGACTGGAGAAACAAAAGCTGAGGAGTAGATTTAAAAGATGGGGGGAGGGGAGAGAGAACAACCAGGTGATATGTGAAACCTGGAGGGGGAGGAATGAAGCAAAGAGCTGGGAAGTTGATTGGTGAGAGAGACAGAAGGCCATGGAAGAAAAAAAAGGGGGAGGCGCAGGAGGAGCACCAGAGGGAGGCGATGGGTGGGCAAGGTGATGAGGTGAGAGAGGGAAAAGGGGATGAGAAATGGTGAAGGAGGGCGGGGGGGGAGGGTCATTACCGGAAGTTTGGGAAGTTTGAGAAATCGAAGTTCATGCCGTCAGGTTCGAGGCTATCCAAATAGAAAATAAGGTGTTGTTCCTCTAACCCAAGTGTGGCCTTATCCCGACTGTGGAGGAGGCCATGGATGGGCATATCAGAATGGAAATGGGAAGTGGAATTGAAATCTGTGGCCGCTGGAAGATCCCACTTGTTGTGGCAGACAGAGTGTAGATACTCGGTGAAGTGGTCTCCCAGTCTACGTTGGGTCTCACCGATATACAGGTGGCCATGCTGAGAGCACCAGACACAGTATTTGATCCCAACAGACTCACAGGTGAAGAGTCCCCTCACCTGGAAGGTCTGTTTAAGGCCCTGAATGGTAGTGAGGGAGGAGGTGTAGGGGCAGAAGGGTGCACTTGCAGAAGGGAGATCAGTGGGGAGGAACGAACGGACAAGGGAGTTACGTAGGGAGCAATCCCTGTAGAAAGTAGAAAGTTGAGAGGAGGGAAAGATGTACTTGGTGGTGGAATCCTGTTGGAGAGGGCACAGGTTTCAGAGAATTATGTGCTGGACGTGGAGGCTGGACGGGTGCTAGGTGAGGATGAGAGGAGCCCTATCCTTGGTAGGTTGGTGGGAGGATGGGGTAAAAGCAGACGTGCGTGAAATGGAAGAGATGCCGTTGAGTGCAGCATTGATGGCAGAGGAAGGGAAACCCCTTTCTTTGAAAAAGGAGGAAATCTTCCTTGTTGTAGAATGGAAGGCCTCATCCTGAAAGCAGACGTGGCAGAGGCGGAGGAATTGAGAGGAGGGGATGGTGTTTTTTACAAGTAACTGGGTGGGATGAGCTGTAGTCCAGGTAGCTGTGAGAGTCTCTGGTTTTGTAATAGACATCGGAGGATAAGCTATCTCTGGAGATAGAGACAGTGAGATTGAGAAAGGGGAGAGAGGTGTCGGAAATGGACCAGATAAATTTGAGGCCAGGAAGTTTGAGGCAAATTGGATGAAGTTGATGAGTTCAGCATGGGTGCAGAAAGCAGCACCAATGTAGTCATGGATGTAGCATAGAAAAGTGTGGGATGGTCACTAGTGTAGGATTGGAACATGGACTGTTCCACATAGCCGACAAACAGGCAGGCATAGCTGGGACCCATGTGAGTGCCCATGGCTACCCTTTTTGTTTGAAGGAAGTGGGAGGAGCCAAAGGGAAAATTATTTAGATTGAGGACAGGTTCCGCCAGACAGAGTGCTGGTGGAGGGGAACTGGTTGGGTCTGGTGTCCAGAAAAATATTGAGAGCTTTGAGGACTTCCTGGTGGGGGTTGGGGGTGTATAGGGACTGGACTTCCAGAGGAAAAAATAAGATGAGGGGGGCCAGGGAACTTGAAATCCATGAAAAGATCGAGTGTGTGAGGTGTCACAGATGTAGGTAGGCAGGAATGCCCCTCAAATCCCCCCCCAAACCCCTCCTCCTCCATTTCCCATCTCCTTTTCTGTCCTTCACCTCATCTCCTTGCCAACCATCACCTCCCTCTGGTGTTCCTCCCCCTTTTACTTTCTTTCATAGCCGTCTGTCTCTTTCACCAATCAACTTCTTAGCTCTTCACTTCATCCTTCCCCCTCCGGGTTTCACTTATCGCCTGGTGTTTCTCTCTTCCTCCTCCACTCACTTTTTAAATCTACGCCTCAGCATTTTTTCTCAAGTCCTGCCGAAGGGTCTCAGCCTGAAATGTCGATTGTACTCTTTTCCATAGATGCTGCCTGGCCTGCTGAGTTCCTCCAGCATTTTGTGCGTGTTGCTAAGGTAGAGGCAGGAAAGTTGATTCCACTGATAGGTGAGACTAGTACGTGGGGATATAGCCTCAATATTCGGGGAATAGATTTAGGACGAAGATGAAGAGGAACTGCTTTTACCAGGGAATTATGAATCTGTCAAATTCTCTGCCCAGGAAAGCAGTAGTGACTACCTCATTAAGTATATTTAAGACACAGTTAGATAGAGTTTTGCGTGGCAGGGGAATTAAGTTTTATGGAGAAAACAGGTAGGTGGAGCTGAGTCCACAACCAGATCAGCCATTGAATGGGAGAACAGGCTGAGTGGTCCATTTCTGACTCCTGCTTCTAGTTCTATGTTCTTGCGTCCTTAAGTTCAGCTAGGATGCTTTCTGTGCTGCATTGATAAACATTGTTAAGGATCAAAGGAGACATGCCAAATGTCTTCAGCCTCTTGAGGAAGTAGAGACACTGGTGAGCTGTCTTACAGGACAGGACAGGCCGTTGGTGATGTTCACTCATAGAGTCTTGAAGCTCTCAACCTCAACACTGTTGATGATGACAGGCGCACGTGCACAGCCTCCTTCCCGAAGTCAATGACCAGCTCTGTCGTTCCACTGACATTGAGAGAAGGTTGTTGTCACGACACCATGTCACTGAAGTTTCTTTCTCTTTCCTGTACTCTGACTCATTGTTCTTTGAGATACAGCTCACTACATTAGTATTATTTGCAAACATATAGAACAAGGGTTCCCAACATTTTTTAATAGCATTAAGCAGGGCTTTGTGGATCCCAGGTTGGGAACCCCTAATGTAGAATCTAATCAGAAAGTTATTGATGTACAGGGAGTAGAGTAGGGAGCTGATGAGGCAGCCTTGTGTTTAAAATAATTGTGGCAGAGTTGTTCTGTCTATCCTTACTGATAGTGCTCTGTTGGTCAGGAAGTCGAGGATCCATTTTTTGAAGGAGGCTGGAGTTTGGTGATGACTTTGCTTGTTATTAAAGTATTAAAGAGGGAGCTGTAGTGGATAAACAGTAGTCTGACATCGGTGTCTTTACTGTCCAGATGCTCCATAGATTAATGTCTGGGAGGGAGTTGGCATCTGCTGTAGACCTGTTTTGGTAGTAGGTGGATTGTAGTGGATCGAGATTGTCTGGAAGCTGGAGTTAATGTGTGATGTGAACAGCTTCTCAAAGCACTTCATGATGATAGATGTTAGAGTTACTGTGCTGTAGCTGTGTTGGTGAGTTATCATGTTACCAGGATGATAGTGGTCTTCTTAAAACAGGTGGGAACCACAGTTTGGAGCAGGGAGAGGTTAAAATGCCTGCAAATACCCCAGGCAGCTGATCTGCACAGAGTCTAAGGATATCGCCAAGGACAACATCCATGCCAGATGCTTTTCATGGATTCACTTTCTGGAAGACTAATCTTGTGTCTGCAACGGTGAGTTTGGATTTTGGTGCACTGGAGGTTATGGGGGGGGGGGGGAGGGGTGGTGGATTGGTTGAAATGACATACAAATTCTCTTCTATTCAAAATGTGTATAGAATGCATTAACAAACACAGATGCTGGAAATCCAAAGCACACAGCTGCTTCCTCCACCCATACTGACTCGTCGACTTCATCAACTTTGCTTCCAACTTCCACCCTGCCCTCAAATTTATCAGGGCCATTTCTGACACCTCCCTCCCCTTTCTCAATCTCTCGAGATAGTCTATCTATTGATACCCTTTGTAATCCCACAGCTTCTGGACTACCTTTTCCCACCCTGTCACTTGTAAAAAATGTAATCCCATTCTCTTAGTCTGCTGTATCTGCTCTCAGGATGAGGCTTTTCATTTGAGAACGAATGAGGTGTCCTCCTCCTCCTCCAAAGAAAGGAACTTGCCTTCCTTCCACCGTCAATGCCGCCCTCACCTGCATCTCTTCCATTTTGCCCATGTCTGCCCTTGTCCCATTGCCGCATCAGGGATAGGGTTCCTCTTGCCCTCACCTACCACCCCACTAGCCTCTGTATTTAGCACATAATTCTGTGTAACTTTTGCCATCTCCAACTGGATCCCACCACCAAGCACATCTTGCCCCCACCCCCCTCCTGCTTTCCACAGGGATCGCTCCCTAAGTGACTCCCTTTTCCACTCATCCTTCCCTGCTGATCTCCCTCATAGAACATAGAAAACCTGCAGCGCAATACAGGCCCTTCGGTCCACAAAGTTGTGCCGAACATGTCCCTCCTGACACTTACCCCTGCAAGCAGAACAGGTGCTGCACCTGCCCCTACACCTCCTCCCTCACTACCATCCAGGGGCCCTAACAGTCCTTCCTTGTGCAACAACACTTCACCTATGAGTCTGTGGGGTCACCTACTGTGTCTGGTGCTTCTGGTGTGGCCTCTTGTATATAAGTGAAACCTGACGTAGATTGGGAGACTGCTTTGCCAAGGATGTACGTTCTGTCTGCCAGAAAAATTGGAATCTCCTGGTAGCCACCCTTTTCAATTCTACTTCCCATTTTCATTCTGACATTTCAGTCCATGGCCTCCTCTGTTGCCACATGAGGCCATATTCAGACTGATGGAGCAGCACATCATATTCCGTGTGGGTAGCCTCCAACCTGATGGCAGGAACATCAATTTCTTCAACTTCTGGTAATTCCTCATTCCAGTTCCCTTTTGTCACCTATACCTTATCTCCTTATGGTGTTCCTCCTTCTTCGCTTTCTTCAATGGTCTGTCCTCTCCTATCAGATTCCCCATCCTCCAGCCCTTTATCTCTTCACCAATGGACCTCCCAGCTCTCTACTTCATCCCCTACCCCTCCGGTTTCGCCTATCACCTTCTTCCCTCCTCCCACCTTCTTACTGTGAATTTGCATCTTTTTTTCTCAGTCCTAATGAAGGATATCGGCCCGAAATGTCGACTGTTTAGTCTTCTCTATGGATGCTGCCTGGCCTGCAGCATTTTGTGTGTGTTGCATTACATTCATCAGGGAGGCCTGTTGTCTGCAATGTTGCCCAACTGCATTTTATAGCTTGTAAGCTGATGGCTGGTCAGGGACTTCACTTTGGCCTGGTGCTGTCTCTTAGCATCATCTTTAGCTTCATGGAGGTTGTATCTCACCTTGTTCGTTGCTCCTCCATACTACTTATAGATGTATATTCTTTCAGATACTTTTTAGCTTTAACCGGTCAGATAACACCAAACAAACTTCAATCATTTAGAGTTTTAACAATGCAACATCTGCGAGAGGGAGGATAGGCAGGTGACAGAGAAGGGAAGCATTCAGACTGAAGGTTTGAGATGCATCTATTTTAACGCGAGGAGTATTATGAACAAAGCAGATGAGCTTGGAGCGTGGATCAGTACTTGGAGATATGATGTGGAGACCATTACAGAGACCTGGATGGTTCAGGGACAGGAATGGTTACTTCAAGTGCCAGGCTTGAGATGTTTCAGAAAGCACAGGGAGGGGGGCAAAAGAGGTGGGAGCATGGCACTGCTGATCAGAAATAGAGTCTCAGCTGCAGGAAAGGAGGAAGACATGGAGGAATTGTCTACGGAGTCTTTGTAGGTGGAAGTTAGAAACAGGAAGGGGTCAATACTCTACTGGGTGTTTTTATAGACCACCCAATAGTAACAGGGACATTGAGGAGCAGATAGGGAACAGATTCTGGAAAGGTGTAATAATAACAGAGTGGTTGTGGTGGGAGATTTTAATTTCCTAAATATCAATTGGCATCTCCCTAGAGTGAGGGGTTTAGATGGGGTAGAGTTTGCTAGGTGTGCAGAAAGGTTTCTTGACACAATATATAGATAAGCCTACAAGAGGAGAGGCTGTACTTGATCTGGTATTGGGAAGTGAACCTGGTCAGGTGTCAGGTCTCTAATTTTGAAGATAGTGATCACACTTCTATCTCTTTGCTGTAGAATTGGAGAGAGATAGGAACAGAAAGGTTAGGAAAGTGTTTAAATGGAGTAAGGGGAAATATGAGACTATCAGGCAGGAACTTGGAAGCATAAATTAGAAACAGATGTTTTCAGAGAAAGGTACAGAAGAAATGTGGCAAATGTTCAGGGGATATTTGTGTGGGGTTCTGCATAGGTACGTTCCAATGAGACATGGAAACGATGGTAGGGTTACAGGAGCTGTGGTGTACAAAGGCTGTTGTAAATCTAGTCAAGAAGAAAATAAGAGCTTACAGAAGGTTCAAGAAACTAGGTAATGATAGAGATCTAGAAGATTATAAACCTAGCAGGAATGAGCTTAAGAATGAAATTAGGAGAACCAGAAGGGTCCATGAAAAGGCCTTGGCGGACAGGATCAGGGAAAACTCCAAGGCATTTGACAAGCATGCAAAGAACAAGAGGATAAGATGTGAGAGAATAGGACCAATCAGGTGTGACAGTGGAAAAGTGTGTATGGAACTGGAGGAGATAGCAGAGGTACTTAATGAATACTTTGCTTCAATATTCACTACGGAAAAGGATCTTGGCAATTGTAACAATGACAGTGGACTGAAAAGCTTAAGCAGGTAAATATTAAGGAAAAGGTTATTAAGGAGCTTTTGGAAAGCATCAAGTTGGATAACTCACTGGGATCGGACAGGATGTACCCCAGGCTACTGTAGGTAGCGAGGGAGGAGATTGCTGAGCCTCTGGCATCTTTGCATCATCAGTGGGGACGGGAGAGGTTCTGGAGGATTGGAGGGTTGTGGATGTGTTCCCTTATTCAAGAAAGGGAGCAGAGATTGCCCAGGAAGTTATAGACCAGCGAGTCTAACTTCAGTGGTTGGTAAGCTGATGAAAAAGATCCTGAGAGGCAGGATTTATGAACATTTGGAGAGGCATAATATGATTAGGAATAGTCAGCATGGCTTTGTAAAAGGCAGGTCGTGCCTTACGAACCTGATTGAATTTTTTGAGGATGTGACTAAACATATTGATGAAGGAAGAGCAGCAGATGTAGTGTATAGGGATTTCAGCAAGGCATTTGATAAGGTACCCCATGCAAGGCTTATTAAGAAAGTAAGGAGGCATGGGATCCAAGGGGACATTGCTTTGTGAATCCAGAACTGGCTTGCCCACAGAAGGCAAAGAGTGGTTGTAGATGGGTCATATTCTGCATGGAGATCGGTGACCAGTGGTGTTTCTCTGGGATCTGTTCTGGGACCCCTACTCTTTGTGATTTTTATAAATGACCTGGATGAGGAAGTGGAAGTATGGGTTAGTAAATTTGCTGATGACACAAAGGTTGGGGGTGTTGTGGATAGTGCGAGGGCTGTCAGAGGTTACAGTGGGATATTAATAGGATGCAAAACTGGGCAGAGAAGTGGCAGATGGAGTTCAACCCAGATAAGTGTGAGGTGGTTCATTTTGGTAGGTTAAGAATGATGAGTCCATAGGACAGTTAAAGTTGCTGCGCAGTTTGACTCTGTGGTTAAGAAGGCATATGGTGCATTGGCCTTCATCAATTATGGGATTGAGTTTAGCTGCCAAGAGGTAATGTTGCAGCTATATTGGACCCTGGTCAGACCCCACTTGGAGTACTATGCTCAGTTCTGGTCACCTCACTACAGGAAGGATGTGGAAACTATAGAAAGAGTACAGAGAAGATTTACAAGGATGTTGCCTGGATTGGGGAGCATGCCTTATGAGAATAGGTTGAGTGAACTTGGCCTTTTCTCCTTGGAGTGACGAGAATGAGAGGTGACCTGATAGAGGTGTACAAGATGATGAGAGATATTGATTGTGTGGATAGTAAGAAGCTTTTCCCCCAGGACTGAAATAGCTAGCATGTTGCTAGCAAAATGGGCATAGTTTTAAGGTGCTTGGAAGTAGGTAGGGAGGAGATGTCAGGGGTAAGTTTCTTTTTACTCAGAGAGTGGTGAGTGCGTGGAATGGGCTGTTGGCAACAGTGGCAGATACAATAGGGTCTTTTAAGAGACTCTGGGATAGGTACATGGAGTTTAGAAAAGTAGAGGGCTATGGGTAACCCTAGGTAATTTTTAAGGTAAGAACACGTTCAGCAGAGCTTTGTGGGGAGAAGGACCTTCTATGTTTCTATCTGCTCTTACTCAATCTCTGCCTTCAGTTCTTCCATTTTCATAGGTTGTTTTTTTTTCTGTCAGGCTAATTCCCCTCTGCTTTTTCTCATTGCTTTGAAATAAGGAAAAATATCCAGCACAATGTATGATACTGCACTTGCTCAGTAATGTTGCAACTAGACTTGTAAAAGGAGACTTGATGAATTTGTTTGTAATGGAAAAGTTGAGTGAAATAAACACAGCAAATGTTAGACTAATATTGTTTACCGTAGTGCTGGAGAGGGATAGGAACAGACAATTTGGGAAAACATTGAATTGGGGTCGAGGGAAATATGATGCTATTGGGCAGGAACTTGGGAACATAAATTGGGAGCAGATGTTCTCAGGGAAATACACAGCAGAAATGTGGCAAATGTTCAGGGAACATTCGCATGGCATTCTGCATAGGTATGTTCCATTGAGGCAGGGAAAGGATGGTAGGGCAAAAGAACCATGTACACAAGAACCGTGTACACATGGTGTAGAAAATCCAGTCAAGAGAAAAACATTGCAAAAGGTTCAAGAAATTAGGTACTGTTAGAAAATTACAAGGCTGGCAGGAAGGAGCTCGGGATCGAAATTAGGAGAGCTAGAAGGGGCCATGAGAAGGCCTTGGCAAGCAGGATTAAGAAAAACCCCAAGGCATTCTACAGGTATCTGAAGAGCAATAGGATGAGCTGTGTGAAAATAGGACCAATCAGGAGTGAGAGTGGAAACGTGTGTGGAGTCAGAGGAGGTAGTGGAGGTTGAGGTACTTACTTAATACTTTGCTTCAGTATTCACCAGTGAAAAGGACCTTGGCAATTGTGGAGATGACTAACAGTGGACTGAAATGCTTCAGTGTATAGACATTAAGAAAGAAGATGTGCTGGATCTTTTGAAAGGTATTAAGTTAAATAAGTTGCTGGAACTGAACAAGATATGCCCAGGCTACTGTGGGAAGAGAGGGAGGAGAATGCTGAGCCTCTGGCGATGATCTTTGTATCATCAATAAGAGTGGGAGAAGTACCAGAGAATTGGAAGGTTGCAAATGTTGTTCCCTTGTTCAAAAAAGGGAGTAGAGATAATCCAGGAAATTATAAACCAGTGTGTCTTACTTCAGTGGTGGGCAAGTTGTTAGAGAAGATCCTGAGAGGCAGAATTTATGAGCATTTGGAGAGATATAATCTGATTAGGGATGGTCAATGTGGCTTTGTCAAGGGTAGGTCATGCCTTATGAGCGTGATTGAGTTCTTTGAGGATGTAACAAAACACATTGATGAAGGTAGAGCAGTGGATGTAGTGTATAAGGATTTCAGTAAGGCATTTGATAAGGTTCCTCATGCAAGGCTCATTCAGAAAGTATTGAGGCATGGGATCCAAGGAGACCTTGCTTTGTGGATCCAGAATTGGCTTGCTCACAGAAGGCAAAGAGTAGTAGTAGATGGTTCATATTGTGCATGGAGGACAGTGACCAGTGGTGTTCTGCAGGGATCTGTTCTGGGACTCCTCTTCGTAATTTTAAAAAAAAATTAACCTGAATGAGGAAGTGGAAGAGTGAGTTAGTAAGTTCGCTGATGACACAAAAGTTAGGTGTTGTGGAGACTGTAGAGGGTTGTCAGAGGTTACAGCAGGACATTGATGGGATGCAGATCTGGGCTGAGAAGTGGCAGGTAGAGTTCAACCCAGATAAGTGTGAAGTTGTTCATTTCGGTAATGGGTAAGACACTTGGCAATGTGGAGGATCAGCGAGATCTTGGGGTCCATGTCCATAGGACACTCAAAGCTGCCACAGGTTGACAGTGTTTTTTAAGAAGGCGTATGGTGTGATGGCATTCATCAAACTTGGGTTTGAGTTCAAGAGCCGTTAAGGTAGTGTAAAAGCTATGTAAGACCTTTGTCAGACCCCACTTGGAGCACTGTGTTCAATTCTAGTCACCTCACTAAAGGAAGGATGTGGATGCTATAGAGAGAGTACAGAGGAGATTTGCAAGGATGTTGCCTGGATTGGGAAGCATCCCTTATGAAAATAGGTTGAGTGAACTCAGCCTTTTCTCCTTGGAGCGACGGAGGATTAGAGGTGTACAAGATAATGAGAGGCATTGATCATGTGGATAGTCAGAGCTTTTTCCCAGGGCTGAAATGGCTAACACGAGGGGGCATAGTTTTAAGGTGCTTGGAAGTAGGTACAGAGGAGATGTCAGGGGTAAGTTTTTTACAGAGAGTAGTGGGTGTGTGGAATGCACTGCCAGCGATGGTGGTAGAGGTGGATACAATAGGGCCTTTTAAGGTAAGTACATGGAGCTTAGAAAAATAGAGAGCTATGAGGTAGGGAAATACTAGGCGGTTTCTAGAATAGATTACGTGGTCGGCACAACATTGTGGGCCGAAGAGCCTGTAATGTGCTGTAGATTTCCATGTTCTATGGTCTATGTTCTATCAAGCTGAGATGGAATGTTAAATGTTTCTCACTCCAAAGATGCCAATTTATCTCCATTGCTGAATATTTCTAGCGTTTTCAGTTTTATTTCTTATTTCTAGAAACTTTTGTGCTTTTTGAATCCGCGGTGAAAGTTTGGGATATGACATTACTGCTCATGTTGGATTCTAAAGATAGTTGCATGATAAATAATATTGCCAGTCTTGATTTGAGTCAATGATTCAGACAAGTCCACAAAGGTCTCCATGGCCTGCTTGGTCTTAGGCTTTTACCACGTTACCTGATCTCAGCCAAAACAAAGTGATGGTAATATAATTGGCCTCAGAGTATTGGAAGTTTGGAAAGGAAAACTGTGTAGTCCTCTAAAATGTGCATGTATGTTTATCATCTAAGATTTGGGTCACATTACGTCGGCTTTTACAGCTCCATCTCATCCCTAGTCATGTATCCTGACCACAGTTACCAACATAGAATAGTTTGGAAGTAACGGGGTTTGGGCATGTTGCTGGAGATGTGTGCCTTGGGAGGTGAAGAGAAAATGTTAATCAATATATGCATAAGATTTCAGTGGAAAGAGCAGTATGGTTCCATCACGAAGTCTGTGCCTGTCTGTTGCTGATTTTAACACGCGCAACAGATGGCTCCATTCTGACATTCAGCAGGCTAATGAGGAAGAGACATGACTCTTGGAACATCTTCAGTGAGGAAAAGATGTAATTCCTGGATCAGTTCAACGATAGCAATGTGTAAATGTAGAGGGAAGAAAGACAATGACAGGCAGTGAGAGTAGGGGCTTATAAATTTGACAGAAACTATGAGAGAGAATATGAGGACACAATGTGAGCAAAAAGGGATGGATTATGAGAGGGACAGAGAGCCGATGCAGAGAATGAATGGGGAAGGTAAGGGCAGAGAAGGACTAAATGAGACAGGAGCCAGTAACACTTATCACTTGGGAACAGAGTGATGTATCAGACAGCAAAAAGAGAAAGCTTGAAATCACCTGCCAAATAGAAAAAGCAAATCAGAAGGAGATATAATCTGTAAAGTGTGAATGCATGTAATCTGTTTTTTTGTTGGTACAGTTTTTAAACTGAGGTGGTTTTAGTGTTTTTGGGCAATGCTTAGTGCACTGATGTGTGATTCCCTTATTCCAGCTCTAGGACTGCATAGTTTTACCTGCCTGTAATACTACAGCCTGTCTGCTGCTTAAATCAACATACATACTCATGTTGCCTTCCAACTCAGTTAGTCTGCTGATCTCCTGACTGGTCTCCCATCCTTTGTCCTCCACCAACGAGTTCATCTGACACTTTGCTCAAATTTCTTTGACATGAAGTGAAATCATTTGGCCCATTGAGTTTCTGCTGCCTCTCAGAAATATCCTATCACTTCACATATTTCGCTAGAATAAACTCTCTCACATGTACACACTTCTCTTCTGAATCAGGGGTACATTTGCAGCAGCTATATTAACCTAAATCAGTATGTTTTCAGGAAACTGGCCACTCAGCAGAAATTCATAGGGTCATTGGGTAGAGCGAGTAGGTTCAGGCTGGGAAGTCAGACTTGAACTCATGAAGCTCAAGTACTCCCTGCTTCATTACTGTGTCACCTCTGCCACTGACTCCTGGTCTACTAATGCCTCAAGTTAAATTGTCATTCTTATATTCGTTCTTCATCAGTCTTCTACCACTCCTCCCTCCTTCCGTCTCATTAATCTTCCACTGTACACTGAAACAAGTTTTCTTTATACCTGAGTATTTCAGATGCATCTCAATACTGTCAGTCTTGCCCTGTTGACTTACTTAGAGTCTTAGAGCACTACAACACTGACACAGACCCTTTGGCCCATCTATACAGTGCCAGCTGCTATTCTAGCTCATTGCATCGACCCACATTTCCACTATAGCCCCCATACCCCTTTCATCATGCACAAGCTCCTCTTAAATGCTGCACTCAAGCCTGCATATGCCATCTCCACTGACAGCTTGTTCCACACTCGCACCACCCTCCGAGTGAAGAAGTTCTCCTTTAGGTTCCCCTTAAATATTTCACCTTTCATCCTTAACCCATGACCTCTAGCTCTTGTCTCACCCAACCTCAGTGGAAAAAGCTTGTTTGCATTTCTCAATCTATACCTTCCATAGTTTTGTAAACCTCGATCAAATGTCTCCTCATTCTCCGATGCCTCAGTGGATCAAACCCTAATGTATTTAACCTTTTCCTTTTTCTCAGGTCCTTAAGTCCCAACAACATCCTTGTAAAATTTCTCTGTGCTCTTTCAGGTTTTTTGATATCTTTCCTGTAGGTAGGTGGTCAGAACCATAGAACATTACAGCACAGAAACAGGCCTTCTGGCCCTTCCAAACCATTTTTCTGCCTAGTCCCACTGACCTGCACCTAGACCATATCCCTCCATGCACCTCTCATCCAAGTTTTCTTAAAAGTTAAAAGTGAGCCTGCATTCACCACTTCAAATGACAGCTCATTCCACACTCCCACTACTTTCTGTGTGAAGAAGCTCCCCCTAATGTTCCCTTTAAACTTTTCTTCCTTAACCCTTAACCCATGTCCTCTGGTTTTTTTCTCCCCTAACCTCAGTGGAAAAAGCCTGCTTGCATTCACTGTATCTATACCCATCATAATTTTATACACCTCTATCAAATCTCCCCTCATTCTTCTACGCTCCAGGGAATAAAGTCCTAACCTATTCAACCTTTCTCTGTAACTCAGTTTCTCAAGTCCCAGCAACATCCTTGTAAACTTTCTCTGCACTCTTTCAACCTTATTAATATCCTTCCTGTAATTTGGTGACCAAAACTGCTCACAATACTCCAAATTCAGCCTCACCAATGCCTTATACAATCTCACCATAATATTCCAACTCTTACACTCAGTACTTTGATTTATAAAAGCCAATGTGCCAAAAGCTCTCTTTACGACCCTATCTACCTGTGACACCACTTTTAGGGAATTATGTATCTGTATTCCCAGATCCCTCTGTTATACTGCACTCCTCAGTGTCCTACCATTTACCTTGTATGTTCTACCTTGGTTTGTCCTTCCAAAGTACAATACCTCACACTTGCCTGCATTAAACTCCATCTGCCATTTTTCAGCCCATTTTTCCAGCTGGTCCAAATCCCTCTGCAAGCTTTGAAAACCTTCCTCACTGTCCACTACACTTCCAATCTTTGTATCATCAGCAAATTTGCTGATCCAATTTACCACATTATCATCCAGATCATTGATATAGATGACAAATAACAGTGGACGCAGCACTGATCCCTGTGGCACACCACTAGTCACAGGCCTCCACTCAGAGAACCAATCCTCCACTACCACTCTCTGGCTTCTTCCATTGAACCAATGTCTAATCCAATTTACTACCTCACCATGTATACCTAGTGACTGAATCTTCCTAACTAACCTCCCATGCGGAACCTTGTCAAAGGCCTTACTGAAGTCCATGAAGACAACATCCACTGCCTTCCCTTCATCCACTTTCCTGGTAACCTCCTTGAAAAATTCTAATAGATTGGCTAAACATGATCTACCACGTACAAAGCCATGTTGACTCTCCCTAATAAGTCCCTGTCTATCCAAATACTTGTGGATCCTATCTCTTAGTACTCCTTCTAATAATTTACCTATTACTGACGTCAAATTTACCAGCCTATAATTTCCCGGATTACTATTAGAGCCTTTTTTAAACAACAGAACAACATGAGCTATCCTCCAATCCTCCGGCATCTCTCCCGTGGATACCGACATTTTAAATATTTCTGCCAGGGCCCCTGCAATTTCAACACTAGTCTCTTTCAAGGTCCAAGGGAATACTCTGTCAGGTCCTGGGGATTTATCTACTCTGATTTGCCTCAAGACAGCAAGCACCTCCTCCTCTTTAATCTGTAGGGGTTCCATGACCTCACTATTTGTTTACCTTATTCCATAGACTCCTTACCAGTTTCCTTAGTAAATACAGATGCAAAAAACCCATTTAAGATCTCCCCCATTTCTTTTGGTTCCATACATGGCTAACCACTCTGATCTTCAAGAGGACTAGTTATATCCCTTACTATCCTGTTGCTCTTAATATGCCTGTAGAAACTCTTAGGATTATTCTTCACCTTGACTGCCAAAGCAACCTCATGTCTTCTTTTAGCCCTCCTGATTTCTTTCTTAAGTATTTTCTTGCACTTTTTATACTCCTCAAGCACCTTATTTGCTCCTTGTTCCCTATACCTGTCATACATCTCTCTCTTCTTCTTTATCAGAGTTCCAATATCCTTCGAAAACCAAGGTTCCTATATTCTTATTCTCTTTGCCTTTAATCCTGACAGGAACATACAAACTCTGCACTCTCAAAATTTCTCCTTTGAAGGCCTCCCACTTACCAATCACATCCTTGCCAGAGAACAACCTGTCCCAATCCGTGCTTTTTAGATCCTTTCTCATTTCTTCAAATTTGGCCTTTTTCTAGTTTAGTACCTCAACCTGAGGACCAGAACTGCAACCAGTACTCAAAATTTGGCCTCACCACCATCTTGTACAACTTTAACATAACATTTAACTCCTGTACTTAATATATTGATTTATGAAGTGTGCCGGAGTTTCTTTTTACAACCCTGTCTATCTGTTGCATGACTTACAAGGAATGATGGATCAGTATTCTCAGATCCTTGTGTTCTACCACACTCCTCAGTGCCCTGCCCTGCCGTTCACTGTACAAGTCCTACCCTGGTTTGTCCATCCAAAGTGCAACACCTCACAGTTGTCTGCATTCATTTAAATCTGCCATTTTCCAGCTGGTCCAGATCTTGCTGCAAACTTTGAAAGCCTTCCTGGATATCCACTGTGTCCTGCAATCTCGATATCATCCACAAATTTTCTGATCCAGTGTATCACAGTATCATCCACATCATTGATGTAAATGACAAACAACAGTGGACCCTACACCGATCCCTGTGGCATTCCACTAATCAGAGAAGTAACCGTCTCCTACCACTCTCTGGCTTCTCCTGTGTCGAATCCAATTTACTACTTCATCCTGAATATCAAGTGACTGACCCTTCTTGACCAGCCTTCCATGCGGTACCTCATCAAAGGCTTTGCTAAAGTCCATGTAGCATGTAGACAACATCCACTGCCTTTCCTGGCAACCTTCTCAAACTCTTTAATACTGGTTAGACATGACCTACCACATACAAAACCATGCTGACTAATCCTAATCAGACCCTGTCTATCCAAAGCAACACACACAAAATGCTGGAGGAACTCAGCAGGCCAGGCAGCATCTATGCAAAAGAGTAAACAGTCGATGTTTTGGGCTGAGACCCTTCATCAGGACTCCACAGATCAGATGTCTGCAGATTTTCTATTGTTCTGTACAAATAGAGTGAATTCCGATTAATTGGGCCACCGGTTAATCAGGGCAGCCCCTTATTTGGGACAACTCTTAAATAACAAAAACTAATTGAGAAACTATTCCGGATTCCGGATTCTGGATGATACAAAGATAGGTGGAGGGGCCGGTAGTGCTGAGGAAACAGAGAGTCTGCAGAGAGACTTGGATAGATTGGGGGAATGGGCAAAGAAGTGGCAAATGAATTACAATGTCGGAAAGTGTACAGTCATGCACTTTGGTAGAAGAAATAAACGGCAGACTATTATTTAAATGGGGAGAGAATTCAAAGTTCTGAGATGCAACGGGACTTGGAAGTCCTCGTGCAGGATACCCTTAAGGTTAACCTCCAGTTTGAGTTGGTGGTGAAGAAGGCGAATGCAACGTTGGCATTTATTTCTAGAGGAATAGAGTATAGGAGCAGGGATGTGATGTTGAGGCTCTATAAGGCACTGGTAAGACCTCACTTGGAATACTGTGTGTAGTTTTGGGCTCCTTAGTTAAGAAAGGATGTACTGACATTCAAGGGGGTTCAGAGAAGATTCACTAGAATGATTCCAGGAATGAGAGGGTTAACATGTGAGGAACGTTTGACCGCTCTTGGACTGTACTCCTTGGAGTTTAGAAGAATGAGGGGGGACCTCATAGAAACATTTCAAATGTTGAAAGGCATGGACAGAGTGGATGTGGCAAAGTTGTTTCCCATGGTGGGGGAGTCTAGTACGAGGGGACATGACTTGAGGATTGCAGGGCGCCCATTCAGAACAGAGATTCGAAAAAAATTTTTAGCCAGAGAGTGGTGAATCTATGGAATTTGTTGCCATGGGCAGCAGTGGAAGCCAAGTCATTGGGTGTATTTAAGGCAGAGAGTGATAGGTATCTGAGTAGTCAGGGCATCAAAGGTTATGGTGAGAAGGCGGGGGAATGGGACTAAAAGGGAGATTGGATCAGCAGACACGATGGGCTGAATGGCCGACTTCTGCTCCTTTGTCTTATGGTCTTATGATTCTGTTTATTTGGTACACTATGCTGCTTAATTGGGACAGGACATTGTTATTGAACAGTTTCTAACTAGCGTCAGTCATGCACGCTTTGTGGCCATTAAACACCACATTGTACTTCAAGCAAACAATTTTTATATAGAGTCAGTTACATGTGCTTGTGTTCAAAAAAGTAGTGATTTTTGTCACTGATATTTGGCAAGAGATGAGCAGTGAGGCAATTCAGAACTGCTTTGCTCATTGTGGTTTCAAGTATTCAAACTTGGAATTGCATAAAACGGCTGGGAGTGAAAATGAAGCGACTCCACTACTACAGCAGGTTAGGAACTATGAAGAATTTGAAGGCAGCAACAATCATCTTGAATGCTACCTTTGGTTCCTACTGGACATTCAACTCCCACCTGTGGCTCCGAGTTGTGGTTTGCATGCAGCAGCGGCCACACTAGTACACCACTGCTACAGGCGGACTGAACCTGGTGAGTGTAGCCAGTGGGTCTCACGCTCGTACACCACTGCTACAGGCGGACTGAACCTGGTGAGTGTAGCCAGTGGGTCTCACGCTCGTACACCACTGCTACAGGCGGACTGAACCTGGTGAGTGTAGCCAGTGGGTCTCACGCTCGTACACCACTGCTACAGGCGGACTGAACCTGGTGAGTGTAGCCAGTGGGTCTCACGCTCGTACACCACTGCTACAGGCGGACTGAATATCTTTCAATAATTTATCCACTACTTGCAGCAGGCTCACTAGACTATCATTTCCCAACTTGCTCTTTGAGCCTTTCTTAAACAATGGAACAACATTAGCTAGATTCTAATTCTCTGGCACTTTTCCCATAGTTAACGATGTTTTAAATTCCTCTGCTAGGGTGGTCTATATTATTATCCCATTAACATGGTCATCCCTTTCTTATTCCTCAGTTCCATCCATATAACTTCAGTAGAAGAGCCCTCCAGTTTGTACTGTCTGAATGCTGCTGTGATATTTTTCTGCACAAATAATGCCACCCTTTAGTGCCTCCTGCTCTACAATGGGATCTACCCTACAACCAAGACTCACTAATGACTACGATGTCATAATTCCACTTGTTGATCCATGCTCTAAGCTCATCCATCTAAACTACAATACTCTTTGCAATGTAGTGGACAAACCTAAGTACATTCGTCCCACCAAGCTCAACCTTTCCTTTCCTGTCTTTGTATGTAGGCTTAATGTCTACTTTGTCCACAACCACTCCACTAGCTGGCCTGGTACTGTGGTTCCCGTTCCCCTGCAACTCTAGTTTAAACCTTCTGGAGCAGCCCCAGCAAGCCTTTCTGCAGGGATATTGGTTCGTTCAGATGCAAGCCACGCTGACTGTACAGGTCCCACCATCCTTGTATGATGGCCCAATGATCCAAAGATCTGATCCCGCCCCCCCCCCCCCCCCCGCTCCATTTTCTTAACCCTCTGTTAAATTGGATTATCTTTTTATAGTAGAACTTTGACCTGCGACCAATCTGGACGTCAGAAGTTTGGAGAGGAGGGAACTTAAGTCAGGTCCACTGCCTGAGGATAAAAGGCAGGAGTGGGTTGTGGTAGCGTAGTGGAACTTTGACCAAAGACCGATCGGCGTATAGGATTGATTAGTGAGAGCAAATTAAGGGAGGGCAGGGGCAAGCGTAATGGCCATCGTCGGAGTGGACAGAGGCAGAGTTTTGATCTGGAGGCTTCACTCAGAGAAAGCAAAGGAAAGAAAAGCTCATTTTTTGCTTCTCTTTTTTATATTGGCTCAGCTAAGACAATAGAGATGCCAGGCAGGATAGTGGAATGCTCCTCTTGAGGGACGTGGGAAGGCAGGGAGATCTCCAGTGCCCTGATGAGTACAACTACAAGAAATGCATCCAGCTGCAGCTTCTAACTAACAGTATTAAGGAGTTGGAGCTGGAACTGGATGAACTCCAGATCATTTGGGAGGCTGAAGGGGGGATAGATAAAGACAGATAGAGAGATCGTTACATCCAAGGTGCAGGACACAGGAAACTGCGTGACAGTCAGGAGGGGGAAAGGGTCAAGGAGCCAGTTCATAGTACCCCCGTGGCCATTCCCCTCAACTACAGGTATATCACTTTAGATACTGTCGGTTGGATGACCTATCACAGGAAAGTCACAGTGGTTGGGTCTCTGGCTCTGAGTTTGCCTCTGTGACTCATAAAGGAAGGGGAGGGGGAGAAGAGGCATGCTGTGGTAATTCATTAATTAAGGGAACGGACCGGAGGTTCTGTGGGTAAGAATGAGATTCCTGGATGGTATGTTGCCTCCTGGGTGCCAGAGTCCAGGGTTATCTCAAGTCAAGTCACTTTTTATTGTCATTTCAACCGTAACTGCTGGTACAGTACACAGCAAAAACGAGATGTTTCTCAGAACCATGATGTTACATGACACAGTACAAAAACTATACTGAATTACATGAAAACAACACAGAAAAATGCTACACTAGACTACAGACCTACCCAGGACTGCATAGAGTGCACAAAACAGTGCAGGTATTACAATAAATAATAAACAAGACAATAGGCACAGTAGAGGGTAGTAAGTTGTTGTCAGTCCAGTCTCTGGGTATTGAGGAGTCTGATAGCTTGGAGGAAGAAACTGTTACATAGTCTGGTTGTGAGAGCCCAAATGCTTCGGTGTCTTTTCCCAGATGGCAGGAGGGAGAAGAGTTTGTATGAGGGGTGCATGGGGTCCTTCATAATGCTGTTTCCTTTGCGGATGCAGTGTGGAGTGTAAATGTCCGTGATGGTGGGAAGAGAGACCCCGATGATCTTCTCAGCTGACCTCACTATCCGCTGCAGGGTCTTGCAATCCGAGATGGTGCAATTTCTGAACAAGGCAATGATGCAGCTGCTCAGGATGCTCTCAATACAACCCCTGTAGAATGTGATGAGGATGGGGGGTGGGAGATGGACTTCCCTCAGCCTTCGCAGAAAGTAGAGACGCTGCTGGGCTTTCTTTGCTATGGAGCTGGTGTTGAGGGACCAGGTGAGATTCTCCGTAAGGTGAACACCAAGAAATTTGGTGCTCTTTACGATCTCTACCGAGGAGCCATCGATGTTCAGCGGGGAGTGGTCGCTCCATGCCCTCCTGAAGTCAACAACCATCTCTTTTGTTTTGTTCACATTCAGAGACAGGTTGTTGGCTCTGCACCAGTCCGTTAGCCGCTGCACCTCCTCTCTGTAAGCTGACTTGTCATTCTTGCTGATGAGACCCACCACGGTCGTGTCATCGACGAACTTGATGATGTGGTTCGAGCTGTGTGTTGCAGCACAGTCGTGGGTCAGCAGAGTGAACAGCAGTGGACTGAGCACACAGCCCTGGGGTGCCCCTGTGCTCAGTGTGATGGTGTTGGAGATACTGCTCCCAATCCGGACTGACTGAGGTCTCCCGGTCAGGAAGTCTAGGATCCATTTGCAGAGGGAGGTGTTCAGGCCCAGTAGGTTCAACTTTCCAATCAGTTTCTGAGGGATGATTGTGTTGAATGCTGAACTGAAGTCTATGAACAGCATTTGAACATACGTGTCTTTTTTGTCCAGGTGGGTTAGGGCCAGGTGATGGCAATGCTGTCGTCTGTTGAGCGGTTGGGACGATGTGCGAACTGCAGGGGGTCCACTGAGGGGAGCAGCAGGGTCTTGATGTGCCTCATGATGAGCCTTTCGAGACACTTCATGATGATGGATGTGAAAGCAATGGGATGGTAATCATTGAGGCAAGACACTGAAGACTTCTTCGGCGCGGGGACAATGGTGGCGGCCTTGAAGCACGTTGGAACGATGGTGCTGCTCAGGGAGATGTTGAAGATGTCAGTGAGAACATCTGCTAGCTGGTCTGCACATCCTCTGAGCACTCTACCAGGGATGTTGTCTGGTCCAGCAGCCTTCCGTGGGTTGATCCTGCACAGGGTTCTTCTCACGTCGGCCACGGAGAGACACAGCACCTGGCATTTGGAGGAGGGGTGGAATTCCTTACCGCCACGTCATTTTCCACCTCAAAATGAGCTTAGAAGTTATTCAGCGCATCTGGGAGGGAGGCATCACAGGCTCAGCATTCATAAGGGGGAAGTTGAACAGCCAGAAGTTGGGCTCCACGTAGGTACCAATGACATGGGTAGGATGAGCGACAAGGTTCTGCACAGGGAGTTAGGTACAAAGTTCAAGGGCAGGATCTCCAGGGTTGTGACCTTCAGGATTGCTACCCGTGCGGCGTGCTAGTGAGGCTAGAACTAGGAAGATTATACAGTTTAATATGTGGATAGGGAGTTTGTGTAGGAGGGAGGGCTTCTGATTTCTGGATCATTGGGCTGTCTTCCAGGGAAGGTGGGGCTGGTTGGTACAGAAGGAACAGCTTCCACTAAGCTGGAGGGGACTGATACCCTAGCGGAAAGCTTTGTTAACGCTGCACGCTGGGGTTTAAACTAGAGCTGCAGGAGGATGGAACTCAGAGTGCCAGAACAGTTAGTGGAGAAGTTGAGGAGACATGTTGTTAACACCCCAGCCAAAGTCAGGAATCAGAAGGTTGAGCATGGTACGACTAGTGTCCTGAGCTGTGTATATTTCAATGCAAGGAATATCGTAGGGAAGGCTGACGAGCTCAGGGCCTGGATCAACACTTGGAATTATGATGTTGTAGCCATTAGTGAGACTTGCTTTCAGGAGGGGCAGGACTGACAGCTCAGTATTCCGGGTTCATGGCAAAGTGGGAAGAATTAAAGAGGGAGGGGTGCTTTACTATTCAGGGAAAATGTCATGACAGTGCTCAGTCGTGACAGACTGGAGAGCTTGCCTAGTGAGATGTTGTGGGTGGAACTGAGGAATAACGAAGGTAAGACTACGTTACTAGGCCACCCAGCAGTCCATGGGATTTAGAGGAGCAAATCTGTAGAGATCACAGGCTGCTGCAAGAAACACAAGGTGGTTATGGTAACTTTCAAAAGGACTAGATGGGATAGAGTTTGTCAATTGTGTTTCCTTCATCAGTATGTGGATGTCCCAACGAGAGAGCACACAATGCTGCATCTGTTATCAGGGACTGAGACAGGGCAGGTGACAGAAGTTTGTGTAGGGGAACACTGCAACCAGTGATCATAATGCCGTAAGTATGGGAAATGATGGGTCTGGTCGTTGAGTTGAGATTCTAAATTCTAAAGGCCAATTTTGATGGTATCTGGCAAGTGTGGGTTGGGACAGGCTGTTTTCTGGCAAAAGTGTACTTGGTAAGTGGGAGGCATTCAAAAGTAAAATTTTGAGAGTACAAAGATTGTATCTTTCTGCCAGAATGAAAGTTAAAGATAACAAGTGTAGGGAACCTTGGTTTCAAAGATTCAAAGGTCAAATTTAATGTCAAAGAAATGTATACAATATACATCCTGAAATGTTTATTCTTCGCAAACATCAACGAAAACAGAGAAGTGCCCCAAAGAAAGAACAACAGTTAAACGTGAGAACCCCAAAGTCCCCCCAGTTCCCCCGCGCGTAAGCGGCAGCAAGCAATGACCCTCCTCCTCCGCCAGCAAAATAAAACGCGCTTCGATACCATCACTGAGCTCCAGTGTGTGCTGACCAGTAGCAAAGACACAGACCAAGGTTACCCCAAAGGCTTCGTATTTCATCCGACATTCAACAAACCAAAGGTTTTCTCTCTCCCTGGCAAGGGAGAGGGAGGTACCCCCAGTTTCACAGCCAGTGGGAGACATGACAACAACCTACTGGTTTAAAATGTTAAAGTCAATTTTGTTGCTTTTTTCAAGCTCTGTGTCCGAAGATCACAAAGATCTTGGGTCTTCGGGCCCACAGCAAAATATTTTCTGGCCTCCCTGACGACACACGAGTCTCCTGCCATGACACCAATCCTCGATCCACCATCTCCAGAGCCCCGAGATCTTAGGCTTCCAAACACGATCAAAACTCTCAGCCAAACCCTTGGCTTGTTGAATAGTGGCCAGTCATGGAACCCCGAGAATGGGTCCCATTCCCGCAAAGAGCCGAAGCCTGCACGTAACTCCAGGTCAGGGTCTTCAAAAGAACCCTGAAAGGGAAAAATAAAGATATTAAAGATGGAAATAGAGCTGTTTCCGAAGATGCAAGCAAAGGAGTTGCTGTTAGGCGCCATTATCCCTCCTAAGCTCCTCAATATTTCAAGAGATATTGAGGCCCTGGTTAAGAAAAAAAAAGCAGGTATCAGCAGGGCTAAAAGAAGGCATGAGATTGCCCTAGTAGATGAGGTGAAGGAGAATCCTAAGGGATTCTACAGAAATGTTAAGAGCAACAGGATTGGAAGGGATAAAATTGGTCCTCTGGAAGATCAGAATGGTAATCCATGCGTGGAGTCAAAAAAGAGAGGGCAAAATCTTAAATGTTTTTTTGCATCTGTATTTACTCAGACAGACACAGGATGTAGTCTATATGGACTTTAGCCAGAAGAGAGAGGGAAGATCTTAAATGAATTTTTTGCATCTGTATTTACTCAGAGGGAGTGAGGCAAAGCAGCAATCAACAGATTACAGATGAGGAGATGTTTGGTGCCTTGAAGCAAATTAAGTTGGATAAATCCTCAGGGCCTGACAAGGTGTTCCCTCAGGCCCTGCAGGAGGCAAATGCAGAGGTTGCCGGGGCCCTAGCAGAGATATTTAAATCATCCGTAGTAACAGGTGAGTTACTAGAGAATTGGAGGATAGCCAATGTTGTTCTGCTGTTTAAAAAAGGCTCTAAATATAAACCAGGAAATTATAGGCTGGTGAGCCTGACATCAGTAGTGGGAAAGATATTAGAAGGTATTCTAAAGGACTGGATATATGAGTATTTGGAAAGACATGGACTGATTAGGGATGGTCAGCTTGGCTTCATGCATGGTAGGTCATGTCTAACAAATCTTGTAGAGTTTTTTGGGGAAGGTGCCGGGAAAATTGTTGAGGGAAGGCAGTGGGTGTAACCTTGATGAACTTTAACAAGGCATTTGACAAGGTCCTGCATGGGAGGCTGGTAAAGATGGTTCAGTCACTCGGCATTCAAGATGAGGTGGTAAATTGGATTAGACATTAGCTTTGTGGGAGAATCCAGACAGTGGTAGTAGATGGTTTGCCTCTCTGACTGGAGTCCTGTGACTGTGCCACATCGCTCGGTGCTTGGTCATTGTTGTTTGTTATCTATATCAATGATCTGGATGATAATGTGGATAACTGGATCAGCAAATTGCAGATGACACCAAAATTGGGGGTGTAGTGGACAGCGAGAAAAAGGATCAGAGCCAGTGGAATCTGGCCAGTTGGGAAAATGGCAGATGGAATTTAATGCAGATGTGTGAGGTGTTGCCCTTTGGTTCGACCAGCCAGGGTAGGTCTCATAGGGTGAACTGCAGGGCACTAGGAGTGCAGTAGAACAAAGGGATTTGGGAATACAGGTTTGTAATTCATTGAAAGTGGCATCACAGGAAAATAGGGTTATAAAGAAAGCTTTTGGCACATTGGCCTTCATAAATCAATGTATTGATTACTGGAGATGAGATGTTATGGTGAAGTGTGTAAGAAGTTGGTGAGGCATAAATTGGACTACTGAGTGTAGTTTTATTCACCTGCCTACAGGAAAGATGTAAATAAGTTGAAAGAATACAGAGAAAATTTACAAGGATGTTACTGGAACTGGTGGACCTGTGTTATAGGGACTTTATTTGTTGGAAATTAGAAAGTTGATGGGAGATTTGATAGAGGTATACAAAATTATGAGGGGTACAGGTAGGGTAAATGCAAGCAGGCTTTTTCCACTGAGGTTGGGTGGGACTACAACTTGAGGTTGCCAGTTAGAGTGAAAGGTGAAAAGTTAAAGGGGAACAAGAGGGGAAACTTCTTCACTTAGAGGGTGGTGAGAGTGTGGAATGAGTGGCCAGTGCAAGTGGTGCATACAAACTCGATTTCAATGTTTAAAAGAACTTTGGATAAGTACATAGATGGTAGAGGTATGGAGGGTTATGGTCCTGGTGCAGGTTGATGGGAGTAGCAGTTTAAATGGCTTGGCACAGACTAGATGGGCAGAAGGGCCTGTTTCTATGCTCTACTTTTCTATGACTCATAGTTAAGGAAAGGGATGAGGTTCCTGAAGAGAGAATGTAGGGAGCTAGGTAGGAAGCTGAGAGCAGGACCTCGTGTGTACTATCTCTGAATTGTGCCTGTGTCACACCCCAGAGTGGGTAAACTGGAGATGAATGTGTAGCTAAGGAATTGGGCAAGCTTTCAGATTTGTGGGTCATGGGGATCTCTTCTGGGAAAGTTATCCTAAGGGATGAGTTACTCCTGAACTCAAGGGGGCTGATATCCTTGTAGAGAGGTTTACTAAAGCTGTGGTGGGGAGTTTAAAATAGAACCAGAGTGATAGGCCAGAGGGTTGTTGCTTGGTGCAGTACGTAAGGACTCTGAGGAAGAATAGGCAGTGGATGAGCATTCTTGCAGTAGTTTGGATGGGTTGAAATGTGTCTATTTCAGGGGTTCCCAACATTTTTATGCCATGGACCCCCACTATTATCCGAGGGTTGTGTGGACCGCAGGTTGGGAACCCCTGGTTTGTTTTTGATGTGAGAAGTATCAGGAGCGAGGGCAATAAATTTAGCGCATAAGTCAGTAAATGGAAATACGATATGTGGCCGTTGCGGATACTTGGCTGTCACAAGGGCAGGATGGCTGCTGAATGTTCTGCAGTTTGGATGTTTCAAAAGGGACTAAAGAGGTGAGGAATGGCATTGATGGTAACCAGTGGTAGTATCACAGCTGCAGAAAGGGAGAACACCTGGAGGGATTGTCTCCTGAGTCAGTATGGGTGGAAGTCTGAAACAGGAAAGGAGCAATCACTCAATTGGGAGTATTCTATAGGCCCCCCCACCCCCAATAGCAACTGAGACAGTTGCAGATCAGAAAGCATACCTTGGAAAGGTACAAAGATAACAGTGTTGTTGTCAGGGATGACTTCAGCTTCCCTAACACTGATTCACACCTCCTTAGCACTAAAGGTTTAGAGGGGCATAATTTATTAGGTGCATCCAGAAAGGATTCCTGACACAATATGGAGGACAGGGTGACTAAAAGAGGGGCCATGTTGGATCTGGTCATTGATAGTGAACCTGGTCAGGTGACACATCTCTCAGTAGGTGAGCATTTTGGAGACAGTGATCACAACTCCATGACCTTTACTACACCCTTGAAAAGGGATAGGAATTTACCATAAAGGAGCAGAAGGTATGGTAAAGTAATTAATTGGGGAATGGTGAATTATGATGCCATAAGGCTAGAACCTAGGAGCATAAATTGGAGATATATATACTCAGGAAAATGCACAACAGAAACGTCAAGATTGCTAGGGAACATTTGCTTGGGGTTCTTTCATGTGTAGTTGCCAGGGTCTCCTGTTTTCCCACATTCTGCTAGACAAAAACTCCATTGTCCTGATCGTCATTCCCATTGTTCTAACTAGGCAATAAGACAGAAAGAAATTTAATAGAAGCTAATTCAAGCTTTGTTTCTTTAATTGAAGCCTCTTGAGTTAAAAGCTGGGCTCCCACTCTTAACACTGCTACGATCCAACAATGGCTGCTCCCACAACGACTGTTCCACTTACACCTAGCTTTTGTTTTTATTGACCCTTGACAATAATCTGCATGATCGCAAGTTCCAAATAAAGTCCAAAAGCCCCCTTGCTCATTAAATCTGACACATTTTTCTTCTACAATTAACCACTCGCTCTATCCTCCCCAAAACACTTTAAGATCTATCTCATGGTGACCTTTGGTCATCAAAACTTCCTTTGAGTAAAGTCAGTTTTTTTGGTCTGTTTATCCTCCTGTGAACCTACTTAAAGCAATTTTTGAGATATTAAATTTGCTATATACAGTTCCAAGAAAAGTTTGTGAACCCTTTGCAGTTACCTGGTTTTCTGCATTAATTACTCAGAAATGTGGTCTGATCTTCTTCATCTAAATCACACTAAAAGACAAACACAATCTGTCTAAACTAATAGCACACAAACAATTGTACTTCTCGTCAATACTGAGTACACCATTTAAACAATCACAGTTGAGGTTCAAAAAAGTATGTGAACTTCTGTGTTAATGCCTTCTGCAAAAGCTATTTGGAATCAGGTGTTCCAATCAATGAGATGAAATTGGAGGTGTGGATTGTAGAGGTGCCCTGCCCTAAGCAAGACACACAGTCATAGATCTGTTTATGTGCACCACTCCTCAATCAAAACAACTTTTAGAGGACCTTAGAAGAAGAACTGTAGCGATGCATGAAGCTAGAAAAGGCTACATAATCATTTCTAAACTCAAACGTTCATCTGTCCATCATCATCATCAGGTGCCATGCCCAGTTTGAGCTTTGACTGCCATGGCCCACACACTCCTGTTTCAGGTCAAGTGGATCAATTCATTAGTATTCATTTCCAGTTCTCTGGCTGCTGTCTCCATTATCATCATTTGTCTTTGCCTTCCTCTCGCTTTCTTCCCTTCAATCTTTCCCATAATTACCATGCATTCTAACTCCTCTTTCCTAACCACATGTCCAATGAAGTTACGTTGCCTTTTCATGATCTCTGTTTGTGCTTGCTCTGTTCATGCCATCCTCATTAGATATTTGTTTTCGTCCATGATATTCTTCGCAACCTCCTCAAAAAATCACATCTCTGCTGCTTCAATTTGTTTCTCATGTTACTAGACATTCTGAACCATATAACATAACTGGATAAACGTAATGTTTCAGTACTCTGAGGCGTGTTGTCATGCCTAGTTTAGTGTTGGTCAGTATACTCTTCATCTCGTAAAGGTGTCTTTTGCCATCCCAATTTTTGATGTCCATAGTAAGAGAAATTGTCTACAAATGGAGGAAACTCGGTACTGTTGCTACTGTCCCTTGGAATGGGCATCCTGCAAAGATCACGCCAAGAGCACAATGTGCAATGCTGAGGGAGGTGAAAAGGACCTGCAGAGATCTCTAGAGCCTGCTAAAGTCTCTGTTCATGTATCGACTAAAAGAAAAATACTGAAAAAGGGTGGTGTCAATGGAAGGACACCACGGAGGAAACCACTGCTCTCCAAAAAAAACATTGCTCTGCGTCTCAAATTTGCAAAAGACTACCTGGATGCTCCAGAACTCTCATGGGACAATGTTCTATGGACAGATGAGACAAAAGTTGAACTTTTTTGGCAGAAGTACACATTACCATGTTTGGAAGAAAAAGGGACTGCACACCAACACCAAACCCTCATCCCACTGTGAAGCACGGTGGAAGGAGCATCATGGTTTGGGGCTGCTTTGCTGCCTCAAGCCCTGGACAGCTTGTATTTGTTGAGGGAACAATGAATTCAAAATTGTAACAAGACATTTCACAGGAGTATGTCAGGGTAGCGGTCTGTCACCTGAAGCTTAATAGAAGTTTGATTAAGTAACAAGACAATGATCTGAAATACAAGAGTAAATCAACAACAGAATGGTTTAAAAACGAAAATTTGTGTTTTGAATGGCCAAGTCAGAGTCCAGACCTTAACCCAATTGAGATGACCTGAAGAGGGCTGTTCATGCAAGGTATCCCAGAAATGTTGACAAACTGAAAGAGTTTTGTTTGGAGGAATGGTTTAAAATTCCTCCTCCCCGTTGTGCAAGTCTGATCAGCAGGTACAGGAAACGTTTGGTGGAAGTTATTGCTGCTAAAGGATGTTCTACCAATTATTGAACACAAGGGTTAGATACTTTTTCCAGCTTGGACTGTGAATGATTAAACAATGTATTTAATAAAGACATGAAAAGTACATTTGTGTGTTATTAGGTTAGGCAGATTGTTGTGACTTATATTGTGACTTAGATGAAGATCAGGCCAGATTTTACGAGTAATTAATGCAGAAAACCAGGGTTCACAAACTTTTTCTTGCAATTGTAAATACAAATCATTGTCATTTCAGGATGGCCAATGTTTTAAATTAACCAGCAATTGTAAATACAAATCATTGTCATTTCAGGATGGCCAATGTTTTAAATTAACCAGCCAGGTCTGATATAGGAAATGAAAATAATTTGTACGTTTGCCTGCTCCTTCCTTCATTTTATTGTTTGAATCTGAGATCTCACTTGAGTATCACGTAGGGCTGTTGTTTCTTGTTGCAAACCTGCTTCTTGTTGCTGAGGTACATGGAATCTGTACCGTTCGAGGTACTTGCAGTTATATTTAAAGCATTCCCAAAAGACCTTCCGTCCAATACAAGTTGCTTGAAAAAGGCTTACTCAATGATGCTTGATAGTTTTAACATCAGGTTGGAGTATACATTGATGTACAGAAGTGGAGGCGGGATTAGCAAAGAATATGAAAATATTCTTAGCAATAAAGGCATTTTAAAAAACCTAGCCTCCTAGCAACCAGGCTCCACTGGCAACCGTGGAGAGGATTATGCTCTTGCATTGTGTTTCCTGGATTGGATTAACTGGTGTATGGTTGGTGGTATTTTGAAATGTTAAAACTTTTAACTCTTGCTGGTCAAAAATGATCTTTGTTCGTCCTCACCTGGAAAAAGCAACTTGTTGGTATTCCAAGGTGTTCCCCCCCCATTCAGCAATCCTTATTTCCCACCCCACTACTTCCGTTTCAATCAACCCTAAACAAGAGAGAATCTGCAGATGCTGAAAATCCCGAGCATCACACACAATGCTGGAGGATCTCAGCAGGTCAGGCAGCATCTGTGGAAAGGAATAGAGAGTTGACATTTCGGGGTGAGACGCTTCATCAGGACCAGCTGAGTTTCTCCAGCATTTTGTGTGTGCTACTTAATCAGCACTGAGCTTTTCCTTTTCCCCAGGTGCGTACAAACAGGCAATTGATAAGACACTGCTAGACTGAGAATAATTTTAACACTTAAGATGTATTAAGGTTATTTGAGTGCTGTTTAACAATAGGATCAGAGTGAAACTTGATGGTCACCCAGTGTCCGTGCAGGACAAATTCCATTATCCCATAGTCCCTCAAGAGCTGTTCACCATCTGAGACATGAACCTCATTTTAACCCCTTCTTAGCACAAAGGACAGGATACCCTTCCCCATCTCACCTGGCCAGCTGAGGAGCTGCTCTGAGGGAAGTAATCAGGGAGAAAAAGTCTGAATTAAACTTATAAAATGATGCAAATATTTGGCCAGTCAGGCAGCATCTGTGGATTGCAGTGTATGTACCACATTGGGACACTGCAGGGTAGCACAGGGGACAGGATATGACCAACTACTGCAGGCTGGCCAGCCCACTCCTCTCAGCTGTCCTAGCAATTTGCCACAGATGTGTTCTATTACAACACTGTGAGCCATAGATGAGACCAAACAGCAGTCCACCCTCTCCCCGAACCAGTTACTTGCTACTGCGAAGTGGTCATCAGTGAGCTGCCTATGGGTCTTCCACCACTGACCTCCTCAGCACCCTGTACCACCAGCCACTGTGCACATGAGGCACATCCTTCTCATCCTCCCTACACTGCTCCTCTCTGCCCGGCCCTCTGATCCTAGACTCTTCCCATCAGTGGAAGCATCCCCTTCCATATCCACTCAGTATCTCATAGTATTCTCATAAACCCCTCTGGAACTTAAATGCGGCACACCCTTCCTTAGATAAGGGGCCCAAAACTGCTCACAATACTCCAATTGTGGTCTGACCAAAGCCTCAGCATTACATCCTTGCTTCTATATTTTAGTCCTCCAGAAATGAATGCTGACTTTGCATTTGGCTTCCTCACTACAGACTCGGCCTTTAGGGAATCCTGTGCTCCCTTTGCCCCTCCGATTGCTGAATTTTCCACCATTTAGAAAATAGTCTATGCCTTTGTTCCTTCCAGCAAAAATGCATGACCAAGTGTATCCAAAAACATCTTCCATCTGCCACTTCTTTACCCATTCCCCTAATCTACCCCAAGTGCTTCTGCAAACTCTCGCTACTTCAATATGATCTGCTCCTCGACCTGTCTTTGTATCATCTGCAAACATGGTCACAAAGCCATCAATTCCATCATTGGCATCATTAACATTTAACATGGAAATTCTGCAGAACACCTTTATTCTCACTTAGCATTTTCCCAGGCAGCCAATCTCCTGCCCATGCTAGTACCTTCCTTGTGATAGCACAGGCTCTTATGTTGGTCAGTTGCTTCGTGTGCAGATTCTTGTTCAGGGCTCCTGAAAATGCAAGTACAAAAACATCCGCTGACAGATCAATTCCAAATCATTCGGGAAGTAATGGGCAGCATAGTAATTTGCCAGGCAAAATCCTATCCCACAACCACCCCCCTCTGCACACACCTCCCTTCTCTTCCCACCCACTCCCCCCTCACAATGCTCCTCTCTATCTGTCACATCTGTCCCCCAAGCCCCACACTCCCCCCAGTCCTGCTCTCTCCCCCGTCCCGCTCTCTCCCCCCGTCCCGCTCTCTCCCCCCGTCCCGCTCTCTCCCCCGTCCCGCTCTCTCCCCCCGTCCCGCTCTCTCCCCCCGTCCCGCTCTCTCCCCCCGTCCCGCTCTCTCCCCCCGTCCCGCTCTCTCCCCCCCAGTCCCGCTCTCTCCCCCCGTCCCGCTCTCTCCCCCTGTCCCGCTCTCTCCCCCCGTCCCGCTCTCTTCCCCCCGTCCCGCTCTCTCTCCCCCGTCCCGCTCTCTCTCCCCGTCCCGCTCTCTCTCCCCCGTCCCGCTCTCTCCCCCCGTCCCGCTCTCTCTCCCCCGTCCCGCTCTCTCTCCCCCGTCCCGCTCTCTCCCCCCAGTCCCGCTCTCTCCCCCGTCCCGCTCTCTCCCCCCGTCCCGCTCTCTCCCCCCAGTCCCGCTCTCTCCCCCCCAGTCCCGCTCTCTCCCCCCCAGTCCCGCTCTCTCCCCCCAGTCCCGCTCTCTCCCCCCAGTCCCGCTCTCTCCCCCCGTCCCGCTCTCTCCCCCCGTCCCGCTCTCTCCCCCCAGTCCCGCTCTCTCCCCCCCAGTCCCGCTCTCTCCCCCCCCAGTCCCGCTCTCTCCCCCCCAGTCCCGCTCTCTCCCCCCCAGTCCCGCTCTCTCCCCCCCAGTCCCGCTCTCTCCCCCCCAGTCCCGCTCTTTCTCCCCCGTCCCGCTCTCTCTCCCCCATCCCGCTCTCTCTCCCCCATCCCGTTCTCTCCCCCCCAGTCCTGCTCTCCCCCCCCAGTCCCGCTCTCTCCCCCCCAGTCCCGCTCTCTCCCCCCCGTCCCGCTCTCTCTCCCCCATCCCGCTCTCTCCCCCCAGTCCCGCTCTCTCTCCCCCGTCCCGCTCTCTCTCCCCCGTCCCGCTCTCTCTCCCCCAGTCCCGCTCTCTCTCCCCCATCCCGCTCTCTCCCCCCCAGTCCCGCTCTCTCCCCCCCAGTCCCGCTCTCTCCCCTCCGTCCCGCTCTCTCCCCCCAGTCCCGCTCTCTCCCCCCCAGTCCTGCTCTCTTCCCCCCGTCCCGCTCTCTCCCCCCCAGTCCCGCTCTCTTCCCCCCGTCCCGCTCTCTCCCCCCCAGTCCCACTGCACTCTGACTACCCCGCCACTCTCCTTCTCTACCACCCCCACCCCTCTCTCCCTCCTCCCCCTCTCTCTTCTCTTCTTGTCTCTTCTCTCCACCTCCCTCCCTTCCTCTTCTCTCCTCCGCCTCCCCCTTCTCAATAATTTTTGTCTTTCTGTCTCTCCATTGTGTCCTAGTTACTTCTTCCCCTCACTGTAACCAGTGTGATTTTTGTAGAAGATATCTTGATCTTTGAATCTAGTCTGGATTTAAAACACGCTTAATGTACCTGGATTCTCACCCTCCCCCTTACCTCTGGACTGGCAATATTCGCTTTGTCCTGATGCCATCCTCACCTGATATGGCAGCCTCTCCTTTGCCTGCACAGATGCCACTCCTGCACCGTCCTGTCCTGCATCAGGCTGTTGGCATATTGATCCAATAATCTGCAGCATCTTACTTGAGAAGGTGATTACCATTTTGGTTCAATTTCATTCTTTCGGCCCAATGAACTGGACTGGAAGAGAGATCTTTCAGCTTGCGGAGAATATTTTGGGTTTCATTCATTCTGGTAATTTTGTATCTGGCCTCCTGAGCTCAGTGGGATGTTTCATTTGTTTTGAATAGAGCTGTAGCCAATTTTGACGTTGTCTGCATTGGTCTGACTGCAGATGAGCCTTTTTATGTTAGTTGAGTCAAGGGATCTGCATGCATTTTCAGTTTAACAATGAGGAAAAGAGAGTACAGAGTGAGTATGCTGGTGGAGTTGAGAATAACTTTTTCACATTGAGGAACGTGTCTGTCATTTCTTTTGACAGGTTTTCCATACCAGCTATTAATTACATAGGCTTGAAAGTGAGAGGTCTTGGGGAATGAAGATCCAAGACAAATTGGTGACTATCTTTGCTGCTCAGATTGAACATAATGTGATTCTGTTCCTGCACACAGATGTATTCTGTCCAGACACACACCCTTTCATATCTCCCATTCTATTTCCCTCTAAGCTGTGCGCGTGTGTGTGTGTGTGTGTGTGTGTGTGTGTGTGTGTGTGTGTGTGTGTGCGTGTGTGTGTGCGTGTGTGTGTGCGTGTGTGTGTGCGCGTGTGTGTGCGTGTGCGTGTGCGTGTGCGTGTGCGTGCGCGTGTGCGTGCGCGTGTGCGTGCGCGTGTGCGTGCGCGTGTGTGTGCGCGTGTGTGTGCGTGTGTGTGTGTGTGTGCGTGTGTGTGTGCGTGTGTGTGTGTGTGTGTGCGTGTGTGTGCGCGTGTGTGTGCGCGTGTGTGTGCGCGTGTGTGTGCGCGTGTGTGTGCGCGTGCGTGTGCGTGTGCGTGTGTGTGTGCGTGTGTGTGTGCGTGTGCGTGTGCGTGTGCGTGTGCGTGCGCGTGTGTGTGCGCGTGTGTGTGCGCGTGTGCGCGCGTGTGTGCGCGCGTGTGTGCGCGTGTGTGCGCGTGTGTGTGTGCGTGTGCGTGTGTGTGTGCGTGTGTGTGTGCGTGTGTGTGTGCGTGTGTGTGTGCGTGTGCGTGTGTGTGTGTGTGTGTGTGTGTGTGTGTGTGTGCGCGTGTGTGTGTGTGTGTGTGTGCGCGTGTGTGTGTGTGTGTGTGTGTGTGTGTGTGCGTGTGTGTGTGTGTGTGCGCGTGTGTGTGTGTGTGTGTGTGTGTGTGTGTGTGTGTGTGTGCGCGTGTGTGTGTGTGTGTGTGTGTGTGCGCGTGTGTGTGTGTGTGTGTGTGTGTGTGCGCGTGTGTGTGTGTGTGTGTGTGTGTGTGTGTGTGTGTGTGTGTGTGTGCGCGTGTGTGTGTGTGTGTGTGTGTGTGTGTGTGTGTGCACACGTTTTTCAACCAGCGCACAAAGGAAGTTAATGTGCGCACAAAAGGTTAGTTACCTAAAATAGTGTAGTAACTAATAATTATACTTAATGAAAATAACCTTTTAGCTAAATGTTTCTGTTAACTAGTTAACAGAATATGTATGTTATTTTGTTGTTATTCTGTGCAGTTTTATGTCAAATATTTTGTGAACCTACATAAACTGTGCCATGTGTGCATTCAGTGCACACATACCATATAACCATCTAAGCATATAACAATTACAGCACGGAAACAGGCCATCTTGACCCTTCTAGTCCGTGCCAAACGCTTACTCTCACCTAGTCCCACCAACCTGCACTCAGCCCATAACCCTCCATTCCTTTCCTGTCCATATACCTGTCCAATTTTACTTTAAATAACAATAACAAACCTGCCTCTACCACTTCTACTGGAAGCTCATTCCACACAGCTACCACTCTCTGAGTAAAGAAATTCCCCCTCGTGTTACCCTTAAACTTTTGCCCCCAACTCTCAACTCATGTCTTCTTGTTTGAATCTCCCTTACTTTCAATGTAAAAAGCCTATCCACGTCAACTCTGTCTATCCCCCTCATAATTTTAAATACCTTTGTCAATTCCCCCCTCAACCTTCTACGCTCCAAAGAATAAAGACCTAACTTGTTCAACCTTTCCCTGTAACTTAGGTGCTGAAACCCAGGTAACATTCTAGTAAATCTCCTCTGTACTCTCTCTATTTTATTGATATCTTTCCTATAATTCGGTGACCAGAACTGTACACAATACTCCAAATTTGGCCTCACCAATGCCTTGTACAATTTTAACATTACATCCCAACTCCTATACCCAATGCTCTGATTTATAAAGGCCAGCATACCAAAAGCTTTCTTCACCACCCTATCCACATGAGATTCCACCTTCAGGGAACTATGCACCATTATTCCTAGATCACTTTTGTCACAGGAAAACAATTTTCACAACATAAGATTTTTGTGCACACTGACTATAAAAATTAGAGGGAACATTGCTCCCATTCGATATCCCACTCCCCTAACTCCTCCATTTTCTCTTGGTCCCCTCCTCTCTTTCTCGAAGCACTGGCTTCTCTCAGCCTGCTCCTTTCCTTCACCTCTCTGCGCATTCACCCCATCGCTTCCATTTTTCTCACTCTACTCTCCTCTTCCCCTCCCACTTTGCCCCCCCCATTCCCTCTGTTGTTTTTTGGTGCACCCCCTGCTTTCTCTCTTACTGTGGTAGCACAGTGCCCTCCGCCACTCACCACAGGGAGGTAAACGTACTGTTTGTGGACACGGGTTGCAGGTCACTCAAACTGACGGTCCAGGAAACCCAGAAAGCTCCATTTGATTTTCCAGGACGACTCGAGTGCCTGTAGCAGTAAAAGCACCATAACTACAGCCCAGATACTGGTCACTGACCTGCAAGACTTCAAACTTAGGCCTTGCAGAGCTGCTTGGCTCTGAGGAAGTGAAAATAATTTGCTTCCAGCAAAGACCAAGATCAGGAAGCAGTATTTCATGTCATTGCAAGCTTGAAATCCTGTCATTCAGAACATGGATTGCACTACCTGTATGTACAATTTATATTTTCATTTATATTTATCATTATTATTGTTATGAGCAGAGAGACAACATCTGCCGGAAGTAAATTCCTTGTATGTGCATAGGTACTTGGCGATTAAAGTCTGATTCTGATTCTGATACAAGGGAATAGGGTATGGAATGTCATGGGTTCCCTGAATAACTAGCTTCAGTAATCTCCCAATGGAACTGTAAATAGAAGTGAATGAGTTATTAAGGATATCTCCAATCACCATCTTGGAAGAGAGCATTTTGAAAAGCGGGTCTGTTGCTCCTGAGTTTCAATGGCCCAGGTTTGATCGTGATCTCTGGTCCAGTCAGTGTAATGTCAAAATGACAGGTTTTATGGGGCGAAGTAGCCCATTTGAGTACATCATGAGTCTTCGTTTTTCTTTGTGCTTTCACATGACTCTATATCAACAGCACTTCAAGGGGTGCTCTTGAAAGAAACTGCAACTTCACAACTATGTTACATTTGTAAGTAGCTGCATTTGCTGATAATTGATCTTCAGAAGGGCTTTTATCCATATATTTCCTGTCACCGTGAGTGTCTGCCCTGTAATGTGTCTCACCTTGATCATATTCACCCTGCAATTTGAGAGAGAGAAGCTAAAGTCGGATGTATAGTATTACAGTGGAGTAAAGGGGATTACAGAGACCTGAGAGAGGAGCTGGCCATTGAAAAGGGACACTAGTAGTGATGACGATGGAGCATCAATGGCTGGAGTTTCTGGAAGCAATTCGGAAGGTGAAGGATGGATGCAATCCAAAGAAGAAGTAGAATTTTAAAAGCAGGATGATGCGACCATGACTGACAAAGGAAGTCAAAGCCAATTCAAAAGTGAAAGAGAAGGCATATAATAGACCAAAAATTAGTGGGAAGTTAGAGGATTGGGAAGCTTTTTAAAAACCAACAGACAGTAATTAAAAAGAACCATAGGGAAGGGAAAAGCTAGCCAATAATATCAAAGAGGACACCAAACATTTTTTTCAAACATATAAAGAGTAAAAAAGAGGCGAGAGTAGATATTTGAATGCTGGAAAGAGAGTAATGTGGGACAAGGAAATGGTGGATGAACCGAATAAGTATTTTGCATCAGTCTTCACTGTGGAAGACACCAGCAGTGTACTGGAAGTTTGAGAGTGTCGGGGCAGAAGCGAGTGCAGATGCCATTACTAGGGAAAAGGTGCTTGGGAAACTGAAAGGTGCCACCCTTTGGACTGATTAGCAAAATAAGAGCCCATGGTCTTACAGGAAAGACACTAACATGGATAGAACATTGGCTGATTGGCAGGAGGCTAAGAGTGGGATAACAGCTTTTTCTGGTGGATCTCTGGTGGGCCTGTATTCACTAGAATTCAGAAGAATGAGGGGTGACCTCGTTGAAACCTATCAAATGGTGAAAGGCCTTGATAGAGTGGATGTGGAAAGGATGTTTCCTATGGTTTCCTAAGACCAGAGGATAGCCTCAGAACAGAGGAGCATCCTTTTAGAATGAAGATGAGAAGGAATTTCTTTAGTCAGGGAGTGGTGAATCTGGAATTCTTTGCCACAGGAAAGGAAGCTAAGTCCTTATGTATATATAAGGCAGAGGTTGATAGATTCTTGATTGGTCGAGGCAAGAAGGGATATGGGGAGAAGGCAGGAGATTGGGCTGAGAGGGAAAATGGATCAGCCATGATGAAATGGTAGAATTCTGCTCCTTTATCTTATGGTTATGATCTTGTATCTGTCCTAGCCCAACGAAAGTGGAAATTATGAATGTGTTGCTTCAGCATTCTCAATTCATCCAACACTTCCTATAGCTTGATCTCCATTCTCAAAGTCCTACTTCTCCTCAAAGTCACCCGTGTCTATTGGAGTGGCATGGTGGCATTGTGGTTGCGTAACACTTCACAGCTGCAGTGATGTGGATTCAATCCCTGCTCCTGTCTATAAGCTATCCGCTGTCATATATGAGAATTGCTACATTTACTGCCTCTCCCTAATTGCTCTTTAGGCACGTTAGTCATCTCATATCATTGCAGTTTGTTTGGTAGGAATAATCCAATACTTCTGTCTGGTTTGTAATTCTAGGAATTTGGCCTACGGGCAAAGTGGGATGCAAGTGAAGATAATGTATATGATTTGAAGGAGATTTTGGGGGTGGTAATATTTGCCTGATGGTTTTTTTACTTGTCTTTTGACTTGATAAAAGTTGTTGATTTGCAGTGTGCCATCAAATAAGCCTTGGTGAATAAGTGAAGTTCACCTTGTAACCGTGATAGGCCAGTGGTGGAGAGCAAGGTGAAAGAGGTGATGATTTTTAACCAGTTTGCTCGTCCAGGTGATGTTGTGTTTACTGAGTGTTCATGGAAGTTGAGCATCTTTAATGTGTGCATTACTTTAAATGGTAAGGGGTTGACTACCTCATAATTCTAGTCCTCTGACCTGCTCTTGTAGTCATGGTGGTCGTGAGCAGAGCTTGTTAGGGTTCTGGTCAAAGCTGACTCTCAGGATTGACAGAGTTAGAGGGAGTTCCGGTGGGAACGAATTTCACAATGATAATGTCAGTCTCTTTGAAGATGGTCACTGCAGGTCAACTGTTCAGAATAACTTCTGGTTTTTGTCCCCTTTCTTCCTAGTCCTGATGAAGAGTTTTGACCTGAAACATAAACTCTTTATTCCCCTCCATGCTGCATGACTTGTTGAGTTTGTCCAGCATTTTATGTGGAATGACATTCTCCTATTTGCTGAGGAATTGTTAATGGAACATCTCCCCACTCTTCCAACATCCCCATCCCATGCCTCCCCCATCTCCTTCACCCCCATGTCCTGGTGTCATCAATGAAGCAGATAAAAATGGCTGGTCTGACGATGATTCATGAAGGAATTTCTGTGCTGATATTCTGAGACTGAAGTGATTCATTTCCTTAATTTCCAAAAACCACAGCCATCTTTTTCCAGAGAACTCCCACTAATTTTCATTTTCACCTGGGCATTTTCAGATCACACTTATTCAAATGCTAACTTGAGAGCAAGAAGAGTGGTCACTCTGACTTCTGTTCATTCAACTGAAACGGAGCTAACTAGACATGGCAGATCTCAAACTGAGCATCTATGAGCAAGTAATTGCTGCATCAGAGTGCTCCCAATAACGTTTATTTGTAAATGTGTTGAGTATTGTGGATTGCTGGAATGGTAATTAGTTGCCTACATTTCCGGGTAACTTTCTGCAGTATTGGGTTAATGTCGTTATTACAGGAACAGCTAAACCTGGGATGGGGGTTGTTCTAGAGAACACTGCAACTGGGGTGTGGTGGGCTTCTGCTCTAAGCTGGTACCTTCAGATGTTGCTTGAGACGTACTTGAATCAAGTTAGCTGAAGACTGGTTTCCATAATGGTGTGACTGCTAGGAAGATGGATCACACCCTTTGTTCTTTTGCCAGAAAATGGATATATTACATCTATTTATTTGCACTTATGAATGTATTTCCAGCTTTGAGTTGAGAATATTTAAAGTGCTTCCTCCCTCTAATGGTTGTTTTAATGATTTTATTCACAATGGGAGCAGAATTGGGCTACCAGGCCCCTCAAACTCACCCACGCACCATTCAACATGATCATAGCTGATCTATGCTAGCCTCATTCCTCTTCTGTGCAGTACCCCAGAACCCTCAATCCCCTGATCTTACAAATATTTATTTACCTTCACCTTAGTTTTTTCTTTTGTTCCCTTCCGCACCTTGTGGCACATCAGGCAGCAACCTTGCCATTTCTTTAACATTTGTTTGTTTCTAACGAGGCCAGATTGCCAGCTTGATGCTCAACCCAGCATGGATGGAAAGTGTGCAAGGAGCCAACCAGATCCAAACTTAGGACCACTGGTCTTGAAGTTCGGTGCAGATACCATTACACCACTGGCCAGCATATCTTCACCTATAAATTTATCTAATGATTTGTTCGCCACTGTCTTTGGAAGCATTCGTTACCCTCTGAGAGAAAATTTCTACACACCTCATTGTTAAATAAATATTTATAGCTCTGCCCTTTTCTTCATAATTTTCCCACTGATCAAAACATCTCGATGTCTATCTTCTTCAAGCCCCCTTAGGAATTTTATCATTTATCTAAACTCTAAGCAATAGAGACTCAAGTTGTACGGCCTCTCTTGATAGGATAGTCCCATTATTCCCAGGAGTCAGCCTGGTGAATTCAACACTGGCAGAATTGAGAGTTTTGATCTAGGCTGTTAGTTATGGGACTGTTCAGATCTATTTTGTGCATATTTCTGATGTGTAGCACACTTGTGATTCTGCATTGTAGTTCAAAAGGTTTTTCATTGACTGGTTGAGTGGTGTTGCACAACGATCTCACACTCAACGTCAGCAAGACGAAAGATTTGATTGTGGATTTCCAGAAGGGGAAGTCAGGAGAACACACACACCAGTCCTCACTGAGGGGTCAGAGGTGGAAAGTGTGAGGAGTGTCAGCATCTTGAAGGATCAGTCCTGGTCCCAACACATTGATACAGTCGTGAAGAAGGCACACCAACACTTTGAGTTTCAGGTTATTTGGTATGTTACAAACACTCTTGAAACTTTCTATAGATGTATGGAGCATTCTGATTGGTTCAGTGAGAGCCTAGTAAGGAATATCCAATGTGCAGTGTCACAAAGGGGCTACAGAGGGTGGAGATTCAGCCAGCTCCATCGTGGGTGCAGCTCTTGCCTGCATGGGGGACATTATCAACAGGCAGTGCCTCAGGAAGGCAGCATCCATCACCAAGGACTCTCACCTCTTCTTATTCCTACCATCAGGGAGGGGGGTACAGGAGCCTGAAGAATTTTTCTTCCCCTTCAGCATTAGATTTCTGAGCAATCTGTGAAGATGAATTCATCACACATATTTGCACCATTTGTTTATTTTGTAATTTAGTAATTTTATATTGTATCTTTGTACTGCATTTCTGCTGCAAAACAGCATATTTCATGACATTAGCCCTGAATATAAAGTATTGAATCTGTCCAATTGGTTTTGCCACAAACAAAATGGCAAGTATTCTCCATGTAAAACTGGACCCCTGCAAAACAACAATTATGCAAAGGTCAGCCCTTCCATATTGACGGAGGCTGATACATTTGCAAAAGATGGATTGTCAGAACAGGATCAAACAGTTATTCTCCCGTTGGTTCTCTCGTAGTTTGCTGCATATTTTCCCTGGCACTTGTATCGTTCATGACCTGACCAGTTTAATTGGCGACGTTACTGTTGTGCCTGTGCAACTACATATCAATTAAATGAAAGCACACATGCGGGAGATGGCTTTAACTGGGGTATTCACATTGCAGCGAGAGGGAGAGCAGATCACATGTGCAGACAACAGATCAATACACATAGCTAAATTATCAGTCCATACGTACTGCTAAGGGGAGTCATTGCTTGTAAAGAAATAGATCCGTACATTACACTTCCCCATTTAGATTAATGTAGCATAAAACTGTCTAAGTACAAAACATTCAATTTCCCTTTCACAAACCATGTTCAAATAAACATGCTTGTAAGATGAAGGTCCATACCTAACTTCACTGTACTAAAGACTCAGTCTTTTGGGTGACACTCTGCATCTTTCAGGATACAGGTATCCCCCTCCTTTACAAAGGTCGAGTGTTCCTATGAAACCTTTCTTAAGCCGAAATGGTGTAAAGCGAAGAACCATTAATTTATATGGGAAAAATTATCATAAAAGCAAAAATCCTCTTTGTAATGTGAAAACAGGTTACTAATGTAGGTCTTTTGTAAAAGTGAAGTGGCGTAAAGCGAACATTCGTAAAACAGGGGACACCTGTAGCACCTCTGGCCTGTGGAGTGGCATCAGGTTTGGTAGGTGTCTTCTCTAAGACAATGTTCTCAGTTGCCGGTGTCACGTTGCTGTTAGTGACATCATCATCACCGAGAGGTAAGTCCGTTGACTGTAATGTGTCCGTCTTGTTGGATGCAGTCGACTCAGGAATGTTCTTTGGCTGAACATCCGGTATCTGCTCCACATGACATCTCCAACAACCACTCTGTACATCTGTGGTCCAGTTCTTGTAGCTATCCTACCAGTTGTCCACTTGTCTTCTCAGTAATTATGCACTAGAACTTTGTGTTCAATCCTGAAGCTCCTTGCAGATTCACTTGGCAACTGGCTGAACTGTTTATTCTGCACTTCCCTCCGTCGATCTGGTTTAGAACATAGAACACAGAATAGTACAGCACATTACAGGCCCTTCAGCCCACAATGATGTGCAGACCCTTAAACCCTGCCTCCCATATAACCCCCCTACCTTAAATTCCTCCATATACCTGTCTAGTAGTCTCTTAAACTTCACTAGTGTATCTGCCTCCACCACCTTTCTCTAATATCCCCCTTGAACTTCCCACCCCTTACCTTAAAGCCATGTCCTCTTGTATTGAGCAGTGGTGCCCTGGGGGAGAGGCACTGGCTATCCACTCTATCTATTCCTCTCAATATCTTGTACACCTCTATCATGTCTCCTCTCATTCTCCTTCTCTCCAAAGAGTAAATCCCTAGCTCCCTTAATCTCTGAAAATAATGCATACTCTCTAAACCAGGCAGCATTCTGGTAAATCTCCTCTGTACCCCTTCCAATGCTTCCACATCCTTCCTATAGTGAGGCGACCAAAACTGGACACAGTACTCCAAGTGTGGCCTAACCAGAGTTTTATAGAGCTGCATCATTACCTCATGACTCTTAAACTATCCCTCAACTTATGAAAGCTAACACCCCATAAGCTTTCTTAACTACCCTATCTACATGTGAGACAACTTTCAGGGATCTGTGGACATGCACCCCAAGATCCCTCTGCTCCTCCACACTACCAAGTATCCTGCCATTTACTTTGAAATCTGCCTTGGAGTTTGTCCTTCCAAAGTGTACCACCTCACACTTCTCTGGGTTGAACTCCATCTGCCACTTCTCAGCCCGCTTCTGCATCTTCAACAATGTCTCTCTGCAATCTTCAACAATTCTCTACACTATCCACAACACCACCAACCTTTGTGTCATCTGCAAACTTGCCAACCCACCCTTCTACCCCCACATCCAGGTCGTTAATAAAAATCACGGAAAGCAGAGGTCCCAGAACCAATCCTTGTGGGACACCACTAGTCACAACCCTCCAATCTGAATGTACTCCCTCCACCATGACCCTCTGCGTTCTGCAGGCAAGCCAGTTCTGAATCCACCTGGCCAAACTTCCCTGGATCCCATGCCTTCTGACTTTCTGAATAAGCCGAGTGTGTGGAACCTTGTCTAAAATCCATGTAGATCACATCCACTGCACTACCCTCATCTATATGCCTGGTCACCTCCTCAAAGAACTCTATCAAGCTTGTTAGATACGATCTGCCCTTCTCAAAGCCATGTTGACTGTCCCTGATCAGACCATGATTCTCTAAATGCCCGTGGATCCTATCTCTAAGAATCTTTTCCAACAGCTTTCCAACCACAGATATAAGGCTCACTGGTCTATAATTACCCAGACTATCCCTACTACCTTTTTTAAACAAGGGGACAACATTCGCCTCCCTCCAATCCTCCGGTACCATTCCCGTGGACAGTGAGGACATAACGATCCTAGCCAGAGGCTCAGCAATCTCTTCCCTCGCCTCGTGGAGCAGCCTGGGGAATATTCCGTCAGGCCCCGGGGACTTATCCGTCCTAATGTGTTTCAACAACTCCAACACCTCCTCTCCCTTAATATCAACATGCTCCAGAACATCAACCTCACTCATATTGTCCTCACCGTCATCAAGTTCCCTCTCAGTGGTGAATACCAAAGAGAAGTATTCATTGAGGGCCTTGCTCACTTCCACAGCCTCCAGGTGCATCTTCCCACCTTTATCTCTAATTGGTCCTACCTTCACTCCTGTCATCCTTTTGTTCTTCACATAATTGAAGAACGCCTTGGGGTTTTCCTTTACCCTACTCGACCACATGTCCATAGTACATTTCCCTGCAAAAACATCATCCCAATTCACACCCTAGCCTTATAGCCTCATAATTTGCCCTTCCCCAATTAAAAATTTCCTGTCCTCTCTGGTTCTGTTCTTTTCCATGATAATGCTAATGGCCAGGGAGCGGTGATCACTGTCCCCCAGATGCTCACCCACTGAGAAATCTGTGACCTGACCTGGTTCGTTATCTAATAATATATCTAGTATGGCATTCCCCTTAGTCGGCCTGTCAACATACTGTGACAGGAATCTGTCCTGGATTCACTTCACAAACTTTGCCCTGTCTAAACCATTGGAACTAATCAGATGCCAATATTGATTGTTACCCTGTTATTTTTGCATCTTTCCAAAATCTGCCTCCCAATCTGCTCCTTGGTATCTCTGCTGCTACCAGGGGCTATAGAATACTCCCAATAGAGTAACTGTTCCACTTGGCATGATTAACTTATTATTTAATTATTTATGGTTTTATATTGCTATATTTCTTCACTATTCTTGGTTGGTGCGGCTGTAACGAAACCCAGTTTCCCTCGGGATCAATAAAGTATGTCTGTCTGTCTGTCTGTCTGTTCTGTTCCTGACTTCCACCCATACTGACTCAAAAGAGGATCCTGCTACATTACCCACCCTTTCTGTAGCTGTAATAGTATCCCTGACCAGTAATGCCACCCCTCCTCCCCTTTTCCCGCCCTCTCTGTCCCTTTTAAAACACTGAAATCCAGAAATATTGAGAATCCATTCCTGTCCTGGTGCCAGCCAAGTCTCTGTAATGGCCACTACATCATGATTCCACGTATGCATCCAAGCTCTCAGTTCATCACCTTTGTTCCTGACGCTTCTTGCATTGAAGTACACGCACTTTAGCCTTTCTACCTTACTACCTTTACACCCTTTATTCTGCTTCTCTTTCCTCAAAGCCTCTCTATATGTTAGATCTGGCTTTACTCCATTCACTTCTTTCACTGCTCTATCACTCCAGGTCCCATCCCCCTTGCAAATTAGTTTAAACCCTCCCGAGCCATGCTAGCAAACCTACCTGTTTGAAGAGGTCCATGCAAGATCTCAGATTCTTGCTCATGAACAGCATTGCAGATGTTTGATTTGTTGTCGCATGAACAGAGTTCCAATACACAGAAAGGAAATGTACTACAGAGAAACGTTCTCCTTGTCCGTAGCTTTAATGGATGACTTGAATGTTTGGATAAACTTTTCAGCTAACCCATTCGTTGCTGGGTGGTGAGGAGCTGACTTGAAATGTTTGATGACATTCTTCTTCATGAATAGTCTGAACTCTTCTGATGTGTATTGTGGTCCGTTGTCACTCACAATTTGTTCTGGTAAGCCGTTTCTGGTGAAGATGGTCCTCAGGGACAGTCATTTCTGAGGTGATTGACTTCATTGGTATGACCTCTAGCCAGTTCAAATGAGCATCCACAGCAATCAGAAATGTGGAAATCCATGAATGGCCCAGAAAAGTCGATATGTACTCTTCACCACGATGAAGACAGCCACTGCCATTGGTGTAATAGTGTTTGTGGGGGTGCATTTTAAACTTTTTGACATCCCAAGGAGCTTTCGGTTAAGTCTTCAAACTGTCTATCCCCGGCCACCACATGTAGCTCTGGGCGAGACTCTTCATCTTGACCAAACCCAGGTGTCCTGTGTCCTTCATACAGATTCTCTAACACTCTGGTGTGCAGTTTAGAGAGAACCAAAACACGAGATCCACACATAAGAGTTCTTTGACATAGAGACAGTTGGTCTCATCTCACTGAGAACTCGGTTACCTTGAGCTGGCCATCCTTGCATGGTGATTTCCTAGACTATTGACTATGTTGAGCCACTCCTTGTTTCCCTTTTGTATTTAAGAATTTGTCACCAGCAACTAGCCCACCAGTGCTGTGTGAAACACTTCTGCTAGGTCACAATATGAAGACTTTTCTCCTTCAGCTCACAACAGTGGAAGACGTGACAAACCGATCTGTCAGTAGCATGAACTTTTTTCCATAGAGATAGTGGTGGAATTTCTTTATTCCTCAGACTAGACTAAGGGCCTCTCGGTCAATCTGTGCATAGTTACATTCTGTGCTTGTCAGTGATCTTGAAGCAAACACAATCGGGCATTCAGATCCATCTTTCATAGTGTGTGACAGAACCCCTCTAATGCCATAAGGGGATTCATCATACACCAGTCTGATGGGCCATGATGGGTGAATAGTTCATCGGATGTTATTAGTCTCTTTGTTTCCTTGAATGCTCTTTCGCATCTTTCTGACCATTCCCACTTTGCTCCTGTCTGCAACAGTGTGTTCAGCAGTACTGTAGCAATGTTTGTGAGAAGCTGCTGGTAGTAGTTTACAAGGCCCAAGTATGCCCTGAGTTGTGACACATTTTCCAGTTTTGATGCCTGTAGCACTGCTTTAATCTTCTCTTGTGACATATGTAAGCCATGCTTGTCAATGGCATGTCCACAGTATGAGATTACATTCTGGTAAAAATCACGTTTCTCTCTCTTTGCACGCAGACCACACTCACTCAGCCTGGTAAGCACTTTACTAAGGCTCTGAGGGTGCTCTTCATCATTTTTTCCAGTCACGATGATGTCATCAAGGTAACATTGTGTTCCTGGGGTATCTTGGAGCTCATGGTCTATTGCTCTTTGCCAGATTGCTGGAGCAGATGCAACGCCAAAGACAAGATGATTTGTGGTGGAACAGCACCCCGTGAGTGTTGACTGTGTAGGAACTTCCTGCTTGACTCCTCAGTCTCCATTTGCAGACAGGCTTGTGACAAATCTATCTCTGCTCACTTGCCAAAGATACAAAAATGTCTTCTATTTGTGACAGGGGATTTTGCACAGAATGCAGCACTGGGTTGATGCTCACTTTGAAAGCTCCACACGTGCAAGTGGCTCCTGGTCTTCCCTTTCTTGATCACTGGGACAATGGATGTGGCCCAATTGCTCCACTCAACCTTGGAGAGAATTCCAGAGGAAGTTCAGCATCCACTTTAGGATGTAGTGTGTCAGGCACTGGATGCACTGTTTGGAATCTTGGTGTTACTGCTTCATTCAGTTCAATTCTGGCCTCATCCCTTTGAGTTTTCCAATCCCCTTCTCAAACACCTTCTCATTAGCACCAAGCAGCTGTGACAGTCTCTGGTCAGTGCTGCCATTTGGGCTGCAGTTGCCTGCTGATGACACATTGTGAGCTTTGATGGTGTGCCAGTCTAGTTGGAATTTCCTCAATCATTCACATCTGAAAGGTGCTGGCCCTCCACTTTCAACACGTAAAGCTCCAACTGTTGTCACATTCACTTTCAGTTTGCCTTTGAGAAACACTTCTTCACCAGTGTAGGTCTTTAGTATCACTGAGTTATTTTCTAATGGCAGCTTAGAAAGCAGTCTGCTGTGGTCAGTCTCTGAAATTATATTCAAAGCTGACCCTGTATCTAACTCCATTCTCAGTTTCCACCAGACTCATCTATTGTGATCCATGTGATTTTGCGATCTGCTTCAGTAATGCCTTGCAGTTCTAGGCATGACAGCTCACCTTTGTCAGACTCTGTTTTGTCTGGTTCTCTTTCACGTTTGGTCACTTTACACATTTGCTTAGTTTTGTGGTTTTCGTTCAGTGTGGTTTTCTCTTTAGTCATGGAGAGTCTTGCACACTCTCTCTATGTGACCTTGTCTGTGACACTTCCTGCAAACTTTTTCTTTGAACCAACAGTCATTTGCATCATGGGAGGATTTGTCACATCAGTAACATTTTTGACTTCTTTCACTATTCAGGGACATTTTGTGCAGTTCACATTCTAAACTCTTTTCTGAAGTTCTGCATATTTTGCTGCAGTCTCTCATGATATTACAATGGTCAGTGCCCATTCTAAGGTTAGGTCTCTTTCTGATAGTAGCCTCTTTTGATTGCTTTGACTATGCATGCCACAATAAGCCTGTCCCTACGTGCATTAGAAAGTCCATCTCTAGAGTCACGGTATTGGGAAATTTTGCACAGTTCTGCAATGTATTCAGAAATACTTTCATCCTTTGACTGGTTCCTTTTGTGAAATCTAAATATCTCAGTTACTAATAATGGTTTGGGGCTCAAGAGATTTTATAAAATTGTGACAATTTCATCAAATATTTTGCTTGCTGGCATTTCGGGAGTTGCTAGATTGTGTAAAAACTTGTAGGTTTTAGCACCCATTAAGCTAAGACCCGTGGAGACTTACCTTTCCTCATCCATGTTGTTCGATTTACAATACAGTTCAACCCTCTCGATATACAACTCCCAGTCTTCATTAGTGCTATCAAATCTTTCAACTTCCCTGACTAAAGCCATTGTCATGTTATTTTCACTTTAACTTTGCTAGTTGGGCGTCTTTCACTGTGTACCATGCAGTTACTCACCTGTCCTTTTGTTAGGGTCCATGACTGTCTACTCCATTCTGTTTAACTCTTTCTTTCGCTGTCTCACCTGTTATCGTCCTGTAACTGTCGGTGCATTTGGTGATATTCTCTGACATTCAGGTTCATACTCGTTGTGTCTTTGCAACTACATATCAATTAAATAAAAGCACGTATGCGGGAGATAGATTTAATTGGTGTATTCACATTGCAGCGAGAGAGCAGTTCAATGCGCATGCGTAGACAACAAATCAATACGCAAAGGTAGGTTATCAGTCCATACACAGTGCTAAAGGGAGTCATTGCTCTAAAAGACGTAATAGTTCTAAACAACACACACAAAATGCTGGTGGAACACAGCAGGCTAGGCAGCATCTATAAGGAGAAGCACTGTCGATGTTTCGGGCTGAGACCCTTTGTCAGGACTAACTGAAAGGAGAGATACTAAGAGATTTGAAAGTAGTGGGGGAGGGGGAAATGCGAAATGATAAGAGTAGACCAGAGGGGGTGGGATGAAACTAAGAGCTGGAAAGGTGATTGGCGAAAGTGATACAGAGCTGGAGAAGGGAAAGGATCATGAGACAGGAGGCCTCGGGAGAAAGAAAGGAGGGGGAGCACCAGAGGGAGATGGAGAACAGGCAGGGTGATGGGCAGAGAGAGAGGAAAAACACAAACAACTAAATATGTCAGGGATGGGGTAAAAAGGGGAGGAGGGGCATTAATGGAAGTTAGAGAAGTCAATGTTCATGCCATCAGGTTGGAGTCTACCCAGCCGGTGTATAAGGTGTTGTTCCTCCAACCTGAGTGTGGCTTCATCTTGAGAGTAGAGGAGGCCATGGATAGACATATCAGAATGGGAATGGGATGTGGAATTAAAATGTGTGGCCATTGGGAGATCCTGCTTTCTCTGGCGGACCAAGCGTAGGTGTTCAGCGAAATGGTCTCCCAGTCTGCGTCGGGTCTCACTAATATATAAAAGGCCACACCGGGAGCACCGGACGCAGTATACCACACCAGCCGACTCACAGGTGAAGTGTCGCCTCACCTGGAAGGACTGTCTGGGGCCCTGAATGGTGGTGAGGGAGGAAGTGTAAGGGCAGGTGTAGCACTTGTTCTGCTTACAAGGATAAGTGCCAGGAGGGAGATTAGTGGGAAGGGATGGGGGGGGGAAACGAATGGACAAGGGAGTCGCGTAGGGAGCAATCCCTGCGGAAAGCAGAAGGGGGGGGGAGGGAAAGATGTGCTTGGTAGTGGGATCCCATTGGAGGTGGCGGAAGTTACGGAGAATTATACGTTGGACCTGGAGGCTGGTGGGGTAGTAGGTGAGGACAAGGGGAACCCTATCCCGAGTGGGGTGGCGGGCGGATGGGGTGAGGGCAGATGTGCGGGAAATGGGAGAGATGCGTTTGAGAGCAGAGCTGATGGTGGAAGAAGGGAAGCCCCTTTGTTTAAAAAAGGAAGACATCTCCTTCATCCTGGACCGAAAAGCCTCATCCTGAGAGCAGATGCGGCGGAGACGGAGGAATTGTGAGAAGGGGATAGCATTTTTGCAAGAGACAGGGTGGGAAGAGGAATAGTCCAGGTAGCATAGTTCTAAACATTACAGCTACCAAGCTGTTGTTGGTGAAGAACATTCAAGTTCTCCAATATAAATTCTGTATCCTTTGCTTTTTTTTCTAAATGTATAGAGTTTGCATTGAGAAATGGGAAAATGGTAGATATTATCAGAAGGACTTTCTTTGCTTGTATTTGATCTGGGACTTCATGGCTTTTTGATTCAACAATGGGGGCTCCCAGGGACAATGACTGTGCACCAACATTGCTGTATCCCTGCTGTTGACACGCACCATGTGCAGGGATAGGACCAGTTGTCAGGGTGGTCTGATTATTTGATTTTTCACATTGGCCTCTGGCTAGATACTTCTGTTTCATTTCATCAAGGAGGTTTTTGCTGGATCAACCAACCTGTCGGCATCACTGGTTTTGTTGAATAGAAAGTTTGAGTTTACAATGGGTGCCCAATTCATTTTATTCCTCTTGTGCTTTATCGTAATATTTGCTAAGACTGAATGAAAGCAGCCATTCAGGGACTAGATAACATTCCAGCACATTCTACACCACATGGGAGGCCAATGGAGGAACGTGTAGGGAGGAGAGATTGGTTTTTGGGGTTTTTAATTTATGTTTTAGCTTGTTTGGCACAACATTGTGGGCTGAAGAGCCTGTTCCTGTGCTGTACTGTTCTGTGTTCTGTCTCTTCCAAAAGTTGCCCTTATTGCTTTTGTGCATTGCAGCATCAGCTGAGTCTCTGGCCAGAGATATGATTTAGTAACCTTCTGGCACATAGGTGAGAGTGCTAACTATTTAGTCACTGTTATTTTGCGTAATTTTTGGTGCCTTGCTATCTTCAGCCATGACAAGAGCCCTAAGTGTTCCAGGCAATTCTACCTCTCTCCTCCTCTTTATGTCTCTTTTACAGCACGCCTACTTAAGCCGATAGTTACCTGTCATGACATCCCAGGGAGCTTGGTATCTATTTTATGCCTGATTAGGCTCCTATGAAGGAAATCTTTCAGCTTTTATGGTACCATATAAATGCAAGTTTCAGCCCTGAATGAGACTGACAAGAAACTTGCATTTACAACCAATGAATGTTTTTAGTGAGACACAGTCACGGTTGTAATGCACAAAAAATTTCCACAATCAGCAAAGTGTAAATGACCAGATAATCTGTTTTTAGTGAGGAGTGGGGCATAGATATCAGCTAGGACATCAGCAACAACCCCTGCTAGACTTTCAATTTGTGTTCACAGGAGACCAGACAGAGGCTCAACTGATATCTCGACCAAACCCTCCCTTGGTATCACGCTGCAGCAAGAGTCTTGAATTTGCGTTAAAATCTATGGCGTGGGACTTCGGAGGTGAGCACAATCCACATACCCACCGGTGACAGCTCCAGGCATCCTTGTAAGTTGTTGACCTTGGAGCAGTTGCACATACCACAAGCACCTTTTCTTGCCCTGAACTCTTGTATCCCCAGAGAGGCGAGCAGATGAGGAGAATCTCCCAGTGATTCAGCAGAGGGTACATCCCTGACTGGAACCATTACTGTGTTGAGCTTGCTGGACCCTGACTGGAGTATTTGATGCTGACACTGTTCCAGCACCTCCGATTTTTCTCACAGCTCACAAATCCCTTAATCCCTTAATTCTGATCAATATTATATGAAAAAAGATCATATGATCTAAAACAATAAAAGCAAATTGTCCTTCAAAACAGCTCTAAATTTCTATCCTGTGACGGGGGCGTTGGAGTGCTTCAGTGTCTGGTTGGTTCTCACTGTCAGCACGCTCCATCTCTCTGGGTGCACACACTAATATACACTGGAAAGATTAAAATGCTAATGACGAACACGAGCAGCTGCACAGTAACACAGCAGTGAATGGAGCGATGCACCCCTGATATCAGGTTTCAAGGAATCTGACAAATTCGGGCACAGACAAATTGTGATATTTTAACATCTGGGATCAGCAATCATATTGTAATAGAAATCAGGCCTGCTATCTTTGTAAGAGGTGCAAAAGACGTGTCTCCTTCAGTGACAGATACAGGTATTATTTGTGTCTGTAGGGAGAGTCTGCTCATTAATAGATATTACTGCAGTTTGCCAGACCGGTGTGTAAACTGTGAAGAAGAGTGAAGACTGCATGAGCACTGTACTGGTAGAGTGCATGACAAAGGCTGCTGGCTATGGTATATATTATACACAGCTTTCAATGTGCATTGCAGAGAACAACAGAGGCTGTAGGGCCTAGAAAAGGAGAGGAGCTGTAGGTGACTGTGCATGTTGTACAGAATAGGAGAGAATGCAGGTGCCTGTGTTTCTCTACAGAATAGCATGCCCTGGCAGTATCTGCTGCAGTTGCATATCGGAAACTGTTGATGGCTGTGTATATCATACGGTATAGCGGAGACAGTAGGTAACAGAGACCGGAGGCACCTGAATATTATACAGTATGGCGAGAATTGGAGGTGCCCGTAGAGATAGTGTAAGTAATTGTACCATACAGTGTAGCACGGGCTGTCAGTGTGAATGACAGAATTGCAGACACCGTACATTATTCACCATAGCAGAGACGGTGGGTTCCAGAGCACACTGTATAGAATCAGAGCTACTTGTGTTATTGTACTGAATAACAGGGACTGCAAAACCCCGTATATTTCAGAGAAGCACAGAGTCTGCAAGCTCCCTAATTCACTATGTGAAATAATGTTGGCCGGAAGTTGCAGGGTGTTTGTTGTTGAAGAGCAGGAGTTGTGAGCTATTGTTTTATAGCAAACGTTAAACTATGCAATTCTAAAGGCTGCAGTGACCTGAGAGTGAATCCAGGAGCTTTACGCTCACTGGGGCAGTACCATTTGAGGCAGAATGTGTCTGTTGTTTGATTATTGCTGAGGCTCCCATGTCTGATTCTGCTCTTGTCTGTTCACAGGGCTCAGTAGGGCAAAGTGAGAAGACATGCAGTCCTTCCGAGACCCTGGGGGCTTCCAAGGTGCCCAGCAAAACTTCCAACAGGTACGGGCCGACTCTGCCCGCATGGACACTTACAGGCAGCAGAACTCTGTAGCCCAGACCTACGAGGCTCATCGGATCAGCTCAAAGGAGTATTACAACCAGCAAGCCTTCCAGAGTTACAGCACCAATGCCACCGGCAGTTACTTCAGTGGCACAAAACAAGTCCCTGCCCAACACCCACAGAGCAGATCTTCCAATTACCAGAGCAGTGGCTACTCCAGACAGTTTCAGAGTGAAGGGCAGCCCTCGAAGTGGGGGTCTCCGGCCTCTTCAGTCGGAGGACTGTCCCAGTACGTGCAAGACTCTTTTAAAGGTTCCGTCCCTTCGACAACCAGCGTGGCTGCCTACCCCCAGCAGCACATGACAGGCGGTGCTGCCCAGAACCCGCCAGGTCCACACACTCATTTCATTCAGCAGCCTCATCACAAGCCTGTGATGCACCAGGCCACCACCTACGTCCCCCGAGCAGCCCACTTCAACCAGGCGTTTCAGTCCTCACCCAGCACCTACCCCGCGGTCCAGGATTACAGCAATTCCTCCCGCTCCTACGAAGGCTTCGCACAAGTGCCCATAAGCTCCCGGTATGACCAGCAGGCCGGGGGCACACCAGACTATTCCACCCAAGCCAGCTATGCGTACAAAGCTGCCATTACCAAGCCCGGGGGGTTCGAGCAGAGTAAAGTGGCTCATGTCAAACAACAAAACCTTCAGTATCACAACCAGACAAAGATGCACCTTTTAAACCAGTCACCGCAAGTCTACTACCAGCCTGATGCTCCTGTGAAATCTCCAGAGCAATTCTATCAGACCTTTAGCCCAACGTCCACCCACTCTTCTGTCTCCACCGTGGTCAGATCCCCGTCTTACAGCTCCACTCCGTCTCCACTGATGCCCACCCCTGAGGCTCTGCAGTTTGCGCCCCCCTCTGAAGCAGGTTCCATAGCACCTGACCTCAAGAGCAATATTTCCCACCTGATGCCCACCGTCACCAATTCCACCAACCAGATCTCCAGCAAGAGCCAGGCTGATGCTTGCAAGGTCTTCCTCAAAGATAAAATTCCTGAGAAATTGCTGTCAGACGGAGCTTTCAGCAGCCTGGTAGCACTGAGCTCACAGGTGGAAAACATCCCCAGGACAGTCCAACAGCTCTTGCTGTCCAACACGTTGGCTCCTCACAGGAAGATAGCCAAACGGCTGCCCAAGAAGTCAGAACTGTTAAAGGAGCTGAAAAGCTCCAAGGAAAGCATGTATTCAGAAGAAGCACTATCAGCACAGACCGACCTGCAGGAGGGCGACTATTCCAGCAGCCCTGACGATCAGATGCAGAAGGGGCATTTCTTTCAGAACCACTCCGTGAATCTGGATGCCCTGAGGAAGAACCTGGACTCCATCCTGGCCTGTTCTGTAACCTCTCCCAATGAGGTGGTGGCAGAAACCAAAGCCGATGACTCGGGGCTGAGCAAGGAAAACTGTTCTGCTTCTTCAGGCTTGTCCACGCTGGTGGCAGATGGGCAACCAAGCCTTTTTGGGAAAGACGACACAAAGGCCTCCAGTGTCATTATTCTCAAGGACTCCTTCAAGGAAAGATTGGAACCAGAACTTAAATTCAATCATCTTGACGAGGACAAAGAAAGCAAGGGCTCTCCGTTAAACTTGGATAGTGGTGATAACTTTTATGGCCATCTCACTCGGCCAAAGCATTTGGGCCAGACTCTCAGCTCAGACTGTAACGAGGGGAGAGTTAAGGGTGACTACTCAATGATGACAAAGGGGTTTGGTGATAGTTGTAGTGAATCTCAGTTTCTCCCCAATAGAATGGACAGCACTAACCTCTTACAGCCGTTGGCAGGAGATTACAAAGATAATTTGGTTTCCTCTCTGTCTGGCAGTAACCATCAGTACTGCTCCTCGCTGATATCAAGTGCCTCACAGGATCTGGAAAAGCTGAATCTTTTGGACTTGCCTGATAAGAGAGGGAAGGAGCAGTCAGAGGAGTGGGAGGAATTGGAGGCTGTTACTCCTGAGTGTGACCTTCAGAAGCAGTTCCTCCAGAAAGTACATGTCAGCTCCAAAGAGCAGAGTCCTTTTCAGGCAGACTTGACCCATGCAGGGTTCACCCAAGCTTTGGAAGGGATGAAGGAAGCTGACGAGAGAGACTCTAAGGACATCGATAGCAGGAATTCTGAACTGAGACTTCTGGCCCCAGAACAGGAGCCACCAAAGACTGACCTGGCAGATGATAAGGAGACAGCAACAGAACCAGATGATTCCATGGTCCCACAAGATCAGGCCACTGCTTTATCTGAGAGAAAATCTGTTATCTGTGATACCTCTCCCACGCGAGCTGCTGCCAAAGAGATTGTTCCTTCACACACACAGGGGAACAGTGGCGTAACAGAGGGCAAACCAAGTGCGGCAGAGAGCAGTGAGGACAAAGTGGGTCTGAGTGCTGGTCCCCGCCTGCTGGGGCCCTCTGTTATTCATGTGGGACCAGCCATACTGGCAGAGTCAAAGGTTGACCAGGAGGAGACCTCAGGAGCTGAGGGCTTCCCAGATCACCTGACAGAAGATGCCTTGGAGCCCAAGGCAGCAGAGACAACTGAGCTGCCGGCACTCTCCTCTGATCTAATCAACTCAGCGTTAACTGAAATAGAAAATGGTCCCACCAAGGTGTCGGGAAGCAGAGGTGGCCGAGTCCGGAGACTCTCGTCAAGAGTGGCACAAGGAACTGGGCCGAGGGGCAAAGAGCATTCGCTGTCACAGCAAGAAGACAACCTCCAGCATCTAAAGATAGTACCTACCAAACCGAGGTGTTTGGGGCCCCTGAGAGATCGAGCTAAAGGCAAAACCCTGCAGGAGGGGAGTGCTGCCACTGAGGCAGTCGTGAATGTGCCCACCCGAATGTGTACCCGATCCTCCAGTGCCCTGCTTGACACAGAACTGAGCCTCCAGTCGCGGGCTCTTCTGAGAAGGAAGATGGGCTCTCAGAGAGAAGATGGGTCAAGGGAGCTAAGCTCCAGGCAGCGGTCACCCTTGGATTCAGACAAGTGTCTGATCCACAGGCAAGGTCTCAGTGCAGGTGTCCGAGCACACCTCGCCCCCTCGGTGGCCCAGGGTCGGCCCAGCTGCACTGGCCACCCTGATCAACAGCTGAAGGGTCGCGACCTCTTGAGCCAGGAGCCCAATTCCTATAAATCTGTTGTGCTAAGGGCCAGGACAAGGGCGCAGGGAATGATAATGCACAAAGATGTGAAACAGCGAAAGAATTGCGATCTCACTGCCAGCCGATGTTTCACTACCAGAAATAACTCATTGATGGCAAAGCCTCAAAAACAGTTAACTGCCAGGCAAGAGACACCAGACTACATTGAAGGGGAGATTGCGGCTGAAAAGTTAAAGGCACGAAACTCGGCTTCAAGGCTAGAGGGAGTAGAGGAGCAAAAATTTCCCCTATCACATCCTTTGAAACGAAAAGGTTATTGCACTTTTCCATTAATCCCGGCCAAAAGGCAACACCAGATGTTAAAAGCGACTGATATCAGGACAGAGAAACAGAAACAATCACCTGGTCCTTCATCAGACACTAATCTAGGCAACACAGAGGAACCCCTTCAAGGTACCAGCTGCAAGGGGCTTTCAGAGCACGCCAACAGCAAGGAACCCTCCCAACCTGACCCAAGCTGCCACTCGGGGATTTCTCTCAAGACCCCACCGAAGACCAAAATTCTCCCTCCCCGAAAAGGCAGGGGCCTCAAATTAGAAGCCATTGTGCAGAAGATCACTTCTCCAAACTCCAAGTCATTCGCCTGTAGCAACTATTCCGATAGCAATGCACCCTGCCTGACCCTGGATGAGATCCTCTCCCTGAAGGAAGAGAAATTGAATGAAAACGCCAGCAGTGAGACATTGTCCGAACAGAACAAACTGATGGCCAAAGATGCTGCTCCAAAGCTTGCCCTGATGGATCTAAGTAAAAAATGCCTTATCCCTTCCAAAAGACTCAAAGAGGACAATGAAATCAAGACACAGGAAAAGAGTTGTCCCCGTGCGATGACTGATGTGAAGGTGACAGCAGAGCCAGAAGTCACAGAGCTGGGAGACCAGAACACTGCAGGGGAGAAAGAGGAGGAGGTCACCACTGTTCCTGACAATTCTCCTCAGCTCTCTTCCACCTTCTCAGTTTTGGCTCCCATTTTGGATCCAGGCACAGCAACAGAGGGGGAGAGTGGTCAGGACACTGTGGAGACGAAAAGGCATACTCCTCCCAAATGTTGCCTCTCTCCTGCAAAGAGACACAGTCAGCTGTCGGGGAGTAAGGTCAAACAGACCAAGGGTAGTTGCAAAGTGAAAAGGCCAGGCGGCCGAGGCGGCAGGAGGAGGAGGAAACACCTCAAAGAGAGCAAGATCACAAAAACTGCCCACAGGCGCAAGAAGCAGATGAAGAGAAGGAATCTCCCATTGGTGGACAGCAAGGAGCCCGTAATACGCCTGAAGTATGTATCATACAAGATGCCAAGAGCAAGTAACAAAACTCTGGCTTTTTCCCCTTACATACGTGTAGAGAAGAATAACGTGGTTTCGTCCTTCTGCACCATTATCAACACATTGTCAGAGGAACAATCCAGCATCCAGAAGATGAAGAAGAGGTCTACGGCTTCACAGGCCCCTATGTCGATGAGCAAGACGCTACCAACATCTTCAGCAATGTTACCGGGTCCAGTGGTGTTGGATTCCACCAAGCAGGGTTATCTGCTCTGCTGTTTATGTGGAAGAGCCAAAAATCACAAGGAACTTGGAGACTTGTTTGGACCCTATTACCCAGAGGACTACATCCCACCACTGACAAAGAACCAACACGTTCGGGGAAAATTTGAGATCAAAATTGGTGTTAAGGAAACACCCAGTAGGCTGTCTGCTGAGCCCAAAGTGGTGGACTCGGAGAATGAGAGCATGGCCAGTAACAAGGAGAAGGCAGTTGAGGTGGAAGATCAGGGTCCACTTCGGACCAGCTCAAGAGAGAAGTGCAAGAAGTTGAGCTGCTACTGCTGTGAGAAGACGACGGAAGACTCAGAGCTAAAGAAGGCAAGGAGGAGAGTGGGTGTGGAGGAAGAGCCACAGCCTCTGGAGCTGCCTCTCGACCCACAGGAGCGCTGGCTGCACGGGGCCTGTGCGGTGTGGACCAGCGGCATCTACCTGGCAGCCGGGAAGCTGTACGGTCTGCAGGAAGCAGTGGAAATGGCCAGTGAGATGGTGAGGGAATAAACCAGCTGCACTGGTTGCAGCCTGGCAGAAATTACATACACAAAATAACTCAAAGTGCAATACCCAGTGGGTTGTACTGAGAGAGGGGATAGGGTTTACTGTACCTAACGCCATGGATCAGTGTGCTGCCTGACCTGCCAGTTGTTCCCAGCTTCTTGTGTGTCCCAGAGATTAGTGCATGAAATATTCTTTATTTGCAGACCCCCATTGAATTCTTTCACTATCCGATTTTGAGGAAGTGGACTTCCAGGCTCTTACATTGTCAGCTCCCTGCTTGGAACGATGGGTGAAAATGTGCAGTATTGGGAGGGTTGTTAGAAGGTTGGAACACTGTCTCAGCCTATTCTCTGGTCAAACTCTGCACTGAGCACACAACTACACAGCAGAATGGTTAGAGCACCAAAGGCCTTTCAGATCATTGAGTGTTTGCTGGTTCTATGTAGGATCCAATATCCAATTAGTCCTGTTCCTCTAACCCTCCCCAGATCCATTACAGGAGTGAGAGTACAGCACCGAAACTGGCCCTTTGCCCACTGTATTCTTGCTAGCCATCATACCCACCTACACTCATCCTATTTCCCAGTGCTTGGCCATAAGACATAGGAGCAGAATTAGGCCATTCAGCCCATTGAATCTGCTCCGCTATTCCATTATGGCTGATCTCAGATCCCACTCAACCCCATACACCTGCCTTCTCACCATATCCTTGATACCCTGACTCCACAGCTCTCTGTGGCAGACCATTTCACAGATACACTACTCTCTGGCTAAAACAATTCCTCCTTATCTCTGTACAAAATGGTCACACCTCAATTTTGAGGCTGTGCCCCCTAGTTCTGGATAAACCCCCATAGAAAACATCCTCTCCACATCAACCATTCAACATTCAGTAAGTTTCAATGAAATCCCCCTGCATTCTTCTAAATTCCAGTGAGTACAGGTCTAAAGCTGCCAAACGCTCTTCATATGTTAACCTCTTCATTTCCAGAATCATCCTTGTGAACCTCCTCTGGACTCTGTCCAATGACAGCACATCCTTTCTGAAATATGGGGACCAAAACTGTTGACAATACTCCAAGTGTGGCCTGACCAGCATCTTATAAAGGCTCAGCATTATCTCCATGCTTTTATATTCTATTCCCCTTGAAATTAATGCCAACATTGTGTTTTCCTTCTTTACCACAGACTGTAAATTAACCTGTAAATTAACCTTCTGGGAGTCTTGCATGAGGACTCCCAAGTCCCTCTGCACCTCTGATGTTTGAAACTTCTCCCATTTAGATAATAGTCCGCACTATTGTTCCTTTTACCAAATGCATTATCATACATTTCCCAACACTGTATTGCATCTGCCACTTTTCTGCCCATTCTTCCAATTTGTCTAAGTCCTTCTGCAATTGCATTGCTTCCTCAGTACTATCTGCCCCTTCACCTATCTTTGTATCATATAACCATATAACAATTACAGAACGGAAACAGGCAATCTCCGCCCTTCTAGTCCATGCCGAATGCTTATGCTCACCTAGTCCCACCGACCTGCACTCAGCCCATAACCCTCCATTCCTTTCCTGTCCATATACCTATCCAATTTTACTTTAAGTGACAATATCGAACCTGCCTCTACCACTTCTACTGGAAGCTCATTCTACAGAGTTACCACTTTCTGAGTAAAGAAGTTCCCCCTCGAGTTATCCCTAAACTTTTGCCCCTTAACTCTCAACTCATGTCCTCTTGTTTGAATCTCCCCTACTCTCAATGGAAAAAGCTTATCCACGTCAACTTTATCTATCCCCCTGATAATTTTAAATACCTCTATCAAGTCCCGCCTCAACCTTCTACGCTCCAAAGAATAAAAACCTAACTTGTTCAACCTTTCTCTGTAACTTAGGTGCTGAAACCCAGGTAACATTCTAGTAAATCTTCTCTGTACTCTCTCTATTTTGTTGACATCTTTCCTATAATTCGGTGACCAGAACTGTACACAATACTCCAAATTTGGCCTCACCAATGCCTTGTACAATTTTAACATTACATCCCAACTCCTATACTCAATGCTCTGATTTATAAAGGCCAGCATACTGAAAGCTTTCTTCACCACCCTATCCACATGAGATTCCACCTTCAGGAACAATGCACCATTATTCCTAGATCACTCTGTTCTACTGCATTCTTCAGTGCCCTACCATTTACCATGTATGTCCTATTTTGATTAGTCCTACCAAAATGTAGCACCTCACACTTATCAGCATTAAACTGCATCTGCCATCGTTCAGCCCACTCTTCTAACTGGCCTAAATCTCTCTGCAAGCTTTGAAAACCTACTTCATTATCCACAACGCCACCTACCTTAGTATCATCTGTATACTTACTAATCCAATTTACCACCCCATCATCCAGATCATTAATGTATACAACAAATAACATTGGACTCAGTACAGATCCCTGAGGTACACCACTAGTCACCGGCCTCTAACCTGACAAACAGTTATCCACCACTACTCTCTGGCATCTCCCATCCTGCCACCATTGAATCCATTTTACTACTTCAATATTAATACCTAACAATTGAACCTTCCTAACTAACCTTCCATGTGGAACCTTGTCAAAGGCTTTACTGAAGTCCATATAGACAACATCCACTGCTTTACCCTCATCAACTTTCCTCGTAACCTCTTCAAAAAGTTCAATAAGATTTGTCAAATATGACCTTACACGCACAAATCCATGTTGACTGTTCCTAATCAGACCCTGTCTATCCAGATAATTATATATACCATCTCTAAGAATGCTTTCCATTAATTTACCAACCACTGACGTCAAACTTACAGGCCTATAATTGCTAGGTTTACTCTCAGAACCCTTTTTAAACAATGGAACCACATGAGCAATACACCAATCCTCCAGCACCATGCCCGTTTCTAATGACATTTGAAATGTTTCTGTCAGAGCTCCTGCTATTTCTACACTAATTTCCCTCAAGGTCCTAGGGAATATCCTGTCAGGACCCGGAGATTTATCCACTTTTATATTCCTTAAAAGCGCCAGTACTTCCTCTTCTTTAATTGTCATAGTTTCCATAACTTCCCTAGTTGTTTCCCTTACCTTACACAATTCAATATCCTTCTGCTTAGTGAATACCGAAGAAAAGAAATTGTTCAAAATCTTCCCCATCTCTTTTGGCTCCACACATAGCTGTCCACTCTGATTCTCTAAGGAACCAATTTTATCCCTCACTATCCTTTTGCTATTAATATAACTGTAGAAACCCTTTGGATTTATTTTCACCTTACTTGCCAAAGCAACCTTGTATCTTCTTTTAGCTTTTCTAATTTCTTTCTTAGGATTCTTTTTACGTTCTTTATATTCCTCAAGCACCTTATTTACTCCATGCTGCCTATGTTAATTGTAGATCTCTCTCTTTTTCCGAACCAAGTTTCCAATATCCCATGGAAACCATGGCTCTCTCAAACTTTTAACCTTTCCTTTCAACCTAACAGGAACATAACGATTCTGTACCCTCAAAATTTCACCTTTAAATGACCTCCATTTCTCTATCACATCCTTCCCATAAAACAATTTGTCCCAATCCACTCCTTCTAAATCCTTCTAAATCCTCAAAGTTAACCTTTCTCCAATCAAAAATCTTAACCCTGAGTCCAGTCCTATCCTTCTCCATAATTATATTGAAACTAATCATCCGCAAACTTTGCCACAAAGCCATAAATTCAGTTGTCTAAATCATTGATAAACAATTTGAAAAATAGTGGTCCCAATACTGACCCCTGAGGAACACCTCTAGTCACTGGCAGCCAACCAGAAAAGGCCCCCTTTTATTCTCACTTGCTGCCTCCTGCTTGTCAGCCACTCCTCTATCCATGTCAGTATCTTTCCTGTAACACCATAGGATTTTATCTTGTTAAGCAGCTTCATGTGTGGCACCTTATCAAATGCCTTCTAAGCCTTGGTGATTCAGTCACTATTCCAGATAGTACTAAGATGTTGTGAGAGCCTCTCCTTACCATAGCAGACTGCATCCACCCTCTGGGTAGGTAAAGAAGCTCCTCAGATCCCTGCTAAACCTCTTGCACCTCACTTAATTCATTCCCTTCAGATATCCACCTAGCTTCCTTTTTGAACACTACAGTAGGACCTCCCTTCACCAGTGCATTCTAGACCACAGCAGGTCACCAAATGATTTTTGTAAATGTCAACCAGTGTGAGACAAAATTGCTTGGTCTAATGAGATAAAAGTGAGGCTCAGGAAAAAGAACAGTACCAGAACCCCTCACAGGTGACTATTCAAGTGTGAATGAATAGCAAAGTCTGTCTTGAAGTGCAATTTAAAGATGATTGTAAAGAAGGTGTGCAGGGGTATGGGGAAAGGAGGAATGTCCTAGCCTAGGGAGCAAATGAATTGTTGTTTTCCATCTTCAGAGGTGAAAATTCGTTCACTTGCTTCAGTACTGCACAGTTCTCAATCTAGAACTGATTATTTCAAGATTGGGAGTCAGTGCATATTTTCACTTTTTTATTTAAAAATTGTAGCAATTTTGCTTCCCACTTGTAGGGTACTAATTTACCAATCTGAATTCTGTAAGTCTTAAAGTCTGATGTTAATTCTTCAAACCAACAGCGTGTGCAAGATATTTCTCCTTTTGCTAGTTCATTAAGTCCTAACAGATTCTCAGATTCAGAATGATATATGCCTTGAAAACTCACGGTTTTGTTCCATTTCACAAAATCACAAAATGATTTACCACCAACGGAAGCCATTTGGCCTAACCAATCTGCGCCAACCAGGAACGAGCTACTGTATCATCTGTATCATTTAGGTTGTAGCACTTCAAATGTGCGCCCTTATAAATATATTTTAAATGGTTTGAGAGGTTCCACCTGTATCACTTTTTCAGACACAAGATCCCTACAACCCCTGGGTGAAAAGTTTATTCCTCATCTTTCCAATCTTTTAATCTTAAGTCAATTTTTTGAAAAAGTATATTGATACAGGAAATCTGGAGTAAAAACAATAGTTGCCAGCAGGTTTTCCATCCACATACCCAACCTCACTGCCTAAAAATAAATCCAGAATTGTACCCTTCTTGTTGGAACTTTTCTTTTTATTCATTTACAGGATGTGGGCATCGCCAGCTAAGCCAGCATTTATTGCCCATCCCTAGTTGCCCTTCAGAAGGTGGTGATGAGCTGCCTTCTTGAACCACTGCAGACCCTGAGGTGTAGGTACACCCACCGTGCTGTTAGGGTGGGAATTCCATGTTTTTAACCCAGCGACAATGAAGGAATGGCGATATGTTTCCAAGTCAGGATGGTGAGTGACTTGGAGGGGGGATTTCCAAGTGGTGGTGTTCCCAGGTATCTGCTGTTCTAGTCCTTCTAGATGGTAGTGGTTGTGGGTCTGGAATATTGGACAAGAAAGTTCTTCAAAATACAGTTTGTAGATTCCCATCCTCTGTGCTTTTTAACCAACTGTGCCTTGTTAATGTTAGAACAATTTATATTTTGCTCTTTTATTGTCCTGGTTTATTTGTTAGAACTTTGTCTTTAAAATGCGTACTTTTTCCCTTTCACTTTTTTGGAAATATTTTCTATACGCTACAACGTCATTACCTCCAGCTTGTCCACCAATCATCATTTGATGATCCTTCTGTATTTAACATCCGTCTCAGTTTTGATTATTCTTCTAATCAATATTGGCTCCCCCATTTGTTTAGTTTTAACTTTGTCTGCCCCATAAGAAAGCCCTGTTTACATGCACGTCAAGCTACCATTCCTGGTGCACTTTAATGAAAATAGAAGAGGTAGAAATATTTTATTTCAGATTTTCAGCAACAGTGATTTTTTTTGTTTGTTTGTTTGTTTCTTTCTTTTTAAATCTTTTTATTAATTTAAACAAACATAAATGAAACATGAATACAGAGAGTTTGAAAGTACATAATTAATAGGTTAAGTATACATTCATATAGATGATAATCCATATATAATAACCTCCCAAACTCATAGTAATTACAAAAAAAGGGAGTAAATAATAAGAAAAAAAATCCCCAAAAAAGAAAAGAAAAAAAACCTAACCAACATGGGCCATTGCATTATGTCAAATATACACAGTAGCGTCAATAACTCCGCACCTCCATCCAAATAGTTAAGGATAATAAAAGCAGGGTTTAGGAAAAGTCAGTTTAACTGATATGAAAATGTTGGATAAATGGTCTCCAAGTTTCTTCAAATTTAACTGAAGAATCAAAGACAACACTTCTAATTTTTTCTAAGCTCAAACAAGAGTTAGTTTGAGAAAACCACTGAAATATAGTTGGAGGATTAATTTCTTTCCAGTTCAATAGGATAGATCTTCTAGCCATTAATGTAACAAATGCAATCATCCGTCGAGCTGGGGGGGATAAACAACTATTATCCACCATTGGTAAACCGAAAATTGCAGTAATAGGATACGGTTGCAATTTGATATTCAGAACTGTTGGAATAATACCGAAAATATCTTTCCAATAATTTTGCAAACAAGGGCAAGACCAAAACATGTGGGTCAATGAAGTGACTTCAGAATGACATCTGTCACAGGTTGGATTAACATGAGAGTAAAATCGAGCAAGTTTATCCTTGGACATGTGAGCCCTATGTACAACCTTAAATTGTATTAGGGCATGTTTAGCACAAATAGAAGAAGAATTGACTAATTGTAAAATTTTCTCCCACTGCTCAGTGGGTATAAGACAATGAAGTTCTTTTTCCCATTCCTTCTTAATTTTTTCTGATACTTCTGGCTGTATTTTCATGATCATATTATAAATGGTGGCTACTAAACCCTTCTGGCAAGGATTCAGAGCTAAAAATTTTTCCGTAATGTCCATTGGACATAATTTCGGAAAAGACTAACATATTATTCAAGAAATTTCTAACTTGCAAATGTCTGAAAAAATGAGTTTTAGGTAAATTATATTTATTAGATAGCTGTTCAAAGGACATAAAACTATTATCTAAAAATAGATCACGAAAACATGTTATACCTTTTGTTTTCCATAATACAAAGGCTTGATCCATAAAAGAGGGTCAAAAAAAAAGTTAGATATAATAGGGCTTGATAAGATAAACTTATTCAAGCAAAAGTATTTACAAAATTGAAACAATATTCGTAATATATGATTAACTATAGGATTAGTTATTTGTTTATTCAATTTAGATAAAGCAAAAGGAAGTGAAAATCCTAAAATTGAAAACAATGAAAAGTCTTGTACAGATTTACATTCCAAATTTACCCATTGTGGGCAAGATGCTATAATCGATTCTTGTATCCAAAATATTAAATATCGAATATTGACTGCCCAATAGTAAAATCTCAGGTTTGGCAAAGTCAAACCACCCTCCTTCTTAGGCTTCTGTAAATATTTTTTGCTTAGTCTAGGATTTTTATTCTGCCACAGATACGATGATATTCTAGAGTCAATAATATCAAAAAAAGATTTAGGAATAAAAATTGGTAGTGCTTGGAATAAATATAAAATTTTGGGTAACACTATCATCTTAATAGCATTAATTTGACCAACCAATGACAAAGATAATGGGGACCACCTGGTAACAAGTTGCTTAATTTGGTCAATTACAGGTAAAAAATTAACTTTAAATAAATCTTTATGTTTCTTGGTAATTTTAATACCCAAATAAGTAAAATGATCTGTGACAACTTTAAATGGTAAGTGTTTATAAATTGGAACTTGCATATTTAATGGAAATAATTCACTCTTATTAAAATTCAGTTTGTAACCAGAAAAGCTACTAAACTGAGCAAGCAAGGACGAAATAGCAGGAATAGATCTCTCAGGGTCAGATATGTGTAGTAACAAATCATCAGCATATAATGATAACTTATAAGTCCCTTCCCCACGGGTAATACCCACAATCTTAGGTGATTCACGAATGGCGATAGCTAAAGGTTCCAAAACAATGTCAAATAGTAAAGGACTTATTGTTTCTTGTCTCTAAGTCAAATTTCAGGAATTTTTAAGTTAACTCAATTTAACATGACTATGTCCTCAGTACTGTTGTTCTTTCACTAAACTCATTGCAGTTATATACATCACATTAGGCACAACCAGCCCTGTCTTCTGCCCATATTCCAAACTCTATCCAACAGGTTCTATATCCCTACTCATGAAAATCCCTGTCCTCTCCTCCCACTAATTATTTATTCAGATCCTCCTTGATTTCTTGAAGATTCTCTACTTAAAGATTGTTGTAAATTCCTAAGGATATGAATTGTTTGGAGCCAATTTAATAATTTCCAGACACCTTTAAATAATTATCTCATCTCTCAACAGATTAACAGTTTGGTAACAGTTTCTATCTGATATTGCATTTGATATTATGGAGATTACACCCAGTCACACAAGGAAATGTTGGGAGCAGATGACTGAAAGTTTTGTCAAGGATTTTAAGGTGTTTCAAAGAGAACAAGAAAGAAATTTATAAAAGGGAATGTCCAAATCTAGGGCCTTGGCAATCGAAGGCATGAGGTTAAAAGAGGATAAATATCTCAGGGAGTTATCAAACTGGGGGAGGTTACAGAACGAGGGAGAGTAAGAGGGGAAAAATATAGAAGAATTAGAAAATAAAGAAATAGAATTTTACACTGGAGCAGAACTGCACCTGGACCCAGCCTCAGACAGATAGGGAAAGGGATTGGGAAGTTGGTGTGACTGGGAATTCCATCTTTTATTGCTGATCCTTATGTACCTGAACTGTGGAGGCAGTTAAGTATCAACCATGTCGAAGCAGGGTGATAGGTTTCCTTCATGAAGGATGTTAATGATCAAAATGGAAGAAGAGAAGAAGAACCGCCCTTAACTCAGCAGTGGAGCTATCAGGGCACAGTCATGATGGTGTTTCCGTAGCTAGCTATTCTTGTTTTTACCAGGCCGAGTTGCTAGCTCGATGCTCAACTTGACTTGGATTCGAACCTTCACTCCAGCGCTGATATTATTGTGCCACTAAGTTGGACGATCAAAATGGGTTTTTCTGAAAATCCAGTGGATTACTGAAGTAATCTTTTTGTTTATAATGTGATTTACTACGGAAAGTTCTTTGGAAAGGTAGTCCTGACATTCAGTTTAGTAACTTTGTTGGGTCAGACTCAGAGAGATGCCGCACAGGAATGGACTCACTGAGTCTGTGCTGATCAACAAACCATTCTTTTACTCTAAACCTATATTGCTCCCACAATTTCATCAATTTTCACAGATCCTACCACTCTCCCACACACCAGGGGCAATTGAATCAGTAATTTGAGATGTTCAGTGGATCCTTGATTTTGGTTTAGCATCTGGTAACGAGAAGGATGGAGTGAACTTAGTGATCAAAAGGGATATAATTAAAGTCTTGTATCTAGCAATTAGATTGAATAGCTTTTGTAAATATCAGTTGTTGCATCTCTGGCTAAGAGTTTGCAAAATGGCAAGTGTATCCTTAGCTTCTTTATTGCCTTAACACTGCTTTTCTACAGTGTGTCCTAGCTCATTTGACTGTGCAGTCTAATTTTGAGTTGTGGCATCAGCCAAGCGGCCATGAGCATGTCTGAGAAATCTCACAGTGGGGATCCTGCAGCTTGGCAAAATTTCATGCAAGTAAGATTACTTATTTCTTCACAAGAATATAATCCAATAAATAGACCACAGGAGCATTAACAATGCAGCTGATCCTTGGGCTAACAAGAATAATAATGACTGGAGCATCCTTAACATCACAGAGTGTCCCAAAGTGGTTTACAGGAGCTATTATCATGCAGAATTTGACTCCGAGATCCAGGTTTGCATAAACACTAACTTGAGGAGAGAACAGCTTAAAGGATGGGATTGGGGAACATGGAAAGCAAAAAGAAAATGGTTTGGGGAGGAATTAATGGTCTGACAGTAAAAGGTGGAGCTGTCATGATGCATTAAGGTGTCTGAAATTGAAATGGTAAGTTCCCTGAGTTTGAAGAACATGCCTTTTACATGTTTTTTTTATTTAGAGACCTGTTGATCAGAGATAGTGTCACGGCTGCAGAAAAGGAGGAAAACCTAGATGGATTGTCTACAGAATCTCTGTGGGTGGAGGCTAGGAACAGGAAGGGGTCAATAACTCTACTGGGTGTTTTTTATAGACCACCCAACAGTAACAGGGACATCGAGGAGCAGATAGGAGACAGATGCTGGAAAGGTGTAATAATAACAGGGTTGTTGTGATGGGAGATTTTGGTTTCCCAATATCAATTGGCATCTCCCTAGAGTGAGGGGTTTAGATGGGGTGGAGTTTGTTAGGTGTGTTCAGGAAGGTTTCCTGACACAATATGTAGATAAGCCTACAAGAGGAGAGGCTGTACTTGATCTGGTATTGGGAAATGAACCTGGTCAGGTGTCAGATTTCTCAGTGGGAGTGCATTTTGGAGATAGTGATCACAATTCTATCTCCCTTCCCATAGAATTGGAGGATAGGAACAGACAAGTTAGGAAAGCGTTTAATTGGAGTAAGGGGAAATAGGAAGCTATCAGGCAGGAACTTGGAAGCATAAATTAGTAACAGATGTTCTCAGGGAAATGTACGGAAGAAATGTGGCAAATGTTCAGGGGATATTTGCGTGGAGTTCTACATAGGTTCATTCCAGTGAGACAAGGAAAGGATGGTAGAGTACAGGAACCGAGGTGTACAAAGCCTGTTGTAAATTTAGTCAAGAAGAAATTAAGAGCTTATGAAACGTTCAAAAAACGAGGTAATGATAGGAACCTAAAAGATTATAAGGCTAACAGGAAGAAGCTTAAGAAAAAAATTAGAAGAGCCAGAAGGGGCCATGAGAAGACCTTAGCAAACAGGATTAAGGAAAACCTCAAGGCATTCTACAAGTATGTGAAGAGTAAGAGGATAAGAGTTGAGGGAATAGGACCAATCAAATGTGACAGTGGAAAAGTGTGTATTTAACCGGAGGAGATAGCAGAGGTACTTAATGAGTATTTTGCTTCAGTATTCACTATGGAAAAGGATCTTGGTGATTGTAGTGATGACTTGCAGCAGACTGAAAAGCTTGAGCATGTAGATATTAAGGAAGAGGATGTGCTGGAGCTTTTGGAAAGCATCAAGTTGGATAAGTCACTGGGACCAGATGAGATGTGCCCCAGGCTACTGTGGGATGCGAGGGAGGAGATTGCTGAGCCTCTGGTGATAATCTTTGCATCATCAATGAGAATGGGAGAGGTTCTGGAGGATTGGAGAGTTGCAGATGTTGTTCCATTATTCAAGAAAGGGAGTAGAGATAGCCCTGGAAATTATAGACCAGTGAGTCTTACTTCAGTGGTTGGTAAGATGATGGAGAAGATCCTGAGTGGCAGGTATAATATGATTTGGAGAGGTATAATATGATTAGGAATAGTCAACATGGCTTTGTGAAAGACAGGTCATGCCTTACGAGCCTGATTGAATTTTTTGAGGATGTGATTAAACACATTGATGAGGGAAGAGCAGTAGATGTAGTGTATATGGATTTCAGCAAGGCATTTGATAAGGTACCCTATGCAAGGCTTACTGAGAAAGTAAGCAGGCATGGGATCCAAGGGGACCTTCCTTTGTGGATCCAGAACTGGTTTGCCCACAGAAGGCAAAGAGTGGTTGCAGATGGATCATATTCTGCATGGAGGCCGGTAACCAGTGGTGTGCCTCAGAGATCTGTTCTGAGACCCCTACTCTTCGTGATTCTTATAAATGATCTGGATGAGGAAGTGGAAGTATGGGTTAGTAACTTTGCTGATGACACAAAGGTTGGGGGTGTTGTGGATAGTGTGGAAGGCTGTCAGAGGTCACAGCAGGACATTGATAGGATGCAAAACTGGGCTGAGAAGTGGTAGATGGAGTTCAACCCAGATATGCGTGAGGTGGTTCATTTTGGAAGGTCAACTAAAATGGCAGAATATAGTATTAATGGTAAGACTCTTGGCAGTGTGGAGGATCAGAGGGATCTTGGGGTCCAAGTCCATAGGACACTCAAAGCTGCTGCGCAGGTTGACTCTGGTTAAGAAAGCATACGGTGCATTGGCCTTCAATCATGGGATTGAGTTTAAGAGCTGAGAGGTAAAGTTGCAGCTATATAGGACCCTGGTCAGACCCCACTTGGAGTACTGTGCTCAGTTCTGGTCGCCTCACTACAGGAAGGATGCAGAAACTATAGAAAGGGTGCAGAGGAGATTTACAAGGATGTTGCCTGGATTGGCGAGCATGCCTTATGAGAATAGGCTGAGTGAATTGGATTGGCAGAGGATTAGAGGTGACCCAATAGAGGTGTATAAGATGATGTGAGACATTGATTATGTGGATAGTTAGAGGCCTTTTCCCAGGGCTGGAATGACTAACACGAGAAGGCTCAGATTTACAGTGCTTGGAAGTAAGTACAGAGGAGATGTCAGAGGTAAGTTTTTTTTTTACACAGAGTGGTGAGTGTGTGGAATGGGCTGCCGGCGACTGTGGTGGAGGTGGATACGATAGGGTCTTTTAAGAGACCCCTGAACAGGTACATGGAGCTCAGCAAAATAGAGGGCTATGGGTAACCCTAGGTAATTTCTAAGGTAAGGACTTGTTCGGCACAGCTTCGTGGGCTGAAGGCCTGTATTGTGTTGTAGGTTTTCTATGTTTCTATGTTTTATTGAATTTGCTCGATGCAGTGATTAATTGGAGATAATCCTAGAAATGATTCCTGCTTTGGGCCAGTATTTATTTATCTTTTTTTCTTCCACTACAGAGATGCTCTATGTGTGAGCAGACGGGCGCCACTCTTGGCTGCTATTCCAAGGGATGCAATCAGAAATATCATTATATCTGTGCCATTGAATCGGGTAAGGAAGCAGCAACTAACTGTCAGTGTGCTTCTTCATCTAGAGATATTTAAGATTATGAAGGGATTTTGATGATTTGTGAGAAACAGCTTTCATTGGCAGGAGAACTGGTAACCAGAGAACATCACTTTAAAGATAACTATCACAAGAGGCATGAAGGGGATGGGAATATTTGTATGCAGACAATTATTGATCTGGAATGCATTTGTCTAAAAGGATTGTGGAAGGAGGCTCAATAATAATTTTCAATTAAGAATTAGATATCTAATAGTTAAAGAGAAAATATAACCTTTTATTGTGAACGGGGAACAGGGAGGTTTTGAAGTGTTTGCACTGGAAAGGCAGGCTGAATGAATTGTGTGATCTTTGAGAAATAGTATCTCTATTGAGATTAAGTTCCATTTTAAATTATCTCTAAAATTAAAAGAAATGAGATTTAATTGTATCTATTCAGAGATTGCACCTGCCTAGTTTCTAGTTCAAGTACAGATTTAGATAAAGTTGCTTGTAGCTAACCTCAATACGCATTCTATGTGTCATTAGCTATAAATATTTGTGTTTTTCCTGTGACTTCAGGAAGTACAATGTTAGAAGAAATGAATGTTTAGTGGGTCTGATAATGCTAGAAAATTACAGAAAAACTCTTACACTTGCATGACAACTTTCACAATCTGAGAATATATTAAATTATTTTAAAATTAAGTATTTTTTGAAGTCATTTGTAATGTAGCAAAGGCAAGAATTGATTGTTCTCCAAAAACTTTCACCGACAGCACAGTAATAATGACTACATTAGTCACATTTGTTGAGGGGTAAATATTAGTTGGAGAACCAGAACTCCTGCTGCTTTTTGAAAAAATGTTACATGTATTTTTCAGTTCCCTGTAATGGGTTTAACATATCATGGAAAGGTGATGCTTTGAATTGCACTGTATTGGAGTTCAGGCTGAGGCATCGCACAGGTCCCTGGAGTGTGGTTTGAATCCACGCCTCTGACTGTGACACAGTTAATACTAACCGAGAAACAGCTTGCACTGTACCCCCAAAATATTTCCTTATGTTGTCTGTTCAGAAATTCTAATAGACCTGTGCTAATCGCTGCTCTCCTGTGTTTTCAATCATCCCGACTCCCTGCAGGATGCCAATTAAGTGAGGAGAATTTTTCAATGAAGTGCTCGAAGCATAAGGTAAGAAAGAAAGGTATATGGGAAATCTTGTTTTCAAAAGAGCCTCATTTCCTTTCAGCTGTCTCTCCAGAGTAAAGATTACAATATAAGATTATAAGACATAGGAATAGAATCTGGCCATTCAGCCCATCTTGATCTGCCATTCAGACATGACTGATTTATTAACCCTCTGAACTCTATTCTCCTGTCTTCTCCCCATAACCTTTCACACCATTACCAATCAAGAACCTATCAACCTCCAATCTAAATACACCCAGTGACTTGTACTCCACAGCTGGCTATGTCACTTCATTCCACATATTCGCCACTGAAGAAATTCCTCTTCATCTCTGTTCTAAAGGGACATCCTTGTCTTCTGAGCTTGTGCCCCCAATCTAGGCTCCCCCACCACTACACACATCCTCTCCACGTCCACTCTATGTAGACCTTTCAATATTCAATAGGTTTTAATGAGATGACCCTTTATTTTTTAAGCTCCAGTGAGTACAGACCCAGAGCCATTAAATGCTCCACATTATTTAACCCTTTCATTCCTGGGATAATTCTCATGAACTTTCTCTGGACCCTCTCCAATGTCAGCAACTTCTTCCTTAGATAAGGGACTACTCTCAATACTCCCAAGTGAAGTTTGACCTAAGCCTCAGCATTGCTTTTATCTTCTATTCCTCTGGAAATAAATGCTAACATTTCATTTGCCTTCCTTCCTGCCAACAACCTGCAAGCTAATCTTTAGCAAATCCTGAGTAGGACCCCCAAGTCCCTGTACACCTCCGATATTTGAATTTGCTTCCCATTTAGAAAATGGCCTACACCTTTATTCTTTCTACCAAAATGAAAACTTCCCAACACTGTATTCCATCTGCCATTTCTTTGCTCATTCCCCTAATCTGTACAAGTCCTTCTGCAGACTCCCTGCCTCCTCAGTGCTACCTGCCCCTCCCCCAATTTTGTATCATCTGAAGACTTTGCCTCAAAGGCCACAATTCCATCATCCAGATCATTAACATATAACTTGAAATGAAGAGGTACCTACACCGACCCCTATGTACACCACTAGTCACCAGCAGCCAACCAGAAGAAAAGGTTCTCTTTATTCCCACTCTGCTTCTTTCTAGTTAGCCAATCTTCTACCTATGCTACTCTGTCTCCTCACACTTGCGCTGTTTAGCAGCCTCGTCTGAGGCACCTTGTCAAAGGCCTTCTGAAAATCCAGCTGGCTCCCCCGCTCTATTCTGCCTGTTAATTCCTCAAAAAGTTCAAAAAGGTTTGTCAGACAAGATTTCCTCTTTAGGAAACCATGCTGACTTCAACGTCCAAGTATCCTGAAACCTTATCCTGAACAATGGACTCAAATATCTTGACAACCACTGAAGTCAGACTAACTGGATAACTGTAATTTCCTGCCTTTTGCCTCCCTTCCTTAAAGAGTGGAGTGGAATTTGTAATTTTCAATTCCTTTGGAATTCCTCCAGGATAAGTTGCAGTGTAGAAGGGTGAATATAGGACTGGAAGTGTTATATTTGATTGCGCACAGCATAAGGAATGAGGTAGATGAACTTGTAGCACTTTTACAGATTGGTATGTATGATGTGGGCATCACTGAGTCAGACTGATAGAAGATCATAGCTGGAAGCTGAAAGTCCAAGGATACATGCTGTATCAAAAGGACAGGCAGGTGGGCAGAGGGAGTGGAGTGGTTTTGTTGGTTTAAAAAAAAAGAAATCAAATCATTAGAAAGAGGTGATTTAGAGTCAGAAGGTGTTGAATCGTTGTGGGTCGAGTTAAGGAACTACAAGGGTAAAAAGACCCTGATGGGAGTTATACACAGACCCGCCCAAAAACAGTAAGGACGCGGTCTACAAATTACAATGGGAAATAGAAGATGCATGTCAAAAGGGCAATGTTACAATCATCATAGGAGACTTCAATATGCTGGTAGGCTGGAAAAATTAGGTTGATGAATTTCTAGAATGCCTTTGAGATGGCTTTTTAGAGCAGCTCGTGGTTGAGCCCACTGGGGATCAGCTGTTCTGTTTTGGGTGTTGTGCACTGAACTGGAATTTATTAGAGATCCTAAGGTAAAGTGACCCTAAGGGACAAGTGATCATAATACATTTACAATGGGAGATAGAAAATGCATGTCAAAAGGGCAATGTTACAATAGTCATTGGGATTTCAATATGCAGGTAGATTGAGAAAAGCAGGTTGGTGCTGGATCAAAGGGGGAGTTTCTAGAATGTCTATGATATGGTGCTTTAGAGCAGCAACCACTCAACCTAGTGGTTGAACCCACTAGGGGATCAGCTATTCTAGATTGTGTGTTGTGTTCGAACTGGAATTAATTAGAAAGCTTAAGGTAAAGGAACCCTTAGGGGCCAGTGTTCATAATATGATAGAATTCACCCTCCAATTGAAGAGAAGCTAAAGTCAGATGTATCAGTACTACAGTGGAGTAAAGGGAGATACAGAGGCATGAGAAAGGAGTTGGCCAGAATTGATTGGGAAAGAACACTGGCAGGGATGATGGCAGAGCAGCAATGACTAGGATTTCTGAGAACAACTCAGAAGACGCAGGATACTTACATACCAAAGAGGAAGAAGTATTCTAAAGGCAGGATGACACAAATGTGCCTGACAGGTCAAAGCCAACATAAAAGCCAAAGAGAGAGCTTATAATAGAGAAAAATTTGTGGGAAGTTAGAGGATTGGGAAGCTTTTCAAAACCAACAGAAGGTAACTAAAACAAGTCATAAAGATGGAATACTTAAGCTAGCCAATAATATTAAAGAGCATACCAGAAGTTTCTTCAGATACATGAAGTGTAAAAGAAAGGTGAGAGTAGATATTGGACTGCTGGAAAATGACGCTGAAGAGGTGGTAATGGGGGACAAGGAAATGGCAGATAAACTGAATTAGTAATTTGCATCAGTCTTCACTGTGGAAGACACTAGCAGTATGCTGGAATTATGTGAGTGTCAGAGGGCAGAGGTGTGTGAAGTTGCCATTACACCCCAAGGTTCAGAAAGAGGTAGCTGAAGAGATTGTGGGGGTACTAGTATTGATCTTCCAAGAATCAATTAATTTTTTGACATGATTCTATAGGAATAAAAAATTGCGAATGTTACTCCATTCTTCAAGAAGGGAGAGGAGCAGAAGAAGGGAAGCTATAGGCCAGTTAGTCTGACCTCAGTGGTTGGGAAGATATTGGAGTCGATTACTTGGAGGCACATGATAAAATAGGCCATTATCAGCATGGTTTCCTCAAGGAAAAATCTTGCCTAATAAATCTGTTAGAATTATTTGAAAAAGTAACAAGTAGGGTAGACAAAGACAATCAATTGGTTGATGTTGTGTACTTGGATTTTCGGAAGGCCTTTGACAAGGAGCCACACATGTGGCTACTTAACGTTAAGAGCCCATGGTATTTATTACAGGCAAGATTTTAGTAGGGATTAAACATTGCCTGATCAGCAGGAGGCAAAGAGTGGGTCTAAATGGAGCCTTTTCTGGCTGGCTGCTGGTGACTAATGGTGTTCCACAGGGGTCTCTGTGGGACACCTTCATTTTATATTATATGTCAATGATTTGGATGATGGAATTGATGGCTTTGTGGATGATCTGAAGTTAGGTGGAGGGACATGTAGTTTGGAGGAAGTAGAGAGGCTATAGAAAGTCTTAGATTAGGAGAATGGGCAGAGAAATGACTGTGTGAATACAGTGTTAGGAAGTGTACGGTCATGCACTTTGGTAAAAGGAATAAAAGTGAAGATTATTTTCTAAATGGAGAGAATTCAAAAATCTGAGGTGCAAAGGGTCTTGGGAGTCCTTGTGCAGAATTCTCTAAAGATTCATTTGCAGGCTGGGTCAGTGGTGAGGAAAGCAAATGTGATGTTGGCATTCATTTTGTGAGAACTACGATATAGAAGCAAGGATGTAACGTTGAGGCTTTATAAAGCACTGGTGAAGCCTCACTTGGAGTATTGTGAGCAGTTTTGGGCCCCTTTTCTAAGAAAGGATGCACTGACATTGAAGAGGGTTCAAAAGGGGCTCACAAAAATAATTCTGGGATTGCCACGTGAGGAGCATTTGATGGCTCTGGGCCTTGACTCACTGGAATTCAGAAGAATGAGGGGTGACCTCATTCGGTGAAAGACCTTGATAGAGTGGATGTGGAGAGGATGTTTCCTATGCTGGGTGAGTCTAAGGCCAGAGGACACGGCCTCAGAACAGAGGGGTGTCCTTTAGAAGGAGATGAGGAGGAATTTATTTAGCCAGAGAGTGGTTAATCTCTGGAATTCATTCCACAGGTGGCTGTGGAGGCCAAGTCACTGGGTATATTTAAGGCAGAGGTTGATAGATACTCGGTTAGTCAGCAAATGAAGGGATACAGGACATCGAGCTGAGAAGAAAAATGGATCAGCCATGATGAAATGGTGGAGCAGATTTGATGAGTCGAATGGCCTAGTCCTCCTCCTATATTTTATGGGCCAATGGAACCATTCCCGAATCTAGTGATTCTTGAAAGATGACTACTAATGCCTCCACAATTCTTTGGGTATCTCTTTCAGAACCTTGGGATGTAATTCATCTACTTCATGTGACGTATCTATCTTCAGACCTCTTAGCTTTGCAAGCACCTTCTCCTTAGTAATAGCAAGCTAATCATTGGGGATTCCCGCACTACGACACTCAAGACCCTTTGCAGCTTTGATTTCTGAGTTTACTCCCTGTTTATACATCTTTATTCCCTCTACCAAAGTGCATGATTATACACTTCCCTACACTGTAGCCAGCTTCCCAAGCTGCTTTTCTTTAATAATAGCAGCTACACTCACTTCTGTCCCCTGATGCTCTTAAATTTCAGGCACGCTGCTGGTGTCTTCCAAAGTGAAAATTGATGCAAAATACTTATTGAGTTCATCCACTTTTCTTTGTTCCCCAGTGCTGCCTCCTCAGCGTCATTTTTTAGTGGTCTGTTATCTATTCTTGTCTCTCCTTTACTCTTTATATATCTGAAAATGCTTTTGGTATCCTCTTCTATATTATTGGCCAGCTTACCATCATATTTCATCCTTTCTCTTATTGCTTTTTTTAGTTGTCTTTTGGGTTTTAAAGCATCTCAGACATCTAGCTTGCCACTGAGCTTTGCTATATTGTATGCCCTCTCTTTTGATTTATGCTGTCTTTGACTTCCTTTGTCAGCCACAGTTACCTCATTCTTCTGCTAGAATGCTGCTTCTCTGGGACGAACCGATCCTGCGCCTTCTGAATTACTTCCAGAAACTTAGGCCATTGCTGCCTGCTTCATCCATGCTAATGTTCCCTTCCAATGAACGTTGACCAGCTCCACTCTCATGCCTCTATAGTTCCCTCTACTCCATTGTATTGCATATACATGTGATTTTATCTTCTCCTTCTCAAGCTTCAGGGTGAATTCTATCATACTATGATGATTAGCTCATAAAGGTTCTTTATCTTGAGCTCCTTAAACAAACCTTGTTCATTACACAACATCCAATCCCGAATTTCCTTTCTGTAGTGGCCTCAACCATAAGATGCTTTGAAAAGACATCTTGAAAGCATTCTACAAATTCCTTCTCTTGGGATCCAACCTGATTTTCCCAATCTGCCTTCATATTGAAATTCCCCATGACCTTTTTATGTGCCTTATCTATCGCCCCTTGTAATTTGTACCCCACATTCTGGCTACTGTCCTGAGGCCTGTATATAAATGCCTTCAGGGTATTTTTACCCTTGCAGTATTCTACCTACAGTTGTTCTACATCTCCTGATCTTATGCCACGTATAAGTATTGAATTTCATTTTTTTTCCACCAACAAAGCCACCCATCCCTTCTGCTTATTTGCCTGTTCTTTTGATACAATATATACCTTTGGTGTTAATCTGCCAACCGTGATCTTTTTTCAGCCACAGCTCAGTGATGTCCATAATGTCATATCTGTCAATTTCTAACTGCACTACAAGATCATCGAACTTATTTTGATACTGCAAATATAACACTTTCTACTCTGTATTCATTACCCTTTTAAACTTTGTCTCTTTGTTATCAGAAGATAAGTTCTTATCCATTTCTAATCTTTGTTTTTTTAATTCCTGAGACCTCCATAAAATCCCCTGCATTCTCCTAATCATTTTGATTAATACTTACTTTTCAAACTGGTCAACCCAATCCTCTATTGTTTCATTTCAAGTTCCAGATGTGCATTTCACCAGGTCCCTGGTCCCAAAATGGTTTTGTGGTACCCGTCCCATGGGAAAAGCACCCTCCTTCTGCAATATTGGTGCCAAAGTCCCACAAATTCAAACCCACTTCTCCCACACCAGTCTTTGAGCTGCACATTTAGCTCTCTGATCTTACTCATCCAGTGCCTATTTGTACATTTCTCTTGTGTTACGAACTGTAACGTTTTAGAAATAAACCAACAGCAATAGATTACACCTGAAGTCTGGTTTTAATGTTAAAACCTCTATCTTTATTAGTAACTACTTATAATATAGCAACTTAACCAAGATAAACAAAAGTTAACAGTGTTATGTGTATGTATGTGTAAATATAACTCCCAAACTATTGAGCTTGGGGGAACAAGGCTTAGAGTCTTGAGATGGTAAAGCATGAATGTTCAGTTCATCCACGGAATAAATGATGGGAGAGAGATATTTGTAATCCAAGGTAAAATGTAGAGAGAAGGCAATTACATCGAACTCCACAGGTTCCACGATGGTAATTAATAAATATCAGTTGTCAAAGATCCTCCATTGAGCCGTTCCAGATCCACACACGAATTACCACCGAAGTGATCTGTCACAGGGATGTCGTCTTCAAGGGGTTACCACATAACATACCCAGGCAAGGGTTAACTTCGAGTGGTCCCACAGGACATTCCCAAATCCACTCCTATGGATTACCAAAGTGACAGCCACAAATTCGATGTGCACTGCATCGATAATCAACCCACCTTTGTGGGTATAGCGGAGTTCCAAATCCCCAGCTTCGACAAGCTGGAACTGCTACCTTTTCCAGGGTCGCTCCTCTCTCTCTCTCTCTTCTGACTCCTGACTGTGACTGTGTGTCCCTGTTTTAAAGGTAAAGAAGCTGCGAATCAGTCAGTGAACAACATAATACTCCTGCCTCACTGAAGCTCTCTTTTAAAGTGACAGTCCACAGTAAATGAAACCTGCGGGTTCATAACACTTCCCCCCCCCCCAAAAGAGAAAATTTTGATCTAAAAGAGCAAACTTTTAATTGCAAACTGCAATATGTAAAACAATACATGTGTGGTTATCATATAATACATTGCAGAAGCGTATACAAATACCAGATTCTACTTCAGTATTAAAAATACATTGCAAGCTTAACATCTGGAAAGAAAATCTGCAATTATATTGTCCTTGCCTTTAATGTGAATTATCATAATATCATATTCTTGCAAAATCAGACTCCAGTTTAACAATCTTTTATTTTTGTCCTTTACTCAAAAACACCAATGGATTGTGATCTGTGTAAACCACAAGTGGTTTCTGAGCTGGGCAAATATAAACATCAAAATGCTGCAAAACTAGAATAAGTGACAATAATTCTTTCTCTATGGTAGAATAATTTCTTTGATGTTCATTGAATTCCCTTGAAAAGTAAGCTACAGGATGTTCAACATCATCATTACCCCTTTGTAATAACATTGCTCCTGCTGCTTCATCACTGGCATCCACAGCTATAGCGAAGGGCTTTGTAAACTCAGGTGCTTTGAGCACAGGTTGATTACATGAAATGGCTTTCAATTGATCAAATGCCTCCTGACAAGGTTCTGTCCAAACAAACTTTTCACCCTTCTTCAGGAGGTTTGTCAAAGGAGGAGCAATATCAGCAAAGTTCTTACAGAACTTATGATAATATCCAACCATTCCCAGAAATCTTCAGAGAGCCTTTTTCCCAGTTGGAATGGGAACTTCAGAAATTGCCTGAATTTTTTCCTGAACAGGAGTTAATTCACCTTGACCCACCACATAACCAAGATAGGTTACAGTAGTGTGGCCAAGTTCACGCTTAGCTAAATTAACTGCAAGGTTGGCCTGGGAAATCTTATCAAACAGCTTTTCTACTGCAGAGAAATGAGCTTCCCAAGTGTCATTTCCTGTGACTAAATCGTCAATATAGACATTTGTGTGTTCACACTCTCGAATTATGGAATTAACCATTCTCTGAAATGTTCCTGGAGCATTTTTCATCCCAAATGGCAAAACATTGTATTCATACAACCCAGAAGGTGTCACAAACGTAGAAATTTCTCTACCCCTGTCCGTCAATGGAACACACCAATACCCTTTCAACAGATCAATCTTTGTAAGAAACTTAGCTTTTCCAACCTTATCTATGCAATCATCCACTCTAGGGATATGATAGGCATCTGTTCTTGTTAATGCATTTACCTTCCTATAATCAGTGCAAAATCTAACACTGCCATCAGGTTTAGGTACAATAACACAAGGTGAACTCCAATTTGAAGTTGAAGGCTAATAATACCATTTATCAGCATATATTCAATTTCTTGCTCAGCCAATTTATATTTTTGCACATTCATACGATAGGGGTGTTGCTTAATTAGTTTGGCATCCCCAGCATTCACATCATGTGATGTGACTGTGGTTCGATTAGGAATATCAGGAAATAAATTTTAAACTTAAAAATTAATTCTTTCATTTGTTGTCTTTGCTGTGGCTGCAAATGGGCCAACTTATCAATGTTTTCTAAAATAGTCTTACTGGGATGATGTTTGGTTTTAAATGAATCTAGCAGAATCAACAATTACCTTTCCAGGCTCTTCAGTCTCACTGCAGCTGTAAACAGCCACCACAGCTGCTGGATGTGTCTCACCAAAGGTCATTTTCTCATAATAAGTTTTTATCATATTAATATGACAAAGCTCTGTTTTTCATTTACAATTGGGTGTTTTGTTTATGAAATTCTCATCACTAACCTGAGATTCAATCTCATAAGGACCTAAAAATCTTGCCTGAAGAGGGTTTGAACTTGTAGGTAACAGTATTAAAACCTTATCTTCTGGCTTAAAAATTCTCTTACTCGCCTGTCGATCATACCAAACCTTAATTTTCCCTTGAGCTGTTTTCAAGTTTTGTTTTGCTAATTCACAAACTTTGTACAGTCTGTCCTTGAATGTCAGCACATAGTCTAACAAATTAATATGTAAGTTTTTATTAATCCACTGTTCCTTTAACAAGGTCAAAGGTCCCCTCACTCAATGACCAAATACAAGTTCGAAAGGGCTAAAGCCCAGTGATTCCTGTACCGATTCTCTTGCTGCGAACAAAAGCAAATGTACCCCTTCATCCCAGTCTTTTTACTTTTCAACGCAGTATGTCTTAATCATTGTTTTGAGGGTAGAATGAAATCTTTCTAAAGCCCCTTGTGATTCCAGATCGTACGCAGATGACATAATTTGTTTAGCTCCCAGTTCATAAACTACCTGCTGGAATAATCCAGATGTAAAATTACTTCCTTGATCAGACTGGATTTCTTTAGGCAAACCAAATAAAGTAAAAAAAAACTTCATGAGAGCGTTTGATACAGTTTTAGCTTTGATATTTCTGAGAGGTACCGCTTCCGGGAATCTGGGTGCTGTACACATGATAGTCAGCAAATTCTGATGGCCAGCTTTAGTCTTTGACAACGGACCAACACAATCCACTATAACTTTAGAAAAAGGTTCACCGAATTCAGGTATAGGCCGGAGTGGGGCCACTGGGGTGACCTGAATGGGTTTACCCACAACTTGACAAGTATGACAAGTCCTGCAAAAGGTCACAGCATCCTTCCTCAAATTAGGCCAGAAAAATTCTTTCATAATCCTGTTTACAACTTTATTCACACCAAAATGGCCACCTAAGGGTATACTGTGGGCCAAAGTTAAAATCTCGTTCCTATAAACTTTAGGAACTACAACTTGGTGAATAATCGCCCATTCCTCACTTGCAGGAATATCAGGTGGTCTCCACTTCCTCATTAACACTCCATCCTTGCTATAATACCCTACTGGCACTTTCTTAATATCATCTGAGAGAGCTTGTTCTTTTAATGCTTCAATCTCAGGGTCTGGGTTTTGTTCTGCTATAAATCCTTCCTAGACAGTGACAAATCTTTCTCGTCAGATTTACTACCTGAATCCTGTTGAATCAATGAAGGCAGAAAAGTCCCTGACAAGTCATCGCACCCTGAATCCCGATTTTGGCTATCATGGGTAGCAGAATCATGCTGCCAGAACTATCTGACTTCTTAGCCATACTTGGAGTTACTGCACAGGAAGGATAAATGTTAAAATCCATCTGTGGTCATCAGTTGTTGTCAGCTGCATTGCTGGAACAACTTTACCATCTGCTTGGTCATTTCCTAACAACAAAGAAACACCATCAACTGGTAAACTGGGCCAGCGTCCTATTTTAACAGGTCCTGTCACTAACTCCGACTGCAAAATTACTTTGTGCAGAGGTACAGAAACAATGTCACTCCCAATGCCTTTAATAAGATTTACATCACCAGTGTCAGTCTCATCATTAAACTTAAGAACACTGTCTAATATAAGTGACTGAGAGCCCCAGTATCTCGAATTTTCACTGGTATCGGGGTTGACTCTTCCTTTACTGATACAAACCCATCTGACATAAAATGATCAAATCCAAACTTGGTCAGACTCCTTAGTCCTTGATTGAGCCTCATTAGAATGTTCAGAACCCTGTGGGTTTATAAGTGTTTCCACCTGCTGAATACAAGCATTTGGGACTGCCTCCTTTTTCTTCTTCAGGATGGAAGAATTAGCCATAACATGACCAGCTTTCCTACAATAGTAACAAGTAACACCAGCATATTTCTCCTTCACTTGCTTCCCTTCATCCTTACTTTTATCACTAGCCCCAGATTTAATTTCTGGTTTACCCTGGTTATCCCTGCTACTCTTTTGGAAGCTCTTACTTGGGGTAAACTTAACCTTGTGGGTTAAAGCAGACTCATCTGCTAATCTAGCAGACTCCTGCAAAGTGGCAGCATTCTTTTCATCTTTAGGTCTTCATGTCATCGGGGCGCACCTTTTAAATTCTTCAATTAAAACCAACTCTTTCAAGCGGTTGAAATCACCATTCACATTTTTAGATGTTCACCATCTTTCAAAACACACAAACTTCTAATAAGCAAATTCCACATAAGCCTGGCTCACAGATTTCCTCAAATTTCTAAACCTTTGCCTATAGGCTTCTGGAACCAATTCATAGGCTTTGAGTACAGCCTGTTTCACAATGTCATAATCAGTTGCCTCTTCAACTGTCAGAGCAGAATAAGCCTGCTGGACCTTACCCTTAAATACACTCTGTAACACGAGAGACCAGCTTCCTTCCAGATCCTCCGTCGAGCCATTCCAAATCCACACACGAATTACCACCAAAGTGATCTGTCACAGGGATGTCGTCTATAAGTGATTACCACATAACATACCCAGGCAAGGGTTAACTTCGAGTGGTCCCACAGGACATTCCTAAATCCACTCCTATGGATTACACAAAGTGACAAATTCAAAGTAGCAGCCACAAATTCAATGTGCACTGCATCGATAATCAACCCACCCTTGTGGGTATAGCGGAGTTCCAAATCCCCAGCTTCGACAAGCTGGAGCTGCTACCTTTTCCAGGGTCGCTCCTCTCTCTCTCTCTCTTCTGACTCCTGATTGTGACTGTCTGTGTCCTTGTTTTAAAGGTAAAGAAGCTGCGAATCAGTCAGTGAACAACATCATAGTCCTGCCTCACTGAAGCTCTCTTTTAAAGTGACAGTCCACAGTAAACGAAACCTGCGGATTCATAACACTTGTAACAATCCAGGGATTATTACCTGTTTGGTTCTGCATTTTAATTTATTCCTTCACTGCTCAACTTTCTTCAGCAGAGCTTCTTGTTCTTCCTATGTCCTTGGTACCCACATAGACAGCGACAAATAGATTTTTCGCCTCCCACTCCAATTTCCTCTGCGGATCAGATGAGATGTCCCGAACCTGGTATCAGTTGAACAAACACGAGGAAATCTGCAGATGCTGGAAATTCAAACAACACACACAAAATGCTGGTGGAACACAGCAGGCCAGGCAGCATCTATAAGGAGAAGCACTGTTGACGTTTCGGGCCGAGACCCTCCTGACGAAGGGTCTCGGCCCGAAACGTCAACAGTGCTTCTCCTTATAGATGCTGCCTGGCCTGCTGTGTTCCACCAGCATTTTGTGTGTGTTATCAGTTGGACAAAACAACCTTCGGGACTCTCGATCCTTGTAACACTGGATTATCAATTCCCCTGACTACAGTATCTCCAATTACAAGTATATTTCTCTCTCTTCTCTCCTCCCCTCTTGAATGGCTCCTTGAACTATGGTACTATGGTTCGGTTGCTCATCCTTCCTACAGATCTACTCTCATTCTCTCAGGGAGCAACAATCTCAGACCTGAATTCTGGCTGCTCCAGCACTACCTCCTGGGTCCCTTACCTGCTTCTCTCACAGTCACACCCACTTGTCCCGAACACAGACCAAATGTGGAGTAGTAACTGCAGCCTGAAACGGAGAATCCGGGGAACTCTCCCCCTTCCTGATGTGTCACAGTGTTTGAAGCTCAGGTTCCAGCTCATCATCTTTGACCCTGAGTTCCTCGAGCAGCCAACATTTCCTGCAGGTGTGGTCTCCAGGAACCACAATGGGGTCCGCCAGCTCCCATTCATGCAGCTACAGCACATCACCTCATCCCGCATCCCTATTTTAATTTGTTGTCATTTGGTACCTTTTTAGTTATATAAAGCTAATATTATATAATGAAAAAAATCTGTCTGTTGTTACCTGCTATCCATCCATGCTCCTTTGCCAAAGTCTCTCACGCTAAAGCCTCAGATCTTAGACTCCTCCACTGGCAACACAAAACTCCCTCTTCCTCCGCTCACCAGAGTCTCAAAGTTCCCACTCTTAACACTAACCAATTCACACAATGGCTGCTCCACTTAAACCTAACTTTTTTTCATTGACCTTCACCCATTTTGTAATAAACCACAATATCTGAAGCCTGCCTAAAACATAATGTGACTATATTGAACCAGACTGCAAAGGAGAAACTGTTATTAGAATTAATATAGAATTACCATATGTAACAAATATAAAGTTGTTGCTCCTTTCCTCCCAATGATCCAATGCAATGCCTGATGTGGTGGTAAGACAAGCATCAGAACCAGATTTGCAGACATGAATACAATTTGTGGCCGATAGTCTCACACCTATTTATCGCTGGTAATCGCATACTGACTCCTCCCTCTAGGGAGTCTCAGGAGTTGCTGTTCAAGCTCCACTTTGATGTATGTAACAATACCAATGGAGAGAAATATATTTGCTAATTTCTGCGAAGCAAGGAATCGTATATAGTAGCCAATGATCAGATAGAAAGTTTTGTTCAGAATTAAATATTGGCTCAGATGCAGAAAATTTTCCAATAAAGCAATAGGGGCAATACTTGCATTGTTACTTCCATTACTGGAATATGAAACCATGGTCAATCTTTAAATCACAAATTATGTAGTTTATTTGTAAGATACAATGCTTTTGTTCATGTGTAGCCTATCATACACTGTTGTCATTTGTAACTAATTCCGTATTTTCTCTTTTTAGAGCATATTGTCTAAAATACTATAACAGCAGGAAGGCTCTACTGTGCCAAGTGATGTTATCCCATATGTGTTAAACCAGACTGCAGTGAATGAATGTATTGTCAAACAGTGCAGTTAAAAGGATGGAAGGATCAAACATTGTAAAGCAACATCAACTATCCCACAATGCCAAGAAGATACCAATAGATTGACGTTCTCAACCATTGAATCCTTGATGTATCTTTCTCCAGTGGGGGGTGGGGGGGTGGGGAGGGATGTGGGTTGGGAAAGGAAGGACAATGGGTAGATAAGGTTTCTAGTTTAATTAAACAGCAAGGTGCCTGTATCATCACCAAATTCAAGAAACTTAAAGTCATCAGTTGTCTTAATGTTGCTGTGCAGATAATCTTATGGAGTGGGATCCAGGGAATCTTGCAAGGGAATGTGAGGGGGTTGCAGAACCATACTAACCTGCAGTCTGCTATTAAATGATTTAAAAAAAAGCTTTGTGAATGAGCATAGTCTAATTTGTTAGAGTTGGTAATGATATACATTTTGGAACAAGGACTGCTGATTGCCTTGCTTTTTTTTAAGTGGTTGAGCTCACTGGTTATTTTATACAGTAAAAGGGTGATGATACCCATGGCCCTTCCAAAGGAAGCACTATGGGAGATTAACTGTCTGACTCACAAAGTGCAAGTATTCCCTTTATCACACGTGACAGTGTTTGTTTATTGACTTTTAAAGTTAATTTTTTAAAAGTTTGTTTTTAAAAAAGGCAAAGGAGGCCAATTGGCATTGTTATGGAGACATTCCCAATATGTCAACTTTGGAGCCAGGAGGAACTATTCTTTCTGAAATTATTCATGTATCCAAGTGTGAAAATAATCATTGAAAATTAATGGTGCCAGATATGTCTGGGTGGTTTGATACCCACTGGGAACTGATCCACAACTCTTAAGCTTTCTTTCAATGTGTAATGTATTGTACATGTAATGCAATGACAATTTTTAGGAATAAAAAGCTGCAGGAAGCAATCTAGCAATGGGTCCTTGTAATTACCATTTTCCTGAACTTGGTGGAATTGCTGGATTAAAAAGTGAAACAGAACAAAAAGCATCATTTATTGGTTTGTAATGTCTAGAATTTCCCCCCTCAAAGGGCTGCAGTTGCTGAGGGCCAATCATATCTGAAACAATTGATTTTAAAAAAATAAGCAATTAGGAAGTATAGGGAAATAAATGGAGTTGGCTGTGATTTGGTTGAATGATTCATGCAGTCAAGTTCAAATTCAATTGTCATTCAACAAAATGTGAATACTCATGACTACAACCAAATGAAACAGTGTTACTCCAGGGCTAAAGTGTAAAGCACAGTACAATTAAATCTCACAAAAACGTAACAGTCCAGCTCCCTGGACCTATAAATGTTGCAGCAGTCTGTAGTTGAACACAGTGCAGCTTGTCTTCTGTTGAGCAAACACTGGAGTGCAGCCCCAATGCCACCAGCCTGGACACTGTAGTTTGAGGCCTAGTCCTTGCTACAACCAAGGTTACGCAGCTCCCCCACCATTTGCCAGTAAACCAGACTTGTGGCATTCCACGTTACCGATGTCCAGCAGGGTCTTGCAATCACAAGAAAAGCAACTAAGGCAATTGCTCACTGTTAGATTGCACACCAACAGCCTCTATGTAGCAGCAGCAGTATGGTCTGCACCGTCCAGCTGATGGGATAGACCTGTAGTACTTTTAAGTCCTTAATGTCCGGCAAGGTCTTCAATTATTAAAAATACTTCAAAAACACCAACAGCACCTCTAGTTGGCTCCGTGGAGTTGCTGCATATGAACACACCATCTTACCAGAAGTATGATATCAGGGCTCAATAGTTTGCTCCTGTTAGACACAGAATCACATAGCACTAATACCCATTATTTCCATGAAACCATTAGGTGCCCATTACACTCATCTCATTTGTTCCATAGTTTTTTATGCTTTGGCAATTCAAATGCTTGTCTAGATATGAGATATGAGTTCCTGCTTCCAAAACCCACTCACATTGTTTTTATATTATACTGGTGTCTAGTGACGGGTGAATTTGAGGATGGAATTGGGTTGGGCTATGTAATCCTAATTGTTAAACTGGTACCACTTCATGCCAGGCTCAAAGAACTAGATAACTGCTGAGCAAATGGAGCTGTATCAAGGATGAAGTGGGAAACAAAATTGGCGCAATATGGCTCGCAGAATGGAGCAGAAATATCTACTACCACACTTATTTGCTGGTGAATAGTTATTGCCAATATTAGTGTACAAATAGAGGGAGAAAACTGTTTATTCAACATGAGCTTAGTTGAACAAAAATGAACATCCTTTACGACAAGCCTTTCAATCCTGGAATCATTTTTGTTAACTTCCTTTGAACCCAATCAATGTCAGCACATCCTTTATTAGATAAATGGCTTAAAACTACTCACAGTACTCCCAAGTGAGCCCTCACCAGTGCTTTATAAAGACACTCAGGAACACTAATCAGCAGCAGCCAACCAAAAAAGGCTTCCTTTATTCTCACTCTTTGTCTCTTGCCAATCAACCAATGCTCTAACCGTATTAGTATCTTTCCTGTAATACCATGGGCTTTTAACTTGTTGAGCAGCCTCATGTGTAACACCTTGTCAAAGGCCTTCTGAAAATCCAAGTACATAACATCTACTGACTGTCCTTTGGTTATCGCACTTATTATTTCTTCAAAGAATTCCAACAGATTTGTCAGGCAAAATTTTCCCTTAAGGAAACCATGCTGACTATGACCTATTTTATCATGTGCCTCCAAGTAACCTAAAACCACATCCTTTGAATACACTAAGTGAATAGGAATTTGGCAAGCTTTGTTGGGCTGAGTGGCCTGTTCTGGTCCAAAACCTTCTAATGCTCTACTGCTTTTGACATTTGACTCCAACATCTTCCTAAGCACTGAGATCATACTAACTGGCCTATAATTTCCTTTCATCTGTCTCTCTTCCTTCCTAAAGAATGGAATGATATTTGCAATTTTTCATTCCTCTGGAATCATTCCAGAATCAATTGATTCTTGAAAGATCATTACTAATACCTCTACAATCTCTTCAGCTACCTCTTTCAGAACGCTGGGGGGTAAACCATTTGGTCCAGATGACTTGTCTACCTTCAGACCATTCAGTTTCCAAGCATATTCTCCCTAGTAATGGCTACTTCACACACTTCTGCCCCCTGACACTGTCAAATTCCAGCATACTGCCAGTGTCTTCCACAGTGAAGACTGATGCAAATTACTTATTCAGTTCATCTGCCATTTCCTTGTCCCCCATTATCACCTCTTCAGCGTCATTTTCCAATGGTCCAATATCTATTCTCACCTCTCTTTTACACTTTATATATCTGAAGAAATGTTTGGTATCCTCTTTAACATTACTGGCTAGCTTAACTTTGTATTCCATCTTTACCTTCTTAATGACTGTTCTTAGTTGCCTTCTATTTTGAAAAGTTTCCAAATCCTCTAACTTCCCACAAATTTTTCTCTATTATAAGCTCTCTCTTTGGCTTTTATGTTGGCTTTGACTTGTCAGGCACATTTGTGTCATCCTGCCTTTAGAATACTTCTTCCTCTTTGGTATGTAAGTATCCTGCGTCTTCTGAGTTGTTCTCAGAAATCCTAGTCATTGCTGCTCTGCCATCATCCCTGCCAGTGTTCTTTCCCAATCAATTCTGGCCAACTCCTTTCTCATGCCTCTGTATCTCACTTTACTCCACTGTAGTACTGATACATCTGACTTCAGCTTCTCCTCAAACTGGAAGGGGAATTCTTCCATATTATGATCACTTGTCCCTTAGGGTTGCTTTACCTTAGGTTCAGTGCACAACACCCAAAACAGAACAGCTGATCCCCAGTGGGCTCAACCACGAGCTGCTCAGCTAGGACAGTAGGGATGCCAGGCAGGGTAGTGAAATGCTCCTATTGTGGGATGTGAGAAAGCAGGGAGATCTCCAGTGCCCCTAATGACTACATTGACAAGAAGTGCATCCAGCTGCAGCTTCTAACAAACTGCGTTGAGGAGTTGGAGCTGGAACTGGATGAACTCCAGATCATTCAGGAGGCTGAGGAGGTGATAGATAGGACACACAGAGAAGTCGTTACACTCAAAGAACAGAGCACAGGAAACTGGGTGACAAGTCAGGAAGGGGAAAGGTGTTAAGGAGCCAGTGGAGAATACCCCTGTGGCCAGTCCCCTGAACAACAGGTATGTCACTTTGGATACTGCTGGTTGGTGGGTGGAATGACCTAACAAGGGAATGTCACAGTGGTCAGGTCTCTGGTACCGAGTTTGCCTCTGTGACTCAGAAGGGAAGAGGCGGGGGGAAGAAGAGGCATGCTCTGATGATAAGTGATTCATTAGTAGGGGAAAAAACAGGAGGTTCTGTGGGTGAGAACAAGATTACCAGATGGTATGTTACCTCTTGGGTGCCAGGGAAAAAAGGAATCTATAGGCTAGTTAGTCTGATCTCAGTGGTTGGGAAGCTATTGGAGACATTATTAAGACCATAAGATATAGGAGCAGAAGTAGGCCATTCAGCCCATCGAGTCTGCTCTGCCAGTCATGGGCTGATGCAATTCTTCCAATCATCTCCACTCCCCTGCCTTCACCCCATACCCTTTGATGCCCTGGCTAATCAAGAACCATCTATCTCTGCCTCCATAGCCACTCGTGGCAACAAATTCCACAGATTTCCCACCCTCTGACTAAAGTAATTTCTCTGAATCTCTATTCTAAATAGGACGTCCTTCAATCCTGAAGTTGTGCCCTCTTCTCCTAGAGTCCCCTACCATGGGAAATAACTTTGCCTTATCCAATCTGTTCAGGCCTTTTAACATTTGAAATGTTTCTATGAGATCCCCCCCTCGTTCTCCTGAACTCCAAGGAATACAGCCCAAGACTTGCCAGATGTTCTTCATACAGTAACCCTTTCACTCCTGGAATCATTCTCCTGACTCTTCGCTGAAACCTCTCCAATGTCAGTATATACTTTCTAAAGAGTCGAAAACTGCACACAATACTCCAAGTGTGGTCTCATGAGTGCTTCATAGAGTCCGAACATCACATCCCTGCTCTTATATTCTATACCTCTAGAAATGAATGCCTACATTGCATTTGCCTTCTTCACCACTTACTCAGCCTGGAGGTTAACCTTTAGGGTATCCTGCACAAGGACTTCCAAGTCCTTTTCCATCTCTGCAGTTTGAATTATCTCCCCATTTAAATAATAGTCTGCCTTATATTTCTTCCACCAAAATGCATGACCAAACACTTTCCAACATTATATTTCATTTGCCACTTCTTTGCCCATACCCCTTAACCAGCTATGTCTCTCTGTTTCCTCAACTACTTGTTCTTCCACCTACCTTTGTATCATCGGCAAATTTAGCCATAAGTGCATTAATCCCATAGCCCAAATCATTGACGTACATCGTAAAAAGCAGCAGTCCCAAAATTGACCCCTGTGGAACTCCACTAGTAACCGGCAGCCAGCCAGAATAGGATCCCTTTAGCCCCACTCTCGTTTTCTGCCAATCAGCCAATGCTCCACCCATGCTAGTAACTCCCCTGTAATTTCATGGGCTTCTATCTTGCTAAGCAGCCTCATGTGCAGCACCTTGTCAAAGGCCTTCTGAAAATCCAAGTACAGCACATCTACTGCATCTCTTTTGTCTACCCTGGTTGTAATTTCCTCAAAAAATTGCAGTAGGTTAGTCAGGCAGGATTTTCTTTTCAGGAAACCATGCTGGCTTTGGCTTATCTTGTTATGTGCCTCCAGGTACTCTGTAATCTCATCCATAACAATCGATTCCAACAACTTCCCAACCACTGATGTCAGGTTAACAGGTCTAGAGTTTCTGTTCTGTTGCCTCTCACCCTTCTTAAATAGTGGAGTAACATTTGCAATTTTCCAGTCATCTGGTACAATGCCAGAATCTATCGACTCTTGAAAGATCATCGTTAATGCCTCCGCAATCTCTCCGGCTACTTCCTTCAGAACCCGAGGGTGTATTCCATCAGGTCCAGATTTATCCACCCAAGGATAAGGTCTCAAGGTATTCAGCATGGCTTCCTCAAGGGAAATTCTTGCCTGACAAGTCTGTTGGTATTTTTTGAACAAATAACAAGCAGGATAAACAAGGGAGAATCATTAGATGTTGTGTATGTAGATTTTCAGAAGGCCTTTGACAAGGTGCCACACATGAGGCTGCTTAACAAGCTACGAGCCCGTGGTATTCCAGGAAAGATTCTAGCATGGATGTAGCAGTGGCTGACTGGCAGGAGATGGAATGGGATTAAAGGGAACCTTTTCTGACTGGTTGCTGATGATCCACAGGGGCCTGTGATGGGACTGGTTCTTTTTACATTCAATGATTTGGATGACAGGGTTGATGGCTTTGTTGCAAAATTTACAGATGATATGAAGATAGAGGGGCAGGTAGTTTTGAGGAAGTAGACAGGCTACATTAGGACTCAGATTAGGATAATGGGCCAAGAAATGGCCGATGGAATAGTGTCAGGAAGTGTATGGTCATGCACTTTAGTGGAAGAAATGTAAGAGCATACAATTTTCTAAATGGAGAGAAAATATAAAAAGACTGAGGTGCCAAGGGACTTGGGAATCCTTGTGCAGGAATCCCTAAAGGTTAATTTGCAGATTGAGTCTATGGTAAGGAAGGCAAATGCAATGTTAGTATTCATTTCCTGAGAACTAGAATATAAAAGCAAGGATGTAATGTTGTATGTTTATAAAGCACTCGTAGGGCCTCACATAGGAATATTGTGAGCAGGTTTGGGCTCGTTATATTAGAAATGTGCTGAAACTGAGAGAATTCAAAAGAGATTCATGAAATTGATTCCAGGATTGAATGGCTTGTCACATGAAGCACGTCTGACAGCTCTGGCCCAGTATTCATTAGAATTCAGAAGAATGAGGGGTAACTTCATTGAAACCTATCAGATGGTGAAAGGCTTTGATAGAGTGGATGTGGAGAGGGTGTTTCCCGTGGTGGGAGAGCCTAAGGCCAGGGGACACAGCCTTGGAATAGAAGGCTTTCAGAACAGAGATGATGAGGAATTTCTTTAGCTAGAGAGTAGTAGATTTGTGGAATTCTTTGCCACAGGCAGCTGTGGAGGCCCAGTCTTTATGTATACTTAAGGCAGAGGTTGACAGATTGTTGATTGATCAGGGCATGAAGAGATACGGGGAGAAGGTAGGAGATTGGGGTTGAGAGGTGATGAAAAGGTGGGGCAGACTCAATGGGCCAAATTCTGCTCCTATATCTTATGGTCTTTTAGTATCCTAAACGGTATACTTCTTATTGAGGTTGTAACCATCTTCTGTGTGAGGAGTGGCACACCATACAGTCTTTCGTTCCGCACCTTGTAAGGCATGAAAATGCCCCACCCTGGCCTCTCAGGCCTGAGTCGATGTCATCATCAACCACTTTCCCTTTGCATTTCTGACACTGCTGATGAATCTTAGGTTAAAACCTTGTTGAGCTACAATTATTTAGAATTCCCTCAGTACAGTCAAATTCCTAGTTCAGTAGTTTGGAGAGAATGGATGCTTTGAGAATATTTTCCTTGCCTGCTGGGTCTGTACCATGAAGGAAAGAAATCTGACTCTTCTGGAAAAAAACGATTGTACAAGTACATACAAACAATTTAGTGTGAAAAAAGACAAATACATTGTATTCTTCCATGTGGGTTATTTTAATTATATAAAAGTACTGTATATTGCACAGAATGCAGCTCAGAATGGCTTTTTCACTGTGCAGCATTATAGGAGAAGCTAAGCTTCGAAACAGACAAGTGCTTTTAATTCTACAAAAGTGAATTTGCTGCCTCCCGACTTTCGACCTTAAAAAATTATAAATATTTTTTTTATGTACAGACTCTTTAACCTATGAAAATATGATTTTTATTTTACCAAATCATTATTTTAATATGAAATTAAAAGGGCAGTGCTGCTTCTTGAGGGCCATGTACACAACAGAGTCACAGTGCTTTCAGGGAAGAAGTGGGGCCTTGCTTAAAAGTAGCACCATATTAAGTTGTGGTGACTGTGGTGCCGCTGCCCAGTTTCATGATCATCTGCTGGCAGTCATGAAGAGTCCTTTTGTCACCAATCTTTTCCAGTGTGTGGGCTGCCTCAGCCAGCATACCGACTCGCTGGCCTGGTGCAGACAAGAAGCTCGGTGGAAGATAGCGGCATGCAAGTAGGAGGGCTTCAGCATGCTCCCGTTGTCCAGGGTGTGTCTCAGTCTCGCCTTACAACGAACAAAAAATAAAGAAGTAAGCTGGTGGTCAGAGGAGAATGAAAATCAATGTAATCAACTGGCCAATTACTCAAATCTCCTTTGATGAGCTCTCAGTGTGGCAGAAAGCCACAGTAGGTATCAGCTTCCATTTCTACTGTACACGGAACCTCCAAACATCTGATATAATCACTTCAGTGCATCTGGGCCAGGAAGCGCAGAAAATGCTCCCACCCATGCTTCCCATTAACCATTAACTGTCTGGTGTGATCATGTTACCTACTACAGTTCCGCAACATTCAGCAGATTTCCGTGTTTAAAACAGCTATTTCAGTGAAGTGCAGTAGGACTACAAACTCTTTTTAGTAAAGTCAGGGCACACAGCACCGAGTATCCATCAGAAAGCAAACAGCTAAAACCAGAGCTTCAAATACCCAAAGGTCCACATACCTAAAAGACGGAAAAACCTAAAGCTCACTCCATTATACTTTTCTAATAAGAAAATATTGAAAATCATAATATATCCATTTAAAAAGGTTTAAGTCAGGTAGTTTCAAAGCAGATTCAAAGACTATTGCAAAAGATCTGTTTCAGAAAGGTAGTGACTCACCACCTTTGGGAATCGGATTTGTGACCCGCCTCCTGAGACTGCGATCTAATAGTTGGTGAGTACGGGTTGGACTGGCTCCTGCCATTAACCTGGCTGTTGCCTCATGCAGGAACACCTAAAAAAACATAAACTACGACATTAAATACATGTTATCCACCTCATCCTGCTTCCTTCTTTAGGAACTGTTACAATGCTGAGGTTACAACTTGGTACACGAGCTGTGATTGCCACATTTCACTCTTGCCCTGTCACCAGGAAATTCAGCTTTGCTCTGAAGCCATAACCCACGATAATCATTTTCAGCTAAGACTTTAAATTGCGTCCTCCCTCATGAGAGCCAATAAGCCTTGTTAAGCCACTGAGTTCCTCCTGGTTTCTTGGACAATATTCATCCCTCAATCAGTATCATGGTGACAGATTTTTTGATGTATGGCACATTACTGTGTCCTAACATGTCCGCCACATTACAGCGGCGGTAATGATATGGAATCATTTCATTGGCTGCACAGTGTTCAGAACATCAGGGCACTGCAAGATGTCTTTCGTTACACACCAGCCTTGTGTCAAGTCATTAAGTTACTCCTGGTAGTGCTCTGAATCTCATCTATAGACACAATTTCATCCACTAGATCCAAAACATAGAACATAGAATAGTACAGCACAGTACAGGCCCTTCGGCCCACAATGTTGTGCCGACCATTAAACCCTGCCTCCTATATATCCCCCCACCTTAAATTCCTCCATATACCTGTCTAGTAGTCTCTTAAATTTCACTAGTGTATCTGCCTCCACCACTGACTCAAGCAGTGCATTCCACGCACCAACCACTCTCTGAGTAAAAAACCTTCCTCTAATATCCCCCTTGAACTTTCCTCCCCTTACCTTAAAGCCATGTCCTCTTGTATTGAGCGTGGTGCCCTGGGGAAGAGGCGCTGGCTGTCCACTCTGTCTATTCCTCTAAATATCTTGTACACCTCTATCATGTCTCCTCTCATCCTCCTCCTCTCCAAAGAGTAAAGCCCTAGCTCCCTTAATCTCTGATCATAATGCATACTCTCTAAACAAGGCAGCATCCTGGTAAATCTCCTCTGTACCGTTTCCAATGCTTCCACATCCTTCCTATAGTGAGGCGACCAGAACTTTTCACAGTACTCCAAGTGTGACCAAACCAGAGTTTTATAGAACTGCATCATTACCTTGAGACTCTTTCTTAACTACCCTCTCTACCTGTGAGGCAACTTTCAGGGATCTGTGGACATGTACCCCCAGATCCCTCTGTTCCTCCACACTCCCAAGTATCCTGCCATTTACTTTGTACTCTGCCTTGGAGTTTGTCCTTCCAAAGTGTACCACCTCACACTTCCCCGAGTTGAACTCTATCTGCCACTTCTCAGCCCACTTCTGCATCCTATCAATGTCTCTCTGCAACCTTCGACAATCCTCAACATTATCCACACCACCACCAACCTTTGTGTCGTCTGCAAACTTGCCAACTCACCCTTCTACCCCCACATCCAGGTCGTTAATAAAAATCACAAGAAGTAGAGGTCCCAGAACAGATCCTTGTGGGACACCACTAGTCACAACCCTCCAATCCGAATGTACTCCTTCCACCACAACCCTCTGCTTTCTGCAGGCAAGCCAATTCTGAATCCACCTGGCCGAACTTCCTTGGATCCCATGCCTTCTGACTTTCTGAATAAGCCTACCGTATGGAACCTTATCAAATGCCTTACTAAAATCCATGTAGATCACATCCACTGCACTACCCTCATCTATACGCTTGGTCATCTCCTCAAAGAACTCTAACAGGCTTGTCAGACACAATCCACAAAGCCATGGCCATGCTGACTGTCCCTGATCAGACCATGATTCTCTAAATGCCCATAGATCCTATCTCTAAGAATCTTTTCCAACAGCTTTCCCACCACAGACGTAAGGCTCACTGGTCTATAATTACCTGGACTATCCCTACTACCTTTTCTGAACAAGGGGACAACATTCGCCTCCCTGCAATCCTCCGGTACCATTCCTGTGGACAACGAGGACATAAAGATCCTAGCCAGAGGTTCAGCAATCTCTTCCCTTGCCTCGTGGAGCAGCCTGGGGAATATTCCATCAGGCCCCGGGGACTCATCCGTCCTAATGTATTTTAACAACTCAAACACATCCTCTCCCTTAATATCAACATGCTCCAGAACCTCAACCTCACTCATATTGTTCTTACCGTTATCAAGTTCCCTCTCAGTGGTGAATACCGAGGAGAAGTATTCACTTAGGACCTCGCTCACTTCCACAGCCTCCAGGCACATCTTCCCACCTTTATCTCTAATCGGTCCTACCTTCATTCCTGTTATCCTTTTGTTCTTCACATAATTGAAGAATGCCTTGGGGTTTTCCTTTACCCTACTTGCCAAGGCCTTCTCATGCCCCCTTCTTGCTCTCCTCAGCCCCTTCTTAAGCTCCTTTCTTGCTACCCTATATTCCTCAATAGACCCATCTGATCCTTGCTTCTTAAACCTCATTTATGCTGCCTTTTTCCATCTGACTAGATTATCCACCTCACTTGTCACCATGGTTCCTTCACCCTACCATTCTTTATCTTCCTCACTGGGACAAATTTATCCCTAACATCCTGCAAGAGATGCCTAAACATTGACAACATGTCCATAGTACATTTCCCTGCTAAAACATCATCCCAATTCACACCCACAAGTTCTAGCCTTATAGCCTCATAATTTGCCCTTCCCTAATTAAAAGTTTTCCTGTCCTCTCTGATTCTATCCTTTTCCATGATAATGTTAAAGGCCAGGAAGCAGTGGTCACTGTCCCCCAGATGTTCACCCACTCAGAGATCTGTGACCAGATCATTACCTAATACTAGATCTAGTATGGCATTCCCCCTAGTCGGCCTGTCAACATACTGTGACAGGAATCCATCCTGGACGCACTTAACATATTCCACCCCATCTAAACCATTGGAAATAATCAGGTGCCAATCAATAATAGGGAAGTTAAAGTCACCTATGATAACAACCCTGCTATTTTTGCACCTTTCCAACATCTGCCTCCCAATCTGCTCCTCGGTATCTCTGCTGCCACCAGGGGGCCTACAGAATACTCCAATAGAGTAACTGCCCCCTTCCTGTTCCTGACTTCTACCCATACTGACTCAAAAGAGGATCCTGCTACATTACCCACCCTTTCTGTAGCTGTAATAGTATCCCTGACCAGTAATGCCACCCCTCCTCCCCTTCCCCCCTCTCTATCCCTTTTAAAACACTGAAATCCAGGAATATTGAGAATCCATTCCTACCCTGGTGCCAGCCAAGTCTCCGTAATGGCCACTACATCATAATTCCAAGTATGTATCCAAGCTCTCAGTTCATCTCCTTTGTTCCTGACGCTTCTTGCATTGAAGTACACGCACTTTAGCCCTTTTACCTTACTAGTTTTACACCCTTTATTCTGCTTCTTTCCTCAAAGCCTCTTTATATGTTAGATCTGCTTTACTCCATGCACTATACTTGCAGTTCTCGCATGACCTTTATCCTCCTCCACCTCACTATCTGCTCTAACACTCTGGTTCTCCTCCTCCTGCAAATCTAGTTTAAACCCCCCAGAGCAGCACTAGCAAAACAAAGTGCTGTCCAGAATAACATAACAGTGCAACACTTCAGCCCACAGTGTTGTGCTGGCCTTTACTCCAAGATCAATCTAATACTACCTCCCACATAGCCCTTCATTACCTTTCATCCATGTGCCTATCAAAGGGTCTCTTTAAACTCCCTAACGTATCTGCCTCTGTCAGTACCCTAGCAGTGCATTCCACACACTTATCACACGCTGTGTGAAAAAAAACTTTACCTCTAACTTATACATCTGCCCCAGACTTTCCTCCATTCACTTTAAAATTATGTCCTCTCATATTAGCCTGGGAAAAAGGCACTGACCATGTGGTCGCACCAGAGTTTTATGGTGCTGTAACATTACTTCACAGCTCTTGAACTCAACCCTCCAACATAACACACTATATACCTTCCTAACCATGCCATCAACTTTGAGGGATCTATTAACATGGACACCAAGATCCCGCTGTTTCTCCACACTGCTACAAATCCAGCCATTAATCCTGTATTCTGTCTTCAATATTGACCTTCTAAACAAGGGCTCCTGAACTTTGTTATGCCATGGACCCCTACCATTAACCGAGGAGTCCGTGGACCCCAGGTTGGGAACTCCTGTTCCAGAGTGAATTACTTCATACCTTTCTAAATCTGCCACTTCTCAAGCCAGAACTTCATTCTAGCAATGTCCCGTTGAAACCAATAATAACCTTCTACACTATCCACAACACTCCCAAACTTTGTGTCACCTGCAAATTTACAAACACACCCTTCCACTTCCTCATTCAAGCCATTTATAAAAATCACAAAGAGCAGGGATCCCACAACAGATCTCTATGGACCATCACCAGTCATCAGCCTCCAGGCAGGACACATTCCACCTACCACCACACGTTGCCTTCTGCAGGCAAGCCAATTTTAAATCAATGTACCAAGTTTCCCTGGATCCCATGCTTCCTGAATGAGCCTACCAAGGGGAACCTTGTTGAACACCTTACTAAAATCCATATACATCAGCATCCTCTCACAATACATAGAAACTACAGTGAGCTCCCCGGTCAGCTGAAAAAGGCCACTGGCTGCAGGACTTGTACTTGCTGAGGACAAAGAATTGGGCAGGAAAAAAAATCACTGTGGACATTACCCACCCAGCAAACTGCCTTTTCCAATAGCTCTGATCTGGTATGTGCTATAGAGCTATTAAAATAAACACTTCATGCCACCTTAACAGTTTCTTTCCCCAGGCAGTTGAATGGCCACAACTGCCTCTGTGGGTCCCACCAATGGTATAATTGTTCATCCTTTACATCTTTCTTATAATTGCAAGACACTGCTGGATAATAAAAATAGCAGGTGCTGCAGATCTCCCTCACTAGCGAGTTGCTGGATAATGGTGGAGTTGCGCAACATAATTTACCGTGCCGTTGCCTGCTGCACCAAACCAGGGAAGAAGGCATCGGAGGCAGTACTTCAGCTCTCCTTACATAGGTCAGATGCACTTCCTCCCTCCAAGCCCCTGCAGTTTCCCAGCAATCAATCAATGAAATCTCTATCGCAATATATCCATCCTCAGATAGGGAGACCACACAGACCCAAACATATTTCGTCAGGTACAGTCTCACTAGGGCTCTATTAATTGTGTTAAGATGTATTTAATCTTGTGTACAATTCTGTTATAATGAAAGCCACCATACTGTTTAACTTAATTGCTTGTTGTAGCTGAATGTTAAATGATCTCATTCCAAGGACACACTGGTTCCACTAAATTCCCACAATTTTCAATTTTTCTTCCATTAAAAAATGTTCACCATTTAATTTTTTTCCTACTTGATCCATAGATAATCATTGCCATTAAATTCTGTCTACAATTTGCTTAACATGTCTATAACTCCTTGGTTATTCTCCTCACAATCCACAGTCACCCAGGCTTAATATATTCAAATTTACTGATGTTATTATCCTCGGTCCTCAACAAAATAGTTAATATAGATTGTGAACAACAAAGATCCCAGCATCAATTCCTACATACCCTACTGCTCACAGTCTCCCAACCCAAAAATGACATTTATCTCTACTGCTTCCTGTCTGTTAACCAATTCTTAACTCACACCAATATATTACACCCAAAGCCATTGCTGTAAACTTTATTAAATAGCCTTTTGTGTTTTGATGACTTAAGTGTCTTCAGAAGATTCAAGTGCATCACATTCACTGTTTTCCGTTCATCTACTCTAAAAGTTACAGCCTGATCAATCACTAGCACATTTGTTAAACAGAATTTCACTTCCATAAATCACTGACTGTATTCTTGATGCCAATTTAAACTAAATGGCCTCCTCTTGTGCATCATCCATGTCCCTCCATATTCGTGTATCTGTCCAAAAGCCTCTTAAACTCCATGAACTGCCTCATTACACTTCTACCCATGATTAATCTATCTAGGCACTTAGATAGACTCTGCACAAAAAAAACTTCTCTTGTGAATGACACTTCCACCTTGGGCAAAAGATTCTGTCTGCCTGCCCCACTTATGCCTCTCATAATTTTAAAAACTTCCTTCGGTCTCCTCTCAGCCTCTGGTGTTCTATGGCAGGGGTCACCAACCTTTTTTGCACCGCGGACCGGTTTAATATTGACAATATTCTTGTGGACCGACTGGAGTATAGGTGATAAGTCAACTATAAGTCACTTATAAGTGGCTAATACACTCAATTTCATTTTTAAAAGGGTTTATCTAACGAATTTAATATTAAACACACAGTGCATATTTTCCTCACATGAATATAGTGTTAAGTCAATTATAAGTCACTTATAAGTCAATAGTATCATAACATTTTAAGTAACGTTTGGATATTAAACACAGCTCATATTTTCCTCGTATGGACATATAAAATCATTGCAACACACCAATATCGCTGAATTAGTGGGAGCGCTGGGCTTGTTTCCCTGCAACAAGACAGTCCTGTCGAGGGGTGATGGGAGACAGTGATACTCGAAGGGGGTTCCCTATGTCCAGTCTATTCTGCAACTTAGTTTTCGTTGCATTCATTGCAGAAAACCCCACTTCGCAGAGATGAGGTTGGAAATGGAAGCAACGTTTTCAGTGCTTTCGTGGCTATCTCAGGATATTCAGCCTTGACTTTGATCCAGAATGCCAGCAGAGATGTTATGTCAAACATACTTTTCAGCCCACTGTCATTTGCAAGCTCGAGGAGTTGATCTTCTTCCTGCGCTGACATGGATGATTCACCGGGGACATTCACAAATGGGTCACGGACCCGTCCCTTTGCACGTCTTGGGTCATTTGTGGTTGGGAAGTAACGCTCGAATTCTGTTGACAGCGAAGACAGATGATCACAGCGCACCAGCTGTGAGAAGGACGATGCAGCCTCAGTCTCTCCCAAAATCCCAGCTGATGTTGGGAACATGTCAAAAATGCTCCTGTCCACTCGGTGTCCCCACAGTTCCCGTTTGGCTTTGAAAGCAGACACTTTATCAGCTAACTTGAAGACAGTTGTCATTCTCCCTGAAGTAACAAATTGAGTTAATTGAGCAGGTTGAAGATGTCACACAGATAAGCGAGTTTTGCTATCCACTCCTCGTCACTGAAGTGTGCTGCCAGTGGTGACGTTTTTCCTGAAAGAAATCTCTGTAGCGGCTCTCTTAACTCAAAAACCATGGCCAGGGCTCTTCCCCTTGATAGCCACCTGACTTCAGTGTGTGAGAAGGTGTTTGTGCTCTGCATCCATTTCCTCGTAAAACTGCTCAAACAGATGTGAGTTAAGGGCTTTTGCTTTGTTGTGATTGATAACTTCGACGTCACTCAATTCACTGTTAAAATCAGGTGACATTTTTCGGCTAGCCAGCATTTCCCTCTGTATGACACAGTGTGTAGACTGGCATTCGGGAGCAACCTTTTTGACTCAGGTAGTGAAACCAGACAGCCGTCCAGTCATAGCTGCAGTCCCGTCTGTGCATATTCCAACACAGAATGACCAGTCCAGTTTGCCTGACATGTAGTCATTCAAAGGTTTGAATAGTTCTGCCGCAGTTGTGTTAGTTGGCAGCGGCAGTGCACATAACATATCCTTGTGCACATCGTCTTGAAATATATATCGCACATAAACCAGCAGTATTGCCTTGTTGTCGACCTGGATAGCATACCATGGTGCCTCGTTAAGCTGTTCTAACAGCTGTGCTTCGATGTCATTGATTCTCCTTGAAACTGTGGTAGCTGAAAGGGAAACCTATGCCATCATGTTAACTGCAGCTTCTCCCAACAGTTCACGGCACATGTCCTTGGCAGCAGGCAGACAATTCTTCACCAACAGTGAAAGGCTTCTTAGCCTTAGCAATACGGCTAGCCACTAAGTATGACGCTCTCAGAGCAGCAGCATTTGTGGATGTGGTGGCTCTCAGCACTTGCTTCTGTCCCGCTTGCTCACGTTTTTTCCGCTCAAAAAACTCAACAGGTTTGTCTTTTTTTGCAGTCTTGGCCTCAGCTGTCTCTGCGTTATCATCATCTTTATGTCCCCTACCACCTCTTCCAAAGAAACTCTCAAGCGACATTTGTTTTTTTACTCATTAAGTAGATAGACAATAGGTGCAGAAGTAGACCATTCGGCCCTTCGAGCCTGCACCGCCATTCTGAGATCATGGTTGATTATCTACCATCAATACCCGGTTCCTGCCTTGTCCCCATATCCCTTGATTCCCCTATCCATAAGATACCTATCTAGCTCCTTCTTGAAAGCATCCAGAGAATTGGCCTCCACTGCCTTCTGAGGCAGTGCATTCCACACCCCCACAACTCTCTGGGAGAAGAAGTTTTTCCTTAACTCTGTCCTAAATGACCTACCCCTTATTCTCAAACCATGCCCTCTGGTACTGGACTCTCCCAGCATCTGGAACATATTTCCTGCCTCTATCTTGTCCAATCCCTTAATAATCTTATATGTTGCAATCAGATCCCCTCTCAATCTCCTTAATTCCAGCGTGTACAAGCCCAGTCTCTCTTACCTCTCTGCGTAAGACAGTCCGGACATCCCAGGAATTAACCTTGTGAATCTACGCTGCACTTCCTCTACAGCCAGGATGTCCTTCCTTAACCCTGGAGACCAAAACTGTACACAATACTCCAGGTGTGGTCTCACCAGGGCCCTGTACAATTTCAAAAGGATTTCCTTGCTCTTGTACTCAATTCCCTTTGTAATAAAGGCCAACATTCCATTAGCCTTCTTCACTGCCTGCTGCACTTGCTCATTCACCTTCAGTGACTGATGAACAAGAAGATGTAGGTTAATGACCGACTGATGACCTCGTGTGCGTTCAAGTTCAACAGCGAGCGTGACAGGGAATTAGGAAAGGTGCAGCTGACTCATATCGTTTCACACCGCCAAATCATAGCGTTTTCTCGTGGCCCAGTGGTTGGGGACCACTGTTCTAGGGAGAACAACCCAAATTTGTCCAACCTCACACCTTCTAATCTAGCCAGCATCCTGGTAAAGCTCTTATGCATCCTCTCTACATCCTTTCTATAAAGGGACAGACATAAGTGTCCATGCATGCAATTGTGTGGAATAGCCATGCAGCATGGCTTCCATACTCACTCATCAACGAAGACAAGCAAGCCATATGCCTCCTTTCCCACTTTTCTCCTTGTGTAGCCACTTTCAGTGAACTATGCACCTGGATCCAAGATCCCTCTGTATCTCAACACTCTTAAGGGATCAACCATTAACCGGCAGAATGGTATAATCCCTGTAGGGCGTGGCTACGTCTTAGAAATCCACTTGAATGGGTGAATGGGATATAAACTTAATACTTCATTCAAACTTCCTTGAGGTTATATTCATCATATTTGAATGTTATTTCACAAATTACAGATGTGATGTTTTTCCTACGATGGCCCCTTCTTCTGTATGCAGTATTTATCTCCCTTCAGTATCATGGCTCAAGATTTGGAATTCAGTCAGAAGATGATATTACTCACACTCCAGATATCACTATTGAGTTAGCAATGGTTTTATTTCACTTGTGGCATTACCCAAAGTCAAATGTACCCAGTTCCACCACCTGCACTAGTGCTTCTCCCCTCACAATTTACTTACCCTACGGAGAGCAGGTCTGAAAGTCTGGGATAGTTTTCTGAGACTACTCAGGTCCTGCTGAAAGCCTCTCAGCTCAAGCGGAGATGCCTGATGCATGGCGCTCACTGCCTGACTCCCAGTGAACTGTTGCTGCCATACACTGGTCCTGGTGACAAGCAGAAGATCACACAGCAACATCTGCACAGCCTGAAAAGATAACAGATAACCTGAGATACACAGTCAATGAAGCAACAGACTTCTCACTAACCAATTACTTTAACATATTTCTTTATAACTGTTTGTTGTTTGTTATTAACATTTGTTCAGATTTTCTCTTTTAAACTTTACTCGAAACTTCACCTAGTTTATTTTAATGTAACTATTTTCAGTGTGGCTCAAATTCCACGGACATAAATAGTTATTGGTCTAAGGATCTCAGCCACAATCTTTGACGTACAGGTGATCCCCAGCGTTACGAAGTGAGTGGGAAACAGTCCAAATAGTGATTTTCTGTAAAGCAAAGTGCCAAGAACCGCAAGTCAAAAAGAAAAATTATTTATTTACATTTTTAAAATCTGATTTCAGTGAGAGTGTATTTTATTTCATATCTCAAGCCTGTGATTAGCGAATTCTGTTAGAGTAAATTTCCATTACCTGAACAGCTGTAATGCAAGCATCACCCATACAAGCTTTCCAGCTATTAACTAACAGGGGAAAGAAGGAAGTTGGGGTGACAGATTGTTTTTAAAAATATACAACACAGAGACACAAGTACAAACAAAAAGTAGGAAGAGATTAAAAAACTGTAGAAATAAGCTATTCCAAACAGTACACTCAATCACAACACTCTGTTCAGCTCTGATGTTACAGGTTTTGGAGTTTTTCCTCTCAGTTAGTGTAGATATTGGTGTCAGGGTCTGGCTCTGTATTGCACTGCAGGTGCATTGCACTTCGTGGACACATGCAATGCAACTACAATGCACCACAGCTGCAGCCACTCATCCAGTAGAGTTGGTGAAGCAAGAGAGGTACAAAATCTTTTGACTGCTGCCAAACAATTCTTTTACTGTATCCTTTAATTGCTCCATAAACTTGCAGGGGTGAAAAGGTTATTTCCCACAGTATACAAGGCGCATAACAATATCTGCAAATTCAGGAAGGTCCTACAGTGCAAATCTACACCTGTCTGGGGTTTAATTAACTAAATTAAGAAGGTCAAACTCTTCGGTCAGATTTGCATTATAGACACTAGAATGCCGATATGTAGGAGCATTTACTTCAAAGCCAGCTTTTCTCTCCCCACTTCTGATCAGCTGATGTGTACTGGAGCAATATAGACAGGAAATTCCCAGGGCCACTCCCTGGTCCACATTGGAATGGTACCGCCTGCTTCAGTGATCGTCAAATGCAATCATGGATCACACTCAATGATCATTTCTAGTTATTCACGAGTCAGACATGATGAAGATATGTTGTGATAACTGGTCTAAGATTTAAAAGCCTGGTGATGCTTATTGCCCTCCCTTATTATCTCTGGATCGTAACCATGAACAGTGTATCAAGAGAGGCAATAATTCTGTAGAATCAAAGCTTATAATAACCAATGCTTGCAGCAGACAGGGCCCAGGTCCAAGAGGGAGGGACATCTTGAGGTTTGGATGATTTTGGCCAGATTGAAAAGGCCAGGTGTTGGGAGTCAAAGGCGAAGGGTAGACTGGTTCAGCTTACTGCTCTGCAAGGTTTACACATCTCTGCACTGAATTGAGGCTCTGGCTTCCAACTAATAGGCTCCTGGACTGGCTGCAGTGATGACTGGCTTCATGGCTCTGGACTCACTTTCTTCAACTTCAGTTCTGAATGTTATTTGATTACTTTTATTGTTTGCATGATTTTTTTTCCTGCACATTGGATATTTGAATGTTATTTGAAGGTTGTGACTAGTGGTGTCCCACAAGGATTGGTTCTGGGACCTCTACTTTTCGTGAATTTTATTAATGACCTGCATGTGGGGGTAGAAGGGTGGGTTGGCAAGTCTGCAGACGACAGAAAGGTTGGTGGTGTTGTGGATAGTGTTGAGGATTGTCGAAGATTGCAGAATGGGCTGAGAAGTGGCAGATGGAGTTCAACCCAGGGAAGTGTGAAGTGATGCACTTTGAAAGGACAAACTCCAAGGCAGAGTACAAAGTAAATGGCAGGATACTTGGGAGTGTGGAGGAGCAGAGGGATCTGGGGGTACATGTCCACAGATCCCTGAAAGTTGCCTTACAGGTAGGTAGGGAAGTTAAGAAAGTTTATGGGGTGTTAGCTTTCAAAAGTCGCGGGATAGAGTTTAAGAGTCGCGAGATAATGATGCAGCTCTATAAAACTCTGGTTAGGCCACACTTGGAGTACTGTGTCCAGTTCTGGTCACCTCACTATAGGAAGGATGTGGAAGCATTGGAAAGGGTACAGAGGAGATTTACCAGGATGCTGCCTGGTTTAGAGAGTATGGATCATGATCAGAGATCACAGACTGACCACAACAAGTCAGAGTTGGTAAGCACACCTCCACCACCCTCATCTTAAAAACAGGCACCCTGCAGGTTTTTGTTGCAGGGTACCACAAAAACCACAGTGGTTGACCTGATCTCGGACAAGGATGAAACAGCCTACAGTCTCGAGGTGGATCATCTGACGGAATGGTGTAAGGACAACGACCTGGTCCTTAACACTTCTAAAACAAAGAGATGAGGGCAGAGTACACAGCCCCCTCCATATACATGGGAAGGTAGTGGAAAGTGTGGAAAACCTAAAGTTCCTTGGAGTTATGTTGTCAAAACAGCTGACATGGACCACCAACACCTCGCTGCTTGCAAAAAAGGCACAACAAAGACGCTTCTTCCTCAGAAAGCTGAAACAGGTCAAACTCACACAAAAGCTGTTGCTTAACTTCTACAGGAGCACAATTGAAACCATCGTGACCAACAGCGCCACAGTGTGGTATGCTAGCTGCACAGCCGCTGAGCAACAAGACCTGCATCGTGTGGTGAAGGCAGCCCAGCGAATTGTCAGGATGGAGTTCCCAGGACTGGACACCATCTATTCCAGCAGACTCAGAAGGAAAGCAATCAGCATAACCAGAGACACTACACACCTGTTTGACCCGCTGCCATCCAGCAAAAGGACACTAAAAGCCAGAACAAATAGACTGAGGAGCAGCTTCTAGCCCAGAGCTGTGGCCTCCATCACTCCACTCCCACAGAACAATGACTGAAACTGTGAGCACACACAAAGACTGAAATACTTGCACTAATGGCACTTTGCACATTACTGTGATATTCTGGTGCTGCTGCAACTTATTTTCTGCTACTTATGTATTTAATATTGTTTTTTCTATTACTGTCTTGTTTTTATCAACCGCTTTGTTTGATTGCCTGAGAGGAAGCCAAACAGAGTTTCATTGTACCTATGTGTAATGACAATAAAGATCATTCAATTCAATTCAATTAAGGGAGGTAGGGCTTTACTCTTTGGAGAGAAGGAGGACGAGAGTTGACATGATAGAGGTATACAAGATATTAAGAGGAACAGACAGAGTGGACAGCCAGCACCTCTTCCCCAGGGCACCACTGCTCAATACAAGAGGACATGGCTTTAAGGTAAGGGGTGGGAAGTTCAAGGGGGATATTAGAGGAAGGTTTTTCACTCAGAGAGTGGTGCGTGCGTGGAATGCACTGCCTGAATCAGTGGTGGAGGCAGATACACTAGTGAAGTTTAAGAGACTACTAGACAAGTATATGGAGGAATTTAAGGTGGGGGGTTATATGGGAGGCAGGGTTTAAGGGTCAGCACAACATGTGGGCAGAAGGGCCTGTACTGTGCTGTACTATTCTATATATGTTCAAAATGGCATGGGATGACAGATGCCCCAGACTGAACTATGGAGTACTAGAATCCCGGGGGTTTTTAAAGGGACAAGACTTGCCAGACTCATTCATAAATTGCACAGAGCAATAATTCCTGCTTCCTCGCTGACATCTCGACCTGAGATTTGATTTCATACCACATCCTCCCCATCAATTCATTTCCCTCCTTCAATCTCTTTATGAAAAAAAAACTGGATTTTAATCAACCAGAGAAAACATATTTGAAAATTTGAAATAAAATTGGATAAATCACCAGGACCAGACAAGATGTACTCCAGGCTACTGTGGGAGGCGAGGGAGGAGATTGCTGAGCCTCTGGCGATGATCTTTGCATCATCAATGGGAACGGGAAAGGTTCTAGAGGACTGGAAGGCTGCACATGTTGTTCCCTTATTCAGGAAACTGAGTAGAGATAGCCCAGGAAATTATAGACCAGTGAGTCTTACTTCAGTGTTTGGTAAGCTGATGGAGAAGATCCTGAGAGGCAGGATTTATGAACATTTGGAGAGGCATAATATGATTACGAATAGTCAGCATGGTTTTGTGAAAGGCAGGTTGTGCCTTACAAGCCTGATTGAATTTTTTGAGGATGTGACTAAACATATTGATGAAGGTACAGCAGTACAGGTACAGTAGTGTATATGGATTTCAGCAAGGCATTTGATAAGGCACCCTATGCAAGGCTTATTGAGAAAGTAGGGAGGCATGGGATCCAAGGGGACGTTGCTTTGTGGATCCACAGAAGGCAAAAAGTGGTTGTAGACGGGTCATGTTCTGCAAGGAGGTCAGTTACCAGTGGAGTGCCTCAGGAATCTGTTCTGGAACCCCTACTCTTTGTGATTTTTATAAGTGATCTGGATGAGGAAGTGAAGGGATGGGTTAGTAAATTTGCTAAAGACACAAAGGTTGGGGGTGTTGTGGATAGTATAGAGGGCTGTCAGAGGTTACAGCTGGACATTGATAGGATGCAAAACTGGGCTGAGAAGTGGCAGATGCAGTTCAACCCAGATAAGTGTGAGCTGGTTCCTTTTGGTAGGTCAAATATGATGGCAGAATATAGTATTAATGGTAAGACTCTTGTCAGTGTGGAGGATCAGAGGGCTCTTGGGGTCCGAGTCCTTAGGACACTCAAAGCTGCTGCGCGGGTTGACTCTGTGATTAAGAAAGGCATACGGTGCATTGGTCTTCATCAATCATAGGACTGAGATTAAGAGCCAAGAGGTAATATTGCAGCTATATAGGACCCTGATCAGACCTCACTTGGAGTTCTGTGTTTAGTTCTGGTCGCCTCACTACAGGAAGGATGTGGAAACCATAGAAAGAGTGCAAAGGAGATTTACAAGGATGTTGCCTGGATTGGGGGATCATGTCTTATGAGAATAGGTTGAGTGAACTCAGCCTTTTTTCCTTGGAGCAAAGGAGGATGAAAGGTGACCTGATAGAGGTGTACAAGATGATGAGAGGCATTGATCATGTGGATAGTCAGAGGCTTTTCCCCAGGGCTGAGATGGCTAGCATGAGAGGGCACAGTTTTAGGGTGTTTGGAAGTAGGTACAGAGGAAAGATCCGGGGTAAGATTTTTTTTTTTTAAACGCAGAGTGGTGAGTGTGTGAAATGGGCTGCCAGCGATGGTGGTGGAGGTGGATACGATAGGGTCTTTTAAGAGACTCCTGGATAGGTACAGGGAGCTTAGAAAAATAGAGGCCTATGGGTAACTCTAGTTAATTTCTAATGTAAGGACATGTTTAGCACAGCTTTGTGGGCTGAAGGGCCTGTATTGTGCTGTAAGTTTTCTGTTTCTAAAGCAAGCACAGGATATTAGGGCTCAAGTATTTTATTCTGCAAGTGTTTCCTCCCCCATTAAACACTCTTTTAACACTTTCCTCTCTAAACTCATCAACACACTAAAAGCATTCACCTCTTAAAACCAAATGCAAGCTGTTTAAAGACCTGAATTGAAAGGTGATGAGCACAGGCTGCAACGCCTCGCAGTAGGGAGCAGGGAAGATTACAAGGCTGAGTCACACTCGAGCAGTCTCTGATACCACTTGGCAGCTATCCAGCCAGCAGCTTTTGCAATTTAGGAATAAAAGTACATTCCCACCCCCCCCCCCACCCCACACACACAAATAAAACATGAAAAAGAAAAATGTTAACTACTTATTCACTTTTAAGGAGGTCATTCTGAATTTTTGAGTCAAATGGCTTAATTAGAGATAGAGCTAATGAGTACATCTCATTTCTCGTAGGATATATGGGGAGCAAACATCAAGGTTTCTCCGACTTCAATGGTAACTATTCTGTTCATCATAATGGACAGCATCGGTAGTGGGATTAGAATACACTTAGCAGTTATTCCAATTTTACTGTACTCATCCATCTGACACATGTTAGCAGCCAGAGGTTCCCTTCTCTCCATACCTTATCAATACTGTTGCTGGTGGAGGATGCCATATTGAGACTGTCCCTCAGGCACCCACTGGCCTTTTCACAGTGCAAGAGGCTCATGTGGCTGCCATCCTGCTTCCCCAAAATGGCACGCACAGCTTTGAATGCGAACAGCGCTGCTCTTGGCAACTGGCTCCTGCAAGAAGTGAGCATTTAAAAATCAGGTGGGGTGGCAAAACAATCACTAATGCAAATGAACTGTTGGAAACTGCATTTCATTTACCTTTCCATCTGGTGTGAGTAGTCCACAAAAAATGTACAGATTAAATCCTCAAATGCTTAACTCTCTATCTTGAACAAGATTCAAACTCCATAACTAACCTGATGGGAACTGTTAAATGGGAAATGGGAAATTATAACACTGTTAAATGGGAAATGTTTCCAATCAAAGATCTTTCGTTCCCACTAGCTATTATTTCACCCCGTGTTTCATTTTTGCTCTAATTTTTTATGTAAAAGGACCTCAGTAGTTATTTTTCTCGAGGATACCAGGTAAATGAAGGCCAGATTCTAGTTTCCCAACATGGCTCAGATCTCTTGTGCTTTAACCTGGAACTGCCTACCATATGGGACCTTGACAAAATTCTTAGTGATTTTAATATGAGGGGTGATTGATAAGTTTGTGGCCTAAGGTAGAAGGAGTAAATTTTAGAAAACCTAGCACATTTATTTTTCAACATAGTCCCCTCCTACATTTACACACTTAGTCCAGTGGTCGTGAAGCATACGGATCTTGGACCTCCAGCAAGTGTCCACAGGAGGGGTGGTTGATAAGTTTGTGACCTAAGGTAGGAGATGAGTTATTAACTTCAAACTTTCTGCCTAATCACTCAAAGGGTTAATCTGCATGTGCATGTAATGAGAGCTGTATAACTCATCTCATAAGTGTGTAAATGTAGGAAGGAACTATGTTGAAAAATAAGTGTGCTAGGTTTCCTAAAATTGACTCCTTTTACCTTAGGCCACAAACTTATCAATCACTCTTGTATAAACCACATTTACTGCTTTGCTTTCATTAATTTTCTTTGTAATTGAAGAATCTCACTGTTCCATTTGCTTTATTATCTACCACCTAAAAAAATGCACTACAATTCACCAAGGGTTTTTTTTTGCCAGGATGTACTCTTGGGCCATCAGAAGGATAAGGGCAACAGGTGCAAGGCAATAGCAAACTACCCTTTTGTTTTGACTAGACATCCATTGCAATTCTTGGGTAAAATCTGAGAACTTCCTAGCACAGCACAAGTACCACAAAGAATGCTGATGTCCACGAAGGCTTTAAATCACCAACTTAATGGATGAACAATTAAAAGCTAAGAAACAGATGCTGCAATGGGGCTCAGAGCTCAAGTCCTCTTCTTTGTTAAATAAGACAGACTGATTTTTGGCTTGTATCTGTGCTGCAACATCCCATATTCTTCATGTCCAGAAACAATTAATAATTAATCTCAATCTTGAACATACACAGCCCTGTGAAGTAGGGAATTCTAAGGATTCTCCCCAGCTGAAAGAGGAGATCACTTGGCATTTAGCCTGCAAATGTCTGACAAAATTCTGTTCATCCAATTGGGAATACCCATCATTCTTCTAAATACAGGCTAAATACCTTTGTATTGCCAGGGGATGTGGGGGTTGGTGGTGGCTGTTCCTAGAAAATGGTTCTTTTTGAGGTTTTCTATAATAATGGCATGCAGCAAAAAGAAAATGAGAGTTAACAACAAGTGTACAGTATTATTTTTTATTTACTCCCCACCCTTCCTCCTCCACTACACTGAGAAAAAATTATTGCGTACCTCAAATATATGGGTAGTGATTTGCAAGTTATGGTGAATTTGTATAACCCAATCTGCCTGTTGTATAACCAACCTTTCCTCAGATCATCCCAGGAATTAATTTAATGGATTAATGTTGCACCCACACCAAGGCAAGTGTTAGGCAGAGGAAGTAAATGCTGGCCTTATTAAACACACCCATGTCCTGTGAATAAACAAAGCAGAAACAAGATCTTGATGTCCCTCTGCACAGTGATCAGTCATCTAGAAAACTGACCATATTCTGAACAGAAAACTTAAGGGAAATCCCCAGTAGCCTTCCCCACTGCTTCCCAAAAACCTCAGCTCAATGTGAGAAAATTAAACAATCCCAACATTAACACTTCAACTCCAGCACTAGATGAAATGTTAACATAAGATTATAAATTTACGCGCACACACATGTGCGTGGGTATGTGTATGTATGTGCCTGCTTATACACTTATTTGAGTTAGTGGCTTTGGCATCACACGTTTGCACTGATACTAGACCTTACAGTATTGGAGCCATTAATCAAAAATCAGATTAAAAGCAATAAACAATCTGCTGGAAGAACTCTGCATGTCGACAGGCACCTGTGCAAATAAAGGAACTGTCATTTTTTTTGGTTAAGAACTTCTCGTATCAACCTGAAACATTGTCAATTCCTTTCCTCCCTCAGATGCCGTTCCACCAGATTGTTGCCCCAGATTCCAGCGTCTGTAGCCTCTTGAATTCCCAATTTATCAGTGTTGCTTACCTTACAATACTCTTGGTTAAAATAACATGGTTCAATGAATATGCTACAGAAGAAGTTCTCTGGAGTGAATCTGGGCAATAGCACTTACTCAGTTGCGTGCAGAAGCTTTGGCATGCACTCCACCACAGGATACAGACGCTCTGCTGCCTCGCCATCACCATGCAACCAGTTGATGGCAACAACAATCATGGAAGCCCACCACTTTGCTACTGGATCAGTACCTATGCATAAAATAGTAAAAAGCATAAAAATCATACATATGGGAAGGTGAAAGATTTATTACAGCTTGTGCAGAATTGTGAGATCTCACAGAAGCAATGACTGCCATCCATGTTCTGACTTGACATGCATCTCCTGCTCGTCAAAGAAGACATCAGGAGTAGTGATTGTTATCACCAAGGATCAAACAGCCTCTCACACTGACAGTCAGGGATCACAGATAAAGCACAGCTTCTTGGCAAAGCCGAAGAGATCACTGGCACTGTTACAAATTAAATGTCTTAATACACGAGCAAAATCCTGCATATACTGGAAACCTAGAATAAAAACACAAAGTACTGGAAATAGGTGGCCTGTCTGGCGGGGAGAACAGAAATGGTGTAACTGGTCAAATAGTTTTTGTCAGAACTGTCCTTAGTGGATAAAAGACTGAAGGTTTAGGAGGTGAGGATATGGGTTAAGAGGTTGAACCACCCGGCAGATTGTGATGAATAAATCTGGAAATCATGAAGCCAAGCAGATGGGGCCACTTGGACCAGGACCTTTGAACAAAGAATTCACTGTCTGGTGTGAACACTCTCCACCAAAGGAATAACTACAAAAACAAAACTGGAAAGGATCAACACATTATTTTTCAGAGTAAAAGGAAGTTGTTCAGCCCACTGAGTCTATGCAATCCCATTTCCCCATTCATTTTCAGCTATCGGCACAGCAGCATAGCAGTTGGCGCCTTGCTTTACAAGTGCCAGCCGGCGATCAACAATTGGGGTTCAATTCCTGAGCTGTCTGTAAGGAGTCTGTACACTCTCCCCGTGATTGCATAGGTTTTCGGTGGGCGCTCCGGTTTCTCCCACATTCCAAAGGCGTACAGATTAGGGTCAGTGAGTTCTGGGAATGCTATGTTGGTGGCAACATTTCCAGGCTGCTAAGCACAAACTTCACTGATTTGATGCAAACATGTATTTCATTGTATGTTTCAATATACAAGTGACAAATCTTTACGTTTACTAATCTTTACGTTTATTCACGGTCACGTGTTCATGAACTACACTGAATTCTCCTGCCAACCACCTACACTAGCGGTAATTTGCAGCAGTGAATTAACCTACAGGTATGTGATGAAGATACGAGAGGGAACTTGAGTACCCAGGGGGAAAACCACACTGTCAAAGGCAGAAAATGCTAACAGCACACTTGCTGCCAGAGGTCAGGATCAAATCCTGGACACTAACGAGTGCCACGGAAGCACTATCTGCCACAACACTGTGTCACCCTATTCCACAGCCATGGAATTCACTGACACGCAGAAGAGGTCTGATCAACCAAGACCATAATGTATGTGTGTAGGGAGAGGTGTCCAAAGGTAAGTGTAAAGTTGGGGAGGAGAAATATAATCAGGAAAAAGTAAAGGGAAGAGAGATCTGGGCCTGTGTTTGAATTCAAGGATTATTGTGGTTTGTAATCTGTGAATAAATTACATCATCAAATGCAGTGAAGGATGAAGCATAACTGCAGATCACGTCAACAATGAGTACTGAGCTTGACAGCTGGGATAGAGGCCAAGAGCTTGCAGTAAATATGGTTCTCAGATGAAAAACTGTCTAGTCAGGGTTAGATCCAAATTTAAAAAGCAAATGTTTAATTAGAAATATCACTGATCTTAAACATTAACTCCATATTTCTATCCTGATTTGCAACAGTGGAATAAATGAAATCCTAATCTGAGTGATACAATAGCTAAGAAGGGCATTAAGAATAAACAGGGTCTGACCAGTGACAGTCGCCATACTCGAGCCAATAGCGAAGGTTTGTGTGGTGACGGCAGCAGAGTCGGAACAACTATTCAGCAGCTGTAAATACTCAAGAGCATCTGAGAACTCTCTGCAACAGAAAATCAGTAAAAGGAGAATAGGTATCTGTAACATTCTCCAAGATCACAATTTAATACATTTGCAAGATTGCTTAATTATTGCATAATAGACTTAATAGCTGAATTTCTATAATACAGAAAATCAGGTATTATAATAAATGAAAAATGCCAGGAATCAAAACAATGCACAGTTCCCTTCAATACTCTTTTCCTCTACTATACCCCAGACTGAGTAACAAATAAACCACATGGTACCTTATTTACAAGCTCTGAAAGCAGAACTCCCCAAGGTTTAACACCAACATACTCAACAAAAAGCCGGGTTTGAAAGGTCTGACCCTTTCCTGATACTGCTGCTGTATTCATTGATCTCACCATGATAGAAAAGTAGACCAGAGCTGGTCTTTATACCCCTACGATCAACCAAACAAGCCCAGCCTCTCACCAATACTGCACGTAAACCTCAACTGATACACCAATGCACTGAATTGTGTGGAAACAGTTCCAACAAAATTAGCAGCTCCCTCCCAAAATATGAATTCTTCACATTTGAGCCCTGTCTACACACACTGATAGATAATTTAGCTAGAACTAATGGTCATCTTTCTAAATCTAAGAAATAAGACCATTAGACCATAAGATATAGGAGCAGAATTAGGTCATTTGGCCCAATGAGTCTGCTCCGTCGTTTCATCATGGCTGATCTATTTTCCTCTCAGCCCCAATATCCTGCCTCTTATAGACAATAGGTGCAGAAGTAGACCATTCGGCCCTTCGAGCCTGCACCGCCATTTTGAGATCATGGTTGATCATCTACCATCAATACCCGGTTCCTGCCTTGTCCCCATATTCCTTGATTCCCCTATCCATAAGATACCTATCTAGCTCCTTCTTGAAAGCATCCAGAGAATTGGCCTCCACTGTTCCCATAACTGTTCACGCCCTGACCAATCAAGAACCTATCAACCTCTGCCTTAAGTATACCCAATGATTTGACCTCCACAGCCACCTGTGGCAATAAATTCTATAGGTTCACCACTCTTTGGCTAAAGAAATTCCTCCTCATCTCTGTTTTAAATGGACACCCCTCTATTCTGAGGCCACATCCCCTTGTCTGAGACAATATAGGAAACAAATTTTTCACATCCACTCTGTTGAGGCCTTTCAGCATTCGATAGGTTTCAATGAGACTCCACCCCCCCATTCTTCTGAATTATAGTGAATACGGGTCTGAGCCATCAAACGCTCTTCATATGCCTTTCAATCCCAGAATCATTTTCCTGAACCTCCTTTGAATCCTCTCCAACATCAGCCCAAAACTGCTCACAAATACTCCATGTGAGACCTCACCAGTGTCTTATAATGTCTCTTTGCACCTCAACAATTCAAGAACAGCTTCTTTCCCTCTGCCATCCAATTTCTGAATGGACATTGAACTCTTGAACATTTCCTCACTACTTTTTTTTACTTTAACAATACTTATTTAATTTCACACCCACATGGGACACACGCACGCAAATATATATTTAATGTAATTCACATTTTTTATGTTATTATGTTGTGTTGCCCTTAAGGCATTCGTTTAGTTTATTATATTTTCGCTTTAGGTAATTCGTTTGTAATCGTTTTCTAGTTAAAGTTAAGGTTGTTGATAATAAATTCGTTGTCTGTGATATATCGTGGCATGCGATGACTTCACACCTGGTTTTGCTGCGTCCTGTGGGAAAATACCGGTTTGGAGAAACGGGAAGGTGGGGGCTTGTGTGTACAGGATCAGCGTGAGAAAAGTTTTCTTTCTACGCACTAGAAACATCATAGAAGCAATGCCTTTTCACCATACGTTAATGTGGAAGAGTGAACAGTAAACGGTTAATCTTACTGGGATCGCGCCTCATTGACTTCGGTTTATACTTCGTGTTTAGTTCAGAGTTTTTACACCTGTGTGAGAACACTACAGTGAAAAGGTGGCATTACCAGGTGTTTCAAGTGCTACGATGGCATAGCGATCCAGTGTCAAATCGTTGCCATCCAGCGCCAGGAGCAGTAGGGCATCAACAAATAAGACTGCCCACGCAAGAGCTAAAGCAGAAACAGCTAAGGTGCGAGTGTCATACGCTGAACAGGTAGCAAAACTGAAAATGGAAAAGGCTGCCAGAGAAGCCGAAAACCAGTTGGAAAGGGTAAGGATAGAAGCAGAGTTAGAAGCGCTGACGCTACACTGAGAGGCAGAAGCTGCCAGGGTGGAAGCAGAGATAATAGAGAATGCTGAAGAAATGCATGTTCTGGAAGAAGTAAAATCTACTTCAGAAAGGACCAGATTGGAACGCACAAGCGACTACGTCAGATCTCAAATGGTCTTGAAGAGTCGTTCCTCCTCTCCATACTTATTTGTTAACGTCCCATTTCATGAGGAGTCAAAAAGAAGTTCAATTGCATCACATCCATCTGAGGAAGACCCTTGCAACTTCGCGACGAATTCAAGAATGAAAGGGCTGATGGCAAATACTTCTCGACACCAAACTTACCAGATTTGGTGAGAGAAGAGGCAAAGGCTGAATTCAGAACAGCAAATCCCATAACAAATGTACACCCTCAGTCATATACCCGCCAACATATTCCCCCAGCCAGCATTCCACTTGCAGTTGAACCCATGGCACAGTATTTAGCACGACGAGATCTCGTCACTCCAGGACTATACCAGTTTGACGATAAGCCTGAAAATTACCGTGCATGGTACTCCTCATTCGCCAACTCTATCCACGGAGTCCAGCTCGGAGCAATCCAAGAGTTGGATCTTATGACAAAATGGCTGGGAAAAGAATCATGTGAACAGGTGAGACACATACATTCAGTGCACGTCAACAACCCCAAGCTAGCCTTACGCAAAGCATGGGAGAGACTTCGGGAGTGCTATGCGGCCCCTGAAATTATTGAAACGGCACTATTTCGACGCCTGGAAAATTTTCCTAAGGTGTCAGCCAAAGACCACACTAAGCTAAGAGAACTCGGAGATCTACTCATGGAGATTGAAGGCGCTAAAGAAGATGGCTATTTAACTGGCCTGTCATATTTAGATACTTCATACGGAATTAGACCAATCTTGGACAAACTTCCATTTGGGCTGCAGGAAAGGTGGGTGTCTGTTGGCTCAGAGTACAAGGAAAAGAACGATGGTCGATTTCCTCCCTTTGAGTATTTCACTAGGTTTGTGTGCAAGGAGGCGAAGAATCGAAACGACCCTAGCTTCATGAGTCAAGGTAGCAGTACAATTTACACCAAGCCAGTCAAATCCGCTTTGAATAATTTTAACATCAATAAACCTGTTTCAGTGTGTAAAACTGAAGTCTCTACAACTAACAATGACCCTAGCAAGAATTGTCCATTGCACAACCCCACCCCCTCAAAAAATGCAGAACGTTTAGAAAAAAAACCCTTGAAGAGAGAATGGCCCTTCTCAAGGAGAAAAAAGTATGTTTTAAATGCTGTTCCTCTACCTCTCACCTTGCTAGAGAGTGTACGATCTCCGTGAAGTGCTCGGAATGCAACAGCACTAATCACGATGGGGCCATGCACTCCGGCCTGTTACCACAAACTGACAAAGCTCCTTCACCCTCACAAGAGGACGGCGGGGAGGGAGAGGATCACTCCAGGACAACTGTTGTCAGCTCGAGCTGCACAGAAGTTTGCGGTCAAGGTCAGTTAAGCCGTTCTTGTTCAAAGATCTGCCTAAGGTGTACCCTAAGGGAGCCAACGACAAGGTCATCAAAGCCTGTGTAATTCTGGACGACCAGAGTAATCGCTCACTAGTCAGACCAGAGTTCTTTGATTTGTTCAACATAGAGAGTAATCAGTTCCCATACTACCTTAGAACTTGCTCAGGCAGCGTAGAAAGATATGGAAGGAAGGCAGAAAGCTTCCAGCTCGAGTCGCTGGATGGTAAAGTTGTCATCTGTCTCCCTCCGCTCTTAAGAGTGCAATGAAATTTTGAATAACCGCACCGAGATCCCGACGCCAAGCGCTGTGCGACACCAGCCGCATCTCCACCACATCGCCAAGCACATCCCAGAACTGGATCCAAAAGCAGAAATACTCCTGCTACTAGGAAGAGACGTTCTCCAGGTGCACAAGGTCAGGCAGCAGGTCAATGGACCACACGACGCCCCCTTTGCCCAACGCCTGGATCTGAGCTGGGTGGTGATAGGAGAGGTGTGCCTTGGCAATGTACACAAACCGACAGTTAACACACTGAAGACCAATGTGCTAGAGAGTGGCCGCCATTCAATTTTTCAACCCTGCACAAGCTTCATGTGTATCAAGGAAGCACGACAGGGCTTTAACAAGTGTACTAAAGTAACTGACAAGACACTGGGACAGTCAGTCTTCGCTCAAACTGAGCATGATAATAAACTTGCTCCATCAGCACAAGACGCCATCTTCTTAAAAATAATGGACACCGTCTTCAGAGATGAAGCAAATAACTGGGTTGCCCCACTACCTTTCAGAGAACCATGCCAGCGCTTGCCAAACAAAGAGCAGGCAGTCAAGTGGTTCACGTCTTTGCAAAAAACCCTGAAAAGGAAACCTGAGATGCAGCAACAATACGTAGCATTCATGGAGAAGATCTTCGCTAATGTACATGCTGAAGTAGCACCGCCACTGAGGGAAGGCGAGGAGTGCTGGTACCTCCTAACGTTTGGTGTTTACCACCCACAAAAGCCCAATCAAATCAGGGTGGTTTTCGACTCCAGTGCTCAGTGCGCTGGTATCTCCCTTAATGACGTGCTCCTCACAGGCCCCGACCTCAACAATACCCTCCTCAGGGTCCTGCTGCGCTTCCGGAAGGAGAAGGTCGCAATCTTAGCGGACATCCAGCAGATGTTCCATTGCTTCTTAGTACAGGAAGACTATCGCAATTTCCTCCGTTTCTTATGGCACAAGGACAATTACATTAACAAGGAAGTCATTGAGTACCGGATGAAAGTCCATGTTTTCGGTAATAGTCCATCACCTGCCGTTGCCATCTATGGGCTGCGAAGAGCCATCAGAGCACAGGAGCACGGCGATGACACCGTTAAGTTTGTAGAAAGGCACTTTTATGTTGATGACATCTTGTTATCGCTACAGAAAGAAGGTGAAGCAATCGATCTGCTCCGACGTACACAAGCCTCACTCGCTGAGTCAAACCTCTGCTTGCACAAGTTCGCATCAAACTGTCAGGCAGTAATGGAGGCCTTTCCACACGATGACTGTGCAATCAAAGACCTAGATCTAGATGGAGAAACCATACCCACACAAAGGAGTTTGGGCCTCCTTTGGGAGATTACGACTGACTCATTCACCTTCTCCGTGCCGACCGTGATCAAGCCATTCACCCGCCGTGGAGTTCTCTCCACTGTCAACAGTGTTTTTGATCCCTTGGGTCTACTGGCGCCAGTTACGATCCAGGGAAGAGTCCTTCTCAGAGAACTTACCTCTGAGCTCTCCGACTGGGATACTCCCCTACCAGAAGACAAGCTAAACAGATGGGAGGCTTGGAGAGATTCACTTCAAGATCTAAAACAGCTTCATATCCCACGTAGGTACACTGCGGACGAATTGGCCCAGACAAACGTCATCCTTAAAGCAACTCAAAGAGCAGCTTTTGCAAGGGAGTTTTCGGCGCTCCAAGTTAATAAACCAATACCAAAGGACAGCCCTTTGAGGAAACTCAACCCAATCCTGAAGAACTATCTCATTTGCATTGGAGGCCGGTTAATACACTCTTGCCTTTCAGCTGCAGAAAAGAGCCCAGTAATCCTACCCAAAGACAGCCATGTGTCCTTAATGCTTACTCGCCATCACCATGAACAGGTAAGGCATTAGGGCCGTCACCTGACAGAAGGAGCAATCAGGGCAGCGGGACTGTGGATCTTGGGAGGCAAAACACTGATCAATTCAGTACTCCACAGATATGTAACCTGCAAGAAACTGCGAGGGAAGATGGAAGCTCAACGTATGGCGGACCTCCCACCGGAACGCCTTGAAGCCTGCCCTCCCTTTACATATGTGGGGCTCAATGTATTTGGTCCGTGGACTATCACCACTAGACGCACCAGAGGAGGACAAGCAGAGAGCAAACAGTGGGCCATCATGTTTAGCTGCATGAGTTCAAGAGCAGTACACATTTAAGTCATTGAATCTTTGGATACATCCAGCTGCATTAATGCTCTCAGGCACTTCTTTGCACTAAGAGGCCCTGCAAAACAGTTAAGGTCTGATTGCGGCACGAACTTTGTCGGAGCGTCCAAGGAGCTGGGGATGGACAAGATGGTGCAAAGGTACCTCAGTGAGCAGGGATGCAACTGGGAGTTCGACACACCACACGCCTCTCACATGGGAGGCTCATGGGAGCGGATGATTGGTATCGCCAGAAGGATCCTTGATTCAATGTTTCTGCAGCAACGCACCCGACTGACCCTTGAAGTACTGTGCACACTAATGGCAGAGGTCACAGCCATTATAAATGCATGACCACTCCTACCTGTCCCTTCTGACCCGGAAAGCCCCTTCATACTCTCGCCATTAATGCTCCTTACGCAGAAGGCAGGAGTTCCCCCTCTACCTGGGGACTTCTCAGATAAGGATTTGTACACAAAGCAATGGAGACAGGTTCAGGCTCTCGCAAATCAGTACTGGTCTCGTTGGAGACATGAACATCTACTTTTGTTGCAACACAGACAGAAGTGGACAGAACCTCGCAGGAATCTTCAATCTGCAGATTTAGTCCTGCTCAGGGACAAGCAGATCACCTGCAACAGCTGGCCAATGGCCAGAATCACTGCCACATTCCCTGGTAGGGATGGACATGTCAGGAAGGTTGAGTTGAAAACTTCTGACCAAGGTGATGTGAAAACTTACCAAAAGCCAGTTGCAGAAGTCGTTCTACTTCTACCTAAGGACTGATTTAGAGACTGAAGTTTGTATTATGTTCATAGTGACCTTACGAAGGTCAGGAGTGTGTTGCCCTTAAGGCATTCGTTTAGTTTATTATATTTTTGCTTTAGTAATTCGTTTGTAATCGTTTTCTAGTTAAGGTTGTTGATAATAAATTTGTTGTCTGTGATATATCGTGGCATGCGATGACGTCACACCCGGTTTCGCTGCGTCCTGTGGGAAAATACCGGTTTGGAGAAACGGGAAGGAGGGGGCTTGTGTGTACAGGATCAGTGCGAGAAAAGTTTCTTTCTACGCACTAGAAACATCATAGAAGCAATGCCTTTTCACCATACGTTAATGTGGAAGAGTGAACAGTAAACGGTTAATCTTACTGGGATCGCGTCTCATTGACTCCGGTTTATACTTCGTGTTTAGTTCAGAGTTTTTACACCTGTGCGAGAACACAACATATGCTGGTGATATTCAATCTGATTCTGATTATTTTTGAACCCCTCCATTTAGAAAATAGTCCATACTTTTATTTCTTCTACCAAAGTGCATGACCATACACTTCCCCACACTGTATTCCATGTGCCACTTCTTTGCTCAGTTTTCTAAGTCCTTCTGCAGCCTCTCTGCTTTCTCAGCACTACCTGCCCCTTCACCTGTCTTTATATTGTCTGCATACTTGGCCACAAATCATCAAGTCACTGATATATAACGTAAAAACAGCGGTCCTAACACCTCTGTTGAACACCCCTAGTCACGGGCAGCCAATCAGTAAAGGCTTCCTTTATTCCCACTCTGCCTCCTGCCAATAAGCCAAAGCTCTACCAATGCTAGAATCTTTCCTGTAATACCATGGTTCTTAATATATTAAGCACCCTCACATGTGGCCTCCTGCTTGTTATTTCTTCAAGGAATTCCAAAACATGTGTCAGGCAAGATTTTCACTTGGGGAAACTCTCCAGATTTCAGCCCTTTTTATCATGTGCCTTCAAGTACCCTAGAGCCACATCCTTAACAATTGACTCCAATATCTTCCCAACCAATGAGGTCAGACTAACTGGGATATAATTTTCTTTCTCTGCCTCTCTCCCTTCTTGAAGAGGGGAGTGACATCTGCAATTTTCCAGTCTTCAGGAACTATGCCAGAATCTAGTGATTCTTGAAAGATCATTACCAATGTCTCCACGAACTCTTCAGCCACTGCTTTCAGAACCCTGGGTCTAGACTATTTGGTCCAGGTAATTTATCTACCTTCAGACTTTTCAATTTCTCAAGCACCATCTCCACAGTAATGGCAACTTCACTCACTTCTGCCTCCTGACACTCTCAAACTTCCAACATACCACTACTGTCTTTCACAGTGAAGACTGTTGCAAAATTCTGATTCAGTTCATCTGCCATTTCCCTGTCCCTCATTGCTACTTCTCCAGCATCATTTTTCAACAGTCCATTTTTCTCCAGCATCATTTTCCACTCTCGCCTCTCTTTTACACTTTACCTATCTGAAGAAACTTCTGGTATCCTCTTTAATATTACTGGCTCACTTACCTTTTCCTTCTTTATGACTTTTTTTGGATGCCTTCTGTTGTTAACTTCCCACTAATTTTTGCTCCATTATATGCCCTCTCTTTGGCTTTGACTTCTTTTGTCAGGCATGGTTCTGTCATCCTGCCTTTAGAATACCTCTTCTTTGGGATGATTCTATCGTGCACCTTCTGAATTGCTCCCAGAAACTCCAGCCATTGCTGCTTTACCGTCATGCATGCTTGCTTTCACCTTCCACTCAATTTTGGTTAACATTTCTCTCATGCCTCTGGATTCCTTTTACTCCACTGTAATACTGATACATCTGACTTTAGCTTCTCCTTCTCAAATTGCAGGGTGAATTCTATCATATTATGAACACTTTTGCCCCCAAGGATTCCTTTACCTTAAGCTCTTTAATCAATTCTGGTTCATTGCACAAAACCCAATCCAGAATAGCTGACCCCTAGTGGGCTCAACCATGAGCTGCTCTAAATTGGGATCTTGGGATCCCATACCAACCTGATATTGCTATATTGAATTCCCCATGACTATCATAACATTACCCTTTTGACATGCATTTTCTATCTCCCCTTGCAATTTGTAGTCCACATCTTTGCTACTGTTTGGAGATCTGAAACAGGGTCTTTTTACCCTTGCAGTTTCTTAGCTCTACCCACAACAATTCTACACCTTAGGATCCTGTCACTTCTTTCTAAGGATTTTATTTTATTTTTTACCAACACAGCCACACTACCCTCTCTGCCTACCTGCCTGCCCTTTCAATACAGTGTGTATCCTTGAATGCTATGCTTCCAGCTATAATTTTCATTCAGCCATGACTCAGTGATGCCCACTGCATCATCCATGCCAATCTGTAACTATGCTACTAGTTCATCTACTTTGTTCGGTATACTGTGTGCATTCAAATATACCACCTTCAGTCCTGTATTCATCACTCTTTTCAATCTTGTTTCCTTTTTACATTGCAACTCATTCTGTTGACCCCACCATCAGCCTACCTTTGCTAGCAGTCTCTTACACTCTGCTTGTTTGTAAACCAACTACCCCATTCTCAGCCCTCTCACTCCGTTTCTCATCCCCCTGCCAAACCATTGACGTGTATGTTGAAAAATCTTAAAACAGACTTTCCACATACTTTCCTTTATACATCCCTTCTTCAGACAGCATGTAACAGTGTATCATCCCAACAGATACAGCATCTCTAGTGACTGTACTCACCCTCCCTCTCCAGTCACTGGCTTGCCGTTCTCCGGTTTAGCAATGCAATATAATGCCTTTTCCAGCAAGTGTTCTCGGAAAGCTTGAGTTACCTGAGCCAATGGATCAACTAGGAAGAGAAGAAGAGTCTGCATCACTGCAGCAAAACCTGGCTGGTACGTCAAGCAAATACTTACTGTTGTGAGCCAAATCTTTCAGCATCCATCCTAAACTGCCCTCACCCTCTGCCACCAGTATTTGTTTGATACTTATTTATTTTCCTGTAGATTAGAGTCAATTTGCTCGGTTAGTGCTACAGTATTAGTAGAGTCAGTGCTCAGATGGCAGTGATTTACAATTGATATTACCAACTCAGATAAAGCATCTGAACGTACTTTGTGCAAGTTTGTTGATGATACAAAGCTGGATAAGAAAGCAAGTTAGAAAAGGGGATGCAAATATATGCAGATGCATTGAATGATTAGTTAAGGTGCTATATTAAATATAATGTGGTAAAAATCCAATATTATCCAACTGTTCAGTATTCCTGATGTTTTGGCATTTGACTCATCAGGACTGTGACTGTAAGAGAATGAAAGGATCCGGGAAACAGATGGGAAAGAGGCAATACAGAGGTTCATTTAGGATATTATTGAATTACAGAATTGGCCAATGGAGCCATAAGGCTCAAAAGTCTTATACTTTAAGGGATTCCCGCCTTTTTTTATGCCATGGATACGGACCATTAACTGAGGGGTCCGTGGACCCTGTGGAGCCCTTGCTTAAAAGCTACAGCAGCTATAACCAGCTACTCAATTCTGATCAGATGGAGAGAAAATACATTCGTCCATGTGCCCACATTCTAAGGTGAGCTGATAGAAAACTGCTGTGCCCATTCAACTTTAACCAAACATGAAGCAGGATTTTCAGAAAAGGAAGAAATGGGAGAAATCCCAGAGAGTAGCAACTGAAAAAAGAAGTGCCTGGGTGCCATCGTGTTCCCTCTATTATCATGAGTACCAGTATTACACCAAACTCTCTTCTGCCAATAAATGAACTGTTACCTGGGTTTCCAGTAACACTATAAATGCTGTCTTTATGAGTGCTTTTGACAGTCCAGTCCTCATCAACAAAGAATCTATGGCCCTGAGGGTGGCACAGCCATTTCATCGCAGGCGGTATAGTTCCACTCTGTGACAGACAGATCTGTCTGGCGCTGCTCAGGAAGATTCGCTGCAAGCAAAAGGTAAATACTGAGGAAAATCAAAACCAAATCAACTAATAAAACAAGTGTTTAATAAAATGTTGTGTTACACTATCCTGAGTTAGCTCATCTTTATCAAGCAGTAGTATAGGATTCCTGTTCCTGATCACCATCCAAATAAGGCAGGCTTAGGCTGTGATATGGTTGTTTACATGAAGATCATCAGTCCCTACCCTCAACCCCACCTCAAAAGTTACCGCAGTTAGAAGTAAGTGCAATTATAAACATTTCTCTCAATGTGTTAAACATTGTCATGACCTTAAGTGCTTCCATATCAGACAAACTTGCTAGCTTCCAGCCACTTGTCATTTTAAATTATTGCGTCCTTAAGAAAATATACCCCAGTATATAATGCTTTCAGCAGGAACATTTAAAAAAAAATTATATGAGAAACTTTCATGAACCCAATATATTTCATTACATTTGTGTCCAAATATTATAAACTAAGAGAATATAAGACTAGAATCTTTCAAATATTATTTCTTTAACTAATTTGCTGGCACATGGGATTATTTACTAAAATACTTCACTGTTGAGCCACTTGTTGCAGAGTTGTCTTGTAAATTCCCAAGTTCCAAAGATTAATAGAAAAATCACATTATAGCTATCTGCATTGTGAGAAAGCTGAAATGGACAGACATCTTCAATGGTCTTTTTGCAACACTGAAATAGTTAACAAGTGATAGCAGTAGCACAAGTCTCTGTAGGGAGCACATCTGGCACTCAACAACAATCAGTGGGTTTATGGGAGAAATGACTGCTCACCTGATACAATGACATACAACAAAAGAATCAAAATAGATCTAACCATACTTATGTGCTTCTTGTGTGGAAGTATCATAAGATAGAAAAGCAAAACTATTAATCTGAATAAAACAAGAGCTTTCAAGTGCACTCTACCTCCCTCCACTGGACAGGAACAGCAAAGCACAGATAGCCACTTGAAGTGATGGAGGGATGATCCACTCTTTGAGACAACCAGAAAGCTCAATTAATCTGCTATCATTTGAATTTACTTTCCATAAATGGGAAACAAGAACTTGGGCAGTGGTGGACAGCAGGTTCTGTTAGAAGAGTTAGAACATAAGTACATAAGAAATAGGAACAGGAGTAGGCCATCTGGCCCATCGAGCCTGCCCCGCCATTCAATAAGATCATGGCTGATCTGTCCGTAAACTCAGTTCCATCTACCTGTCTTTTCCCCATAACCCTTAATTCCCCTACTATTTAAAAGTCTATCTAACTGTACCTTAAATGTATTTAGTGAAGAAACCTCAACTGCTTCCCTGGGCAGAGAATTCCAGATTCATCACTCTCTGGGAAAAACAATTTCTCCCCATCTCCGTCCTAAATCTTCTCCCCTGAATCTTGAGGCAATGTCCCCTAGTTCTAGTCTCACCTACCAATGGAAACAACTTTCCTATTTCTATCTTATCTATCCCTTTCAAAATTTTGTATGTTTCTATAAGATCTCCTCTCATTCTTCTGAATTCCAGAGAGTATAGTCCCAGGCAACTCAATCTCTCTTCATAAGTTAACCCCTTCATTTCTGGAATCAACTGGGTGAACCTCCTCTGCACTGCCTCCAAAGCCAGTATGTCCTTCCTCAAGTATGGAGACCAGAACTGCACACAGTTCTCCAGGTGCGGCCTCACCAGTACCCGTATAGTTGCAGCATGACCTCCCTGCTCTTGAATTCAATCCCTCTAGCAATGAAGACCAACATTCAATTTGCCTTCTTAATAACCTGTTGTAAGCCAACTTTTTGCAATTCATGAACAAGCACTCCCAAGTCCCTCTGCACAACAGCATGATGCAATCTTGCACCATTTAAATAATAATCTGCTCTTCTATTATTCCTTCCAAAGTGGATGATCTTGCATTTACCAACATTGTATTCCATCTGCCAGACCCTGGCCCACTCACTTAACCTACCTATATCCCTCTGCAGACTCTCCACATCCTCGGTACAATTTGCTTTTCCACTCAGTTTGGTATCATCAGCAAATTTTGCTACGCTACACTCAGTCCCCTCGTCCAAATCATCAATGTAAATGGTAAACAGCTGTGGGCCCAGCACTGACCCCTATGCACCCTACATACCATCAACTGCCAACCGGAGAAACACCCATTTATACCAATTCTCTGCCTTCTACTGGTTAACCAATCCACTATCCATGCCAATACACTTCCTCTGACTCCATGCATCCGTATCTTATTTATAAGTCTCTTGTGCGGCACCTTATCGAACGCTTTCTGGAATTCCAAGTATACGGCATCCACCTGTTCCCCTCTATCCACTGAACTCAGTATGTCCTCAAAGAACTCCAGTAAGTTTGTCAAACAGAACCTGCCCTTTCTGAATCCATGCTGCGTCTGTCTAATGGAACCACTCCTTACTAAATGTTTCTTCTTTAATGACAGCTTCAAGCATTTTCCCAACTAAATATAGAAACATTTGAGTTGTCTGCTCCTACGTCCTTAATAATAGATTCTAATAGATTAGCAATACTGAGGAAATTGAGTTAACTAATCATAGCTCTCACTGTTTAAAAGGGGGAAGTCAAGTTGGGAAAAAAAGAGAGGCAGGGAAAGAGGAATGGAATAATACAGAATTGATTAACAGATATACAGGGAGTAGAAAGAATAGAAATCACCTTTGGATGACATGGTGTAACTAGAAAGATGCTATGAAGATCAGTGCTTGGGCTTCAACTGTTTGTAATTAATGGTAGTGGTGCAGAGGAGTGAACTGAATCTGATATATCTAAATTTGTTTATAATAAGAAGCTTATGAAGAGGCAAAAAAAAAGGCTTATATATGAGACCTGGTCCAACATGTTTTTTTAAAATTTGGTGTTAAATGGCATATGGACCATCATACAAGCACAGTTAAACAGCAAAAATGGATTTTAAAAAATGAACTTCAACGAAAGGTGACAGCAGTGCAATAAATCATGGGGTATGCATCACCCCAAACCAGAACCCCATGTCAATTAGTTAACGCTCATAAAGCAAAAAATCTATAGATGCTGTATATCTGAAATAAAAAAAAGAAAAAGAAATACTGATCCACAATTCCAACAATGTGTTTTTCTTGCCTGTCCAGGTAGAACCATTGTCTCAGCTTGCTCCTGCCCCACCGAACTCATTTCTGCATACCTTGACACTGTTTTATCCCCCCTTGTTCAATCCCTTCCCACCAATGTTCATGACACTTCTCATGCTTTGAATTTTTTCAATGATTTTAAGTTCCCTGGCCCCCACTGCCTTATTTTCACCATGAATGTCCAGTCCCTATATACCTCCATCCCCAACCAGGAAGGGCTCAAAGCTCTCCACATCTTTTTGGATTCCACCTAACCAATTCCCCTCTACCACCACTCTACTCCGTCTAGCAGAATTAGTTCTTACTCTCAATAATTTCTCCTTTGGCTCCTCCCACTTCCTCCAAACCAAGGGTGTAGCCATGGGAACCCGCATGGGTCCCAGTTATGCCTGCCTTTTTGTAGGCTTTGTGGAACAGTCCATGTTCCAAGCCTATACGGGTATCCGTCCCCCCCTTTTCCTTCGCTACATCGACGACTGCATTGGCGCTGCCTCCTGCACGCATGCTGAGCTCGTTGACTTCATTAACTTTGCCTCCAACTTTTACTCTGCACTCAAATTTACCTGGTCCATTTCTGACACCTCCCTCCCCTTTCTTGATCTTTCTGTCTCCATCTCTGGAGACAGCTTATCTACTGATATCTACTATAAGCCTACAGACTCTCACAGCTACCTGGACTATTCCTCTTCCCACCCTGTCTCTTGCAAAAATGCTATCCCCTTCTCACAATTCCTCCGTCTCTGCCGCATCTGCTCTCAGGATGAGGCTTTTCATTCCAGGACAAAGGAGATGTCTTCCTTTTTTAAACAAAGGGGCTTCCCTTCTTCCACCATTAACTCTGCTCTCAAACGCATCTCTCCCATTTCCCGCACATCTGCCCTCACCCCATCCGCCCGCCACCCCACTCGGGATAGGGTTCCCCTTGTCCTCACCTACCACCCCACCAGCCTCCGGGTCCAACGTATAATTCTCTGTAACTTCCGCCACCTCCAATGAGATCCCACTACCAAGCACATCTTTCCCTCCCCCCCCTTTCTGCTTTCCGCAGGGATCGCTCCCTACCAGACTCCCTTGTCCATTCGTTCCCCCGCATTCCATCCCACCGATCTCCCTCCTGGCACTTATCCTTGTAAGCAGAACAAGTGCTACACCTGCCCTTACACTTCCTCCCTCACCACCATTCAGGGCCCCAGACAGTCCTTCCAGGTGAGGCGACACTTCACCTGTGAGTCAGCTGGTGTGGTATACTGTGTCTGGTGCTCCCGATGTGGCCTTTTGTATATTGGTGAGACTCGACACAGACTGGGAGACTGTTTCACTGAACACCTACGCTCTGTCTGCCAGAGAAAGCAGGATCTCCCAGTGGCCACTCATTTTAATTCCACATCCCATTCCCATTCTGATATGTCTATACATGGCCTCCTCTACTGTCAAGATGAAGCCACACTCAGGTTGGAGGAACAACACCTTATATTCCGGCTGGGTAGCCTCCAACCTGATGGCATGAACATTGACTTCCGATAATGCCCCTCCTCCCCTTCTTACCCCATCCCTGATATATTTAGTTTTCTCCTCCTCTTTTTTTCCCTCTCTCTCTGCCCATCACTCTGCCTGTTCTCCATCTCCCTCTGGTGATCCCCCCCACCTTTCTTTCTCCCGAGGCCTCCCGTCCCATGATCCTTTCCCTTCTCCAGCTCTGTATCCCTTTTGCCGATCACCTTTCCAGCTCTTAGCTTCCCCCCCACCCCCCCGGTCTTCTCCTATCATTTTGCATTTCCCCCTCCCACTCCTAACTTCAAATCTCTTACTATCTTTTCTTTCAGTTAGTCCTGACGAAGGGTCTCGGCCCAAAACATCGACAGTGCTTCTCCCTATAGATGCTGCCTGGCCTGCTGTGTTCCACCAGCATTTTGTGTGTGTTGCTTGAGTTTCCAGCATCTGCAGATTTCCTCGTGTTTTCTTTCTTGATCGCCTGTCCTTACTCACCTTCTAATTACATTCCTCCAGATAAATCTTTTGTAATTAACCCTCCTTTAGCCTCCAGACTCTGCTGGTCTTCACCCCGTCAGACTTGCCCTTTGATTTATCCACTCCTTCCTTTTTTTCCTGAGTTACTAACTGATTTAATAAGGATGAAAACTCATCAGCTTGAAACTTCGACTCTTTCTCCCTCCACTAATGTTGTCTGGCCTGCTGAGTATCTTCTGCATTTTCTTCCTTTATTGTTCATATGCAAGTTTTAGCAGAGCTAAAAGTTTAATGGTGGAGAGGCTTCAAATCTGCTAAAACTTGCATAAGAACAATAAAGGAAGAAAATGCAGAAGATACTAACATTAGTGGAGGGAGAGATTTGCTGCATCCCAAGCGCACGCATGTATACGCACACACAGAATGCATTTTTTGCAAACATCGACAAAAAACCAAAAACTGTGATTGATTTCTGTTTTATTTATGACAGGGTGTGGCACAGACCAGCCAATTCAGTATCCTCAACAAACTGTATTAGGGAACACATGAATATCTTGATGTTACTTACAGTCAGGAAATGGAGTCTCCTGTGCAGACTGATTTTAACGCGAATTGCTGCTGCCACATACATCTCTGCCATGGTAGCAACGGAGATGGCATCTCCAGCACATTCAGCAAGGTTTACTGCACTCAATGCCATGTTAATTGCAGATAGGTAGCTGCCCCCTAATTTGCCTAAGATACAAAAGAAGATAGCTATTAACAACAAATCCACACATGAATAAGATAATGCATGGAAAATCTTTAAAATACCGGTTAAAAAAAAAACGACATCCTTTAGATCACCTCTATCCCCTCTTAATGCAAGAACATGTTATATAAAAGTAAATATGGTGTGCAACTTAATTTTTTTTCCTAGCAACTCATTTGTTTCACAACAAAGGGAGAACTGCTTCAATCAAAATGCTCTCCAACTTGTAACTTTTATATTTATTACTTTTTCTTTATGTTTAACATTTCAAACTGGAATACGTGACATATCAGGGTCATTGGGAAAGAACACATGAAGCAAGGAGCAGGAGGTTACTGCTCTCAAGTCTGCACTGCTTGTCAGTATAATCAAGCCTGTTTTATTGTATGTTAGCCTCAACTTTTCTTTAGTGCCAATTCCCCACAATCCTCAATCTTTCAAATGCTTAATTATCTCCACCTTAAATACACTCTAGTGAAACTCTACTATCTAGGCAATTTGCTAAAGGAAATGTCAATTCTAGAGCAGTATTGTTACCTGTCATGCTTCTAAATGACAATGATGAGAGCATCAATCAACAGTTAGTCCTGCCAACAGACTAGAACCATACATTCACATTCTCAAAAAAATGGAGCTAGCAATTTGAACCTTATTTGTTCCCTATATCTACAATTGTTTACAGTAACAGTAAGGAAGCTTCCAGGCACTGAGGGAATTGAAAGCTGGATTAAATCCTACTTTTCAAGTGAACTAATAAAGATGCGTAGTGCATAAAATTTCCACTAGTTTTCTTGCCAACCTTCCATTATTTTGCATTATCTTGCTTGCTGGTTTTGGGACCGGGTGTACAGTCTGGCTGTGTGCAATCTTCATTACCACAGCAACCACGTTTCAGAAATAATCTACTAAGGAGCACAAAACATTATACAAATGCTATTTTCTTCTTTTATCTACAAACTCAAAACTTGTTCCATCTAAAACTGACTTTCATGTTCTGGCAAGTGCCACAGCAGTAAGAAACCGGCTTTATTGAGGCCACCTGTGCTAGAGGTGGTATTCTATCTAAAGGATCATTAAACCCACCATTGCCTGGGTCTAACTCTTGTGTAATACCAGTTCCATTGATGGCTGAACCAGTTTCCTCTCAACATCATTCAGCATCTTCTGCATGGATTCAGCATACAGTGAACTGGCTATCAATTCTACCTTTCTTTCGTTCCTCTGAACCATGGACCACAGTTGGCTGTCAGACTAATTTCAAAATCTTCTGTGAACTATTCGGATGCAAAACAGCATTTGTCGTTTACTGCACATTCCATATTAGTAGAATCAACACACACAAAATGCTGAAGTTACTCAGGTCAAGCAGCATCTATGGAGAAAAGAGAAAAGGACAGATGAACGGGCTTGGCCTGAAGCAGTGACTGTTCCTTTTCCCCCCCGATGGGTTCATCCAGCATTTTGTGTGTGTTAATCTAGATTTCCAGCATCTGCAGTCTCTCTGGTGCCTCAATATTGATCCTTTCAATTCAATTTTGTATAGATCACATACCAGTCATGTGAAGTTGCTGCAGCTTGTGATAGACCAGTGCAGCCTCCCGAGTGCACTTCTTCATGTCATCCTTCAGCTCTTGGTTCTGCCAGAAGCCTCCCGCCTGTGCAGCAAACCAGCGCCCTATCCACAGTCGCTGCAGGATGTGCCGGATGATGTTCCACATCAGGCTGCAGGCAAAATCTAAATTGGAAGTTGGCAGGGGGCGCCCCAGTGCTTTCAAACAAACCCAGAGGTTCTGGGAAGCCTGTGGAAAATCTCCCTGATGAAAATATCATTTGTTAGTTTTTTTCCCAGAGATTTCAAAGTTCCACTGATCCTTTTGAACAAAATAATTGCTGCTTTTTTCCATTTGCAACTGAAACCACAACATTCTGGTTGGCATGTAGTGGTCTATGTCAGAGGCAGATGCATTAGACTTCTAAGAGATGTTTAGATAGACACGTGATAAATGTGAGGGAGATAGAAGGATATGGCTATTGTGTAGGCAGACAAGATTCGTTTAGTTGGCCATTTGATTACTAATTGAAGAGCCTGATGTTGTGCTGTACTGGTCTATATTCTATATAAATCAAACAAGTCAGTATGCTACAGGGTAGCCTGATCACAGTAACTATCAGCAGGCTAGTTTACATCATGGACTGACTAGACTCGTGTTGTTCTCTCTATCTCTGAGCACCAGCCTGCCTCAGAATATGGAACTCCAAGCTGTATTTGGGTTTGGAAATCAAGCTGATTTTCCCTCTTTGGTCCAGGACTGCTGAAGTCCACTGTTGCTATCTAGAGGTATCTCTGACTGATCTACATAAAGTTTGGCTCACCAAGATAAGCTGTAACTAAAAATATACTTAAAACAAAGATCAAATTATGTTGTATTTTACAGAAGGACAAATAGCATGAATTATATTGAAAAGATCAGTAAGATAACTACTTGACTGTAGGTAAATTTGTTACTCTGAATGGATGATATCCAAGCAGTCAATGATCCCCAGAAAGTGATGTTTCCAAATGGGAAGAGAACATTTTTCATGAACTCAATCCAGACAGATAATCTGATTCAAGTGCAAAACATTAAATCTTTAATATATTATCTTTAATATTATATCTGTAACTTCATGGTAAATTATGAAGCATAGGTAGGGTAGACAATTAGAATCTTTTTACTGGGTGGAAGTATCAAGTTCTGGAGAACATGCATTTAAGGCGAGGGAGGCAAGTTTAAAGCAGATGTGCGTTTTCTTTTGAAACACAGTGGTAGATGCCCGTAACGGGCAGCCAGAGCGAGTGGTGGAAGCAGATAGGAGACAGACTGTTAGATGGATTCATGAATGTTCAGGGGATGAAGGGATATGGATTACATACAGGCAGAAGAGAATTCAGCTTTGTGTTTGGCACAGACATTGTGGGCCAAAGGGCTTGGCTAAGTTCTAACACCTTCCTTCAATGCCATAAAGTACTATGAAAAGTAATGAGCTGCTGCCTGAGCTGCTGAATGTTTCTGAATTTTCTGCATGTTGGAATATTGAATACCTGGGCCTTCCATCAAATTGACAAAGAATATGAAACTGCTAAGTCTTAATACACTAACACATGGGAACATATAACAAAGATTTTGTATATTATTGATTTTGACTTCATTAATTAATCACAGGTTTAAATTTAGTTCCAGTGAATAGGAAGGCACTAATTTTAAGCAAAAACAGGACAAAAAGAAAGAGAGGGAAGACATCACTGTCTTCCATTTCTGGGAATAATGCAGAAGGTGCAGGATTGGTTCATTCCAAAGAGGAAGAAAGATCCTAAGGGGAGTGAGGGGCGGCCGTGGCTGACGAGGGAAGTAAAGGGCAGTATAAAAATAAAAGAGAAGAAGTATAACATAGCAAAGATGAGCGGGAAACCAGAGGACTGGGAAGCTTTTAAAGAGCAACAGAAGATAACAAAAAAGGCAATACGCCAAGAAAAAATGAGGTATGAAGGTAAACTAGCCAAGAATATAAAGGAGGATAGTAAAAGTTTCTTTAGGTATGTGAATAGCAAAAAAATAGTTAAGACCAAAATTGGGCCATTGAAGGCAGAAACGGGTGAATTTATTATGGAGAACAAGGAAATGGCAGATGAATTGAACAGGTACTTTGGATCTGTCTTCACTAGGGAAGACACAAACAATCTCCCAGATGTAATAGTGGCCAAAGGAACTAGGGTAACTGATGAACTGAAGGAAATTTATATTAGGCAAGAAACGGGTGTTGGATAGACGGTTGAGTCTGAAGGCTGATAAGTCCCCGGGACCTGATGGTCTGCATCCCAGGGTACTTAAAGAGGTGGCTCTAGAAATCGTGGACGCATTGGTAATCATTTTCCAATGTTCTATAGATTCAGGAACAGTTCCTGCTGATTGGAGGGTGGCTAATGTTGTCCCACTTTTCAAGAAAGGAGGGAGAGAGAAAACAGGGAATTATAGACCGGTTAGCCTGACGTCAGTGGTGGGAAAGATGCTGGAGTCAATTATAAAAGAGGAAATTACGACACATTTGGATAGCAGTAGAAGGACCAGTCTGAGTCAGCATGGATTTATGAAGGGAAAATCATGCTTGACTAATCTTCTGGAGTTTTTTGAGGATGTAACTATGAAAATGGACAAGGGACAGCCAGTGGATGTAGTGTACCTGGACTTCCAGAAAGCTTTTGATAAAGTCCCACATAGGAGATTAGTGGGCAAAATTAGGGCACATGGTATTGGGGGCAGAGTACTGACATGGACTGAAAATTGGCTGGCTGACAGGAAACAAAGAGTAGTGATTAACGGGTCCCTTTCGGAACGTGACCAGTGGGGTGCTGCAAGGAACCAGCAAGGTTCGGTGCTGGGACCGCAGCTGTTTACAATATACATTAATGATTTAGATGAAGGGATTAAAAGTAACATTAGCAAATTTGCTGATGACACAAAGCTGGGTGGCAGTGTGAAATGTCAGGAGGATGTTATGAGAATGCAGGGTGACTTGGACAGGTTGGGTGAGTGGGCAAATGTATGGCAGATGCAGTTTAATGTGGATAAATGTGAGATTATCCTCTTTGGTGGCAAGAACAGGAAGGCAGATTACTATCTAAATGGAGTCAAGTTAGGAAAAGGGGAAGTACAACGAGATCTAGGTGTTCTTGTACATCAGTCAATGAAAGCAAGCATGCAGGTACAGCAGGCAGTGAAGAAAGCTAATGGCATGCTGGCTTTTATAACAAGAGGAATTGAGTATAGGAGTAAAGAGGTCCTTCTGCAGCTGTACAGGGCCCTGGTGAGACCCCACCTGGAGTACTGTGTGCAGTTTTGGTCTCCAAATTTGAGGAAGGACATTCTTGCTATTGAGGGAGTGCAGCGTAGGTTCACAAGGTTAATTCCCAGAATGGCGGGACTGTCATATGTTGAAAGATTGGAGCGACTGGGCTTGTATAAACTGGAATTTAGAAGGATGAGAGGGGATCTGATTGAAACATATAAGATTATTAAGGGATTAGACACACTGGAAGCAGGAAGCATGTTCCCACTGATGGGTGAGTCCAGAACTAGAGGCCACAGTTTAAGAATAAGGGATAGGCCATTTAGAACAGAGATGCGGAAAAACTTTTTCACCCAGAGAGTGGTGGATATGTGGAATGCTCTGCCCCAGAAGGCAGTGGAGGCCAAGTCTCTGGATGCATTCAAGAGAGAGTTAGATAGAGCTCTTATAGATAGCGGAGTCAAGGGATATGGGGAGAGGGCAGGAATGGGGTACTGATTGTGTATGATCAGCCGTGATCACAGTGAATGGTGGTGCTGGCTAGAAGGGCTGAATGGCCTACTCCTGCACCCATTGTCCATTGTCCATGGCAAGTTATCCTTGCAGGTTTAGACCAGCATTTGCTTAGCCAAAATGAATCATCCTTACCCTTGCCAGATCCAGATCAGCCTGCTTGCGGTGCCTCCAAAAGAGGACAGATGATTCAGAGTGCAGCCGAGTGACTGGCTCACCGTATACAAAAATCTTAATGAATACGATCAGGACAATTATTCCATTAATCAACCAGAGGACCAGTGTTGGCCACACCCAGGAAAACCAACTGGAAGAAGCTAGTGGAAAAAACATAATCAAGTTTTATTTACTAAACTGATGAGTTGTTGACCAAACAATAACAGAATATCGTGGAACAAAACGAGGATCACTGAGCCACCAAAACATCTACCTCAGCACATTCTCACTTGGATCAATCTACCCAGGAATCCGCACAATTATTCCCAAAAACTTCCAGAACTAGAACTGGAGAACTATCATCCATCCTCACCATTTGACATACAAGTAGCAGAGAAAGCACCGTTAGACGTTTGTTAATTAAATGAGGTTAGCCTAACTAAATAAACCACTGGCTTGAGCTAAACTGCAAATAACGCACAAATAATCAGCCTTTTCATATTCTCACTGTCATTCTTTCAACTTTCTACAAGGAAATAGTGCACATCTCAATTAAACATTGACAAACTTGCAAAGGACGAATACAAAAAATATATTAATAGAAAATGGTGATGAGATGTCACTGAGCTGAACAGTATAAAATTAAAACTAATAGAGAGACCAAACAAATCCATCACTTTCTAACACTAATAACAGTTGAGCTTTTATTTTTTAATTAAAAAATAACACATTGATGTTGAGCTTTAAAATATTCTGCTCCATGGACAGAAGAGATGATACTGGTGCAGGCTTAAATTATGCTCTGAGTCCCTCCCAATCTCTATTTCATTCAGGAGTTTATTCTGAACTACTCGACGTGCCTGTTCCGTTTTTGTTCATTTTTTTATGTGGGTGGAAGGACCTGGGGGTCGATGAGCCAGTTTTGTTCATTTTTTTGTGCTAGGAGTGGGGTTTTTTGGGGGGGGGGAAATCGACGTGCATGTACTGTTTTGTGTTTTTTTTTATGCAGGAGGAAGGATGATGGTTACCCAGAGAAGAGAATTTCAAGTTGTACACTTTGAACCTTTGAACAGGAATTACAGAAACATTAGAGGGCGACATTATCCATAAATCACAAGTCACTGCAAGGGGACAGTGAACAGGAAGAGCAAATTTCTCAGCTCTAGGCTACTGGCCTAACATGAAGCAGCATATAAACAGGCCACTCAAACTAATACATCAAGTCTGTGTTTTTGTTTCAAATCCCTTTTCACCTCACATCATATAAATTTTATTCCAAAATACAAGGGGTGATAAGTTCGTCGCCTAAGGTTGAAGGAGTCAATTTTAGAAAGCCTAGCACATTTATTTTTCAACATAGTCCCCTCCTACATTTACACACTTAGTCCAGTGGTCGTGAAGCATATGGATCTTGGACCTCCAGCAAGTGTCCACAGGAGGGGTGGTTGATCAGTTTGTGACCTAAGGTAGAAGGAGACGAGTTATTAACTTCAAACTTTCTGCCTAATCACTCAAAGAGTTAACCTGCATGTGCATGTAATGAGAGCTGTATAACTCATCTCATAAGTGTGTAAATGTAGGAGGGAACTATGTTGAAAAATAAGCGTGCTAGGTTTCCTAAAATTGACTCCTTTTACCTTAGGCCACGAACTTATCAATCACTCTTGTATAAACCACATTTACTGCTTTGCTTTCATTAATTTTCTTTGTAATTGAAGAATCTCACTGTTCCATTTCCTAAGGTAGAAGGAGATGAGTTATACAGCTTTCGTTACATGCACATGCAATTCAACTCTTTGAGTGATTAGGCAGAAAGTTTGAAGTTAATAACTCATTTCCTTCTACCTTAGACCACGAACTTATCAATCGCCCTGACGAGTTATTAACTTCAAACTTTCTGCATTATCACTTAGAGTTGAACTGCATGAGCATGTAACAAGAGCTCTATAACTCATCTCCTTCTACCTTAGGCCATGAACTTATCAAACACCACTCATAATGCACGTTGAGTTAAAACCACACTTTTAAAATGTCTAGTTTAATACTGTTGCTTGGTTCAGAGTTAAGTGCCAGTCAGCTGAAAATATCTCCTTTACAGTATTCATCAGAACAACAGTGGCTCAGGAAGTTGTCTCACCTTCATCCTCTCAAAAGCAATGAGGGAAAGGCAATAAATATTGGTGTTGCTGGCTGATGCCTGGAAGGGTGAACAGATAAAATAACCGTAATGTTTCAACTGCTCCAGTCAGTTTAGCCTTTAGTGTATCGAATGTTGCAAGACTTACTCTGTTCACAATTACATGTCTGAGATGGAAAAATGATTTTGAAAAATCATGTTTTGCAATGGAGTTGAGCTCCACTAAAGAATTATCTATATCTGCACTTCTTGGCTCTGCACTCCCTAGCAGTCTGCCCAGATCAATAGCTAATCCTCTGGTCAGACACACTTTGCGTATATGGGCTCAGTTCAGGAAATGCTATGGTTTCCAGGGGTTTTCCGTTTCTAGCCCTGTCGCACATAATCACCTTTTTTTACCTACTACGTACGATTCAGCATTCCATGTTTGGTACAGGAAGGGCATTAGACATTTTGAAGATCTCTTCATTAATAATTGCTTCGCTTCTTTTCAGCAGCTCTCCGTTAAGTTCAACCTGCCTAACGCTCACTTTTTCAGATATCTCCAAATCCGACACTTTACTGCTCCTTTAATTCCTAACTTTCCTGAAATGCCTGCGAAAAATGCTATGGACCTATTTCTTTCCATTAATCCACTAGGTAAAGGTTTAATTTCAATTATCCGAGATAAACTAGCAGCCTTACGACGGGCCCCTGTGGATAAAATTAAAATGGCCTGGGAGCAGGATTTAAATATCTCCTTATCTGAGGAGAGCTGGGACTCAGTTCTCAAATCGGTTAACTCAACCTCTCTTTGTGCTCGCCATTGCCTCTTACAGTTTAAGATTGTTCATAGAGCCCATATGTCTAAATCTAAACTATCTCGATTCTACCCTGGCATTAGTCCGCTTTGTGATAAATGCAAGAGGGGCGTGGCCTTTCTCATCCACATGTACTGGTTCTGTCCTAGCTTGGAGAAATTCTGGAAAGATGTCTTCACTACATTATCGGGTATTCTGAATCAGCACCTAGAACTTAACCCCTTAATTGCTCTGTTCGGTTTTTGGGGCGAGACAGATTTATGTCTGGGTCCGACCAAATGCCGAATACTATCCTTTGCCTCTCTCCTGGCGAGACGCTTGATCCTCCTTAGATGGAGAGATGTTACCCCGCCCACTCATGCGCAATGGCTTAATGACATTATAGCCTGCTTGGACCTCGAAAAGATTCATTATTCAGTTCTTAATTCGGATCTAAAGTTCCATAAGGTCTGAGGACCTTTTATCGAGTACTTTCATAACCTTCCTCTTGACTAGGGATTTTTTTTTCTTTTTTTTCTTCTTTTCAGTCCCTTGCTTCCAGCTCCCTTTTTTTCTGGTAGTAGGCATTATTATCCTCTGTTGCTAAGTGTATTCACAGTCTCGGAGTTTGACTGTCCTGATTTATACTCTCTATATTGTGTGGTGGTTGGTCTGGAGTTGTTGTTTTTTTTCTTGTGTTGTGGGGCTTGGGGAGGACACTAAGCTCACTTGTCTTTAATTTAGGTGCTTTTTTGTTAAATTCTCTTCGTTTGTAGCATATTGTTATTGTATGCTTAATCTTGCACTGTATTAATGCTCCTCATTGGGATTTGGGGTTTTTAATTTTGTAAAATGTTTTGGAAAACTAATTAAAAAAATAATTAAAAAAAAAGAAAAATCATGTTTTTCCCACATTCATATAGGCTTCCTTCCTTTCTGACAGTGACTATTTAAATTCAAAGTGGATGAAAAATGGCAGTTGGTGTAGTATATAATATAATTAATGGCAAGACGCTTCTGCACTGTCAAACTGAGTTTCTTTTAAAAGAAAGTTTCTCACTGTTGTTCAAAGGACTTCTTCCCACACCCTTATCCCAAATTTAGTCAAACTAAATATACCCTCCCTTCCATTTCCAACCCATTGCCATTTACAAGAGCACTCAACTCCAGCTCTCAAAATACTGGAGATTACTCAAAGCTAAAATTGATTATTATTAGACAAAGTTATGCTGCTGACTGTAAATAGAGCCACAACAGACTGTGGGTGCCTTCAGATAACCAACTGTCCTCCAACACCTCTGTTGGCAGGAAGTCTATCTAGAAACACTCAATAATTCCACCCCCGCTGTCTGAAAGTACAGCCTTCCTATGAAACCTTTCGTAGGCTGAAATGGCATAAAGTGAAGAGCAATTACCATTAATTTATATGGGAAAAATTTTTGAGCATTGCCAGACCTTAAAAATAACCTACCAAATCATACCAAATACCACATAAAACCTAAAATAACACTAACATCTCGTAAAAGCAGGAATATGACAAATACACAGCCTATATAAATTAGAAATAATGTATGTACAGTGTAGTTTCACTTACCGGAATGGGGAAGACAGTGAGCACACTGGAAGGTTCATGCATTTTTCTATCATACAGTTCTTTGTAGGCACTGAAAACATACTGCAAACCTGCCCTAAACTTACGTGTCCTTTCACAATTAAAGTTATACTTTTCTGCAATCATTGCAGCACTGTCAATCGTAGCAAAAATCTCATGCAGTTCAAAGCTATGGCGGTTTTCTGCTGAGAGCAAAACAAACGCTGAACGCTATTTTCGTTTCTCTCTCGCTGCTTGGGCTGCGCAGTGCCTCTATAACGGCTCGCTGCAAAATAAACGCTGAACTCTATTTTCGTTTCTCTCTCACCGCTTGGGCTGCGCAGTGCCTCTATAACGGCTCGCTGCAAAACAAACGCTGAACTCTATTTTCGTTTCTCTCTCGCCGCTTGGGCTGCGCAGTGCCTCTATAACGGCTCGCTGCAAAACAAACGCTGAACGCTATTTTCGTTTCTCTCTCGCCGCTTGGGCTGCGCAGTGCTTCTATAACGGCTCGCTGCAAAATAAACGCTGAACTCTATTTTCGTTTCTCTCTCACCGCTTGGGCTGCGCAGTGCCTCTATAACGGCTCGCTGCAAAACAAACGCTGAACTCTATTTTCGCTTTTCACCTTTTTTTTCGTAAAAGTGAAAATCCTCTTCGGATTTCTTTCGGTTAGCAAAAACAGGTGCTAATGTAGGTCTTTCGTAAAAGTGAAGTGGCGTAAAGCCAACTTTCGAAAAGCGGGGGATACCTGTATCTGACTTTTGATCAAATACCTTGCACACCTGGCTATATCCAGCTATCTGCTTGCTTCTGGTTGCAATGCAACCTCAACCAGATGTTATTTCAATACTGGCACACTAATCATTTTGGTTTACTTCCCAAATAAAAAATAAATTCTCAGATGCATTTACCTCTGCAACAGAATCTAATATCTTTTCTCATTAATTAAAAATAAATGGTGCTACTCCAAATGGGGTTTTACTGTTCCCTCACCCTGCACCTCCCATTTCTACCTCTTACCCAAGATCCAAAAACCTGCTTATCCAGGTAGACACATTGTTTCTGCACCATTGACCTTGTATCTGCATACCACAACTCAGTTTTAACCACCACCCCCTTCCCTGGTTCAGTTGCTTCCTATCTACATCCGTGACACTTCACATGCTCTTGATCTTTTCAATGATTTCAAGCTCCCTGGTCCCCATCATTTAATTTTCACTATGGATGTCCAGTCCCTATACACCTTCATCCCCACCAGGAAGGCATCAAAGCTCTCCGTTTCTTTCTGGACACCAGACTTAACCAGTTCCCCTCCACCACCAGTCCCCTCTCACTTCCTTCAAACAAAAGGTGTATTCATGGACAGTCGCATGGGTCCCAGCTATGCCTGCCTGTTTGCTGGCTACGTGCAACAGTCCATATTGCTCCCCAACTTTTCCCTACCTGCATCGACAATTGCATTGGGGCCGCTTCCTGCACCCATGTGGAACTCATCGACTTCATCAACTTTGCCCCCAACTTCAACCCTGTCCTCAAATTTACCTGGTCCATTTCCACACCTCCCTCCCTCTCGATCCCTCTGTCTCTAACTCCAGAGACAGTTTATCCACCGATATCTATTATAAACCAACGGACTCTCACAGCTACCTCGTTCCACCCAGTTATTTGTAAAAATACCACCCCCTTCCCTCAATTCCTCCCTCTCTGCCACATCCGCACTCAGGATGAAGATTTTCATTCTAGAACGAAGGAGATATCCTCCTTCTTCAAAGAAAGGGGCTTCCCTTCTTCCACCATCAATGCTGCCCTCAACCACATTGCTTCCATTTCGCACGTCTGCTCTTACCCCGAACTCCACGACCCCATGAGGGATAGGGTTTCTCTTGTCCTCACCTACCATCCCACCAGCCTCCACACCCTGTACATAATTCTCTGTAACTTCTGCTATCTCCAGTGGGATCCCACCACCAAGCACACCTTTCCCTCCTCCTGACTTTCTGCTCCCTGCAGGGATCGTTCCCTACACAACTCCCTAGTCCGTTCATCCCTCCCCACTGATCCTCCTGGCACTCATCCTTGCAAATGGAACAAGTGGTACACCTGACCCTACACCTCCTCCCTCACTACCGTTCAGGGCCACAAACAGTCCTTCCAGGTGAGGTGACGTTTCACCTGTGAGTCTATTGGGGTTATCTAATGTATCCGGTGTTCCTGGTGTGGCCTCCAGTATATTGGTGAGACCCGACACACACTGGGAGGCTCTTCACCAAGCACCTACACTCCACTTGCAAGAAAACGCGGGATCTCCCAGTGGCCACCCATTTTAATTCCACTTCCCATTCCTATTCTGACACATCAGTCCATAGTCTCCTCTAATGTCGCGACGAGGCCACACTCAGCTTGGAGGAACACCACGTTCTGTCTGGGTAGCCTCCAATCTGATGGTATAAACACTGCTCTCTCGAACTTCTGGTAATGCCCCTCCCCTCACCATCCCATTTTCCTCTCTCACCTCATCTCCTTACCTGCCCATCATCTCCCTCTGGCACTCCTTCCCCTTTTCTTTCTTCCATAGCTTTCTGTCCTCTGCTATCAGATTCCCCCTTCTCCAATCCTGTACCTCTTTCATCAATCAATTTCCCAGCTCTTTACTTTACACCCTACCCTTCTGGTTTCACCTATCACCTTGTGGTTCTTCCTCCCTTCCCCCCATTTTCTTACCCTGACTCCTCATCTTTTTTTCCAGCCCTGAAGAAGGGTCTTGGCCTGATTGTACTCTTACCATAGATGCTACCTGGCCTGCTGAGTTCCTCCAGTATTTTGTGTGTTGTGGCGACCCAATTACTAGCACACTCGAACCGGCTGACAATTAGCCAGAGCCAGAGACAAAGATACATAGCCTCAGGGAGTTTCAGTTACGTGCCTCTCCAAGTTTCGAGTGGGGGGAAGACAGGCTTTTAAGCAAGACTGTGTTTGTGAAATAAACTTATTCCGTGGTTGCAGTTTACCGACTCCGTGTCGTAATTTCAGCGCTGCGCGTAGCACATCGCTACATTGGTGACCCCGACGGTCCAACCGTTTTTTTGGACTGGAGCTGGCAGACGCTGCGTTTGTTAACGCGGTTTCCTTGAAGCTGCCAAGCTTCTGGACGCTACAACCTCACCTATGGTTTCAGCAAGCAGAAGCCCAATTCCATGCAGTTTACCGACTCCGTGTCGTAATTTCAGCGCTGCGCGTAGCACATCGCTACAGTGTATTATTTTTATTGTGCTCTCCCGTTTTTGGCTTGTGTGGGGATTCAGTGAGGCTGGATATTTTCTGGCAGTTTGCAAATCTACACAAATAAGGTAAATAAGAATAGACCTGTACACGTGTTTATTATTTCATTTTGACCAAACACCTACCTTCTACAGAAAATCCCAGCGTGCTTCTGCCTGCTCCATGATATTCTCCACTCTCTGCCATCCTGATGTCGGATCCACCCATCAATGATGCCAGAGGGTTAAAGGAGAGGCAAAGGAAGACAAAGGTACAAAGTACCATCCTAGATCGATCCAACATGCCAGCACTAGTTGGCAGTGTCTGCTCTTGTTTAACTGACATCTAGAAGTCAACAGAATTCACCATTGGTCAAATGCACAATCAGATTAATCTTTGCGTTTTTGCACTTTCAAAACTATCATATAGCTAAGTACAGAGTGAATTTATTTTCTGGTTTTACACATGCCTTGTAGCTCACAGTATCATAAATTTTATTGCAACCTTTATAACCACCAATATAAAATGGTATCCAATCTCCCAAATGATAGCAGGTAACTTCACCTTTCACTGGATCAGTGAATAACCTTATTCAAAAATTTAAAAAATGTATTTTGCAACTTTCTTTTAAAAAAAAATCATTCTTCAAACTGTTCTCAAATGAAGTAATCAAAATATTTACGTGATTCACTTTGAACAGAGCTCCAACCAGTTCCCTTCCACCCAACTATTTTTTCTGGCTGAATCTGTTGAAAATCTTCTTCCAATTCCACTTCTCCAGATCAAAGATGTAGTTATGAGAATGTGTGTGGGTCCAAGCTGTGCTTAACTTTGTGTGCAGATTTCCACCCTTCACATGGTCTAGCTGACTGTTCCCTCTCACTAACTCAGGGTCAAGCCAACCAGAATCATCCATGACAAGCCTGCAGATTCCCACAGCTATCACAACCAAATTTGCACCCACTGTTTTCTATATTGGCAATACAAGCTCAAGCACCTCCAAAAGTACTGAGATCACAGCCCGCCTCAAGGCTAAATGTTACCACTGAACTAAGGTTAAGTTGTTTGGCAAATGAAATGGCATAGAGTTTGAACTTTACTATGGGTTCAACTTTCAATTATGATAGGATCACAAATGAATTTTCATTGAATATTTACATTACCCCGTGACCGCATAGATTTACTATGGGTACTCCAGTGTCATTCCACATTTCAAAGACATACAAGTTAATAGGTTAATTGCTCATATTAATGTAATTGGGTTGTGTGGGCTTGTGTGCCAGAAGAGCCTGCTACTGTGTTAGAGATACAGTAACTGAATTGGATTTATTGTCGCTGGCATACGTCGTGGAATTTGCTGTCGCTAAACAACAAACTTCACAACATACAGTATGTCAGCCTGATTCTGAATCTCCAAATAAATTGCCAAAATGGGAATTTAGCTGTTATGCTCTTCAATGAAACAGCCTGCAGACATCAGTAGCCAGATGAACATACAAACAGTAATTCAATGAGCAATGCATCAGAAGCAAAGGGCAACAGTGAAACAAATCCAGCAAGCTGTTGGGGAGGAAACAGTGTTAAACAAATAAACAGCAAGGAAGACAGGAACATTAATCTTGTAAGTCTTGTTTGGACTGAGAACATGAAGTTAATATAGCCAGTTTAAATACCTTGGTATCATCAAAAATTGAGCTGTCTGTCTCAGAATCACTGCTGCTGACAGAAAATGGGCTATTCTGAGGTGGTGAACCAGCATCAGATGGTGGTGGGCTAAGCAGATCAGGTTCCTGCTTGAATCCATTTGTTACTGTATCCTGACTCATTCCCGTGGAAGCCACTATGTCTTTCAGAGACTCTGAAATTGGACAAAAAGCTATTAATGAGATCCACTCTTATAGCGAAAGTAGCATCTGCTAATTCAAAATTACAATTTCATAAATATTTATCCTTCAGATTCAGAACAGAAAAAAATGAAGAATGATGATATTGGAACTGAGATATCAGCAACCCATTCATCTTAAACTCTGCAGCTTCATGGATTCTTCATCTTACATTTCTCTAAGTTTACATAACATCTGTCATTATAAATGTAGCCGTAAGTTAAATCAGAATATAAAAAATTAGGACACATCCAGTTATGTCAGTGTTTACTCTATTCAAAACGGCCAACTTTACACCCAGATTGCCAAACTACCTTGAATATTGTCCAATACCTGGTAATCTGTACCCAACTCTGCCAATCTATGCAGTTAAGAAATACTTTCCAATCAAAATCCAAGTTATAGCATTTCACAAAATAACTATTTAGTTTTCTGTAGTTCTTTGGAGTTTTCCCCCACAAAATAGGCATGTTAAGTTTTCTGAACAACTTTACAACAGAGTGGAAAAACAATGCAGAATGATTAACAGCAAACCCTCCTGTGCCTTGCGAGTTGGTGGGGTGAGGAGAGATTACCTAGGCATGTGAAGTGTGATAGGGCATCTCTCTCTCTCTCTCTCCCTCTCTCTCTCTACACACAGACGCAATATAAAGTGCCTCACTGCCATGCATGAGTTCTAAGAATTAAACCACAGCAAACAAACAACTGCATTTACATCCTAATAGGATGTACAGGAAACTGCCAAAGATTCTGGTTTCACCATTTCTGATCAGTGAAATGTGTGTAGAACACACAGAGCACTTACGGTTCTTCTGGGCTGCCATTCTTAATAGCATGTTTTCTTGTTTCAACTTCTGATTAGCTTGTTGTAAGAAGTGAATATAATCAATAGCCTTCCTCAGTATTGCTGATTTGTTCAACTGTTAAGGTAAAGAAGGATAACAGAAAAGGTTTTAAAAGATTTCACATTCAGGTTTACAAAATGGCAGCACACTGGAGGTCTTGGCTTTATCAACCCGAGTACCATCCTGACCCCCAAACCTGTCTGTGTGGAGTCTGCAGTCACCTGAGTGGAATTCCAACCTCCAATGCTGTCTGTGTGGAGTCTGCAGTAACCCGAATGCCATCCTGACCCCAATGTTGTCTGTGTGGAGTTTGCATCTTCTCCCTGTTATATGTTGGGTTTCCTGTGTCCTCCCACATCCTGAAGATGTGCTGGCAGATGAACTATTAACAGCAAATTGACCCTAGTGGTGTACAGTTGCAAGAAAATTGGTGAGGTGGTGAGGAGTTGATGAGCATGTGAAAGAAATTGGATTACTGTGAAGTGGGGGAAAGAGTCTGATGAGACCCACCTAGAGCTGCTATAGATTCAAGTAATCATTTGGCTCATTCTGGGTCATGAGGAAATAGATAAATTAAACTGGTTGCACCCACTGAACCTGTGCTACAGTTTCTTAGAACAAATGACAGTACTTGTATCGATATCAGGTGAAAAGGTGCCAATTCTAAGCAGCCCATTATGGCAATTAGCCTTATTGAAATAAAAAAGGTTGGAGAAAGCATAGACCAACTCTGCAACTTTGATTAAACCACAAGGTGGTAACCAAGTAGTATCTGTGGCTTCATATCTATAAATTTGCTGATGGCTGGCAGAATTTCAGATCATAACGAAAGGGTGTACAGGAACAAGATGCACCAGTTAGTTGAGTGGTGTCACACTAGCAATCTTTGCACTCAACATCAGCAAGACCAAAGAGCTGATTGTGGACTTCAAGAGGGAAAAGACAAGGGAACACACACCAATCCTCATGGAGGGATCAGAAGTGGAGAGAGTGAGCTACTTCAAGTTCCTGGGCATCAATTTCTCTGAGGACCTAACCTGGACACAACATATCAATGTAGCTATAAAGAAGGCAAGAGAGCGACTTTATTTTATTAGGAGTTTGAGGACATTTGGTTTGTCAACTACAACACTTGAAAACTTCTACAAATGTACAGTGGAAAGCATTCTGACTGACTGCATCACTGGCTGGTATGGGGTATGGGATTGCTGCACAAAATTGAAATAGGTTGCAGAAACTTGTAAAAATTAATCAGCTCTGTTATGGGTACTAGTCTCCATCGTATCCAAAGCATCTTCAAGGAGCAGTGCCTTAGGAAGGCAGCATCCATCATCAAGGCTCCCCACATCCCCGGACATGCCTTCTTCACATGGCTACCGTCAGGAAGGAGGTACAGAAGTCTGAAGGTACACACTCAGCGATTCAGGAACAGCTTCTTCCCTTCTGCGATCCAATTTCCAAATGGACGTTGCACTACCTCACTACTTTTTTATTTCTATTTTTCTGAACTACTTATTTTAACTTAATTATTTAATAGACATATATATATACTTAATGTAACTTAGTTTTATTTCTCCATCTACTGTGTATGTTAATCAAAATGGCTTCTTTGTTAAAAGTAAAACTGCTTCTTTGTTATGCTAACTGGTGAGGGAGTGCTTTTCTTGCAGAGCACTCTCGAAGATTCTTGAAGCTTGTTTGGGTTAAAGTTGCTGATAACGGGGGATTGTATTCATTTGTTAACCAATTGGGTTGGATGTTATTTTCTCTTGTGGGTCTGGGAGCTGGGATTGCGTGGTTCTTTTGGGAGTCGGGAAGAGGACAGCGAGGAAGGTGGACGGGTGTGGCATTGATGGTCGATCACCAAGGGTGGTCCCAGGTGCAGGGGTCATGGAGGTCGGAGAAGAGCGAAGAGTGGTCGGAGGGGTTGATGATTGAGCTCCAACGATGTGCACTAATTGACTGAACTCTGATAAGTTTTGGCGCCTTTTATTTTCTTTCCCTTCATATATATTGCGTTGTTATTAATCACTTAGTTCTAGTAAGATTTATAAAGTGTATTCTGTAAACGTAGCTGGTGTGAGCTCGATATTGTGTGTGCGAGTTTATATTAGCGTGTATTTCACAGCATCCACGTATACGGGAGGCGGGGTTCGGCAGGTGGACAAATTTTCCCCTAGACATACACCAGCCGGTCGCGTAAGCGTTACATCGATATTTATTCATCATGTGTTTCATTGTACTGCTCTACTGGATGTCGGTGATATAAAATCTGATTCTGATTTACAGAGACTGCTTTACATGCCTCCTTCAGTCAGGGCTTGGTGTATGCAGAGTATAGAAAGGGAAAAAAGTGAACTAAAGTTATGACACTATTTTGGTTTGAGAGTAAGTGGCAGTCAGATATCAGGAGCCTCAGGTGGCACCCACATGTATATAGGTGGATTAAATATCAGTTAGTGTTGGATACATTGGCTTGTCTTTCCTTTCTAAACAACTCACTCTGTATTGACCCAAGTTCTGATTTAACCAGACCAACCACCATGTTCTAACTTCAAACTCAGCACTGAGTATCAATTATCTGGTAAGATAAAAATACACATTTTATCTTTAAAGAAAGTACTTTATTGAAGATTAAAACACATGAAAATCTGATCAGAGCATTTAATTTTAAGATTACTGACAAATGCAAATTAGACTCTTACCTTTCCTTCAGTACCAACAACAAGGTCTTTCAGCTCCCCAATCTTATCGTTAATAGATGATCTGTAACGCTTCTCAATAGCATTATGTGCTGTGCGTTTTTCCCCTTTGTTTGATGCGTTACAGGTTCTGCCGCTTGCAGGTATACGATTGATGGGAAGCTTGTCTGTGTCCACCATCAGAGGCACTGTGGTCAGGATTGTGTTCCCACTGACCAGAGCCTGAAGAATGCAAGTGCAGAATCTAAATCAGTTTGCATTTTCACAATAACAATTTATAATAAATTTGTTACATCAAATCAACCACTACAAAGCTTTTAAGTCATTATTTCATTATGGAATCCATTATATTTGACGAAACTTTCAATACAGGTGCCAGGAAGGTTTTCTCCTTCCTGAAGCAGAGCCTCCCCTCTACCCTGAAGTACAACTCATCAACTTCCCATCTCTGCTCTCACCCCCTTCTCCACAACTCCTTGATCAGTACATCTCACGTCTCCAGCCTCCACGTTCAATAAATAGTCCACAATTACTGCCAGTTTTAAAGATTCCACCACCAAACATCTTTTCTGTTCCTCCTATTTTAACATCTCATAGGCACCATTCCCCTTTGCCACTTCTTGATCCACTCTTCATTCCCACCAATCATACTCTTCTTGTAGTACTTCCCCATGCAACCGTAGATAATGTAACATTTGTGTTTTCACCACTTCCCTTCCCACCATCCAGGGAATCCAGTCTTTCCAGATGAAGCAGTGATTCACTTGCAGTACAGTGTACTGCATTCAATGTTCACTGCCTGGTCTCTGCACTAGAGAAACCAAATGCAAACTGAGTGAAAGCTTTGCAAAGCACTTACCTGTACATTCAGTCCACAGAGTGTGTTACCTGACACTTTCATTTGCCATTCCACTCCTGTTCTGATCTGATCTCCTGCATGAGGCCCAGTGAAAGTTTGAGGAACAATACCCCATTCTAACTGAGCATGCTGCAGCTTTCTCCACAACTCTGTCCCTGTCAGTCCTTCATCTGCGATACCAACTCAGTCTCTGCCTTTTATTCCTTTTTTCTCTCTTTAACTGAAACACAGTTTGATAACCAGCACGTCCTCATGTTCTGCATCTCACAACTCTCACACTGTTTTGCTACTGCAATCACTCTTTAACTCTTTCACTGACCAAATGACCTACAGGGTGCTGCAGGAGTTCACCATCCGTGGGAGGAAACTGTTGACATTTCAGGTCGAAGCCTTCCCCCATCCCCTTTCCAAAACCCACTCACCTACCTTAGTCACATTTCCTCTCTGGCTCGATCACACACCACTCCACCTCCTATCTGGTACCAAATGTCCTTCACCTCTCCCCTAATGGTTCCCATTCTCACTTCCTTTACATAACAAATCCAACACTGGTAGCACTTTATCTTCCTGCTTATCTCCCTCCAGTAGCTATCTTCTATCTTCACATTCCCTCCATCCACCCTACTCCAATTGTTTTTCTCTTTCTCTGCTTGCTGTTTATTATTCACCTGCCTGTCTTCCAACTCCATCTCCTTGGTCCAACAATCACCCTATATTCGTTTCTTGTTACTTCCAGTTTCCTCTTTATATTGGCATCTTGCTTCTCCACTCTCAGTCCTAATACAGGTTTCGACCTGAAACATCGACAATTATCTTCCTCCCACAGATGCTACTTAACCTGCTGAGTTCTTCCACACCTTGTTCCCTGCTTGATTCCAGCATCTTCAATCTCTTATGTAGACTACATAACCTAGTTTACAGATTATCTCCCTAGTCACTTTTACAGACTATCAGAGACATTCCCCTCCCTATCTTTGATAAACTTGTCTCCCGAAGGGTCTCTGTTCTGAAACATTAACTCCATTTATTTTCCCAAAGAAGCAGCCTAACCTGCTGAGTATTTTCAGCCTTGTCTATTTTTACTTTATAATCAATATGCTCCTGGTTTTTCAAAGTCCCTGATAATTTGGTAAGTGTATGCAGTTGCAGCATACAAATGAAAATGCAAGGCTGAAGCTTAATTTATGAGCTTTGGAGAATCACACTATCATAGTTAAAGCAACTATTGTATCTGTTTACTACAACTAGGCAGCTTTAATTCGTTGAAAGAGGAAAAGGTGCATCAAGGTACCATTCCTTAACTGTTATCTACAACTTCTTGCTGACAATGGACATGGGATCAGGGTAGTATAAGATTGCCTGTAAAGCAATTGAATTGAAGAGCTAGCAAAAGTTGCAGAAAAGCTCCGTATATTCAGCTCCAATGTGAAAGCCATCCTGCTATATGGATCCGAAACATGGAGAATCACTAACACCAGCTGCAACAAGATCCAGACCTTTCTCAACAAATGCCTCCGGCAGATCCTCCGCCTCAAGTGGTACGACAAGAGTGTCAAAGCTAGACCTATGGAAGAGAGCAAACCAAGAGCCCATTGTATTCCAGGTAAGGAGGAGGAAGTGGAGATGGGTCGGCCACACCTTGAGGAAGAGCCAGTCGAATGTCACTCGACAATCACTCGAATGGAATCCACAAGGGAAGAGAAGAAGAGGTCGCCCAAAGCAAACCTGGAGGCATAGGCTTTTGGATGAACTGAAAGCCGCCGGACAAACTAGGGGACTGCAAAAACATCTGCTAGAGATCGCAGGAAGTGGAGGACTTTTGCTGAGGCCCTATGCTCCATAAGGAGCGAAAAGGATTAAATGATGATGATGATGATGAAGTACCTACCTCCTCCAAGTCTTCTCCCTCCCTCAATTTAAAGAAGATTTTAATGACTCTTTTGTGACAATTGTTGATTAATAACCTCTACCAGACTCGTAGTGACAACTGATGACTAACGTAACTTGTCTGTTTGATTTCCTCTCTCACAGTAGCTTCAATGCTACTTGAGGTCAGGCCAAAGTACCTCAAAAGTGGCAGGAAACGACTGGCCTGTTTTCCAAATTGGTGTATTTTTTTACATAATAATCAGTTATAACTTGTTGGCATTTGACACAAAATGGGATAAATACTATCGAAACACATTTAAAACCATCAACATTATATTTAAATTTGTGTGATACCTGAATCTAATTGGCTTAAAATGCCAATAATTCAAAATGCACTTTAATTTTGTGGTATAGTGAAATAGGAGTTGTGTTCTGGGTCTAGTAATCAGAACTATTATCCTGATTCACAGCACCAAATCCTAAAACAGCTGAAATCTGAAAAGTAATTAGCAATAGTGGCCATGAAACAACTGGATTGTTGTAAGAATCCATCTGATACACAAATATACTTGAGAAATTAAATCTAGTTTTACTAGGTCTCGCTAGTCTATACTGACATCAAATAGACATTTAAGTACGGAACTCTAACTTCACCATAAAAAGCTCCAACAAGACAATGTTCAACAACAATTGGTGAGGGAGAATAAATACTCCTTTTCCCAATTAGGTATCAGAGAAAAAAATGTGTAATTTCTCCTAGGTTAAGAAATCTCTTGAAGCAATAGAATTCAGAAGAGTAATTTCATTATCCTTTATATTGGCAAGATATACTAAATCAAAACCATTATCAATTCTCTCTCAATCACAATGATTATCAATAGTTATACCTACTGGCATTTGCAGGGATGTAGTTTGAATGGGAGTAGGGGCTGTTGACAAAGTTGATACGGCAGACGACTTTACTGATGTCACAACAGTACATCCATCTGGCTTCAAAGCCGTCAGAAGCAATGAGTCAGCTTTAATGAACTGAGGCTGAAAAAGTACCTAGAGAAATAAAGATACATTTTCATATTTTGATTTGATCCAGTCAATACTCCCTTCCATTGCAACATTCTATCTGGACTTTCATCAATACACATCTGTCAAACATAGTTTAAGAGTAAATAATGAAAACAGAAGTACCATGTTCTTCAGAAACACACTTGCAAATTTTACTTCTAATCTAGATAACCTACGGCAGAATGAATCAATCCCATCCTTTAAACAAGATACTCAATAGAGAGTCTATGGGTAACGTTGACCATTGTCCATCTTTCTCTCAACCAGGGTACCCCAGGCAATTCTAACATTTTATTTATTTTGCTACATATTATTACAGACCTGACAAGGGAATATTACTTCACATCTTACTGTTCAATTTGATCACATTTCCAATGGCAAACAAAAGGCCAATATTAAGCAGGTCTTTAATTTGGATTGACAGTAGACAAAGTGTTCAACAAATAATTCACTGATCAGTTGCACGAAGTCCCTTCTTATCTAAATAGCATTGTGAAAAGTTACTCTTTCTAAAGTTGCTGCAATGCAATAATTGGTGATGAAAATGTGAACTGCACCCAAACAATAAACTTTACTCCTAGATTCAATAACATTCATTCACAGTATATTTCATTCACTTGCTAGTTTTATAGCCGCAGCACAATAACAATCCAACTTTCATACAATATTATTCTCATGAACTTCCAACAAATTTTCAAAAGATCAACTATCAGCCAATCAGAAAATCAGGCTCTATGCGAGTGTGTCCTTAACCAACCTTGCCAATTCCCTGTATGGTTCAGAACTGTGCCACAGCTAAGGCAGTAGGTCTTCCTTTCTTACAAGAGAAGTGCCAAAAGAGGGAGATCTTTGTACTCACATTATCAATCAAATTGTGGTTCAAAGTGCAGGAGGCATGCCAAAGGCAGAGGTTACTTTAGGGACAGGATTGATACATGCTCCCACAGGTTGACTAGGTAAGAAGCAAAATTGGCAAGTGTGATTCTGAAGAACATCCTGCTTTTTTCATTATTTACAATACTCAGAAATTGACCAATGATAATTTCTGTAATTCTTGGGTATTCAGGCAAGCCTGAAATTATTAGGCTTTCTGAAACATCGTCAAGTCAAGTCAACTTTTATTGTCATTCGACCATAATTGCTGGTACAGTGCATAGTAAAAATGAGACAATGTTTTTCAGGACCATGGTTTACATGACACAGTACAAAAAACTAGACTGAACTACGTAATAAAAAAGAACAGAGAAAGCTATTCTAGACTACAGACCTACACTGGACTGCATAAAGTGCACAAAAACAGTGCAGGCATTACAATAAATAATAAACAGGACAGTAGGGCAAGGTGTCAGTCCAGGCTTCGGGTATTGAGGAGTCTGATAGCTTGGGGGAAGAAACTGTTATATAGTCTGGTCATGAGAGCCCGAATGCTTCAGAGCCTTTTCCCAGACGGCAGGAGGAAGAAGAGATTGTATGAGGGGTGCATGGGGTCCTTCATAATGCTGTTTCCTTTGTGGATGCAGCGTGTAGTGTAAATGTCCGTGATGGCAGGAAGAGAGACCCCGATGATCTTCTCAGCTGACCTCACTATCCGCTGCAGGGTCTTGTGATCCGAGATGGTGCAATTTCCGAACCAGGCAGTGATGCAGTTGCTCAGGATGCTCTCAATACAACCCCTGTAGAATGTGATGAGGATGGGGGGTGGGAGATGGACTTTCCTCAGCCTTCGCAAAAAGTAGAGACGCTGCTGGGCTAATTCTAATTCTTTTCCATTTATCTCTCTCAAGACTGTCTTTTTCAGCAAATAAATTTACTTACTGGAACTTGTTGGAGCTGTGTTGAAACAGTTGGTGTAGAACTGGCTGTGGCAGTCGTTAAAAGATGCTGAGCAGGAATATTCTGTACCTGGGCCTGAATGGTCATGGGCTGCAGCTGCTGAGGAACTGTAAGACCCTGGAGCTGTTGGGTAGGCATCCCCTGCTGCAGAGCTGTACAAATTTAAATCAGAGGAAAATTACATTTCAATATAAAATACTGGAGGGGAGTCTCAGTTTTGGGTCAATAGTAACACTCTTATTGGTGAATTGGAAAATGTGTGTGCAAATCCAAATATTCTGTTAGTGGAATAATGAGAGAATGCTATAATACTGAAGGTTATGTCTCCATACAAAATATTAGGCAAAGATTGCGTATGTATTCAAGGTAGCTTTGATAGATACAGTGGCATGCAAAAGTTCAGGCATCCCAGTCAAAATTTCTGTTACTGTGAATAGTTAGATGAGTAGAAGATGAACTGATCTCCAAAAGTCATAAAGTTAAAGATGAAATATTCTTTTCAACATTTTAAACAAGATTAGTGTATTATTTTTGTTTTATACAATTTTAGAGTGAAATAAAGGAAAGGAGCACCATGCAAAAGTTTGGGCACCCCAAGAGATCTGAGCTCTCAGATAACTTTTACCAAGGTCTCAGACCTTAATTAGCTTGTTAGGGCTATAGCTTGTTCACAGCCATCGTTAGGAAAGGCCAGGTGATGCAAATTTCAAAGCTTTATAAATACCCTGACTCCTCAAACCTTGTCCCAACAATCAGCCGCCATGGGCTCCTCTAAGCAGCTGCCTAGCACTCTGAAAATTAAAATAAATGGTGCCCACAAAGCAGGAGAAGGCTATAAGACAGCAAAGTGGTTTCAGGTAGCTGTTTCCTCAGTTTGTGATGTAATTAAGAAATTGCAGTTAATAGGAATGGTGGAGGTCAAGTTAAGGTCTGGAAGACCAAGAAAAATTTCTGAGAGAACTGCTCAAAGGCAAATCAATACCCCTGTTTGTGTTAATAGGAGGGTTAAAAATGTAACCAAGGCAAGAACATGTTTGATAGAGCTATTTAGAAAAGCATAATTTAGATAATGGTAGTAGAATCATTTTAAGCATGTATAAGGGTTTGTCAAATCTTAAAACACATTCGACTTCATACATTAAAACAAAATGGGAGAAGGAAGGAGGGATAATTATATCTGAGGAAGAATGGACAATAATATGGAGGTATCAATGGAAGTGTACCAGTTCACAGAAATGGAGGGAGTTTGAATGGAAAAACTTGATGTTTTATTACACCCTCTCAGAAATCCCATGTGATAGTAATCTCCCTGTTTGCTGGAGAAATTGTGCATATCAAAGACTATTGGAGTGGAATGCATAATGCCCTACAAGACATCTTTAAATGTGAAATATCCTTAGAGAGTAAGATCATATATTTTGGATATATACCTCAAGAATGGTTGAAAAGAGATAAACAATGAATATTTATTCATTAAAAGCTGGTAAAAAGACTCTTACCAGGAAATGGCTATCACAGGAGAGCCCAACTTTAAACGCATGGATTGAAATTACAATTGACATTTACAAAATGGAGAAGATAACAGCATTTGTTAATCATAAGTTGGAACAATTTGATTCATACTGGGAAAAATGGTTTAATTACATAACACCTCCTAGGCCTGATTCTCACAAATCAATGAATATGTTGTAAAAAAAAATCACTCCCTACTTGTACATAGTTTTCTCCTTTTTCTTTCCTCTCTTTTTTATAAGTGTATACCTCAGATAAATATTAAGTGGAGATTTGTGGCAAATATGACTATATGATATATACGTATAGTATCTGAAATACATCTTATGGAAATGTTTGTTTGACGATGAACTTCAATAAAAAACAAATTTTTAAAAAAACCCGTTTAACTGCAAAAGACCTTCAGGAAGATTTAGCAGATTCTGGAGTGGTGGTGCACTGTTCTACTGTGCAGCGACACCTGCAGAAATATGACCTTCATGGAAGAGTCATCAGAAGAAAACCTTTCCTGCGTCCTCACCACAAAATTCAGCATCAGAAGCTTGCAAAGGAACATCTAAACAAGCCTGATGCATTTTGGAAACAAGTCCTGTGGACTGATGAAGTTAAAATAGAACTTTCTGGCTGCAATGAACAAAGGTATGTTTGGAGAAAAAAGGGTGCAGAATTTCATGAAAAGAACACCTGTGTTGCCTTTATGGCATTTGTTTAGTTTATAATATTTTCGCTTAGTAATTCGTTTGTTAGCATTTTTTAGTTAAAGTTAGGATTGTTTAAAGTAAATTTGTTGTCTGTGATATATCGCGGCATGCGATGACGTCACATCCGGTTTCGCCGCGTCTTGTGGGAAAATACCGGTTTGGAGAAACGGGAAGGAGGGGGCTCACATGTGCGAGATCAGCGCAAGAAAAGTTGTCTTCTACGCATTAGAAACATAGTGAAGCAACGCCGTAAGTTCATGAGATAATCGATATGTTGAATTAAAATGTTAACGCTGATTCTGTTAAAAGTAACGACGGTCGATAAGGTTTATGTTTTCGTTAGTTAAAGAGTTGCGGATAGTTTGTGTTGAAGTGTATTTAAAGCAGTCAATGGCGTAAGTAGATTCTGACTGTATGCTGCATTTTAATGTAATGTAGTTGTTGTAGTTTACTTTTGCAAGTATTTACGATGTAAATGTGATATCAAGAAGGAAACAAATACTGTACAAATCTTGTATTGTTTTGTCAACAGTTTTCACCATACGTTAATGTGGAAGAGTGAACAGTAAACGGTTAATCTTACTGCGATCCTGTTTTCATTGACTACGGTTTACCTCGGTGTTTAGTTCAGCGTTCCCTTACACCTGAGCAAGAACACTACAACACCTCTCCAACTGTTAAGCACAGGGATGGATTGATCATGCTTTGGGCTTGTGTTGCCCAAACAGGGAAGATTTCACTGGTAGAGGGAAGAATGAATTCAATTAAATACCAGCAAATTCTAGAAGCAAACATCACACTGTCTGTAAAACAGCTGAAGATGAAAAGAGGATGGCTTCTACAACAGGATAATGATCCTAAACACACCTCAAAATCCACAATGGACTACCTCAAGAGGCACACACTGAAGGTTTTGCCATGGCCCACACAGTCCCCCATCATCGAAAATCTGTGGATTGACCTCAAAAGAGCAGTGCATGCAAGGCGGCCCAAGAATCTCACAGAACTAGAAGCCTTTTGCAAGGAAGAATGGGCGAAAATCCCCCAAACAAGAATTGAAAGACTCTTAGCTGGCTACAGAAAGAGTTTATAAGCTCTGATACTTGCCAAAGGAGGTGTTACTAAGTACTGACCATGCAGGGTGCCCAAACTTTTGCATGCCACTGTAACTCAGTATTGTTCAAAGATTCGTGGCGCAACACAATTTCTTCGAATCAATGCCCAACAGCAAACACTGCTTCTGGCTAAGCACCAACTAAAATAGAACAATTTAGCACATTTTAAAGTGCATAACTACCCCAGGTTAAGCACCTTATTGTAAATTGGAGGAAATCGACCCATATTAGTTTTGTACCAAGCCCCAGTGAAACGAAGTAATTTAAATACGCTCCACAGACTGCTTTCACACCCCATCTATCTGTGAATCAGAATCAGGTTTAATATCACTGGCACATGTCATAAAATCTGTTAACTTTGTGGCAGCAGTACAATGCAATACATGATAAATATAGGGGGGAAAAATTACTGTAAGTATATGTATGTATATTAAATAGTTAAATTAAGATAAGCAGTGCAAAAACAGTAATTTTTAAAAAGTTTGTGGGGGAAAAAATACACTGACAGGATCTCCATTTCATTTTGAAGAACAAGGTGCAATTGAAACACAACAATAACCTTCACAACCAGATCTTCAAATCCACTCTATCCTTCTGAAGACTAGGACTTTTCCTTCTATAAGCTGTCCCCTATTTTCAAACAAAGATTTCAACTATTAGTCCTAATTTGAAACTCAGCACCAATTTTTGTTTGATATTACTTAAGTGAAACACTTTGGAATGCTTGCCAGGGTAAAGGTACAGGTAGTCCCCGAGTTACGAATGTCCGACTTACAGACAACTCGTACTTACGAACCGAGGAAGGAGAACACCGTCCACCATTTTAAGTCGGATCCTGACGCCGTCCGCCATTTTAAGTCGTTGCCCTTGACACTGTGTTGAGTGCTTAACTTTGTATTTGACTTAAAATTTTCTTAGTAAGATTCACCCTGACCCCGCTACCCCCCACCCCCGTTCTGGTCGGCTGGTGGCGCAGTGACATCAGCACCGGGCTGGAGAATGGAGGTTTCCGAGTTCGATCCAGTGACAGACTGCTCCCGTGTCTGTCACTGGATCAGACATCAACAAGTTGATGTCGATCCAGTGACTCCCGTACCATCCGTGCCGGGTTGACGTCAAGCTCGCAACTCGACCTCGTAAAAAAAAAACACTGCCACCTCCAGTTTAAATTCCCGCGCGGAATATTGTGGATGATCATATACCCAAACCCAGCACAGCCCCTACTTGTCCCATTCAGCCTGTCTCAGTGCTGTGGTCGTTAGGACCCAGCGGACCTCGGGAGCCGGCACAGCTCGGGACCCGACACCCGCAGTGTTTCTGTTCCATTAACGGGAAGCGATCGCGATTGAAAATAAAGTGGAAGTAATAAAGCGTTTGGAAAGAGGTGAAACGCCATCTGTCATTAGAAAAGCGTTAGGCTACAGTTGGTCAACGATCGGAACAATTTTAAAGGATAACGGATAAAGTGAGAATAATGGAGCATGTGAAAAGCCCTGCCCCGATGAAAGCTTCAATTATTACTAAGCAACGCAGTGGTTTAATTATTGGAACACATACGTTTCTTAAGTGTTTTTATATGCATAGAAAGGTAAAATATATACTATATACTAAGACAAATGTTTGACTAACTGACGCTAAATAATACCGTATGTACTTGTTCTGATTTACGTACAAATCCGACTTAAATATGGACTCAGGAACAGAACTTGTACGTAACCCGGGGACTGCCTGTAATGTAAAATGATTCTTATTCCTTTCTTGCTTTTTAAATTTCATACAACCGTGTTATGCACGTTTCCAAAATTATCCTGCTCAAGTAAACAAAAATTCAAAATATTATTACAGCCAGTAGTACTAATATGAAAAAGTTATAATGGAATTAGTCCCAATGTGGGAGGACTCACAAAGAAATAATCTCTGTTCATGAATTTTGTTTTGTAACACTGCAACTAATATGAGATGACTCACTAATTAATGCATGCTGAGTTTATTAAAACAGTGATCTTAAACTCACTGGGATGTACCTCACACTGAAAATTAGTAATTAATATTTAGCCTTAATTTTTAAATTCTATTTTTAACTATTTCCTTTGCATTCTGAAAGTAGCTTTTACTGATGGTTTTTGTACTGGGCTTGCGTGTGTCATAGGAACTGATGTAAACTTGAAATTCAGTGCCACTTTGTCAGCAAGTCACAGAGCAGGATACATTAAGATCTCTGCTGTGCATAAATCAACCCATCAGGAACTGGTCTTGCAAACATTCTTCTAAACCTGAAATGCTTTCAAGAAAATTCAGGTAGAACAGCCTAAGCAACAAAATCAAGTACTGTCAGTCAAACTCATTTGGAAGCTGGTTTAGCTCACTATGAAATGGAACTTGGCTAAACAGGAATGCATCACATTCAGCAGAGATTGATGGGTTCTTGATTTCATCCATCTCAAGTATAGCAAAGTAGGGTAGTAGGTCTTGACTGTCCTGGGTAAGGAATGCCACACAATGTGAAGAATACAGCAGGACTGCACTCCTGTTAAAAAGGTAGCAATGTGTAATCCAAGCGAGTCCCAGCTAAATCAAACAGCCTTTGATGGATGGCCAAAGATCTTTGGTGCAGAATGCAAATCTGAGTTTATTACTTTGGCACTACAGATGAAATAGCAGAATATTAGTACTGCAAAAAATTATATTCCTAGATCCAACACCCATCAATTTTTTCAACCTACTGAGTTGAATAAATTACCTCAATCTATGAAGATACCTTAATCCTGGAGTTTAAAATGATACTTTACATGAGGCCAGTTAACCCAACCTTTTGTGCAGCTCTCACTTGGTTCTAAACCCCTGTCCATTCCATATCTTTATGAAGATCTTATTACATAACAACATCTAACTCTATGGATTCTAATCCTGTTTTGTTCTAAAGAAGGCTATTAGTGAAAACTTCCCTCTATTTTCTTGATTCTTCATACGTTTCAACTAAAACAAAGAATGTAACAAAATCAAAACGAGTTACAAAGTTTCCTGACATCCTCATATATGCTCTCAACCACCTTTGTTTGACATACAATGATTTTACTGGTCTTGTCACAACTATATCTCTGCAGTCCTGGTAAGAAACTAGTAATACCATCTGTGTTTTTGCATGAAGACCAACACTAAGGCTGTTCACAAGAAGGAGAGGAGCAGATTCTATTTTCTAAGGAAGCTGAGATCCTTCAATGTGTGTAGCGGGGATGTTGGAGATCTTTTACCAGTCTGTTGTAGCGAGTTCAGTCTTTCTTTTGCAGCTTTATGCTACATCTGTGCTGGTGATGCAAAATACTGTAAACTCATCAAAAAGGCTGGATCCGTACTTTTGAGGAAAATTTTTAATTGGGGAAGGGAAAATTATGAGGCTATAAGGCTAGAACTTGCGGGTGTGAATTGGGATGATGTTTTTGCAGGGAAATGTACTATGGACATGTGATCGATGTTTAAGGATCTCTTGCAGGATGTTAGGGATAAATTTGTCCTGGTGAGGAAGATAAAGAATGGTAGGGTGAAGGAACCATGGGTGACAAGTGAAGTGGAAAATCTAGTCAGGTGGAAGAAGGCAGCATACATGAGGTTTAGGAAGCAAGGATCAGATGGGTCTATTGAGGAATATAGGGTAGCAAGAAAGAGCTTAAGAAGGGGCTGAGAAGAACAATAAGGGGGCACGAGAAGGCCTTGGCGAGTAGGGTAAAGGAAAACCCCAAGGCATTCTTCAATTATGTGAAGAACAAAAGGATTACAGGAATGAAGGTAGGACCGATTAGAGATAAAAGTGGGAAGATGTGCCTGGAGGCTGTGGAAGTGAGTGAGGTCCTCAATGAATACTTCTCTTCGGTATTCACCAATGAGAGGGAACTTGATGACGGTAAGAACAATATGAGTGAGGTTGAAGTTCTGGAGCATGTTGATATTAAGGGAGAGGAGGTGTTGGAGTTGTTAAAATACATTAGGAAGCATAAGTCTCCAGGGCCTGACGGAATATTCCCCAGGCTGCTCCACGAGGCAAGGGAAGAGATTGCTGAACCTCTGGCTAGGATCTTTATGTCCTCGTTGTCCACAGGAATGGTACCGGAGGATTGCAGGGAGGCGAATGTTGTCCCCTTGTTCAAAAAAGGTAGTAGGGATAGTCCAGGTAATTATAGACCAGTGAGCCTTACGTCTGTGGTGGGAAAGCTGTTGGAAAAGATTCTTAGAGATAGGATCTATGGGCATTTAGAGAATTATGGTCTGATCAGGGACAGTCAGCATGGCTTTGTGAAGGGCAGATCGTGCCTAACAAGCCTGATAGAGTTCTTTGAGGAGGTGACGAGGCATATAGATGAGGGTAGTGCAGTGGATGTGATCTACATGGATTTTAGTAAGGCATTTGACCAGGTTCCACACGGTAGGCTTATTCAGAAAGTCAGAAGGCATGGGATCCAGGGAAGTTTGGCCAGGTGTTTTCAGAATTGGCTTACCTGCAGAAGGCAGAGGGTCATGGTGGAGGGAGTACATTCAGATTGGAGGGTTGTGACTAGTGGTGTCCCACAAGGATCTGTTCTGGGATCTCTACTTTTTGTGATTTTTATTAACGACCTGGATGTGGGGGTAAAAGGGTGTGTTGGCAAGTTTGCAGACGTCACAAAGGTTGGTGGTGTTGTATATAGTGTAGTGGATTGTCGAAGATTGCAGAGAGACATTGATAGGATGCAGAAGTGGCAGATGGAGTTCAACTCAGAGAAGTGTGAGGTGGTACACTTTGGAAGGACAAACTCCAAGGCAGAGTACAAAGTAAATGGCAGGATACTTGGTAGTGTGGAGGAGCAGAGGGATCTGGGGGGTACATGTCCACAGATCCCTGAAAGTTGCCTCACAGGTAGAAAGGGTAGTTAAGAAAGCTAAACTAAAGAAGTTAAGTAGTTAAGAAAGCTTTCATAAGTTGAGGGATAGCGTTTAAGCGACGTGATGTAATGATGCAGCTCTATAAAACTCTAGTTAGGCCACATTTGGAGTACTGTGTCCAGTTCTGGTCGCCTCATTATAGGAAGGATGTGGAAGCATTGGAAAGGGTACAGAGGAGGTTTACCAGGATGCTACCTGGTTTAGAGAGTATGGATTATGATCAAAGATTAAGGGAGCTAAGGCTTTACTCTTTGGAGAGAAGGAGGATGAGAGGAGACATGATAGAGGCGTACAAGATATTAAGAGGAATAGACAGAGTGGACAGCCAGCGCCTCTTCCCCAGGGCACCACTGCTCAGTACAAGAGGACATGGCTTTAAGGTAAGGGGAGGGAAGTTCAAGGGGGATATTAGAGGAAGGTTTTTTGCTCAGAGTGGTTGGTGCGTGGAATGCACTGCCTGAGTCAGTGGTGGAGGCAGATACACTAGTGAAGTTTAAGAGACTACTAGACAGGTATATGGAGGAATTTAAGGTGGGGGGTTATATGGGAGGCAGGGTTTAAGGGTCGGCACAATATTGTGGGCCGAAGGGCCTGTAATGCGCTGTACTATTCTATGTTCTATGAGTTAGTAGTGGAGAGAATGCCACTTAACAAACTGTTATCCATTATGGACAATCTGGCACATCCTCTCCATGACTTACTGAATAAGCACCGGAGCACCCTTTCAAACAGACTCATTCAGCTCCGCTGTCACAAGGATCATTCCGGAAAATCTTTCCTACCAAATGCAATAAGAATATACAACAGTTCATCTCTGAGCAATGGGAGAACACATATCATAGCACAATAGTCTGTTTTATTATTTCATGTTATTATTGCACATTGGTAAATTATTATTGTATGTATTATTATTCTGTACTTTATTATTAGTTAATATTATCATTATATTATTGTTGCTAAGTGCTGCTACTGTAACAAAATTATTTCCCACTCAGGATCAATAGAGTACTTATTATTATTATGACCTTGAAATTTTACCTAAAACTAGATGCAGTTTTCTAACTTTGTAGCGGTGTGCTATACGCAGCGCTAAAATAACGACACGGAGTTAGTAAACTGCAGTCAAAGATAAAAGTTTATTCCAACTTCACAGTCTTGCTTTAAAGCCTCGCTCCCCCGCCGGATGCCTCGAGAGGCACGTACTGAAACCCCCTCAGGCCTTCTCCCTTTGTTCCGGACCTAGCCTTTGTGCCTGCACGCTGGCTAATTGTCAGCCGGTTCGAGTGTGCTAGTAATTGGGTTGCCACATAACCCCACCCCCAGAACCGGCGATACACCCCCCAATGTCCACAGTCTGGGCCGGACCCTGTTTGGGAGGTCGGCCTCTGCGCCGCGGTGCCAGAAACTCGACCGGTTGCGCCAAGTCCACATGGGCCGGTTTGAGTCGGTCCACCGTGAAAACCTCCTCTCTCCCCCCAACATCCAGCACGAACGTGGACCCGTTGTTCCTGAGCACCGTAAATGGCCCCTCGTAGGGCCGTTGCAGCGGTGGCCGATGCCCGCCCCGTCGTACAAACACAAACTTACAGTTCTGCAGGGCTTTGGGTACACAGGTTGGGTGCTGCCCATGCTGCGAAGTGGGTATGGGGGCCAGGGCACCGAGCCACTTGCGTAGTCTGCCCAGGACTGCTGCGGGTTCTTCCTCTCGCCCCCTTGGGGCTGGTATGAACTCCCCAGGAACGACCAGGGGTGCACCGTACACCAACTCGGCCGACGAAGTGTGCAGATCGTCTTTGGGCGCCGTGCGGATGCCGAATAGGACCCAGGGAAGCTCGTCCACCCAGTTAGCTCCTCGCAGGCGGGCCATGAGAGCCGACTTCAGGTGACAGTGGAAACGCTCCACCAGTCCGTTTGACTGTGGGTGGTAGGCAGTGGTGTGGTGCAGCTGAGTCCCCAACAGGCTGGCCATCGCTGACCACAGGCTGGAGGTGAACTGGGCGCCCCTGTCGGAAGTAATGTGCGCCGGTACACCAAAGTGAGATACCCAGGTGGCGATCAGTGCCCGGGCGCAAGATTCGGAGGTGGTGTCGGTGAGCGGGACCGCCTCTGGCCATCTTGTGAACCAGTCCACGATAGTCAGGAGGTGCCGCGTCCGCGCGACACTGGCAGGGGGCCCACGATATCCACATGAATGTGGTCGAAACGCCAGCGGGTGGGGTGGAACTGCTGCGGCGGGGCCTTGGTGTGTCGCTGCACCTTGGCTGTCTGGCAGTGCATGCACGTTCTGGACCAGTCACGGACCTGCTTGCGGAGTCCGTGCCAAACAAACCTGCTGGAGACCATCCGGACGGTAGTGCGGATGGAGGGGTGCGCCAAGTTATGAATGGAGTCGAAAATGTGTCGCCGCCAAGGTGCCGGGACGACGGGACGGGGCTGGCCGGTGGCGACGTCACAGAGTAGGGTCCTCTCACCTGGGCCTACGGGGAGGTCCTGGAGCTGCAAACCAGAGACTGCGGTCCTGTAACTCGGGATCTCCTCATCTGCCAACTGTGCCTCTGCCAGTGCCTCAAAGTCTACCCCTTGGGAAAGGGCGTGAATGTTAGGGCGAGAGAGCGCGTCTGCCACGACATTGTCCTTACCTGAGACATGCCGGACGTCCGTCGTGTATTCAGAGATGTAGGACAGATGGCGCTGCTGGCGGGACGACCAGGGATCGGACACCTTTGTGAATGTAAAGGTAAGCGGTTTGTGGTCCGTGAACGTGGTGAAGGGCCTACCTTCTAAGAAGTACCTGAAATGCCGGATTGCCAGGTATAGCGCCAACAGCTCCCAGTCGAAAGCACTGTATTTGAGCTCGGGTGGCCGCAGGTGTTTGCTGAAAAACGCCAGAGGTTGCCAGCGGCCCACGATGAGCTGCTCCAGTACCCCACCGACTGCCGTATTAGATGCGTCCACCGTGAGGGCGGTAGGGACGTCCATTCTGGGATGCACTAGCATCGCGGCATTCGCCAAGGCATCCTTCGTTTGAATGAAAGCGGCGGCGGACTCCTCGTCCCAGGTAATGTCCTTACCCGGACCGGACAGCAAGGCGAACGGGGGAGCATGATCCGGGCAGCTGAAGGGAGGAAGCGGTGGTAGAAATTGACCATACCTACGAATTCCTGAAGGCCTTTGATCGTGGTGGGTCGGGGGAAATGGCGGACTGCATCTCCCTTAGCGGGCAGAGGGGTTGCCCCGTCTGTGGTAATCCTGTGGCCCAGGAAGTCAATGGTGTCGAGCCCGAACTGGCATTTGGCCAGGTTGATTGTTAGACCGTAGTCACTCAGCCGGGCATAGAGTTGTCGGAGGTGGGACAGATGCTCCTGACGACTGCTGTTGGCTATGAGGATGTCGTCCAAATAGATGAATGTGAAGTCCAGGTCGCGTCCCACCGCATCCATCAACCGCTGAAACGTCTGTGCGGCATTCTTCAGGCCGAACGGCATGCGGAGGAACTCAAAAAGGCCGAACGGGGTGATGAGAGCCATTTTGGGGACGTTGTCCGGATGCATCGGGATTTGATGGTATCCGCGGATGAGGTCTACCTTGGAGAAGATCCGTGCGCCATGCAGGTTTGCTGCAAAGTCCTGAATGTGCGGCACAGGGTAGCGGTCCGGTGTTGTAGCCTCGTTCAGCCTACGGTAGTCGCCGCATGGTCTCCAGCCCCCTGTCGCTTTGGGCACCATGTGCAGGGGGGAGGCCCATGGGCTGTCGGACCGCCGGATGATCCCCAATTCCTCCATCCTCTTGAACTCCTCCTTCGCCAGTCGGAGCTTGTCCGTGGGAAGCCGCCGAGCACGGGCGTGGAGGGGTGGTCCCTGGGTCAGGATGTGGTGCTGTACGCCGTGTCGGGGCATGGCTGCCGCGAACTGCGGTGCCAGAACCGATGGGAAATCCGCCAGGACCCTGGTGGAGTCGTTGTCGGACAGCGTGATGGAGCCAAGGTGAGGGGCTGGCAACTGGGCTGCACCCAGGGAGAACGTCTGAAAGGTCTCAGCATGAACCAGTCTCTTCCTGGGCAGGTCGACCAGTAGGCTGTGAGCCCGCAAGAAATCCGCACCCAGAAGCGGTTGGGCTACGGCGGCCAGTGTGAAGTCCCACGTGAACTGGCTGGAGCCGAACCGTAGATGCACCGGACGGGTGCCATAGGTCCTTATTGTGCTGCCGTTCGCGGCCCGCAGGGGGGGACCCAGCGCCCTGCTGCGGGTGTCGTAACTCGTCGGAGGTAAGACGCTGATCTCGGCACCAGTGTCGACCAAAAACCGGCGTCCCGACCTGCAGTCCCACACATACAGGAGGCTATCCCGATGGCCAGCCGCCGTAGCCTTCAGCGACGGCTGGCCCTGGCGTTTCCCGGGAACTGGCAGGGCGGGCGACAACGGCGGGCTTCTGCGCCCCATTGTTCGTTGGGCTCCACACCCTGGCCTCTGGGTTTAGCGGGCTCTGCGGCCGGGCCTGGACTGGTTTGCTGCTGGGAGCGTGGCCGGGTGATCAGTGAGATGGACGCCCCACTCCCCTTCTTGGCGTTCCACAGCAAGTCCGCCCGGGCTGCCACCTTCCGGGGGTCGCTGAAATCCGCGTCGGACAGCAGCAGGCGTATGTCCTTGGGCAGCTGCTCCAGGAATGCCTGCTCAAACATGAGGCAGGGTGTGTGTCCGTCGGCCAGAGACAACATCTCATTCATTAAAGCTGATGGAGGCCTTTCTCCAAGCCATCCAGGTGCAGTAAACGGGCAGCTCACTCGCGGCGGGAGAGCCCGAAAGTCCTTATGAGCAGGGCTTTGAATTCCGTGTACTTGCCGTCCGCCGGGGGAGACTGTACGAACTCCGCGACCTGGGCCGCTGTGTCCTGGTCGAGGGAGCTCACCACGTAGTGTCCTCTGGGGTTATCTGCCGAACGTGGAATTGGGCTTCTGCTTGCTGAAACCATAGGTGAGGTTGTAGCATCCAGAAGCTTTGCAGTTTCAAGGAAACCGCATGAACAGATGCGGCGTCGTTCATCTCCGGTCCAAAAACGTTTGGACCGTCGGGGTCACCAATTGTAGCGGTGTGCTACACGCAGCGCTAAAATAACGACACGGAGTCGGTAAACTGCAGTCAAGGATAAAGTTTATTCCAACTTCACAGTCTTGCTTTAAAACCTCGCTCCCCCGCCGGATGCCTCGAGAGGCACGTACTGAAAACCCCCTCAGGCTTTCTCCCTTTGTTCCGGACCTAGCCTTTGTGCCTGCACGCTGGCTAATTGTCAGCCGGTTCGAGTGTGCTAGTAATTGGGTCACCACAGCTTTATACTAATGATCTATATAGCTTTAATCTTATCCTTTAAAATGCACACTTTTGTTACCACCTTTGCAGACAAAAAAGTTCAGGTACAGCTCTGGGCTGCATTGAATTAAATGGGATCAGAGAACGGTATTAATAGCTCTCTGGCAAGGTCTCCCATTTTCCAAAGTTTGAGAACTTACAAAAAGAAAAAGTCAGACCAAGAAACAGCAGACTCTGCTTGAACACTCCCCTGTATTCGAACGTTCTAATAAAACCTCAGATAAAGAATGATCAATTAGAGTCCAGACTAGACAATGGCTCCCATGGAAACACACAACCTTCTGAAGGAAGGAGGGAAGATAGAAAAAGGCAGATGTAAAATACAAGTTGACTATGCAAACCGTACACTACCTCCAATATCTAAAGCATCTTCCCCTTTGACACCTGTGGTGAATCAATGGGTATATTTACAGCAGAGATTGATTAGTAAGGGTACCAAAGGAACACACACAAAATGCTGGAGGAACTCAGCAGGCCAGGCAGTATCTATGTAAAAAAGTATAGTCGACATTTTGGGCCAAGACCCTTCAGCAGAACTGGAGAAAAAGAGGTGAATAGATTTAAAAGATGGTGGGGGAAGGGGAGAGAGAAACACAAGGTAATAGATGAAACCTGAGGGGGAGGGAACAAAGTATAGAGCTAGGAAGTTGATTGGTGAAAGAGATACAGGGCTGGAGGTGGGAGAGACTGACAGAAGAGGAAAGAAGGCCATGGAAGGGGGGGGGGGGGGATGAGCACCAGAGGGAGGCGATGGGTGGGCAAAGGAATACGGTTAGAGAGAGAAAAAGGGATGGGGAATGGTGAAGGGGGTGGGCATTATCGGAAGTTCGAGAAATCTTCAAGTTGGAGGCTACCCAGATGGAATATAAGGTGTTATTCCTCCAACCTCAGCGCAGGCAGGATGGACATATTGGAATGGGAATGGGAAGTGGAATTAAAATGGGTGGCCACTAGGAGATCCCGCTTTTTCTGGTAGGTTCTCAGTGAAGCTGAGGTGTTTTTACAAGTAACAGGGTGGGAGGAGGTATAGTCTAGGTAGCTGTGAGAGTCCGTGGGTTTGTAATAGACATCAGTAGATATGCTGTCTCCAGAGATAGAGACAGAGTGTTCGAGAAAGGGGAGGAAGGTGTCGGAAATAGATCAGGTAGTTTTGAGGTGGAAGTTGGAGGCAAAGTGGATGAAGTTGATGAGTTCAGCATGGGTGCAGGAAGCAGCACCAATGCAGCTGTCGATGCAGTGTTGGAAAAATGCAGGACTGTCACCAGTGTAGGCTTGGAACATAGACTGTTCCATGTCGCTGACAAAAAGGCAGGCACAGCTGGGACTCATGCGAGTGCCCATTGCTGCACCTTTTGTTTGAAGGAAGTAAGAGGAACCAAAGACAAAATTACCAAAGGTTAAGGGGAGAAGGCAGGCGAATAGGGTTGAGAGGGATAATAAACCATTTATGATCAAATGGCAGAGCAGATTCGATGAGCCAAACGGCCTAACTCTGCTCCTGTGTCTTATGATCAATCTAAAGCTGTGTTTGTATTTTAATTGGCTCTACTGTATGGAAGGATAGGAATAACAAATGCTGATGTAAGCCACACTTTAAAGCATCAAAAATGCCCTCTCTAGTTTACTCAGATTATCATGATGTAAATTTGGGTTAGGACAAACAAACAATTATAAACATGCAAGGGGATTACATTTCAATTAATAAAATTTGTATTTAATCATCCTCATGCAGAAAATCATTAAAATCCTATTATTTTGTTCAATTCTATTCTAATAATGATCAATTACCTGTAAACCCATTGGAGTTCTGATATCCCAGCAAAGGCTGCTGTTGCTGCTGTACAAACTGTGGCTGTGATTGTGGAGAACCTGTAAAATTCTGTGCCATCATGAGAGGCTGCTGTTGGCTCTGTTGCAACTGAACAGCTTCTTGTTTGACCTGTTGTGTTGAAGGGGCCTGAAGGAGCTGTGACTGCTGCGAATGCTGAAGCTGTTGCTGGAGCGGAGGACTCTGGTACATCTTCACAGGGGTTTGAGCCTTCCCACTATTGCCCAAGAGGCTATCAAGGGACATGTTCAATAAGCCTTGGTTAGGCAGGACTGAAGAACTACTATCTTGCAGTGGGGTGCTAGTGCCAAAGTGGTTGTCAAACAGCCCAGGGAATTCTCCATCCTGGTTGTTAATCATCTGCAACATATCTGTAAAGATAGTAAAACACAAATGACTAAGGTTAAGCAAGTTGCTGTCTTTGCGTGTGGCAACAAAGGCGGTTGATGAAATAGTTTTTGTAAACTTGAAGTGCATATGCTCTGCATCTCTTTTGTTCAATTAGAAAGCTTGACGGCACCAATTTAGAACTTTACCATGTCCATGAAGTACTATGAGAACTGCTGCCTTCTGTTCATTCAAATTTGCAAAATAAACACCAGAGATGTCATTTAAAATTAAGAATTAAAACTCAAGGAGGTTCCAATTATTCACCTATTGTCAGAGCATGCCACTCTCATTAATCACTATTCTTTGGGTTGTTTCTGATTATGAGTATTTGGTAAGTACAAGTACTTTTTATTGATACCAGTCAGTGCATTTTCACAAAGACATTTCTTAAAGTCTTGTACTTTGGAAATAGTTAATGTTTCTGATGCATTTAATTGTACATATTAAAATACAACTTTAAAAAAAAATTTACACAATATATCAGTAATGTATGGTAATCATATATTCTAACATTAATTTTCCCAGAGATAACATCACATGGCATCATCATGTCAATCTTTACAATAAATCTACAATGTAATAGCTTCACCTTCAAACGTGCAATCCATGACTGCAACCAGTGATCAGAACTTCATGAGTTTATTGATCTGAGGCACATCTTCATTCATGAACATATTTAAGATATTATCTACCTAGCGTTTCAGATCAGAGCATGCAAACATATTTGCAAAGCAGTTAAGGATACAGAGCTGTTTTACTTCTTGTCTACACCGCCACCTTCCAAGAAAAAATACACTGACTGTATTCAAATTTAGGGGCGGATATTGGAATCATTTTTTTCCATGAGGTGATCCGGTTGAACCAATCACTGCAAGTTGCAGTCGTTTGCTATGTTTGGCTTAGCTCGCAGACAAGACAGAAAGAATTTGTTCAACTGTGTACATTGGCAGGAACATTGATTAATTCAGAAAAGTGAATAATCGAAGGTTACTATCGGGCAAGCTCATTCCACCGCATCTGTAATACACTTGCGGCGTTTAAAAGCTATAGGTCTAACATTTAGACACTTCCACTTTCAGAAAGCGAAAGGTTTGCTCCTTCAAAGAATCCTCAAAAGGACTACATTTTAATATTGTGAACATTCAGTGACAATTCAGATATTTTGTTTTAAAATGCATCAGGAGGAATTACAAAAATTCGCGTTTTATTTTAAAAAAAGGCATCAAAGATACCGATTTGGTTTCGTGGCTGCTGTACGTGACTGCGAGCAGATGAACTTGAGAAGTCCCCTGCAGCACAAGGCAATAACCGCTAGTAACCTTGGCATGATGTCACTGCCTGAGAGGGTGAAAGGGGCTCGGTTCAAGCGAACACACGACTCAGCAAGTATGATCTCGCCTAAGCTGCAGCACGAGGGTTAAAGCATATCTGTCTTCCACGTTAAAAACATCAGCTGGTCAAAACTTCGCGCACGATCAATATTTTAAACAAATCTACAAATGTGTTATTTTAGCATAATCCCGAGCAAATATAATTTACTATAAAATTGTTTCTGTAATTGAAGAAGTCTGTGTTTTATGCTATTGTTTAAAATACAGGTCGTTTCTAAAACACAGACTTACAAACTAACTTATAATAATGAAAGTCTAGCCACAGGGACAGCATTTGGAGTTAGTTGCAAATGCAATTCAAACACAAACTTCGTCTGTTTAAAATTACACAAAAAGCAATATAAAATCTTGTAAGGAAATAAATACATTTGCGATAATTAAACATTTGTTGATAATTAATCAACAACGTAACATTTAATTCACTTATATTAGAAACTGCACAGGTACTCTCAAACATTAAACGAAATACAATTTAATTGTTTCCCAATTTGCTGCTACCCAATCGTAAATCTACAAGTATCCATCCACAGATGTGGATTCAGCCCCCGTCCCAATGGTCATTCTCAGGCCTGTTGCCCCGCCGTTCCCGGGGACGCCGCCTGATGCGAACCCATGTCGAAAGCGCCGAGCCCTGTCCATCACTCACCATCAATGTCACTGAGCAGCCCGTTATCGATCTCGCTGCTCTCGGTCAGAGAGGGGTCCAGGTTGTCCAGGGACGAATCCTCAAACATCATGCCCGCGTCAGGGAATGGGTGTTGGTGCCCCCCGTTATTCATGCTGACTGTACCGGGCACCCGAGTCGGGAAGGGAGGGGTGTCGGGGATTCCTTGTTTACAGCAAACCCCACACGCCGCGGCACCATGTCAATAAATTGCGAGGAAAACCGAACTCACTACCAGAACTAGAAGTGGCCAATAGGACTGCCGACCCGCCCCCGGGACGTGTGATTGACGGTCAATTGGACCATTTGGAAGTGAGAACGGCGGAGGGCTCGGCGCGCGCGGGTTGCCCGATTCCCCCAATCAGCCATCAGGTTTTCCCATGTTCGGTTGAGCGGACAGTTCTTGCGCGGGGGAGGAGCGGGTCCGCATGCTGCTAGAACCAGAGAAAAGCAGCCAATCAGCGCGCAGATGGTGGTGTGGGGTGATCAGTCGTCATCACCTCAGATCCCGCCCTTCCTTTCTGCCCTTTACGTCATCCCATTGATAAAGCGCCCCACGTGCATGCCGGGGCTCGATGGTTTTATGTCTTGTGATTGTAGGAGTTTTGGAAGTAGGAAGGTGCGGTCTATTTGTTTTAATTTTAGTGCTTAACGTTATGAAATGAGTTTATAAAATGAACTTATAAAAATAATCCGAATGAGTATGTTATAGCCATCACAGACTTCATTAAGAGCGGTGTGGATGAGTGTCGGGACGCTTTGGTTGACAGCCCGGCCCTGCAATTGCTAAACACCCACACTGTTTATTGTTCTTGTGTTAAAATGCTTTTGTGGGACTATGGTGGGAAGTTCTAGTTCATTTATTGCTACATTTTACCAGACATCCCACCCTGAAAAAACTCATTTCAGGAAGGTAGCACGCCCGGCGACCACCAAGAGTGTATGTAACACTTAAGTGATTTTGTCTAATCTGTAAACCAAATTGGGTACTTGCAGAAAATGTAACATTAAATATGTACTTATATTATCACGTAGTCGTTTTTTATTCTATTACAACTTTAAGCAAGTCTACAGGGAGTTTGGCCTCATCACGTAGGACATCAATAGAGTAGCTCCTTAGCAGCTAGCCAGCTAGTTTAACGTTATCTATGCTAATAAATGAATGACACCTGTTAAACTCACCTCAACATGTCTTTTACAGTCATTTAACCCACCATGGGCAACAGAACAGTCACTGTTGCAAACAGTGCAGCGAGCAACACTGTCATTATTTTGACCCCCATTAGGCAGGGGTACACTTTAGTGTAGTCTGGGGTGAAGTGCGTTTTATACTTTAGTTTTTTTAGAACACTCTGCCATGATGCTGAAGGACACTAAACTGACTTGATGGACAATAAAAGAGGTGGGGGGGTGACTGTAAAGCCCGCCCACAGAGCAAACTGATTGGTCTCTCTTTGTGCTAAGTAGACTCTTTGCGCTCTTCCTCTTCCTCTCAAAAAAATTGATTTCCGGGATATTGTATATAATTTGCGGGCGTCAGGGAGTCGCTATCAATATGCGGGAGACTTCCGGGAGAGGTGGGATGTCTGGGTTACACAGTTGTTTGCTTGTGTATTTGTGGGTCACCCTAACTGTATCTGGGGTGTGTGATGGTCGCGGTGGCCCCATCTGTATGAGGCAGGTTGGGTTCACTGTTTGGGTCATGGTGCCCAGTCTGTTTTGTGTTTATCAGAATAAAACGGTTGTTGAGTTAAAGAGCTTCCTCGTCTGTCATTATGGACCAAATACTTGCCACATTGGTGTCAGGAGTGGGATGCGAGATTAACGATGAGATACAGTGCCTTAAGACTCGGGGAATAAGACTACGGCAGGGCTCATGAAGACAAGACCCCGAGGGAGGACCTGGGAACCGAGCATTGTGCCTTACCATGGAGCCCTGACGCAGTGAGCGTACCCAAGCTCCCCAACCCAGAGACAGACCATGGCAGACGCCGCCGGAGCAAGAGGAAGACCAAAGGGCGTTGATGATTTGTGCCGCAAGGCCCACACTGAAGCTCCCCAGATGCGATGGTTACCAGCCGCCTGGAGCATTACCTGCGCAAGTCAAACTCGCCACATGGCACAACGAGTGGAGCCCCACAGAGATGGCGGTGCCTTGCTTTGGCATTTGCAGGGAGATTCCCTGCGGGCCCTCCTCGACCTAGCACCGGCGGAGCAGCGTGACTACAGGCCCTGTAGTGGCGTTTCGGGCAGAGGCCGCTGGCGGAAGCAACGAGGGCAGATGGCGCCGTACAAGAGAAAGCCTGGGGGCATTAGCAGCTGATCTCCACCACTATGATCGGCACAGCCACCCCCAATCCCCTCCGGCGGCCTGGGAAGAGCTCGCCCTCCACGCCTTTGTAAAGGCGCTGATGCTGGAATGCCTTCGGCAGCATGTTCGCCTGGCATCACCATCCGGAGAGGGCAGAAGCGATTTTAGACCCCAAGGTGTCCCTGCATCGCCCCGCATGCTGCGAGCCCGAGCTTGTGTCACTGAGACGGAGGAGGAGCCCGTGAGACAGGCCCGACCAGCGCCGAGGCCCACGAAACGATCCACGCGGTGAGGCAGGTCATTTGGCCCGGGAATGCCCCACACCGGCACCGCGCCACAGCCCAGCGCAGCCATTGGGAAACGCCGAACGAGCAGCGCGCCCAAGACCTCCAGCAGAATCCCTCCATTGTTGCCCCTCCGGGTGGGCCGTTTGGGTGAAGAGCGAGGCTTATACGCTGACTGCATGCTGGAGGGCATCCGATGCCGGGCATTGGTGGACACGGAGTCAACCATCACCATCTTCGGTCCCGGTGTTCTCCCCAACAAGGCCCAGCCATCCCCGCCTGGGTGGACAATGACAGCGGTCCGGTTGCCGACGATGTGAGGGAAGAGGAGGCCGCACATCGCAGTGGACCACGACGTGTGGCTCACCCACATCCGAGAGTCCTGCATCCTTGGCCTGGACCTGCTGTCCCGCTGGGGGCCCGAGTGGAGTGTTGGAGGCAACACTCTACCTCGGTGCTGAGGCCGTGGCTCTCTGGCAGGACAGCTCCAGGAAGCGGCCCCAGCGGGATCAGCGACCACCGACGGTCTCACAGCGGCTCCCGGCAACGGCCCAACGCAACACAGCTGAACCACGGGCAAGTGACGCTGACAAGTCAGTGACTACCTCCCCACTAAGGACCACAAGCAGCGCAGGTGAGTGGGACGACGTCCGAAATGGGCAGAGGTCTCCGCCCTGGACTCAGAGACTATACTCGCAGTGGGGAACACTGGAGGTGCGCGATGGGTTGGTGTTCAGCGGTGGCAGTTGTCCCATGGTGACAGACATCTCTTGCAGCTGGTGGTACCCCGGGGGCTCTGCGCTATGGTACTGGGGTCAGTGCACGGGCTGGTGGCGGCCAGCCGTCTCGGAGTTGGGCAGGCTGTGCGAATGTTTCTACTGGCCTGGGTACAGGCAGGACGTGGAGCTGTTCGTGTGCTGCTGCAGCGTCTGCACTTCCCAGAAGGGCTGGGCCCCAGTATGGGACTATCCCCCAGGCTTGGAAGCTCTGGAAGGGGCCGGGAGAGGTGCTCAACTGCATCTCCGATGCAGCATATCAGGTGCGGTTGCCTGAGCGGCAGAAGGCAGCCGTGCTGCACCGAGTCAGTCCTTGGCCACCACTGACCCAGCGAGGCTCCGGGTGCCCTGCCTCTTGCCTCACACAAACAGGCAGCAGTGTCAACAACCACCGGGACTTTTGAACTTTGTTATGGACTCCGGGGTTGCTGAGGACGGCTGACCCCTCGGGTGGGGGCAGAGTGACACTCCGGCGAGGGGGTGTAGTCGACAGCCTGCCCCTACATTTCTAATGATTAGCACTGTTTATTGTTCTTGTGTTAAAATGCTTTTGTGGGATTATGATGGGAAGTTCCAGTTCATTTATTGTTACATTTTAGCTCGGGTTATACAGTTATTTACTTGTGTATTTGTGGGTCACCCATATGTATCCTCTAAATAAAATATTTGTTGAGTTCAACGAACTTCCTTATTTGTCATTATGGACCAAATGCTGGCCACAGTATGTTAATTGGAAAACACACGAAGTTTCCCAAACCAGAAGCCTTGGCTGAATCAGAAGATTTGCAGCCTGGGGAGGACTAGATCTGTGCCATTCACCACTGCCAATCTAGAATTCTTCAAGAGATCCAGCTATAATCTATAGAAATCTGTTGTTATGGCTGTAATTAACTCCTGCCTGAGCAAGGAACTGGACCAGATGCAATTCTCCTACTGCCACAATAGACCTGCAGTCTCGATCTCACTGGCTTCCCAATCTGTTTCAGAGCATCAACAGAACAGCAAAACACATATTAAGCTGTTTATCAATTACAGTTAAGTACTATTATTCCTTCAGTGTTAATTACCTTGCTTGTAAATTTGGGCCTCTCGACCTCCCTCTGCATCTGGGTCCTCAAATTCCTCACTGAAAAGCTTCAGTCAGTATTAAAAGTAAGAACAGCTCCTGATGGTCAACAAAGTGCACTTCAAGGATGACTGCTTAGCCCCTCCCCCTCTCATGATTGTGTGACTAAGCACAGCTTAAATACCATTTATAAATTTGCAGATGATACACAGTTGGTAAAATCTCAGATGGTGACAAGGTGGTGTATAGGAATGAGATAGATCAGCTGGTTGAGTGGTTTTGCAACAATAATCACACTTAATGTCAGCAAGAGCAAGGAATTGAATGTGGACTTCAGGAGGGGAAGTCAGGATAACACACACCTGTCCTCATTGAGGGGTTAGCAGTGGAAAAGGTGAGCAGCTTCAAATTCCCAGGTGGAATACATCCTAGGGGATTTATCCTGGTTGCAGTCGTTGTCGTCTGAACCCTTAGTGCCTAGGTGGCATGCAGGGCCTCCACCAGGGTTTCCATTTCTGCCGGTCTTTCGCTCTGCTGAAATGGAAGACCCTTGTGGAGGCCCCATGTGCCACCTAGGCAATACATTGATGGAATCATGAAGAAGGCATACCAGTAACTCCACACCATTGTCTTTCCAGACCGAAGAAGATTTGTGCAGCAAGTGTGCATCAAAAACAAGACCAGCTCTCTGGACAGGCCTATAACCATGACTTGTCTTTTACAGGAAGCAAGGTTTGCGGAGCTACAGTTCTAGAAGCTTCAAACTGACTTGACAGAGAGTGCTGGTAAACTTCACTCTGTACTGGATAATCTCTGGCCTGGATGACTGCTCCATGACTTGTCTGGAAGAAGAAAAAGGACTTTTGTATAAGTTGATGCCTGAAGATTTCATGTTGTTTTGTAGGAGCCATTTATATATTTTCTGTCTGTTGGCACCATGTATCCTCTGTATTGAATTTTGTAACATGTTTATTATGGTAATCTGTCACGTGAGTTGGGGACGATAGAAGCAAGTGAGTATAGTTTAGTTGAGAGGGGTTAAGCCTCGCAGTGATTTTTTTTGTTGACTATTAATTGGCAGGCTTAGTTACACTATTCAAATGCTAACATCACTATTAGACTGTAAGTTAGACTGTTACATTACTAATTTAGCTTTGTTAGTTTTTTATTGCTACAAGGTTGTTCGCCTCTGCTGATTTCATAATGAAGGATTGAACATACCTTTTTGGATTTTGGAACTTCATTATTTTGGAAGTACATCATATAATGTCAGTCTCTGGGCTTAGTCTTTCAATGGTTTTCGTTTGTTTTAAAGTAACCACTGCAGGAGTAACAAAATGGCATTTAGAGAGAATTAAGGGGTCAGTGTGTTTTTATATTAGGGAACATGTGAGGATGTAATGAGTGTAGATATAATGGAACCAGGTGTAGTGTATTTATACTTTGAGAAGACATTCTGCAATTTCAAAGAAAAGGTTATTATTACACTAGAGCAGGCATGGGCAAACTACGGCCCGGGGGCCATATGCGGCCCGTTAAGCTTTTTAATCCGGCCCGCAGAACTTGATGAAATTATATTAATAAACCTTGTTAACGTTTTTTCCCCGCAATTCTGGCGTTTTCCCAATAGATGACGCACTCTATATACATTGACCTTTGTTGAGGTGCAGCGTATTATTCCACATTTGTGCTTTACTCTTTGACCTCTCACCCCTTCTGTAAAGATGAGTGGAGCTAAGAAAAGAAAAGTGGATAGAGAATGTCGGGTGTTTAATAAGGAGTGGACAACTAAATATCTTTTTACCGAACACTGATCAACTGCTGTATGCCTGATATGCCAAGAGACTGTGGCGGTTTTTAAAGAATATAATATCAGCCGTCACTTTGCCACAAAACATGCCAACTATGCTAGCAACCAGTCAACGAAAGAACGGGAAGCTAATGCTCAGAGGTTGGCAGCTAATTTACAGGCTCAACAAAAATTTTTTCACCGTCAAACTGCCATTCATGAGTCAAGTACCAAGGCGAGTTTTATGCTGTCATTCAAATTAGCAAAGGCCAGCAAGCCTCTGTCTGAAGGCGAGTTTTTAAAAGAATGTATGGTGGAGACAGCAGGTGTATTGTGTCCGGAGAGCAAAGACAAATTTGAAAAAATCAGTTTATCACGCAGGACAGTGACTCGCCGTGTGGAACTGATAGATGAAGATATAACCAGCGACTTAAATAAAAAGGCAGAGTCGTTCACGTTATATTCATTAGCACTGGATGAAAGCAACGATGTAAAAGACACTGCTCAGCTCCTCATTTTTATCCGAGGAATTAACAATACTTTTGAAATAACGGAGGAGTTTTTGACAATGGAGTCTCTGAAAGGAAAAACACGGGGAGAGGACTTGTATGACCGGGTGTCTGCTGTCATCAAAAATATGAAGCTCCCTTGGAGTAAACTTATCAATGTCACCACAGATGGATCTCCTAATTTGACAGGGAAAAATGTCGGCCTGCTGAGGAGAATACAGAATAAAGTGAAAGATGAAAATCCTGACCAGGATGTTATTTTCCTTCACTGCATCATCCACCAGGAATCTCTATGTAAATCGGTATTACAGCTGAATCATGTTGTGAATCCTGTCATAAAACTTGTCAACTTTATACGTGCAAGGGGACTTCAGCACCGTCAGTTCATCACGTTCCTGGAGGAAACTGATGCGGATCACCAGGACCTACTTTATCACTCCCGTGTCCGCTGGTTAAGTTTGGGCAAAGTGCTTCAACGAGTATGGGAGCTCAAAGAGGAGATCGGTGCATTTTTGGAGTTACTGAGGAAGGCCGGCGAATTTCCTGAGCTGAGCAACAAGAGCTGGCTTTGTGACTTTGCGTTTGCTGTGGATATATTTTCACACATGAATGAACTGAACGTGAAGCTACAGGGGAAGGATCAGTTTGTGCATGACATGTACACAAACATGAAAGCCTTTAAATCCAAGCTGGCTTTTTTCTCCAGGTAAATTTTGAATAAGTTATTCACTCATTTTCCCACACTAGCCACGCTGGAAGAGGCCGGCGCAAATGTGAAAAAATACAGCGAGTCACTGGATGCGCTGCACAGAGAATTCTGCCGTCGCTTTTCTGATTTTGAAAAAATTGACAAGTCACTTCAGTTGGTGGCCTGTCCCCTGTCACAAGATCCTGAAACAGCACCAGAGGAGCTACAGCTGGAACTGATCGACCTTCAGTCTGACCCCGTCTTAAAAGAGAAGTTCAACTCTCTTAAACTGAATGACTTTTATCCTTCACTTGGTAAAGAGGTGTTTCCAAACCTCCGGAGGACGGCACAGAAAATGCTGGTGTTGTTCGGCTCGACCTATTTGTGTGAACAGGCGTTCAGCGTCATGAACATCAACAAAGCCAGCCACAGATCCAAGTTAACTGACCAACACCTCAGATCCATCCTGAGAATCGCCACAACAAAACTAAATCCAGACTTTGATGCGCTGGCTAAAAAGGGAGACCAACAACACTGTTCCCACTGAAATTAAAAATAAGTTTCTTCGTTGTGTTATGTAAAAAATGCATTTGAAAATATTTTTTTCAATAAGCCTTACATGTTACATGTCATTTCTGTTAAGTGATGGACATGAGTAGTGCGCAGGTGCACGTACGTTCTCAAAATAAAAAATGCGCTCCAGATCAAATAACACGCTCCGCATACTGGCGCGCTGTCACTGTTCTGTCCTTGTGCTGGTCGTTGTTGAGTTTTGGCACAGGGGACAATTGAATAAGAAGGAGCAGGGCAAGTAGACCTGCATCTCCTACTGTTTTTGAAATAAAGACAGTCAGGAGGAGAGTGATGATGATAATATCTTGAAGGATAACAGAATTTTCAGTGCTTTAAAATAATAACTGTTACTAATAAAAAAAGCTGTATTTTATTCATTTAATTTTCAGTGTTTTAAAAGTCATTTCAATAAATAGCTAAATACCATGGGACTTCAAAGACAGATATTTTGTTGTAATGCATTTGTTCATTTTCAATTGAAATTAAAGCACATGTTTTCTACATATCCCATGATATTTTATTTTCTCTTATTACCAAAACACTCCGTCCATCTGCTCCTGGTCCGGCCCCCCTGTCAAATTTTAGAACCCTTTGTGGCCCACAAGTCAAAAAGTTTGCCCACCCCTGCACTAGAGGGTAATATGTTGGCATGGAGCAGCACACAAAATGCTGGAGGAGCTCAGCAGGTCAGGCCCCAGGCAGCATCTAGGAAAAGAGTACAGTTGACATTCCGGGCCAAAACCCTTCAGCAGGACATAGAAGTTTAGCATGCATGAGGGATTGACTAAATAAAGGAAACAGATAAATAGATCATTTTAAATTGGTAATTGGTAAGATACAGAAATGATAAAAGAATTATAGATGGGGTAAATGGACAAAAAACTGGCAATGTAAAAAAACATGAGATTACACAAGGAACAAAAGTACAAACTTTAATGCATGAGATATCTAGAAAATAAGTATGAATCATAAAAAACATAGAAAATCTACAGCACATTACAGGCCCTTCAGCCCACAATATTGTACCAAACAGGTAACCTTCTCTAGAAATTGTGTAGAATTTCCCTACGGCATAGCCCTCCATTTTTCTAAGCTCCATGTACCTATCTTAAGAGTCTTTTAAAAGACCCTATTGTATCTGCCTCTGCCACCTTCCATCCACCCACCACTCTTTATTGGAAAAACTTGCCTCTGACATCCCCCTTGTACCTATTCCAAGCACCTCAAAACTATGCCTCCTCATGTTAGCCATTTCAGCCCTGGGAAAAAGCCTCTGGCTATCCACACGATCAATGCGTCTCATCATCTTATACACCTCTATCAGGTCACCTCTCATTCTCCGTCGCTCCATGGACAAAAAGGCCAAGTTCACTCAACCTATTCTCATAAGGCACACTCTCCAATCCAGGCAAAATCCTTGTAAATCTCCTCTGCACTCTCCCTATAATACCCACATTCTTCCTGTAATGTGGTGACCAGAACTGAACACAGTACTCCAAGTGGGGTCTACCTGAAGGTACAGCAATAATTAGGAAGGCTGAAGGATGTTGGGTGGTTCTTTATTCCAAGAGTTATGAAGATAAAAGTGTAAAACTTTGATGCGAATTTTTTGTAACTTAGTGAGACTGCTCTTGGAATACTGTGTGCAGTTGAGATCTCCATATTTAAGAAAGCATTAACTTCCATTTAAAACAGTGCAAAGAAGATTCACCAGGTTGATTTCCAGTTTAAGGGTGACTGTGAAAGATTTACTTATTTGGTTTGGAAGGATGAGAGGTGGTCTTATGGAAACATATAAGATTTTAAATAGTACTGACGGGGTGAATGCTGAGAGGATTGTTTCTCTAGTGGGAATATTTGAAATTTGGGTTATAGTTCAGAATAAATTATTCATTCAAGATAGAGATGAGGAGGAGTTTCTTCTCTCATAAGCTGTGATTTTTTTTTGAAATTTTCTATCCCAGCGCGCTGTTGAAATGGAGTTGAAATCAATAAATACACTTAACATGGAAAATGACATGTATCTCAATAACAGTAAATTTCCATTAAACCAGATTGCTATGGGTTTTGGTTCCAGACCAAAAGATTTTCTGAACTACTGATATTTCAATACACTTGTAATTCACATTTTTAAAATGGTTGTTACACAGTAACATTTCAGTGAACAGAGTAAGTTTAAAATGTTTGCGGGATACAGAACAGGTATGTTATCTTCATAATAGCAGCAAAATCATAGCCATTTACTTCCACTGTTAATTTATCAGTCTTAGTAATCTGTTCATTAACTCATAATACCTATAGACAATTTGCCTTTCCTCTTCTACTTTGCTTCTATCTTGTCTGCTTTTCCAGACAAACTGAAAGACAGGAGACGATGGGGAAAACTTGCTAATTGTTAATCACCTCTGAAGGCACAGTACTGTAGTCATTATTATCTCTGTTTGCCTAGGTCTTCAGCCAAACACAAACACTTTTAACCTCCCTTTTGCCTATAACATGAAATGTTCTTGATTTCTAATCCTGGTTTGAGTAAAACTAGTTTTCTTTCCACAAATGCGGCCCGGCCTGCTGAGTGTTTCCAATCTTATCTATTTTATTATCACTATCAAATGATTATATAGTTATGACTAAATAATTGTGTTGGGAGCTTGCCACACATAAATTATGTTGTGTTTTCTAAGTTCCATAGCAACTTCTTTACCGAAGTATTTAATTGGTTAGTGGATAACCTGATATTGTGAAGCTGGTACATTGTTTGGAAGGCAAGCCTTTGGCCTGGTCATAGTATTTAATTGGTTAGTGGGTAACCTGATATTGTTTTTTTTAAAAAATTTTTATTAGTTTTTCAAAACATTTTACAAAATTAAAAACCCCAAATCCCAATGAGAAGCATTAATACAGAGCAAGGTTAAGCATACAATAACAATATGCTACACAGGAAGAGAATTTAACAAAAAAGCACCTAAATTAAAGACAAGTGAGCTTAGTGTCCTCCCCAAACCCCACAACACAAGAAAAAAAAACAATTCCAGACCAACCACCACACAGTATAAAGAGTATAAGTCCGGACAGTCAAACTCCCAGACTGTAAATACACTTAGCAACAGAGGATAATAATGCCTACTACCAGAAAAAAAAGGGAGCTGAAAGCAAGGGACTGAAAAGAAAAAAAAAACCCTAGTCAAGAGGAAGGTTAGTAACCTGATATTGTGAAGCTGGTACATTGTTTGGAAGGCAAGCCTTTGGCCTGGTCATAGAGACACAGTAACGGTGGAGGGTGATTCTTTGACCGGAAATTTGCAAGGATCAGTGCAGGGACCTCTGTTGTCTCTAATATAAATTTGGATTAAAATGTTGGTGGTCTGATTAGTATGATTGCAGACAACACAGAAACTTGAGGTCTTGCATTTTGGGAGGTCAAATGCAAGCGAGTTTTTTAATATAATAAACGGTAGGACCCTTGGGAGCATTGATGTAGAGAGGGATCTTGGGATGCAAGTCCATAGCTCTCTGGAAATGTCAACTGAAGTGGACAGAATAGTCAAGGCATGCATTGGTCAGGGCATTGAGTATAAAAGTTGACAAGTCACGTTGTAGCTGTATAAAACTTCAGTTAGGCCACATTTGGAGTATTGTATTTGTTTCAAATCACATGATAGAAGAATCTGTCTATCTGCTTTGGAGAAGGTGCAGCAGAAGTTTGCCATGATGCTTGAATTGGAGTGTATTAACTAAAAGGAGAGGTTGAACAAACTTGGATTATGTTCTCTGGAGTGTCAGACCGAGGGACAAGCAGATAAAGTATGTACAGTTATGATACACATAGCTGGGCTAGATTACCAGAGTCTCTTTCCTTGGGTAAAAACATCAAATAGGTTTAAAGAGGGGAAAAGTTTAAATAAGACAGGTAAGACATGCTTTTTATGCTCAAGAAGTTTTAATTAGAGAGGTTGTAGGTATGATTGCAACATTTAAGAGGCATTTAGACGGACACATGAACAAGCAGGGGACAGTGAGGTATAGACCATGTGCAAGCAGATGAGATTAGTTAGATTGGCATCATCAGAGAACTTGAATGATACATCACAGTTGTCATGGACTTAATGGCCATAGTATTTAATTGGTTAGTGGGTAACCTGATAACTTGTGGATGAGTGTGTTACCACAAATCCATTCAGATTCTTCCCCAACCAGAAGCCCTGGATGAACCAAGAATTCAAAATCAGCTGAGGGTTAGATTGGGGGAATTCAAGGAGAGTATATGAGTATTCAAGTATGACCTCGGAAAAGCCATCTGACATGCAAAGTGGCAATTCCCATCTAAACTTGAATCACAGAGACATGCTCAGCTACTCTGGCAGAGCCTGAATACCAACACCTCCTATTAGGCAATGAGGTTTTGCTCCCAGATGAGCTCAATGCACTTTATGCTCGCTTTGACCAACAGAACACGCTGGCACCTTCATGACCCTCCCACAGCCCGATGACCCTGTGATCTCAGTCTCTGAGGCTGATGTGAGAGCATCCTTCAGGAGAGTGAATCCTCTGCAGAGGTTCAGCATGTCATTGAAAACCTTGGCAAACTTCTATAGATGTGTGGTGGAAAGTGTGCTGTCTGGCTGCATTACAGCCCGGTATGGGAATGCCAATACCTTTGAGTGGAAAATCCTACTAAAGGTAGTGGATTTGGCCAGTGATGCACCATCAATAACTCTCCGAGACGTGAAGCGAGATATAGGCTTTTATTGGCTGGAAGAAAGAACAAGCAGCAATTGACCACCACACTACATCCTGGAGACTGAGACCAGGGCTCAGGCTCCAATCGCCTTTATACCGAGGTCCTTGGGAGGAGCCACAGGAGCAGTCAGCGGGGAGGGGCGTGTCCAGACAGGTAAATGTAGTTCACCACAGCCAGTACATCATGGATAAAACCCTCTCAACCATTGAGCACATCTACATGAAATGTTGTGTAGCAAAGCAGCATCCATCATCAAAGATCCTCACCACCCAGGCCAAGTTCTTTTGTCACTGTCGCCATCAGGTAGAAGATACAAGTGTCCCAAGACTCACACCACGAGTTTAGGAACAGTTACTACCCCTCAACCATCAGGACCTTTGACAAAAGTGGATAGCTACACTCATTTAAGGACTCTGATATTGTTATTTCATGCTCATTTACTACTGTTTATTTATATCTGTATTTGCCCAGTTTGTTTACAGTTCCTGATGTTTAGTTACTGTTCTATAGGTTTACTAGTATGCCCACAGAAAAAGAATCTCGGTTGTATGTGGTGACATGTATGTACTCTGATATAAATTTTACTTTGAACTTGAAGTTGGAAAGTAATTGGCCCAGATGGCATACCTGACTGAGACTGAAGACCTGTGCTAATCAACAGGTTGGAGTGTTTATGGACATCCTCAGTGTCTCACGTCAGCCGTATGAGGACGGACAGAAATCAATACTTTCAATGGTGTAGGACACAAGTTCTAATGTCTTGTGTGGTGTTGGAGATAAAAGTAAATATCAGCTTGGTCCAGGGATTGGCAAGTGCTGGGAAGGGTAAGTATATTGACCCACAATACTTTTTAGCTATATTTTGTACAGCTGGTTGGATCAGATCAGCTGTTCAATTGAGAAACGAGATTTTTGCCTTTTTTTATCATTCCAAGAAATGAATGTAAGACCTTTACTGATTTTTTTTTTAAAAATTCAACTGTCCATTAAACTTTCTCCTTACAACCTTACATCTAACTTTAATGCTAAAGGAGAGAGTCCTTGCTATTCAAATTGTTTAAGTCTGTTTACTGCAATGTGGTGCATTATCAACCTTATCACCTCCAAAGTTCTTGCTACCCAGGCCCTTAGCTGGGTGTAGGGTGCATATTGATGCAGTGGTTAGTGAGGAATGTGCTGGGGGCAGCTCACAAGTGTCACTATGTTTTAGTGCCAATATAGCATTCCCTAACTGTGTGTCTTTGGAATGTGGGAGGAGAATGGATCACCTGGAGGAAACCCACATGGTCTGAGCAGAAATTGAACCCCGAATGGTAATTGCTGGTACTGTGAAATATTGTGCTAACCACTATGCCACCCTAGTTTAAGCTAACGGCAAAAAATAATCAGAGGGGAGTTGAAGGACAATTGCAGAGATATGAGGAAATAAAGAGTGTGAGCAGCACTAATAGTCACAGAACAAAAACTCCATGAGTAGCTCTGTAGGCCTGATGCAGTTGTTTGGCTCAGCTACCTTCATTAGCAATGTTCTGCATGTAAATTAATAAAAGGTAGACAAGATAGTTCAAAGCATTAGCTCCCATTTTTTAAAGCATAGGAAGATGAGGGATAATTTAATGGAAATATTTTAAATGGCCTAAGGAGTTGCAAGGGCAGTCAGTGTGAAAACACTAATTGCTGGAGGACTCAGCAGGTCAGGCAGCATCTGCGGAGGCAAAGGGATAGTCAGAGTTTTGGATGGAGACCCTGGTATAGGACATGACCTGAAATGTTGACTATGATTTTGCCTGCATAGATGCTGTTGGACTTGTTCAGATCCTCCGTCAGCTTGTTTGCTCCAGATTCCAGCATCTGTGATCTCGTGTCTCCAGATCTGTTCCTGTGGTGGGGCAAGCCCAGAACTCAAAAGCTCTCTGAAGAGAGTGCAAATCTGGATTAAACTAGGCTAAGACAAGATTTTAAGGCCCTCAAATGAAAATTTTACAATTGCTGCTGAGTGGCAAGTTGAAGTTAACATATAGAATTTACATTATTTATTTGTGAAGCAGAACAGGCTCAAGGGATTGAATAGTCTATTGTCCATATACTTATAGGGAAAAGTGTACCAGTTGACAGGAAGAAATGTGTCCTATCAGGGGTAAGGTTTAAAAATATATTTAAATACATTTTAAAAAGACTAAAATAGTCAACAAAAGAACAAGAGAAGAGAAAAAGCATCTTATGATCTGGTGAGTTTGTTCTGATCCTGGATGAGTGATGGAACTGAGTCGATAAGGACTTACAGAATTTAAATTCAATGGAAGAAATTGGGCATTGAGACTAATTGTGCTGCTTTCAAAACTCTGGTACAGACAAACTGAATGGCCTCTGGTGTAAGATTCCTGTCCTTATGACAGTTCAGTAAAGACCAGTGGAACATTTCTAAAAACACAAGGAGAACTGCACATATAGGTTTGAGTGTTATTCCTTATTCTTTTATTGAATTTATAATCTAGGTGACAATTCAGCTCACTGTATCAAAGCAAATTGAAAGAGTTAACCAGCGCTGAGACCTCATAGATGAGCTCATCGTGTCTTTAATTTTAAATCAGTTACCATTCCATATAGAAACATAGAAAACCTACAGCACAATTGAGGCCCTTTGGCTCACAAAGCTCTGCTGAACATGTCCTTACCTTAGATATTACCTAGGGTTACCCATAGTCCTCTATTTATCGAAGCTCCATGTTCCTATCCAGGAGTCTCTTAGAAGATCCTATCGTATCTGCCTCCACCATCATTGCCAGCAACCCATTCCACGCATTCACCACTCTGCATAAAAAATCTTACCCCTGACATCTCCTCTGTACCTACTTCCAAGTACTTTAAAACTGCCCTCTCGTGCTAGCCATTTTAGCCCTGGGAAAAAGCCTCTCACTATCCACACTATTAATGCCTCTCATCATCTTATACGCCTCTATCAGGTCACCTCTCATCCTCCGTCTCTCCAAGGAGAAAAGGCTGAGTTCACACAACCTATTCTCATAAGGCATGCTCCCCAATCCAGGCAACATCCTTGTAAATCTCCTTTGCATCCCTTCTATGGCTTCCACATCCTTCCTGTAGTGAGGCAACCAGAACTGAGCACAGTACTCCAAGCTGGGTCTGACTGGGGTCCTAAATAGCTGCAACATTACCTCTCTGCTCCTAAACTCAATCCCATGATTGATGAAGGCCAATGCACCGTATGCCTTAACCACAGAGTCAACCTGTACTGCAGTATGAGTGTCCTATGGACTCAGACCCCAAGATTCCTCTGATCCTCCACATTGCCAAGAGTCTTACCATTGATACTATATTCTTCCATCATATTTGACCTACCAAAATGAACCACTTCACACTTATTTGGGTTGAAATCCTTTTGCCACTTCTCAGCCCAGTTTTGCATCGTAACAATGCCCCCCTGTAACCTCTGACAGCCCTCCACACTATCCACAACACCCCCAACCTTTGTGTCATCAGCAAATTTACTAACCTATCCCTCCACTTCCTCATCCAGGTCATTTATAAAAATCATAAAGAGTAGGGGTCCCAGAACAGATCCCTGAGGTACACCACTGGTGACTGACCTCCATGCAGAATAAGACCCATTCCATATGGTGATAGAACTTTCCTGCTTGTTTTGAACTCCAAACTTGTGACTATGATATGGATGGATAGGGGAAAGAATAAATAAAATTCCATTGTTTTTTATAACCATTAATTCAATTTCCTCAGGGTATAAAGAAATCCAATTAATTTCATCTTTCTTTGTAAGTAAACTTCTCCAGTCCTTGTTGTGTATTTGTAAATCACTTCTCCATTCTCTGTAGTGTAACCAGATTCTTCCAGTAGTGTGGTGACCAGAATTGTAGACTGCACTCCATTTATAACCTCCTACAGTTCCAGCAAGAGCTCCCTCTTACAGTACATGCCTCAGCTAATGAAGTCATGCATGTGCCTTCTTAACTACATAATCCAACTGTCAAGGGATAAATGGATTCCAATGCCCCTCTGTTCTCAACACCTCTCAATAGTCAACCATTTATTGTGTATCTTTTTGCCTTATTTCTTCCATCCTCCCCTATGTAAAACATGACATTTCCTCCATTTTACCTTCTGCTGTTACCTTTTTCCTTATGTGACTTGTACAGTTGGTGCTTTCTGTAGAGATCACAAATTTAGGAGATGCTGTTATTGTAATGAAGGTGGGTAATTGCAGTACAAGTATCATAATCCATGAAATTCAACCGACTATTAATCTGTCTCATTTATTTGCAAACTGTTAATGACAAGACCAACATTCATTGTAACACACTGCAACATTTCTAAATTCAATCACAATACAATCTATATCTGTGATATATAATGATTGAGTGTGACAGCACAGAACAAGGCTTTTCAACCTATCAAGTTCATATTGACCATTAAGCACTCATTCACACTAGTCCCATCTTAATTTACCAATCTGCATGCCTTTGCAACATAAGAGAAACTGGAGCATCTGGAAGAAACTCGCATCACATGGACAACATCAGAGGTCAGGATTGAACCCCTAGAGCTGTGATGCACCAGCTGTCCCAGTATTCTGCTCTAAGATGTACTTATCGTGTTGATGAAGCTGAACCCAATGTTCGCTTCCTGGATGTTTCAATAAAGTTTCTGCTCACCATTACATTTTCTTGGCATTTTAAAATTCTGCATTCTGTCCAGTATCAATAAAATACTGGAAAAATATCTGGTAAAGTTGCAGGTCTAATCTCTGCTTGAATATAGCAGTGGAGATAAAAACAGGAAATGCTGGAATACTCAGATCTGTGAAAAGGGAAACCGTTAACCTTCCAGATAGGAGACCCTTCCAAAGACACTTCTATTGAGGAGTCACCTGCAGGAAACAGTAACCCCACTTTTCTTTCCGCAGTTGCTACCTGACCTGAGTGTTTCCAACATTTTCTAATTTTCAGTATCTGTAGCTCTTTGATTTTCTGTTCCACTGGAGATATTGATGTCACTTCAGATTAAATCCGAACTACATGTCTTCTGTTTTAATGCTTAACTGTTACTTTAGTTTCTAAACCTGAGACAAATGTATCATTCATTTCAAATACATGTTTTAATATAATTATTTGGAATATTAAGAGTTATGAAGTAAATTGGAATTGTTAATTTATTCATCATTTTGAAATGAGTTGAAAATAATAGGCGTTGGCTGGTTCTTAATTGGAAGTCACATGAATACCTGCAATTATTAGCATTTAAAATAAAAATCCCAAAATTGATTTAAAAGAAATAGTTACTTTAATTACTTCTTTGAAACATTATGGTATAATGTCTATAAGATAAACAATAAAATAGTGTTAAAACTTTACATATTATGTTTCATTAATGAAACCTTCACAAAGTAATACTATCAGATGTACTAAGTAGCCAGTTCAGTATGTGCTAACTGGCTTCAGGATCTCAAAGCTAAGAAAAGAGTGACAACTTGGACTTGGAGCTATGACATTGTGGCTATTACAGAGACTTGGTATGCTCAGGGGCAGGAATGGTTACTTAGAGTGCCGGGTTTTAGATGTTTCAGAAAGGACAAGGAGGGAGACAAAAGAGGTGGGAGTGTGGCACTACTGTTCATAGATAGTGTCATGGCTGCTGAAAAGGAGGAAGTCATGGAGGGACCTCTTTGGGTGTAAGTTCGAAACAGGAAGGGGTCAATAACTCTACTGGGTGTTTTTATAGACCACTCAATAGTAACAGGGATATCGAGGAGCAGATAGGAGACAGATTCTGGAAAGGTGTAAAAATAACAGGGTTGTCATAGTGGGAGATTTTAATTTCCCAAATATTGATTGGCATCTTTCTAGAGTGAGGGGTTTAGATGGGGTGGAGTTTGTTTGGTGTATTCAGGAAGGTTTCTTGACACAATATGTAGATAAGCCTACAAGAGGAGAGGCTGTACTTGATCTGGTATTGGGAAATGAACCCGGTCAAGTGTCAGGTCTCTCAGTGGGAGAGCATTTTGGAGATAGTGATCATAATTCTATCTCCTTTACTATAGAATTGGAGAGGAATAGGAACAGACAAGTTAGGAAAGCGTTTAATTGGAGTAAAGGGAAATATGAAGCTATCAAGTAGGAATTTGGAAGCATAAATTGGGAAAAGATGTTCTTAGGAAATGTACGGCAGAAATGTGGCAAATGTTCAGGGGATATTTGTGTGGCATTCTGCATAGGTACGTTCCAATGAGACAGGGAAAGGAAGGTAGGGTACAGGAACCATGGTGTACAAAGGCTGTTGAAAATCTAGTCAAGAAGAAAAGCTTACGAAAGGTTCAAAAAACTAGGTAATGATAGAGATCTAGAAGATTATAAGGTTTACAGGAAGGAGTTTAGGAATGAAATTAGGAGAGCCAGAAGGGCCATGAGAAGGCCTTAGTGTTTTGTGATTTATATGATATATATGTACAATGTCTGAAATACATCTTATGGAAATAGTTGTTTGATGAACTTCAATAAAAAAAATAAATTACAAAAAAAAAGAGAAGGCCTTAGTGAGCAGGATTAAGGAAAACCACAACACATTCTACAAGTATGTGAAGAATGAGAGGATAAGATGTGAGAGAATAGGACCAATCAAGTGTGACAGTGGAAAAGTGTATATGGAACCGGAGGAGATAGCAGAGATACTTAATGAATACTTTGCTTCAGTATTCACTATGGAAAAGGATCTTGGCAATTGTAGGGATGACTTACAGTGGATTGAAAAGCCTGAGCATACAGACATTAAGAAAGAGGATATGCTGGAGCTTTTGGAAAGCATCAAGTTGGATAAGTTTCCGGGACCAGATGAGATGTGCCCCAGCTATTGTGGGAGGTGAGGGAGGAGATTGCTGAGCCTCTGTCAATGATCTTTGCATCATCAATGGGGACGGGAGAGGTTCTGGAGAATTGGAGGGTTGTGGATGTTGTTCCCTTATTTAAGAAAGGAAGTAGTGATAGCCCAGGAAATTATAGACCAGTGAGTCTTACTTCAGTGGTTGGTAAGTTGATGGAAAAGATCCTGAGAGGCAGGATTTATGAACATTTGGAGAGGAACAATATGATTAGGAATAGTCAGCATGGTTTTGTGAAAGGCAGGTCGTGCCTTACAAGCCTGATTGAATTTTTTGAGGATGTAACTAAACACATCGATGAAGATCGAGCAGTAGATGTTGTATATATGGATTTCAGCAAGGTATTTGATAAGGTACCACATGCAAGGCTTATTGAGAATGTAAGGAGGCATGGGATCCAAGGAGACCTTGCTTTGTGGATCCAGAATTGGCATGCCCACGGAAGGCAAAGAGTGCTTGTAGGTTGGTCATATTCTGCATGAGGTCGGTGACCAGTGGGGTGCCTCAGGGATCTGTTCTGGGACCCCTTCTCTTTGTGATTTTTATAAATGACCTGGATGAGGAAGTAAAGAGATGAGCTAGTAAATTTGCTGAAGACACAAGGGTTGGGGGTGTTGTGGATAGTGTGGAGGGCTGTCAGAGGTTACAGTGGGACATTGATAGGATGCAAAACTGGGCTGAGAAGTGGCAGATGGAGTTCAACCCAAGTAAGTGTGAGATGGCTCTTTTTGGTAGGTCAAATATGATGGCAGAATATAAGGATCAGAGGGATCTTGTGGTCTGAGTCCATAGGACGCTCAAAGCTGCTGCGAAGGTTGACCCTGTGGTTAAGAAGGCATACGGTGCAGTGGCCTTCATCAACTGTGGGATTGAGTTTAGGAGCCAAGAGGTAATGTTACAGCTACATAGGATCCTGGTCAGACCCCACTTGGAGTACTGTTCTTAGTTCTGGTCGCCTCACTACAGGAAGGATGTGGAAACTATAGAATAGGTGCAGAGGAGCTTTACAACAATGTTGCCTGGATTGGGGAGGATGCCTTATGAGAATAGTATGAGGGAACTCAGCCATTTCTCCTTGGAGCGGCAGACGATAAGAGGTGACCTGATAGAGGTGTATAAGATGATGAGAGGCATTGATTGTGTGGATAGTGAGAGGCTTTTTCCCAGGGCTGAAATGGCTAGCATGAGAGGGCACAGTTTTAAGGTGCTTGGAAGTAGGTACAGAGGAGATGTCAGGGTAAGTTTTTTTACTCAGAGAGTGTTGAGTGCGTGGAATGGGCTGCCGGTGACGGTGGTGGAGGTGGACACAATAGGGTCTTTTAAGAGACTCCTGGATAAGTACATGGAGCTTAGAAAAATAGAGGACTATGGGTAACCTTAGATAATTTCTGAAGTACGTAATGTTTGGCACAGCATTGTGGGCTGAAGGGCCTGTATTGTGCTGTAGGTTTTCTAAGTTTCTAACTTTGCGGATGCCTATGTGGGTGTGGGTGATGGAGCCAAGGTCAAAAAGGGTTTTCATTCCTGTTCGCCTCGCCAGTAATTCCCACCTATACTACATTCCCATGAGAAAAGATCCATAGAAACACTTAAATCACCATCTAATCAAATAATCTGGTGCTTCTATATCACTACTTACTACCATACTGATAGTATTATCCCACCTCTTTTTCCTTTTTGCCTATTCTTTTGGAATACTGAATCTGTAATATTGAATTTTCAGCCCTTCTTGATGTATCCATGTCACTGACAGATTTTAGGTCAAACTCATTTGTTGTCATTTCTGCCATCAACTTGTCAATTTTGCTACAAGTGTTACTCACTTTCAGAGAAAATCCTCAAGCTTTGACTTTTTAGTTTTTACTTCCTCTGCATTCACTTTCTGCTGTCGCTTTTATATGCAGTATTTTCCCACTTCTTCCTGTCACATTTTGATTTTTATTCAGCACTTCACTTCTTTGTGTTTATACACTCTTATTAGTTTTGATTTATTAAATTCTTCCCACTTGAAAACCTCACCTAACATAGTCCCTCCAATTGGCTTAAAGTCTTATCTATAACCTTAGTTATGTTATTACTTGGACACTATTTCCCAATGGCATAGCTCTCTCTTGCCCCATTACTGGCACCAGTGCCATATGAAATGAAACCAGTTTTTTTCTGCACGAACTTTTGGGCCACCCTGTAGCATTGGTTTAGCTTTCAGAAACCTGGAGGAAATAGGCTGAGATGAGTTGAAATCCTATTATGGCCACAGAGGAATTTAAATGTAGTTCATTACATAAATCAGTAATTACAAACAACCTGGAAGTAATCATTAAACTAATTTTACTGACATCAGAAATAGTCTGCTTCACTAGCCTTTCTAGCTTTCTACTCCGATTCCTTGAAGTAGCTTGCCTTATTACTTGCAATATGGTAGGATGAACAATGCCAATACCCACAATCTGTGAACTAATAAGTTACTATGTAAAACTTTAGACAACATCTTATGTAAGTGGTGTTACTGATCACTCTGTTATTAGATAATTCAGTGGTGTACAAAACATCATCTGCTTCATTGTTCATGGGCACATATTTGTATGACTGTAGAAAAAGGCTTCAGTACAATTGAAATATTAATTTAAATACATTAATTTACAAAACATGAAAGGCAGTTGCCTGTCCTATGATTCATTCATTCTAAAACTAAGATGATGCAACATACTTGTTTACATTTTGCTAAACAAATATTAAAGACAGTGTTCAATCAATTTCTGAAATATGTAATCAGGTCACCACTGACATCTGTGGATGCCAAATTGAACAGGTTCCATTCCCACTACGATGCTCTCATGATGCAAATATGTGTGTGTGTTTATTATTCTGATTTACACTATAAGACCCTGTTACTGAACAACAGTTGGTAGTGTCTTTGGAACCAGAGGAAGACAAAAGGAACAAAGGTAGTTGAAAACCGAAAGAGAGAATAACATTGCAACATAGTTCTCATCTCCAACTCTGCCATCTGCCTGCTGTCCTTACTGTGTTGAAAGCTGGTTATATGAAAGAAATACCACCCTCCCTTCTGCAACCCCCCCCCCCCCCCCCCAAAAGCCAGGACTCCTGATCCCAATGTAAGATACAGCACTCGGTTCTGTTGAAACTCCCTTGAAGGAACAAGAAGCTTGAATATCTGGAGAAGTTTGCAGTAAAACATCAACCTCTAGTTAAAATGCAGAACATTAACAACTGGGGAGGAATAAAAACACATATTTATACATACATCAGTAGTGTTTATTTATAGCATGCAAGGGTCATGCAAAATTTAAGCAGTAGAGACAGTTCAGTACAAACCATATATTCACATCATTCTTATACATATGGCTGACAAAATACACATCAGCAGAAACACAAAGCCAATGAAATGCCAGAATTATTGGTACACAAGGAGTTCTGTACGTGGAACATAAAATTAAATACTAATAAATATTAAACCATTCCTCTTCTGATTAAGTAACATTAGGTTTATAGTTTACAATATTACGTATAATGTTATTGAGAATAGCATACTGTTAAGCTGCATTATTCAGAGTTGGGTATGTGCATACTAAACCTTTGCAAATAGCTAATCACTCCCCAGCAGCAGCAACCCACTCCTTTTAATGAGAAATCTTGTATTTTTAGTCTTAACTCCTTCAAAAAAAAAACCCCAGAGTCTAAATTATATTTTTAGTTAATCTCCCTCCTGTTTCAATGTAATAAAGACTAATACATTGGATTAAATAAACTCATTTTAAAAGTTGATTGCTAATAATCTCTTACACAGATCAAGCACTGGAACAGTTTCATTTTGAAACACACAAAGTGCTACTTTGCAGCATTGCCTAACAAAATTATGTCTGAATCCCAAGCCTGACATTATATTACAATGGTCAGAGATCGCGACCATTGGGGTTTTAGCAAAGAAATCTCTGCTATATTTTCTGCTGTCCACAGAAGTGCTTAGTGACATTGAGGATGTTTCAAAATACATAGAAGAGGGCTATAAGTTCTGACAAACCTGTACATGAGAAAACTCTCAATTTGAACACTTTATATGTTGCAATCTGCTGGATATAAATTAATAAGTTATAGGGATAATTTACCTCTTAAAATACAGGAAAAGATCCATACCTATAACTTTCCATTATCATAAAATCAGAATTACATGCAATAACTGTCAGTGGAAGGAGTTAACAATGATTTTTCAATGTTGGGAATGGAGAGGCAGTAGAGTAGAGAGTTCACAAGGCAGTATGTGGAATGGGAGGGGAGGAGCAAGGGAAATTTCACATTCTTGTGACTCCTACGTATCCTCTAATCTTTTCCTAAAAGAAGTGGAATAACATATCACAACATTCATGTTCTTTGGCTAATAAGTATTTGTAAATTTTAACACCCACATCTTAATTTTATATCTAATTTTTATACACCATTTTTAACATTATAACCACCTGGCCAGCGCTTTCACATTAGACTCAAATATCTGAGGCAACAAGCATAGTTTATTCTAGATAGCTGAACATTCTTTCTTGGAATTTTGTATTAACAAATACTTCCAATCGATTCAATATCATTCAAAACGTCATTAACCATCTCATACCAGTTTTAGAAAAACTATTACCAGCTAAGATTTCTAACCACCTCTCCCACAATTTGAGTGTTTCTTTCAGAGGTTAAGAATGTAAGAATTGTACTAAACTTCAGAGTCTGAAAGAGGTAGCTAAAAAGATTGTGGAGGCATTAGTGGCGATCTTTCAAGAATCATTACAGAACTGGAACATCGCAAGTGTCACTCCACTCTTTAAGAAGGGAGGGAGGCAAAAAACAGAAAGTTATAGGTCTGTTATCCTGACTGGTTGGTAAGATGAGTCCATTATTAAGGATGAGGTTTCATGATACTTGGAGGAATCAAACACAATAAAATAGGCAGAAGTCAGCCTTGCTTCCTTAAGATTAAATCTTGCCTGACAAATCTATTGGAATTCTTTGAGGAAATAACAAGCAGAATAGACAAAGGAGAGTCAGTGGATGTTATTAACTTGGATTTTCAGAAGGCCTTTGACAAGGTGCCACATATAAGATAAAAGCTCATGCTATTACAGGAAAGATACTAACAAGGATAGAAGATTTGCTGAATGGCAAGGGACAGAGAGAGAGAGTAAAGGGGGCTTTTTCTGGTTGGTTGCCAGTGACTATTGGTGTTCTGCAGGGTTCGGTGTTGTTAATGGCTGGTTGATGGACTTGATGGCGTTGTGGCCAAGTCTGTGGATGAAACAAAAATCGGTGGAGGAGCTTATAGTGCTATGGAAGCAGAGAGTCTACAGAAGGTCAGACAAATTAGGAGAGTGAAGAAAGGAGTGGCAGATGGAATACAGTGTATGGTCATGCCTTTTGGTAGAAGGAATAGACTATTTCCTAAATAGGGAGCAAATTCAGAAACTGGGGATACAGAGGGACTTGGGAGTCATAATACAGGATTCCCTAGCTCAAATAAAGGAAGATAAATGCAATGTTAGCATACATTTTGAAAGGACTAGAATATAAAAGCAAGGATGGGCTTGGGCTTTATCAGACCATATCTGGTATATTGTGAACTATTTTGGGGTGCATGTCTATGAAACGATGTGCTGGCACTGGAGAAGTTCCTGAGGTGGTTGACAAGGATAACCTTGGGAATTAAATGGTTAACATAGAAGAAGCTATTGATGCTCTGTACTCATTAGAATTCAGAAGAACAAGCGGGAATCTCATTCAGAACTACTAGACAGAGTGGATGTGGAGAGAATGTTTCCAATAGTGGGAGAGTCTAGGACCAAAAGTCATAGCATCAGATTAGAAGGATATCCCTTTAGAACAGAGATGAGAAGTTATTTCTTAGGTGGTGAATCTGTGGAATTCATTACCATAGATAGCTGTGAAGGCCAAGTGATTGGGTATATTTAAAGCAGAGGTTGATAAGTTTTTTATAAGTATGTGTGTCAAAGATTATGGGGAGAAGGTTAGAGAATGGGGTTGAGGAACTGAAATCAGCCATGATCAAATGGCTGAAAAGACCTGGCATGATGAATGGCCTAATTCTGCTCCCATGTTTTATGGTACTGTTGTCATGACTGTTTTGAATACTGACAGCATATACATATTTGCCTTGTTATCCCACTAGCATTCCACCCCAATGTCCATAAAAATCAAAGGGAAGAAACGGACTACCATTATCTAACTAGCAATATAAACTCTTTGGTCCCAGTAAACCCATATAACAATCAGATTGCATTTCAAAGGGAGACTGTATATGTAAATGATTCTTCTACCCATCCCACCCCTAAGGTGGTCACAAAATACAAGTGAATAGTCTTCCCACCCTTATAATAGCTATCTGACATTCTCTGATTATTACACACAATTCCTTTGTTGTTAGTGCCATTACCCGAAGTATCAGTAACTTTTGTATTTCAGTACTGGGTGACAATTTACAACAGACTTAATGTAAGATAAAAGGTACCAACTCCAAATAAATGCATCTTAACAGACCGAAGTGGGAAAACAACAAACCACCTCACCAGGTTTCCAAGCTGAATGGCTGGTATATAAAGCTCACAACTGTTCTCCAATGAGGTCTGGTAACATTTTAACTGTATGAAATGATCAAATGAAACATAAAAATAGCATTATTTAGAATAGTTGAGGCTAAAATAGCAACCATTCATTTGCAGTCTTTAATTATTATTAAACCATTTGAGATCATTAGTACAGTGGTGTCAAAGACTGTTGATCATAAGCTTACTGCTTCACATATTATTATACACTAAACTCTCTCACAACAATATCTGAAAACACAGTATCTGCAGTCCACTGTTTCTAATTCTTTGTGCAAATCACCTATTTGTTATATTAGCAACAAAGTCAGATTATCAAATAATATATACCTTACTACCAACAAACTAATCCTTTCATAAGTAGACATTAAGAACTGATTTTGTAACTTTTTTTTTACAATAAATCCAATGAACTGTACATTAATATTCTTAGTAGTATTTCTATTAACCATTTTATACATTTTTGAATAACATTTCTCCAGGATGCCATTATACTCTATCCGGATATGCCAGGGTAATTTTATCCAATCTATTTGCATTATAAACATGTTTTGCAGCATCTGAACCAAAAAATATTTTTTTTAAGCTCCAGGGTGACACCTTCATCTGTAAAACTTAATTTGCAAACTAGGGGCCATGGCAATTGTAGGCCAAACTAGCTTAATGAATCTTGTTGGCTTCAAATGAAACGCAGTTGGACATGGAAAAGAATAGGAAACAGGTCTAATTTCACAAGAATTCATCTCTAATGAAAGATGCAAGTCAAGAATCTGCACAGTTCAAATGACTTGTATAATAGATACTTACACCATCGAGGTTACTTAAGGTATTTTATTTACCTTGACTCCCTTCTACCCAATTTATATCACCCATGACCCTCATAAATTAAACAGCACACAAAAAAGCAACATACAGCCAGACCCTACTTAAAAAGAGCTTTCCGTCAAGTCTATATATCTTCAATTAGAAAGAGATCTTTAAACCTGCAAATTCTGTCATTCTTTCACATCATAAAGATGCTAAATAAAAATAATCACATACTTTACTGAGTCCATTTACTGCAAAATAAATAAGTTTAAAAGGACTAAAATAGCTTTTTACAATGAAACTTACTTAAAACAAATTGAGTCAAACCATGCCAGTTTCATAGAGGTCAGATTTTTTTTTACATACAGTATGTGCATGAAGTCGTGCACTTTAGCAGTCTGATTCCTTGGTCTCCAACACAATTATACACAGCAACTAAGAGGGAAATTTCAGGGTTCAAGCATAAAGCAGGATCTTGTGCCAAGAGAAGAGCTTGAATCCGTGACTTTCAAAAGACACTGCAGCTGCAAGTAGAGTAGGTTCAATTTGCACCGTGTGCCTGCACTCCTCTGTTGCGTGAACATACATCTCAGCAAAGTGGGTTGACATATACAGCAAGAACCAACAGAGTCAGAGACCCCCCCCACCCCCCAAAGATGCCTATCATGCAGGTAAATCTATTCACTCAAATCTAAGAATTGGTCGTTTATTTGAGTGTAGACACAAAAGGGAAAACACTGATTTTTTAAATTTTGTTTTTTGCTGCTCAGAATATTTTTGCAATGCCAAAATACTTAAGTCGTATAACAAAACAATAAAGCCCAATTTAAAGTGGTCCAGAAAATGGAACCTGGAAACACCAGCAGAAACAATGGAAATTTAAGGCAAGAACAAAAATGTTTCAAGAAGATGATCTTGTGAAGCTAGGTTTCTCTCTCCAAAGCTCTTGCTTGATCTGCTGAGTGTTTTTAGCATTTGTTTTATTTTTATTTTGGAGTTCCCATGTTTTGAAACTGGAGCAATTAACTTCTGATTACTATAAAAATGAATAATCTGGCTGATGGCTTCTCTCTTCCCTTCAGGTCCTGATGAAGGATTTTGGCCCAAAATGTTGATTGTTTAGATGCTGCCTGACCTGCTGAGTTACTCCACCATTTAATGTATGTTGCTTTCAATTTTAAAGAAAATATTAATTTGTCCTTCCAGTCCCTGCAATCTCCTCATGGTTTTGTCCTTCTCCTTCTGAATAACAAAATATTCAGATCCCCAAGTTCCAGCCTCTTGTTTATCCTAACATTTATTCTTCAGCTGTAAAGGTTGGAGAAATTGTCAGTCCTCTCCCAAACCTTTCCACCTCTCTATTTTTCTAAGTTATCTTTAAAATTCATATTGTTGACCAAACTTATAACAATCTTTTTACTAACAAGTCAGTCAGTTTTTGCTAGATAACACTTTGGTGAAGCTCTAAAGAAGAGACTTGTTTTCATCACAGCACTCCATAGAAAAGTTATTTTGTGTTTTTTTAAAAAAAAGACCAGGGCGTTTAAGGTTCTTTGATGCTTCTCATTTTGTTGAAGCATTTGACAAACCTGGTTGTACACAAAAATGCTCAAAATATAGTGAACACAGAATGATATCAATAGTGATTATGATCATGAAATACTCATCTTTCAAGTAACAGCCAAGTAGACCTTACTATGAACAAACACAAGAACTTCAAACAAGGAATCAACTGCTTTCTATGTCTATGGATTAGTCACCGCACCTCCCCAACGATATGCCAATGTGTCTCTCTCATTGATCTGTGGAAACCCCTCACCTCACCACTACCGAACCCAAACCTTTGTATCTCTGGCAGTAACTGCAGCAGTGAATTACTTAATGATACAAACTATATTCTCTTACAGAAAAGGAAAAGCTGTAAAAGAAAGAATAGGGACATGGGTTAGAACTGAGAAAATGTACAAATCTATTCACGTCTATACTGAATAAAATACTCTGGATTTAGCTGAGAATGAATTTAGTGCTAGAGGCAGTGTTACACACTATTTTGCATTTATATAGCTTATGTAAAATGGAAAGCTCAAGATAAAACATGATGCTTAATCAAAGGAAATAATGTAATAGCATGATTAATTTTAAGGAGGCTCTTATGGGGGAAGCGGAGATGGACAACTTAGGGAAGAGGATTCCGGAGCTAAGGATTGAAATGATCTAAGGTATGGGCAACTGCTTGTCTTTCAAGATGGAGTTCACTGATACCAATTTACTATTGGAAGGGAGAAGCCAGAAAACTAACATTCCAGTATTAAATTACCTCATGAATATCCTTCTTAATGTGCTCAGTATGCTGCCACTAATAATGACCAATATTTAAATTTGTTGATATTCAGTTCAAAAATATTTCTGTAGAAACAAACCCCAAGTTTGGGAAAGAAAAAACTAAATGCTAGGTATTTTCTAACATGTTCAATCAGTCTTGAGGAAAAATTTCATACCAATTGTTAATTTTTACTCAAATTCCTTTTTGATACTCAGTTCTAGGCAAGGTGACAAAAGTGGATCAGAAAGGCAAAATACAACTTGAAAGAATGTAAAAACCTAAATGTATTGTGGGCACATTTGAAAGCAAACTTACTTATTTAAACTTCCTTATTCCTTATTCTCCATAATTCTTTATTTTACTACTTTTACATCGCATGTTCTCCTTTCTATAATGAAGATTTTAACATATGGTTAACTCATTCAAGGCACAAATTCAAGTAGCCAAATCTTTAAGCTGTAACAATGTGTATAGGTTTGACTCTGGTACCGAAGTGATGAATACAAGTAAACACACAGACACTAAATGTCTGAAAGGAAGCAAAACAAAAGAGGGCACCTTGTAGTGAACAGTGAAAGCAATTCAGAAGCACCATAATGATGCACTCATACAGGGATATACAAAAACAAGCAGCTCCCTCATCTTTAAATATGCTTTTAAAATTTAAAATATAAATTTTACAGACCGAAATAAACATCTTCTAACAGTCAACCTGAAGCAAGCATTAATATTTATACAGACCTGATTTCACAGGAAATAGAATGCAATGCCAACTTCCTGTGAAAATATTTATCCCCTTCAATAAACTGTCCAGGTGCTAGCAAGTCATTTCAACACTATTGTCTACCTCTAGGTGGCATAAACATTTTCGAATTAAAACCAATGGCACCAGCCACAAACCTGGACTCCAGGGTTTAAAGAAAAGAAAAAAGATCTTTCTGCACACATGAACCAGAAATTATCATTTACCACTGTGTGATATAAACCACAAAAGTGGCTAGTTGAACAATGATCAGCTTTTTTAATTACATTAAAATGCATCCTGTATTTAATGGATTATTTTCAAGTGCAGTTCCAGCCATGATACACTGCCTTTAGTGTCATACTGTTATACAAGTAGTTAAAACACGCTAAGGTATAGCTTAGAACAAACCTGAATTTTTCTAATGTCCTTTATAACATTAATAACCTCTGTGATATCTGTTAAATAGTACAAGGTGCTTTGAGTCTTCAGTATTGAAATCCAGTTAGAGGAAACAGTTTACTTTGAGATTAAAGTTCATTTTCCCAGGACATACTTAATAAAATGTTATTGTTTTAAGAATAGGTAACTGCCATCCAATGATGCAATTTTTTCCATCAGTGAGTTGCAGATTAATCAAAAAACAGGCCCTTTGGGGTCACGAACTGTTTGGTACATATGATATATTTTAAAGTCTAATGGTATGTGTGAATAATATTTAATTCAGTGGCAGCATTTTAAAAAGATAGTGGTTTGAAAAAGATGTTTGCCAGTTTTTAGCCAAAGTCCACAGCAACTAAGGCAGTTTGAGGAGACAAGAGCATTGAAGAGAATGCACAAAATCATTCAGTGCATCAGCATACACACAGCACCTTGCCCAGTAACAGATGAACCTCACGCATGTGAACACACACACTAAAGCACAGTTATTTACAAAGCAAAGAGGGCATCCTTAGATCGGTCCTGTTTCTTCATATTTGCACCTGGCAGTGGCGAAGGAGAGTTGTTGCTGGAGGTAGAGGATGGCAGACTTGGGACTCTCTCTGCTGCTTTTGCTCTTTCTTCCAAAAACTTGTCAAATTCTACAATGCAAAACACAAACAAGATATATAACAAGCTCTTGAAGACAGCTTGCTCCTTATAGATTGAACCTACTGAAATTTGTCAGCCCCAGTTGAGACAATGAGAAAATGACATGATTCTACAGCAGTGAACCTTAAGGCACCATCCAGAAAATCAGGGACATGGAGAAGCTACCCAAATAACCTGCTCTTTGCCATAGTCTCCTCAGCATCTTTTCCAGAGGTACATCCATACCTATGAACTCACCACAGGAGAAATAAGATATTGGTGCTTTAAACTTCCTGCTCTCACTGCTCATTTCTGGGTTTTACAAACAGACAAAATGCTAAGATATCTTGAAGTAACATTTAAACATATTTTATGAGTTTAGTATTTCAAAGGCTGATCCAAGACACTTAGCTTTGCTAAAAAAACTGTATAAAGAAGATGCTGTGAAGCAAACTCACCTTCACTTGTAACCCCTTCTTCTGCCTCATCACCTGTCTGAAATTAAAAGCAAAATGTCATTTTAACGTCAGTCCGCAATAGCTAGAAAATATCCCTTGCATATCAACATAATAAGACAAATCTGGAACAATTTGTTCAATTCTCTCAATAAGAATCATTGCTTGAAAAGAAGGCATGGAATTTGGCCCATAATTTATCTTTCTTGACTACATTTTTAAAAAATTTAGACAGTGTGTAACAAGAATATAATGTCACCAAATGATTAAAATATTTAAAATCACACAGAAGTACACTGTAAGAAAACCAGAGAAGATAGAATTGCAGAGTTGAGAGACTGATAAGAAACTAATAATGGCATTAAACAAATACATTTCACTCTCCTCTCCCATGCACTAGTCCAATGAAAGTCAATGAAACACTGATATTTTTTATTAGATAGAAGTTTCTGATTTTGAAACCAGATGGTTTTCTCCCCTCCCATATTTTGAAATGTTATTTAGAAACTAAGTTAATCATAATGTTTAGAACATCCTATATTGGAAGTCTTGATGAAGGGTTTCAGCCCAAAGCGCTGACTGTTTTTTCCCATTGATGCTGCCTGGCCTGCTGAGTCCCTCCAGCGTTTTGAATGTGTATGTTGGTACAGCTTAGCTTTTCTAATATAAAACTATATCAACCACATCTAATTTCAATTGACCACATATTGCTCCACAACTGGATAATGCTTGTTTATTTCTGCAGTGAACAATAGGGCAGGAAGCAGCAACATTTTCAGAACATTAAAATGCTGCCAATCATGAGTTGTCAATATAGTGTTTTCCCGTAACCTTGCACTACCATTACACCATGGTAAAAAAAGTCAGTTATCATAAACTTTCCCAACTGAAGTTTCAAGAGTTCAACAAACTACATATGACTAGGTAAGTCATTTGTGAATAATAAGTGCAGTGGGAAAAGGAATGGATTTTTGTCAAGATGTATGAGAAAATGATTACTAGAATTTAGGAGGATACATAGCAACAAGATGATATAGATGTGACATACATTTTAAAAAAACTTCCAGAGCTATCTTTTAAAAAGAGAAGTCATGAAATCAGATGAATATTTCCAACAATGAGAATATATGAGGAATGAGAGGAGTACATCAGGCATTAAGACCATAGGTCATAGGAGCAGAATTAGGCCATTTGGCCAATTGAGTCTGCTTTGCCATTCAAACATGGCTGATCCTTTTTTCCCTTCCTTAGCTCCACTCCCCAGCCTTCTCCCTGTAATCTTTGATGCCGTGGTCATTGAAGAACCTGTCAATCTCCACCTTAAATACACCCAACGACTTGCCCTCCACAGTTGCCTGTCATAACAAATTCCACAAATTCACCACCTTTTGGCTAAAGAAATTTCTTGGCATCTCTGTTTTATCCTGAGGCTGTCCCCCCTTGTTCTTGAATCCCCACTAAAGGAAACATGCTTTCCACATCTACTCTGTCCCGGCTTTTCAACATTCAAAAGGTTTCAATAAGATCACACCTCATCCATCTAAATTCCAGTGAGTACAGGGACAAAGCCATCAAATATTCCTCATATGATACCCCTTTAATTTCCAAAGTGATCCTTATGAACGTTCTCTGAACCCTCTCCAATGCCAGCACATCTTTTAGAACCATAGAACATTACAGCACAGAAACAGGCCTTTTGGTCCTTCTTGGCTGTGCCACACCATTTTTCTGCCTAGTCCCACTGACCTGCACCTGGGCCATATCCCTCCATACACCTCTCATCCATATACCTGTCCAAGTTTTTCTTAAATGTTAAAAGTGAGCCTGCATTCACCACCTCAAATGGCAGCTCATTCCACACTCCCACCACTCTCTGTGTGAAGAAGCTCCCCATAAGATTCCCTTTAAACTTTTCCCTTTTCACCCTTAATCCATGTCCTCTGGTTTTTTTCTCCCCTAGCCTCAGTGGAAAAAGCCTGCTTGCATTCACTCTATCTATACCCATCATAATTTTATACACCTCTATCAAATCTCCCCTCATCCTTCTAAGCTCCAGGGAATAAAGTCCCAACCTATTTAACCTTTCTCTGTAACTCAGTTTCTCAAGTCCCGGCAACATCCTTGTAAACCTTCTCTGCACTCTTTCAACCTTATTAATATCTTCCCTGTAATTAGGTGACCAAAACTGCACACAATACTCCAAATTTGGCCTCACCAATGCCTTATACAACCTCACCAAAACGTTCCGATTCTTATACTCAATACTTTGATTCATAAAGGCCAATGAGCCAAAAGCTCTCCTTACAACCCTATCCACCTGTGACGCCACTTTTAGGGAATTATGTATCTGTATTCCCAGATCCCTCTGTTCTATTGCACTCCTCAGTGCCCTACCATTTACCTTGTATGTTCTACCTTGGTTTTTCCTTCCAAAGTGCAATGCCTCACACTTGTCTGCATTAAACTCCATCTGCCATTTGTCAGCCCATTTTTCCAGCTGGTCCAAATCCCTCTGCAAGTTTTGAAAACCTTCCTCACTGTCCACTACACCTCCAATCTTTGTATCATCAGCAAATTTGCTGATCCAATTGGCCACATTATCATCCAGATCATTGATATAGATGACAAATAACAATGGACCCAGCACTGATCCCTGTGGCACACCACTAGTCACAGGCCTCCAGTCAGAGAACCAATCCTCCACTACCACTCTCTGACTTCTCCCATTGAGCCAATGTCTAATCCAATTTACTACCTCACCATGTATAACTAGCGACTGAATCTTCCTAACTAACCTCCTAAGCAGGACCTTGTCAAAGGCCTTACTGAAGTCCATGTAGACAACATCCACTGCCTTCCCTTCATCCACTTTCCTGGTAACCTCTTCGAAAAACTCTAATAGATTGGTTAAACATGACCTACCACGCACAAAGCCATGTTACCTCTCCCTAATAAGTCCCTGTCTATCCAAATACTTGTAGATCCTATCTCTTAGTACTCCTTCCAATAATTTACCTACTACTGACGTCAAACTTACCAGCCTGTAATTTCCAAGATTGCTTTCAGAGCAATCTGAACAACATGAGCTATCCTCCAGCACCTCACCCATGGATACCAACATTTTAAATATATTTGCCAGGGCCCCTGCAATTTCAACACTAGTCTCCTTCAAGGTCCAAGGGAATACTCTGTCAGGTCCTGGGGATTTATCAACTCTGATTTGCCTCAAGACAGCAAGCACCTCCTCCTCTTTAATCTGTATAGGTTCCATGACCTCACTATTTGTTTGCTTTATTTCCATAGACTCCTTACCAGTTTCCTTAGTAAATACAGATGTAAAAAACCCATTTAAGATCTCCCCCATTTCTTTTGGTTCCATACATAGCCGACCACTCTGATCTTCAAGAGGACCAGTTATATCCCTTACTATCCTGTTGCTCTTAGTATACCTGTAGAAACTCTTAGGATTATCCTTCACCCTGACTGCCAAAGCAACCTCGTGTCTTCTTTTAGCCCTCCTGATTTCTTTCTTAAGTATTTTCTTGCACTTTTTATACTCCTCAAGCACTTTATTTGCTCCATGCCTGTCATACATCTCTCTCTTCTTCATCATCAGATTTCCAATATCCCTTGAAAAACAAGTTTCCTTATTCAACACTTCACCTGTGAGTCGGCTGGTGTGGTATACTGCGTCTGGTGCTCCCGGTGTGGCCTTTTATATATTGGTGAGACCCGATGCAGACTGGGAGACCATTTCGCTGAACACCTACGCTTGGTCCGCCAGACAAAGCAGGATCTCCCAGTAGCCACACATTTTAATTCCATGTCCCATTCCCATTCTGATATGTCTATCCATGGCCTCCTCTACTGTCAAGATGCAGCCACACTCAGGTTGGAGGAACAATACCTTATATACCGGCTAGGTAGCCTCCAACCTGACTTCTCTAACTTCTGTTAATGCCCCTCCTCCCCTTCTTACCCCATCCCTGATATATTTAGTTTTTTTTATTTCTTTCTCTCTCTGCCCATCACTCTGGCTGTTCTCCATCTCCCTCTGGTGCTCCCCTCCCCCTTTGTTTCTCCCTGGGCCTCCCGTCCCATGACCCTTTCCCTTCCCTAGCTCTGTATCCCTTTTGCCAATCACCTTTCTGGCTCTCAGCTTCATCCCACCCCCTCTGGTCTTCTCCTATCATTTCACATTTTCCCCTCCTCTCCTACTTTCAAATCTCTTACTATCTATCCTTTCAGTTAGTCCTGACGAAGGGTCTTGGCCTGAAACGTCGACAGCGCTTCTCCCTATAGATGCTGCCTGGCCTGCTGCGTTCCACCAACATTTTGTGTGTGTTGCTTGAATTTCTAGCATCTGCAGATTTCCTCGTGTTTTCCTTATTCTTATTCACTCTGCCTTTAATCCTGACAGGAACATACAAACTCTGCACTCTCAAAATTTCTCCTTTGAAGGCCTCCCATTTACCAATCACATTTTTGCCAGAGAACAACCTGTCCCAATCCTCACTTTTTAGATCCTTTCTCATTTCTTCTAATTTGGCCTTTTTCCAGTTTAGTTCCTCAACCCAAGGACCAGATCTATCTTTATCCACAACCAAGTTGAAACTAATGGCGTTATGATCACTAGACCCTAGGTGTTCCCCTACACACACTTACATCACTTGTCCTAACTCATTTCCTAATAGGAGATCTAATATTGCACCCTCTCTAGTTGGTACCTCTATATATTGATTTAGAAAACGTTCCTGAACACATTTTACAAACTCTAACCCGCCTAGACCTTTAACAGTATGGGAGTCTCAATCAATATGTGGAAAATTAAAATCCCCTACTATCACAACTTTATGTTTCCTGCAGTCGTTTGCTATCTCTCTGCAGATTTGCTCGTCCAATTCTCGCTGACTATTGGGTGGTCTGTAATACAACCCCATTAATGTGGTCATACCTTTCCTGTTTCTCAGCTCCACCCATATGGCCTCGGTAGACAAGCCCTCTAACCTGTCCTACCTGAGCACTGCAGTAACACTTTCCCTGACTAGCAATTCCACAACCCCCACCCTTCATCCCTCTGCCTCTATCATGTCTGAAACATCGGAACCCTGGAACATTAAGCTGCCAGTCCTGCCCCTCCTGTACCCAAGTTTCACTAATGGCTATAATGTCATAATTCCATGTGTCAATCCACGCCCTCAGCTCATCAGCCTTCCCCACAATACTCCTTGCATTGAAATAGACACACCTCAGAAGATTATTACCACCACACACAACCCTTCTGTTTGTGACTGTGCATGAACTTTTAATGTCATTTATTTTCACCCCCACTCCACTATCTGCTCTGGCATTCTGGTTCCCATCCCCCTGCAAATCTAGTTTAAACCCTCCCCAATAGCACTAGCAAACCTCCCTGCAAGGATATTGGTCCCCCTGTAGTTCAGGTGTAACCCGTCTCTCTTGTACAGGTCCCATCTGCCCCAGAAGAGGTCCCAATGATCCAAAAATCTGAAACCCTACCCCCTACACCAGTTCCTCAACCACGTGTTCATCCTCCAGAGCATCCTATACTTACACGTGGCACAGGTAGCAATCTTGAGATTACTACCCTCGAGATCCTGCTTTTTAACTTCCTACCAAGCTCTCTATTCTCATTCCTCAAGACCTTCTCACTCTTTTTTCCTATGTCATTGGTACCGATGTGTACTATGACATCTGGCTGATCACCCTCCCACTTCAGAATGCTGTGCACATGATCAGAGACATCCCTGACCCTGGCACCCGGGAGGCAACAAACCATCCAGGAGTCTCTGTCACGACCAAAGAACCACTTGTCTGTACCTCTAACTATCGAGTCCCCTATCACTACCACTCTCCTCTTCTTCCACCCTCCCTTCTGCACTACAGAACCAGACTCAGTGCCAGAGATCCGGCTGCTGCAGCTTGTCCCAGGTAAGTCATCCCCCCAACAGTATCCAAATCGGTATACTTGTTGCTGAGGGGAATGGCCACAGGGGAACCCTGCTCTGCCTGCCCTTTCCCCTTCCCTCGCCTGACGGTAACCGGTAACCCAACTACCTGTGCCCTGCTCCTTTGGCATAACTACCTCCCTGAAACTACAATCTATAAACTCCTCATTCTCCCGAATGATCCGGAGGTCATCCAGCTCCTGCTCCAGTTCCCTAACACGGTTTGTTAGGAGCTGCAGCTGGATGCACTTCTTGCAGATGTCATTGTCAGGGACACTAGAGGTCTCCCTGACTTCCCATATCCTGCAAGAAGAGCACTCGAACATCCTGCCTGGCATTCTCTCTAAACTTACTAGTTAAAAAAGAAATCAAATGAGAAAACAACAACAACAACTTACCGGAACTACCCTTGCCTCTGCCTGTTCATGCCGAAGCCTGCTGAACCAAAGCCATCCCACTCTGACTCAGTCCACTCCGATGATGGCCGCTTCGCTAGACGAAACTTCTTTTATAGTGCGCTAGCTGACCAGCTGTCTTCAGCTCCTCCGCTCCCAATTGCTTGGCCGTTTAAAAAACTGAAAAAGCCCGCAAATCTTCTCCCTCTCAAGCTCTGACGATGGCCGCTTCACTAGACGAAATTTCTTTTATAGTGCGCTAGCTGACCAGCTGTCTTCAGCTCCTCCACTCCCAATTGGTTGGCCATTTAAAAAAACTGAAAAAGCCCGCGAATCCTCTCCTTCTCAAGCTCTGACGATGCTTAGATAAGGAGCCCAAAACTGTTCACTATACTCAAGATGAGGCCTCACCAGTACCTTATAAAGCCTTGGCATCATATCCTTGCTCTTATATTCTAGACCTCTTGAAATGAATGCTAATATTGCATTTGCCTTCCTCACCACTGACTCTAGCTACAAGTTATCCTTTAGGGTGTTCTGCACAAGGATTCCCATGTCCCTTTGTAACCTCAGATTTGTGGATTTTTTCCCGGTTTGGAGAATAGTCTGCACATTTATTTCTTCTACCAAAATGCAGAACCATTCATTTGGCACTTTTTTGCCCATTCTCCTAATCTGTCTAAGTCTTTCTGCAGCCTTCCTGTTTTCTCAACACTACCTCCCCCTCCACCAAACTTGGCAACAAAGCCATCTATACCATCATCTAAATCACTGATATACAACATAAAAAAGCTGTCCCAACACTAACCCATGCAGAACACCACTAGTCACTGGCAGCCATCCTCTTATTCCCACTCGCTGCCTCCTACCAATCAGCCAATACTCTAACCATGCTAGTAACTTTCCCATAATACCATGGGGTCTTAACTTGGTAAATAGACTCAGGTGTGGCACATTGTCAAACGCCTTCTGAAAATCCAAATATACAACATCCATTACATTCCCTTTATTATCCATTATTATCCATTACTTGTAACCTCCTCAAAGATTTCCAGCAAGTTCTTCAGGCAAGATTTTCCCTTAAGGAAACCATGCTGACTTTGTCCTATCTTGCTCTGTGTCACCAAGTACTTGACTACAACATCTTCCCATCCACTGAGGTCAAGCTAATTTCTTCTCTGCTGCCTCCCTCCTTTCTTACAGACTGGAGTGACATTTGCAATTTTCCAGTCCTCTGGAAACATGCCAGAGTCCAATGATTCTTGAAAAATCATTACTAATGCCTCTACAATCTCTACTGCTACCTCTTTCCGAACCCTAGGGTGCAGTTCATCTGGTCCGGGTGACTTGTGCACCTTTAGGTCTTTTAGTTTTTCAAGCACCTTCTCCCTTGTAATAGTAACTGCACTCACTTCTCTTCCTGCACACACTTCAACATCTGGTATGCTGCTAGTGTCTTCCACAGTGAAGACTGGCTTGCTTTCAAGTTTCATCTTTTCCCTCCTAATGACTCTTTTAGATGTTTTCTGCAGGTTTTTTAAAAAGCTTCCCAATCCTCTATCTTCCCACTAATTTTTACTTTGTTGTATGTCCCCCGTTTTGCTTTTACATTAGCTTTGACCCCCCATGTCAGCCACAGTTGTACTATTTTGCCATTTGAGTATTTCTTTGTTTTTGGAATACATCTACCAGGCACCTTCCTCATTTTCCCCAGATACTCATCAATTGTTGCTCTGCTGTCATCCCTGCCAGCATCTCCTTCCAGTTTACTTCAGCCAACTCCTCTCTCATACCACTGTAATTTCCTTCACTCCACTGAAATACTGTTACACCAAATTTTAATTTCTCCACAAATTTCAAGTTGAACTCAATCATATTGTGATCACTGGTCCTAACGGTTCCTTTACCTTAAGCTCCCTAATCGTCTCCAGTTCACTACATGACACCCAATTCAGTACAGATGTTCCCTTAATAGACTCAACAACAAACTGCTCTAAAAAGCCATCTTGTAGGTATTCAACAAATTCATTCTCTTGGGATCCATTACCAACCTGATTTTCCCAATCAACTTCCATGTTAAAATCTTCTGTGACTATCATAACATTGCCCTTTTGACACGCCTTTTCTATTTCTCATTGTAACCTGTAGTCCGCCTCCCAGCTACTGTTTGAAGGCTTGTATATAACTGCTATCGGGGTCCTTTTACCCTTGCAGTTTCTTAAACTCAAACCACAAGGATTCAACATCTTCCAATCCTATGTCACATCTTTCTAATGATTTGATGCCATTCTTTGCTAGCAGAGCCATGCCACTCCTTCTGCCTACTTTTTTCTTCCTCTGATACAACATGTAACTTTGAACATCCAGCTCCCAACTACAACCATTCTTCAGCCATGATTCAGTGATGCCCACAACATCATATCTGGCAATATATGAAAGTGCAACAAGATCATCCACCTTATTTCTTATACTTTGTGCAGTGAACTATAAACACTTTGTGTACTGTATCTGCTATCCATTTTGATGCTGCATCCTTAATGCACTGATACTCACCCTGCTGACTGCAATTTTGTCCTATCATCTGTCTGCCCTTCCTGACAGCCTGATTACACATTACCTGTGTTTTTTTTCCCATCCGTCCTATCCTGAGTCTCTTCACTCTGGATCCCATCCCCCTGCCAAATTAGTTTAAACCCTCCCCAAAAGATCTAATAAACCTGCCCGCGAGAATATTGGTCCCCTCACGTTCAGTTGCAACCCGTCCGTTTTGTATAAGTCATACCTCTCTCAGAAGAGATTAATGATCCAAGAACCTGAAGCCCTGCACCCAGCTTCTCAACCACGCATTTATTTGCCAAATCATCCTGTTTCTATCCACACTGGTGCATGGCATAGGTAGCAATCCAGAAATTACTTTCTGTGAGGTCCTACTTCTCAGCTTTCTGCTAGGCTTTGTATAATTTCTCTCGTTTGGACCTCATTGCTTTTCCTTCCTATGTCATTGGTACCAATATGTACCAAGACATCTGGCTGCTCTCCCTCCCTCTCCAAAATGCTTTGGATGCAATCCAGGATATCACTGACCCTGGCACCTGGGAGGCAACATACCATTCAGGTGTCCCATTCATGCCCAGAGAATCTCCTGTCTGTTCCTCTGAGTATTGAGTCCCCTATCACTACTGCTCCTGTCTTCTCCCTCTTTCCCTTCTGCACCATGGACTTATGCTCAGTGCCAGTAATCTGGTCTCTGCGGCGTTCCCCTGGGAGGCCATCCCCCACAACAGTATCCAAAACAGTATACTTATTATTGAGGGGAATGGCCACAGGGGTGCTCTGTGCTAACTGCCTATTTGCCATCCCATTTCTTCTCCTGACAGTCACCCAGCTACCTGCCTCCTGCAACTTAGGAGCTATTCCCTGAAATTCCAATCGATGATCTTCTCACTCTCCCATACAAGCCAAAGGTCATCCAGCTGTTGCTTCAGATATATACAGTTAAAGAAGCATCTTTTAGTTTTGTAAGAAATAGAAGGATGATGAATAGACACCTCTGTGAAAATGGTTTCAACATGAAAATATTCATCAATTTGATCTGCTGTGATTTGTTCTGCTATTAATTGTTTTATGCTTTTAATTTGGTTGAAATGCTGTGCTATTTAGTTCCCTGAAGGTCCTTTCCATGCCATACATTTTTTTGGTAAAGAAAGCAGATGGGTAATTTGCCGCCAAGTCTGGTTAGCCTATTAATTCATCATCAACATGAATGCAATACAAGAATAGACACTGCATTTTTCCCAGGAACAGCTTCCCCACTTCTGCACATCAGTTCTTCCCCAGAACAACAGAAATATATCTAATCAACATTACAGATATATCATTATCGTGTACCTCATTATTCTGAGTCACAATCGTGTTGATGTTGGTATTAGCCAAAAGCAAACAGGAAAGAAAGGTTTATCCTATAACTTGTCAATGTGAGGAGCAAGTAGTCATCCTTTGTTACCATTGCTAAAAGAAGTGTTGATCATCAACTGCAAAATTTTCATAACCTAAAAGGTGTAAGTGAACTGGAGTATGATCTAACTTCTCTCCTCACCCCTGCTCTCTGCTACAATTTTTCTGAAAAAGTATCAAAAACACTATAAAAATGTGTATTTATGAAGGCAGATTTAGAAAGAGTACACAGCACATGTAAGCGGTTGTTGCTGAGCCTCGAGCGACAGAGGTATGGAGAAGGTTAAGCAGGTTGGGAATTTTTACACCGGAGCACAGGAAAATGAAGGGTGATCTTATAGAGGTATATAAACTCATGAGGGCAGAGATAGGTGAATGCACAGTCTTTTTTTCAGAGTTAGGGAATCAAGAACTGGAGGACAGAGGTTTAAGATGAAAAGGGAACGATTTAATAGGAATCTGAGGAGCAAATTTCTTACCCCAGAAGGTGGTCAATATATAGAATGAGCTGCCAGAAGAAGTGTTAGAGTCAGGTACATTGACAATATTTTAAGATATTTGGACAGGTATACTGAAATGAAAGGTTTAGGTTTAGAGGAATATGGGCCAAACTCTGGCAAATGCAAGCATTTTAGATGGAAATCCTGGTCATCATGCACCAGTTGGTTTGAAGGGCCTGTTCCCATGCCATGTGACTCTATAACTATCTCCCTTCCGTTAACAGAAATTGGGGCAATATTCCAACAAATGACTAGACATATTTTGCAAGCCAAGGGACAGGATGCAATTCACATTGTTAAGACAATGTCATACACAACCTCGTGACTTTTTTTAATTTTGAAAAGTAAATTAGAAAATATAATTTTACAAGAAGCTTTACAGTCACTTCTAATGTAAATAGTATGAGAAGGTAGGGTGTAGCAGTGTGATGGGAAAATAGAAAAAGAAAAAGAAAACAGCAAGTAAAATGCAATCCAAAACGAAAGTAAAATAGCAAAAGGCCCTCACCACATCAGTGCTGAGCCATTCCTCAACGTCGTCCATGAGAGACTGTGCAACAGGAATCTACAAAGTGATGGAAAACCCAAACCAGACAACCACAAAATAAAATAAAGCTTATAATGGAAATGTAACAATTCAAAATTTACAAAAGGAAATACTGCACTGAAATATAATCAGAGAAATAACATAATCAATTTAAAATGTATCAACACACACTTTAAAAGTAAATATACATGAAGCAAATGATGGCATCTTTTTAAGGATACCTAACTGCATTGGATAAAACTTTATTCATGGCCAATTTTAAAAACTTAGGAGACTATATTACTACCATCAAGATAAACGCTAAGCTGTAACATTGACTGGGAGTTTGATTGTAATCTATGGGGATTTAGCTGTGTAGAGCAACAGAGTCCTTTGCCTTCTAATAATGCGCCTTTTAAAGTGGGCCATTGTCCTTCATGTTACTGAGTATTTTTCTTCTAGGGCAATGCATCAGTGGAAATATCCTGCTTCCTTCCTCAAAGTATCAGCCATTGTGTCAGGACACATGAAGAGATTCAAAGTACTTTCTGACTGAAAGGAAATAATTTTGGTTTGGAAAAAGCTCATAATTAAAGTGTTCAATCACTATAGACTGGAAAACTTGTCTAGTGAGGCTTTATGGGAGGAACTGAGGAATAAAAAAAGATATGACCATATTAATGGGGCTATATTACAGACTGTGGGATTTAGAGGAACACATTTGTAGAGTGATTGCAGACTTGCAAGAAATGGTTGTGATAGTAGGTGCTTTAAATTTTCCACATTTTGACTGGGATTCACATACTTTTAAAGGACTAGGTGGGATAGAGTTTGTCAAATGTGTTTAAGAAAGTTTCCTTCATCAGTACGTAGAAGTTCCAATGAGAGAGTGTGCAATACTTGATCTCCTATTAGGGAATGAGACAAGGCAGCTGACAGAAGTTTGTGTAGGGGAACACTTTGCAACCAGTGATCATAATGCCATTAGTTTCCAGGTAATTATGGATAAGGATAGGTCTGGTCCTCATGTTGAAAATTTAAATTTGAGAAAGTCCAATTTTGATGTGTTATGCCCACAGCCCCCTCCTTTGTGAGAATCGCAAGATCACTATTGGGTTGGGTCAGGGGGCCCAGGAAATGAGAAGGAGATGTGCGGACTGTCTCGTTCCCCGGCGATGTAAAGCTAGGGGAAATGGCCATTGTCTCTTGGAGACAAATTTGTGGATTGAGATCCTATGCTACGTGAGAGCCCTCGGGCAAAGTGGGCTGGGTGAAGGGGAGAGATTGCATCATCCCCCAACCTGATTGACATCTACGACCCTGCGAGTCAGGATAAAAGAGGGACTGCAGGAACAGCCTCTCAAACGCACCGGAAGAAACACTATCGCTCCCATGATAGCGGGAAGACATTCGAAGGAGGCCACGTGCGTTCAGTTCTGTTGCCTAGGACTGGTGGCTAGTAACACGGAAAACGGCTTTTAGCTGACAATGGGGAACTCGACCCCCAATGAACTTCGAAGGATTGACATCATAAAAGGAACGGGCAAGTTTTAACCCGCCTTTCTCTCCAACCCACCCAAAGAGCTGCAGCTTGAATAACTGACTTTTATATTTCTATCGGACAATACATTACCCCCTAGACAACGATAGAGCTATTTCTTATTATTACTATACCCGCGCTTTTAGATGTAGTATTGACGAAGTATATTATCTGTCTGTTGTGCATTAATCTTATTTTTGTGCCCCTTTATCAATAAATACTTTAAAAAATAGTACCATCAGACTTCAATGGACCTCTCTATCTTTGCTGGTAAGTGACCCAGTTACGGGGTACGTAACAGATGGAATCAGAAAGTATCTGACAAGTGTGGATTGGGAAAGGCTGTTTTCTGACAAAGGTGTACATGGGAATTGGGAGGCCTTCAAAAGTGCAATTTTGAGAGTACAAAGCTAATATGTGCCTGTAATAATAAAATGCAAGAATAACAGGTTTAGGGAAACTTAGGTTTCAAGAGATACTAAGGCTCTGGTTAAGAAAAAATAGGAGGTGCACAGCAGGTATAGGCAAATAGACAGGTACAAATGAGGTTCTTGAGGAGTATAGGAAATGCAATAGAACATTTGAGAAAGAAATCAGGAGGGCTAAAAGAAAGCATGAAGTTGGTCCAGCAGACCAGGTGAAGGAGAATCCTAAGAGATTCCAGAAATATGTTAAGAACAAAATGATTGCATGGGACAAAATTGGTCCTATGGAAAATCAGAATGGTAATCCATGCGTGGAGCCAAAAGAGATGGAGGAGATGTTTTGTATCTGTATTTATTCAGGAGACAGACACAGAGTCTATGGAAGCAAGGTAAAGCAGCAGTGAGGTCATGGACCCTATACAGACTACAGGGGTGTTTGCCGTCTTGAGGCAAATTAGGGTGGAATAATCCCCTGGGCCTGACAAGGTGTTCCTTTTGTCCTAGGGGAGGCAAGTGCAGAAATTGTAGGGACCCCAACAGAGGTATTTAAATTATCCTTAGCGACAGGTGAAGTACTAGAGGATTGAAAGATAGCTACCGTTAAGGTTTAATTAAAACCTTAAACATAAACCAGGAAATTATAAGTCAGTGAGCAGGATATCAGTAGTGGAAAAGATATGGAAAGGCATTCTAAGGGGTCGGATGCATGAGAGTTTGGATAGACAGGGAATGATTAGGGATAATGGATTTGTGTGTGGCAGATCATGCTTAACCAATGTTATAGAGTTTTTTGAAGAAGTTACCAGAAAATTTGATGAAGGCAAGGCAGTGGATGTCGTCTACATAGACTTCAGCAAGACACTTAACAAGATCCCTCAAGGGAAGTTGGTCTAGAAGGTTCAGTCATTCATCATTTAAGATGAGATAGTAAATTGGATTTGATATTGGCTTGGTGGGGGGGAGCCAGAGAGTGGTAGTAGATGCCTGTGACTAGTGACTCAGGGAACGGTGCTGGGCCTGTTGTTGTTTGTCATCTATATCAATGATCTGAATGACAATGTGGTTAAGTGGATCAGTAAATTTGTGGATGAAACCAGGATCGGTGGAGTAGTGGTCAGTGAGCAAGACTATCAAAGCTTGCAGCAGGATCTAGACCAGCTGGAAAAATAGGCTGAAAAAGGCAGGTGGAATTTAATGTAGACAAGAGTGAGGTGTCAAAAACATGAGAAAATCTGCAGATGCTGGAAATCCAAAGCAACACACACATGCTGGAGGAACTCAGCAGGCCAGGCAGCATCTATAGAAAAGAGTAAACAGTCAATATATTGGGCCGAGAGGAAAAGTGTGAGGTCATGCACTTTGGGAGGACCAACCTGGGTATTAGGTCTTACACAGTGAGCAACAGGACACCAAGGAGTGTGGTAGAACAGAATACAGATAAATAATTCATTGAAAGTGGCATTACAGGTAGACAGGTCATAAAGAAAGCTTTTGGTACACTGGCCTTCATAGATCAAAGTATTGAGTACAGGAGTTAGGATGTTATGTTGAAATTTTATAAGACGTTGGTGAGACTCAGGAGTATTGTGTGCAGTTTTAGTCATCTACCTAGTGGAAAGATATAAATAAGTTTGAAAGAATATAGAGAAAATGTACAAGGATATTGCTGGGACTGGAGGATCTCAGTTATAAGGTAAAATTGAATAGATTAGAACTTTATTCCCTAGAATGTAGAAGATAGAGGGGAGATTTGTTAGAGATATACAAAATTATGAGGGGTATAAATAGAATAAATGCCAGTAGGCTTTTTCCACTGAGGTTGGGTGAGACCACAAATAGAGGTCATGGGTTCAAGGTGAAAGGTGAAAAGTTTAAGTGGAACATGAAGGGAAACTTATTCAGAGGGTCGTGAGAGTGTGAAATGAGGTACCTGTGTAAGTGGTGAATGCAATTTTGATTTCAATATTTAATAGACATTTGGTTATGTACATGGATGGGAGGGGTAAGGGAGGGCTATGGTCCAGGCGCAGGTTGACATGACGAGGCAGTTTAGATGGTTTGGTATGGCCTAGATGGGCGAAAGGGCCTGTTTCTTCACTGTAGTTTTACTTTTTTCCATGGGTTTCAGTTACATACCTTTTCCCCCATTACTATTTATTTTGAAACTGAACATTCTCAGAATATGACAACTTCCAAGTGAATCATACCCCTCCAGAAATTCACTGAGCATTTCTGATTGTATTAATACTATTATTTCCTTACTAACTCTTCAGTTTGTCAATCAAGCACCACAATTTCAAGCTACACCTTGCTTGTATATCTGATGCCAGACAGGTATCCATAGGTGGGTCCTATCTCATTTCAGCTTTCACTCCCACCCAGCCCAACCTAGGCTACAATTTTAGTCAATTAAAAAGTGCAAGGCCTCAGGCATCACTGGGAGGTACAGTGGTGTGTCCACAGTCAGACATTTTTGTCATTGATAGTACTACCACCACCACTTGGGTGTCCATTTATTTCTAAACTACGTCAGACTTTTTTTTTAGCATTAATAGGGATATAGAGAAGTTTTAAACAGTTTCTTCAACTACTATTTTATCAAATTTTCAGGAGGCTTTAATTAATTAAAGCATTAAAGAGGTAGAAATTATTTCAAAGACTTTAATAAACTACTACTCAGATGCTTTCTACTCAAGAATTAAACCTCTGTTTAACAGTAATAAGAAAGAAAATTAGAAAGATTTCACTGACATTTGCCTTACTAAATCAGTAAGCTAGGCAAATATTACATAGTGAATAAATCTATTTGCATTATTCCACTAAGTGATTATATCATTTAACACAATTGCCCTTGAGCATTTGCACAATAATTCAATCATACATTACCACCGTCTGAATTATTATGGCTCTTCTTGCAGTTTTTCATTGATGAGATTTCAAAAAAATAAGGATTAAATGACCATCACAAAGACAGTCACTTCTTTGTGGCCTGACAGTAATCCTTATTCATAATAATCTGTTTGTTTATTTATGTATTGAGTGAGATACAGCACAGAATAGTCCCTTCCGACACTTCAAGCCACACCACCCTGCAACTCCCTGATTTAACCCTATACTAATCCATGGGACAATTTACAATTACCAATTAACCTTCTAACTGCTACATCTTTGGATTGTGGGAGGAGACCGGAGGATCTGGAGAAAACCCACACATCCCAGGGGGAGGAAGTACAGACTCTTTAGAAATGACTTTAGAACTGAACTCCAAACTCCTATGCCCCGAGCTGTAATATGGTGGCACTCCACTACACAATAATGTGTTGCAGTTCCTTTTACACTACACGCTGCATCCACAAAGCAAACAGTATTATGAAGGACCCCACGCACCCCTCATACAAACTCTTCACCCTCCTGCCATATGCGAAAAGGCACCGTAGCATTCGGGCTCTCACGACCAGACTATGTAACAGTTTCTTCCCCCAAGCTATCAGACTCCTCAATACCCAGAGCCTGGACTGACACCAACTTACTGCCCTATTGTCTTGTTTATTATTTATTGTAATGCCTGTACTGTTTTGTGCACTTTATGCAGTCCTGGGTAGGTCTGCAGTCTAGTGTAGATTTTTTTCTGTGTTGTTTTTTACGTAGTTCAGTCTAGTTTTTGTACTAATTCATGTAACACCATGGTCCTGAAAGATGTTGTCTCCTTTTTACTGTGTACTATACCAGCTGTTATGGTCGAAATTACAATAAAAAGTGACTTGACTTGACTTTTGTATGGCTGCACACTGAGGCAAGAAAGGCAAGACTTCCTGTAAAGATGGCGTTGGTGAGACATGACGACGCTTTACGAGCAGCTAACAAAACTACTAATAACATTTTTTCTGGACTACACAGAATCCACAGCCTGTAGCTTCTCTTTGGAAGTTATATTTTGAAGAGTCTGTACGGCCTGACATTTTTGTGGTATCCTGAAGGATTCAGCGAGCTGGACTCTCAAGAATGCAGGTAAGGCCACGGCAGCCATTAGTAGAGCAGACTTGAGGCTAGATTGAAGCAGAGGTGTTCAGGCTCTAGAGCATAAAATGAACCAATGTTTGGCTAATTTAAGCACTGTGCAAGGTTAAAAAGATCAAGGTGTTGAGGCTGAGGATGAAGGTCCTCAGTTAAGTGACCCAATGTTCAGCTACTCCGTGAGGTTTACTCACCTCAGCACTGAACTGAATCTACAGCTGTGGCCTGCAACCTTGGGCAGTTGCCTCTGTGCTGAACTGAATCCATGGCTGTGGCCTGTAGCACTGGACTCCTGGACTGGCTTCGCTTGCCTCAGTGCTGAACTGGCTCCAGGAGGGAAATGTGAGCACAAGCTACAATGAGGAGAAGCTCAGAGACAAGACAAGGGGATATGAACGACTATATTTCTCACTGATTAAAGTGTACAGGAAGATTGAAACATCAAGGCAAATGCAGAGGATCAAAGGAGAGTCAGTGGATGCTGTTTACTTGGATTTTCACAGAGCCTTTGACAAGGTGCCACACATGAGGCTACTTAACAAGCTATTACTAGAAAGATACCAGCATGCATAAAGGATTGGTTGCTGGCAAGAGGCAAAGAGTAGGAATAAAGGCAACCTATTCTGGTTGCCTGCTGGTGATTAGAGGTATTCCACAGAGGTCGGTATTGGGACAACTTCTTTGATGTACTCACTGGAGTTTAGAAGAATGAGGGGAGGGTCTCATTGAAGCCTATTGAATATTGAAAGGCCTAGATAGAATGGATGTGGAGAGGATGATCCCTATATTGGGTAAGTCTAGAACCAGAGGGCACAGCCTCAGAATTTGGAATTTTGGAACAGGGATGCAGAGAAAGTTCTTTAGTCAGAGGGTGTTGAATCTGTGGAATTGAATATACTTAAAGTGGAAGTTGACAGGTTCTTGATTAGAGAGGATGTCAAAGGTTACGTGAAGAAGGCAGGAAAATGAGGTTGAGAGGAATAACAAATTAGCCATGATGCAATGGCAGAGCAGATTCGATGGGCTGAATGGCCTAATCCAGCATCTATGCATATCTTATGGCCTACTAAGGTGAGTAGAAAGGGTAGATACTTGCGCTCTTTTCCCCCAGGGTAAGTCAGTCTAAAATTGAAAGATGAGGGGAAAAGATTTAAAGGGGATCTGAGGGGCAAGTTCATTTCCACACAGAAGGTGGTGGGTATATGGAACAAGCTGCCAGAGGAAGTGGTAGGGTAGTACAATTACAACATTTAAATGCCATATGGACAGGTATATTGACGGAAAAGGTTTAAATGGATAAGGGCCAAACATTGTCTAGATTAGCAGCTTGGTCAGCATAGACAAGCTGGATTGAAGACTGTGCATCTCTATGAGCCTAAACGCAATAGTTTTATCTATTAAGCTCAAAGGGTCAGTTTGCTTTTTACATTCAGAGAGGGCTGATATCTGGAATCCATTGCCAAAGGAGGCGGTGAAATCAGATTTAATTGCAGTTTAAGAGGTATTTAGACACACTCGTATATAAGCAAGGCAAAGAAAGATATGGTCCTAATGCACATAAATAGGATTAATGTAGACTGGCAAATAGGACATGGCAAAAATCCCATTTCTGAGCTGTACAATTAGACCATAACACAAAGGAACAGAACTAGGCTATTCAGCCCATCAAGTCTGCTCCACCATTCCATCATGGTTAATTTACTATCCCTCTCAACCCCATTCTTCTGCCTTCTCTCCATAATCTTTCACACCCAGACTAATCAAGAAACTATCAACTTCTACTTTAAATATATTCAAAGGGTCCTCCACCGATGTCTGAGACAACGAATTCCACAGATTCACTACCACTGGCTAAAGAAATTCTTCCTCATCTCTGTTCTAATTGGACGTCCTTCTTTTCTCAGGCTGTGTCCTCAGGTCCTAGGCTCCCCCACTATAGGAAAAAAACCTCTCTACATCCACTCTATCTAGGCCTTTCAATATTCAATAGGTTTCAATGAGATCCCCCCTCATCGTTCTAAACTCCAGTGAGTACTGGTCCAAGGCCATCAAACGTTCCTCATATGTTAACCGTTTCATTCCTAGAGTCATTCTTATAGTCGTCCACTAGACCCTATACAATCCGAGCACATATTTTCTTAGATAAGTGGCCTAAAACTGCTCACAATACTCAAGTTAATACTTAAATCAACACAATACTTGAGTCAAGTTAACCCAATACAATTGTGGTGTCACCAATTCTTCAGCATTATATCCTGTTTTTTATATTCTAGTCTTCTTGAAATAAATGCTAACATTGCATTTGTCTTCCTTACTGGTGACTCAATCTGCAAGCTGACCTTTAGAAAACCCTGCACAAGGTCTCCCAATTCCCTTTCGTACCTCTGATTTTTGAGTTTTCTCCGCGCTTAGAAAATAGTCTACATCTTTATTCCTACCAAAGTGCACAACTATACACTTCCCTACATTATATTCTATCTACCACTTCTTTGCCTATTCTCCCCATCTGTCCTAAGTCCTTCTGCAGACTCTGCTTCCTCAACACTACTTGCCTCTGCACCTATCTTGTATTGTCCGCAAACATGGCCACAAAGCCATCAATTCCATCATCCAAATCATTGACATATAATGTAAAAACAATCGGTCCTAACACAGACCCCTGTGCAACACCACTAGCCACTTGCAGCCAACCAGAAAAGGCTCCCTTTATTCCCATTTCTTGCAATACCTTGGGCTTTTATCTTGTCAAGCAGTCTCATGTGCAGCATCTTCTCAAAAGCCTATTGCTTGTTATTTCCTCAAAGAATTCTAACAGATTAGTCTGACTGTTCTGCCTCTAGCCTATTTTATCAAATGCCTCCAAGTACCTTGAAACCTCATCCTTAATAATGGACTCCAACATATTTCCAACCACTGAAGTCAGTCTAACTGGCCTTCAATTTCCTTTTTAATGCCTTCCTCCCTTCTTAAAGAGTAGGGTGATATATGCAATTTTCCAGTCCTTTGGAACCACTCCAGAATCTAGTGACTCTTTAAAATGCAGACCAGACCAGGTAAGGATAATAGAGTTCCTTCCTTGAAGGATATTAGGTTTAGTGACATTACAGCAACTTTGTGGTCATTATTATTAATGACTCATTTTTGTAAATGCCAATTACTGACTGAATTTAACATGACAGCCCTCACAGTCTCTGGATTGTTAGTCCAGCCCTCTGGATTACACATATTCAGTAATTAAAGACTACACTACAATGGTGTTCTTGGTACATTATATTTGACAGAATTGGCGGAGTTGCTTTCATATACAGGATTATTTCCTTCATCACTTCTGAAAAAAGGGATTATTTGTTGCTGAACATCAGAAGCACAGAGGGGTCATCAAAACCTGTGTCATTTTGGTCTATGTGTTTTAGAGAACGAAGGTTGTTTCAGCTATTAGTGGCCCACTACATGCTGAAGAGACTTTCTAAATTAATTCAATATTATAAACTCCAGCACAATATTATAAACTGCATTACCACAGTTATCCCACATATTCATACACATCACAAGGCTCTGTTCATACAATTATTCCAATTCTATTAAATTGAATTTTATTGATTTATTGAGATACCGTGTGGAACAGGCCCTTCCGGCTTTTCGAGCCTCACCGCCCAGCAATGTTCCAATTTAATCCTAGCTTAATCACGGGACAATTTACAATGCCCAATTAACCTACCAACTGGTACGTCTTTGAGCTGTGGATGGAAACCGGAGCACCCGGAGGGAACTCATGCAGTCGTGGGGAGAATGTACAAACTCCTTATAGACAGCCGCAGGAATTGAATCCAGGCCACTGGTACTGAAATCCAATCACAAACAACAGAAAATCTGCAGGTGCTGGAAACCCAAGCATCACACACAAAATGCTGGAGGAACTCAGCAGGCCAGGCAGCATCTATGGAAAAGAGTACTGTCCATATTTTGGGCACAGACCTGTCCATCAGGACTGGAGAGAAAAAAAGATGAGGAATGAGAGTAAGAAGCTGGGGGAAGGTGAGGAAGAAGCACAAAGTGATAGATGAAACATGGAAGGAGTGTGAGGGGTGAAGTAAAGAGCTGAGAAGTTGGTGAAAGAGATAGGGCTAGAAAAGGGGGAATCTGATAGGAGATGACAGAAGGCCATGGAAGAAAAAAAAGGGGGAGGAGCACCAGAGGGAGGTGATGGGCAGGAAAGGAGATAAGGTGAGAGAGGGAAATGGGAATGGGGAATGATGAAGGGTCGGGGGGAGGGATAACTGGAAGTTCAAGAAATCGATGTTACCAGAAGTTCATCTCATCTGGGTCACTTCCAACTTGATGGTATGAATGTCGATTTCTTGAACTTGATATTGACCCTTTCCCCTTCATCATTCCCATTCCCTTTCCCTTTCTCGTCATGCCTCCTTACTTTTCTTCCTTCCATGGTCTCCTGTCTTCTCCTATCAGAATCTCCCTTCTCTAGCCCTGTATCTCTTCCACTAATCAACTTCCCAGCTCTTTACTTCACTGATCCCCACCCCTCCTGGTTTCACCTATCACCTTGTGTTTCTTCCTTCCCTCCCTCCCCCCCACTTTTTTACTCTGACTCCTTATCTTTTTTCTCCTGTCCTGATGAAGGGTCTCAGTCTGATATGTTCCGACTGTACTCTTTTTCATAGATGCTGCTTGGCTTGGTGCGTTCTTCCAGCATCTTCTGTGTGTTTGCTGATACTGTAAAGTATTGTGCTAACCATTAGACTACTGTGCTGTCCCTACTGATGAATACTTCCAGCAAAGTTCATGTTGGTCAGCCTTTAGCTTTTTACTTTTTTGTACTTCCAATACAAAACCAATAGTGGGTGCACTTTACTCTATCAGGACAGATTTAGAATGTAGAAGCAACTTCAGTTGCATTATCTCTCAGGAATCAAATTTAGGTAAACATCATTTATTGCAAAGATAACACACAATCAAAGTGCAAAGCTTGTGCCACAGCACAAGAAAGAAAATAGATTCTAGATTAATCTTTCAAGAAGGAAACAAAAAAAAGTTTAATTACATTGCTGAATTGTGATGAACACATTTTTGAACAAAGGACAGGAAAGGGGCGGGGCAAGGAAAGTTTAGAAATGGGAATGGGGAAAAGAAACCAGCAGGGTCATAGTCATACAATTTAGATTCCAAAGGGGGGGGGGGGTAAAAGGTAAATAAAAGCCTGCATTGAGAAACATGATTTTTTTCCAGCCAAATTGAGAAGATGCAATGTAAAATAAATTACAGTGCCTTGAAAAACATATTCAGCCCCCACAAAAATTTTTATACTTTACAGTCTAAATTTCTAAATCATATATTGAAGTAGAATTTTTTGAACTTACAAAACATTGTGCATCATATCAAATCAAAAGAAAAATTCCAAAGTCTGCCAACAATTTACCAAAAATTAAAAACCAAAATTGAGAAGCTGAAAAGGTATTCATCCCCTTTGCATTACAACACTAACTCTCCTTCGTTACCAAATCAGCAATTTGTTGATGTCGAAAATTGGAGGATCACCTATTTGCACTTAATTCACAGTATGGTAGATTTTCAACAGCTCAAACCAAAATGAAGACAAAAGAGCATTCAAAGCAAATCAGGGAAATGATAATAGAGAAACACAAATCTGGGCAATGGTATAAGACCATCTCAAAGGCACTGAACATACCACAGAGCTCAGTGCAGTCCATCATGAAAAAGTAGAAAAATATGAAACCACAGCTAGTCTGCCTAGGTCAGGCCGCTCATCTGAAGCCGGAGAAGAATGGCACTTGTAAAAGAGGTTACTGTGACGCTAAAAGTCACTGAGCTGCAACTGGAGATGAGGTTCATGAATCAGCAATCTAAGACCTTGCACAAAAATGGTATTTATGAAAGAGTGGCAAGAAAGAAGCCCTGACTAAAAAAAGCATATTCTTGCTTATAAAGACTTTGCAAAGTGACACTTAGAAGATACTGTAAAGGTGTGGAAGAGATCTTGTGGTTGGATGAGACTAAAATAGAACTTTTTGGTCTCAACATGAAGTGGTATGTATGCGTAAATATAATACTGTGCATTAGCCAGCAACTCCATCCCTACTGTAAAGTTTGGTGGAGATAGCATCATGCTATGGGGATGCTTTTCAGCAGCTGGGAAGGGAAATCTGGTCTGGATTGATGGGAAGAAGAATATTGCTAAATCCTAGATTAAAACCTGCTAACCTCTGCCAGAAAGCTTAAACTGGGGAGGAAATTTGTCTTTTAGTAGAACAACAACCCAAAGTACACTGCCAGAGAAACAATGCAGTAGCTTAAAATGAAGAAAATTGATCCTTGAATGGCCCAATCATTCCTTAGCCTGATTGAACACCTCTGGCAAGACCTCAAGATTGCTGTCCACTGCCTCTCCCCAAATAACCTGGCACAGCTTGAGCAATTTTACATGGAGGAGTGGGCAAACCTTGCTCCATCATGTTGTGCAAAGCGAAAAGAGACATATCCAAAAAGACTGTTGGTTATAATAGCTGCGAGAGGTGGTTCAACTTAGCACTGAGCAAAGGGAGATGAATACTTATGAACTGCTGACCTATCATTTTATTGAATTTTTAGTTTTCCATGCTTTACAATTGTCCCTGTTTTGGGGCTCTACTATGAAAAAGGAGCATGTCATTCACAAATAAAAATTCTCAATTAAATTGGTCAAAATTCCTATTTGTAATACTCATTTATGTGAACAAAGGGTTGGGGTTGAATACTTTTACAAGGCACTGTAATTTAACTATTTGCTCTAGGAATTAGAATTTATTAATTGTTAATCCTACTGTGATAAAAGGAATCTTACTGAAGTACATTCCAAAACTGCACTGTATGAGACCATAAGACCATAAAATAAAGGAGCAGAATTAGGCCATTCATCCCATCAAGTCTATTCTGTCATTCCATTATTGTTGCTGCATTATCCCTTTCAACCCCATTCTCCTGCCTTCTCCTGTAACCTTTCACACCCTGACTAATCAATAACCTATACACCTCTGCCTTAAATAAGGGGCCCAAAACTGCTCACAATACTCCAACTGAGGCCTCACCAGCACCTTATACACCCTCGGCATCACATCCTTGCTTTTAGTCCTCTTTAAATGAATGCTATCATTGCATTTCCCTTCCTCACCATGACTCAACTTGCAGGTTAACCTTCAGGAAATCCTACACAAGGACTCCCAAGTCCCTTTACACCTTGGATTTTTAAATTTTCTGTTTGTTTAGACATTAGTCTACACTTTTGTTCTTTCTACCAAAGTGCATGACCATACACTTCCCAACACCATATTCCATCTGCCACTTCTCTGCCCATTCTCCTAATCTGTCTAAGTCCCTCTGCAGCCTCCCTGCTCCCTCAACAATACATGCCCCTCCACTAATCTTTGCATCATCTGCAAACTTGGCCACAAAGCCATCAATTCTTTCATACAAATCATTAACATCTATCATGAAAAGAAGCAGTCCCAACACTGACCAGTCAACAAGAAAAGGCTCCCTTTATTCCCACTCTTTGCTACATTGCAATCAGTTACTCCAATCCTCTATCCATGCTAGAATCTTTCCTGTAATACCATGGGCTCTTGTTAAGTAGCCTCATGTGCAGCACCTTGTCAAAAGCCTTATGAAAATCCAAATACACAACATCCACCTTTTCTCCTTTGTCTATCTTGCTTGTTATATCCTCAAAGAATTCCAACAGATTTGTCAGGTAAGATTTTCCCTTATGGAATCCAGAATAAAAATCAGGTTTATTATTCATGGCATGTGCCGTGAAATTTGTTAACTTTGCTGACTTTCGCCCATTTTATCATGTGCCTCCAAGTACCATGAGACCTCATCCTTAACAATCCACTCCAACATCTTCCCAACCACTAAAGTCAGGCTAACTGGCCTATAATTTCCTTTCTTCTGTTCCTCTCTCTTCAACATTTGAAATTTCAGGTCCTCCGGAACTATGCCAGAATTTAGTGACTCTTCAAAGATCATTACCAATGCCTCCACAATCTCCCCAGCCACCTCTTTCAGAACCCTGTTATGACTTTTGGATTTACTGAGTATCCCCTCAAGATTATGTATCTCAGGATTGTAAATGGTGACATATATGTTCTTTGATAATAAATTTACCTTGTACTTTGTTGGTTCTTAAAAGCTTCCCAATCCTCTAGCTTTCCATTAACCTTTGCTATATTATATGCCCACTATTTGGCTTTTATGCTGTCTTTGATTTCCTTTGTCAGCCCTGGTTATGTCATGCTTCCTTCATCTTTGGGATGTACCTATTCTGCTCCTGGTTTATGTTTAGAGCCAGGAAATCATAGGCCAGCAAGCCTAACATCAGTAGTGCGAAAGTTATTGGAAGTTATTCTAAGGGACCAGATAAATGAATATTTGGAAAGACATGGACTGATTAAGGATAGTCAGCATGTCCCTGTGCATGGTAGGTTGTGCCTAACCAACCTTACAGAGCTTTTCGAGAAAGTTACCAGGAAAGTTGATGAAGGCAAGGTAGTGGACATACCTACATGAACTACAGCAAGGCATTTGACAAGGTCTGCATGGGAGGCTGTTCAAGAAGGTTCAGTCACTTGGCATTCCAGATGAGGTAGTACATTGGATTAGACATTGGCTTTGTGGGAGAAGCCAGACAGTGGTAGCAGATGGTTGCCTTTCTGACTAGTGGAGGCCTGTGATTAGTGGATTTCCGCAGGGATTGGTGGTGGGTCTGCTGTTATTTGTCACCTATATCAACGACCTGGATGATAATGTGGTTAACTGGATCAGCAAATTTGCAGATGAAACCAAGATTGGGAGTGTAGTGGGCACCAAGGAAGACTATTAAAGCGTGCACTGTGATCTGGACCATCTGTAAAAATGACAGAAGGAATTTAATGCAGACAAGTATGAGGTGCTTGCACTTCAATAGGACCAACCAGGGTAGGTTGTAAACAGCGAATGGTAGGGCACTGAGGCGTGCTATGATACAAAGGGATCTGGAAATACAGGTCCAGGGGCGTCACAGATGGATAGGTTCGTAAAGAAAGCTTTTGGCACATTGGCCTTTCTAAATCAAAGTACTGAGTATAGAGGATGTGATCTCATGTTGAAGTTATATACAACATTGGTGAGGCCTATTTTGCTGTATTGTGTGCAGTTTTGATCACCTACCTACAGGAAAGATGTAAATAAGATTGAAAGAGTACAGAGAAAATTTACAAGGATGTTGCTGGGATTAGAGGACCTGAGTTATAAGGAAATATTGAATAGGTTAGGACTTTGTTCCTTGGAATATAGAAGATTAAGGAGGGATTTGATATAGGTGTACAAAATTATGAGGGGTATAGATCAGGCAAATGCAAGCAGGCTTTTCCCACTGAGGTTGGGTGAAACTACAACTAGAGGTTATGGGTTAAGGATGGAAAGTAAAAAGGTTAAGGGGAACATGAGTGGAAACTTCTACACTCAGAGGGTCATGGCAGTGTGGAGCGAGCTGCAAATGTAGGTGGTTTCAAGTGAGCTTGGTTTCAATGTTTAAGAGAAGTTTGGATAGGTACAACTGCAAGAAGTTGTTTGTGAACCCTTTGCAATTACCTGGTTTTCTGCATTAAATCTTCATTTAAGTCACAATAATAGACAAACATAAGCTGTTTAAACTATTTATATATATATATATTCACACATACAATTGTACTTTTCATGTCTTTAATGAACACATTGTTTAATCATTCACAGTCCAGGCTGTAAAAAGTATGTGAACCCTTTTATTTATTAAGTGGTAGAACTTCCTTTAGCAGCAAACCGCCACCAAACATTTCCTGTGGCTGCTCAATAGTGAGGAGGAACTTTAGACCATTCCTCCATACAAAACTGTTTCAGTTTATCAATATTTCTGGGATACCTTGCATGAACAGCCCTCTTCAGGTCATAGCACAGCATCTCAACTGATTAAAGTCCAGACTCTAACTTGGCCATTCCAAAACACGTATTTTCTTGTTTTAAAACCATGCAGTTGTTCATTGTGTTTCAGATCATTGTCTTTTTGCATCATCCAACTTCTATTAAACTTCAGTTAACAGAGTGCTGCCTTGACATTCTCCTGTAAACTGTCTTGATACAATTTTGAATTCATTGTTCCCTCAACGATTGCAAGCTGTCCAGGCCCTGAGGCAGCAAAGCAACCCCAAACCATGATGCTCCTTCCACCATGCTTCACAGTTGGGATAAGGGTTTGGGGTTAGTGTGCAGTCCCATTTTCGTCCAAACATAGTGGTGTGCATTTCTGCCAAAAGGTTTAACTTTTGTTTCATCTGTCCACAAAATATTGTCCCAGAAGCATTATGGAACATCCAGGTGGTCTTTTGCAAACTTGAGACATGCAGCAATGTTTTTTCAGAGAGCAGTGGTTTTTTCTGTGGTGTCCTTCTATGAACACCATTCTTACTCAGTGTTTTTCTTTTAATGGACACATGAACAGAGACTTCAGCAAGTTCTAGAGAATTCTGCAGGTCTTTTGGTATTACCCTTGGGTACTTTTTCACCTCCTCCAACACTGCACATTGTCTCTTGGTGTAATCTTTGCAGGATGGCCACTGCGAAGGAGAGTAGTAACAATACTGAATTTCCTCCTTTTATAGACGATTTCTCTTACTCTGGACTGATGAGCACTTAGGGCTTTAGAAATGCTCTTCTAGCCTTTTCCAGCTTCATGTATTTCTACAATTCTTTTGCTAAGTTCCTCTGAAAGTTGTTTTGTTTGAGGCATGGTGCACATAAACAAATTTTTCTTGAGAAGAGCAGGCTCTGTCAGTAACCTGACTTTATGTGTCTTTTTTATAGGGCAGGGTGTCTCTGCAACCCACACCTCCAATCTCATCTCAATGATTGCAACACATGACTCCAAACAGCTTTTGTAGAAGGCATTAGATTGTGATTGTTTAAATGATGTACTCAGTATTGACAAGAAGAAGTACAATTGTTTGTGTGTTATCAGTTCAGGCGGATTGTGTTTGTCTATTATTGTGACTTAGATGAAGATCAGGCCACGTTTTATGAGTAGTTAATATAGAAAACCAGGTACAGGTGTCCCCCGCTTTACAAAAGTTCGCTTTATGGCACTTCGCTTTTACGAAAGACTTACATTAGTACCTGTTTTACAAAAGAAATCTGAAGAGGATTTTCGCTTTTACGAAAAAGGCGAAAAGCGAAAATAGCGTTCAGCGTTTGTTTATCAGCGAGCTGTTAGAGAGGCAGCGTGCACCCAGAGCAGCGTTGCAGCTACAGTCCGAGAAAAGGCAGCAGGGCCCGCTTTAAACTTACGTTGACCCCGAGAGAGACTACCATGACTGTGAAGCCTTGTGTGGGCAGGTGTCTGCGCATGCGTGTGTGTACCGATTTTTTTCCTACAAATCGGTTTTTGGCTAAATCTTTCTGATTCTGGTAAGTGAAACTACACTGTACATACATTATTTCTACGTTATATAGGCTGTGTATTTATCATATCATTCCTACTTTTACTATATGTTAGTGTTGTTTTAGGTTTTATGTGCTATTTGGTATGATTTGGTATGTTATTTTTTGGGTCTGGGAATGCTCAAAAATATTTCCCATATAAATTAATGGTAATTGCTTCTTCGCTTTACGACATTTTGGTTTACAAACGGTTTCATAGGAACGCTCTACTTTCGGATAGCGGGGGAAACCTGTAATTGCAAAGGGTTCATAAACTTTTACTTGCAACTGTACATGGATGGTAGGTGTATGGAGGGCTATGGTCCCAGTGCAGGTCCCGGTGGGTAGTTTAAATGGTTTTGGCATGGATTAGATGGGCCAAAGGGACTGTTTCTCTGTTGTTCTTTTCTATGACTCTATTACAATGACCCAAATTTCTGTACTGTATCTTCCCATACCAGTACAATCTTCAATACCATCTGACTAAAAGTAGTTTTAAACTGATACAGATTTAGATCTATATACAGTATGCTACACTGTAAAGATGGATAAACTGGTACTATTAGCTTGGTCTTTTACTGTGCAGATTCAGATTAAGAAGGTTGTGGTTAATGAAGAGAAATTATTTAGCAGGGTACAGCAAATCAATGCGGTGAAAGCTCACCAGTCCTTGTGTCATGAGCCACTTGTCTATAGGCTCGATGCCTGGATTGTCAACTCTAATGTTCAGCTGCATCAGTTACAGAACATTCCCATAGGCCCCACGGTAACAAAAATTAGAACACAGCCAAGAAAGGAAAAGACAAATTAAAAAGAAATCCACATGAGATTACTATATCTTTAAAACAATTTGTTGCATTGCTGCTAAACTTCTTTTGAATGAATAGCATTGCCCAAAGCTTAAAAAGTTAACTCCAAAATAATACAAATAATGTTCATGCACGGATTCAAAACAAAAGATAGTTGATTATAGTTTAATGTAATAACATTTTCTGTCAATTTCTAATGTTCAGTGTCCTTAAATTGGCTTACCAATTGGGATAATAAACAGGTTACATAGAACAATGAATGAATTTACAAACATATGCATGGAAACTTCTAAAATCCATTAAAATTGATGCACATTTTGACACTAAAATGAAATTACTTCAAAATGCATTTAAGTGGAATATTTTTACACTTTTATTAGCAGCAGAAAAAATGAAATTATTAACTTAGTATGTACTCAATATGTACTTGAACAGACTTAAATGGCATTTTTCTTTCTAAAAGGCATTCCATTATTCTGATATAATCCACTGTCAAAGGCTTCCTTCTGAAAGTAGAAATGCTGGTACTCAGTCTCTAAGAGAAAATAACTGCAAAACTCAGTGGCACACTGATAAAGCTGGTACTAAAAGTGCACCACAGATCTCAGTTCATCCGTAATGTTATCAGGTCATATTTCAATACATCAACATTTCTGCATCCCTATTCAGTCTGTTAACTTATTTGAAGATGATTGCACACTGAACAAAATTCAATTCATTTCTCAAATTACTAATATTCACATCCCCTGTTACTTAGTAGGTAAGTACATCTTATGCTAATCAAGCAAATTTTCTACAAGCCTGTAATTCAACGGGCAAAGCAATTTTAACACTATAATGATGTCAAGTGTCCAGTGTGGTCCTGGGTTTTATGGGCTGAAAAAGGTGAAGGAAGTTAGGTGTTGTTCTGTTCAACTGTAAACACAAATGCAAGTACAATCCTGGGCTTTTCTGGGCTGACCTCCCCTCCACAAATCATTAGCCTGTCTGTGCTCAGTCTACATAATGAGAAAATTGCTACTTGAGTAAGAGAAGGCACACTACCCAAGCCAGCAACATTTGAAGTATTTAGGATCAATTGTGTGTGGGCAAAGGAAGAAAAAAAAAGGTCAATATGTCCCTGCAAACTAGAAAAAAATAATGATAGATTGTTGAATAACAATATTCACTTCAAAACATAATAAAGCATGTTTTACAGCTTCAGTAGAATTCAATGAAAAAGTAACTAATGGACATTGCAAACACACTGAACAACCTCATAGTTGTTCCTGACAAAGGGTCTCGGCCGAAACATCGTCAGTGCATTTTCCTGTAGATGCTGCCTGGCCTGCTGCATTCCACCAGCATTTTGTGTGTAAACCTCTTAGTTCAGGTAGTTATGTTAATACTGCAAACCAGATTTTGGTGCTTTCTTCTAATATACTCCATTGCCTCTCTAATCAAATTCCAAACATTACTCATAAAAGAAAAAAAAATTGTGTATCAGTATAATTGTACTCATTGAATAGAAAGTGAATCAGACTTCTCCCATTAGCTCAAAATTGTAATTATAGCATTATCATTAAGATCACTTTGAAATATCTGTCAGCCAATTCAAAGTGAAGTTAAAATAGCCTCAAATTCCAAACTGCATTAAACTGTCCACCAAACTTGGGTGCATTCTCCCTGGAAGGGTCTACTACCATAATGTATTTCTAAAGACACTGGGATCGCCTCAGTATCTTTGGCCTCTACCTGTCAAAAGTATTCTCTTTGCCTCATCCATCTGCCCACTCACTATCTGCAACTTCTGATGATGGATCTTCAACTTGAATTGTCAATTGTTTTCTTTTGCACAGATACCGCCATAGCTACTGTATGGTTCCAGCATTTTCTGCTTTAACTTACAAAGAAGTCAATAATAAATATTGTAACAATCAGAAAGAGATGAAAATGTCTAAAAAGTGTTGGATTTGACTTTAATTTTAATTGTAATTTTCTTTGTAGATTAATAATTATCTGCTTGTATTTTAAGTAGCATTTATATGTATAACAGTTTAATTTGCCTTTAGTGGCTATACAAAGTATAATTCTGAAAGCTTCTCTGTACTTTCTTCTCATTGGCAATTTTACTGCAGTATTAAATAAGTATTTTCTAATTGGTTGTTTTTTATCTACAGATTTGAATGGAATTTCTCTTATATCTGGATATAAAATCAGCTGGTTTATGCTAGGTGCTATCTTTGGCTTCTCTCTTCTTCAAATTGCTGTTACTGCTCTTTTCCATTCCCTTTGTTCTATCAATTCTTAATAAAACGATTGTGAAGCAACAGGTTTTATGCCTCCTTCCAAACTTCTAAAAGAAATCTGGACTTAAACACCAGAAGCCAACAATTGGTGTAGTCAGCAAAGACATTGCTAAGTTCTGAATTTGTTACACTCCAAGTCAAAAAGTGGAGTTTGTAGCATACAACAAAAAGAGTAAGAACTTTTTCCTATGTTCCTCCATCGTCTGAGAGAAAAACTTGTTGTGATTTTAAACATTGGATAAAAGTCAAGATTGAGGACTGCAGCATAGCTAATTTTAAAAAACAGATCTGTAAAAGAGTAATACAAACTGCTAGATCATCAAAATTTAAATTCGCACAAGCAGTGGAGGATGGATAAAAATAACTAAATGCATGCAACCCAGTGGAGTGTTTGAAGAAACTTAAATACATGAAAACTAACACAGCATAGAATTAAATTAAAAAAAGAATTAAATTTGGGTTGCAAAACAACCTGTTAAAATTTCAGCTGCAAACTATTAAAATTTCGAGATCACAGTAGTAAAAAGTACGTATGAATTAAGATTGAATGTAAACAATGACTAAGGTCATGAAACCTACTAAACACTCTTACCTAATTGAAACATTTAAGTTTGATAAGATTATTGAAAAAGTCTGGACTAAGTATACCATCAATATTCAATGTGATGATATTGCTCCAAGATGATATTGTGAAGGTATGGGATAGGAATCAGAAAATGGATGCCACTGATTCAGAGGCATCAGTGACCTGTATGGTCAGTTTAATCGAATGTGAGAACGATTGAAAGAGTTAACTGGATGAGTAAAGTCTTTTAATAACCAAAGGAAATGCAAAATTTGGGATAAACTACAAAAATAAGCATAATAGAAACAGCAAAAAGTCTAAAGAGAAAATCTTTGCATTAATGGAAGTGTGAAAGAACAACACAGTAATTCAATCAATATGCATTGTAAGGAGTTTGAAGGTAAACTGAGGCAATGTTAGAAAGTGCAGCTGTGACTTCAAATGGGCAGTCCTGCTAGTGATGCTTCCAGTGATGCTGCTAGGATGCTACTGCTTGGGAGACAGATAAGCCAATAACAGTCAAGAGTCAGATATTAGAGACTACCCCAGTGGCTGTCCCACTTAATAATAAGTACTCCTGTGAGTACTGCTGGGGGGAGGGACATTCATGGGGGAAACAACAGTGACCATGCCTCTGGCACAGAGTCTGGCCCTGTGGCTCATAGGGGTAGGGAAAGGAAGAGGAAGGCAGGAGTGATAAGGGACTCCACAGCTAGGGGGTCAGACAGGCGATTCTGTAGATGCAGGAAAGAAACAGGGATGGTAGTTTGCCTCTCAGGTCCTAGGGTCCAAGACGTTTCTGATCATGTCCACGATATCCTGAAGTAGGAAGGTGAACAGCCAGAGGTCATGGTACATATTGGTACCAACAACATAGGTAGGAAAAGGGAGGAGGTCCTGAAAACAGACTACAGGGAGTTACGAAGTTGAGAAGCAGGACCTCAAAGGTAGTAATCTTGGGGATTATTGTGACAGTGAATATAGGAATAGAGTGAGGTGGAGGATAAATGTGTGGCTGAGAGATTGGAGCAGGGGCAGGGATTCAGATTTCTGGATCATTGGGGCCTCTTTTAGGGCAGGAGTGACCTGTAGAAAAAGGATGGGTTGCACTTGAATCTGAGGGGGACCAATATCCTAACAGGGAGGTTTGCAAAGGCTATTAGGGAGAGTTTAGACTAGAATTGCTGGGGTGGGTGGGAACCTAACTGGAGGAAGGGGTGGTTGGTTCACAAATTGAGAAAGCTTGTAGACAATGTGAGAGAGGGGATAGGCAGGTGATAGAGAAGGGATATGCTTAGACTGATGGTTTCAGATGTGTCTATTTTAATGCAAGGAATATCATGAACAAAGCAAATGAACTTAGAGCGTGAATCAGTACTTGGAACTATGCTTCAGTATTCACTATGGAAAAGGACCTTAGTAATTTAGTGATGACTTGAAGCAGACTGAAAAGCTTGAGCATGTAGATATTAAGAAAGAGGATGTGCTGGAGATTTTGGAAAGCATCAAGTTGGATAATTGGCCGGGACCAGACGTAATGTACCCCAGGCAACTGTGGGAGGCAAGGGAGGAGATTGCTGAGCCTCTGGCGATGATCTTTGCATCATCACTGGGGATGGGAGAGGTTCCGGATGTTGTTCCTTTATTCAAGAAAGGGAGTAGAGATCGCCCAGGAAATTATAGACCAATGAGTTTTACTTCAGTGGTTGATAAGTTGATGGAGAAGATTCTGAGAGGTAGGATTTATGAACATTTGGAGAGGCATAATATGATTAGGAATAGTCAGCTTGGCTTTGTCAAAGGTAGGTTGTACCTTACGAGCCTGATTGATTTTTTTGAGGATGTGACTAAACACACTGATGAAGGTAGAGAGTAGATGTAGTGTATTTGTTTCTTAGCAAGGCATTTGACAAGGTACCCCATGCAACGCTAGTTAAAAAAGTAAGGAGGCATGGGATCCAAGGAGACCTTGCTTTGTGGATCCAGAATTGGCTTGCTCACAGATGGCAAAGAATGGTTGCAGATGGGTCATATTCTGCATGGAGGCCGGTCACCAGTGGAGTGCCTTTAGGGATCTGTCTGAGACCTCTTCTCATTGTGATATTTATAAATGACCTGGATGAGGAAGTGGTGGGATGGGTTAGTAAATTTGCTGATGACACAAAGGTTGGGGGCATTGTGGATAGTGTGGAGGGCTGTCAAGAGGTTACAGTGGGACATTGATAGGATGCAAAACTGGGCTAAGAGACGAGACAGATGGAGTTCAACCCAGATAAGTGTAAGGTGGTTCATTTTGGTAGGTCAAATATGATGGCAGAATATAGTATTAATAGTAAGACTCTTGGCAGCATGGAGGATCAGAGGGATCTTGGGGGTGTCCGTAGGACACTTAAAGCTGCTACGCAGGTTGACTGTATGGTTAAGAAGGCATACAGTGCATTGGCCTTCATCAACCGTGGGACTGAGTTTAAGCTCTGTGGTGATATAGTTCTGATTAACCTTTTTATATATATTGTAAAATTGGCTTGGAGTTGGGTAGTGGGAGGGTGGGGTGGTAACTAACTTTATACGATTCTACTATGGATGCTTTGCTTAATTGTTATGAATTGTACTTTGATATATTTGTTTTGCACTGCATAAACCTTTTTTAAAACTCATGAAGAATTAATTAAAAAAAGGAGCAACACACCTATCTAGATGGAGTGAGCTCATGGCACTAGCAAAAAGGACACGTGAGTCAAGGGGAACGTGCAATGACTGCAAGAAGCTAGCTAAAAAGAAAACAAGGAAAAACGGGGCTAAATTAACACAACAAAGATGGTGATGATTGGATTGAATTACAGCATTTGATAGTAGCATTGAAAACTGGATAATTTAAGCCTCACCCACACTAGACTGGATAAATCCGTAACTGAAGCTTTTTCTCTTTGTTTTGACCCTCCGTCCACACTGAAATGGCATTTTCCTCCCCTGAAAACTGAGTTTTTCTAAAACGCTCTCCAGAGTGTGTAAATCTGAAAATGCCGGCTGGGCAGTGTAGTATACGGGGTAACCAGAGCTTTTTAAAAACGCTGTCATGATGTGCCGGAACAGATGGTGGTGGCAGTGTGGCAGCTGCAATTACCAACCACACCATCAACTGGGCATATTAAAGTGTCCTGTAGCCAACCATCCTCTTGATAATCTGGTAAACGACTGAGCTGTTGCATTACACCAGCCTAAGTAGATGGGGCTGGATAATTGGATTGTGCCATTCTGCTACAGCCAGAGGGGTGTTCTCTGAAGTTGCTTCATTTATGTCGCTTTTTTAAAGGAGAGGAATGTTTTTCCTCCCCTGCAATTTACTATGGACTGGCCAGCATCGAATATAAACCCGCAGTCAGGAGATGAGTGGTGTCACTTGGTCTGATGGTCTCTTGGTCTCTTTGTTATTGTAACCAAGTTTTGTTCTGTTTAGCTGATTCAAGTTTGGACTCTAGAACAGTTCTGTTGAATTTGTAAACATTTTGGGTAATAAAACCCCTATTATTTTTCACTTTTACCTGCTCTCCCAGTTTTATGCTTACCCTGGTCCTTCACACATTGTTTTATTGAACTAAGAGGAGGAAAACAGAAATAGTATACCGTTTCTTCTTCACTTGCTTTCTGTAGCTGTGTCTTGCGCACATGTCCAGTAGGAGGAGATTCACCCAAATACCCATTTTAATGTGGACAGAGGTATTTTCAGAAACGCCTGGTGTGGACGCCTATCATTTTCTCGTAACACTGGCATTTTCAAAATTCACCGGCTCAGTGTGGATGTAGCCTTACATTGAAAGAGTGGAGTTACATTGTGATGCTAACGGTGTTAATGATGAAAATAAAGCCAGTGCCTTGCTCAGTGCTATGGGAGCAAAAACATATGGGCTGCTACGGAGCGTTTTAACCCCTAAAAAGCCAGCCGACAAAATGTTCAAGCAAATAGCAATTACTCTCCAACAGCACTTAAACCCCAAACAACTGGTCATTGCTGAAAGATTTAGATTTCACAAACGGAATCAGAGCAAAAATGAAAGCATTTCTGAATATTGTGCTGAATTGCGCAAATTATCAGAACATTGTCAATTTGGAGCTTGTCTATCAGATGCATTGATGACAATGGCATGCACTGTGAAACCACACAGAAGGAGCTCCTGTGTGAAAAAGACCTTACATTAGAGAAGGCGCTGAACATTGCAATATCATTGGAAACAGCAGCATGGGGTGCTTCAGAGATACAACAAAAATCTCTGGAATATGCTACAAATAAAATGTCACTGAACAGAAATGAAGGAAAGAAATGTTACCGTTGTGGGAACATGTCACATGACCCTGATGACTGTTGGTTTAATGACAAAGAATGCAGAAACTGTGGAAAACAGGGCCACATTGGCAGAGTATGCAAAGCTAGTAAACAGCAGAAAAAGGACAAAATACAGAGAAACAAGAAACCCCAGAAAGGAAACTACAACAATGTACACAGAATGAAAGAAAGCAGTTCTGAAGAAAACGACTCAGACAAAAGTGAATTATCCTGTCTGCAACTTCACAGTGTGAAAGAGACAGATGATAGAAGAGTAATATGGATCACTCCACAAGTGGCAGGCGTGAGACTGAAAATGGAGTTGGACACAGGCTCAGCTTTAACAGTGATCTCTGTACACGACTATAAACGTTTCAATTTTAGTTCTGAAACAAACTAAACTACTGCTAAAGACTTACACAGGACAGAGTGCATCCCAAAGGTAAAATTAAAGTGACAGTGACCTACAGAGACAAAACACAGCAGCTGAACCTCTATGTACTGAAAAATGGAGGACTACTGTTGCTGGGCCGTGAATGGCTCAGGAAAATCCAGTTGGATTGGTACACAATCAAGGCACTAGATGTGTCAGCAAAGGAGAGCAGCAAGGCTACATCTGAGAGACTGTCACAAATACTTGCTGACTCTGAGGAAGTGTTCATAAAAGGAATAGGAACACTTCAGGGCATGAAGGCAAAGACTGAGATTGAGGAAAGCGCATGTCCAATATTTCACAAAGCCAGACCAGTGCCATATGCAATCCATTCTACAGTAGAAGCTGAGCTGAAAAATCTGGAGCAGCCTGGGGTCCTGTCAAAGGTGGATTGGAGTGAATGGGCTACACCTATTGTTCTAGTGATGAAGAAAACCTCCAGCACAAAACCAGGAAAACCAAGCAAGGTGTGCATATGTGGAGACTTTAAAATGACTGTTAACCCAACTCTCCACACAGTACAGTATCCTCTACCTCGTATTGAGGACATCTTTGCTTCCCTGTCAGCAGGGGAACATTTCACAAAAATCAATTTGGCCCAGGCTTATCTCCAAATGGAAATCAATGATGCATCCAAGAAATACCTGACAATAAATACACACAAAGGACTTTACCAGTACAACAGGTTGGTGTTTGGGATAGCATCAGCTCCCGCAATCTGGCAAAGGGCAATGGACCAGGTCCTGCAGGGGATTCCAGGGACTCAGTGTTACCTGGATGACATCATTGTCACCAGCAAAGATGACGACGAACATTTTTCTAACCTTGACCAAGTGCTCACTAGGTTACGAGAACATGGGCTCATAGCTAATGGACAGAAATGTCAGCTTTTTGAAAAGGAAATCTCATACTGTGGGCATGTGATCAACAAGGATGGCTTACACATGTCTCAAGACAAGACAGAAGCAGTGCTTAAGGCACCACCACCTGAAAATGTGTTTCAGCTGAGAGCATATCTTGGACTAGTGAACTATTACCACAAGTTATTGCCTAACCTATCCACAGTCCTACACCCACTAAATGCACTATTACAGACAGGGACACAATGAAAGTGGGCTGAGAGCTGTGAGAAAGTGTTTCAAGAAACTAAAAGACTCATAACTTCAGAAGGGGTGCTCGCGCACTTTGACCCCTCCTTACCAATCCGACTGGCTTGTGATGCCTCACCCCATGGGATAGGAGCTGTGTTATCGCACAAGTTTCCTGATGGCTCAGAAAGACCAATGGCCTTTGCCTCAAGTAACTGACAGAGAGGCCCTAAGCCTCTTGTAGGGAGTCAGGAAATTCAGTCATTACCTGTATGGTCAAAATTTTACCCTGTTGACTGACAATCAGCCTCTCATGTCAATCTTCAACCCAAGGAAAGGTGTTCCAGTGATGACAGCACAAAGGCTGCAGCGATGGTCTTTTTTCTTAGGTCACAGGTATGACATTAAACACAAGGGGACCAAGCAACATGACAATGCAGATGGTTTGTCACGTTTACCACTGCCGACTTCAGAGATAACTACACAAATGGATTTAGAAGAGGTCTTTCACACAGTAGTTAAACAATTACCAGTAACAAACAGCCTCATTGAAAGAGAAACACGCAATGACCCTATGTTGTCAAAAGTGTATGACATCATGGTACAGGGATGGCCAGCGTGTGATAACACACAGTTTCCAGCCTTCTCAGAGAGGAAGGAGCAGTTATCAGTGTGTCGGGGAACACTAATGTGTGGTTCACAAGTTGTGATTCCTCCCAAGCTATGCACCAGAGTGCTGGAGGAACTGCATAAGGGGCATCTGGGTACTGTGAAGATGAAAAGTCTTGCCCGTGCCTACGTGTGGTGGCCAGGAATCAATAAACAGATTGAGGACTTGACCAAGAACTGCTCTGGATGTCAAAAGATCCAGAACACACCACCACAAGCCCCTCTCCATCCATGGGAGTGGCCCTCATCACCATGGCAACGAGTGCACATCAACTGCGCTGGATCATTCAAGGACTCTATCTTTTTAACTGCCATCGATGCACATTCCAAATGGCCAGAGGTCATCAAAATGAAGACAACCACATCGGAAAAGACCATTACAGTTCTGAGGGCCATGTTCGCTAGGAATGGCATACCAGAACAAATCTGCATAAACAATGGATGACAATTTGTCTCTGAAGAATTCCAAAGTTTTGTGAAGAACAATGGAATCAAGCACTTTACATCAGCCCCTTACCATCCATCCACAAATGGCTTGGCAGAAAGATTTGTGCAGACATTCAAGAAAGCCATCAAGGCAATGGACAGCGAAAATCAACCACTGCAACACAAGATAGTCAACTTCCTCCTTTGCCTTTCATAATGCTGTACATGTTGCCTGGATTGGGGAGCATGCCTTATGAAAATAGGTTGAGTGAACTTGGCTTTTTCTCCTTGGAGTGACAGAGGATGAGAGGTGACCTGATAGAAGTGTATAAGATGATCAGAGGCATTGATCATGCAGATAGTCAGAGGCTTTTTCCCAGGGTTGAAATGACTGACATGAGAGGGCATAGTTTTAAGTTACTTGGAAGTAGGTACAGAGAGGATGTCAGGGGTAAGTTTCTCACGCAGAGTAGGCTGGGAATGGAATGGGATCCCAGTGACTGTGACGAAGGCAGATACAATGGAGTCTTTTAAGAGGCTCCTGGATAGGTACATGGAGCTGAGAAAAATAGAGGGCTATGGGTAACCCTAGGTAATTTCTAAAGTAAGTACATGTTCAGCACAGCATTGTAGGCCGAAGGGCCTGTATTGTGCTGTAGGTTTTCAATATTTCTATGTTTCTATCACAAAGAGGTTGATATACACATTATGGCACACAGTTTAGTTAACTATTGTGTGAAATTAACTCAAGTAGTACAGTCTGCTTCTCAATAGGTTTCTGCCACTGAAGAAGATCCACCATAAGAAGGACACGCCATTTCCTGGCAAGTGGGCCCTGATTAAAAAAACACGTAAGAAACCACTGGGAGTTCGATGGAAAGGTCCTTATCAAGTGCTGTTCAGCACTGAAAGTAGAAGGTAAAAGTAAGTGGATGTGAGAGCAAGCGAGTTAAAGTGGTACCTAATGAGGTCAGTAAGTGCTGTGGTTAATGTGCAAGTAACCTCTTGCTCACAGTACCTATGCTGCTGCTCAATAGTGAACAAATTACTAACCAGCCAGAAGACTTCAAGCAAGTCAATTACTGAATATTATGAAGATTATTCTATATTTGATGTTATATTTTTGCCAGTTTTCCCTAGACATAATGTGCCTGTTGAGATGACTTATAATACATACTCACAAGTATCACATCAATTTGCTGATGCTGTTAACGGCTCTAGCTGTTGGGTATATCAATATATATGCACATTTCAAACTATTTAGCAATTCTAGGCATTCCTGCAGATCCAGAACAAACATGGAAAAACATTAAACATTCCAGCAATGGTGATGTTAATACTATGCCTGTGATTCATTATTCTCAAGGGAGACATAAATATACAGTAATCATGACCCCCACATAATGTCTTAAACTGGACCACTTACATGTAAATTAGCATGATTTAAAGAATATCATATCTGATCCTATTCACATCTTATCCTGGGATACATCCACATCTAATATTCACAACAAAACTACTAAATCTCTTTCATATGCTCACTGTAAAAGCTACCTTTTGCTTGAGTTCAGAAGGTACCATTCCAGTAGGGCATAGTTCATGCATTTACACTCTACATTGTTCTAAATGGGGTAATGAATCCCAGTTGCCTCTCTAGTCAAGAGAGCCTTTTCATAGCATTCCTTTGCATCGTAAGTCCTATGGGATGGTCAGGGTTCCCAACAGACATATCACGTTTAGCTGAAACAGCGGATATCCATTGAGTCAGCTCAGCTTGAAGGCTTTTTACCTCAGTCCTCAAAAGCTCTATCTCTGTGGCATCAGTGGTTACTTTAGAGGCTATCACTGTAGACACTACTCCACTTTTGGAAATGATTGAGAAGTGGAACATGTTTTCCTCCTCTCTAACTTCTCTGAGTAACTTGATAAAGGAGGGAGCAGCTTATGGGTCATCTGAATATGTAGAGCAATCATGTCATATGTGACAACATGCCCTTTACAGCCCCACTGTGGCACAAACAGTGCAGCAGTTTCTCCAACCTGAAATGGTAGGCAGGCAGCTCCTCTCCTTTCTCCTGGAATGTGTGTCTAAATTTCATCATAAGATCGCTGAACTTTCAGTAGTGCCAAAAGCAACTTCCAGAAATTGCAAGTAATTAGCTAACATAGCTAATGGGTTTTCGGCCTTTAGGAACCTCACTATATCAGCTGCTGGACCCTTTAAGTTGTCTACCAGTCTCTGTTTTTTCATGTTATCTGAGATGTCTGCTCAGCCCAAGCCTCATATTCTTCTTCCTCATTGGGTGTGGGCTTGACTCCCAGCCTATGATAACTTTGGCTCTCTACAGGTACACTTTAGCAATTATCAACCAGTGATGTAATAGCCAAAACCATCTCAGAATCTACATAAGTCAACCACTGAAGGACCTATTAGACCTTTTACATATGACTACTCCTTTCCCTCACTTCACAGAAACGAGAACAACTTGTCTTTAAAGCCTTCATCCTCAGCTACATTCCCCCCCTTCTCTAGAGATATAAACTGGCCATGGCCCTACCTCTCCAGGTGCCTCTATCCTATTGGGCAGCACGACTGATTGGCCAAAATGCCATTCGATCAGTGTAACTTTTCCCAACACTTTTACAGAACTCAGCACTCTAAGTAGCAGTTTATCGGGAATTTGGACATCTACTCTGCTTGGAACGTAAATATTACTTGGATATCCTCTTCGAATTGCACCAAAGCTTAATGCCCACAGCATCCATAATAAAGTACCTTAATTACAATGCACCTTACTTTCCACAAACACTAGTTTAAGCACTGGCTTAAACAAACAAATTAACTGTTCAATCAATCCTTAAACAGCATTCACACAGCAGCCAACCTCAGACATGACTCAGTGGTGAGAAGGTCACCTTTCATAAACAATATATGTCTAGGGTCAGTATGATTTGGGGTTCAACCAAAAAGGAAAGTTAGGATGATCCAATTAAGGAATGTAGGTTATAGTGAATGCTGTGTACCCATACATAGTTATCGGTACCCCAGAAATGACAGATCGTACACCAGCATAAAATTATAAAGAATGTATATTTAACAAATTTTCAACTTTAACAAACAGTTACAGAAAAAGAAAAGGAAAATAAGAAGGGCCCATAACAGTTAAACCAATCCAATGTGCACATAAACATTGGAACTCATTTCTGGAGTAGTCAGGGGTGTATTGCTTTACTCGTGCTGGACTCACAGGAAAGCACATGCCACATGCTGAACTTCCCTCGAAGACCTTCTCAAACAAACTGGCTTTTTCAGGAATATTGGCCCATCCTCCTTGAAGCTACTCATCTGCACAAAGCACTTCTTGCAATGGGGACTCTCCTTCCAACAATATTCTGTGGCATCTTCCTTTATGCTCTGCTGCACAGCTCCCGCCAGAAGACCCCAAACCAGACTATTGTCTTTCAGAAATCTGATCCGCCTAGCTCTTCCAAATCTTCCATTGGGCAGAAAGTTACAATTGGCTGACACAACATTCCTAAATTGGTCAACGTGGCTCCTTATCTTTAGCTGAAGCCAAAACACTCTCACCAGCAAGACATACTGCTTTTACAGAAAACTGTTAAAATAAAATACCTCACAGCATAGCAGTAGAAATCTTAACCAGGGCATTATAACTGGATAATTAGAACTACACAGACAACCACAGGCACAGCAGCAGTTATTTGCTGAAATATAAAGAACACAAATAAAAGCAAACATTTGCAATGTTTTAGCAGGAACAGGAATCTACAAACACAATAAATTGTTATTAATCCTCAAATACCATAATTATTCTGAAACAAGCGTAAAGAATTCTGTGTGAAGTTTACAAGTTCTCCCTGTGGCTTGTGGGTTATGTTACATGCTCCAGTTCCCACCAAAATCCCAAAGATTAATTATTGGTTAACTGGCTATCAGTTAACTATCCCTTAATATTTTTATGTAACAAAAGAATCAAAGGGGCAATGGCTTCTGGTTGATGGCATATGTTAAGAGCGATTTTTGGGTTTAACACATTTACATTTAGCAACTGACTTCTCAGCCACCAATCTTCAAATCCGAATGTAAATTGTAAATTTAAAATGAACAATTTTCTAAAAGCCATGAATCACACACCAGACTGTTTTCTCCGGTGTCTTCTTTCATGCAGCAACAGCATACAAGGGAAAATAAGTTGTGGAAGGGAAAGGGGAAGGTGATTGAGACTGACGGGATAGCTCTGTTGGCTTTTAGAATGGGCCCACTGAGCAGAATATCCCCTCTTTGTGCCACAGTAAATCAGGTATTTTGCTTGAACTCTATTTAAGAAGTTTGAATCTACTTACACAATACCTATGTTGAAAAATACAGTACTGTGCAAAAGTCTTAGGCACCCTAGATTTTTTATTTAAAAGGGGTTTTAGATATATGTTTTTGTGTTCTTTATTAGTAAAGATCAAATTTAAGATTTCCAAACATTCATTTTCCAAAAAATTAAATGTTACATATAATTTTTGTACTTTGTTAAAGAATGTAACATATTAAGTAATAGACCACTTTTCAAATAAAAACTAAATTACTTTGAAGGTATCTCGCCCAGTGAATGATTAAACAAAAATAACATACAGGTGCTAATCATCAATGATAATAAGTTGAATGAACTAAACTGATTAAATGAAACAGAAATGGTATACAAGGAATCAAACTGGAACAGAAATGGGTGTATAGGGAATCAAACTGAGTGAAGGACAAACAACTAAAAGGTGAGGGTGTGGCAAATATGACTCTTTTAACCTTCAAATCATTAATTCAGACAACATGGCAAGAGTAAGCACAGCAACAGGACACAAAGAGGTTATCCTGCATCAGCAAGGTCTCTGCCAAGAAGAAATTTTGCAGCAGACAGGAGTTTCAAAATGTGCTGTCCAAGCTCTTCTGAAGAATCACAAATAGGCAAGATTGAAGACCAGAAACACAGTGGTTGGCAACAGAATCTGAGTGCAGCCGATGAGAGATACATCAAGCTGACATCCCTTCTAAATCAGAGAAGTCCAACACTGCTATCAGTTCTGAACTCAGAAACAACTAGAACCCAAGTACACTCATCTACAGTCCAAAGAAATCTTATCAGCAGTGTTCTTCATGGAAGAATTGCTGCCAAAAAGCTATTCCTCTGGAGTGGAAACAAGCCGAGAAAATTGCCTACACAGAAAAACACAAGGACTGGATGCTGAGAAGTGGCAGCAAGTGCTCTAGACAAGTCAAAATTTGAATTTTTTTTGGCTGAAACAGGAGGAAGTGTGTTCATAGAAGAGCTGGAAAGTGCTACATGGATGAGTGTTTGCAGCCAACCATGAGCATGGCAGAGGTTTCCTGAAGGTCTGGGGCTGTATTTATGCAAATGAAGTTGGTGATCTGGTCAGAATTAATGGAATCCTCAATGCTGAGAAATAGAAGCAGATTCTCATCAGTCACAAAGTCCCCACTTCAGTCTGCCACAGGACAATGACCCCAAACACACATCCAAGGTCATAAAGAACTATCTTCAGCAAAAAGAAGAACAAGGAGCTCTGCAACAGATGGAGCCCTGTTCACATCATCGAGGTTGCCCAAGATTACCTGGAGAGACAGAAGCAAGCGAGACAGCCAAAGTCTTGCAGAAAAACTGTGGAAGTTGTCCAAGAAGCTTGGAGCAACCTACCAGCTGATTTTCTTATAAGACTGCATGACAGTGTACCTAACAGGATGTATGCAAGTTTAAAGGCAAAGGGTGGTCACACCAAATATTGATTTGATTTAGTTCTTTACTGCTCACTGTTCTTTACAGTAAATTTTTGATATTTAGAAAGTTTTCATTTCATTATTTTTTAAAAGCATCTTTGCTTTACTATGTTTTTTACATGTGCTTAAAACTTTTGCACAGTACTCTACTTTCCTATAATATTAGAGGGATGGCAGTGAGGTGATTGTTCCAATTTTATAGTTTTTAGATTACATGAACCATTTAAGTTATAGAAATGATGAAACACCTAGCTTCTGTAGCTGGTAATATACTGGAAACTTATATACATGGAGTTCATACACACCATATTTCAAATTTTACACATTCCTGCCCATAAAACTGGATAGGTACCAAATGAAGATCTTGGTGCTTCCTACAACATCCAATAGATAACACCCTGTACTAATTTACACTAACAGCCAATTTCAGGGCAAAATCATTAGCGATCTCAAATTTGTCACCTTTGCACAGATCTCAGCCAACAAAGAAGATATAATAGTGGTTATCGGTTAATAAGAGAGATTAACGCACAACTTTATATATAAAGTTGAATGAATAAAAAGAGAAAAGCAATATCTACTCACAACTTCAACACATTTACTTACATGAAGTAAAACCAAGCTACAGTAGCCACAGTGTAAATATATAACCCAAATACATAGTCTCTTTTGAGATTCCAACAAGGATCCCCTTTGAAATCTAAATTTTCAATTAGAATTTTCATCTATATTTAACACCACCTGTGAACCAAGGTTTATATTACTCAGCTTTCCAGTGCAATGTTTGCCAATGGTGATATCTTTGAAACAAAGCTGAAGTTCTTACCTGTGCTGTATTACTTTCCTGATCTTCAAGAGTAGTTGCCAATCCTCCAGCTGACTGTGAGTCTGTGTACATTACTCTACAACCATGAAAAATATTTCAAATATTCAAAGTAGATTTGGTATCCAGTGGATTAACTCTTCATTGTAAGTAATAACTCACATTAACTCTACATTGTAAGTACTGCATATGTTCACAGTTAGATGTCAAAATGCTCAGATACTGAAGCAAAGGACTTACTTTTGATGCTGATCGGCCAGGGAACAGCTTCTGGTTCGTGGAAACATATCAAAGTTAGCAGAGTCATGAGTGTCCAGATGGCAACTGGGCAAAGAACTCAGGGTTCCACTAACACTATCCGTACCCAGATCTGGAAGAAAAATTACAGAGGCAGTTATATTAACATAGGGAAGTTCAAGTTCCAAGTTTATTGTCATTCAACCACATACATATATACAGTCGGCCTTCCATATCCGCGGGTTCCACATCCGTGGATTCAACCAAACGAGGATCGAAAATATTCAAGAAAAAAATTCCATAAAGTTCCAAAAAGCAAAACTTGAATTTGCTGCGCGCTGAGCACTATGCTGAATCCATGCGAATGAAGTGATGTGTAGGCATCATGTGGGGGAGCAGAGGGATCTGAGGGTACATGTCCACAGATCCCTGAAAGTTGCCTCACAGGTAGATAGGGTAGTTAAGAAAGCTTATGGGGTGTCAGCTTTGATAAGTCAAGGGATAGAGTTTAAGAGTCGCGATGTAATGATGCGGCTCTATAAAACTCTGGTTAGGCCACACTTGGAGTAATGTGTCCGGTTCTGGTCGCCTCAGTATAGGAAGGATGTGGAAGCATTGGAAAGGGTACAGAGGAGATTTACCAGGATGCTGCCTGGTTTAGAGAGTATGGATTATGATCAGAGATTAAGGGAGCTAGGACTTTATTCTTTGGAGAGAAGGAGGATGAGAGGAGACATGATAAAGGTGTACAAGATATTAAGAGGAATAGATAGAGTGGATAGCCAGTGCCTCTTCCCCAGGCACCACTGCTCGGTACAACAGGACATGGCTTTAAGTAAGGGGAGGGAAGTTCAAGGGGGATATTAGAGGAAGGTTTTTTACTCAGAGAGTGGTTGGTGCGTGGAATGCACTGCCTGAGTCAGTGGTGGAGGCAGATACACTAGTAAAGTTTAAGAGACTACTAGACAGGTATATGGAGGAATTTAAGGTGGGGGGGTTATATGGGAGGCAGGGTTTGAGGGTCGGCACAACATTGTGGGCCGAAGGGCCTGTAAAGTGCTGTACTATTCTATGTTCTATACCCTGCTGTAGCCTCCCACCATTTCACATATCCTCAGTCTCTCTCCAGCACTCGTTGTTTGAGCATTGTTTGCCTCACGTCTCATTTATTCGCTACTTGTGTTGTGAGCGAGAGGAAGGAGCTTAAGGCTAGTAAGGGATGGTTGGCTAGCTATGTACAGCGATACAGCCTCAAGAACTTAAAGATCATGGGAGAATCAGCATCAGCTGATGCTGAGGCAGCATTAGTGTTCCCAGAAGAGCTTCGATGGTTGCATCTGTACTGAACGTACAGACTTTTTTTCTTGTCATTATTCCCTAAACAATGCAGTGTAACAACTATTTACATAGCATTTACAGAGATGATTTAAAGTATACGGGAGGATGTGCGTAGGTTATATGCAAATACTACTCCATTTTATATAAGAGACTTGAGCATCCGTGGATTTTGGTATCCGCGGGGGGGGGGGGGGGTCCCCAGAACCAATCTCCTGCAGATACCGACGGACGACTGTACTGTCAAATGAAAAAACATTCCTCCAGACCAAGACACACAATAGAGTATATATAACTCACACATGACATACAAGGTAATATAACCACAAATAAATTATCAAATAATGTGCGTTTACGACACAATTCAAAATAAACAGTATACACTACTGATGCTTCATGCATGATCAGACCTGCACCTGGGTGGTGGCAAGAAGTTCTTTAGCCTCGAGGCTTGGAGGAAGAAGCTATTTCTCATCCTAACTGTCTTTGTCCTAATACTCCGGTAGCACTTCCCCAACGGTAGGGGGTTCAAAGAGTTTATGAGACAAATAGTAGGGATCACTGACAATGATACAGGTCCTGTGTATGGAATGCTTCTGATAAATATCTTGGATGTATGGAAGAGAGACCTCAATGATCCTCTCAGCAGTCCTTGCAATCCTCTCTAGGGTCTTGTAGTCAGATACCTTGCAATTCCTGTACCAGACTGTGATGCAGCTGGTCAAGACACTCACATAGTGTTCTTATAAGATTTGTTTAGGATGTGGGAAGCAGCGGGAAATCCTTGCTCGCCTCAATCTGCTCAGGAAGTGAAGATACTGCTGTGCTTTCTTAGCCTAAGAGGTGGCGCTGAGGGTCCAGGTGAGATCATCCATTATGTGCACTCCCAGAAACTTGGTGCTTTTAACTCTCTCCTGGAAGTAGCAGTTTGCGTGCAGTAACGAGTGGTCAGCCTGTACCTACCTTCCTAAAGTTCACAATCATCCCTTTAGCCTCCTCCATGTTGAATCAAGTTGTTGTGCTCGCGTCATTCTACCAGCTATCCTACCTCCTCTTTGTATGCCATTTTGTCATTGTTGTTGATGAGGCCAACCACTATTGTGTCATCAGCAAATCGGATCGAGTAGTACAGCCATACATCAACGAACAAATTTTATTTAGCTTGGTTTTAAGTTACTCAATATACTTTTCAAAAGACAGAACTTTAGAATTTATTTTGAGAAAACAGTTTAGACTTCTGTTACAGAAACCATAATACCTCATCTTATAGGACTGTAGAGATCTATTAACCCAGATAAGTAAGGTTTACTTTGTATATTACACTTTGCTGAAGATGTTTGGCAATTATTAATAATCGACAGAGGATGAGAGGTCACCCAATAGAGGTGTATAAGACGATGAGAGGCATTGATCATATGGATAGTCAGAGGCTTTTTCCCAGGGCTGAAATGGCTAGCATGAGAGGGCACAGTTTTAAGGTGTGTGGAAGCAGGTACAGAGGAGATATAGAACCATAGAACATTACAGCACAGAAACAGGCCTTTTGGCCCTTTTTGGCTGTGCCGAACCATTTTTCTATTTCAGCCACATTGTTGAATAAAAAGATAATTCCCTCTGTAGAGATTGGCTGTGATACTGGTGACACTTATCTTGGGCTCAGATGGTTGAGAGTCTATGTCTGACTCTAGTCTTGAATATTTAAGCCAAAATAAAAGATTTCACAGCACTATTTTGAAGAGCAGCAGTGTATCTCTTGTATCCTGGCCAGCACTTACTCCTGAACCTCACCAATACAGATTCTCTTTTCACTGTATTGTATTTGCATCATCACACTGTGTAAAAATTGGCTTCAGTATCCCTTATGTTATAGCAATGCCTATATTTATGAAGTTACGTTATCAAATTGATAAAAACAGCATCTAAATAAACTTACTTTCTTTGATGTTAGATGCCTTATCTTAAATCATTTGTTTGTAATACCAATGATATGTTTGTAATGCAACACACAATGGGACTAGAGTAATTGCCCTGAAGTAAAAAAATGGTCCAACAAATTTTCTAAACTAAAAAGCCAGTTCAATCAATAGTACATGCCAAGTTGGTTGATCTTGCTGAGGTTCATACAGCAATGCAATAAATGAACAATTCTCCTGGATTAGAGAACGCTAACTTGAAAATAAATCCTGCTCCTGACTGCAAAGTAAATAATTCAGTCAGAAGAGGCTCATTGGACAAGACATTGAGATATCATCAGGGATTGGTTTGGGTCTGTCTTTTCAATGTTTACAATAATTTATTTTATCTCAGAAAGTATGAAGCAGAGTTGACTTCAAGGTTGCACAAGTTTATCTTTTTTGCTGAAACATAATCAACCAGTGTCTAAACTGGTTGAAATAATCACGGAATATAAGCCTTTACATTCCAACAGGTGGCTTTAAAGAATTTGTCTCCAGCTATGTAAAGTGATTGCACAAAGAAATATATTACAGTAATGATCGCTATGTGATTAGAGGGTAACTTTAGAGGTGAAGATAAAACCACAGTAGAAATATTCATTGAAATAATACTTTTTTAACAATTTTCTACAGGTTGGGAAGTCACTGAGTGAAACAACTTCAGAACATGTACTCTATCATTAAAGAATCTGAGAAGAGATGCATCATTGTCTTATCTATAGTATTTAATTTTAAAGCATAAAAATATAATAAGGAATAGTTGCTAATATCTTAAGGACTCAAATGTTACAGAAACCATAATACCTCATCTTATAGGACTGTAGAGATCTATTAACCCAGATAAGTAAGGTCTACTTTGTATATTACACTTTGCTGAAGATGTTTTGCAATTATTAATAATCGACGGAGGATGAGAGGTCACCCAATAGAGGTGTATAAGACGATGAGAGGCATTGATCATATGGATAGTCAGAGGCTTTTTCCCAGGGCTGAAATGGCTAGCATGAGAGGGCACAGTTTTAAGGTGTGTGGAAGCAGGTACAGAGGAGATATAGAACCATAGAACATTACAGCACAGAAACAGGCCTTTTGGCCCTTTTTGGCTGTGCCGAACCATTTTTCTGCCTAGTCCCACTGACCTGCACCTGGACCATATCCCTCCATATATCTCTCATCCATGTATCTGTCCAAGTTTTTCTTAAATGTTAAAAGTTTACCATTTCATCTGGCAGCTCATTCCACACTCCCACCACTGTCTGTGTGAAAAAGCTCCCCCTAATGTTCCCTTTAAACTTTTCCCCCTTCACCCTTAACCCATTTCCTCTGGTTTTTTTCTCCCCTAGCCTCAGTGGAAAAAGCTTGCTTGCATTGTCTATCTATACCCATCATAATTTTATATAGCTCTATCAAATCTCCCCTCATTCTTCTACACTCCAGGGATCAAGGGTAAGTTTTTTTATGCAGAGAGTGGTGAGTGTGCGGAATGGGCTGCTGGTGATGGTGGTGGAGGCGGATACAATAGGGTCTTTTAAGAAACTCCTGGACAGGTGTATGAAGCTCAGAAAAATGGAGGGCTCTGGATAACCCTAGGTAATTTCTCAGCTAAGGCCATGTTCAGCACAGCTTTGTGGGCTGAAGAGCCTAATGTGCTGTAGGTTTTCTATGTTTCTAAATGTAAACCATGTATCACAGTGAAAAACTACGCTCAAGAACTCAGTCAAAATGAACAATAGCCCAATTTGAGTTTACTGTATCTGCAGTCACCAATAATGACACCATCTGTACTTCCCAGAGACAAATTCTTTCCACTTGGTTAGTTAAGATTTCAATACTTTTAATACTGAGATTCTAAATAAGAATTAGCAAATCTGGTCAAATTTTGGTTGGTTTAGATAATCTGACTAAAAATATAAAACAAAAGAGTTTATTTACCTAGACCAGCAAGCTGTGAAGACAGACTAGGTGCAGCCATGTTTCCAACCATTGGGCTGACAACTGCAGGGGACCCTGGACCCAAGTCTATTAGATTATCTGTATCTGTAACCTCATTCAAGACCTGAATAAATAGGAAGGAAAGAGAATGTATGAACTTGTTAGAATATTCCAGTCTATGAAAATCTTTGCAATTATTTTCTCAGAACATTTACATTTCATTAAATTGCATAGTGACCACTTACACTATCTTCTGTGTTTGGACTTACACATCCCATTCTACATCGCTCAAATCTGCACAGAAAACAAAAATTACAAATAATGTTATCTTCAAAGGCTGGTGTATCTCAATAATGTGTGCTTAGCCAACTGCTCTACTCTCTCTACATACAAAATAGTGTGGCTAGGCACAGCTCAAATGCCACCTATAATTGTCAATGACACAACTAAAGTTAACAGAATTTTAGATGGTGTTGAGGTGGTGTACAGGTGTGAGATACATCAGCTGCTAGAGTGGTATCACAGCAACAACTTAGTAAGTTGTCAGTAACGTCAGTAAGATGAAGGAATTGATTGTGGACATCATGAAGGTGAAGCTGAAGGAATACACACCAGACCTCATCAAGGGATCAGAAGTGGAAAGGGTGAGCAGTTTCAAGTTCTTGGGAATCAACATCTCTGAGGATCTATTCTGGGCCTAATATATTGATCCAATTACAAAGAAGGCTTAACAGTAGCTATATTTCATTAGGAATTTGAAGAGAATTGGGATGACACCAAAGACACTTGCAAATTTCAGAATTAGAATCACGTTTATTATCACTGGCATGTGACGTGAAATTTGTTAATTTAGCAGCAGTTCAATGCAATACATAATCTAGAAAAGAGAAAAAAAATTAAAATAATAATAAAAAAAATCCAAAAAAAATCAAGTAAATCAATTACAATATTGTGGCGACCCACTTTCTGCACAGGCGAACCGGATCACAAATAGCCAGCGCGCGGGGGGAGACTTTGGTAATGTACCTCTGACGCCATTTCTGCCCGGAGAGGATGGGCGCTAGGGATTAAATGCCAGCGGCGCGAAGTTTGAATAAACTAGTCTCGAAATGACTTACCGACTGCGTGTCGTTATTTCAGCGCTGTGTGTAGCACATTGCTACATTGGTGACCCTGACGGTCCAAATGGAATTTGGACCAAAGATGACCGACTCTTCATCTGTTCATGCAGTTTCGCTAAAACTGCCAACTTTCTGGACACTGCGACCACGCGTGCGGTTTAGCCAAGCAGAAGCCCAGTTCCAGATTCGGCAGATATCCTCTGATTCCACGCATTACTACCACGTGGTGAGCGCCCTTGACCAGGAGACGGCCACTCAGGTTGCGTATTTCATACAGTCACCCCCAGAAGAAGGCAAATATGAAGCATTCAAAGCGCTGCTCATTGAGACCTTTGGCCTCTCACGGCGTGAGCGGGGTGCCCGCCTGCTTCACCTGGACGGTTTGGGAGACAGACTGCCATCAGCATTGATGAACGAGATGCTGTCTCTGGCTGATGGACACAAGCCCTGCCTCTCGTTCGAGCAAGCGTTCCTAGAGCGACTGCCCGAGGACATACATCTGCTGCTGGCCGACGCAGATTTCAGCGACCCCTGGAAGGTGGCAGCCCGGGCAGACATTCTGTGGAAAGCCAAGAGGGAGAGCGTGGCGTCTGTCGGTCAGATTACCAGGCCACGCGCCCAACAGCAGACTAGACCAGGCCCGGCAGGGGGGGCGCACACAACACAGAGGCAGGAGAGAGGAGGCCAGTGAACAATGGTGTTTCTACCACCAGCGATGGGGCACAAAATCCCGCCGTTGTCGCCCACCCTGCAAGGGCCAGGGCCAGCTGCCGCTAATGACTATGGCGGCTGGCCACCAGGACAGCCTCTTGTACGTCTGGGACAAACAGTCGGGACGCCGCTTCTTGGATGTCACCGGAGCGGAGATCAGCGTCTTGCCCCCGACGGGGTACGACACCCGCAACAGGAAGCCAGGACCCACCCTGAGTTGCCGCAAACGGCAGCACGATACGGACCTACGGCACCCGCACAGTGCAGCCGGTTCACATGGGACTTCACACTGGCCGCGGTGGCCCAACCACTCCTGGGGGCGGACTTCTTGCGAGCTCACAGCCTGCTGGTCGACTTGCAAGGGAAAAGACTGGTACATGCCTAGACTTTCCAGACGTTCTCCCTGGATGAAGCCAAGTTGCCGGCCCCACACCTGGACTCCATCACGCTGTCGGACAACGAATTCTCCAGAATCCTGGCAGACTTTCCATCGATTCTGGCACCGCAGTTCACGGCAGCCATGCCCAGACACGGGGTTCAGCACCACATTCCGACCCAGGGACCACCCCTCCACGCCTGCGCATGAAGGCTCCCCCCGGAAAAGCTCCGCCTGGCGAAGGAGGAGTTCATGAGGATGGAGGAATTGGGGATCGTACGGAGGTCTGACAGCCCATGGGCCTCCCCCCTGCACATGGTGCCCAAAGCAGCTGGGGGTTGGAGACCATGCGGCGACTACCGCCGACTGAACGAGGCTACCACTCCAGATCGCTACCCCGTGCCACACATACAGGACTTGGCAGCAAACCTGCATGGGGCAAGAATCTTTTCCAAAGTAGACCTCGTCCGGGGATACCATAAAATCCTGGTGCACCCTGAAGACATCCCCAAAACAGCACTCATCACCCCGTTCGGCCTGTTCAAGTACCTCTGAATGCCGTTCAGCCTGAAGAATGCCGCACAGACATTCCAGCGGCTAATGGACATGGTGGGACGTGACCTGGACTTTGCATTCATCTATTTGGACGACATCTTTTATAGCAAGCAGTTGTCGTCAGGAGCATCTGTCCCTCCTCCGCCAGCTCTACTCCCACCTGAGTGATTTCGGCCTCACGATCAACCTGGCCAAATGCCAGTTCAGTCTTGATACCATCGACTTCCTGGGCCACAGGATTACCAAAGACGGGGCAACACCTCTGCCCGCCAAGGTAGACGCGATCCGCCACTTTAACCGGCCCAACACAGTCAAAGGCTTGCAGGAGTTCATTGGTATGGTGAACTTCTACCACCGTTTCCTCCCCTCAGCAGCCCGTATCATGCGCCCTTTGTACACCCTGATGTCGGGTAAAGGCAAGGACATTACTTGGGACGAAGAGGCTGCGGCCGCTTTCGTTAAAGCCAAGGAAGCTTTGGCAGATGCCGCAATGCTGGTGCACCCCAGAACGGACATTCCAACCGCCCTCACGGTGGACGCATCCGACACAGCAGTCTGTGGGGTGCTGGAGCAGCTCATCGAGGGGCACTGGAAACCCCTGGCGTTCTTCAGCAAGCACCTATGACCACCCGAACTCAAGTACAGTGCTTTCCACCGGGAGCTGTTGGCACTGTATCTGGCAATCCGGCATTTCAGGTACTTCTTAGAAGGCAGGCCCTTCACCGCGTTCACGGACCACAAACCGTTGACCTTCGCGTTCACAAAGGTGTCCGATCCATGGTCGGCTTGCCAGCAGCTACATCTGTCCTACATCTCCGAGTACACGACGGACATCCAGTATGTCTAGGGAAAGGACAGCGTCGTGGCGGATGCACTCTCCAGACCAGCTGTCCAGGCCCTGTCCCTGGGGATGGACTATGCAGCACTAGCAGAGGCGCAGCAGGCAGACGACAAGATGCCCAGCTACAGGACCGCAGTCTCGGGTTTGGAGCTGCAGGACTTTCTTGTAGGCCCAGGTGATAGGACCCTCCTCTGTGACATGGCTACCGTCCCACCTCACCCCATCGTCCCAGCAGCCTGGAGGTGGCGAGTTTTCGACTCCATACACGGTTTGGCGCACCCATCTATCAGGACAACCGTCCGGCTGGACTCCAGCAAGTTTGCGTGGCACGGACTTCACAAGCAGGACAGTGAATAGGCCAGAACGTGCGCACAGTGCCAAACAGCCAAGGTGCAGCGGCACACTAAAGCCCCGCCGCAGCAGTTCGAACCCATCCACCGTAGGTTCGACCACATTCATGTGGATATCGTGGGCCCCCTACCAGTGTCCCGAGGAGCGCGGTACCTCCTAACTATGGTAAACCGGTTCACGAGGTGGCCAGAGGCGGTCCCGCTCACTGACACATCTGCCGATTCCTGCGCCCGAGCACTGATCGCAACCTGGGTAGCACGCTTCGGGGTACCAGCCCACATTACCTCCGACAGAGGCGCCCAGTTCACCTCCAGCCTGTGGTCGGCTGTGGCCAGCCTGTTGGGAACGCAGCTACACCACACAACTGCCTACCACCCACAGTCAAGCGGACTGGTGGAACGCTTCCACCGTCACTTGAAGCAGCTCTCGTGGCCCGCCTGAGAGGACCTAACTGGGTGGACGAGCTTCCCTGGGTCCTGCTTGGAATCATACAGTGCCCAAGGAGGATCTGCACGCCTCGTCGGCCGAGTTGGTGTATGGCGCACCCCTGGCCGTCCCGGGAGAGTTCATACCAGCCCCAAGTGGGCAAGAGGAAGAACCCGCAGCAGTCCTGGACAGACTACGCGAAAGGCTCGGCAACCTGGCCCCCGTACCAACTTCACAGCACGGACGGACCCTGACCCATGTACCCAAAGACCTGCAGAACTGTAAGTTTGTGGTTGTACGAAGGGGTGGACACCGGGCACCGCTACAGCGGCCATACAAGGGGCCATTCAAGGTGATCAACAACAACGAGTCCACGTACATTCTGGACATTGGGGGGAGAGAGGAGGTTTTCACGGTGGACCGACTCAAACCAGCCCATGTGGACTTGGTGCAGCCGGTCGAGTTTCAGACACCGCGGCGCAGAGGCAGACCTGCCAAACAGAGGCTGATCCAGACTGTGGACACTGGGGGGTGTATCGCCGATTCTGGGGGGGGGGGTGGTGGTTTATGTGGCGACCCACTTTCTGTGCGGGCAAACCGGCTCACAAATAGCCAGCGCACGGGGGGGAGACTTTGGTAATGCACCTCTGATGTCATTTCCGCCCGGAGAGGGTGGGTGCTAGGGATTAAATGCCAAGCGCCGCGAAGTTTGAATCAACTAGTCTCGAAATGACTTACCGACTGCATGTTGTTATTTCAGCGCTGTGTGTAGCACATCGCTCCAGCATATGTATATTGAATAGATTAAAAATGTGCAAAAAAACCCCCCAGAAATACCGTATATTAAAAAAAAAGTGAGGTAGTGTCCAAAGGTTCAATGTCCATTTAGGAATCAGATGGCAGAGGGGAGGAAGCTGTTCCTGAATTTTATACGTATGTACCATGGACAGCATTCTAACTGGTTGCATCACTATCTAGTATGGAGGGGCCACTGCAAAGGATCAGAAAAAGATGTAGAAAATTGTAAACTCAGCTGGCTCCATCAGGGGCACTAGCCTCCCCAGCATTGAGGACACCTTCAAAAAGACGGTATCTATCATTAAGGACCCCCATCACCCAGGACATGTCCTCTTCTCATTGTTACCACAAAGGAAGAGATACAGGAGCCTGAAGACCCACACTCAATGCTTCAGGAATAGCTTTTTCCTCTTTGCTATCAAATTTTTGAATGAATAATGAACCCATGAACACTAGCTCAGTATTTTTCTCCTCCTTAGCACTACTTATTTCATTATACATATATATATATATTAAATCTGATTATGACCATCTCCCACCATATTTCCTCCACTGATCTGTCCTGAATTTTGTTATGAATATCTCCCCATTAAAAAGAAAACAACTACAAAGTCTGCAGCTGGCTTCTACCTAGATCTGGATCATCATTTATAGATTTGGTCTAAGTAAGTATTATAACAGTGCATTCCATTTACCACTATTTTTCCCTCTATATTATTGGGAGAAACATCCTACTTCAATTTCGTGAAAATCTTCTTTCGGAACTTTTCTCTAATATCAGGTAAATTGTGCAAGTCTGTACTCTTAGTGATAGAATTAAGTAGGCGCACCTGCATATTCTCTCTTCATGCAACAGTAACACAAAGATTTTCAGAAATATCTGTGCAAATGATAAGCAACTAATTATGGTTCTTCAGTGACGTATTAACAATAAATACACCTAGAAATGAGAACAAATTGAATCTCTTTACTGGGAGTAGGGAAATTAGGTAAACATTTAAATAGGCACCAACAGCAAAGTCATATTTCTACATATCACCAATATGTTCAGCAAATAAATTGGAAATATTTTATCATGTTGTAACATCTATGCCTGTTCCTGCCCCACTGAACTTGTGTCCACATACCTTGACTCCATTTTGTCCTCCTCGGTTCAGTCCTTTCCCATCTACATCCACAACATTTCACATGCTCTCCATCACTTTAACAACTTTCCATTCCCTTGCCCTGAATGCCTAAAATTATGGACATCTAGTCTATATACATTTCTAGCCCTATTAGGAAAGCCTTCAGGCTTTCTACTTTTTTTTCTGGACAACAGACCTAACCAGTTCCCCCTCCTTCATCTGCGGAACTTGTACTTGGCCTCATCAATTTCTTCTTCAGTTCCTCCCATGTACTAAGAACCAAACACGTAGCCATGGACACTCACATAGGCCGCAACTACATCTGCCTTTTTGTTAGCAATGTGGAATAGTCCATGTTCTAAAATTATACTGGTAATGATCCCCAACTCTTTCTCCACGACATGAATGCTGCTTCCTGCACCTATGATGAGCTCGTCAATTTCATCAAGTTTGCTTCTGATTTCCACTCTGCCCTCAAATTTACTTGGCCCAATTCTGACATCTCTCTCCCCTTTCTTGATTTCTCAGTCTCCATCTCCAGAGACATATTATCTACGACATCTTTTACAAGCCCACTGTTTCTCACAACATTTATTTTGACCATACCTCCTCCTACCCTGCCATTCCTTTCTCTTAGTTCCTCTGCTACATCTGTTCTCAGGTTGAAGCTTTCCACACCAGAATATCCAATTGTCAGAAAATGGATTTCCCTTTCACCACCATTGATGTTGCCCTCACCCACATCTCCTTATTTTCCTGTAAGTATGCCTTACCCCATCATCCAACTTAACAGAAATAAGATGTTCCTTATCCTCTCCTATCACCTCACAAGCCTCTATATCCAACACTGTTCTCCATTTCCAATGACATCCCCAACACACCCTCCTCCCCCTCTTCCGCTCTCCTGACCTTATGGCCTTATCACCTACCCCAGGATCCCCACCTTCTTCCCTTTGTCAGATTCTTCTGCAGTCCTTCTTATTCTGGCTTCTGCCCCCTTCCTTTCCAGTCCTGATGAAGGATCTCCACTCAAAATGTTGACTCTTTATTTCCCTCCACAGTGTTGAGCTCCTCTAGCATTTGGTGTGTATCGCCAACATACCCACCACTCTGTGTAGAAGTTCCCCCTCACTTAACTTTAAAATTTCCCCTCTCTAACTTTAAGAGCATATCCTCTGGTGTTTGACATTTCTACCTCGGGGAAATGATTCTGTCTACCCTATCTATGCTTCTCAATTTGAAAACCTCTTCCAACTCCCCCCTCAGGCATGACTCTTATGAAGAACAACACAAGTTTGTCCAGATTTTCCTTATAGTACATATCCTCTAATCCAGGCAACATCCTGATAACTCACCTCAACACTTTTTCCACAGTCTCCACATCCATCTGGTAATGGAGTGACCAGAACTGCATACTATTCTCCAAATGTGGTCTGACTAAATTTTTAGGCACCTGAGCATATATTTCTTATAGTCAATCATTGAGGAAAAACATACCAAATGCCTTCTTTATCACTTTATCCACTTACATAACCACTTTCAATGGACTCCAAAATACCTCTGGACTTCAGTGTTGTTAGGGACCGATATAAACTGTATACCTTCTCCTTTCATTGACCTTCTTAAGTGCCACACCTCACAATTGCCCCAGATTAAGTTCCATCTGCCATTTCGCTGCACATTTCTGCAACTGATCTATATCCCTGCATCCTTTAATTTTGTCTTTTATATTCTCCACAACTTCATCAATCAATCAAAATGTGCAGGTCTTGTAGCTTTAGTTTTTGGTCTTGTTTTGTCTGGTGGGATTGGAGCTCCTTTCCGGGGAACGCACTAAGATGGTAGCGCGATATTAATACGCAGCAGACTCTCTGGACTCTGGATTGGGGATTGCCAAACGTTATGTGGATTTTCTGGTGTAGTCTGTTTTGTCATGTACTTTTGTGATATCATTCTGGAGGAACATTGTCTCATTTTTTAACTGCATTGCATTTGTGGTTTCTAAATGACAATAAACTGAATCTGAATCTTAGTGTCATCTGCAAACTTCTTAATCCATCTATCTACAGTACAGTGCAAAAGTCTTGTATTTAGCTAGGATGCATAAGACTTTTGCACAGTATTATTTATTATATCTTTTTAATTTCCAAATAACACTTATTTAAATTGAATTGACTTTATTACTTACTTCCTTCATATACAGGAGCAAAAATCTTTACAATATGTCTCTGTCTAAATGAGCAATGTGGAATTTATTGTAATTTATAATAAATAGTATATACAACAGGACAGTCAATATAACAGAAATACAATTGCATCAGTGTGAATTAATCAGTCTATGTCCTGGAGTCTGTTGGTCCTGGCTTTTATGCTGCAGTACCATTTCCTGGCTAGTAGGAACTTGAACAGTTTGTAGCTGAGGTGACTCGGGTCCCCAATGATCCATCAAGCCCTTTTTACACACCCGTCTTTGTAAATGTCCTGAATAGTGGGAAGTTCACATCTACAGATGTGCTGGGCTGTCCACACCACTCTCTGCAGAGTCCTGCAGTTAAGGGTGGTACAGTTCCCATACCAGGCAGTGATGCAGACAGTCAGGATGCTCTCAATTGTGCCCCTGTAGAAAGTTCTTAGGATCGGAGGGCCCATATCAAACTTCTTCAACTGTCTGAGGTGAAAGAAGCACTGTTGTGCCCTCTTCACCACACAGCCGGTACATACAGACCACGTGAGATCCTGGGTGATGTGTATGCCAAGGAAATTAAAGCTGTTCACCCTCACAACCCCAGATCCATTAATATCAATGGGGGTTAGCCTGTTTCCATTCCTCCTGTAGTCCACAACTAGCTCTTTTGTTCTTGCGACATTGAGGGAGAGATTTTTTTTGACACCACTGTGTCAGGGTGATGACTTCTTCTCTGTGTGCTAATACAAACCTAAGTACTTCTATTTGTTTCCCAACTATCTTCCTATTTTAACCAATATAGAGTACTGTGCAAAAGTCTTAAGCACCCCCTAGCTATAAATGTGTGCCAAGCCATATGCTCAGTACTGTACATTTTCATTCAAATCACTGACATATAACAACAGCACCAATCCTTGAAGAAAACAGCCTTCCACCTCTACTCCCTGTCTTCTTTTGGGTAATCCATTACGAACTCAAACTTGCAATTTACCCTGGATGCCATGCATCTTTATCTTCTGAATCAACTTACCATGAGTGACCTTACGAAACACCTTACAAAAATCCATATGTGCAACATCCTCATCACTTTGTCATCTCATTGAAAAACTTAATCAAGTTAGTAGGACATAAAAAATTTTTTTCCCGATTATCGAAAAGCGGAAGAGTTTGTACAAGAACTTCCATCTATTCGCTAATTACACATAGAGACTTCCAAACGTAATGGATTAAAGATGAAGATAGACCCAACGAACAGAAGTGATGGACATTTATGGATATTATAGAAGAGAAAAGCAAAATTTTAGAAATACTAAATGAGAATAGTATTTTTTTTCTCTTCTTATACATATACTTTTTTGTGTTGCGGGGGGGCTGGGGAGCTTTGGATCGGTTACTGCGGGATTCACGTGTGTAATCATGGCGGTTGCCATGACCCGTACAGAAGAGGGGGGTAATGTTGTGTTTTTTTTCCACAACATTAGTAGGGGGGTATTTTGTTTTTTTCTTTATATTTTAATTTTCTTCTATCTTTTTGCCTGGATGATTGGTGGGGACACACATAGCAACACGGAGATTTTTATAAGGATTTCCCAGGATACCACGAAAGTGGAAAGATTAGGTATTATTATAGATTGGAGTAATATAATAAAAAAAAATGACTAATCTACTAAACTTTTTAAGTTTTAATGTTATTGGGCTTAATGGGCCAGTAAAAAGAAAAAGAATTTTAACATACATTAAAAAAATGAAAACAGATATAGCTTTTTTACAAGAAACTCATTTAACAGACATAGAACATCAGAAATTAAAAAGAGACTGGGTTGGCAATGTTATTGCAGCTTCATTTAATTCAAAGGCAAGAGGAGTTGCAATTTTGGTTAACAAAAATCTACCAATTAAAATACAAAACGTATTAATTGATTCGGCGGGGAGATATCTAATTATACACTGTCAAATTTTTTCAGAACTATGGACCCTTATGAACATTTATGCACCAAATGAAAATGATGTAAAATTCATACAGGAGGTCTTGTTGAATTTGGCCAACGCACATGATAAAATATTAATAGGTGGAGATTTTAATTTTTGTCTAGATCCAGTTTTAGATAGATCAACAAAGATTGTTACAAAATCAAAAGCAGTAAAATTAACCCTATCATTGATGAAAGAATTAAATCTGATTGATATATGGAGAAGAATTAATCCAAAAGAAAGAGATTATTCATTTTATTCAAATAGACATAAAACATATTCAAGGATAGATTTTTTCCTATTATCAACGAATATTCAAGATAGAGTGAAAAATGTGGAATATAAAGCAAGAATATTGTCAGATCATTCTCCTTTAATAATGACAATGATAATGATAGATAAAGAGGAATCAGTTTATAGGTGGAGATTTAATTCAATATTATTAAAACGTCAAGACTTTTGTGATTTTATGAAAAAACAGATACAGTTCTTTTTAGATATAAATTCACATTCAGTTGATGATAAATTTATAGTGTGGGAAGCAATGAAGGCATACTTGAGAGGTCAGATAATGTTATACTTCTAAAATTAAGAAGGAATATATGATAGAAATAGATCAATTGGAAAAAGAGATTACAAAATTAGAAAAAGAATCCCAAAGAAATATGACAGAAGAAAAACGAAGACAACTTATTAACAAGAAGTTACAATATAATACGCTCCAAACATGAAAGGTTTCTATCACAAATAACTCTTCCAAAATTGAATACGGAAGAGCAGAAGGGATTAGATATGCCTTTTACATTGAAAGAGGTCGAAGAAGCCCTAGGATCACTTCAAAGTAATAAATCTCCAGGAGAAGATGGTTTTCCGCCTGAATTCTATAAAAAGTTTAAAGATTTATTAATTCCTCCTCTTATGGAGTTAATACGCCAAGCGGAAAGAACGCATAAACTTCCAGAATCTTTTTCGACAGCCATTTTAATAGTATTGCCAAAACAAGATAGAGATCCTTTAAAGCCATCATCATATAGACCGATTTCTTTATTAAATACTGATTATAAAATAATAGCAAAAATCTTATCTAATAGATTATCTAAATGCTTACCAAAATTAGTACATATGGATCAAACAGGATTTATTAAAAATAGACAATCAGCAGATAATGTAACTCGCTTATTTAGTATAATTCATTTAGCACAGAAGAGGGAGGAAATGAGCGTGGCAGTTGCTTTAGATGCAGAAAAAGCATTTGATAGATTGGAGTGGGATTTTTTATTTAAGGTATTGGAAAAATACGGATTAGGAGTATCTTTTATAAAATGGATTAAAACCTTAAATACTAATCCCAAAGCTAAAGTAGTGACAAATGGTCAAATTTCAACACCATTTCAGTTAACAAGGTCAACTAGGCAAGGTTGTCCATTATCACCTGCTTTATTTGTGTTGGCGATAGAACCATTAGCTGAATTGATCAGAATGGACCCAGATATTAAGGGTTTTAGAGTTAACCACGAAGAATACAAGATTAACTTATTTGCTGATGATGTTCTGCTTTATCTAACAAACCCATTGCAATCGTTGCGTAAATTATCCTATAGATTAGAAGAATATGGGAAAGTATCAGGCTACAAAATAAATTGGGATAAAAGTGAAATTTTACCTCTTACTAAAGGAGACTATAATCAATGTTGATCAATAACCCAATTTAGATGGCCGGCAAATGGTATAAAATATTTAGGTATAAGAGTCGATAATGATATAAAGAACATATACAAATTAAATTATTTACCACTATTGAAAAAAATTCAAGAAGATCTTGATAAATGGATGGTATTACCAATAACATTAGTAGGTAGAGTAAATACCATAAAAATGAATATATTCCCTAGATTACAATACTTATTTCAATCACTACCAATACAATTACCCCAGAAGTTTTTTCAAGAGCTGAATAAATATGTGAGGAAGTTTCTTTGGAAAGGTAAGATGTAAAGAATATCGTTGGAAAAATTGACATGGAAATTTGAGCTAGGAGGGTTACAACTTCCAAATTTTAAGAATTATTATAAATCAAATCAACTTAGATTTATTGCATCTTTTTTTGAGAAAGACAAACCGGCATGGATCAGAATAGAACTAGATAAAATAGGAGAAAACATACCAGAAGACTTTATATATAAATGGGAATCTAAATGGATACGGGAAAAGAAAGAATCTCCTATATTAAAACATTTGATTGATTTATGGAATAAGATAAATGTTGACGATGAGACAAAGAAATCCTTATTAGCAAAGAGATCTTTAATTCAAAATAGATTTATTCCTTTTACAATGGATAATCAACTTTTATATAATTGGTTTCAAAAAGGGATTAGATATATAGGAGATTGTTTTGAAGGAGGTATATTAATGTCATTTGATCAATTAAAGAATAAGTATAAAGTATCAAACAACACTCTTTTTTGTTACTTTCAACTAAGGGCTTATTTAAGAGAAAAGCTACGTCAAACAATGTTACTACCGAAACCCAATGAAATAGAAACTTTAATTCAAAAAGGAAAGATTAAAAAATTTATCTCTTGTATGTATAATTTGATTCAAAAACAGGCAATTAAACAAGGAGTCCATAAGTCAAGACAAAAATGGGAAAGTGATTTGAATATCAAAATTGAAGAAAAAAACTGGTCAAGACTATGTCTTGAGAGTATGACAAATACAATAAACGTTCGATTAAGATTAGTGCAATACAATTTTTTACATCAACTATATATTACACCACAAAAAATAAACAAATTAAACCCAAATCTATCTGATCAGTGTTTCCGATGTAACCAAGAAATTGGTACTTTTTTACATTCTACTTGGTCTTGCTCTAAAATTCAACCTTTTTGGACAAATTTAAGAACTTTACTGGAACAAATTATTGGAATACAACTTCCACACAACCCAATATTACTTTTACTAGGTAATATTGAAGGGATAAAACCGATATCCAGATTGAATAAATATCAGAAAGAATTTATAAAAATTGCATTGGCAGTAGCCAAAAAAGCTATTGCAGTGACTTGGAAATCGGATACATATCTAAGTATAGATCGTTGGAAGAACGAAATTTATGGCTGTATTCCACTTGAAAAAATCACTTACAATTTAAGAGATAAATATGAAACATTTTTGAAAATTTGGTGCCCTTATTTACAAAAGACAGGATTAAATATATAGGTGCTCCGAAGATGAAATAATTGGTTACTTGGGGAAAGAAATAAATATATATACTAAAGTTATTGTGAACTCCGTGGAGCTTGTGGGGATCCTGCAATATCCAGGCATTCCTTTTTTTTTTTCTTTTTTCTGGTAGGGATGTTGGGGGGATGGGGGCTGGGTGACACTTTTTTTTTCATGCACGTTTGTTCTGTGACTATTTGAAAACAATAAAAAAAGTTTAAAAAAAAAAGTTAGTAGGACATGACTTGTCCCACATAAACCTATGCTGACTGTCCCTCATCAAGGCCATGGTTTTTGCAAATGCACATAAATCCTTCCTCTAAGAACTTTCTCCAATAGCTTCCCTACTACTGACATGAGGTTCACTGACCTGTAACTACCTAGATTATTCCAATTTTTCTTATTGAACAAAAGGGGCAATGTTTGCTATTCTCCAGTCCACCAGAACCTTGCCTGTTGCTCGTAAGTTCACAAAGATCCTTTGTCAAAGCCTCAACAATCTTCTCACTTGTTTCTTTCAATATTCTGGGATATATTGGAACATTTCTTATTTAAAGTAAAAATCAATAGTTTTGGAGCAACTCAGCAGATCAGGCAGCTCCTGTGGAGGCGGAGGGATAGATGATGTTTTAGGTCAAGAATCTGCATCGACCTATAACCAGCAGCTTGTTTATAGCTCCAAATTCCAGTTTCTGCATTTCTCTTGTTTTTATCTCGTACCTCAACTTGAGCTATCAAGGAATTTCTGATCATCTCTGATTACGTTATTTTGCATTAATAATTCCTGATCAAAGATAACCAATCAAGGGAAGTAATATTTTCCTGTTCTACAAATTTAAAATCCTAAGTCTCTACTTATCCCTCTCTGCTATAGAATGAGTAAACCCATAGCTGCTGTTCCTCTTGTAAATTAGTCTAAAATTCAGAAAGCTCAGCAATTCTAACGTCTGTAGTTACAAACCACATAATAGAATCAGTTAGTAGTGTTCAAGAACCACAATGAAGAAATGCAAATTTTGATAAAATGACATCATGCTCACCTTCTTACAAATAAGAAAATTCTTTTGTACAAAACTACTCATTCACCTTTCATATCGAAGGAAAACATTATTAAGATCATCATTGACGTGCAAAAGTTCCTTGGTGATCTCTTCATTGGTTACATTGGACAGAAGTTCAACGATTCTTTGTTGCATCGCTCGGCAGGTACGATTTAGTTCCTTGTTCAAAGAACAAAAAATATTGTTTAATATTTCATTGCTACTTGAAGTACAATAAAACATTTTTCTTCTTCAAACAGTATTTCACTAAATGAAGATCATCAATAGGTATGGGGGTAGGAGGAGAGTTTGAAAAGAGTTTTTGCTTTTCCCTTTTCAATACTACAGTAAACAGCTGTAGCCCAGATAATGACCACGTACCAAAACACCCTTTCAGGTTGTACGAACTTTATTTTTATTTCTCATGTGCATCATTTTTTGACTTTTCAGTTAACTTGTCAATTCAACAGTTGACCTGTGGTGAATTACAGTGCATCTTTGCACAATGGGGCTAGAGGTCAAGACTGCCTGGACGCAACACTGTGGGATCATGTAGAAGGCTGGATAATGATTCGAAAAGGATTAAAGTAAATTATACAGGTAAAAATCAAGGGTATGAACTTTGCGTAGTTGGCACTAATTTTAAAGTGAGTACAAGTATAAACGTTGATTTAAGCACAACATTTTAGAGGACTATTTACTTTTTATAGGGACTGTACTCAGGTTGTCACAGACTCAAAGAGATGGAAGCAGACCACTCAGCCCACCATGTCCATGCTAACAAATGGGTACTTACCCATATTAATCCCATCTTCCAGTACTTGGTCCATAATCTTCCATGCCTAGGTGAATCAAGTACTTATCTAGACACCTCTTAAATGCCCTAGTGTCTTAGCTTCCATCACTCTAACAGTGCATTCTGGGTTCTTACCACTCGCTTGGTGTAAAAGTTCTACTTCAGATCCCCTGTGAATCGCTTACCTCTTAACCTGAATCTCTACAGTATTTTGTAGTTTTATTCAGCTCTGATAAGGGAGAAACGTTATCGCATTCTAAAGTACCCATGCCTCTCATAACTTGCATCTATCAATTATACAGCAAACATGAGGAAATCTGCAGATGCTGGAAATTCAAACAACACACACAAAATGCTGCTGGAACACAGCAGGCCAGGCAGCATCTATAAGGAGAAGCACTGTCGACGTTTCGGGCCGAGACCCTTCGTCAGGACTAACTGAAAGGAGAGATACTAAGAGATTTGAAAGTAGTGGGTGGAGGGGGAAATGCGAAATGATAGGAGAAGACCGGAGGGGGTGGGATGAAGCTAAGAGCTTCATCCTCTTCAGGATCCTCTTCAGTTTGCGTATAAGGAGAAGGTGGGAGTGGAGGATGCTATCACGTATTTGCTGCACAAATCACTCTCTCACCTAGATGGGGTCAGTTGTGCTGTGAGGATTACATTCCTTGACTTCTCTAGTGCCTTTAACACCATCCAGCCCAAGATCTTAAGGCACAAACTAACGGAGATGGGAGTAGACTCTCACATGGTGGATTGGATAGTGGACTACTTGACAGATAGACCTCAGTATGTGCGGTTGGGAGACTGTAGGTCTGACACGGTGGTCAGCAGCACAGGAGCGCCGCAGGGAACCGTACTCTCTCCGGTCCTGTTCACCCTGTACACATCAGACTTCCAATATAACTCGGAGTCCTGCCATGTGCAGAAGTTCGCTGATGACACAGCCATAGTGGGGTGTATCAGGAATGGACAGGAGGAGGAGTATAGGAAACTGATACAGGACTTTGTGATATGGTGCAACTCAAACTACCTGCGTCTCAATATCACCAAGACCAAGGAGATGGTGGTGGACTTTAGGAGATCTAGGCCACATATGGAGCCAGTGATCATTAATGGAGAATGTGTGGAGCAGGTTAAGACCTACAAATATCTGGGAGTACAGTTAGACGAGAAGCTAGACTGGACTGCCAACACAGATGCCTTGTGCAGGAAGGCACAGAGTCGACTGTACTTCCTTAGAAGGTTGGCGTCATTCAATGTCTGTAGTGAGATGCTGAAGATGTTCTATAGGTCAGTTGTGGAGAGCGCCCTCTTCTTTGTGGTGGCATGTTGGGGAGGAAGCATCAAGAAGAGGGACGCCTCACGTCTTAATAAGCTGGTAAGGAAGGCGGGCTCTGTCGTGGGCAAAGTACTGGAGAGTTTAACATCGGTAGCTGAGCGAAGGGCGCTGAGTAGGCTACGGTCAATTATGGAAAACTCTGAACATCCTCTACATAGCACCATCCAGAGACAGAGAAGCAGTTTCAGCGACAGGTTACTATCGATGCAATGCTCCTCAGACAGGATGAAGAGGTCAATACTCCCCAATGCCATTAGGCTTTACAATTCAACCACCAGGACTTAAGAACTTTTTAAAAGCTATTATTAATGCTTTTTGAGATAGTGATTTAGATGCATATCATATTTTTACTATTGTATGTAATTAGTTTTGCTACAACATGTGTATGGGACATTGGAAAAAAAGTTGAATTTCCCCATGGGGATGAATAAAGTATCTATCTATCTATCTGAAAGGTGATTGGCGAAAGTGATACAGAGCTGGAGAAGGGAAAGGATCATGGGACAGGAGGCCTCGGGAGAAAGAGGGGGGGAGAAGCACCAGAGGGAGATGGAGAACAGGCAGAGTGATGGGCAGAGAGAGAAAAAAAACAACTAAATATGTCAGGGATGGGGTAAGAAGGGGAGGAGGGGCATTAATGGAAATTAGAGAAGTCAATGTTCATGCCATCAGGTTGGAGGCTACCCAGCCGGTACATAAGGTGTTGTTCCTCCAACCTGAGTTTGGATTCATTTTGACAATAGAGGAGGCCATGGATAGACATATCAGAATGGGAATGGGATGTGGAATTAAAATGTGTGGCCACTGGGAGATCCAGTGAGGGAGATCAGTGGGAAGGAATGGGGGGGATGAGTGGACAAGGGAGTCGTGTAGGGAGTGATCCCTGTGGAAAGCAGAAGAGGTGGGGAGGGAAAGATGTGCTGGGTAGTGGGATCCCGTTGGAGGTGGCGGAAGTTATGGAGAATTATACGTTGGACCTGGAGGCTGGTGGGGTGGTAGGTGAGGACAAGGGGAACCCTATCCCGAGTGGGGTGGTGGGCCGATGGGGTGAGGGCAGCTGTGCGGGAAATGGGAGAGATGCATTTGAGAGCAGAGTTGATGGTGGAAGAAGGGAAACCCCTTTGTTTAAAAAAGGAAGACATCTCCTTCGTCCTGGAATGAAAAGCCTCATCCTGAGAGCAGATGCGGCGGAGACGGAGGAATTGTGAGAAGGGGATAGCATTTTTGCAGGAGACAGGGTGGGAAGAGGAATAGTCCAGGTAGCTGTGAGAATCTGTAGGCTTATAGTAGATATCAGTAGATAAGCCATCTCCAGAGATGGAGACAGAACGATCAAGAAAGGGGAGGGAGGTGTCGGAAATGGACCAAGTAAATTTGAGGGCTGGGTGAAAGTTGGAGGCAAAGTCAATGAAGTCAACGAGCTCAGCGGGTGTGCAGGAGGCAGCGCCAATGCAGTCGTCGATGTAGCGAAGGAAAAGAGGGGGACGGATACCCGTATAGACTTGGAACATGGACTGTTCCACAAAGCCAACAAAAAGGCAGGCATAACTGGGACCCATACGGGTGCCCATGGCTACACCCTTGGTTTGGAGGAAGTGGGAGGAGCCAAAGGAGAAATTATTGAGAGTAAGAACTAATACCGCTAGACGGAGGAGAGCGGTGGTAGAGGGGAATTGGTTAGGTCTGGAATCCAAAAAGAAGCAAAGAGCTTTGAGACCATCCCGGTGGGGGATGGAGGTATATAGGGACTGGACGTCCATGATGAAAATAAGGCAGTGGGGGCCGGGGAACTTAAAATCATTGAAAAAATGATCTATCAATTATATCCCCTCTTAACCTCCTCTGTTCCAGGGAAAACAAACCTAGCCTCTCAAGCTTTTACTCATATTTAAAATGCTCCCAAACAACATCCTGGTGAATTTCATGTGCACCTTCCCTAGTATCATCACATCCTTCCTGTGGTGTGGTGACCAAAACTGCATGTAGTACTCCAGCTGAGGTCTGACCAATGTTTTATATTTTCTTTCCAATAACTCCCCTACTATTAATGTGAGGCTCACAGGGTCTGCAATTATTAGACTTTACCCCATTGCCCTTCTTGATAAATGGGAGCACATTTACCATCCTCCAGTTATCTGGCACTTCACTTTGACCAAAGATCTAAAAATGTCAGGCAGAACCAATAATCTCTTCCCTTTCCTTCCACGGCAACCCAGGATAATCTCATTTAGTTACAGAGGGAAAAATGCTGGTCCACTCAAATAACCTCAATCACATGTTCATATACGATCAGTTGCAGTGAAAAGTTGGCAGGTACTCCTGATAAGTTTCAAACAATTGAGATTATGTCTGAACTTGGAAACTTGGAAACTGAAACATTCTTAAAAGTTAGAAGTATTTGTGGTTCCCAGCCCTTTTTATGTCATGGAACTCTACATTAACCAATGGGTCAGTACACCCCAGGTTGGGAACCCATCGTTTAGCCAATTTGGCCTGGAGATGAATAAAAATGGTTGTAAACTTTAAAGAAAAAGACCATACCTGTACATTGTACCATACAGTGATGTAAATGCAACTAACAAAATTTTAGTAATCTCACCTGAAGCAACTCCAAGTCCGATTGATTTTCCTCCCCAGGGACTGTTTCAGTCAACATCTCAGACATTACTTTTGTATTTCCACGGACGACATCCAACTCACTGCGTAACCTGGCAAGCTGCCATACATAAATTCAATTTAAAACTGAAAGCAAACTCTTAGATTAGCTCAATGCAGCAAACACTGCAATGCAGAAATAGACTCACACTCAAATTGAAAACACCATGAGGAAATAGAACACAGACAGTACAGCACAGCCTCTTCAGCCCATGATGTTGTGCTGACCATTAAACCAATTTCAACATCTATCTAACCCATCCATCCCATACAGCCTCCATTTTTCTTTTATCCTTGTGCATATCTAAGGGTCTCTTCAATGTTCCTAATATATCTGCCTGTACCACCACCGCTGACGATGCATTCCATGCACTTTAAATATATGTATTTTAAGACTTAAAGATCTGTGTGAAACACCTACCTCTGGCATTCCCCATATTATGTTCCTCCAATCACCTTAAAATTATGCCCCTTTGTATTAGCTATTTTTACCCTGGGAAAAAGTCTCTGGCATTCCACTTCATCTATGCCTCTTATCATCTTGTACACCTCTACCAAGTCACCTCTCATCCTCCTCCTCTCTAAAGAGAAAAGCTCTAGCTCACTCAGCCTTTCTTCCTAATCCAGGCAGCATTCTGGTAAACCTCCTCTACACTCTCTCTGAAGGTTCCAAAGCTTCCACATTCTTCCTATGAGGTGACCAGAACCGAACACAATACTAGTGTGGTCTAACCAGAGTTTTATGGAGCTGTGGCTTTTGAACTCAGTCTTCCGACTAATAATGGCCTACACACCATACACCTTCTTAATCAACTTGAAAAACAACTCTGAGGGCTCTATGAACGTGGACCCCAAAATCCCACTGTTTCTCCATACTGCTAAGAATCCTGTCATTAACCTTGTACTGTCTTCAAGATTGACTTTCCAAACTTTTATCACTTCACACTTCTCTGGATTGGACTCCATCTTGCACTTTTCAGCCCAGCTTTGCGTTTTATCAATGTCCTATTGTAACCTACGACAACCTTCTACACTATGAACCTTTGAGTCATCTGCAAATTTACTAACCCACCCTTTCATTTCCTCACCTAAGTCATGTATAAAAATTATAAAGATTAGGGGTCCCAAAATAGATCCCTGTGGAACATCACTAGTCACAAACCTCTAGGCAGAATATGCTTCATCTACTACCACACTCTGCCTTCTGTGGGCAAGCCAATTACAAATTCACGCAGTCAAGTTTCCCTGGATTGCATGCTTCCTGACTTTCTAAATGAGCCTACCATGGGGAACCTTCTTAAACACTTTTCATACAAGCAACACATACAAAATGCTGAAGGAACTCAGCAGACCAAGGAGCATCCATGGAAAAGAGTACAGTTGATGTTTTGGGCTGAGACCCTTCAGCAGGACTGGAGAAAAAGTTGAAGTCAGTATAAGGTGGGGGAGGGGAGGAAGAAACACAAAGTGATAGATGAAACTGGGGGGGGGGGGGCTGAGTGATGTAAAGAGCTGAGAAGTTGGTGAAAGAGATACAGGGCTGGAGAAGGGGAATCTGATAGGAGAGGACAGAAGGCCATGGAAGAAAGGAAAAGGGCGAGGAGCACCAGAGAGGGAGGTGATGATCAAGGTAAGGAGATAAGGTGAGAGGGAAATGGGAATGGGGAATAGTGAAGGGGGGGTTGAATTATTGGAAGTTCAAGAAATCAATGTTCATGTTATCAGGTTGGAGGCTACATAGATAGAATATAATGTGTTGCTGCTCAGACTTGATGACATGAATATCTCAAATTTCCGGTAATCCACCCCCCACCAACCATTCCCCATTCCCATTTCTCTCCCTCACCTTATCTCTTTACCTGCCCATTATCTTCCTCTGGTGCTCCTTCCCTTTTCCTTTCTTCCATGGCCTCCTGTTGTCTCCTATCAGGTTCCCCCTTCTCCAGCCCTATATCTCTTTCACCAATCAATTTCCCAGCTCTTTATCTCACCTGCCCCCCACTCCTGGTTTCACCTATCATCTTGCGTTTCTTCCTCCCCCCTCCCACCCATCTTCTAACTCTGACTCCACATCGTTTTTTTCTTCAGTCCTGATGAAGGGTCTTTGCCTGAAAAGTCAACTGTACTCTTTTCCATAGATGCTGCCTGGCCTGCTGAGTTCCTCTAGCATTTTGTGTGTGTTGCTTGGACTTCCAGCATCTGCAGATTTTCTCTTGTTTCTGATTGGCCTTAGCACATCCACTGCTCTAGCTTCATCAATATGTTTGGTCACTTACTCACCAAAACAACCCATTCCACCACTCTATTCATATCCATTTTTTTGGCAAAGCATCTTAAGATAGACACGATAGGTTCAGAATCACATTAGTAGTTAGCCATAAAATGAACAAGAATTGATACAAAGTATTCCATTATTTATTCCTTGAAGCGCAATCACCACAGGTAAAAGGTAGGTTAAGCCCCTGTATCCAATTGGTGCCCAAGATACCATGTAAAATGATTGTTAACTATAAAAACATTTACACAGATTTTCATACCTGCTCAACATTTGCAGTGATAGGTCTAGATGAAAGGCTTTGAGGGACTGAATAGCCAGTCAGGGTGTTTGGTGTCAATAGAAAGTTTTTTGTGGAACTGGTTTTCTGCAAGGATTGAGGTACTGGTTTGTTCATTGCAGGATCAACCTCAGGAACACACTACAACAGAAAAACATTCAGTACAATATGTGACGATGCTTAGAGGTTACTAGCTTCTATTTTTGCATAAACATTTTGTAAGTTCTAACAACTGGACAGCAGTGAAAGGACCAACAAAAGGGAAAAGCATAATTGACATCCTGACAAATTATCTGCTGCAATTGCATTGATCAAGAACCACACTGATTAGATTAACCCCCTGCCTTCACAATGATGATGCCCTCCATGTTGTGGCAATACCAAGCTAAGTGAGATAGATTCAGAGCAGATCTAACTGAGACAAAGGATCAGAGCATGGAAACAGGATATTCAGACAACCACATTCACCCAGTCCATCCATATTAATTCCACCTTCCAGAACTTGGCCCCTAGCTTTCTGTGCCTAGGGGATTTAAATGCTCATCTAGAAACGTCTCAGAGACATGGTCATGGGCACTGCTTCCAGCACTCTCAAAGCAGTGCATTCTAGATAAAGTATGTTCCACTCACTAGGTGAAAAAGGTCTCCATTCCAGATCCCCTCTAGATCTCTTATCCTTCACCTTCAATCTGCCATTCCTCAGCCCCTGTCACGAACGCAACAACATCACTTTTAACCAAGACTATGCTCCACACTGTCAACAACTCCACCAGTTTTAGACACAAGGGATTCTGCAGGTATTTGAAATATTGAGCAACACACATGAAATACTAGAGGAATTCAGCAGGTCAGGTAGCATCTATGGAAAGAAATAAACAGTGGTCATTTCAGGCTGAGATTCCTGATAAAGGGTCTCGGACTGAAATGTCATTTGATTTTTTCTCTTCATAGATGCCGCCTGACCTGTGGAGTTCCTCCAGCACTTTGCTAGTGTTGCTCCACCAGTCTTAGAGTCCTCTATGAACCTTCTAATCATGCCTCTTACATCTACAACCAAATCATTCACACAAGTTACAACTAGCAAGAGTCCCAATTCTTGAGGAACACCACTGGCCACAAGATCCACACACACAAAAAAACCTCCACCATTGTTTAACAAACTTTCTCAAAAACTTCAATTAAATTGGTCAGTCAAGATTTGTCCTAGACAAAGCTATGCTAGTCATCCCTAATAAACCCTTGCTTTCCCAAATGATTATTAATCCTGACCCTCAAAATGTTTTCCAATAGTTTTTGCTCTATTGATGTTGGGCTCAAAAGCAGTCATAGGCTTTTCCCTGCTGTCCTTCTGGAAAAGATTAATCAAATCTGCTGATCTCAAGTCATATGATACCTCATTTATGGCCTGCAAAGGGTTAACTTGTAAATAGCAACACGTAATTTCACATGTATGAGGCACTGCAAAACTGTAACCTCACTTCTCTTACAATCAAACCAATGTATTGATGAGTGTAGAACACGCAGAGCAACACTAGAATGATCTAGTTCAGCTTCCTGCCAAGATCCCCATCAAATAAGCCAGTCTTCAGATGGTTAAGTTCATTCTATATAACATCAAGAAATGGCTGAACACCCTGGACACAGCAAACACAACAGAGGCAACATCATGCAACAGACACAAAATGCTGGGGAAACTCGGCAGGCCAGATAGCATCTATGGAACAGAGCAACATCATCACTGTATTGATGAAGACATACTCCAGAACTGGACATCTAGCAAGTACAATTAAAAGAGTAGCATGAGGTTTCACCAAGACTTCTTTGCAGTATTAAGCAAAAAAAACTGAGTGTCTTAACATTAAAGAAATATTTGATTAAATTTGGCTTCACATGTATAAAAATGGTTTTGGATGCACAGCAATCTTCCCAACACGTCCACACGTTCCCTCAACTCCTGTAGGTGGTATTACTTTGGCACAACCATCTTTAGTTGCTTCACCAAGAACCACACCCACCTCCATTATAAGATCAGGGATTCTTTCAAAAAGATTAAACTTGCAACCTCATTAAAAAAAAGTGTTATTGTCTGAACTTCATAACAAGGAGCAGCACGTGTAAAGCACTGACCATCTAACAGGAGAGTTAGATTCTTGATGTTCAACAGTACTACTAAACCCTGAAAATTAGGGTTGCTAATATTATGACACAAGAATAAGGGGCAGTTGTTGCAGGGTTTTTCCCCAGTTGTTTTTCTGTACCATGAAACAGATTTTCCAAGCTTACCAGATATTACCTCTATAACTAACACTATTTATAACCTTTTCTAACTGGAAAGCTGCAGGTGCCTATCTGTAGTTCTTCACTCTTCTCCTAACACAACCTAAGTCAGAGATCTTCTCACATCAATGAGCTCTCCAAAGTCTGAAAGTCAGCAGGGTCTCCTGGCTACCAGTACAGATAACAAACACAAAGTCCTGCTGAAAATTCTTGACTCAAAACGTCAACTGTACTCTTTTCCATAGATGCCACCTGGCCTGCTGAGTTTCTCCAGCATTTTGTATGTTGCTTGGATTTCCAACATCTGCAGATTTTCTCGTTTGTGACTGCAGTACAGATGTCTGATGAATGGTAGAGGTATGCCTGTGTCTTTTAAGATGCAAGCAAAATAGTAGTTTCACCATTACCCTCCTGGTTTCCAAACTTATGCAGTCTTTGCCTCAAAGTTTGGTGGCACATGAGGTCCTGACCCCTAACTTCTGGAGTGAATTAAGATAAAGTAAGCTATATTAGTAAATGATACAAGTATGATAACCAAAAATCTTAAGGTGCAGGCTTGCCTTTTAGGAAGCGCTTCATGTTAACAAGGCTTTATTAGCAATGACAAAAACAAAATGATTAAGAAGCCAGAGCGGTGGTTTGCAACCATAGACCAGTTCCATAGAAATGTTAGTCACCACAGTATGGATATTCTACATTTGAAGTAAGTGGTAAAGTCTACCTCACATTCCTAGGACCACCTTACAGCTTCTCTCTTAGCTAAACAAGAAATCTGTCTTACCATTTCAAAACATACAGGGTGGTCAAATTGTGTTGTGAATCTTGGAAAACTCCATACAATGGGAGACTAGTGGTATCACCAACCAACATCCACCTCTTGAAAGTTGAGATGGACTGTGAAAGGATTAGTGACAGTATGTTGTAGGAGGACACTTTCCAAGGAATAACTGGATCTGCCACACAAATATTACACAAATAGACACACGTCAGAAGCTTGTATACTCCTGATTCGTCAAACCTCTCCACAATTTACAAGGCACAAAATGGAGCATGCTTCCCTTGTGTAACTGAGTGCGATTCCATCAATGCTCACTCAGCACTAACCAAAACAAAGTAATCTACTTAAACCATTCATAAACCAAAATATTTAATTCCTGGGACACTGTATACCTTGGATACAGCTGCAGTTTCTTGTTATAAACTACTTTGAAAGCACATTTTCAAATCCTCACACCCCGGGCATTCAGCATATGGGGCCCACCATCTGTATATTAGTCGTCAAATCACACCATCATAACTTGCAAATATATTGCCTTACTTCTTTGGTCTAAATTTGTACAATCCGTAGCCAACACCACCAATGGAATATTTTCACCAGAAAGACTGGAACAGTTCAAGATGGCAACTAACCAACTGGTTCATCCAGTTCAATCACTTGAGCAACAATAACATAAATTTCAAAATAAAGCACCAAATTTACTAAACATATTTAACATAAATATAGTGACGTATTTGTGGAAGGTAAACACCCAGTTAAATTCCTCTCACATGAATAAAGGGTTGTCAGCTGTGGTATTCCGTTTGGCTCAATAATGAGGGATGCGGTTCATACAGGTATACTTTGCAATTTTATAGTCATTTCTGTCCAGAGAATAAATAACTTGCCTGTAATATCCAGATCAGGAAGTTATCTGTGGAAAATGAAACACTGTGAAGCTGTCATTTACAAGTACTTCATGAAATTTAGTACACCGTTGTGGTTTTTTCTACATTTGACTTTATAGTGAATGGAGGACACTGACGAGTGTTGTGGAATAGACTGTGCAAGTAGACAGGTGGTGAAGTAGATGCTGTGAACATGTTGGACTTCACCGGTCAAGACATTGATTTTGGGAGTCGTTAAGTTGCAGTTACATATAAGACACTGGTGAAACTATACTTGGAATATCATGTACAGATTTGGTCACCCTGTTTTAGGAAACACATTGTAGAGCTGGAGAGTGCTTATAGAGAGATTTTCGAGGATGCTGCTTCAACTAGAGGGCTTGTGTTATAGGTACAGTAGGCCATGCTGGATCTTTGTTCCCTGGACCACAAAGAAAATGAGGGACATGGATAAGGTGGGAGGTCATGATCTTTTCCCTAGGGTTAGGAGTCCAAATCTAGGGGACAAAGATACAAGATAACAGAGGAGAGATTTAAAAAAGACCTGAAAGTTAACTTCTTTACAAAGAGGGTAATGAGTACTGTACCTGGAATGAGATGACAGAGGAAATGGCTGAGGCAGGTACAATTGCAACATTAAAGAGGCATTTGGATAGCCTTTTAATGGAGGGGAGAGGTTTCAAGGGTTATAAAACCATAAAATATAGGAGCAGAATTAGGCCATTTGGCCCATTAAGCCTGCTCTGCCATTTTATCATAGCTGATCCAATTTTCCTCTCAGCCCCAATCTCCTGCCTTCTTCCCATACCCCTTCATGCCTTGACCAATCAAGAATCTGTAAACCTCTGCCTTAAATATACATAAAGTCTTGGCCTCCACAACTGGCCATGGCAAAAAATTCCAGATTCACCACTCTCCAGCTCATTCTTCTGAATTCAAGTGAAAACAGGCCCAGGTCCATTAAATGCTCTTCGTGTGACAAGCCATTCAATCCTGGAATAATTTTTGTGAACTTCCTTTGAACTCTCCCAGTTTCAGCACATCCTTTCTAAGATAAAGGGGCCAAACCTAGTGAATGTGGGCAACTAGGACTAGCAGAGATGCTGTGGTCAGCATAGACCAGTTGAGCCCCTTTTCCATGCAGTATTACTCCATGACTCAAGAGAAACTAAATGCAGTTTGGACAAGTGATGAAAACTTCTGTTCCAATTGCCTGAGCTTGACCCTGAGCTTCCGGATTCCTGCAATTTAATTTTACATTTCACTTTGATCTCTATTTCCTTCATGTTCTAACAAAGTTCAAAGCAAGCTTGTTTTCAATGATGATTTCAACTATTTCACATATTCAGTATTTCCACTAATTGTATTTTTCCCCATTTCATCACCTCCAACTTGGCTCATCCCTTTACCTCTCTCTTTGGGTTGTCACCTAATCACTGCTGCCTTCAATCCCAAAAAGGACCTGCCCATTCTCTGCATCACAGACCCTACTATATTTTAACATTTCCCAAAGCTGGTTGTTGATTTATATAGTTCCAGCACTTTAAGCTGCATATTTAACTTCAACAAATGATTTAATCACCTTCAGAAGTGCAAAACACAAACAAGTCAATGGAAGTCACACTTACTCTTCCTGGTGTGTGTATTGGAGACAGTGCATCTAGGTCTGCCATTGGAAACTCCATTCCTTTTCTCTTTAGCTCTTCATAAATATGAACTACACCAGTCAGATCTGGACTGCTTCTGAAAGCATCGGCCCATGCCTGGAAATAAAGGCATCAAATAATACAACAGGATCTTGGTAATATACATGGAAGGCTTATTAAAGACACTGCACATCATCATATAATGATTTTTCATAGTTTCTGCTGTTTTAAGTAGCCATGTACGAAGAGCAGGACAGGCACAGCCCTGTATCATCAGGTGCAGGCGCAGACTTCACAGTTAACGCTTTCTACATTTAAAGCCTTAGTGTTCAAAAACTAAAAGCTAGCTCAGCAGTTAGCATTGTGACCAACATCAAGTTTTAGGTATTACTCATTTCGGACAGAGCAACATGCTTACCTTACCTGTCTAATACCTACATAGAGAAATGGATTGCCTCTGCACATGCACACAATTGGGAAATCAGATGAGAAGATAATCAGTTCTGAATGCAAGATCTTTGAGAAATGACATACCCATATACTCATTAACCTTGTACCTAGCTGTTGAATTGTCACTTTGACCATTCAGAATATTCACTGCACTCTGAAAAGTCAAATTAATAAGCTCACTGAATAATGAGCCATGTTTAAACCATGCTCTATATGTGGTTGTATTTGCAAATCACAAATGATATCAGTTCTGCTGATGAGGTTTTATCCCTCCACATCAATTAGTCCCACCACCCCAAGAGCGACAGTGAAGATTACGCACAAAGTTCATTAGTCTTGATTGATAGCTCTCTGCTTGTTATCTGAAGTTGACAGCGAGAGAAAACCAAATTTATCTTCATGCTGTTTATGTTTACTGTAATTTACTGAAGCTTTAATACTAGGAGTGCCCTGTCATATGGACTAGGAAGACCTTTTTAATGTTGGGATGAAAGTGGTGCCATGCCAGCATATGAAAGGTGCTGGACTTCAGTAGTCATGTCAATCTAACAGAATATTTATTTGGCATAACATTCAAAATTCCACTGTCCATACAAAACCCACAAGAAGACTGAAGCTCAATATAACCAGAAAATGAGGCTTGCTTTTTCATTAGTTAAAAGATGCTTTCCTTCATCTTCTCCCTTATACCCGGACAATAACTAGATAACACCACTTTTTTTTTAAGAAACAGAGCTATCTCCATCCTTTGCAATGGCAGGAGTTTGCAGAGGAAATGCATATTTATTGTGCAAAAACTCTTGGGCTGTAGGCTAAATTTGACTCAATTGCTACTGTTCATGTCTCAAACACAAAACGTGACATTTTGAAACTGAAGACATCTGAAAACTTTAGAAGATATTTATAAAATTAAGCAGCAAAAGTTAAAAGAAAAACACACACCTGTATCAGTCCAAGCACTTTATCCTGTACAATAGCTGGTGGGTTATTCTTGGGTAAGACAATTTTGACCAGAATGCCATCGATGAAGTCACGATTAGCTACCAGGACATGGAAACGATGACCACAGTTCTTAACACAAGTCTCCAAAATCTAGTTATGAAAATAAGACAAATTACTTTTTTTGTTGATTTAAGATGAGGTAAAACATTTCTATTTCATTTACACTATACCATATAACAATATGACATGAAGTATTTTATACTTTGCTTCCAAAATGTTTGTGGGAGAATTGGTTAAATTAATACTAAAACACAAACAGAAAGTGTTGGAGATATTCAGCAGTTGAAGCAGCCAGGGAGAAGGACAGGGAATATGTTAACACTTCAAGCCAAATACCTTCCATCAAAACCAGAAGTATGAACATGTGTGCTAAAGTTGGCGAGAACAAAAGTAATGTCTATGATAGCATGAAAACTGGGATTATCTAGTTAACGCAAATTTTGTTGAAGGCATCTAAGAGATGGTGTGAAAGCTTATTGATCACAACTGATGTGTCAGGACCAGCATAAATGAGGAAGATTAATGAAATCAACAGAAAAATTGCTAGAACTGTGAAATATATTTCACAGAATTGGCTTAATACCGGAGGAGGTCATTCTTCCACTGTCAATACTGGTGCCACATAAGAACAATCCTGCTAGTTCACTACATTATTGTTCTATGTTGAACTATGACAATCTTGCTTTTCAGATGTTTTCAACACTGTAACTGAATTTGCCTTCAATACCACTCCAACAGCGCACTGCAAACTTGAGGTATTCTCTGTATACAATATTTTTCTTCCCGACATTTTACGTTCTTTTGCCAATCACCTCATTCTACATTCACTAGCTCTTAATTCTTCCACCCATGAGAATAACTTTCTTTGGAGAAATTGTTTTTGGAAACATTCAGTAAATTTCTTCTGCACCCTCTGAAGCTTTTACATTTTTCCTAACATGTGGCATCTAGAACTGGACAAGATACCCCAAATGTGGCTACACTATTGTTTTATAAAGGTACATTGTGCTTTTGATGCTCTTGTATTCTGTGCATCTATTTATAAAGCCCAGGAAGCTATACACTTTTAAGTGCATATCATCCCACTGACATTATGAAAAGGTGAGAGGAACGAGGCAGGGGCTGTCAGGCGATAGGTAAAATTGGAGGAGGAGGAGAATAAGAGACAGGTGAAACCAGATGGCAGAGGGGTGGAGTTGAGATACTGCTGGTGGGTGACAAATAAGGAGGAAGGGAGGGAGAAAGGGAGAGAGAGGTGGGGAGGGAAGATAGAGACGGAGGCTGGATGGTGATATGTCTAGACAAGAGACTGCAGATCCTGGAATCTGATAAGTAAGGAAAGTGATAAGTGGAACCAGATAAGGTAGGAGGATGGGCAGATGTAACTAGTTGGAGGAGGGGACGGAAAACCTTGTAGGTCAAGTGTGTGGGTGATACATAGGCAAACCAGTGAGAGAGGGCATCTTGGTTACGGATTGATGCTGTAGCCAGAAGTGTTCCTCCTCTTATGGTCGCAGCGGAAAGTGTTTAGGAGGGGTGGGTGGAGAAGGATGAGACAACCATGTAGTCACTGAAAGCAAAGATGGGTTGGCGAGGGGAGGCATAACTGGTGGTGGGATCGTATCACAGTTGGCAGTAATGGTGAAGACTGATGCACTGAATGCAGAAGCTAAAACCGGGGGAACTCTTAACTCTGTCTACGAGGGCTGAGGGGAAATATCTGAGAGCAAAAGTCTAGGAAAACTAGTGAAGACTCCATCAGCCGCGGTAGAGGGAAAGTCACATTTCCTGAAAAAGGACACTTCAGATTACCTAGAACAGAATACTAATCTTGAGAAAAGATGCAGTTGAAACAAATAAACTGAGAAAAGTGATGTCATCATTTATGAAATTGGGTGGGAAGGCGTGTAGTTGAAGTACTGTAGCTGTAGAAGTGATTTTGTAATAAATGTCAATACACAGTTTGTCTTATGAGATGGAGACATAGAAATTCAGAAATGGGAGAGTGGTGTTGAAAATAGTCCAAGTGAATTTCAGAGTGGGGTGGAAGTTAGTTGCAAAGATAAGATTGACAAGTTCCACATAAGTTCAGGAAACAACACCAATGCAATTATTGATGTAACAGAGTAACAGAAAGAGTTGCAGAGTTAGGTTTGGAACAAGGACTGTTCCAATGAAAAGACTGGCATGATTATGTACCATATTAGTGTCCGTTTTGACTATAGATTTGTGAAGGAATTGGATCTAAACCAGATGAGGCAATTTAGAATACATTTGCTTTCTCTTCTTTAAAAATCTGTCAAATCTGCAAAAATCACACGTCTTTTGCTGTTTCCTGCTGACCGACAGGTTGTTAGAGGGATACAGATGCTGATTATCAAATAGTTTACCACAGAAAACCCTAAGGAACTTAAAAGGATTATGTAGGTTGGTGAATTGTGGAAACCCTTCTTTGATGTCAATCCAGAGGTGGAAATCAGTAAAGACAAACACTGATCTTGCTCTTAAACCACAAGGATATTCAGAAAGCAAGAAACATGTGCCCATTTATCAATCCTTGTTCCTGGCCTCTGCATCCTTCAACGTCATCTTTAGATCCGGCCTGTTCCACTGGAGCAGGGCAAAATTTTGTTTCTACCAAGAGGAATACAGAGCAAGCTAAGTGATAAGCTAAAGTAAAGGAGATGAATCAGTAGATTCTAAGCTGCCTGATATAGTAATGATCTCCAATTTCTTGGGATGCTAATCCACTTAATCTCAATCTCAAAGATGTAGGCATCACAGACTTTAAAATTTCATTTTCTTTCTCAGAGATTTTTGGATAACAGTTGGGAGAGTCTGAACCAACTGTTGATTCTAGGCAGGTTGTCAAATTCGGCTTGTTCCTCTAAGCCAAATAAAAGTTGAGGAAGCAACTACTGTCAGAGATGTTACATGTGGTTTTTATCAGCCCATAACTATTGGAAGTATGTAGCAGTATGTCTCTAGCTAACATCACCTTTGTCTACGGTATAAGCAGAAGGGGTGGGGAAGGGGGAGAGATGAATTGAGAAATTGGCAACCCTATTACATGTGTTTTTCAAGTTCTGCATAAAGTTCTCCGGGAGTCTTGAACTGCTCAGAATACAAATTGTCCAAATGGAAATCACTTACCCAATTATCTTTGATAAGGTGGCCTTTGACATAATATCACATCATGGTATAGGCTCCAAATTGATGATTGATGAGAGAATATGTAATTAGTTATGAGTGATCCACAGTACATGTCAATTTTTGAGGGGAAAAATCTTTTCCAATCCAGTCCGGTATTCTCTACTTTGTTTTGTTAGTGTGCTGTATTGAGCCATTAGCTGAGTCCATCAGGAAGAACGTGGACATTGGAGGTGGTAATGATTGCAGGTACTCAGACTAAAGCATCTTTGTACTTTGGATGACAGCACTGTCTTCTGCTCAGGTTCTGGTTGCATATTGGTGACCAGTTTAAACAGGTTAAATGGGCTAAAGTCAATCAAAACAAGACAATATTCATTTGTGTTTTTGTAATTGCCATGAAATTTCTCTATCATTATGGAAATTGTCTATATTTGCTATTTCAATTCATAATTCAAGTCAATTAAAATGTTGCCCACAATGTAAGCTAAAAAGTTTTCTATCTTGTCCATGCCTTGGCAGGGTGGATGCTGCATGGCAGGACAGGTTTTAGAAAGGCTATAAAATCATCATACACACACTGTTCTATGCATCGTGTATACATGTATATTAGCTTGTGATCACGCTGATGCTCAGAGCATATTGTGTGTACTCATTATAATAAAGTAATTGTATTTTCAGGAGTATTTGGGATAGCAAAACGTTTTGCCAGTGTTGCAACAGCTGCAATACACATATTTGTGATGAGTATATGCTTAAATCTCAAAGATGGAGCATTGCTATGAGCCTATGAGCTCTACCTTGGGTGTAAAATTGATGACCAAGACAAAGCCTAGACTCCTCACAGTTGCTGCACAATATGCACTGTCAATCTTAGAGCTTGGCTCAGAGATACTCAGAAGTCAATGCCATTCACTGTCCTGATGATATGGTGAGAGCAAAAGGATCATGTGACAAACTACTACTTCTATCTGACCAGTGTGTCTGGTTTTTCTGCTAAAAACAAGAAATATATTGAATACCCCAATCTCCCTTCAGCCATGAAACCTGTGCACATGATGATAATCTTCTAGTACCAAAGCCACCAAAGACATGGAGTCTAGAGAAGGCAGGCAAAGATGCCATGATGCACAAGCCAGGAATAGAAAACCATACTGATACTGACATTGAACCCTTTATATCAAGTGAGCTTCATCTAATAACTCTGTCTGAGTTAAATAACCTTGGTCAGAGACATGGGTTTGTCAAAGGCAGAAGTAGAATTACTGGATTCAAGTCTGCAAGGATGGAATCTGCTGTCACCAAGCACAAAAATTTCCATGAAGGATTTCGATATTTGAGACAGATGCTTCCCAGAATAACTGATGCCAAGATTCAGCAAGGCATTTTTGTTGGTCCACATATCAGTCAGGTCATCAATGACAAGTTTTGGTGACATGATACACAGAGTTCTAAGAAAGTAGAGACACTTAAATGCTTGCCCTAGGGCAGATCCTCTGATATGCTGCCATCAAGAACTTAAAATTCTCCACCTCCGTTCTGCTAATGAGGACTGGCTCTTGGATAGCCAGCTTTTTTCTCCTGTAATCGATAATCAGCACCTTGGTTTTGCAGATATTGAGTGAAAAATTGTTGTTGTGGCACCACATACAGTATCCAGGTTTTCAATCTCACTGCTATTTGTTCATTAATAATACCTTTGATTCAGTCAACAACTGTGATATCATCTGCAAACTTAACTACAACACTGGAGCTATACTTAGCTACACAATCATAAGTATAAAGCGAGTAGAACAGAGGACTGAGCACACAGACCCATGGTGCACCTATGTTCTTGGTGAGTATGACGGCAATACTGTTGCCAATCTTCCAATGAGGAAATAGAGGATACAGTTACCGAGCACTAGGCCATAAAGATTCATGATTAGTTTCAAGGGATGATAGCATTGAATGCTGAGCTGTAGTCAATGAAGCTCAATGCAATGAACCAGAATTGATTAGACAGCTTAAGGAAAAAGAACCCTTAGGGCAAAATGCTCATAATATGATCAAATTCACGCTGAAATTTGAATAGAAGCTGAAGTCAGATATATCAATATTACATTTAAGTAAAAGGGATTAGAGAGGCATGAGAGAAGAGCTGCCAAAATTGAATGGAAAAGAACACTGACAGGGATGACGGCAGAGCAGCAATGGCTGGAATTTCTGGAAGCAATCTGGTAGACACAGGATATACACATCCCAAAGAGGGAGAAGTATTCTAAAGGAAAGTTGACACAACCATGGCTAACAAGAGAAGTCAAAGCCAACATAAAAGCCAAAGTGAGAACATATAATAGAGCAAAAATTAGTGAGAAGATTGGGAAGCTTTTAAAAACCAACAGAAAGCAACTAAAATAAGTCATTAAGAAAGGAAAGATAGAACATGAAAGTAAGCTAGCTAATACAGGTTTCCCCCACTATTCGAAGGTACAGCGTTCCTATGAAATGGTTCGTAAGCCGGAATGTTGTAAATTGAAGAAGCAATTACCATTTATTTATATGGGAAACTTCTGTGAGTGTTCGCAGACCCAAAAAATAACCTACCAATCATGCCAAATAACACATAAAACCTAAAATAACAGTAACATATAGTAAAAGCAGAAATGATCTGATAAATACACAGCCTATATAATGTAGGAATACTTTTCTACATTTATTGCAGCACTGTCCACCGCAGTGAAAATCTCACGCAAGCGCTTTCGGCAGCACTCGCGGCAAAAACACTCGGCGCAAGCTGTTCCCGGCAGAAGCACTCTTTCCAGTAACCTTTAAGCTATGAAGCTACCAAATAACACATAAAAATACACAGCCTATATAAAGTAGAAATAATGTACGCCCAGTGTAGTTTCACTTACTGGAATCAGGAAAACAGTGAGGACACTGATGATAGTGTGTTAGGCTGAGTCGTCGAGTGGTGGGAGGTAGAGGAGACTGGGGTGTCAGCTCATCATCATCTATTTCCATCAGGGCAGGCAGGTCACCTTCTTCTATGTCTGCCTGCCTCATGTCGAAGGTCGAGTTACGTCGTCTGCTGTGGCTGATGTGGAAGGCTTGAAAAACGACAGTATGCTTGACTGCTTAGCCTCGCGCATTTTTCTATCATACAGTTCTTTGTAAGCACTCAAACAATCCTGCAAATATGCCCTAAACCTACGTACCCTTTCAAAATTAAAGTCATACTTCTTTGAAATCATTGCAGCATTGTTAATCGCAGCGAAAATCTCACGCAATTGCTTCATGTTCAGTTCCTGGACGACTTCACTTTCGGGCCATTTGCTACTGCGTTCGGCTTCAATTGTTATCCTTTCCTCCTCATCAGCTCTTCACCTCTCAGTTCTTGGTCATGGGATGCCAAAACCTCTTCAACATCACCTTTGTCAACTTTCACAAACCCTTAGCCAAATTCACTATGTCCTTACTTTGTTCACCACAATCAAAACGCTTCATTATGTCTAGTTTTACGCTAAGTGTAACACCCTTATGCACTTTTTTAAGCTTTTCCGATACCTTAGAACTCATCTTGCTAACGGATGCACAAAATAAATCAACATAAAGCACAGATGCTCACAGGCACGTGTTAGAACCATAGAACCATAGAAAATAACAGCACAGAAACAGGCCTTTTGGCCCTTCTTGGCTGTGCCACACCATTTTTCTGCCTAGTCCTACTGACCTGCACCTGGGCCATATCCTTCCAAACCCCTCTCATCCATATACCTGTCCAAGTTTTTCTTAAATGTCAAAAGTGAGCCCGCATTCACCACTTCATCTGGCAGCTCATTCCACACTCCCACCACTCTCTGCTGGAAGAAGACCCCATTAACGTTCCCTTTAAACTTTTCCCCCTTCACCCTTAACCTATGACCTCTGGTTTTTTCTCAGCTGGCCTGAGTGGAAAAAGCCTGCTTGCATTCACTCTATCTATACCCATCATAATTTTATACACCTCTATCAAATCACCCCTCATTCTCCTACGGTCCAGGGAATAAAGTCCTAACCTATTCAACTTTTCTCTGTAACTCAGTTTCTCAAGTCCCGGCAACATCCTTGTAAACCTTCTCCGCACTCTTTCAACCTTGTTAATATCCTTCCTGTAATTAGGTGACCAAAACTGCACACAATACTCCAAATTCGGTCTCACCAATGCCTTATACAACCTCACTGTTACATTCCAACTCTTATACTCAATACTTTGATTAATAAGTGCCAATGTACCAAAAGCTCTCTTTACGACCCTATCTACCTGTGATGCCACTTTTAGGGAATTATGTATCTGTATTCCCAGATCCCTCTGTTCTACTGCACTCCTCAGTGTCCTACCATTTACCTTTTATGTTCTACCTTGGTTTGTTCTTCCAAAGTGCAATACCTCATACTTGTCTGTATTAAACTCCATCTGCCATTTTTCAGCCCATTTTTCCAGCTGATCCAAATCACTCCGCAAGCTTTGAAAACCTTCCTCACTGTCCACTACACCTCCAATCTTTGTATCATCAGCAAATTTGCTGATCCAATTTGCCACATTATCATCCAGATCATTGATATAGACGACAAATAACAATGGACCCAGCACTGATCCCTGTGGCACACCACTAGTCACAGGCCTCCACTCAGAGAAGTAATCCTCCACCACCACTCTCTGGCTTCTTCCATTGAGCCAATGTCTAATCCAATTTACTACCTCTCCATGTATACCTAACGACTGAATCTTCCTAACTAACCTCCCATGCGGGACCTTGTCAAAGGCCTTACTGAAATCCATGTATACAAAATCCACTGCCTTTCCTTCATCCACTTTCCTGGTAACTTCCTCGAAAAACTCTAATAGATTGGTTAAACATGACCTACCACACACAAAGCCATGCTGACTGTTTCTAATAAGTCCCTGTCTATCCAAATACTTGTAGATCCTATCTCTTAGTATTCCTTCTAATAATTTACCTACTACAGATGTGTTTAAGCAATGCCAGCTAGAATGCAGTTCCGGGGGAGGAACTTAACTGTGAAAACACCTTCTGTTAGCGAAAACAGGTAACAAATGTAGGTCTTTCGTAACAGCGAGTTGATGTAAAGCGAACGTTCGAAAAATGAGGGACACCTGTAATATTAAAAAGGATACCAGAAGTTTCTTCAGATACATAAAGTGTAAAAAAGAGATGAGTGGATATCGAACCACTGGAAAACGATGCCAGAGAGGTAGTAATGGGGGCAAGAAAATGGTAGACAAAAGAGAGTCGGTTGATGTTGTACTTGGATTTTCATAAGGCCTTTGACAAGGTGCCACACATGAGGCTGCTTAACAAGCTACGAGCCCATGGTATTACAGGAAAGATTTGAGCATGGATAAAGCAGTGACTGATTGGCAGAAGGCAAAGAGAGGGAATAAAGGGAGACTTTTCTGGTTGGCTGCCAGTGACTAGTGGTATTCCGTAGAGGTCTGTGTCAGGACCGATTGCTTTTACGTTATACTTTAATGATTTAGACGATGGAATTGAAGACTTTGTTGCAAAGTTTGCACACACTATGAAGAATAGGTGGAGGGGTAGTTAGTTTTGAAGTAGAGAAGTTACAGAACGCCTTGGACAGTTAGGAGCACTGCATGTGCAACAGCTATATTCAGAGAACTAAATAACCACATTCACATACTGACAACTTAATTTGCTAAAATTCACTAGTAATGAATTTGGACTTTAATAGGGCACATAACAACACTGGAATTCTCTAAAGAACCACAATTTGTATCCATACCAGAGGCTACACCTAAACACCAACTTAAGCATAAACATTAATTTTATGAAAATATGACGTGCAATAATCTGCATTTATGAAGCAGCAAAAAACTATGATGGTGCAATGTTTATGTGTACTTTGCCTAGAAGGTCAATGCTTCTGTGCATTCATTGCACAAAGGCAGTAAAGTGTTTTTTAAAATTCTATTTTGATTTGTACAATGCATTAGCATGCTTATGTAAAGTTCTCTTTGCATCCCCAATGAAATTGTACCACATTTGGCTGATTAAGAAACATTGCGTGTCATTCTCAGCTGTGAACCATCTTTTCATAGCAGCTTCACTATTCAAAGGCTACTTAACTACTATTCACTTAGCTACACTAGAGTTTGAAAAGCTGTCAGACACGACAGAAATGAAGTTCAAGCTGCAACTCTTCAATTTGGACACAATGGACGTTTATTCAGTTTTCATCACATCTTTAGTTCTTCTGCAAAATCCTGCTGAATATGTTTACACATGGAGAAGACAGATATGGCAGAAGATTCCAATTCATATCTGAGGTAAAGTTAATAGCTGTACACCCAATCCTTCAGGAATATAATGGGATGTTTCAGTTCCATTTCCAGATTCCATGGAACAAAGCATCCAGATGCAAATCTTTTCAAAAGATAGTGTGTATTCCTGCAGGTAGAGTGCCAACCATGAACCTTTATTTGGTATGCTTGCCTGCTCGCCAATAAGGCCTCAGTTATGATCTGATGTCCTCCATCAGGCAGCTTATAGGAGAACAATGGTGATGCATCAAAACTGCTAAGGATACATGAAGTCCTCCTAGCCCAGATATTCTTGTAACTGTGAAAATGCAGCTATAAATCAGAATCAGATTTATTATCACTGACATATATTATTGACATTTGAAATTGAAATCTGTTGATTTATGGCACCAAAATTAAAAATTACAAAAGGTTATAACAACGAATACAGAAATAAATAGTACAAAAAGAGAGCATAATAGTGAGGTAGTGTTCATCAAATATTCAGAAATCTGAAGGCAGATGGGAATAAGCTGTTCCTAATGTGCTTAGTGCATGTTTTCATCCATTTTCCAGCCTTGACACTACACATATGAATGAGGCATGCGTAAGTGATGTTTCTGTATTACTATCAGAATGACGGATTGTAATCAAGGAATGATGGTAAAAAAGTAAAGATAGCGTGCAGTCAGATTGTCAGGAAGGGCAGGCAGGTGATGGGACTTACCGTAGTTATAGCCAACAGGTTGAGTATCAAACCATTGGGGATGCAGAGTCAGAAAGGACGGCAAATACGATACTCAAAGTGTTGTATCTAAATACATGTAGTGTAAGAAATAAGGTGAATGATTTTGTTGCAATATTACAGATTGCCAGGTATGATGATGTGGCCATCACTGAATCATGGCTGCAGGATGGTTGTAGTTGGGAACTGAATGTCCAAGGTTACATGTTATATCAGAGTGATAGGAAGGTAGGCAGAGGGCGTGGTGTGGCTCTACTGGTAAAGAAAGGCATCAAATCAATATAAAGATGTGACACAGGATCAGAAGATGTTGAATCCTTATGGGTTCAGTTAAGAAACTGCAAGGGTAAAAGGAACACACACAAAATGCTGGTGTAACTCAGCAGGCCAGGCAGCATCTATAAGGAGAAGCACTGTCGACGTTTCGGGCTAAGACCCTTCGTCAGGACTAACAGGATAAGGGTAAAAGGATGTTGATCGCAGTTATATACAGGCCTCCCAACAGTGGCTGGGAGGTGGACCACAAGTTACAACAGGAAATAGAAAAGGTGAGTAAAAGAGCAATGTTATGGTAGTCATGGGAGATTTTAGCATGCAGGTCGATTGGGAAAATCAGGCTAGTAATGATTCTCAAGAGAGTGAGTTTGTTGAATATCTAAGACATAGCTTTTTAGAGCAGTTTGTCATTAAGCGTACTAGGGGATCAGCTGTACTGGATTGGGTGTCATGTAATGAACCAGAGACGATTAGGGAGTTTTATGTAGAAGAACCTTACCATGCACCTCCATGGTACATGGAGCTGAGAAAAACAGAGGGCTAGGTAACCATAGGTAATTTCCAAAGTACATACATGCTCAGCACAGCACTGTGGGCCGAAGGGCCTGTATTCAACTTGAAATTTGATAGGGAGAAAGTCTGATGTAGCAGTGGAGTAATGGAAATTACAGTGGTATGAGAAAGGAGTTGGCCAAAATAAATTGGAAGGAGCTGCTGACAGGGATGTTAGCAGCGCAGCAATGGTGTGCTGGGAAAAATGAGGAAGGTGCAGGACATATGTATTCCAAAACTGAAGAAATACTCAAATGGTAAAATAGTGCAACCATGGCTGACAAGGGAAGTCAAAGCTATATATAAAAGCAAAAGAAAGGGCATACAACAAAGCAAAAAAAAAAGTAGGAAGATAGAGGATTGGGAAGTTTTTAAAAACATACACAGAGCAGCTTAGAAGGGAAAAGATGACATGAAAGAAAGCTAGCAAATAATATCAAAGTGGATAGTAAAAGTGCTTTCAAGATGTTAATAATAAAAGAGAAATGAGAGTGGATATAGGACCACTAGAAAATGAGGCAAGAGAAATAATAACAGGGGACAAGGAGATGGCTGATGAACTAAATGAGTATATTGCATCAGTCTTCATTGTTGAAGACAGTAGCAGTATGCCCAATGTTGTAGCCTGTGAAGGAAGAAAAGTGGGTGCAGTGGCTGTTACAAGAGAGGTGGTGCTCAAAAAGCTGAAAGACCTAAAAGTACATAAGTCACCCAGACCAGAGGAACTGCACTCTAGGGTTCTGAAAGAGGAAGCGTTAGAGATTGTGGTGGTGTTTGAAATGATCTTTCAAAAATCATTGTATTCTGGCACGGTGCCAGAGGACTGGAAATCTGCAAATGTTACTCCACTCTTTAAGAAAGGAGGAAGGCAGTAGAAAGGGAATTATAGAATTATAGATCAGTTAGCCTGACCTGGGGGAATATGTTGGAGTCAATTGTTAAGGTTGAAGCGATGGAGTACTTAGTGACACAGGACAAGATAGGGCAAAGTCAACATGGTTTCCTTCAGGAAAAATCCTGCCTGATGAACCTGCTAGAATTCTTTGAGATTACAAGTACGATGGATAAAGGCAATGCAGTGGATGTTGTATATTTGGACTTTCAGAAGGCCTTTGACAAGATGCCACACATGAAGTTGCTTACCAAATGAGAGCCCATGGCATTACAGGAAAGCTACTAGCATGGTTACAGCATTGGCTGATAGGTAGGAGGCAGTGAGTGGGAATAAAAGGATTCTTTTCTGGTTGGCTGCCAGTGATGAGAGATGTTCTGCAGGGGTTGGAGTTGGGACCACTTCTTTTTATGCTGTACATAAATGATTTAGATGATGGACTAGTTGGCTTTGTTGCTAAGTTTGCAGATGATATGAAAATTGGTGGAGGGGTAAGTAGTGTTGAGGAAACAGATAGGACACAGAAGGATTTAAGACAGATTAGGAGATTGGACAAGAAAGTGGCAAATGAAGTACAATGTTGGAAAATGCATGGTCATGCACTTCGGTAGTAGAAATAAATGTGCGGACTATTTTCTAAACGGGGAGAAAATCCGGGTATTTGAGATGCAGAGACTTGGAAGTCCCTGTACAGAACACCCTGAAGGTTAACTTGCAGGTTGAGTCAGTGGTGAGGAAGGCAAATGCCATGTTAGTATTCATTTCAAGAGGTCTAGAATATAAGAGCAAGGATGTGATGCTGAAGCTTGTGAGGCCTCACCTTGAGTATTGTGAACAGTTTTGGGCCCCTCATCATAGAAAACATGAGCTGGCATTGGAGAGGGTCCAGAGGAGGTTCACAAGGATGGTTCCAGGAATGAAAGGGTTATCATATGAAGAACGTTTGATGGCTCTGGGTCTGTACTCACTGGAATTCAGAAAGATGGTGGGGGGGGGGGGGGCGTGGAAACTCATAGAAACCTTTCAAAAGTTGAAAGGCCCAGACAGAGTAGATGTGTAAAGCATGTCTCCCATGGTGGGAGAGTCTATGATAAGAGGGCACAGTCTCACAATAGAGGGGTGCCCTTTCAAAACAGAGATGCTGAGAAATTTCTTCAGCCAAAGGATGGTGAATTTGTGGAATTTGTTGCCACATGCAGCTGTGGAGGCCAGGTTGTTGGATGTATTTAAGGCAGAAATTGATAGGTCCTTGATTGGACATGGCATCAAAGGATATGGGGAGAAGGCCAGGAACTGGGGTTGAGGAAGAGATAGAAAAAAAGGATCAGTCATGATTGAGTAGCAGAGCAGACTCAATGGGCCAGATGGCCTAATTCTGCTTCTTTGTCTTATGGTCTATCAAAATCAGAATCAGGTTTATTCTCACCAGCATGTGTTGTGCAATTTGTTAACTTAGCAGCAGCAGTTCAATGCAATTCTTAATACTGCAAAAAGGGAAAAAACTAATAAATAAATCAATTACAGTGTACCTATATTGAACAGATTAAAAATTGTGCAAAAAACACAATATATGTTAAAAAAGTGAGGTAGTGATCACGGGTTCAATGTCCATTTAGGAATCAGATGGCAGAGCGGAAGAAGCTGTTCCTGAATTGCTGAGTATGTGCCTTCAGGCTTCTGTACCTCCTACCTGATGGTAACAGTGAGAAAAGGGCATGCCCTGGGTGCTGAAGGTCCTTAATAATGGACACTGCCTTTCAGAGACACCACTCCTTGAAGATATCTTGCGTACTTTGTAAGCTAGTGCCCAAGATGAAGCTGACTAAATTTACAACCCTCTGCAGCTTCTTTCAGTCCTGTGCAGTAGCCCCTATCCCCTCTGTACCAGACAGTGACACAGCCTGTCAGAATGTTCTCCACGGTATATCTATTGAAGCTTTTGAGGGCATTTGTTGACACACTAAATCTCTTCAAACTCCTAATGAAGTACAGTCATTGTCTTGCCTTCTTTATAACGGCATCAGTATGTCGGGACCTGATTAGGTCCTCAGAGATCTTGACATTCAGGAACTTGAAACTGCTCACTCTCTCCACCTGATCCCTCTTAGTATGAGGATTGATACATATTCCTTCATTTTACCCTTCCTGAAGTCCATAATCAACCCTTTCGTCTTACTGGTGTTGAGTGCAAGGTTGTTGCTGCGACTCCACTCCACTAGCTGGCATATCTCACTCCTGTATGCCCTCTTATCGCCATCTGAGATTCTACCAACAATGCTTGTATCATCAGCAAATTGATAGATGGTATTTGAGATATGCTTAGCCACACAGTCATAGGTATATAGAGAGAGTAGAGCAGTGGGCTAAGCATGCAGCTGAGGTGCACCAGTTTTGGTCATTAGCAAGGAGGAGATATCATCAATCTGTACAGATTGAGGTTTTCCAGTTCAGAATTTGAGGATCCAATTGCAGAGGGAGATACAGAGGTTCAGGTTCTGTAACTTCTCGATCAGAATTGTAGGAATGATGGTGTTAAATGCTAAGGTATAGTCGATGAACAGCATCCTGACATAGGTGTTTGTATTGTCCAGAAGGTCTAAGGCCATGTGAAGAGCCATTGAGATTGCATCTGCCATTAACCTATTGTGGTGAAAGGCAAATTGCAATGGGTCCAGGTCCTTGCTGAGGCAGGAGTTCAGTCTAAACATGACCAACTAATTAACTAATGAAAGCTTTTCCAGAAATTCTATTAATTTATTCGGTGGAAGCATTTGACCCCACTGAATTCTTTTAAACACCAAAAATGGGCGGTGCTTAGGAGGACGATGACGCCTAATGGCAACTTCTTTGCTTGCATCTTCGGAAAAAGCTCTATTTCTATCTTTGATTTCTTTAGGGTTCTAACATTTAGCTGTCATTCATTCTTTGGGGCATTCCTCTGTTTCCATGGATGTTTGCGAAGCAAAAGAGTTTCAGGACGTATACTGTATACATTTCTCTGATATTAAATGTACCTTTGAAACCTATTGAAATAAAGTAGAAACAATCATTGTGAAGTAGAAACTGCAGTTGAGTACCACATCTTGACACTCAGCTGCCTGAATGCTGCTTTGAAGTAGACCACTTTGGAAGTGCTTCCTTCACAAGCACAACCCTCTCCACTGTCAAGGACCTCTCCAAAAGGCACTGCCTCAAGCAGACCATCTCCATCATTGCAGATCATTCTCAAACAGGGCTCTGCGATCATCTCCATCATTGAAGACCTCACCATCAAGATCATTCTCAATTGGGGTTCCGCCAGAGGTCGCTCAGGGTTCCATAAGAGATCATGATTTAAAAAAAAACATTGCTTTTTGAAGCAACATGTGATGCTAGTGCTCGCAATGGTGGGCAGTGACTAGCAGACCCATTAGCAATTTCCTTAGAGGCAAATCAGAGTAGATAAATCCCCAGTACCTTACAGGGTATTCCCTCAGACCTTGAAGGAGACTAGTGCTGAAATTGCAGGGGTACTGGCAGATATATTTAAAATGTTGGTATCTACGGGTGAGGTGCCGGAGGAATGGAGGATAGCTCAAGTTGTTCCATTGTTTAAAAAAGGCTCAAAAAGTAATCTGGGAAATTATAGGCCAGTAAGTTTGATGTCTGTAGTAGGTAAATTATTGGAAGGAGTACTAAGAGATAGGATCTACAAATATTTGGATGGACAGGGACTTATTAGGGAGAGTCAACATGGCTTTGTATGTGGTAGGTCATGTTTAACAAAAATATTAAGAGTTTTTCAAGGAGGTTACCAGGAAAGTGGATGAAGGGAAGGCAGTGGATGTTGTCTACATGGACTTCAGTAAGGCCTTTGACAAGGTCCTGCATAGGAGGTTAGTTAGGAAGATTCAGTCGCTAGGTATACATGGTGAGGTAGTAAATTGGATTAGACATTAGCTCAATGGGAGAAGTCAGAGAGTGGTAGTGGAGGATTGCTTCTCTGAGTGGAGGCCTGTGACTAGTGGTGTGCCACAGGGATCAGTGCTGGGTCCATTGTTATTTGTCATCTATATCAATGATCTGGATGATAATGTGGCAAATTGGATCAGCAAGTTTGCTGATGATACAAAGATTGGAGGTGTAGTGGATGGTGGGGAAGGTTTTCAAAGCTTGCAAAGCAATTTGGACCAGCTGGAAAAATGGGCTGAAAAATGGCAGATGGAGTTTAATGCAGACAAGTATGAGGTATTGCACTTTGGAAAGACAAACCAAGGTAGAACATACAAGGTAAATGGTAGGGCACTGAGGAGTGCAGTAGAACAGAGGGATCTAGGAATACAGATACAAAATTCCCTAAAAGTGATGTCATAGGGTAGTAAAGAGAGCTTTTGGTACATTGGCACTTATAAATCAAAGTATTGAGTATAAGAGTTGGAATGTTATGGTGAGGTTGTATAAGGCATTGGTGAGGCCAAATTTGGAGTACCGTGTACAGTTTTGGTCACAGAATTACAGGAAGGATGTTAATAAGGTTGAAAGAGTGTAGAGAAGGTTTACAAGGATGTTGCCGGGACTTGAGAAACTGAGTTACAGAGAAAAGTTGAATAGGTTAGGACTTTATTCCCTGGAGCGTAGAAGAATGAGGGGAGACTTGACAGAAGTATACAAAATTATGATGGGTATAGATAAGAGTGAATGCAAGCAGGCTTTTTCCACTGAGGCTAGGGGAGAAAAAAAACCAGAGGACATGGGTGAAGGGTGGAATTTAAAGGAAACACTGGGGGGGGTGGGGGGCTTCTTCACACAGAGAGTGGTGGGAGAGTGGAATGAGCTGCCAGATGAGTGGTAAATGCGGGCTCACTTTTAACATTTAAGAAAAACTTGGACAGGTACATGGATGAGAGGTGTATGGAGGGATATGGTCCAGGTGCAGGTCAGTGGGACTAGGCAAAAAAAATGGCTCGGCACAGCCAAGAAGGGCCAAAAGGCCTGTTTCTGTGCTGTAATGTTCTATGGTCTCTCAGTCTATGGTAGTATGCAGTTGGACAGTGTTTATTTGGTTGAGTCCATTCTCAGTTTTTGACACAATATAGGGGAGGCTGTTGATCATTGGTGAACGCTGTATTACAGAGGGGAAGACAGTAGGCTGATGACACTGTATTACACAGAGTGGAGGACAGTAGGCTGATAAGCATGAAGTGCATTTTCCAAGCGTTGAGTGGACACACCCATTTTAATATTTTATTAAGCCCTGTTTTACAGATATGTCTAATGGTCCAATGTGGTTTTTTTAAAAAAAATACAATCTTCTGAGTCATTTCGCTGCATTAGCGCAACAACGGACTCAAAAAAAGTCTGTCTCTAGTTGTCATATTCCATTGTGCCTAGTCTGTAGCAAACACTTACAAATGCAGCAATAGCTCCAGCAAAATTGAAAAGACACTGAACTACAATTCACAGCCATAAAATGCTGATTATTTTGAATGGCTATTGGAATCTCAAAACAGAGTAAAGCTTTGTTAATAAAGGCATAGTCATTAAAAGGAACCTGGAAGTACAAGTTATTTTGTAGCAAACCTCATCACCCAGAAAGGGAAAAGTCACAACTGGTGAGAATAATAAGGCCAGCATGTAAAATTATAGTGGGTAAAATGTTAGGACAAGATGCAATATGAGAAATTGAAGAGGTTTCATGCTCAATGATGATGATGGCTGGTTCTTCACTTGCGAAGATCAGGAGGAAAGAAAAGTTCTCAGGAATGACAGCACAATCATTGATGACTATAGCAGCCAATTCTGGATCTACTGATTCTGGAGCAGCTGGGACAATGGAACAGCTGGAATGGGAGTGCTTGGGTGGTAAGATCCTTCCTGTTCTCCCCTTCTCTTCAGCAGTTGATCTTCTGGATTCCTCAAAACCCTTGGTTGCGCCGTGGATCAGCGTTCTCCAATGGTCTCTGTTACATGTCAGCTGCTGTCACTTGTTGACCTCAATACTTGCCTGAAAGAGGGGCTGCTTACGTTGGTCTTTGTGTGAGGTATCATGATCTATCTTGCTTTCAGTAGCTGGAGTTATCCAGGTGAGACACATGGCCTGGGCAGCAAACTGACATCAATGTTGAAGGCCGAGCCTTCTCCAGGACCTCGCTGTTGGAGACACAATCCTGCCAGCTAATATCCATGGAGTGGAGGCAGCACTGTTGGAAGCAACCGGATTTGCTTGTGGTACAAGACCCAGGCTTCGGAGCCATATAGCAGTGTTGTGATGATGGCAGCCTTGTACACCTGATTTTAGTGCACAGATGCAGCCGGTGATCGTCCACACACATTTCTGGAGGCACCCAAAGGCACTGCTAGCTCTGGCAAATCGATTGTCAACGCTGCTTACAGATAGTGTTGTTGGAGTTGATGTTGCCCAGGTAGGTGAACTGCTCACCCGTGGTGAGAGGGTCATTATCAATGGTGATCCAAGGTACATTGCAAATGCCATGAGGGGGCTGCTGATGGAGGATCATTGTTCTCTGCAGATTGACCATTAACTCGAAAGCCCTTGCAGCCTTGGTGAACTGTGACTGCAACCTGTTGCATGTGTGCGTGTGTGTAGAGCACAGTTGCCCACAAACAGTAGCTCGAGATGTACTCTTGCACGGTTTTTGTTCAGGTTAAAAGGTGGCCATTCTCAAATAGTACGACAAGTTGATGTATTGATAATATGAAGAGGTTTTGTGTGATTAACTGAAAAACAACAGCTTCTCTATTCAGGCTGATGAGTCATGAGATTTCATAAATAAATGTCATGTTGCAGCAGCTGTAAGATTTGTAAATGATAAAACTTATTTTGTTGCAAAGAGCTGCCCGAAATAAGCAAAGGCCAATATATATTTAATGTTTTGTCTTCATATTTGGAAACAAAAGGTCTGTCTTAAAGGAACTGTGTTGGCATCTGTACTAATGGTATCCTATCAATGGTTGGCTCCATGAGAAGTTTAGTTTCTTTTGTAAAAGTGAAATTCCTGATGGTGTCACAACACACTGCCTTCTTCACAGAGAGGTGAAGATATCTAAACCTCTTGGAGATAAAATGAGAAAAGTTCCGGATGATGCTACAAAAATGGTTAACTTTATTAAACAAAGACCAGTTCACTCAAGAATGTTTTTTAAAAAACTGTAAAAACCTGGAAAAAGAACACAAGAAAGCTACTACATAAAGAAATCCAATGGCTTTGCAGAGGAAGAGTTCGCAACAGGGTGTTTGAGGTAAAAGGTGAATTACAGGAGTACTTCCAAGAAAATAGTAGGCCAGATTTTGCTGAGTGCTTTGAAGATGAAGAATGGCTATAGAAACTAGCATTAGACATTTTTCATCATATGAACCAGTTGAACAAGGCCCCGGAGAAAATGTTTTGACTTCTGGTGACAAAGTTCTGGAATTTAAAAGGAAACAATCTTTGGAAAACTCATAGATAGATAGATACTTTATTCATCCCCATGGGGAAATTCAACATTTTTTCCAATGTCCCATACACTTATTGTAGCAAAACTAATTACATACAATACTTAACTCAGTAAAAATATGATATGCATCTAAAATCACCCTCTCAAAAAGCATTAATAATAGCTTTTAAAAAGTTCTTAAGTAGTTTACTTAAATACATGCTGCATAAGGAAATTTAAAAATGGTCCCACTGCTGTTTGAGCTTGAGAATGAGGAAGGATCAGAATGTTAAGTCTTATTGAAAACTGCCTGGAAGAACTGCAGAACAAAATTGAACAGTATTTTTCCTCCCTTTAAACACAAGTGTATGACTGAGGGACCCTTTTCTGAATCCTCTGCTCAGCCTGAGAACTTGACTTTGAGAAAAGAGGAGGAACTTTGTTAGATGCAGTCTGATTGTGCACTCAAGTTGAGACTTACTGACCTACCTCGGACATGTTCTGAATTTCTGTGAAAGGGTATCGTGCCATTCATAGGAGAGCAATGAACATTTTGCCACAGTTTTCAACTTACATAGGTCAGCAAGTTTCTTCTTGTTTGACAAGCATCAAGAGCAAGGACAAGGATAGAAATCATCAGTTGAAGGTGAAATCCATGTGTGCTCACCTCAAGTTTGACCCAGAATTGAGTATTTGCGCAGCCAAAAAAAAGGTTTCACATGCTAGGCCTGTATTTGAGCCTGATCACGTCACTTAGTAAGAAAATGTTTTTTCAAAGCCTTGTATAAAATTGTATCTTCAGCTATTACTAAGAACATAAGAATAGGAGCAGGAGTAGGCCATCTGGCCCATCAAGCCTGTTCTGCCATTCAATAAGATCATGGCTGATCTGACCACGGACTCAGCTCCACCTACCTGCCTTTTCCCCACAACTCTCAATTCCCCTACCATGCAAAAATCTATCCAATCTTGTCTTAGATATATTTACTGAGGTAGCCTCCACTGCTTCATCGGGCAGAGAATTCCAAATATTCACCACTCTTTGGGAAAGCAGTTCCTCCTCATCTCCATTCTAAATTTACTCCCCCAAATCTTGAGGCGATATCCCCTAGTTCTAGTTTCATCTACCAGTGGAAACAACTTTCCTGCCTCTATCTTATCAATCCCTTTCATAATTTTATATGTTCCTACAAGATCTCCACTCATCCTTTTGAATTCCAGCGAGTACAGTCCCAGGCGACTCAATCTCCCCTCATAGTCTAAACCGCTCATCTCTGGAATCAACCTGGAGAACCTACTCTGCTCTGCCTCTAAAGACAGCATATTCTTCCTGAAGTAAGAAGACCAGAACTCCATGCAGTACTCCAGATACAGCCACACCAGTACCCTATGCAGTTGCAGCATAACCTCCCTGGTCTTAAATTCAATCCCTTTAGCAATGAAGGCCAACATTCCATTTGCCATTCCATTCCTGCTGCACTTGAATAAGCACTCCCAAATCCTACTGCACAGCAGCATGCCGCAATCTTTTACCACTTAATAATTTGATCTTCCATTTTTCCTTTCAAAGTGGATGACCCCTCATTTATGAACATTGTACTCCATCTGCCAGACCCTTGCCCACTCACTTTACCCATCTATATCTCTTCAGACTTCCCGTATCCTCTGCACAATTTGCTTTTCCACTCAATTTGGTGTTATCAGCAACATAGATACACTACACTTGGTCCTCTCTTCCAGTTCATTAAGGTATAACATGAATAGTTGTGGGCCCAGCACCGATTCCTATGGCACACCACTCACTACTGATAGCCAACCAGAGAAACACCCAAGTATTCCAACTCTCTGCTTTCTATTGGTTAACCAATCCTCTTTCTATGCTAATACATCACCCCAACTCCATGAATCCTTATCTTATGGATAAAGTCTTTTATGTAACTCTATTTCATTCATATTGCTTTGGCTTATAGTTTTTAACAACTTCACTATTCAACATTGTCAACAAATTTTCCTGTTATAAATAACATCAAATAAAATTTACCTTTATTGAAATTAATCTACCAAGTCTACCTTTGAAAACTTAGATCCCATTTTAGCTTAAGCCAGTTATTTAACAGACATTTATTACGTTTGCATTATGAGTTTTTAAAAATTTATGAAAGAAAGATTAATTTCAAGGAAGGTAAGCTAAGCTTGACTACCGGTTTTCTCCCCTTCCCCCACCCCCAAGAAAGGTTGGCTAAAAATTCAGTCTCTACTCAAAAAAGCATTAACAATTATAGTTGGATTAAAAAAGTAGGGCAAAAGGTTGAGAAAGGCTGATCTAGATCATACCAACTTCTCACTACTATGATCACAAGACCCCATACTTAACATCTTAGGAACTGCCTTTCCACTTCACCGCCAGATTTCTGAAATGCTCATGAACACCACCTCGCTAATCCTCTTTAGCACTATTTACTTCTTGTAATTTATCGCAATTTTTATGTCTTGTACTGTACTATTGTGGCAGAAAAACTATCTTGTGAAATTTAACTGGATTCTGATTGAGGTCCATGATAGAATTTACCAACTGAAAGCAACGTGGAGGCGCAGCAAGCAGAAAATAGGATGTTGACAATAAACAGAAAACTTTTGAAATACAGCAATTATTTGTTGCTGCCTGAACTAAGTATTTCCAGTATTTGCTGTTTTTGATTTTCATATGATATATTGGCTGTTTATCCAATAGAGTTTTGAATATAGGAGCAAGGATGCCTTTCACTTTAATTATAAAGGAGATTGGTGGGAACACATCTAGATTATTGGGTAGTATTCATTTTCTACTAAGAAAAAAAAGATACTCCAAACAGCAGGTTCAACAAAGGTTCACCAACTGATTCCTGGTATGTCTAGATTGTTGCATGCCTATATTCATGAGAGTTTACAAGAATAAGAAATCTGACTGAAATGTATAAAAACTATAAAAAGCTAGATGAAGGGATGATACTTCCTCTGACTGGGGTTTCTTGAACCAGAGCTCACTGTCTATGCAAGGCTATGATACCTAGAACTCAGATGAGAACAATTTCACAAGAAAATGTATCTGTACAACAGAAGGCTTTGGAAGACAAATCACCGTATTTAAAAGGTGATAATTTCTAGCCATAAAAGGCATCAAAAGGTTTGGGAATATGGTAGTGACACAGAGGATTGTCTGATGAGACTTCAACAAGCCAAGGATGATAATGATAGAATAATGATGTTGACATAAAACAGCAAATGCTGAGGTTAGGCTGCACCTATGAGAAAAGAAGCAAAACTCTGACCTTAAACATTCACTCTACTACTCTTCCTATATGTGGCTTCATTTGATGAGTACAGATAACTCCACATTATTGCCATTACCCAAAAATTTGAGAAATGAACTAAAATTTGCTCACTGAATGTGAAAAAAAGCAAAATTTTTAAAAAATTATATCTTTTTACCCCCCCCCCCCCACTCACATCTCAACATGCACAGATGACAAGACTTCTGATTGCAGAAAAATTGCAAAGCAAAACAGGCTGTTTATGGAAAACAATCCTACCCTCCCTACCCCCCCCCCATAATATGGGGATTGCCATGCATTTTCCATTTTTTATTTCAAATTTTGAAACATTTATGGCAAGCTATGTACTTTTTTTTGCCCCTTAAGGTGTGGGAGTTAATGGAAACCCCTTGGGATATATGGGAGTCACACCTGCATTATGTACCTGCATCTTGAAGAACAAACCAGAGTTAATGAACTACAGCCTGAGATTCAGACACTGCAAGACATTAGGGAGGGGATAAGTTACCTCAATACCCCTTCCCCTGAGGAAGCAATCACACCCCTTTGATTCAGTACGATAAATTTAGTTAGTTAAGACTGTGTGACAATGAGTGACATAGGAATGCAATCCAGAAGAAAGTGCTGGTGGAGCCTCAGCCTTTGCATTTTAAATAGGAGATTCTCATAGCCTGAATGAATGACAGCACTGTTGTGGCCTTTTTGGAAATTATTGTACAAAAATAACTTCCCTTGGAAGATTTTCGCCTTGGAAAGGCCTGCGCAGGATTGTATGGGAGACCGGCAGTTGCAAGTCTCCCCTCTCCATGCCACCGATGTTGCCCAAGGGAAGGGCAAGGGCCGATACAGCTTGGCACTGGTGTCGTTGCAGAGCAATGTGTGGTTAAGTGCCTTGCTCAAGGCCTTAATTGAGGCTCGAACTAGCAACCTTCAGATCACTAAACCAACGCCTTAACCACTTGGCCATGTGCCAACTGTACAAAAATAGAACAAACAATATTAGGGTAATATATTGACATGGACTGTTGATTGGTTAAAGGGCAGAAAGTAGGTGGGGTTAGGATGCTGTGACTTATGGGGTGAAAGAAGGATCAGTGCTCAGGTCCTAGCTATTCACGATCTACATCAATCAATGAAAAAAAAGTGTAATATATTTAAGTTGTGAAACCAAGCTGTGGACTATAGGTTGACACAAAGAAGTTACAATGGGATAAAGATAAGTTAAAAGAATTGGTGACAACAGATAGAACATAAAGCATATGGTGCTTTCCCAGAGTATATGATGAATAAACTCTTGCCGGGCTTCCAGCCGGGTATAGGTATCAATTTTAACCTATGTTTCACTAACAAACTACCATTGTCATCAGGCATATCTAGTCTAGTGGTATTTATATCCCCCCCCCCCATTCCCCCTACTTGGATGAGGACTAACCAATCAGATTTCCACTGTCCCACCTTGTTTACAATCAAATTTCAGCTCTTACTTACAGCAAGACCTTCATCTTTGTTCAAAGCTAGAGGAAAAGAATTTTAACAAAGATGAAAGTCTTGCTTCAAGTAGGAACTGGAATTTGATTGTAAACAAGGTGAGATAACGGAAGCCTGACTGGATCAAGCAATCAAGAGGGACAGACAATGGAAAAACAATAGGGATATAAATATACAAGTAACACCGGACTAGACATGCCCAGGCATCATCACTGATGAAGATGGCAGGGTTTGTCATCAAAATGTCAACACAATAAGAGGGAAAATGTTTTTCTTTAAAATAGTGAGAGATTGAAAAGCACAGATTTGAATGTTCCTGTATACAAATCATTACAAGTTAATATGCAGGGTTAGTAAACAATTAGGCTAGAAACCATGTTTGCCTTTAATGCAAAAGTATTTGAGTGCAAGAATATAAAGGTAGTGCTTTCCAACTTTAAAGGACCTAGTGAGACTGCATCTGGAATGCCATGTACAAGTCTAATCTCATTCTACAAGGGAAGATAAACATGACAGAGGGAGTACAAAGAAAGGTTCATCACATAAATTTTTGTAATGGTGGATCTGATTAAATAAATAGAGTTTGAATGATCCCACTGAAAAGTAGGAAGTCCTGATGGGATTTGAAAGGATTGATGCAAAGATGAGGCAGAGCTCAGAGTTTTTGCAATTAATGGAATCAAGAGACAAGAGATAAACAGGAAAGGAGAACGGAATAAAAAGATCAGCCATGATATGTTAAACAGCAGAACACACAAAAGCGACCACATTGTCCACTCCTTCTTCTAATTCTTATATTAAGATTTGTAGAATTTTGCTTTTGAACTGCATTACCATGCCTTTTTCCACCTTATGTATCCTGAATCTTTACTGCTGTTCATTAAAACTGAGAGCCCATTCATTATAAATTAATTAAAATAAATGCTTACAGACAACCTAAACTTACAAATTATATGATTTTAATTTACACTATCTGCTCTTACATTTTTCCTTAAGTGAACACCTTTCCAATTTGGTTTGTGTAGCTACTGGAAAATAGCTTTTGGAGGGGCAGTATGGGGGGGGGGGTCAAAGAAATGCGAACAAACTCAGTAAGTATTTAACATTAGTCTTTACTGTGGAAGACACCAGCAGTATGTCAAAAAACTCAAAGGTGTTAGGGGCTGTAATGAGTGCTGTTGCTACTATTAAGGAGAAGGTGCTTGGGAAGCTGAAAGATCTGAAGATGCATACAAGTCACCTGGGTTAGATGACTAGGGTTCCAGTGTTCTGAAATAGATAGCTGAAAAGATTGTGGGGGGCAGTAATACAGGCAGTCTCCGGGTTACATATGAGTTCCATTCCTGAGTCCATAATTATGTCGGATTTGTACGTACATCGGAACAAGTACATCCGGTATTATTTAGCGTCAGTCAAACGTTTGTCTTAGTATATATTTTACCTTTCTATGCATATAGAAATAAATTTAACACTTAAGAAACGTATGTATTCCAATAATTAAACCACTGTGTTGCTTAGTAATAATTGTAGCTTTCATCAGGGCAGGGTCTTTCAAATGCTCCATTATTCTCACTTTATCCGTTATCCTTTAAAATTGTTCCGATTGTTGACCAACTATAGCCTAACGCTTTTCTAATGAACGATAGCATTTCACCTCTTTCCAAATGCTTTATTATTTCCATTTTATTTTTAATCGCGATCGCTTCCCGTCAATGGAACAGAAACACTGCGGGCATCGGGTCCCGACCTCCGCCAGCTCCCGAGGTCCGCTGGGTCTTAAGAACCACCGCACACCGTCAACGGAACAGAAGCACTGCGGGCGTTGGGTTCCGATCTCCGCCGGCTCTCGAGGTCCACTGGGTCCTAATGACCACCGCACTGAGACAGACTGAATGGGACAAGTGGGGACTGTGCTGGGGGTTTGCGTATTTGATCATCCACAATATTTTGCGTGGGAATTTTAACTGGAGGTGGCAGTGTTTTTTTTTTACAAGGTCGAGTTGCGAGCTCGGTATCAACCCGGCACGGATGGTACGGGAGTCACTGGACCGACATCAACCCAGCACAGAAACCTCCGTTCTCCAGCCTGGCGCTGATCTCACTGCGCCACCAGCCGACCTGAATGGGGTCGGGCGGGGTCAGGGTGAATCTTACTAAGGAAATACAAAGTTAAACACTCAATATAGTGTCAATGGCAACGACTTAAAATGGTGGACGGTGTCGGGATCTGACTTAAAATGGCGGACGGCGTTCTCCTTTCTCGGTTCGTAAGTACGAGTTGTCCGTAAGTCGGACGTTCGTAACTCGGGGACTACCTGTAGTAGTGATCTTTCAAGAATCACTAGACTCTGGAATGGTTCCAGAGGACTGGAAAATTCCAAGCTGCTGAACCCATCCCTCTACTATTTAGTTAAAAGCCCTATCCACAGCCCTTGTTATGTTATTTCTGATCCCAATATGGTTCAGGTGGATCCTGTCCCATCAGAACAGCTCCCTCCTTTACCAATACTGGTGCCAATGTCCCACAAATTCAAGCCTACTTCTGAAAATACTAGTCCCAATGCCCCATGAATTCAAACCCACTTCTCTCACACCAGTCTTTGAGCCACGTATTTAGTTTGCTGATCTTATTAACAGTGTCAATTTGCATGTTGAATTGACTTCATTTCTTACATTCTTCACCTATGTGAGGAGTAAAGTCTCCATCTAAATGTGCCATGTGCAATCATAGTAATTTATAATAAACGGAACAGTCAACATAGTATAGAGTACACTCAAATCAGCGCGAGTTCATCAGTCTGATGGCCTGGTGGAAGAATCTGTCCTGTAGCTTGTTGGTCCTGGCTTTTATGTTGCTGTACTGCTTCCTGGATGGTAGCAGCTGGAATAGATTGTGGTTGGGATGACTTAAGTCACCAATGATCCTGTGGGCCCTTTTTACACACTTGTCCTTGTAAATATGTCCCAAATCATGGAAGTTCACAACTACAGATGTGCTGGGCAGTCCGCACCACTCTCTGCAGAGTCCTGCGATTGAGGGAAGTACAGTTCCCATACCAGGCAGTGATGCAGCCAGTTAGGATGCTATCAATTGTGCCCCTGTAGAAAGTTCTTAGGATTTGGGGGCCCATACCAAACTTCCTCAACTGTCTTGAGGTGAAAGAGACGCTGTTGTGCCTTTTTCACCACATAGCTGGTATGCACAGACCACGAGGTCCTCAGTGATGTGGATGCCAAAGAACTTGAAGCTTTTTATCCTCTCAACCCCAGATCCATTAATGTCAATAGGTGTTAGCCTGGCTCCATTCCTCCTGTAATCTACAACTAGCTCCTTTGTTTTTGTGACATTGAGGGAGAGGTTTTTTTCTTGACACCACAGTGTCAAAGAGATGACTTCTTCCCTGTAGGCCACCTCATTATTGTTTAAGGCCTGTTACAAATGTGCCACAACTCTGAGGGGCCGAAGGGTACAAAGTCGCCCCCCCCTCCTTCTTGAGAATCGCAAGATCGCTATTAATTCGGGTCTTGGACCCAGGAAATGAGAGAGAATCCTCAAGGTTTTGGAATGTGTCCTGGCCCCTCAGCAAGACAAAGCCACGGATAACGGCCATTGTCTCTTGGAGACGGAATTGTGTATTGAGTACTGTACTATTCATTGAAGCCCTCAGGGGATGACCAGAGTGGGCTGGTTGAGGGATTGCATCATCCCAACCTGATTGACATCTGAGACCCCGTGACTAAGGATAAAAGAGGGTCTGGGGAACAACCCCTTCAGACACACCAGGAGAAACGTATGAGACCGGTGGGGACTTGTGTGTGTGTGTCCATCCTTGCCTGGATGACAAGTCCTCCACGGAACAGCCTCGCTAAAGGACGAATACGGATCAAGATCAGATCAAGGAAAGCCGGCAAGTTTCTTTTCTCAAAATCTCTCTCTCTCCAACAATTGCAAACCCAGCTGAAGCCAGCAAACCAAAGGCTGAAGCCCACATGAACTGAGTGACTTTTATATTTCCATCGGACAATACATTATCCCCTAGACAACGATAGAGCTTATTTCTCATTGATTATTATTATACCCGTACTTTCAGATTTAGTATTGCCGACGTATATTATCTGTATGTTTGCATTGATATTATTTTTGTGTCTTTTTACTAATAAATACTGTTAAAAATAGTATCAGACCTCAACGGACCTCTCCATCTTTGCTGGTAAGTGACCCAGTTACGGGGTTCGTAACAGGCCAATTAATGTAGTGTCATCGTCAAATTTAATCAGCAGATTGAAGCTGTGCGTGCCTCACCTAACAATTCAGAGATTCTTCGTCAGGACGAAACGTCGACAGTGCTTCTCCTTATAGATGCTGCCTGGCCTGCTGTGTTCCACCAGCATTTTGTGTGTGTTGTTATGTGAATTTCCAGCATCTGCAGATTTCCTCGTGTTTGCTCTTTAAATTCAGAGGTTGTTACCTTTTTGGTTCTGCATTTAATTTAGCCCCTAGTTGCTCAAAGTCCTTCAGCGGAACATCTTTCCTTGTTCTTCCGAGTCCTGGTACTCAAAGACAATGACAATTGGATCTCTTCCCTCCCACCAAATTTTTGTGCAGGTCAGATGTGGCGTCCCAAACCCAGGCACACAACACAGTTTTCAGGACTCTTAATCTGTGCAACAGAGAATTGTGTCTATTCCTCCAACTATATTATCCTCAATTACAAGTACATTATCTGTTCTGGAGGCAGAGTTAAAATGGCACTAAACAGTGACTCCTGTGCTTGCATCTTTGGAAACAGCTCTACTTCCATCTTTAATATCACTTTTCCCTTTCAGGGTTCTTTTGAAGTCCCTGACCTGGAGTTACACGCTGACTACAGTTCTTTGTGGGAATGGGACCTAGTTTCGGGGTTTCAGGGCCAGCCATTGTTATTCGGCATGCCAAGAGTTCAGCCTGAGAGTCCGGTTCGAATTCACAAGTCTAAGATCTCGGAGCTCTGGAGACAGTGGATCAAGGGTCGCTGTCTTGGCGGGACACTCGTGTGTCATCAGGGAGGCCAGAAAATCTTTCACTGTGGGCCCGAAGACCTGAGGTCTTTGCAATCTTCAGGCACAGAGCTCGTAAAAAGCAATGGAACAGACTTTTATTTAACATCGTAAACCAGCATGTTGTTGTTATGTCTCCCGCTTGCTGTGAAAATGGGGACACCTCCCTCTCCCTTATTAGGGAGAGAGAGAACCTGTGGTTTGTCGAATGCCAGATGAAATGTGATAGTCTATGGGGTAACTGCAAGTCTGTGTCTTTGCTATCACCTAGCTCACGCTCGTGCTTGGTAGCAGGTGCACGTTTTTTTGCTGGGGGGGGGGAGGAGGGATCGTTGCTTGCTGTTGCTTATGCACGGGAGGGGGAGCTGGGGGGGTGGAGGACTTCGGGGTTCTCACATTTAACTGTTGTTCATTCTTTGGGGCACTTCTGTTTTCATGGATGTTTGTGAAGAAAAAGCATTTCAGGATGTATATTGTATACATTTCTCTAACATTAAATTGGACCTTTGAATTTCTCTTCTCTTTCCTCACTTGAATGGCTCCCTGAAATATGGTTTGTTGCTCATCTTTCCTACAGTGTTTTAGGCTCAGATACTATGCATCAACTTTGCACGTGAGCAGCCAACACTTGCTGTAGATATGCTCACAAAGAACCACAATGGGGTCCATCAGCCCCCATATTATACAGCTTCATTCCCATTTTATTTAATTTGTTATCTCTTTACTTATGTAAATACTATATTAAAAAAAACTTTTTAATGTGATATAATGCGTCCGGTGTTCCTGGTGCGGCCTTCTATATATTGGTGAGACCCGACGCAGACTGGGAGACCGTTTTGCTGAACACCTGCACTCTGTCCGCCAGAGAAAGCAGGATCTCCCAGTGGCCACACATTTTAATTCCACGTCCCATTCCACGTCTATCCATGGCCTCCTCTACTGTCAAGATGAAGCCACACTCAGGTTGGAGGAATAACACCTTATATTCTGTCTGGGTAGCCTCCAACCTGATGGCATGAACACCGATTTCTCTAACTGCCATTAATGCCCCCCTCCCCTTCTTACCCCATCCCTTATTTATTTATCCATCTCCCCACCTTTTTTTCCCCCCTCTCTCTGCCCCTCTCATATTCACTCCTTTCCTGTTCTCCACCTCCCTCTGGTGCTCCCCTCCCCCTTTCTTTCTCCCTAAGCCTCCCATCCCATGACCCTTTCCCTTCTCCAGCTGTATCCCTTTTGCCAATCAACTTTCCAGCTCCTCCCCCTCCTATCTTCTTCTATCATTTTGGATTTCCCCCTCCCACTTTCAAATCTCTTACTATCTTTTCTTTCAGTTAGTCCTGACGAAGGGTCTCGGCCCGAAACATCGACTGTACTTCTTCCTATAGATGCTGCCTGGCCTGGCATTCCACCAGTATTTTGTGTGTGTTACTTGAATTTCCAGCATCTGCAGATATCCTCGTGTTTGCATTAAAAAAACCTTACTTGTTCTTTCCAGCTACTCCCCCCGTGCTTCTTTTCTGAAGCCTCTCAAGTAACAGCCTCCGATCTTAAGATTCCTCCACGACCCACTCACACAATAACCAATCCAAAATGGCCTCCTCTTCTCACCAGACTCAGTTCCCTACTCTCACTCTGCCCACTCCAACAATGGCCGCTCCACTTAAACCTAACTTTTTATTGGTTCGAGTGAAACTCACACAGACTTACTGCTCTTGCATAGATCTCACTGTCGCTACTCCACAGTCAAACTCACATGCAACAAGGTCGGCTGTTTCCTTTTTTAAATAAAATACTTGCCAAAGTTGATCACTATGTTTATCTATTCTGAGATGACTGCACTTCAAAAATAGTTTGTGCTAGATACTTCAAAATGTTTCTCAGATACACATACCTGCAATTATTTTCTTTCCCACTCACCGTTAAAGCAAGCATCACTTCACGGTAGTTTTTATTTCCACTCAGCCTTTTCTTCAGAGCCTTGATTGCATCTTTAGGCCTATGAAAGACAATAATTTAAGTTATGCCATATTTAAGTTTGCTAACTACACCACTGTTGTTGCAGAATCAAATGTGGTGACAAATCAGTATATATACGCATGATTAAAAATTTGGTTGAGTGGTGCCACAACAACCTCTCACTCAGTAAAAACGAAAGAGATGATCATCAACTATAAAAGGAAGAGGCCAGAGGTCCATGAGCCAGTCTTTATCATGGCAAAGGAGGTGAAGAGGGTCAATAGCTTTAGCTTTAAATTCCTTGGCTTCAATATATCAGAGTATCTGTCCTGGAACCAGCACATAAATGTCATCGCAAAGGCTGTGTGATAGCACCTCTACTTTCTTAGAAAGTAGCATATATACAGCACATCACCAAAAACTTTAAACTTCTATAGATGCATAGTGAACTGTATCCTAGCCGTTTGCATCACAGCCCTGTCCATCGCAGCCTATCCCACCAGCAAATTTATTTACATGGAGCACTGCCACAAGAAAGCAGTATCCATCAAAGACCCCCACTATAAGCCATGTTCTGTTCTCACACTATAACTAGCACATGATACAGAAGCCTTAGGTCCCACACCATCAGAAACAATCATTACCCCATAACTATCAGGCTCCTGAACCAGCACTGATAATTTCAATCAGCAGTACTCTGAACTGCTTCTATGATCCACAGACTCACTTCCAAAGATCCTTTAGAATTCATTTTCTCAGCATCGTTCACAGCTCATCTTCTTTTGCACATTGGTGTTTGTCAATTTTAAGTATACATTTTCTAAATTCAATTGTATTTTTCCCACAAATGCCTGCAAGAAAATGAATCTTAAAAGTAGTATATGATAACATATACATACACTGATAATAAGTATACTTTGAACTCAAGTCCCACACCACTATTCAAGAACAGCTACTTCCCTTCAACCATTCAGTTCTTAAATCAATCAGGACAACTCTAATCACTATAGTTTCCCATACTATGACCAATTTGATCACTTTGCACTAAAATTGACTTTTCCTTCTAATCTGTGCTTTTTTGTAAAATTGCATTCAATGTATGTCTTTATTGTGAAGCCACATGTGATGCTGCTGCAAGCAAATTTTTCATTGCATCTGTGCACACATGTATTTGTGCATTATGACAATAAACTTGACTTTGATTAATTTATTTTGAGAGAACATATTTCTCCAAGGATGCAACTGGCCTCCTCTACACAAGTGAGACCCAACGTAAATTGGGGGACTACTTCATTGAGCACCTTTGCTCCGTCCACCACAAACGGGGGGGGGGGGGGGGGGGATTTCTCAGTAGTCACCCATTTCAATTCAACTTCCCATTCCAACATGTCAGGAGAGGAGGCCTTAAACAAAGACAAGGGTTTCCAACCTGGGGTCCATAGACCCATCGGTTAACAGTAGAGGTCTATGGAATAAAGAAGGTTGGGAACCCCTGAACAAAGGCCTTCTCTACTGCCACAATGAGGCCCCACTCAAGTTGGAAGAACACCACCTCATATTCCATCTAGGTAGCCTCTAGTCTGACAGCATGAACATAGATTTCTATAACTTGCAGTAATTTCTCCCTCTTCCCCTTTCTTTCTTTTCCATTCCCATTCTGGTTCTTCTCTCACCCTTTCTCCTCCTCACCTGCCCATCATCTCCCTCTGGTATCCCTCCTCCTTTCCTTTCTTCATGGACCACTATCTCCTCTTATAAGATTCCTTCTTCAGCCCTTCTACCCATCACCTCCCAGCTTCTTCCTTCATTCCCTCTCCCTCAACCACATACCTTCCCTCTTCCCTAGTCTCACCTATCACCTGCCAGCTTGTACTGCTTCTACTCTACCCCCCCCCCCCCCCCACCACCTTCTTATTCTGGTTTCTTTCTCCTCCATTTCCAGTATTAATGAAGGGTCTCAGCCTGAAACGTCGATTGCTCATTTTCCTTCTTAGATGCTGCCTGACCTGCTGAATTCCTCCAGCACCATGTGTTAAAAAAAATATCACAGCCATTCCTTCAATACTGTGGCCCTAAATTAAGAAATGTACATATCAGTGATTTCAGATGAGAGGTAAAGATTATTACAGGAGTTAGTCAATTAAATAAAAACAAAATGTGCACACTTATGAATAATAATTTAAAACCACTAAAGCATGCAGCTTTTTACTGTTTGAACAATTGGCTTTTATAGTAGAATGTGTTAAAATTAACACATTAAAATAAATTTAAAAACAAGACAATATTGATCTTTTTTACATTAACCTCCAGTTATAACTCAAACTTGCACAATGAAGGACAAAAAAATGACCATCTTATTTTTTGTACTATAAGAATTCCAATATTTTCTTTTTGTTCTGTGGAAAAGTACTTACTGCAACTCCACCCCAAAAAAAACCTTTCTTCTGTTGCAGGCTGACCAAGTGAATATATAAAATTTTCTACTTTTTACTGCAGATTTACAGAATACATTCCATTGTGATGCTAAATATTGGTAGAACTGATGATACAACAGCCAACTATTCTTTTTGTTCTCTTTATTTAGCAAATGAGTTTCCACAGTGCATTTGGGAAGTAAATGAGGGAGATTGTAGCATGTAGGTATTCTTTCACCTCAGTTATTATCTTTGAGCATTAACATTCTGATAATCATAATTAATAATTGGAAACTGTCTCAAGGGATTACATCAGTGGAGCTGCATTGTGCATCCTTGCTACCAAAGTAATGCATGTCATGGCCCACGGTTTGACTTGTATGTACAATCCAACAGCTGGATTGTATAAAGTTGAGCCATTATACAAAGCCAAGGTTTGCATATTACAAGCAAACATATCAGGTACAAGTGAATTAGCATGTTTCTTTGCTCACAGAAAAAATTGTCTTAAGACTAAATGTGTCATTTAATTAGCAAGAACAAGGAAGAAATTATATATATTTACTTAAACGATCACTGTAGAGATCAAGGCCAGAGTTTCATACTGGAGACAAAGACAGTACAAAGTGGAACAACTGCTGTAGTTTCAAGGATTGATTTGCTGGAACTTTAGTTATTGTGGCAAGTGACAGAAATAGTAATTGGAAGATGGTTTTTATATGTAACAAATATTGGATATACAGTGGATTCTGGTTAATTGGGGCAGATTTATGTGATTATTGGACTGTAGCTTATATTGCTCTTCTTCAGTTTTCCTTCTTGTTGCCGATTTGCAGGTTGAGATTCCAGGTGGGCTATACGTTAGTTTTTGTGAGATGGAGGGGTTGGGGATTTGGGGTCTAATGTTCTTGCTGGTTTTTCTTTGTTAGTTTTAGTGTACAAGAAAGGGAGTTGAGGGTTTGATGCTATTGCCGCTGTTCTTTTCTGCAAGGGAAGGAATTGGGGGATTTGATGCTATTGTCGTTGGATTTTTTGCAAGGGAGGAGGTAGGAGTTTGATGTTATCACTGTTATTTTTTTTGCGAGGGAGGGGGTTTGATGTTCCAGCTGCCATTTTCTCTCTGGGCCATCTGTTAGCTTTTGTGCGAAGGAGTGGGTGAGGGGTTTGGGATTTGCGAATTTTGTTTCTTTTTTCTTTTCATTCAGGGAGGGGGTTAATGTCTTTTCTTTCAACCACTCCTGTGTTTTATTTCTGCATTTCATGGCTATCTCGAAAAGACAAATATCAGAGTTCAATTGTATATGCATACTTCCACAATAAAGTGAGCCTTGGAACATCAAGATCAGTACATTTTGGCCCAATTAAGCCCCTGCTCCAGTTAGCTGGTTTCATGGAAATAGTTAAAATGGTATAAAAATTACAAACTACCATTTAAATGAGTAACAAATTATATATTTAAATGAAATATATAACAATTTAGAACACTACTATAACAAATACAGTACAGTTGGTCCTCCTTATCCACGAGGTCCGCATGCACAAATTCAACCAACTGTGAATTGAAAAAACCCGGAAGTGCTCTTCCAGCACTTGTTGTTTGAGCATGTATAGACTTTTTTTTCTTGTCATTATTCCCTGAACAATGCAGTATAACAACTATTTACATAGCATTTACATTGTATTAGGTATTATAAGTAATCTAGAGATGATTTAAAGTATACAGGAGGATGTGCGTAGGTTATCGTGGATCGGGATTGGAAAAAAATGTAAGTTCTCTTACTAAGTAAGTCGGAACAAGTACATCCGGTATTATTTAGCATCAGTCAAACGTTTGTCTTAGTATATAGCATATATTTTACCTTTCTATGCACATAAAATACTTAAGAAACATATGTTTCAGTGCCGGGCGATCCAGTGACAGAACGCTCCTGAGTGCACTCTCCATCTGTGCTTGGTTGATGTGGAGGATCAAAAACCCAAAACCTCAAAGCCCAATAATTAAACCACTGTGTTGCTTGGTAATGTGTAGCTTTCATCGGGGCAGGGCCTTTCTCACTTTATCCTTTAAAACTGTTCTGATCATTGACCAACTGTAGCCTAACACTTTTCCAATGACCGATCGTGTTTCTGCTCTTTCCGATCACTTTTATTATTCCCACTTTACTTTCAATTGTGATCGTGATTATTTTCGAGAACAGAAACACTGCGGATTCAGAGCTCTGCCGCCGGGTCCTAATGTCCACCACATTGAGACAGGTTAAATAAGGTCAGGGTTCCGCTGGGTCCTAAGGTCCACCGCATTGAGACAGGTTGAATAAGAGACTTGAGCATGCACGTTTTATGGTATCCGCGAGGGGTCCCGGAACCAATCCCTTGTGGATAAGAAGGGCCGATTGTTCTATAAAACTGGATTAGTTCCTACTAGTATCAAAAAGGAATTCATCCTGTAGATGCTGCTCTGTCCTTTCGATTGACTGTAGATTAATGAAATCAACGCAGACACCTAATGTAGATAATGGACTGCCTTCATTGCATTCCCGCATGAAGTAGTGTTATAATTCAACAATACATTTCCTGGCACACAAAAAAATTATCCTCTTTTAATTGACAGCCATCAGCCCAAATGGGTAATTTAACACAAACACACACAACTAACACTATTTAAAAACTGTTTTGTTCTGAGCATGGTGTAGTGTCTAACAGCCACACACATGCATGTGATTGATGCTAGTTAGAGCCTGCTCGACAACAGTCTCCTGTCTCAAATAAACAAAGGGAATCCTGGTGTTATTTTCTCAATTATTCTTTAAAAGCTGTTCCAAATAAGTAGCTGCACTGATTAACCGATGGCCCATGAAACCAGAATCTACTGTATTTAGTCATTTCTAGTCTAATCTAGAACTGTGGTGCCTTACCCAAAATTGGATGGGAATAAGCCATCAGTGGAAGTAATTGATGCCATGGATATAGTGGATGCACTGTTATCTGGCAAAATTCAGAAGATTCTTAAATGGTTTACACAAATTGGAAATTAGTAAATGTAAAAGACTAGTTGGCAAACATCACTAACAGGGAAAAAGACTGTTGGACTGACACATGGATAGGAAACGTTTTGAGGGATATGGGTGAAAGGCATGCTGTATTACACGTGGTATCACACTTAGTTCTTACCCTTCTTCAGTCTCGTTAATAATGTCACAGATTTCCATATTTAGAGTCCAGTCCTCTGTCTGCAAGGATCCATCTGTAGCTCGTTCTGTAATTAAGGACGACAACAGGTCAGAACTTAGCACAAAACTTTACAAAAACAAACAGATCTCCCTGTGAAAAATCCTGACAAAAGAAAAATATTATTTTAAAATTGTGCGTTCAAAAAATCCCCCACTAAGTGAAATTGGGGGTGAAAACCCTGTTGTTTAAAAGTTTAAAAATAAAGCACTTATCTTAAAAATTGTCAAAACAAAATCACTGGAGTCTATAGTTAAGGACAAGGTGACTGAATAACTTAAAAATAATAATTCAACATGGTTTATGTGTATAGCATATGATATGTTTGGCTTTTTTTTTGTAGAAGGGACTAAGTGAAAGAAGGACTTGTGCAAGAAATTTTGATAAATCTTTCAGAAGGGTGCAAACTGAAGCTTATGGAACTAAAAGAAAATTATTAACAGGGTTCTAAATTCATCAGTGGCAGTAATACATAGCAGAATCCAACTAGTGGTGACACAGGATCTCATTTGGTATGCAATTATTCACATTGTTTTAAAGTAAATTAGATACGAGTTTGGGGAGCAGCCCTATAGATGATCCAACTCCTTGCTGACTGAAGTGTCATGGGAGACTGTCACATCTGGGCAGCAGGTGGTTTGATCTGCTATCAGAAAGCAGCCCCTGTACTCGAGAAATCCTCCGCTCTCTCTCGATGGTGAATGACAGCCCGTCAGGCCGAATGGGGGGGGGGGGGGGGGGCTTGAAGAAGACTGTAACATTGGAACAGCGAGCTGCTGGTCTCCCGATCTCATTGTATCCGGAGTGATATACATCTCCCTCCTCCCTTGTTGGTGAGACACAGCCTGTCTAAGATACTGAAGTGCTGGGTTATAGACTGTTGTTTTTGATGGACTCTAGATATACGTTTCTTTGGGGGCTTTTGCTATTGTTTACATGGTTAGGGGATGGGAGGGGGTCAGTGCTTTTGCTGGTGCAAGTAGGTGGAGGGGAAGACAATGCTTCTGCTGCTGCTTGTGCATGGGGGGGATTTAGGGTTCTGATGTTACTATCATTTGTTCTTTGGGGTTTTGTGTTTGTGGTTGTCTGGGTGAAGGGCAAGAATTTCAGGTCTTATCCATTCTCCCATATTAAATTGAACCATTTGAGTTCAAGCAGTATTTGAAATCTTAAAAAAATAGAAATTAGAGAGGAAATCAATCAGATCTGACAAGTTCTGATGAAAAGTCACCAATCACAAAGAATTATTTCTAAACAATTACTTCGGCATCATCTATTTGCTGGGGGGTGAGAACCAAACTGAAGAGATGGAGGAAGGGGCGCTTGGCTCACAAATCGAGAAAGTTTGAGAGGGAGGATAGGCAGGTGATAGAGAAGGTATACGCTCAGACTGATGGTTTGAGATGTATCTATTTTAATGCAAGGAGTATCGTGAACAAAATAAATTAACTTAAGAGCGTAGATCAGTACTTGGAGCTATGATATTGTGGCTATTACAGAGACTTGGATGCCTCAGGGGGCAGGAATAGCTACTTAAGAGTGCCAGACTTTAGATGTTTCAGTGAGGACAGGGAGGGAGGCAAAAGAGGTGGAGGCATGGCACTGTTGATCAGAGATAGTGTCACAGATGCAGAAAAGTATGGAGGGATTGTCTACTGAGTCTCTGTGGGTAGGAACAGCAAGGAGTCAATAACTCTACTGGGTGTTTTTTTATATATAGAGTACCCATTAGTAACAGGGACATTGAGGAGCAGATAGGGAGACAGATTCTGGAAAGATGCAATAACAGGGTTGTCGTGGTAGGAGGTTTTAATTTCCCAAATACTGATTGGCATCTTCCTAGAGTGAGGGGTTTAGATGGGGTGAAGCTTGTTAGGTGTAATCAGGAAGGTTTCTTGACACAATATGTAGATAAGCCTACAAGAGGAGAGGCTGTACTTGATCTGGTATTGGGAAATGAATCTGGTCAGGTGTCAGGTCTCTCAGTGGGAGAGAATTTTGGAAATAGTGATCACGCTTCTATCTCCTTTACCATAGAATTGCAGAGGGACAGGAAAAGACAAGTTAGGAAAGCTTTTAATTGGAGTAAGGGGAAATATGAGGCTATCAGGCAGGAACTTGGAAACATAAATTGGGGACAGATATTCTCAGGGAAATGTACGGCAGAAATGTAGCGAATGTTCAGGGGATATTTGCATGGTGTTCTGGAGAGGTACGCTCTAATGAGACAGGGAAAGGAAAGTAGGGTACAGGAACCATGGTGTACAAAGGCTATTGAAAATCTAGTCAAGGAGAAAAGAAAAGCTTTTGAAAAGTTTTTTTTTTAAAAACTAGGTAATGATAGGGATCTAGAAAACTATAAGGCTAGCAGGAAAGAGCTTAATGAAATTAGGAGAGCCAGAAGGGGCCATGAGAAGGCCTTGGCAAGCAAGATTAAGGAAAACCACAAGGCATTCTACAAGTATGTGAAGAGCAAGAGGATAAGACATGAGAAAATAGGACCAATGAAGTGTGACAGTGGAAAAGTGTGTATGGAACTGGAGGAACTTAATTAATATGGTGCTTCAGTACTCACTACAGAAAAGGACTTTGGTGATTGTAGGGATGACTTACAGCGGACTGAAAAACTTGAGTATATAAGACATTAAGAAAGAGGATGTGCTGGAGCTTTTGGAAAGCTTCAAGTTGGATATGTCACTGGGACTGGATGAGATATACCCCAGGCTACTGTGGGAGGCGAGGGAAGAGATTGCTGAGCCTTTGGCGATGATCTTTGCATTATTAATGGGGATAGGAGAGGTTCCAGAGGATTGGAGGGTTGCAGATGTTGTTCCTTTATTCAAAAAGGGGAATAGAGATAGCTCAGGAAATTATAGACCAGTGAGTCTTACTTCAGTAGTTGGTAAGTTGATGGAGAAGATCCTGACAGGCAGGATTTAGGAACATTTGGAGAGGCATGATATGATTAGGAATAGTCAGCATGGCTTTGTCAAAGGCAGTTTGTGCTTTACGAGCCTGACTGAATTTTTTGAGGATGTGACTAAACACATTGATGAAGGTAGTGCAGTAGTTGTAGTGTATATGGATTTCAGCAAAGCATTTGATAAGGTACCCCATGCAAGGAGGCATGGAATCCAAGGAGACCTTGCTTTATGGATCCAGAATTGACTTGCCCACAGAAGGCAAAGAGTGGTTGTAGATGGGTCATATTCTGCATAGAGATTGGTTACCAATGGTGTGCCTCAGGGATCTGTTCTAAGACCCCTTCTCTTCATGATTTTTATATATGACCTGGAAGTAGAGGGATGGGTTAGTAAATTTGCTGATGACACAAAGGTTGGGGGTGTTGTGAATAATGTGGAGGGCTGTCAGAGGTTACAGTGGGATATTGATAGGATGCAAAACTGGGCTGAGAAATGGCAGATGGACTTCAACCCAGATAAGTGTGAGGTGGTTCATTTTGGTAGGTCAAATATGATGGCAGTATATAACACTAATGGTAAGAGTCTTGGCAGTGTGGAGCAGGGATCTTGGGGTCCGAGTCCACAGGACACTCAAAGTTGCTACGTAGGGTGACTGTGTGGTTAAGAAGGCATACAGTGTATTGGCCCTCATCACCCGTGGGATTGAGTTCAATACCCAAGAGGTAGTGTTACAAGTATATAGGACCCTGGTCAGACCCCACTTGGAGTACTGTGCTCAGTTCTGGTCACCTCACTACAGGAATATGGAAACTATAGGAAGGGTGCAGAGGAGATTTACAAGGATGTTGCCTGGATTGGGGAGCACGCCTTATGAGAACAGGTTGAGTGAACTTGGCCTTTTCTCTTTGAAATGACAGGGGATGAGAGGTGACCTGATAGAGGTATAGAAGATGAGAAGCACTGATCGTGTGGATAGTGCCAGAGCTATCCCACAGCTGAAACGGCCAGCACGTGAGGGCACAGTTTTAAGGTGCTTGGAAGTAGATACAGAGGGGATGTCAGGGGTTAAGTTTTTTTTTTACATGCAAAGAGTGGTGAGTGTGTGGAATGGGCTGCCAGCAACTATGGTGGAGGCAGATACAATGGGGTCTTAAGAGACTCCTGGATAGGTACATGGAGCTTACAAAAATAGAAGGCTATGGGTAACGCTAGGCAATTTCTAAAGTACATGTTCAGCACAGCATTGTGGGCCAAAGGACCTGTATTGTGCTGTAGGTTTTCTAAGTTTCTATGTTATTTTTCCCCCATTTGCACCATCTACAACTTTTTGCTTCTCCAGATTACATCTCATTTTGCTCCCCAATTTTCATTCATCACATCATAATTACAAACACTTGAGGCAGATAATCTGTGATGTACAAGTATTCGTCAACATCTATTACCACCATTCTTTCTACCATTTAGTATTGGATGGGCTAGATTCTCACGGCCATTCTGTCACAGGAAATGCTGATCGAGCCTCCAGATGGCTATGGATTAAGAGGTGTGACCTGCGGACCAATGCTGCTGGGACACAAGCCAGGGCCTGATCAAACCTGGCTGGGTTGCCTGGGCGAGAGTGTCTGACATTGAAAGATCCACAACACCCGATGACGTGCCCCAGCACATTCTAGGATGCATCTCAGCATCACCACCTCTCTCCCCTTCTTTGCAGCTTGAATCACATTTGATTTCTGCCTCAGTTTTTATGAAAGGTTATCAACCCAAAATATTGATTGGTTTTCTTCTCACAGAGGCTGCATGATCTGTTGGTACTTGCAACGTTCCTTTTTTATTTCAAATTTCAAGCATTAGCAGTCCTCCCCCACCCCACCCCCATGTGATAGAATTAGCCTGAGGAAAAAGACATAATATTTTACCTTTTACCTTTTCTACGATAATAAAAATAACCAAAGACAAATGAAGATCAGATTTTCATTTATAATACACAAGTTGTTAATGTACTATCACTATCCAGTAATTGTGGGATTTATGTATATTAGGTCTATGAAAAACGCATGAAACCTTCTGGGCTTTAACAAATACAAAGATCTACAACCTGCAGTCCATTTTGGCCAGAATAATAGGCTACTCAGTAAAAAGCCTGTTAAGGACTATTTGCACTGTGGTCAATTAAGGGAATGATAGATTTTCCAAAAAAATGTATGAAGAATTTGCAGTGAGATCCTACTATCAATATATTCTATCAGCAAAGATTTAAAGGAATGCCCCACTAAGTGATACACCAATTTCTGGAAATTTATTCGAGTTAGAATTCATTCTCTTTCCCTCAACTTCAGGAGGCAAGACCACAAACAGAGGCATATTTCCATGGGTCCTGATAGCCCTCCTTTAATTTATCTGAGAGTTAGGGATTATTGAGTTGTGGAATTATGTGCATATATCAGATTAACTCAAACTAGAACCAGTCTTCAGTTCTTAATGCAAATTGCATGCAGTAATCAGTTCCAAATTAAGATACACCTATACAAATAAACACTGTCTGTGGAGCACAGCTGAGCAGACCAGCTGCTAAAGAGATGGTTTGCAAAGTGAAGTGACCAAGAGACATTACCATGTGCATCGGCCTAATGGGTTATATTATTTGACCTGCATCAAGCCAGGTAACTATGACCTTTGCAACATTATAAACAAGTTCAAGGAAGCTTGCAGATCGGACTGATATTATCATTCATCACTTTCAAATAGCTAATCTATCAACATTTGGGAGATTAGTGTATTTAGGGAGTTAGCCCTCATAACACTAATCCTGGGTGTCTCAGGAGTCCTGTCCTCAGAAGCTTTTAGACTAACTGTATGAATTAGTTTGTCCAGCAAGTAGTTCGAACTTTCAGAGTTGTCCCTTGAACTACAATGGACTCCCACTATAAAAAGCCTTAAAGGAACCATTTGTCAGACACAAAATATTTAAGTAAACAATGTCATTTTAATTATGGAAATTACATTGAATCACCTGCTTTACTTTGATCTTAAGTAAGGGTCTCCATGAGAATGATTGTCATGATGAATAATCCATTCATATCCACCAACTTCTCCAGTCAGTTACAACACAAGGACCTATACTCTATGCCTGACTGAAACAGTAATGGAAAAAGTAGTGTTTCACCTTCATGCTTGCTCCACTATTTAACACAGCTGACATTTTACCTTAGCATCACTTTCATGCAGTAACCCACAAAAACCTCAATTCCTTAATATCCAAAAATGTGTCCACCCTTGTCCTACATATACGCCGCACTCAAGTTTCCACAGCCCTCTTAATTAGTGAATTGCAAAAATTCACCACCTCACTGGTTGAAGAAATTTCTCCTCCTCCAGTCCTCAAGTGTATAGCATCAGGCAATTCAAGGGCAATAATTGTCACAAACTCTCCATCTGACTCTGATCCTTTTATCTGTTAACTCCTGTCCTCTGCTACAAGACCCAACAATAGCTTAAAGAACAGCACCTCGTGCAGGGATCTAACAACGTTTAACTCAATGTATCAGAACTGGCCAGTATTGCTTGTGATCAATTATCTATAATATTAAAGCAGTTTTCTGCTTCACTTGGGTAATACTTTCTGACATGCTGGCAATTTCATACAGCTTGGTGTAGTTTTCACAATTTTGTCCCTTTGGTTTCCTGTACTTGAACTTCTCTCATTAACTGCAAACCAAATGTATTACAACAACCTTGGCCTCACTCTATTAGAGATATTCCCTAATATTAAGGAATGTATTCTCCCCTATCTTTTCTTTCTACAACTCAAAACAAACTTGTTTTTTCTTCTTCCAGGTCTAGAAAGCATTTTTGACCTGAAATGTTAAATGTTTCTCTTTCTGCAGATGCTCAGAATCAGAACCAGGTTTAGTATCCTGATACTTTGAAATTTGTTGCTTTGTGGCAGTAGTACAGTACAAAACAACAAAAGTTAATATAACACAAAATGCTGCAGGAACTCAGCAGGCCAGGCAGCATCTATGAAAAAAAGTACAGTTGAAGGGTCTTGGCCTGAAACATCGATCGTACTCTTTTCCACAGATGTCGCCTGCCCTGCTGAGTTCCTCCACCATTGTGCGCGCGTTACTTGGACTTCCAGCATCTGCGGATATTCTTGTTTGTGACATAACAAATAGTACAAAAGGAATAGCATGGACTGTTCAGAAATTTATACCAGAGGGGATAGAGCTATTCCTAAAACGTTGAGTGTGGGTCTTCAGACTCCTGCACTTCCTAACAATTAAACAAATTGTTAAAATTGTTAACAATCAATTATTTGCTTGTATTTTGAATGGCCTTTGTATACATAACAGTTTAACATGACTCCAGTGGCTAGAAAAGTATAATTCTTAGCTTCTTTGTTATGAAGGAGTACATTTCATTGACTGATTTTACTACAATATTTTAAAGTATTTTCTAATTGCATTTTTTATCTATGGAATTTTCTTCTCTTTGGATATAAAAGTAGCTGTATTATGTTAGGCACCATCTTTCTGATTATCTCTTTCAAGTAGCAGTGAACTCCTGTCACTGTTCTGTTTTCTTTGTTCTATCAACTCTGAATAAAATGATTGTGAACCAACAAGTTTAATGCCCCTTTCCTGACTTCAAAAAGAACCTTGGATTTAAACACTAGAATCCAACAAAGCCTCCATAATAAGCAATGATACCACGATCAGAATAATCCCCATGGTAAATAGAAATTTACTGCAATCTTTGGTGACCTACCAAATTACCTCAAAATCTTAATGAAGCATAGCCATTTGTATACCTTCTTCACAACTGCATCAATGTTAGGCCTCGACAGATCCTTTGTGATGGAAATTGAAGCTACTCAGCCTTTCCATTGCTAAACCCTCCTTCAAACAAGGATTGGTGCACATTTGCTCAACCTACTCTCCCCGAAATCCACAATCAGTCCATTGGTCTTGCTGATGCAGAGTGTGAAGTTGATGCAACACCACTCACATACTCAACTGACCTACTGAATGTTTTCTGCATTTTCTATTTTTGTTTTAGATTCCACAACAACAGTTTTTCAATTTTAATTCAATTGCTAGTTTTGTTCATCATGGATGGTATGTTGCCTCCCTGGTGCCAGGGACATCTCAGATCAAGTCCTCAGCATTCTTAAGTGATGGTGAACAGCCAGAAGTCATGATCCATGTACGTACCAATGACATAGGTAGGAAGACTGATATGGTTCTGCAAAGGGAGTTCAGTACTGCTAACAGGACAGGATCCTCAGGGTTATGATCTCAGGATTGGCACACACTAACGAGGCCGAAAAAGGAAGATTTAGCACCAAGTCAGTTTAACACATGACTAAGGAATTAATGTAGGAGGGAGGGTGCCAGATTTTTGGATCATTGGGCTCTCTTCCAGAGAATGTGGACGCTGTACAGAAGAGATGGTTTGCACCCGAACTAGAGTATTAATATCCTAGTGCTGCACAGAAGGGTTTAAACTAAAGTTGCAGGAGGGTGGGAACCAGAGTGCCAGAACAGATAGACAGATGTTGTTAAGATCTCAGAGAAAGTTGGGAATCAAAAGGTTGAGCATGGTGTGAATAATGTACTGGGCTGCATATATTTCAATGCAAGAAGTATTGTAGGAAAGGTAAAGGAGTTTGGCATGGAACAACACCTGGAATTATGATATTGTAGCCATTAGTGAGACTTGGTTACAGGAGGAACAGGAATGGCATTTCAATATTCCGGAACTCTGTTGGTTTTAGACACGACAGAGCAGGGAAGAATTAAATGGGGAGGGGTGGTGTGACTAATCAGGGAAAATATGGCAGTACCCAGTCAGGACAAACTGGAGAACTCATCTAGTGAGGTTTTAATCGGTGGAATGGAGGAATAAGAAAGGTATGACCATGTTAATGGGGCTGTATTATAGATTCAGCAGTCCCTGGGAATTAATGGAAAATATTTGTAGAGAGATCACAGACTGCTGCAAGAAACAAAGGTGTTATAGCAGTTGATATTAAGCTTTCCACATGGGAAAGCTTATGGGACTCCCATACTGTAAAAGGACTAGATGAGATAGAATTTGTCTGATGTGTTCAGGACAGTTTCCTTAATCAGTACATAGAAGTCCCAATGAGGGAGTGCACGATACTGGTCTCCTATTAGGAAATGAGACAGGCAGGTAACTAACTCAACATCTGCCTCCACTATCTGTTCTGGCACTCTGGTTCCCATTCCCCTGCAACTCCAGCTTAAAACTCCACTTCCCATGCAGTACTCTTTGGAGAAATGCTAATTTTGATGGTGTCAGAAAGGATCTGGCAAATGTGGCTTGGGGCAGAAACACAAGAAAAGTATGCAGATTCTGGAAATCCAAAGCAATACACACAAAATGCTGAAGGAACTCAGCAGACCAAGCAGGATCTATGGAAAAGAGTATACAGTTGAAGTTTTGGACCAAGTCCCTTCATCAGGGCTGGAAAGAAAAATAAGTCAGTGCAAGAAGATGGAGGGTGGGGGGGGGGGGGGGGGGGGTGGGGAGGAAGAATTACAAGGTGGTAGGTGAAACCAGGAGGGGGGAGGAGTTGAAACAAAAAGCTGGGAAATTGATTGGTAAAAGATAAAGGGCTGAAGAGGGAATCTGATAGAAGAGGATAAAAGATCATGGAAGAAAGGAAACAAGGAAAACAGGAATGGGGGGGAGGGAGACAATTACTGCAATTTCTCCTTCGTTTCCTCCAACTTCCTTCAAACTAAAGGTGTAGCCATGTGCACCTGCATGGGTCCCAGCTATGCCTGCCTTTTTGTTGGCTACATAGAACAGTCCACATTCCAAGCTTACCCCAACTCTTTCTACACTACATTGACAACTGCACCCATGCTGAGCTTGTTGTCTTCATCAACTTTGCCTCCAACTTCCAACCAGCCCTCAAATTTACTTGGTCCATTTCCGACACTTCCCTCCCCTTTCTCTATCTTGCTGACTCCATCTCTGGAGACAGTTTATCTACTGAGATCTTTTATAAACCCACTGATTCTCACAGCAACCTGGACTATACCGCTTTACACCCTGTCACTTGTAAAAATTACATTCATTTCTCTCAACTCCTCCATTTCTGCTGCATCTGCTCTCAGGATGAGGCTTTTAATTCCAGGACTACTGAGATATCCTCCTTCTTCAAAAGGGCTTCCCTTCCTCCACCATCAATGCTGCCCTCACCCGCATCTCTTCCATATCACACACCTTTGGACTCACCCCATCCTCCCGCTGACACACCAGAGATAGGGTTCCTCTTGCTTTACCCATCACACCACTAGCCTCCACATCCAGCACACAATTCTCTGTAACTTCCATCATCTTCAAAGGGAACCCACCACTAAGAACTTTTCCTAACCCCACTTTCCACAAGGATCACTCCTTATGCAACTCCCTTGTCCACTTATCTCCCTCCTGGTACTTACCATTGCAAGCAGAACAAGTGTTGCAGTTGAACAAAGGAGACTATGGAGCCATGAGGGAGGAGCTGGCCAAAGTTAACTGGACAGATATCCTAGCAGAAAAGACAGTGGAACAGCAATGGCAGGAATTCTTGGGAATAATGCACAAGGTGCAAAATCAGTTCATCCCCCGGAGAAGGAAGGATTGAAAGGGGGGAAAGGGACCACAGTGGATGACAAAGGAAGTCAGAGATTGCATGGCATTAAAAAAAAAAGTATGACAGAGCTAAGGTAAGTGGGAGGACAGATGATTGGGAAATTTTTAAGGAACAACAGAACTTAACTAAAAAGGCAATACGGGGAGAAAAAATGAGGTACGAACGCAAGCTAGCCAGGAATATAAAGGAGGATAGCATAAGCTTTTTTAGGTATGTGAAGAGAAAGAAGATAGTTAAGAACAATGTTGGGCCCTTGAAGAATGAATTGGGTGAAATTGTTATGGGAAACAGAGAAATGGCAGAAGAATTTAATAAGTACTTTAGATCTGTCTTCACTAAGGAAGACACAAGCAATCTCCCAGATGTATGGATGGGCCAAGGACATAGGGTAACAGAGGAAATGAAACAGATTGACATTAGGAAGGAAACAGTGATGAGTAGACTGATGGGACTGAAGGCTGACAAATCCCCAGGTCCAGATGGTCTGCATCCTAGGGTACTAAAGGAGGTGGCCCTAGAAATTGCGGATGCATTGGTAATCATTTTCCAATGTTCCTTAGATTCAGGATCAGTTCCTGAGGATTGGAGAATGGCTAATGTTATCCCACTTTTTAAGAAAGGAGGGAGGGAGAAAACAGAGAACTATCGACCTGTCAGCCTAACATCAGTAGTGGGGAAGATGCTAGAGTCCATTATTAAAGATGAAATAGTGGTATATCTAGATAGCAGTGATAGGATTGGGCCGAGCCAGCATGGATTTACCAAGGGTAAATCATGCTTGACTAATCTATTGGAGTTTTTCGAGGATGTAACCAGGAAGTTAGACAAGGGAGATCCAGTGGATGTAGTGTACCTCGATTTTCAGAAGGCATTTGATAAGGTCCCACATAGGAGATTGGTGGGTAAAATCAAAGCTCATGGCATTGGGGGGAAGACATTGACATGGATAGAAAACTGGTTAGCAGATAGAAAGCAAAGGGTAGTGGTGAATGGGTGTTTCTCGGAATGGCAGGTGGTGACTAGTGGGGTGCCACAGGGCTCGGTATTGGGACCACAGCTGTTTACGATTTACGTCAACGATTTAGATGAAGGCATTGAGAATAACATCAACAAGTTTGCTGATGATACTAAGCTGGGTGGCAGTGTGACATGTGATGAGGATGTTAGGAGAATTCAGGGTGATTTGGATAGGCTGGGTGAGTGGGCAGATACTTGGCAGATGACGTTTAATGTGAATAAGTGTGAGGTTATCCACTTTGGGAGTAAGAACAGGAAGGCAGATTATTATCTGAACGGTGTAAAGTTAGGTAAGGGAGAAATACAAAGAGATCTCGGAGTCCTTGTTCATCAGTCACTGAAGGTGAATGAGCAAGTGCAGCAGGCAGTGAAGAAGGCTAATGGAATGTTGGCCTTTATTACAAAGGAAATTGAGTACAAGAGCAAGGAAGTCCTCTTGCATTTGTACAGGGCCCTGGTGAGACCACACCTGGAGTATTGTGTACAGTTTTGGTCTCCAGCGTTAAGGAAGGACATCCTGGCTGTAGAGGAAGTGCAGCATAGATTCACAAGGTTAATTCCTGGGATGTCCAGACTGTCTTATGCAGAGAGGTTAGAGAGACTGGGCTTGTACACGCTGGAATTAAGGAGATTGAGAGGGGATATGATTGCAACATAAGATTATTAAGGGGTTGGACAAGATAGAGGCAGGAAATATGTTCCAGATGCTGAGAGAGTCCAGTACCAGAGGGCATGGTTTGAGAATAAGGAGTAGGTCATTTAGGACAGAGTTAAGGAAAAACTTCTTCACCCAAAGAGTTGTGGGGGTCTGGAATGCACTGCCTCGGAAGGCAGTGGAGGCCAATTCTCTGGATGCTTTCAAGAAGGAGCTAGATAGGTATCTTATGGATAGGGGAATCAAGGGATATGGGGACAAGGCAGGAACCGGGTATTGATAGTAGATGATCAGCCATGATCTCAAAATGGCGCTGCAGGCTCGAAGGGCCGAATGGTCTACTTCTGCACCTATTGTCTATTGTCTATTGTAAGTACCACACCTCTCTTCTCACTACCATTCAGGAGCCCAAACAGTCCATCCAGGCGAGGTGACAGTCAACCCACAAGTCTGATGGGGGTCATCTACTGTTTCCAGTTCTCCCAGTCTGGCCTCCTATATAATTAGTGAGACCCAACATGGACTGGGAGACCATTTCACTGAGCACCTATGCTCTGTCCATCAGAAAAAGCAAGATCTACTGGTAGCCAACACGAGGAAATCTGCAGATGCTGGAAATTCAAACAACACACACAGAATGCTGGTAGAACACATCAGGCCAGGCAGCATCTATCGGGAGAAGCGCTGTCGACATTTCGGGCCGAGACCCTTCGTCAGGACTAACCGAAAGGAAAGATAGTAAAAGATCTGAAAGTAGTGGGGGGGAAGGGGGAAATGCGAAATGATAAGAGAAGACCGGAGGGGGTTGGATGAAGCTTAAGAGCTGGAAAGGTGATTGGCAAAAGTGATACAGAGCTGGAGAAGGGAAAGGATCATGGGACGGGAGGCCTCAGGAAAAAGAAAGTGGAGGGGGGGGGGGGGGGAAGCACCAGAGGGAGATGGAGAACAGGCAAACAACTAAATATGTCAGGGATGGGGTAAGAAGGGGAGCAGGGGCATTAACGGAAGTTAGATAGATAGATAGATAGATAGATACTTTATTCATCCCCATGGGGAAATTCAACTTTTTTTCCAATGTCCCATACACTTGTTGTAGCAAAACTAATTACAGGATTACTAATACTTAACTCAGTAAAAAAATATGATATGCATCTAAATCACTATCTCAAAAAGCATTAATAATAGCTTTTAAAAAGTTCTTAAGTCCTGGCGGTTGAATTGTAAAGCCTAATGGCATTGGGGAGTATTGACCTCTTCATCCTGTCTGAGGAGCATTGCATCGATAGTAACCTGTCGCTGAAACTGCTTCTCTGTCTCTGGATGGTGCTATGTAGGGGATGTTCAGAGTTTTCCATAATTGACCGTAGCCTACTCAGCGCCCTTCGCTCAGCTACCGATGTTAAACTCTCCAGTACTTTGCCCACGACAGAGCCCGCCTTCCTTACCAGCTTATTAAGACGTGAGGCGTCCCTCTTCTTAATGCTTCCTCCCCAACACGCCACCACGAAGAAGAGGGCGCTCTCCACAACTGACCTATAGAACATCTTCAGCATCTCACTACAGACATTGAATGACGCCAACCTTCTAAGGAAGTACAGTCGACTCTGTGCCTTCCTGCACAAGGCATCTGTGTTGGCAGTCCAGTCTAGCTTCTCGTCTAACTGTACTCCCAGATACTTGTAGGTCTTAACCTGCTCCACACATTCTCCATTAATGATCACTGGCTCCATATGAGGCCTAGATCTCCTAAAGTCCACCACCATCTCCTTGGTCTTGGTGATATTGAGACGCAGGTAGTTTGAGTTGCACCATATCACAAAGTCCTGTATCAGTTTCCTATACTCCTCCTCCTGTCCATTCCTGACACACCCCACTATGGCCGTGTCATCAGCGAACTTCTGCACATGGCAGGACTCCGAGTTATATTGGAAGTCTGATGTGTACAGGGTGAACAGGACCGGAGAGAGTACGGTTCCCTGCGGCGCTCCTGTGCTGCTGACCACCGTGTCAGACCTACAGTCTCCCAACCGCACATACTGAGGTCTATCTGTCAAGTAGTCCACTATCCAATCCACCATGTGAGAGAAGTCAATGTTCATGCCATCAGGTTGGAGGCTACCCAGCCGGTATACAAGGTGTTGTTCCTCCAACCTGAGTTTGGATTCTCCCTCTGGTGCTTCCCCCCCACCCTTTCTTTCTCCTGAGGCCTCCCGTCCCATGATCCTTTCCCTTCTCCAGCTCTGTATCACTTTCGCCAATCACCTTTCCAGCTCTTAGCTTCATCCCACCCCCTCTGGTCTTCTCCTATCATTTCACATTTCCCCCTCCCGCCACTACTTTCAAATCTCTTACTATCTTTCCTTTCGGTTAGTCCTGACGAAGGGTCTCGGCCCGAAACATTGACAGTGCTTCTCCCTATAGATGCTGCTTGGCCTGCTGTATTCTACCAGCATTTTGTGTCTACTGGTAGCCACCCATTTCAATTCTACTTCTCATTTCCATTCCAACACATCAGTCCACGACTTCCTCTACTGCAGGGATGAGGCCACACTCAGGTTGGAGGAGCAACATATTGTATTCTGTCTGGATAGCCTCTAACCTGATGACATGAACACTGATGCCCCCCTCCCACTGTTCCCCATTCCTGTTTATCTCCTTATCTGCCCGTTCCCTTTCTCCAGCACTTTATCTCTTCACCTTTCAATTTCCCAGCTCTTCTTCACTCCTCCACCTTTCCAGGTTTCACCTATCACCTGCCACCTTGTACTTCTTTCTCCCTTCCCAGGTTATTATTCTAACTTCTCTTTCTTTCCAGACCTGATGAAATGTCTTGGTCCAAAACATCAGCTCTTTACTCTTTTCCATAGATACTGCCTGGCCAGCTGAGTTACTCCATCATTGTGTGTGGATTGGGGCAGGCTGTTTTCCAACAAAGGTGTACTTGGGAAGCGGGAGGCTTTCAAAAGTGATATTTTGAGAGTATAAAGTTTGTATGTGCCTGTCCAAAAAAAAGTAAAGATAACAGGTTTAGGAAACCATGGACTGACATGTCATCATGAGAATGGGAAGTGTAATTAAAATGGGTAGCCACTGGGAAATCCTGCTTTTTCTGCTGAAGGGTCTCAGCCCAAAACATCGACTGTACTTTTTTCCATAGATGCTGCCTGGTCTGCTAAGAATAGCACTAATAGCACTAAGAAACCAAGCCACATTGAAGTGCCATCTTTCCAAACAGAAACTTTTGTGGGACAAGTTCCCTATACTTCTAATTTAATATTTATTTCAAAACAAAATCAAGTAGATCCCAAAAGAAATTAGAGAAACCATCACAGAAATAGCCATGTAAACTGCTGATCCAGCAAACCCTATTAACTTACTGCCATATTTCCTTTAAACTAGTGGGCAAATTTACTAGGCTAAAACATTTGTGTTGATTTAAATTTCTGGTAAAGGCTATACCCTACAACAAAGTTCTACAGATAGATATGGTACAATAAATTAATCTCAGGCCATTACAGCATTATCTTTCACTTGCTATGGAATTTTTTTGATTAAATATCTGTTCCAAGGTCACCTCTCACAGCAAATGAAACAGATTTGACTGCTATTATACTGTTATGTGAGGTTTAAAAACAATTTGCAATCAATTACACATACTGGTAAAATAGCAAGTAAATAAAAATCATCTTCCAACAAAATTTTTAAAAGTTTCTTTTTTTCTGAATTTTACTGAAGAGTATTATGTGTGTCATGCAAAATGTTAAATAGTCACATCACACGATGATACCTTTTGCACCTGCACCAGTGGAAATTTGGGACATCAATAATGAATAAATCACATGAAATCATACTAAAATAAGTAAACTGGATTTTTTTTTTCTTTGACCTGTGCAAACCTGCTATTTAGGCAGTTGTCCAATTATATCTTTTTGTCATCACCAGCACCATCTATACATAGTGCCAAGATATCCCACCCATGGGACAGCCAGAGAATCAAACTACGGTAATCAATTGCCATTGGAGGCAGAAGCTTCCTTTCATAGAAACATAGAAAACCTACAGCACAATACAGGCCCTTCAGCCCACAAAGCTGTGCCGAACATGTCCTTACCTTAGAACTAACTAGCCTTGGTCTCTTCTGGGCAGTTCACGAGTAAGAAGCTTGCTGGCTCTTCTCTAGCCTTTTATGACCTACTTTCCACTGCTACTTTTGTTTAAACTTTGAAGATTCGTTACTTTTAGTGAAGGATTCTCGATTTAATTACGATGGCTGGAACTCGAACTGGAAAGGAATTAAGACACGGCAAAATTGTTTCTGAAACTGAACAAACCAAATTTACAAGGGAGGTAGAAGAAACCTATACTCCTGAAAGAATGTTCTTATTGATGCAAGATACTAATACCAAAATTGGAATGGTGGATTCTAAAATTGATAAACAGACGAATGCTAATGAAGAGCTTGAAAAAAAACTATCTGCCAACCAAGAATCTTTGAGGAATCTGAAATCTCAATATCAAACGCTTAAAATGCATACTAATAAAATCGGAAGACAACAAGAGACAATACATCAAGTGATTAAAGAGCAGGAATTAAAGTTCTGTACTATGGAAAAGAAAATTGCTGAGGTTTCATTGGAATTAACAAGAATTAAGAAGAAAACGATCGATCTGGAAAGTAGAAGCCGAAGGATGAATTTACCTATACTGGGTTTGCCTGAAAATATGGAAACCGGTGAGCCATTAAAGTTTTTCACAAGTATGTTATACTCACTTTTTAGTGAGATACTTGAAACTTCTCCATTAATAGACAGGGTGCACCGAATCCCTCGCAATAATCCATTGGTTGAGATGAAACCTCGAGTGGTGATTCTGTGTCTACATTATTTTGCTACTAAAGAAGCAATTCTTCAAGATGCTAGGAAGCGAGGGAAGTTAACTTAACGGTGTGGAGTTTAGTATAGTTGAAGATTTTGCCCCTGAAGTTTAAGTAGAAAGAATTAAATATCGGGAAGTGATGGTAGAATTGTGTAAGAAAAATCTTTGTCCATCATTGCTCTACCGTGCCCGCTTGATAATTTTTCCGCCTAACGCTCGTCCTAAGTGTCTTGATTTTCCTGAGGAAGCTAGGAAGTTTCTTAACAAGTTTATGTCAGTCGCGTAAGCAACTCCTCCATTGCCGTTCTGTAAGCAACTCCAACATTTAAACCTTAGCTGACAATCGTGTGTAGTTGAATTGTTTTAAGTTTAATCTATGTTCTATGTCTGTATTGTCATTGCTTTGATTCTTGAATTTTTTTTCTTTTTTTAAGATTTGTATGAATTTAACATGTTGCAACATATTATTGGCTTGAATCTTTTTCTGTATAATCAATTTTTACTTAACGAATTTTAAATGGCCGCTGTTAACTATGTGCTAACATCTTTTAGACATAATATTGAATTCAATCTTTAGTCGAGAGTTGTTTACAGCTCAATTGTTGAAAGTTCAATTTATGTTCTTTGCTGGTCCAGACATCGTCTGGCGTTTTTATTTTAGGCTTTCTTTTAGGATTTATAAGAGTTTAATATTAGTCATATCATATTACTTGATTAGATTTTTCTTTTTTGAATATACGATCAAGGTTTATTAAACAAATTAGAAGGATGAGAGGGGATCTGCCACGCCCCTACCTCTTTTGCCTCCCTTCCTGTCCTTTTGGAAACATCTAAAGCCTGGCACTTGAAGTAGCCATTCCTGCCCCTACACCATCCAAGTCTCTGGAATGGCCACAACATCACAGCTCCAAGTGCTGATCCACGCTCTGAGCTCATCTGCTTTATTCATAATACTCCTCACATTAAAATAGACACATCTCGAACCATTAGTCTGAGTGCATCCCTTTTCTATCACATGCCTATCCTCCCTTTTGCACTGTCTCCAAGCTTTCTCTATTTGTGAGCCAACCTTCCTTTCCTCCATCACTTCAGTTTGGCTCCCACCCCCCAGCAATAATAGTTTAAACTCTCCCCAATAGCCTTTGCAAACCTCCCTGCCAGGATATTGGTCCCCTTCAGATTCAAGAGCAATGTCCTTTTTGAAAAGGTCACACCTGCCCCAGAAGAGGTCCCAATGATCCAGAAATCTGAATCCCTGCCCCTGCTCCAATCCCTCAGCCACACATTTATCCTCCACCTCATTCTATTCCTATACTCACTGTCACATGGCACAGGCAGTAATCCTGAGATTACTACCTTTAAGGTCCTGCTTCTCAACTTCCTTCCTAACTCCCTGTGGTCTGTTTTCAGGACCTCCTCCCTTTTCCTACCTATGTCATTGGTACCAATATGTACTACAATCTCTGGCTGTTCTCCTTCCCACTTCAAGATATTGTGGACGCGATCAGAAACAACCCCAGACCCTGGCACCCAGGAGGCAAACTACCATCCGCCTTTCTTTCCTGTGTCCACAGGCCTGTCTGACCCCCTAACTAGAGTCCTCTATCACTGTTGCCATCCTCTTCCTTTCCCTACCCTTCTGAGCCAGACTCTGTGCCAGAGGCGTGACCACTGTTGCTTCCCCCAGGTAGTCCATCTCCCCCAACAGTACTCAAACAGGAGTACATATTGTTAAGGGGAACAGCCACTGGGGTACTCTCTAGCATCTGCTTCTTGCCCTTCCCTCTCCTGACTGTTACCCACTGATCTCTCTCCCAAGGCCGCCTGGAGCTCCTATCACCTCCTCACTCTCCCTGACCAGATGAAGGTCATCGAGCTGCATCTCCAGTTCCCTAATCCGGTCCCTCAGGAGCTGCAGCTCGACACAACTGGTGCAGATGCGGCAGTCTGGGAGGCTGGGAGTCTCCAGGACCTTCCACATCTGACACCCAGAACAAAAAACCAGCCTCATCCACATAATTTCTGTCTGTATTCTAAACAGATAACCTACCTCACCTCAACCCTTTATTGCTGAAGCCCCATTGAGCCAAAACCTTCCTACTCTGTCTCCCACTACTCCATTGCCCACTCTGTAAAGCTATCTTCTTTTTAAACTCTTCACATTGTTCTCACTAGCCGACTTCCATGTGCTTGCACAGTCGTGCCCCATTCAAACCACTTACGAAATAACCTTCACCTTTTCAACTCTGCTCACTTTTAAACTCTTCCCGCTGTTCTCACTTTAGTGCTTTCATTTTAAAGCACTAAAGAACAAGATATGTTATAATCATCATAAAATGTTGCTAGTTGATAAGTGTCAAGTGACTGACTAATTTCGGAGTCAGTGTTGTCTCAGTAACGTTACCTTGAAAAAATATCAAAAGGCTTTCGTATGAAATCTCACCTGAAACATCAGGGTAGTTGTGGGGAAAAAAAGTTACATTCATTTGGATAGGAACACAATAAACTGACCTTTACTTTTTCCAGCACTTCCTCAGGATCCAAGGTATCTTGCTTCTTTTCTGGTTTTGAGCAGACTGATGAGAATAATGTGCTGTGATGGAATAGGTGGTGCCCAGTGCTGTGCATAATTGAGAGGTGTTACACTGTGTTCTTGATCCAAAGACAGGGCTTTCAAAGCCATCTCCTCCTCCACTTTGAGCAGTCAAGAGCTGGGATTTCCAACAACCATTGGGAATCCTTTATTTCATCAAGGAAGTTTTGAGCTCATGCATGAATTTTTTTTTGTCAACCTAGTAATCTCTGCCTGTGAGAAAGGTATTGGGCATTGGGCATATGGATGATGTGACTTTCAAAAAGCACTGACTGAGTAGACCTCAATATTGGGTATATTGTCCTGGGAGGAACAACTGAACCTGGTATGGTTATCCTTCAAGAGAATGTAGAGGAATTCACAGTAAAGGCAAAAAATAATTTTATCTTTTCCTTGATATTGATGAAATGAAAATTAATTACATCTGGTTGCTCTGTAAATAACCTGTCACTGTTCTGACATATGAAGTTGATAATTATATGGAGATGAATTTGGGTATTGCATTACTACCGACAGCACTTGGCATAGTTTTACACCACACAAACAAAAAGCTTCTAGTGCAAATGTAATGCTAGAAAGACAGCATTCCTTTGGCAGTTTATTAGCTGAATCACTTTTAGATGTGTTGGAATCACTAAAGGAGCTAAATAAACTTAAGTTCATTAATTGCAGAAAATTTACTGAAAATTATAACCCAACATGGTTGAGGTCTTCTTAGCGGCCGGCATGAATCAAACTTGTTCAGCATGTGACTGAAACGTGTTTTGTCACTTGTAAGGAGACAAAGATTTAATATGGCTGAATATACTGAAGTGAGAAAAAGTTATTTCACTCTTCAAAGAGTCAAGTTCCTCTGATAAGAAATATCTATTTCTCACAATTGTGCTACTATCTCCAAAGTTAGTAGTCAATATGGCATTTTTAGCAGAAGGGATTGCTTTTCCATTCTGCAATATAATTTATTTGGAGGTTTCACATTAAAAATAAACAAATATTCTTTAACTTAACAAGCAGAAAAACACAAAAAAAATTAAATTGAAACAGCTGATACTTTGAGTGCTCCTTTTACCTAAGATTGTCCTCAATCTTATTTCAGCAAATAATGTTTACATTCTTTTGCCAATAAGAACAATTTAATTATTAGAATACAATTGGAAATTTTAATCCAAGCAGAGACTTAACATTGACTTTATACAAAAAGAGTTTTTAATTGCATGCAAAGCTACATACAGTATAAAAGGTGAACATACAGAAGGAATATCAACCAACATTATTGTATTAGGCTTGAGATGGAATTTAATTTAAAACAGCAATTCATATGTACATTTACATTAATGTAGTGACCTGAGCAGCTAACAAAATTGCCAGCACTCATTATTGGCTCAAATTTGTGCAGCTGTAGAGAGGACAAATGAATCTACGGAAACTTATGTACACCAATAAAAGAACAACATCTTCAAAATATATGGGAACAACCTCATGTGATGGAGAATCAACAAAATGTGCCAAAGCACAATGCAAATTAAGATCCATAGTTTGTATCAAGAGCTGAGCCAGAATCAGAAAGGATACTGACATGAAAGCTCCCATGCACAGGATTGCAAGAGGCTTTAGGGCAGGGGTTCTCCATGGATGTAGGTTCAGCCAGCTTCATCATGGCCACAACCATGCTGAAAATTCAAAGACATTTTCACAAGTTGGTGTCTCAAGAAGGTAGCATCCATTACTAAGGACCCATACAACCTTGGGCATGCCTTCTTCTCATTATTATCATAATGGAGGAGAAATAAGAGCCTGAAGACCCACACTCAACAGTTCAGAAACAGCTTCTTCTTCTCCACCATTAGATTTCTGAACAGCCCGCGAGTCCAAGAACACTACTTCCTTATATCATTTGCGCTATTAGTTTATAGCATTTTAAATGTTTTTTCGCTGTACTGCTGCTACTGTTTGACGTACAAGTCAGTAATATTGCTCCAGATTCTGATTCACATGGTGATGCTTCGATAGTGCAAGGGGTTCAGTAATGAACTGTCCTTTCACTTACAGCCTTAGTCTGAATTCAATATAGGTCATATACAGCTTTCTTACTGTAGGCACTGTAATAGGTCCAATTCTGCCATTTTGCATGATGAGAAAACACATCAGTACCCTGGAGAAGAGTCTAGTAAGAGGTTACTCTCCAACAAACTCCATAATTCAGCATTGTGCACAGTGTAGTCACACTACAACACAAGAAAAGTGTGACAATACAGCAATAACAAAACCCTCAATAATTCTCCCCAGAGTTAACATTTCAAATATATTAATTTTGACTGTGGTATTTTCTTTAACATATACTAATCTATACTCAGCTTGATCACCTGTTCATAGAAATACTACATTACTATCACATGTAACTACATACAACAGCCAATCCTGAAAAATTATTTGTATTATTTAGAGGCCAAAAATTTTGCTAAGCTGAAATGTTATACTCATCATGAGTCTCTTGAAACCTGCCCTGCCAGATTAATTCGGTGCTGTCTATCAAAGTTGATAACACGTTTTTAGTACGCAGTGAAAAAAATATCCGCCAATCATTTTAGCTTTTTTTTAAAAATTGTTCTTTATTTTACAACCAACCAAAACAAGTCTATCATCCAACTGCGTCACTTAGGACGACTCATGATTTCTCAATTCTGGAGAAAAATTGATCTCGTGTATTGAGATTCCCAACTGCAATATATGCATTGGTTAATTTGGATTCTAAAATGATACAAACTTTGGAATGTTCTGTTTTGGTTTGTATAAAGTTGACGCAAATAAAGGAATTAAATCACGTCTATTAAAAGAATGCATTGACACAAACAGTTCAAGCCGGTGCCAGGAGCGTCAATACCCAACAAGGGCTGAGAGGCTGTCTTATCTGATTGTAACTTCCATTCACTTTAAACATTATTGTAGCTATAAAATTCAATAAATCAATTAATGGAATCAAAATATTAACGAATTAGTTCGGATTATTCCGTTTTGGAATGACACTGCATAAATGTAAACAAACATCTTTCCCCCTTTTGGGCGGAAACGCTCTACGTTACGGCAAAGGTTATTGAGACAAAAAGAAACTATTATTCATGTACTCGCTTAATTAATGACGTTCTTCATTACTTTTTTTTAAAAACCCCAAATCCGAAAAGATCTTCAAGCAAATTAAGTGGCAAAAGATACTGCGACAGTCGCGCGATAGATGATTTAAAAACAAAGGTGCCTATTTCACGTCAAGGATTCAGCAGATATCAAGAAGACGAGGAGAACTACTCGGTGTGAAAGACTCACCTATACATTGTCCTACAGGAGTACTGAACGGGTTCCCTATGAAGAACTCCATCTTGGTGCTTCCCCTCCCCCTCCCGAACCTCTGACGGCCGGCCGGCCGGGGCGCGAGGACTGGGCGTCGACAAGTCCTCCCATTCTTCATTCTGATTGGCTCGTGTCCCTTCACCCGCCCTTAACCTCCCTACCCTTATTTCTCAATAAATGTTCGCTTTTATCCAGGGTAGTAATAAATTTCCCCAAGCCCAATTCATGAACTTTTAAAACAATAGCTTTATTTTTAATAAATTTACCAATTAAATACCATATGATAGCCTCAATGATGACGACAGTGCCGGTACTGCGGTCGCGTGATATTTATCCTAGCAACCGAGCGAAGCTAGGCTCAGGCAGGATTCACCTGATGCTTGCTTCCAAATATATTAAAAGTAAACCATAGAGGAGGTAAGTGTTAGTTTAAATGCTACTACATCTGGATATTCTGAATGCATTCATTATTTTTTCAGCTTACAGATAGGTGGTAGATAAATGTGTGCCTCGATAAAACGCTTATACTCATAACACTCTCTGAACAAATCAGAGCATTGCAGAGTATGAAACACGCACGAATACCACAGTGGTAAAATAATCAGTTTTTAACATTGTCGATTAAGGATAAATCTTGGTCAGAATTGCTCTTCAAAATAGTGCTACAGACTTTCACATCTGCGAGAAAAGACATACGGGGTTTTAGAATGATCGTTTGTTCAGAAGACCACTGTAATTATTACAGTTATATAGCACCTGTAATGTAGTAAAGTATTTTATGGTGCTGCACAAGGCGGTTATCAAATTTTACCTTGCTTAACCGCTGACATAGATTATAAAAGAGCAGGGGTGATAAATGGATGAATTAAGGGACAGAATTTCGAAGTACGAGGCCTCAGTTATCAACGGTTGCTGCTATAGAAGATGAGAGAGGCACAGAATTGTGGAGCTACAGGAAAACGGAAATAAGGGAGGATTGACAGATATATGGAAGCAGTGATTAAAAACAAGAATGAACATTTTTAAGCTAAGCTTTGATAGACTTCTTTTGAACCAATGTAAATAGAGGCACGAAATATGTTGGGGAATAAGGAAATGGCAAACAAATTATGTTTTCCCAGAAAGAAATAATAGGGAAATGCAAAATGAGGAGCAAAAGCAAAATGGTATTATTAAAAATTAATGCTGGAGAAATTAATAGGTGATAAATCCCCAAGACTAAGTGTTCCAAAGTTCTTTTTCGCTTGTTAGGCACAGCAGAAATAAGAGAGACTTAATTTTCCAATGGTCTAGCCTGTCCTACAGATACCATCGTTTATTTTCAAATATTGAACTGAGTCTTAAATGACTTTTACAAAGTGATTACTTTTAATGCATCATTTAAACACAATGTGTTCCAATGGTCTTGTATACATTCTTAACTATGATTGATATTGTTGTGTTAATAACTTTGTTTCAAACTTCATTGATTTATTGAAATGCAAAAATCTGTAGGTTTTGGAAGTCAAATAAAAGCAGAAAGTTCAAGATATACTCAGTAAGTAAGGCAGCATTTTTTGTAGCTGGCATTACAGTTTGATCAACTAGGAAACATTAGAAATAAGTTTTGCAGAAAAGGGTGGCGAGAACAAAGGGAATCTATGTGTACAGACAGACAGAATGATGTAAGTGATAATGATGCTAGCTGAGAGCTGTGGTGATGACATTAATCCTTTAAATTAGCTCTGAACAGCCATTGGAGTGTTTTCTCCTTAATTCATATTAATTTCAGTTTTCCCAAGACTCCTTGATGCCACATGTGACTTGATGTCAAAAGCAGTCACTCCTCCTCAGGAAGTTAGTATTTTGTCTGGGCTCTGTAGACTCTAGAGCCAACTGTCTTTAGGAAACCCAAACTAGGTATCAGTGAGAAGGTTGTTGTTGTGTAAGTGCTACAGATTTGTGCAATGAAGACTGTGTGAGAGTAGCTGAGGGTGATCCACTTTCAACTCAACTACTTTTGCTGAGAGGTAATGAGCACATTCTAACTGACAACTTCTGATGGTCACAGTAACATCAAACATTTCATTTTCAATTTTGTTAAACGAAATTTTAATATTTTCCTGTTTTCCTTGTACATGAACATAGCAATTCACAATGAGCCAACCATATAAGACAATTGAGCCCAATGTCATAGATGATAAAATGCTTGAAGAGATGGTGAAAAAACAAGGACCATCAGGAAGAGCAGGACGGATAGCCCAATCAGAAGGAATTGACTTCAAAGATGTATATCATCTTCAACTTGATTACCAAAGTATGTTTTAGGATTAAGCCAGTGACATGATATATATGTAGAAGATAGTTTGTCAAATAAAAAAATATTACTGATATTTTGTTAAAGACTCTGCCCTTGTATTTATATCCTTAAACCTTTTAACTCTGTGTTGCTAAAAGTTGTTTAAATCTGCATGGCTGGTGATAACCATTTGATTGTTAATAACAACTTGTATTTCACAGTAGACAAACTATAGAAAAATGGTTTTACAGAGGAGGAAAGTTTGACTGAGAAAGATGCTCATCATTTTACTCTGTTTTTGCATTAATTTATTTTTGTATATATTACTGTAACTTGTAATTATGTTTGTGCATTGTATTGTAATTTTAAAATTATTTTATGGATTTTGCTGCCACAAAACAACATTTCACGACATAGATTAATAATAAACCTAATTTTGATTCTGAAAAGAGTCTGAATAGTAGTCATGGAGGGAATCATGATAATAGAAATCTTAACTCATAAAATTTTTAATAAGGCTACCTTAAAAAGGAAGATTGGTATAAAATGTCAGGCTTTTCTCCTTGGTGTAGATGTACTGAAGATTGATAATCTGTGGCAATTTACATCATTGACTAAACTCCAGCTCGATAATAATGTCATTGAAAAGATTGAGGGACTGAACACTCTAGTCAACCTGGTATGGCTAGGTAAGATGTCAAGAACTCTGAATATTAGCATTCCCATTTTGTTTTATTTCAGCTATATTTTTGCATTTATTGTATTGAATTAACTTTATTTCTTACATCCTTCACATACATGTGGAGTAAAAATCTTTACGTTACATCTCCTCTAAATGTGCAATGTACAATCATAGTAATTTATAATAATAATAAATAGAACAGTCAATGTAACATGCAAATACACTCAAATCAGCGTGAGTTAATCAGTCTGATGGCCTGGTGGAAGAAGCTGTCCCGGAGCCTGTTGGTCCTGGCTTTTATGCAGCTATACCGTTTCCCAGATGGTAGCAGCTGGAATAAATTGTGGTTGGGATGACGTGGGTCCCCAATGATCCTACGGGCCTACTTTCATCCTACTTTTATCACACCTGTCTTTGTAAATGTTCTGAATCATGGGAAGTTCACAACTACAGATGCTCTGGGCTGTCCACACCACTCTCTACAGAGTCCTGCGATTAAGGGAGGTACAGTTCCCATGCCGGGCAGTGATGCAGCCAATCAGGATGCTCTCAATTATGCCCCTGTAGAAAGTTCTTAGGATCTGGGGGCCCATACCAGACTTCCTCAACTGTCCAGGGTGAAAGAGGCACTGTTGTGCCTTGTTCACCACACAGCTGGTGTGTACAGACCACGTGAGGTCCTCAGTGATGTGGATGCCAAGGAATTTAAAGCTGCTTACCCTCTCAACCCCAGATCCATTGATGCCAATAGGGGTTAGCCCGGCTCCATTCCTTCTGTAATCCACAACTAGCTCCTTTGTTTTTGCGACATTAAGGGAGAGGTTATTTTCTTGACACCACAGTGTCAGAGAGATTACTTCTTCCCTATGGGCCACCTCGTTATTGTTTGAGATTAGGCCAATCAATGTAGTGTCATCAGCAAATTTAATAAGCAGATTTGAGCTGTGGTTGGTGACACAGTCACAGTTATACAGGGAGTAAAGGAGGGGACTTAGTACACAGCCCTGAGGGGCTCCTGTATTAAGTGCCAGAGGGGTGAGGTGAGGGAGCCCACTCTTACCACCTGCCAGCGATCTGACAAGAAGTCCATGATCCAGCTGCACAAGGCAGGGTCAAGACAGGTCCCTAAATTTCCTGTTGAGCCTGAATGGAATTATGGTGTTGAATGCTAAACTGTGGTCCAAGAACAGCATTCTCACATAAGCATCCTTCTCCAGATGTGTGTAGAGCAGTGGCTATTGCGTTGTCTGTCGATCAGTTGTGTCAGTTGCCAAATTGTAGGGTGTCCAGTAAACAAGTCATTTAGTGAGATGACATTACAGCTGTGATTGAACTGTCAAACAAGCCTTGAGGTTCTGAATAACATGCTTACTGTTCCTATGAGCAACAATACTGCATTCAGGTTCTGTTGATCTGCCCTTGCTGGAAAATGAGTAAACTTGCCTGTTGAATAAAGACTGAAATAGGTTTCACTGGTGATGATGTGATATACAACTGCCTTTCACTGACAAGAAAGACCTCCCAGAGTCTGGGAAGTCTTCTAGTCACTTCTTTCTAAGGAATTGGTTTTATTTTTACCAATAAAGCATCCCACCCCCTGCCCACCTGCATCCTTGAATGTTAAGCTCCCAGATGCCAATCTCTAGCTGCACTGCAAGATCATCTACATTATTTTGTAACTGTGAGCATTCAAATACTGTATAACATCTTCAGTTCCATGCTCACCATTCTTCAAGTTTGTCTCCAGGTTGCCTGAAGTTAAATTCTGTATAAACTTTTCGTCTTTATCTTTACTCTGGAGACTTTAGTAACCTCTCCTGCACTCCTTCCCTTTTAATTTATCCACACTTTTGAACCCACCCCTCCACTAATTAGTTTGAAGCCCTATCAACAGCCTGACTTGTGTGATTCACCTGGATTCTGATCCCACCATGGTTTGGGTGGAGTTTGTTCCATCAGAAGAGCTTCCTCCTTCCCCAGTATTGGTGTTGCGACTAGAATGTTGCCAGGACCAGAGTGCTTGAGTTATAAGGTGAGACTGGATCAGGTGGGATTGTTTCCCTGGAGTGAAGAATGCTAAGGGGTGATTCTATTGAGCTTATAAAGTTGTGAAGGGATTAAATAAGATATTCACTGTCTTTTTCCCAGAATGGCGGGGGGGGGGGGGGAGGGATCTAAAACTAAAGAGCACAGGTTTAAGCTGAGGGGAAAGATTTAAAGAGGACCTGAGGGTCAGGGATTTCACACAGAGAGCCATGTAGAATGGATATTTTTCTGACTGGATGTCCATAACAATTGGTGTACTACAGGAATCAATGGTTGGACTTCTGTTATTTATATATAAGTGACCTGCAAGAGAATATAGATTGTCTAATTAGTAAGCTTGTTGGAGTCAGATAGTGAAGAAGGTATCTAAGGATGTATTCCAGATCATATATCAGCTAGAAAGTTGAGGAGACTGATAGCAAATGAAATTTAATCCAGACAAGTGTAAAGTAATGTGCTTTGGGACATAATAATCTGATAAAACAAGTAAAGTAAATGTCATTGACTTTAGAAGTTTTGATGTATAGGGGGACATTGGAGTTCAAGTCAACAAGTCACTGAAAAGGACAACACAGATGGATAGAGTAGTGAAGAAAGCATTTAATATGTTTGCCTTCATAAACTGAGGCATTGAGTGCAAAAAGTTGAGCTGGTATGTCCCAACTATACAAAACAATGTTTAGACTGGACCCACAGTTCTGTGCACAGTTCTGGTAACTGCACTATAGGAAGGGTGTCATAGCAATCAATAGTGTGCAGAAGAGATTCATCAAGGTGTTGCCTAGAATGGAGGAGATTGGATAGGTTGTGTTTATTCTTACTGGAACATATGAGACTAATGGATCTCTGTAGAGATTCATAAAATAATGAAGAGAATGGAAAGGATAGAGTCTTTGTCCCAAAGCTTTGGAGTCTAGAGCTAGAACACACAGGTTTAAGATGAGAGAAGAGAAAATTAAAGGAGATGTGAGGGGTAGGTTTTTCCTCATGGAGGGCAATGGTTATCTGCATTGAACTGCCAGAGGAGGTGTTAGAATGCAATATGTAAAAGGCATGTGGCTATTGGATACTTGGATCCAAGTACTTGGATAGGAAAGGGAAGGAGGGAAATTGGTCTAATGCAGATAAATGGGGTTAGCATAGATGGACATCATGAAAGTCATGGACAGGCAGGGCTATAAGGGCTTTTTTCTAATTTCCTCTGTGGCTTTATTATATGATGTTTCTAGGATATGTTCTCTCATTTCTGCACTAAAGAATCTTTAATCAATATTACAATGTACCATTCCCTTTTACATTCCACCTACCCCTGTCACACCTGAAAATTCTGAATCCTGGAATGTCAGTCTTGTCCTTCTTTCAAACACATCTTTGACAGCAACATTACTACATGATTAAGTGCTGTTTAGTGGTCTAAGTTTATGGCTTAACTAGTCAGATTCCTTGTATTAAAATAGTTGCAACTTGGCCTTTCATTCCTCCCATATGTCTTATTGCACCCATGTTTTTCTGCCTACTAGACTGACTGCTTTACCACCATATTTGATTGTACTTATCCACCCCCACCTCTCCAACTGTATGTCTATAGTGTCCAATTTCCCTGCTAAATTAGTTTTGAACCTCCCGATGGCATGAACAAACCTCTCTGCAAGGCTGCTCGACCTATTCAGGTCCTACTTTGTTCATGCATCTAAAGTGCTTCTCTGATATAATCTCTTTAGTCATTTATTTTTGACCTATCTTCCTATTCCATACTCGCTTGACGTAACAATGGAAGTAATCCAGAAATTCTAACCTTCTAGGCTTTTCTTTTAATTTGTGACACAACTCCTGAAAATCATGTTTCAGGTCCATGTCCCTTTTTACACCAATGTCAATGGCATTATTGTGAACCACAACCTCTCCTCTCCTTTTAGAATATCCCACAACTGTTCTGTGGCATTCTTGGCCTTCACACCAAGGAGCCATCTTTCTTATTTATGAGCACATAGGCTTTTACTATTCTCCTCACTATTGAGACTCTTACCACTGTTGCCTTTAGACTCTTATGGCCATCCCTTATTCAGATGAGCTATCCAGAGTGCCATGACTCCCTGAAAATACATTCACTCTCCACTTTCCAAAATGGAGAATGGTTTTGGAATGAGATGCACTCTGAAGCTTCCCTGACAGCCTCCCTTCCTCTGACTGCTAGTCACCCATTCTTCCCTAAAGTCTGAGATTAAAACCATGTTAATTGTGTAACTTTTGTTCTCACAGATGCACTGTGGTGCCTCAAGCCAGACCACATCTCTGAATCCTACCATTTAGCCTAACCAAACAAGGGCACTTCCCACAAATGGAGTTATTCAGACTGAAAAGAGCATCTCAGAAATTCCACATGCTGTAAGCCACAGGCATGAGCTCACCTGGTGTATTTTTAATTTAGAAAGGGCCCTTAAAATGTAATTCAATTTGATCCCACACTTTTTCTGTTTATCATAAATCGTATAATATGACTGGCAGTAATATTGCACTGTCCTTTGGAGGTCATTGTTGAAAAGATCCCACAGAATGCTACACTCTTAGCCTCCAATTTATATGCTTTGTCTAGTCTACTCAAAATAATTGACCTCACTTGAAAAGATCACAATTCTAATTACAAAGGAGGTCCTTTCCAGAAGAAATGAAATAAAATTTTTCTTTTCTAGATTTATCTTTTAACAATATTGAGATGATTGAAGGCCTGGAAGAACTGGTTAAGCTAGAAGACCTCAGTCTGTACAGTAACAGAATTTCCAAATTTGAAAACATGGACTCATTGGTAAACCTGCAAATTTTCTCTATTGGAAAAAATCATATCAGCGACCTGGAATCTGTAAGCAATTTAATTGAAGTGGAGCTCATTTTCCACCAGTTTATTCTGGTTTTCTTTTAAAATTTTCAGTACTTTATATTTCTAAATTAGACTCATGTTATCCTTGCAGATTATTTATTTAAGAAGATTTAAGAGACTGCGGACATTGAATCTTGCTGGCAATCCTGTTAGTGAAGATGAACGATACAGTATGTACATTTCTGCCTTTCTGCCTGATCTGATGTACCTGGACTTCAGATTAATAGATAAGACTACAGTAAGTATTTTATAAGAGTGGACAAATTGTAAAATTGATATAATTACTACTATGCACAGTTTGAGTTAGTCAGAGAGTTCTAACCACATGGAAATAGGCCCTTTGGCCCAGCTGGTCTGTGCTGACTTGTTTGAGTTGTTTTATTGAATATATGCCTTGCATCCATCTTTACAAGTGTGAAGAATTATTAAAACAGTAACATGCAGCAACATTTTAGTTAATACCAGTACTCTATACCAGTTCTGTACAGATCCTTAAGGTTGTTATAGCTGGGGGTGGTAACGTACCTAAAAAATGCTCTCAATGGTGTGTGCCTCAAATGGCCTCTGGCAGCCAAGTCCAGCTCCTGTGTGGCTTAGCTACTAAGCACAGCGGAATGGTTTCTACTGACAGGAGAAGGTGCAACAGTGGGTTACTGGCGCCTTAAAAACAGTCACTTCAAGCAGATGGGGCCCGTCTGCTGTGGTTGGCAGCTCATCCAGCAGAAGGAAAATTTTAATCTCAAACCTCTGCTACCTTGTGGCTATACCCACTCATGGGGAATAAGCCCTGAGTGGGAAAAATCCAAAACCAGAGACCCTAAGGTAGGCCTATGTTAAGTTAAATGTTTATTGGCAACTCCTGCAATACTGCTGGTACCAAACTGTATCAGCCTGTGCCATTCCTTTGGGTTCATCAGATTGCTATATGGGCAACAGTTTGCTCTCCATATTGTACTGCTTAGGCCTGCATATCTGGACAACTAGGATGCAATCAATATCCAACAGCGATGGAGCCCCTCACATGATATGAAGTTTATTATACTTGAGAATATCCCTTGTAATCTTTGAAGATGTTGCAACATTACTTGACAAACATGACTGTTCCAGGTTTTAAGAACACTCTTATAGAGAGGGTGCAGAGGAGATTTACAAGAATGTTGCCTGGATTGGAGGGCGAAATTTATGAGAACAGGTTGAGTGAACTTAGCCTTTTCTCCTTGGTGCAACAAAGGATGTTGAGAGGTGACCTGACAGGTGTATAAGATGATGAGGGACATTGATTGTGTGGATAGCCAGAGGCTTTTTCCCGGGGCTGAAATGGCTAACACAAGGGGACTTTTTAAGGTGCTTGGAAATGGGTACTGAGGGGATGTCAGGGGTAAGTTTTTCATACGGAGGGTGGTGGGTGTGTGGAATGCACTGGTGATGGTGGTGGAAGCGGCTACAATAGGGTCTTTTATGATACTCTTAGATAGGTACATGGAGCTTAGAAAAATAGAGAGCTATGCGGTGGGGAAATTCTAGGCAGTTTCTAGAGTAGGTTACGTGGTCGGCACAACATTGTGGGCCGAAAAGCCTGTAATGTGCTGTAGATTTCTATGCTCTGTGTTCTTATCACTGAAGAAACAAAGTTCCAACCAATTTTCTCTCCTTTCTTCCTCCTTTTGTGTTGAATCCTTGATGCGTTACAAGTCCAATAAGAAGAATCATTTGCTGGTTTTTCTGCTGTGAAAGCAAACTGAGGGTGTAAGCAGACTACTTCGATGTTTGAATGTCAAGATGCAATGAGTGATGTGCCACAGGGATCTGCATTATACACTGGCACCAAATGTATGGTTACTAAATTTCAATAGGTAATTTAATGTCAGAGAAACGTATACAATATATGTACATCCTGAAATTCTTTTCCTTTGCAAACATCTGAAAACAGAAGAGTGCCCCAAAGAGTGAATGACAGTTAACTGTTAGAACCCCAAAGCCCCTCCACAAAGAGCAGTAAGGCAGTGATACCCCCATCCTCACCAGCAAAAAGCATCAGTGCCCTCTGTCGAGCACTGAAGTGTTCAGCAAACATCAATAAAGACATAGATTTGCAGTACCCCAAAGACTACTTGCTCAACCAGTAATTCAACATACCACAGGCTCTCTCTCTCTCCCTAACAAGGTAAAAAGAGGTGTCCTTGTTTCACAGTAAGAGGGAAGACATAACAAACAACTCACTGATTTACAAAGTTAAAAGACGATTGTATTGCTTTTTCTGAGCTCTGCGCCCAAAGAGTTGGCCCCAGAAAGGCACAGCTTTCCGGACACACAACACCCATCAACTAACCCATTGCTCCCGATGATCCATGTTCTCCCACGCCCCTTCAGTCAAGGGTACCAGCCGAGAATCAGCTCGTCTCCAGAGCCACGAAAAACTGGCACCCTGAAGGTACACTCATCTCCTGGGCAACATTCCCTCTAATTTTTAGTAGTCAGTGTGCGCAAAAATCTTATGTTGTGCAAATTTTTTTCTTGTGACAAAAGTATGTGCACACTGAGTGCACACTGAATGCACACATGGTACAGTTTATGTAGGTTTACAAAATATTTGACATAAAATTGCACAGAATAACAACAAAATAACATACATATTTAAGTTACTCAGTTATTTTTTTTCTCTCTCCTGTCTTTGGCATTTACTCATTCTTTGTAAGCTCTATCTAGACTAATAGAACTTCCATCCAATTGATAGCTTTTGATTTTCATTAACATATCCAAATGACATTCACCTAAACAATTTTCTCAGCTTGTTTTTGAGTTAATTCATTAGGCTAAAACCTCGCTCACAGTCCGCACTAGAAGCAAGAAAGGTTCCCCCAATGTCCATCAACTGTGCAAGGTCGCAAAACTTCATTTTGAAGTACAAGTGCCACCATTTGAGGAAAGTTTGAAATCAGTTTAGATTTAATTTTTTTCTTTTTTTTGTAATTTATTTTTTTATTGAAGTTCATCATCAAACAAACATTTCCATAAGATGTATTTCTGACGTTGTACATATATATCATATAATCATGTATGTCACAAATCTCCACATAGTATTTATCTGAGGTATACACTTATAGAAAAGTGGAGAGAAAAAACAAGCAAAAGGAAAGAACTATGTACAAGTAGGGAGTGATCTTTTTTTTTTTACAACATATTCATTGATTTGTAAGAATAAAATCAGGCCTATGAGGCATTATGTAGTTAAACCATTTTTCCCAGTATGAATCAAATTGTTCCAGCTTATGATTAACAGATGCTGTTATCTTCTCCATTTTGTAAATGTCCATTGTAATTTCCATCCATGCATTTAAAGTTGGGCTCTCCTGTGATAACCATTTCCTAGTAAGAGTCTTTTTACCAGCCACCAGCAGTATATTCATTAAATATTTATCTCTTTTCAAGCATTCTTGAGGTATATATCCAAAATATATGGTCTTACTCTCTGAGGGTATTTCACATTTAAAGATGTATTGTAGGGCATTGTCTATCCCCCTCCAATAGACTTTGATAACAGGGCAGTCCCAAAAAATATGGCAATGATTTGCATTTTGATTTCCACAATTTCTCCAGCAAACAGGGAGGTTACTATGATAATGGGATTTCTGAGAGGGTGTAATAAAATATCTTATCGTTTTTCCATCCAAACTCCCTCCATTTCTGTGAACTGGTACACTTCCATTGATACCTCCATATTATTGTCCATTCTTCCTCAGATATAATTATCCCTCCTTCTCCTATTTTGTTTTAATGTATGAAGTCGAATGTGTTTTAAGATTTGACAACCCTTTATACATGCTTTTCTAAATAGCTCTATCAAGCATGTACTTGCCTTGGTTACATTTTTAAGCATCTTATTAACATTTTGTTGCATCTGTAAATACCGATTTTAAAAAATCTTGTTTTTCTAATAAGTGTTTCTCTTTAAGCATTTCAAAACTGAACAGTGTTCTTTCTTTCATTATGTTGCAAAGAACTGTTATTCCTTTAGCTGTCCAGTCCTTAAATCTAGCATCCAATTTATTTGGTGTAAAATCTAAGTCATAAGCACACCATTTAAGAATTACAATATCTCCCTCTAGGTTATATTCTTTTATAGTAGTTTTCCATATTTTAAGAGTCAATTTCACTCAAGGGTTATCAATAGTATTTATATACCTTTGCAGGTTGTTATCAGCCAAAATTGCTTGTATGGGGATGGGAAGTACCCGCTCCTCAATGTTTTTCCATTGAGTGTCATGTGATGGGTTGCACCAACATATCACAGCTCTCAACTGTGCTGCAAAATAATAATCTCTGAGAGAAGGTAGGCCCCATCCCCCCTTTTCCTTTGCTAATTGCAAAGTTTTGAGACAAACTCTAAGCCTTTTACCCCGCCAAATATATCTTGATAACATCTTGTTCCATTCATTGAATTGATTTTGATTAATCTCTATTGGTAGGGTCTGAAAGAGATATAACAGTCTGGGCAGTATATTCATTTTAATAGACTCAATCCTTGAACTGAGACTGAAAAAAGGAATCAGGTTCTATCTTGCCATATCTTTCTTAATTTTTTTATATAAAGGCTGATAATTACATTCTGATAATTTTGCCAAATCTTTTGGCATAATGATGCCCAAATATTTGAAAGACTCTGTGTACCATGCCCAGGGGTATCTACTTTCAATTTCTCTTGGTGGGCTATAGTAATATGAAAGTAATTGGGTTTTATCTATGTTGATCTTGTATCCTGATAATTGACCATATTGTTCAAAGGATTGCATCAATTTAGGTAAAGAGTATGTTGGTTGCCCGAGATAGATCAAAATATCATCCACGTAACAAGCCAACTTATGCTCTGTCCCTTTAAAAGTAATTCCCCTGATATATTCATTTTGTCTGATGTATTGAGCTAATGGTTCCAGATATAATGCGAGGAGTGCGGTGACCTTGTACAACCCTGTCTCATGCCCCTTTCTATTTGATAAATAGCCATTGATTTAAATCCTAGCAGTAGGGTTGTCATACAGTGTCTGTATAGTTTTAATAATTGTCTTGGAAACCAAATCTATGTAAAACTCTGTAAAGAAAATTCCAATTAACTGAATCAAATGCCTTTTCAGCGTCCACGCTTATCACTATTACTTCGATTTTATTTTTTTGTATATGATCCATAATGTGAAGTGTCCTTCGTATATTATCTTGTGTTTTGTGTTGTCATATAAAACTTGTCTGATCATTACGTATCAGTATGGGTAGAAAGTCCTCTAATCGTTTGGCCATGATGGAGGTAAATAATCTGTAATCTACATTAAGAATGGATATTGGTCTAAATGACCCGCATTCCATTTTATCCTTGCCTTCTTTCGGTATAGCTGAGATTATCGCTTCCTTCCAACTGGGTGGCATTTGTGCCTTTTTTAGAGCCCAGTTCAGTGTGGGGAGTAAAACAGGAATTAACTCATTTTTAAATTCTTTGTACCACTCTGTCGTATACCTGTGGTGAACTACATATACCAGTGTGGTTTGCTCCCAACAGACCCCTGCTGACTGCTCCTGTGGCTCCTCCCACAAACCCCTGTATAAAGGCGAATGAGGCCTGAGGCCAGCCCTCATTCTCCAGGATGTTGTGTTGTTCATTCTTCCAGTCAATAAAATCCAATATCTCACTTCTTACGTCTCAGAGTGAGTTATTGATGGTGCATCAATTTTATTGACTGGAAGTTTTTAAGCATGGTAACCGTTTTACGTCCGGAAAGATTGGATCTGGACCCCCAGGACCCTGAAGCGGCTCTTGCCTTTGAACACTGGCTTGCATGCTTCCAATCATACTTGGAGGAGGTTAGTGCAACTGATCCTGCTGTTAGGCACAGGATTCTCCTCTTGCGAGTCACCCCAAAAGTTTATTCCTTCATCAGGGACCTCTCGACCTTCGACGGGGCTCTGGCCGCCCTCAAACGACAGTACCTGCGGCCGGTGAACACCGTCTACGCAAGACATCGTTTGGCTACCAGACGGCAGCGGCCTGTGGAATCGTGCGCCGAATTTCTCCGAGCCCTACAGACACTCGTGCGGACTTGTGAATGCCAAACGCTTACAGCGGAACAGCATGCGGAACTCTTGGTACGAGACGCCTTTGTGACGGTACTGAGGTCAGTGTATGTGCAGCAGCGTTTGCTGGAAAATCCCGACCTCACCTTACGCTCGGCGATCGAGACGGCCGAAACACTTGAGGCTGCTCTACGCTATGCTGATGCCGTCCAGCCGCGCGATTCCCCGTCGGATTCGTGGACGCCTCAGACCCCGCCGCCGCCGGTTCCCGCGAGCGAATTCGCCAATGCCACTGCCAGTCACGATTCCACGAACTCCCCAAACCCGTCCGCGGCGGCGTCCAAGCAAAAGCCGGGGCTCTGTTATTTTTGTGGACTGGAGAAACATCCTCGAAAACGTTGCACAGCCCGCGAAGCGACCTGCTCCAGCTGTGGAAAATGGGGTCATTTCACCAGAGTCTGTAAGTCTAAATCGAAAGCGGAGTCGAGCTGCGCTGTGTTTGAGCCGTGGGGGCCACCATCTTGCATGCCCGGACATGGCCGGCCATCGTTGCAGGCGTCACCGAGCCCCGCCCCCGACTCACCGGTGCTTACCGGGCACCAAGACAGCAGTTCAACTCTGGCCACCGTAACCCTCGACCAAAGCGCCCCACACCAGCTTGCCAGGTCAATGATGGACATCCTGGTGGAGGGCCACAGGACTAGCTGCCTGTTTGACACGGGCAGCACTGAGAGTTTTATTCACCCGGACACGGTGCAACGCTGTGGACTCGTGACACGGCTGGTACGTCACAGGATCACCTTGGCTTCTGGGTCGCATTCCGCAGACATCCGGGTGGGTTGTGTAGCGACATTGGTGGTGCAGGGCACAGGATATCGGGACTTTGCGCTACTGGTCATGCCTCAACTGTGCGCGCCTGTGCTATTAGGGCTGGACTTCCAGAGCCATCTCGAAAGTGTGACTATGGCATATGACGGGCCCCTCCCACCGCTCACTGTCAGGAATCCTCAGTTTGGTGGGACTTCGCCATATACCCCGTTACTGCACACATATACACACTGAACCACACGTCCCGCCCAACACCATGCCGATAGCTGTGCTACTGACACTACTTGCAGTCTCTCAACCCTCAAGATCCTTCCCCCATCGCTGTTCGCCAACCTGACCCCCGACTGTAAACCGGTGGCAACTAAAAGCAGGAGGTACAGCGCAGGGGACAGGGCCTTCATTCAGTCAGAGGTGCAGCAGCTGCTCAGGGAGGGGATCATCGAGCCAAGCACAAGCCCTTGGCGGTCCCAGGTGGTTGTTGTTCGGACTGGGCAGAAAAGTAGGATGGTTGTGGACTATAGTAAAACCATCAATAGGTTCACGCAGCTTGACGCGTACCCTCTACCCCGCATCACGGATATGGTCAACCAGATCGCTCAGTACAAGGTGTACTCGACAATAGATCTGAAATCCACTTATCACCAGCTCCCCATCCGCCCAGAGGACCACCCCTACACCGCCTTCGAGGCGGGCGGCAGGCTCTATCACTTCCTGCGCGTCCCATTTGGTGTCACCAATGGTGTCTCGGTCTTCCAGAGGGAAATGGACCGGATGGTGGACCAGTACAAACTGAAGGCCACATTTCCCTATCTGGATAACATCACCATCTGTGGTCGCGACTGGTCGGATCACGACGCTAACCTCCAACGATTTTTCCAGGTGGCCGCGGCTTTGAACCTTACTTATAACAGGGACAAGTGTGTGTTCAGAACCACCCGACTCGCTATCCTTGGGTATCTCGTGGAGAACGGGGTCATTGGCCCTGATCCCGACCGTATGCGCCCCCTGTTAGAACTCCCTCTTCCCACCACTCTCAAAGCCCTCAGACGGTGCCTGGGGTTTTTTTCCTATTACGCCCAATGGGTCCCCCATTACGCAGACAAGGCCCGCCCCCTGGTCAAGTCTACCACTTTTCCCCTCTCTGCTGAGGCCTGCGCGGCTTTCAGCTGCATTAAAGGGGACATTATCAAAGCAACGATGCATGCGGTGGACGAGACCATTCCCTTCCAAGTAGAGTGTGACGCCTCCGATTTCGCGCTTGCCGCTACCCTCAATCAGGCAGGCAGGCCAGCAGCATTCTTTTCTCGTACCCTTCAAGGCTCTGAACTTCGGCACTCCGCGGTGGAGAAAGAAGCCCAGGCCATAGTGGAAGCTGTTCGGCACTGGAGGCACTATCTCGCCGGCAACAGGTTCACCTTGCTGACCGACCAGCGCTCGGTTGCGTTCCTGTTCAGCAACCAACAGCGGGGCAAAATCAAAAATGATAAACTTTTGCGGTGGAGAATGGAACTCTCCACCTACAACTATGATATCCTGTACCGGCCTGGCAGACTCAATGAGCCCCCTGATGCCCTATCCCGGGGAACGTGTGCTAGCGCACAGCTCAACCAGCTGTATGCCCTTCATGCACATCTTTGCCATCCGGGGGTTACCCGATTTTACCATTTCGTTAAAGCCCAGAACCTGCCGTACTCCCTGGAGGACATCAGGACGATGACCAGGGACTGCCAAATCTGCGCTGAGTGCAAACCGCACTTCTACCGTCCTGACACGGCGCAACTTGTCAAGGCCACCCGCCCTTTTGAGCGACTGAGTGTTGACTTTAAGGGCCCCCTTCCCTCCACCGACCGCAATGTCTATTTTCTCAGTATTATTGACGAATACTCGTGGTTCCCCTTTGCCATTCCCTGCCCCGACACCTCTACCGCGTCCGTCATAAAAGCCCTGCGCCAGCTCTTCACTCTGTTCGGATATCCCTGCTATATCCACAGTGATAGAGGGTCCTCCTTTATGAGTGATGAGCTGCGCCGGTACCTGCTAGCTAGGGGCATTGCTACTAGTCGGACCACGAGTTACAATCCCCGGGGGAATGGACAGGTGGAGAGGGAGAATGCCACGGTGTGGAAGGCCACACTTTTAGCCCTTAAGTCAAAAGGGTTGCCGGTCTCTCGATGGCAGGAGGTCCTCCCTGAGGCTCTCCACTCTATCCGCTCCCTGTTATGTACGTCCACCAATGCCACCCCTCACGAACGCCTATTCTCTTTTCCCAGGAAGTCTGTCACTGGGACCACCCTACCAGTTTGGCTGACGTCCCCGGGGCCAGTGCTGCTCCGAAAACATGTGAGGAGTAATAAATACTCCCCGCTGGTCGAGAGGGTTCACCTTCTGCATGCTAACCCCCAGTATGCCTACGTGGTCTTGCCTGATGGGCGGGAGGACACGGTCTCTGTCCGCGACCTGGTGCCCGCAGGAGCAGCAGACCACTACCCCGAACACTCCACGGTAACTATGAACCCTGTACCCGAGGTGACACCGCGCACACCGCGCCCAGCACAGACTCCTCACGACACTCATGTACCAGACACCTTGTACGCGTATAGTCCGGACGCCTCGCACACACGTGAGGGATCACTGACACCTCCAGTTAGGCCAGAACCAGCACAACCTCCGTCCCCTGAGCTATCACCACCTCCGGCATCTATGCAATCACCACCTCCGGCACCTGTGCAATCACAGCCGGAACTACGCAGATCGCAGCGACAGATTCGACCACCTGATAGACTTAACCTGTAAATATACTTGTAAGAAACTTCGCCACCTGGGGACTCTTTTCCAACAAAGGGGGGGTGAATGTGGTGAACTACATATACCAGTGTGGTTTGCTTCCAACAGACCCCTGCTGACTGCTCCTGTGGCTCCTCCCACAAACCCCTGTATAAAGGCGAATGAGGCCTGAGGCCGGCCCTCATTCTCCAGGATGTTGTGTTGTTCATTCTTCCAGTCAATAAAAGCCGATATCTCACTTCTTACGTCTCAGAGTGAGTTATTGATGGTGCATCAATACCCATCTGATCCTGGTGACTTGCTTAATTTAGGACTACTAATTGCAGCTTTTAATTCAACTTCAGTTATGTCAGCAGTCATCGTTCTATTTTGTTCTTCGCTTAAAGTGGGTAACTCTAGAGAATTCAAGAAGGTGTCAATTTGAGTTATGCTCCCCCCTGGAACTTTGGAATACAGAGTTTTGTAAAACACTTCAAAAGCTTCTTGAATTTCACTTAGCTTATTTTTTATCATTTTCGTTCTTGGGTCCTTAATTCTATGAATTGTATTTTCTGTTATCTTTCTTTTCAGTTTCCGCGCCATTATTTTCATAGACTTTGATCCACTTTCATAATGTCTCTGTTTCAGAAACATTAAATTTTTCCTGATTTCTTGTATAGCCAAACTATTAATTTCATTCCTAATTTTTTTAATTTCCCCTAATGTATCCTGTGCCAAATTCAATTTGTGTTTTTTCTCCAGTTCCTTCAGCCTATTTTGTAATTCCTCTGATGTTTTATTCCTTATTTTTTTCTTATATGAAGATATCACTATAATTTTCCCTCTTAAGACAGCCTTCAGCGTTTCCCATAAAATGGGAGGTGAAACCTCTCCATTATCGTTAAATTCTAAGTAGAGACCAATTTCTTTTTTAATTTGTTCCTTAAAGTAGGGATCATTGAATAGACTTGAATTTAGTTTCCAAATAGTATTCTTTGGTTGTAGGTCAAAATCAACAGATAAATATATAGGTGCATGTTCACTTACATCTATTGTCCCAATTCCACAGGTGTTTATTTTGTCTTTGTCTTTTCCAAATGTTATGAAATAGTCTATTCTTGTATATACAGAATGGGGAGCAGAATAATGAGTGTAATCCCTTCTGTCGGGGAAAAGGTCCCTCCATATATCAATTAAACCAACATCCTCAAAAAGTGTATTAACTTTCTTATCTAAGGATTTTGTTTCATAGGTTTTTCTATTGGAAGGTCTAACTTAGGTTGTAATTGTAAATTTAAGTCTCCCCCCACATACCAGGAGACCTTCTGTTTCCGCTACCATAATATCAGTAATTTTCTGAAAGAAACCAATATCACTTCCCAGGGGTGCGTATATAATCAACAGAGTAACTGAATTTCCGTTTATATTCCCCTTTACCAGAATATATCTGCCCTCTTTATCTCCCATTTTGAATACTTTTTCAAAATTTAGCTTACTTGAGATAAGAAAAGCAACTCCTCTCCTATGTCCTGATTTATATGAAGAGAAAAACAAATTAGTGAAGCCCATTCTCTTTAGTTTTCTATGCTCATTATCACTTAAATGAGTTTCCTGTAAATATACTACACGGGCTTGTTCTTTTTTCATTTTGGATAAAATTCTATTACGTTTGATTAGATTTAATAGCCCATTGACATTAAAAGAAATGAATTTTACTTTTCCTTAGCTATCTGTATTTATCTGTCAATGTATCATTGAAATTAGCAGAATAAAACTTGATCGATCTACTCCCTGAACAAAGAAGAACCAAGAAACACAAATAATAACAAAAATGGCAACGAGCGTGTGATTCCAAGGCTGAGGTCTCTAGTAGATGACCCTGCGTTGAGCTAGAGGAAATGTCTAGCTATGGGGGATAACCCCCTCCTACTTGTGAGTTGAGGGCCCCCATTGCAGTATTCATAAAAGTCAGTGAACAAATCCATTACACAGAAAAGATTTCTCTGTGTACTATATATACATATATATACATCCACACACCCACACATACACATTTATATTACATATATGCACACATATATATATATTCTCATTTTGGTGGGGAAAAAGGAGTAAGTGAGTGAATAAAGAATAACAACTAAGTAATATAAAATCCAAATTATAATAAGTATTTCTCGAGATAGGTATATCACCATCTACTTTTGCTTCTGTTTAGCTTCTCAACATTTTTAAAGTTAGCCAAACCTTATGGCTCTTCTGGAGGGGCGGCCTCCTCCCATTTCCTGCCTTCTCGATTCTCACACTATTTCCCAAGCAGAGCAGGATAATTCCTCTGCCAGGCTTTCCCTCGGTTTGATCACGCTGACGGGCAACCCTCTGGCCTTCATGTCTGTATTCGCCACTTCCACTGTCTGATACAGTTGGACATCCCATCTTGATAAAACACTCGAAGTTTAGCAGGGTACGGAATTTGAAAACTAATCCTTTCTTCTTTTAGTATTAGCTTTACTTCAGAGTATTCTTTACATTTCTGCAGGACCGCGGGGGGGGGGGGGGTAATCTTGGTCGAAGTATATTAATTTATTGTCTTAAAAACACTCTCTTCTTACCCCAGGCCCTTCGTAGAATCTCCGCCTTGGTACTGTATCGAAGGAATTTAATTATTATTGAGTGAGGCTTATCTGCTCTATCTCGGGTAGGCTTTGGGACTAGCGCACAATGCACTCTCTCAATTTCCAGCTGCGTGACCTGCAGCAACTTTCTGACAAACTCCGTCATAGACAAGCCCTCTGCTCCTTCGGGAACGTTGTATATTCTGATATTTTTCCGCCGTGATCTTCCCTCCAGGTCAAGCAGTTTACTTTCTTGTTGATTTAATATTTTTATCATCTTACTTAGTATCTGTTCCACGTTTTGAACGCGATCTTCCACCTTCTCAATTCGAGTCTCTGCCATTGCTATTTTTTGATTGACGTTGGCGAGCTCTGACTTAATATCATGTAGCTGCTGTTTTATATCTTTCTGGAACTCCCTTATCTCTTTCAAAATTTCAATCATATTTGCCGCTTCACCTGAACGAGGCCCAGCGTCCACCTCAATAGCACGCAGTCGGGTAGGAGAGCTGCTCTCTGCACCCCTCTCAGTCATAAGCTCCACTGTGTCGCTTTTTTTATTTCCATTCTTTTCCCCCATTCTTGTCCCTCTTATTAGTTCAAATACTTTTGAAAAATACTATATTTGATGGGTTAACTGGGCTTAATACACATTTTTCTGGAGGAGCTAGTGACTTAAGCAGCCATTCCCGACGATGACGTAACCGGAACCCAGATTTAATTTTTTTCTTGCACAGAAAATTTGAAATCATTAAACTGTCTACAGTATTTTCAGCTAGAAAATCATGATATTTTAGACATAAGGCATTAACTTGTTCATCGCCAAATGTGAAGTCACAATTTGCAATTGCAGAGAAATCAAAAGCTGACCATTCTTGTACCTCATCTTCAGGAAACCTTTCTTCTAAATGAACACAAAGACTATTTATAAAAGTCAACAGTGAATTTGTATCTACTGTGACGTTTTCTTCACGTTGTTGGCTTAGCAAACCTTTAAACAAATTTGCAGTTCTTTTGCACTTCATGCCCTTCGCTTCTTTTGAATTTGACATAGTGAATCAATATATTTTTCAATAAAAACTTAATAAGCTATCTACAGGATTTGAAACAGATCTTTGTAAACTTTACATATGAACACAGTCCGCCAAAGATGGCTGCCGCCTTGATGCAGCTGTACAAACCGGAACAGGAAAGGTGAAGTGATGTAAATTCGTGGCATGCATTGTGGTATTTGAAAAACTGACTAACTAGTTAACAAAAACATTTAGCTAAAAGATTATTTTCAATAAGTATAATGATTAATTACTACATTATTTTAGGTAACTAACCTTTTGTGTGCACATTAATTTCCTTTGTGTGCTGGTTGAAAAACTTGTGCACGTTTGCTCAGCTTAGAGGAAACATAGCTTCCAGGTCATGTCCATGGAATATCAAAAAGTGGCCAATCGTGAGGCCCTGAGAGCGGGTCGCATTCCCGCAAAGAACCAAAGTCACAGTGTAGCTCCAGGTCAGGGTCTTCAAAAGAACCTTGAAAAGGGGTAAAAGAGATATCAAAGATAAAAATAGAGCTGTTTCTGAAGATGCAAGCAAAGGAGTTGCCGTTAGGTCCCATCATAACTTTACTTTGCACTGGAATACAAATTAGTTGATTTCACAAGGATAGGTTGGAAGGGAAATTTCGAAGAGGTCATTTGGGATTGTTGGCAGGCAAAAGTCTGCAAATGGAGTAATAATTTGAGAAAATGTGACATTGTCAATTTTGGCAAAGAATTTTAAAAACATATTTTAAATGTTGACAGATTGCAGAGCTCTGAGATGCAGAGAGATCAGGGTGTCCTAGTGCACAATTTGCAAAGGGCAATATCAAGTAATTAGGAAAGCTAATAATGTCTCTTATTGCTTACAGGAATGGAGAGGTTATGCTTCAGTCACATAGGTCATTGGTTCACCACTTCTTGAGTACTGAAAACAAGATCCTGCAGATGCTTGAAATCTAGAGCAACACATACAAAATGCTGGAAGAACTCAGGTCAGGCAACATCTATGAAGGGGAATAAGCAGTAGATGATTCAGGCCAAAACCCTTCATCAGGACTGAAACAGAAGGGGAAAGAAACCAGAATAAGGAGATGGGTGGGCGAGGGGGAACAGTTCAAGCTGGCAAATGATAGGTGAGGGGAAGGTGGGAGGGTGGATGCTTGTTTTCCTTTATATATGCTGCTTGACCTGCTGAGCTCCTTCAGCATTTTGTGTGTATTTCTCTGGAGTACTGTCTATATTTTGGTTTCCTTATTTTGTGGGTACTTGCACTTGCAGGAGAATTTAGAACCAGGTATCACTGTTTAATACTAAGGCGATCACCCATTTAAGATAGAGATGAAATGTACATTTTTTCCCCTAAGGTAGTTAGTCTTTAGAATTCTCTTCCTCAAAGGGAAGTGGAGGTAGAATCTTAGAATATTTTCAAGGCAGGTTTAGATGGATGTCTGATAAGCAAAGGGGTGAAAAGTTAGCATGGATAAACTGTAATACAGAGTTAAGCTTGGAGTCAAATCAGCCATGATCTTATTAAATAGTGGAGCAGATTTGATGAAACAAGTGGCTTACCATTATTCCTAATGTTGTGTTTATTTTGGATATAGTTGTCTTGATAGTGTCATTGTAGAAACTTTAGAGTAATTACCTCCTTACTGCATTGGGAGAATAATAGTAGCTGATTAAGAGAGAACAAAGAAAACAGAACACTGGCTTATTTCCGAAAGGTCCTCACAACAGATTTGGCACAGTGACGGTTCAATCCTGACCTCTGGTATTGTCTGCTGCATGTTCTCCCTGTGACTACATGAAAACAAAGAAACTATTCTTTTACAAATATCATGAAACCTATTTCTGTTTGTTAAAGAAAGAACAGGCTTTACAAATGCATTACAGTGCTATTGCGAATTTGGTGCACCAAGAAGATTTGGAATTTAAATCCCTTGAAAAGTTAAGGTTGGAAGAAGAGGAGCTGGCCTTACATAAGGTAAACTTTTTGTACCATAAAGCAGCACAAACAGCTATTAAATCTTCACTTAAGTGTTTAACAAAAGCTCATTCCTCATATGTTACATTGTTAGATTTTTCAAAATTGGATTCAGCCACCCTCCGAAAGCAAAAATCAAAATTTAAAAAAACAGAAAATGTTGTTCTGATTTTTTTTTTCTTTTCTTCTCATCGGAGTTGAGAGAGGCAGGACTGCGCAGGCATGTAACATTGGGCAGTGAAGCGTGGAAGATTTAAAAGGAACACAGCCTCATACAGTGAGCAGTGTCATTTTATGGGCAGCAGAGTGAGCCAGGAGCAGAATGAAGGCTTGAGGGCTTTGGCTCAATGGGCTTAGGCAGAAACGGGTGACACAAGGAAGTTTTAGTTTTAGATTTTTCCTGTTATGTGAGGAAAGGGGGAATTATGAGTGTGAGGGCAGCTTGTTGTTCTCAGTGTAGGATGTGGGAGGTCCTGGAGTCTCCTAGCCTCCCGGACGTCCAAATCCAAACCAGGTGTGCTGAGCTGCAGCTCCTGAGGGACCGTGTTAGGGAACTGGAGCTGCAGCTCGATGACCTTTGTCTGGTCAGGGAGAGTGAGGAGTTGATTGAGAGGAGTTACAGGCAGGTGGTCACACTGGGGCCACGGGAGGCAGACAAGTGTGTCACAGTTAGGAAAGGGAAGGGGAAGATTCAGGTACTAGAGAGTACCCCAGTGGCTGTACTCCTTGACAATAAGTACTCCTGTTTGAGTACTGTTGGGGGGTCAGCCTACCTGGGGGAAGCAACAGTGGCCGTGCCTCTGACACAGAGTCTGGCCCTATAGCTCAAAAGGGTAGGGAAAGGAAGAGGAAAGCAGGAGTAATAGGGGACTCGATAGTTAGGGGGTCAGATAGACGATTCTGTGGAGGCAGTCAGGAGACCTGGATGGTAGTTTGCCTCCTTGGTGCCAGGGTCCGGGATGTTTCTGATCGCGTCCAAAATATCCTGAAGTGGGAGGGTGAGGAGCCAGAGGTCATGGTACATATAGGTACCAATGACATAGGTAGGAAAAGGGAAGAGGTCCTGAAAGGAGAATATAGGGAGTTGAGAAGAAGGACCACAAAGGTAGTAATCTCGGGATTACTGCCTGTGCCATGCGACAGTGAGAGTAGGAATGGAATGAGGTGGAGGATAAATGCGTGGCTGAGGGATTGGAGCAGGGGGCAGGGATTCAAGTTTCTGGATCATTGGGACCTCTTTTGGGGCAGGTGTGACCTGTACAAAAAGGAAGGGTTGCACTTGAATCCTAGAAGGACCAATATCCTGGCGGGAAGATTTGCGAAGGCTACTGGGGAGATTTTAAACTAGAATGGTTGTGGGGTGGGAATCCATTTGAAGAGACTAGGAGAGAGGAGGTTAGTTCACAAATAGAGAAAGCTAGTAGACAGTGTGTGAGGGAGGATAGGCAGGTGATAGAGAAGCGGAGCACTCAGACCGAAGATGTAAGTGAGAAGGAAGAAAAAGATAATAAAGTTGTTTGCACCGTTAGGGATAAACAGATAGTAAAAGGTGGAGAGTTTCTTAAGTGCATCTATTTTAATGCTAGGAGCATTGTAAGAAAGGTGGATGAGCTTAGAGCATGGATTGATACCTGGAAATATGATGTTGTAGCTATTAGTGAAACATGGTTACAGGAGGAGTGTGATTGGCATCTAAATATTCCTGGATTTCGTTGCTTCAGGCGTGATAGAATCGGAGGGGCAAGAGGGGGAGTTGTTGTGTTGCTTGTTAGAAAATATTACAGCGGTGCTTTGGCAGGGTAGATTAGAGGGCTCGTCTAGGGATGCTATTTGGGTGGAATTGAGGAATGGGAAAGGTGTAGTAATGCTTCTAGAGGTGTATTATAGACCACCTAATAGAGAGTGAGAATTGGAGGAGCAAATTTGTAGGGAGATAGCAGATATTTGTAGTAAGCACAAGATTGTGATTGTGGGAGATTTTAATTTTCCACACATAGACTGGGAAGCCCATTCTGTAAAAGGGCTGGATGGTTTGGAGTTTGTAAAATGTGTGCAGGATAGTTTTTTGCAGCAATACGTAGAGGTACCAACCAGAGAAGGGGCAGTGTTGGATCTCCTGTTAGGGAATGACATAGGTCAGGTGACGGAGGTATGTGTTGGGGAGCACTTCGGGTCCAGTGATCACAATGCCATTAGTTTCAATATAATTATGGAGAAGGATAGGACTGGACCCAGGGTCGAGATTTTTGATTGGAGAAAGGCAAACTTTGAGGAGATGCGAAAGGATTTAGAAGGAGTGCATTGGGACTGTTTGTTTTATGGGAAGGATGTAATGGAGAAATGGAGGTCATTTAAAGGTGAAATTTTGAGGGTACAGAATTTTTGTTCCTGTCAGGTTGAAAGGAAAGGTTAAAAGTTCGAGAGAGCCATGGTTTTCAAGGGATATTGGAAACTTGGTTTGGAAAAAGAGAGAGAGATCTACAATAAATATAGGAAGTATGGAGTAAATAAGGTGCTTGAGGAATATAAAGAATGTAAAAAGAATCTTAAGAAAGAAATTAGAAAAGTTAAAAGAAGATGTGAGGTTGCTTTGGTAAGTAAGGTGAAAATAAATCCAAAGGGTTTCTACAGTTATATTAATAGCAAAAGGATAGTGAGGGATAAAATTGGTCCCTTAGAGAATCAGAGTGGACAGCTATGTGCGGAGCCAAAAGAGATGAGGGAGATTTTGAACAATTTCTTTTCTTCAGTATTCACTAAGGAGAAGGATATTGAATTGTGTAAGGTAAGGGAAACAAGTAGGGTAGTTATGGAAACTATGATGATTAAAGAAGAGCAAGTACTGGAGCTTTTAAAGAATATAAAAGTGGATAAATCTCCGGGTCCTGACAGGATATTCCCTAGGACCATGAGGGAAGTTGGTGTAGAAATAGGGGCTCTGACAGAAATATTTCAAATGTCATTAGAGACGAGGATTGTGCCGGAGGATTGGAGGATTGGCGTATTGCTCATGTGGTTGCATTGTTTAAAAAGGGTTCTAAGAGTAAACCTAGCAATTATCGGCCTGTAAGTTTGATGTCAGTGGTGGGTAAATTAATGGAAAGTATTCTTAGAGATGGTCTGTATAATTATCTGGATAGATAATCTGATTAGAAACAGCCAACATGGATTTGTGCGTGCAAGGACATGTTTGACAAATCTTATTGAACTTTTTGAAGAGGTTACTAGGAAAGTTGATGAGGGTAAAGCAGTGGATGTTGTCTATATGGACTTCAGTAAGGCCTTTGATAAGGTTCCACGTGGAAGGTTAGTTAGGAAGGTTCAATCGTTGGGTATTAATAATGAAGTGGTAAAATGGATTCAACAGTGGCTGGATGGGAGATGCCAGAGAGTAGTGGTGGATAACTATTTGTCAGGTTGGAGGCCGGTGACTAGTGATGTGCCTCAGGGATCTGTACTGGGTCCAATGTTGTTTGTCATATACATTAATGATCTGGATGATGGGGTGGTAAATTGGATTAGTAAGTATGCAGATGATACTAAGATAGGTGGCGTTGTGGATAATGAAGTAGGTTTTCAAAGCTTGCAGAGAGATTTAGGCCAGTTAGAAGAGTGGGCTGAAAGACGGCAGATGGAGTTTAATGCTGATAAGTGTGAGGTGCCACATTTTGGTAGGAATAATCCAAATAGGACATACATGGTAAATGGTAGGGCATTGAAGAATGCAGTAGAACAGAGTGATCTAGGAATAATGGTGCATAGTTCCCTGAAGGTGGAATCTCATGTGGATAGGGTGGTGAAGAAAGCTTTTGGTATGCTGGCCTTTATAAATCATAGCATTATCAGAGTTGGGATGTAATGTTAAAATTGTACAAGGCATTGGTGAGGCCAAATTTGGAGTATTGTGTACATTTCTGGTCACTGAATTATTGGAAAGATGTCAACAAAATAGAGAGAGTACAGAGAAGATTTACTAGAATGTTACCTGGGTTTCAGTTACAGAGAAAGGTTGAACAAGTTAGGTCTTTATTCTTTGGAGTGTAGAAGGTTGAGGGGGGACTTGATAGAGGTATTTAAAATTATGAGGGGGATAGATAGAGTTGACGTGGATAGGCTTTTTCCATTGAGAGTAGGGGAGATTCAAACAAGAGGACACAAGTTGAGAGTTGGGGGGCAAAAGTTTAGGGGTAACAAGAGGGGAAATTTCTTTACTCAGAGAGTGGTGGCTGTGTGGAACGAGTTTCCAGTAGAAGTGGTAGAGGCAGGTTCGATTTTGTCATTTAAAATAAAATTGGATAGGTATATGGACAGTAAAGGAATGGAGGATTATGTGCTGAGTGCAGGTCGGTGGGACTAGGTGAGAGTAAGCATTCAGCACGGACTAGAAGGGCTGAGACGGCCTGTTTCCGTGCTGTAATTGTCATATGGTTTATATGGAAGATTCCATGACCCAAAACACTAACTGGGTTCTCTTTCCACAGATGCTTTTTAAGTGGTTGTGTTCTTCCAGCATTTTTTTAAGTTTCAGATTCTGTAAACTGCAGTTTTGTTTTCCATAACATAAAATGCATTTCTCATCTTCAAGCACTGCTCAGATCGCTGCTGGAAACTATTTGTGTCTGTGGAAGTTGTATGAAATCATGATAAGATGTAATCATACCATGTTCTCACAATTAAGCAACCAGTCAGTTTTGGCTTATCATTAATCATTTGGGAAATCTGACTACCCAATTATGATATGACACCTCAGAGTAACCAAAGAAAGATATTCAGAATTAGCAGTAGCTTACTGTTAAGTACAGGACAAATGCACAGCTGCTCATTCACTGTACAGTAAAGAAACTAGAGTCCAATTTGTTTCAAGCATTCCCTATGTATTGTGAATATATTATTGGATACCCCATGATCACACCATAAACTTATCACCAAAGGCAGGAAGTTAGCTTAATTTTGAACTTCATCCTTTATTTGTAGAGTCGTACATTAAAGAAACAATCTCTTTGGCTCATGTCCATGCTGACCATCAGGTACCCATTTACCAACTCCATAGCTTTCTATGTCTTAGTTATTCCAGTGTTTCACAGGAATTTTGTTCAATGTGTGAGAATACCTGCTTCCAACAAATTCTCCAGCAGTGTATTCCAGAATCCAAATGCTGTCTGGTTGAGAAAGTTCTTCCTCAATTCCCTTCTAAGTTTTTTTTACTCCTTTCCCTAAAACCATGCCAAGGAGGACTTCCGGTAAGATGGCGATTGTTTAGCTGCTCCAAACTTTTGTTCCGTTACTGTCGCTACCTTTGCACTAAATGTCTCCATTTTTTTAACCTTAGTTAGGAATTATTTCGGTATCTCTTACTTGCCTGTGAATATATCTAACTTACAATGTCTAGCAAGAGTTCTAAATCCGGGAGAAAAGAAGCGATGACCCCGTCGGACGAGACTATAGTGGCGCTTGGAAGGCTCCGAGACGAAATCTTAAAGGAATTTAAAACCGCTGGGGACTTCCGCAAGAGTTCTAAACCCAGGGGAAAAGAAGCCATGATCCCGTCGGACGAGACGCTGGTTGCGCTTGGAAAGCTCCGAGACGAAATCTTAAAGGAATTTAAAACCGCTGTCAAACAGTTAGAAGACAAACTGGATCGGATCAACGATAAAGTGGACAAACATGCTGAACATTTATCTCGCATCGATTCGACTTCTGAAGATTTAGAAAGTCGTGTTCGATACTTGGAGACTCTCTGTTCCAGCTTAGAGGAAAAATCTAACAAACTTCTTTCCAAAATGGTGGATCTCGAAAATCGTAGCAGACGCTGTAACATCAGAATTCTGGGATTACCAGAGGCGACTGAAAAGGGACCAACCGTGAAGTTTTTCGCCGAGTTTCTCTGTGAGTTATTCGGGAAAGATTTGCTTCCGAAGCCGCCCGAGCTCGAACGGGCACACAGAGTTTACGTTCCCCCCGGAATTCTGGGCTCCCGCCCGTGACCAGTAATCTTGTGTTTCCATCAATACCAGGTAAAACACAGTCTGATCGTAGAGGCGGGTCGCAGGGGGTCGCTTCCCTTCAAGGATACAACCATTCGCTTTGTGGAAGATTTTGCACCCCAGACCTTAAAGATGCGCGCTGAGTTTAAAGGCGCAATGAAAGTGCTTTTTGATCGCGGTTTCAAACCTTCCCTTCGTAACCCTGCTGATCTATGAATCAAGCTTAATACCGGGAAATATAAGTGGTTCAAATCAGCGAAGGAAGCTGAAGCGTTTGTGGCAAGTCTTCCGGCTATCCAGCCATCTTCGGAATCTGATCGGACCTCATAAAATGGTGGATAAGTACTCCTCGTAGTAAAATTACTTTCTCTGGACTCGGAATTCACTTGAATCACTCGGACATTATTTATTGAAACTTTAAGGGCCGTTGACAATCTCTCCCGGGATTTGGTGTGTGTGTGTAATCTATTTTTATTCTTGTATAACTTTACCTACAGAGTTCTGCAACTAATTCTAACTTGTTTTGGAGGTTCGAAGTCTTTAGTGAAGGCCTCCCTGTTTGTCGGTTCACAGTTCAACTGCTGATTTATTTTTTCCTTTGTTTTAAATATTTATTTACTTTATCTTTTTCTTTTCTTCACCCCTTTTTTCTAATCTCTGAATTTTTTCTCCCTTCTCTGTAAATGGTTGATAAACACTCGTCTTGAATCTATAACTTTCCCCTTCCTCTTTTTTTTCTTTTTCCTTCTTACCTTTTTTTTCCCTTTCTCTTACTTTATTCTTCTATAATGTTTCGCGGGTAGGTTAGTTTTGGTTTTCTTCCGATTTTCTCTGTATTAAGTTGTATATTTCTGCAGAAGGTGTTCTAATCTGTAGTTATGTTTTCTAGTGCATAAACTAGTTATTATTTGCTATAATATTTATACGGAAATGTTGTTAATGACACATCTGGAAGTTGTATTTGGGTTAATTTTTTTGGTAGAGCTAGCTACTTGTTTTGGTAGCCGTCCAGTTTTGGGTTGTGCGGGTGGGGTGGATTTTCCAGTTCCAACATCTCTTTATTGCTTAGGACATGTTTTTATATTTTGACCTTACGAATCTATGTTTACATCTCTGCTCCCAGACTGCTATTGTACTGCTTGGCTTTTTATATGCCTGCTGCCTTTTATGCATTAGTAATTGATAATGGCTAGTGCACTTAAATTCGTGAGCTGGAATGTAAAGGGACTGAACCACCCTGTTAAAAGGAGGAAGGTATTCTCACATATCAGGCAATTCAAAGCTGACATTGCTTTCCTTCAAGAAACTCATATTCGTTGTTTTGATAACTCCCGGCTTCTGTCAAAGTGGGCGGGTCAGCATTTTCATTCATCCTTTGCCGCTAAAGCTAGGGGAGTTTCCATTCTTATTAATTCAAATATTCCTTTTGAACTCCATAATAAAATATCTGATACAAATGGCCGTTTTATTATTGCTTCTGGTAAACTATATAACACTAAAGTTGCACTAGCAAACCTGTATGCCCCCAACTTTGATGATGTTAACTTTTTTGAACGGTTTTTTTCCTCACTACCAGACTTAAACTCATACTCTCTTATATTGGGTGGTGATTTCAACTGTTGGTTGGATTCTAAACTGGACCGATCGTCCTCTGTTACCAGATCACCTACTAAATCTGCCTTAGCTATTCAATCGGTTCTTAATTCGGATCTAAAGATCCATAAGGTCTGGGGACCTTTTTATCGAGTACTTTCATAACCTTCCTCTTGACTAGGGTTTATTTATTTATTTTTATTTTTTCTTTTCGGTCCCTTGCTTTCAGCTCCCTTTTTTTTCTGGTAGTAGGCATTATTATCCTCTGTTGCTAAGTGTATTCACAGTCTGGGAGTTTGACTGTCCGGACTTATACTCTTTATACTGTGTGGTGGTTGGTCTGGAGTTGTTGTTTTTTTCTTGTGTTGTGGGGCTTGGGGAGGACACTAAGCTCACTTGTCTTTAATTTAGGTGCTTTTTTTGTTAAATTCTCTTCCTTTGTAGCATATCGTTATTGTATGCTTAATCTTGCACTGTATTAATGCTCCTCATTGGGATTTGGGGTTTTTAATTTTGTAAAATGTTTTGAAAAACTAATAAAAAAAATTAAAAAAATAAAAAACATGCCAAGTAGCTTTAGACAACTCTGTTAAAGGAAAACTTTCCTACTATCTACCTTTTCTGTGCCCTTCAAAATTTTGTATACTTATATCTGGTATTCCCTCAGCCTTTTCTGCCTCAAGGAAAACAAACCCAGTCACTTCTCATAACTGAAACACTGCATTGCAGGCAACATCCTGGCGAATTTGTCTCCTGAGCAGAACAAAAATCTGTTTACTTGGGCAGAATGTTAATCTTGGTTCTTCAGTTCTTCAAGTGAATTTTGAATGTGGCAATACCTAATGCATTTCAGTTCAGTTAATGAAAAATTGTTCCTCCAATACGATTACGTGGATAAAATTAAACAAGATTTGTTTAAGATCAAGAATATTCACATGTTCAAAGCTAGTCCAGAGCATTAATTCCTTCAGTACTCCTTGAATGATGAGCTGCACTCACCTGACTTCAATTTCAGTGAAATACATCATGGTACTTCTCATGCCTTTCCAAGCTTTCCTTTTAGTTGTTAGTTATATTGTTAGATGCAAAGTTAAGAATAAAAATGGAAAAAGAAAGAAGACTCCAGAAAATTGAAAATTTAACATAAAGGGATCAATTTCATCTATGTAATTTGAAATGGATAATGTCAATTTGTAAGACTTGCTGCTAAAATTCAGCTTAAATTTGCAGGAAAATGAATAGTAGGATGGGAGAATTATGCAAGCATTGCATAGTAGTTGGCCTAGTGGTTTCCATTTTACTGGAATTGTACTTGAGTGAGGCCAAGCCAGAATGTAATTGCAAATTCTTAAAATGTGCTGTGATTCTTTGTTCATTTCATTGCAAGTTGGAATTGTTTGCAGAATAGATGTGTAGTTACCTATAGTACTGTGCAGTGAGGTCTTTTTCTAGGTTTCATGTTCCCTTTCTATATTTAGGATGCATATGTAGAATATCTGAATGGGCCTGGTCTGTTTGACAGCATGTATGCAGAAGATGTTGAAGCACCAAAACTTTTACTGCTACCTGGAGTATCAGAATTTGTGGAACAATATCCTTTCACAAAGGTTTTAAGGATGTATGAAGCACTTTAAAAGAGCACCATTGTTGCTTGAGCCTCACAACAATTTTTAACATAATGATTTTCCAAATTTGAACACAAGATCAATTTTGTCCTGGTGATTAGAAAAGGATAATGCCATCAGAGCAATCCCAAGCATTACTCTTGAGGCCAAATCTGCATGCTAGCCATTCAACATTGATTATCAACAAGGCTTCACTTTTCCCATGCAGGAATGTTAAGAGGACTTGTTCTGGGTTAGTACTGGCCTCCGTTCAAACCTTTTGAGCCACTGGGATATCCTTCAGAGTTGAAATATTTATGCATTTTTAAAAAAAAAAGAAAATGAGGAACCAGATGTAATTTTAATGTAGCAACTTGTCAGTTGCTTTTAAACTTGAAATTTAGGCCTTTTTAGTAGGTTAAGACCAAGGACAATTTAAGATTACCAAACAAAAGATTCCATGGCAGAAAACCCCTGTGTGGTGATTGTATCATTGAACAATTTGTCTTTGGCCTTGGGGTCCTTTGTTTGATTATGAGTAGATTTTATATTTGACAGGTCAGTGGCGGAATTATTTGCAGGCATCCATTGTCTGGACTTCGGGTGTTGGAAGGTGAATAGCAGGGGCAAAATTAAAGGATTGAACTTCATTATTGGCCAAGTCCACATTATAGAAAATGTGATATGCCATCCTTTATGTACATGAGAACATCTTTGACCATTTGCCACATACAAGATTGAATTCACCGAGGTTTGCCAGAAGCTCTTTAAATATGGACTTGAAGCATTCAATACACGCAATAAAGAAGTGGACTGTTTCTTAGAATGCTTGCAAGAAGCAAATGAAGAAAACCAACAAAATGGAATAAAAATTATCAAGGAATTTGAGGGCAAGAACAAAGAGGTAAGATGAAAATTAAATAGTAAATATTGAAAATGCTAAAAAACTTGATGATGGAACTGATTTTAAAAGTATTGTTTAAAGGGAATGGCTAGGGAACATTTATATTCCTGTCCTCTCAAATTTATGTTAACATTTGCATTTGCATCCCTACTACCAACTCAATCTACAAAGTTAACTGTCTCCCAAGTTCCTTTGCACCTCCATTTTCTAAAGTCTTTCTCAATTTAGAAAAGTCTATGCCTTTATTCCTTTTACCCAAGCACTTGACCATGCATTTCCCTATGCTATATTCCATCTTCCACTTCTTTGCCCATTCTCTCAACCTGTCCAAGTTTTTATGTAGACTCTTCATTTCCTCAACACTAACTGCACCTCCACCTATCTTTGTATCATCCACAAACTTAGCCATCACACCATCAATTCTGTCATCCAGGTCATTAACATATAAATTTAAAAGCAACAAGCTCAACACCAACCCCTTACAGAACTCCACGAGTCACTAGCAGCCAACCAGTTGGATTTGTGTTTGGACTTTTACTGATTTTCTTTGTTACTTAAATAAACATTGTCTGCAGTTTCTATGAGCTGGGGGTCGGAGGGCAGGGTTTAGTAGTCAGATATTAACGATTGAACCTCATTAATGCAGAAAATACAGAAAGCATTCAGCAAGTCAGGCAGCATCTGTGGAGAAAGAAATATGACTCAGTTATACCCTCAGGGCAATTTATGGTTGTAAATTAATCTACCAACCATGTGATTAGTGAGGAAATGTGAGTATTCAGAAAAGCACACGTGATTACAAGGAAAACATACAACACGTTGTATGTTGAGATAGAATGCTGGTCACTGGAGCTGTGAGACTGCAGCTCTACCCACTATGCCACCCCTGTTGAAGACTTACTGAAAATGCAAGAGTCATTGTGTGAGGGAGTAAGCAGAGTAGTTCTTGGCAGGCTAAAAAGATGCAGTAAAGGTTGTGGTATGCGAAATTTGGTTAGAGTCTTGATGCTGCAGTTCCCTTATGAGACTTTACCCATATAAGAATGTAAATATACAACCACTGTTGCTAGCTACACAGAATAAA